>NC_132939.1:9437500-10637500 GCF_034638445.1 Ciconia boyciana
CTGCATCTACTCATCGTCATCTGTTATCATGATGTTCTAAAAATCATTATAGCATCATACAAAAAAAGTATTTCCTCCACAGTCTTCTAAAGCTTTAGAAGTTAATCAATTTTCAAAAAAACCCAAACTTTTCAGTTTTCAAAAGTGTATTGCCAACCTTATAAGACAATTGGTTTCTAAAAGCTAAGATTAATATACCAGTATATTGGTTTTCATTTACAAACAATTATGTTCTTCTTGAAAACATAGTATCAAAACCTTGACTCTTTAATAAGGCTCAAAACCAGAAGACGATAAAAATCTAATATTTGTATTTTTGTAGTCATATCATCTTAAATCAAAAATCATTGAGAGAAAGGATAGGGCAGACTTATGGCTTTTGCGTGCATAAGATTGTATGATTTATTGGAATTTTACAGTAAATCAGGTAGTATTGTCAATACAAAGTACTTATTTTAAAGGATCACTTTATACTAATTTTAATTCTAAATAAATATTTATTTATACTAAAATTCCATTGAATCTTTTTGTTCATGTATATATATTGCATAAATGTAAGTTGGGTGAACATACACTTAACATAAGAACAGCTGCCCCAGGTCAGGCAAAGGGTCCTGCTACCTCACTAGTTCATCAATGACACACAAAAGTCCAGTTGTAACTCTCTTCTACTAAATGGAAGGGAACAGTAATTCTTCTCCTTGACCTTGCAACTACAGGATTTTTAAATTAGCCCAGAGTGCTAATTTGGATCACGTGTTGCTTTTTATAGTGTAAGAGTCAAGTACAACATTACCATCAGCATGCAGTTTATGTTTTGACAATACATCTTTGAAGACTGGTGGAACCAGACTGCTTCTTCAAGGCTTTTCTGAAGAACATTCTCTATCCCTTTACTGATGGATTAATAATACTTTGCTGTATCTACTCTATCTACCCTTTTTCATACTCTTTCCTAAAATTAGAGGTCACAGTTTTACTAGTTTACCTTAACAAAACAGGACAGAATTGTCTAGAGGGCTCACGACAGAAATTCTGAAACAGACAGTGAACATAATATATAGCCTGTTACTAAAGAAAGCAAAGATGTTGTTCTTTGCTGCTTTAACAGCTGAAGACTTAAAATCACAGATTTATTCCGTATAGTAGATACCCACAATTGAGCGCATTTTATCCAAGGAACAGATTTGTGAACTTTCTATTATTTCTTATTTTCCAAATTAAAAATAGTCCTAGTCACATTGAGTTGTCCTTATCTACGGTATTAGAAGCTTCTGGCCTAAATTCAATGGCATATGTTTAAATTCAAGATAAATGTAAAGATTTTCATGCTGGAAGCTGTACACTTGTTCTGAAGTTGTCTTTGTCAAAACCCAGGAAAGTATTGTGTCCTCTGCAGGAGGGAGACCAACATTACCTCCTTAATAGAGCACAACAATTGTCCTTAAAAACATGCCTTAGAATCTTTGCTGACAAAACCATCATTAGATACTAGTAATCTGAGACAGTCTGGTTGGTGATATATCTCTCAAAATTTCACGTTTTAATAAAATTGTGGCAAAAGTATTGACAAAGAACTCTCAGCTGTTAGAATCCTCAGGTTGTCTTGGTCAAGAAGTAATGGTTCCGAGTTGTTCATTTTATTTTTCTCATTTGCCTAAAAGTTTTTGTATGCTATTCTGTAAGACTCCGCATTCCCAACTCTGTTTCAACATGTTAATGAAGCTACTGTTAGGGAGTATAGATAAGCAAATTATTATAAAATATGATGATGCGGTTAACATCTTTAACTGTGTTTCAAACCCATCTAAATATAACGGCCAAGCATGCTATACGTATGCCCATTGTATGACAACAAAAAAAATGAAGGGAAGCTGAACAACACATTCCTGAGAAGACCAAACTGATGACCCAGAAAGCATATGGGAAAGTCCCTCTGAGAGTCTTTCTTATTCCATCTGCAATACTTGATTTTGATGGGAAAATAGCTGTTTCAAGCAATTACCGCAGTGCTCAAATTCAGCTTTTTAGATCACAGTCCAGTAAAGAGTACTCCATCAAATACAGAGCTGTAGTAAACATAACTTGAAGGGTGAAATTTTTAAGCGTATCTTGTCAGTTACTCCAAGTCAGCTACCTGTTGAATTCCGGATGAAGTTTAAGAGATTGGAACTGCTTGTCCAAGTAGTACATTGCTTGGGATCTGCATTTTTCCCCCATTACAAGAGGATCCCTTCAGTAATTTGAATTCTTCTCATGAAATATATAATCTTTCACAAGCTAGCGAGCTAAGGCATTTTCAAAAAAATGGGTGATTTAAAGTTTCCATATTATACAAGTTGGTTAGTAGGTCTAACAAACACAGAAATACATTTTCATGATTCTCACCTTCTGTAATAAAAAATATTTACATGGTATATTGTATCTGTCTTTTATAGAACAATACTATGGTAAGAAGATAGATAATAACAGAAGTTTTTTAAACCACAAGTAAAAAAGATTATTAAGGAATTAGCAGAAAAAAATATCTTAACTCATTTCAGTTCAAATTAAGAAAAGAGGAAAACATAAGACAGCTGCACTTTAATTAAGACTGTAAAAATGTGTACCTACTTACAACATGTTTGTATGTGGGATTAAATTCTCCTTCTCCCTAGCCTTTCAGTCCTAACATTATTCAAGATTTAGTCAGCGTCCTTTTATCTATTATTATAAAGACATTAACTGTTCAAGGGATTAACAGAACCCAGGTTTACCCAAATTTTAGAGACAGAGAAAAATCTAGAGGTCTTTTAGAGAGCCAAAAAGCAGTTTACCCTCGTTTTAAACACCATACTGCCACCTACTTGACAACCTAAGTATGCTGTCCTCATACTTCATGCGCCGCAGTTACAGCTAAAGCCATGGGAAAAAAAATTAAATCATTTCCTAAAAACATGTTTGTGCCAGGACTAAGGTATCAGAAGCAATGAGAGCTTCAACTAACTTCCTTGTCCAGTAGAAGTACTCTGGCAGCAGAAAGCAAGCAGCAACTGCAGTTTTCAGAACGCCTTTGCAACATGTCACTCCCTTTCTGCAAAAAGAGCAGTTGCATTCAGGTAGCATTCCGATGGGGTAGTTGCGACTTATTTGTAGTTATAGTTGTGAAATAACTAAACCAAATGTAAAACAAGGAAGTAATTAGACTAAGTACCATCAAAAAAGGCATCAGTCCAAAATAATAGTAACATTAAACAGATTTACACTGAGGAATGCATTGAAGAAAACTATACCCATATGGAAGAGATCTAAAAGATCTGTGAAATTTAGTTTTAGGAATTAAAGAAGGCTGCCTGCTATGGAAGCATCATTCAGAACCATGTTGAGCTGTGGAGTGTTTCTTACATGACAGTCTCATTAAGGGGAATAAATTGCTCTCTTGGCTAAATCTAATCCAAAAGATTAGGGACATGGCAGCAGGAGGAGCAAATGCAGTCTCCTGTGTCAGCAAGTTCAGGCACTACTGATATTTAACTTCTTTCCAACATTTTGGAAATATCTATTTTATATTCAGAAAAAACTGATTTGCCTGAAGGCTGGTTGGTTTTTTTTTTTCCCCCGTCTCTCTACTTTTACATGTGTCTGACAAGAAGTAGTACTTTTTCCTCTACAAACCATTCCTCAACACAACGTACACTAACATGATTATTAAATATTTTGGGATCACTATGGTAAAGCTTCAAAAGGAAAGAAATTATTATCTCAATGGGACATAATATCATAATAAAAGTGTTTCTTTTCTGCCTAAGCATCACCGATAATGTCAACATCAGTGAAAAAAACTCCCATCTCATCATTAGGACACTTTCCTAATCCTATATATGTGCATCCTGCTATAGGTTAGTGTAAGGACGTCTCTTGCAGCACCAGGTTTCGAACAGCTCCCACAGGAGGTCAGGAACGGCAGGAGAAGGCAAGGAGCAGCCTTGTACCCAGGACACAGAGTTTTATGTCTCCTCCCCATGCCACAGCATCCCCAAAACTCCAGAAAACAGGTGGATGTTCTTACCCATCTTTGGGTACCCAGTCTAATACACGATCAACAGGTACAGGATTTTTGCAGGACAGAAGACAGAATGCATGATTGTTTCTGTAAAGATGCTGTAGAAGACCACATGGCATAGCAATAAGAACTTGAATGCAAAAGGCATAAGAAACCAAAACAGCAACACTTTTAAGATGACACATAAATATACTGAAGACGGTATTTTTAGAGCTTTTTTCACATTAGCCTTTACCATGAACATGACAGACAACGTGACTGAGCTCTTACTAGAAATACTCAGTACATATGGATGTTTTACATATTTGTTCAAATTCCTAAGTGAAAGACAAGAATTAAACTTTCCTACTGAGGATAAGTTTTGCAGCTTGAAGCACTCTGCTGTTGGCTACACATGTAGTTGTTTTTTCAGCTAAAAACTATCACCATGGCTATAGTGACGTGCAACTGGCACTGGGGTGTCAGAAGAAACTAAACCAAAAAAGACACCCCGGTTTCAAACCAGGAACACTTCGCTGTAATTACCTGTAGGCTGAAACACACTGGAAATCAGACACAAGCAATACAATAAGCATCAAATAAATTAAGTGAGTGTATACGTGCAAGTGCAAGGACAAGGAAAAGAAGGAGAAATTCTCATGTACTTTTTTTGTCCATTTGGATGCAGAACAGACTTGGAAAAGGTGGCGCTGACAGAAAAGATGCACTAGGTATTAACGTATTAACGTATTTTCCTCACAGACCTGTAGCATAGTGAAACTGTTCTTATGCTGAGAGGTAAGTGGCCTGACTAGAAATTTAAATAAGTATTTCCAGACTCTAGATGGGGCATTGCATAAACAAATCCATATGAAAAGCAAGAGACTAAGTCCTATGTAATAAAAACGAGAAAAGACACTGCTCTCTCCAGGACAGGCCCAAGAGTAACAGCTCCATGGTCTCCCAGGCCCAGCTGGAAAATTGCTTTTTTTAAAAACCTTGTTTCCCCCCCTCTACCAGAGAGGAGGCGGGTTATTCTCCAGCCGGAACAGCCGCCCTCACGCCTCCAACATCCGCAGCAGCACCCCCCCGCCGGCTTACCCCGTTCTCCGGGCAGCGAGCCGGGGCTCCACAGTGCCCCTTCCCTCCCCGACACCGCCTTCCCGCCAACGGCTGCCGCCTCACGCCGCGGGGGGCTGCTCGCCTCAGGTGGGCCTGACCCACGCCCGCTGCCGACGGGGCACGGGGAGAGGCAGCACGCATTTATAATACAATTAATTTCATAATACAGTTAACGTTACTTTGTTACACTTAAACCTTTTCAGTTTGAAACGCAAACCTCCCTGGAAGTGAGCTGTACTTCCAAGCCCTCACCCCTTCCCAGACGCGAACGCTGCCGCCCGCACACGCCGCTCCCCCTGACGGAAAGCAGAAGAGGAGCAGACACCCTTAGGGCAGAAAGACGTTATGCTTAGCACACTCATCTCGAAGTACGCAAATGCAGTTAATTCATCCCCACATCCTTAACTATGCCCTCTAGTGACACCACGCGTAAACTCACTTTTAAACTGAATGGGACCCAGAAAATAAATTTGTTTTTTAAAGGCGTATCTGGTACTTTTTTCCTTATCTTATACATCCCGCTACGTAGTTCTGAAGCATACAAGTACTTTGCCTTAGTTTGTACTACTTTTCCCCAAATAGTGGTTTTTTGGCACAGAAGTTAGATTTTTCTACTTGATTTTGCTTAAACCGTATCATTTAACTGCTAGTTAAAGCACACACAAAAGTGATTTGACTTTGGGACGTATACAGCCCAACTCTATTAGAACAAAAGTGAAGGAAATACTTTATATGAAAATCAACATTTCCAAACCACTCAAGTAAAAAAAAAAAATTTAAAAATGGGATACTTGAAATAGTATGTGCTTGTGTCATGGTTTTACCCCAGCTGGCAACTAAGCACCACACAGCCGCTCGCTCACTCCCCCACAGTGGGAAGGGGGAGAGAATCAGAAGGGTAAAAGTGACAAAACTCCTGGGTTGAGATAAAGACAGTTTAATAGGCAAAGCAAGAGCTGTGCACGCAAGCAAAGCAAGGAATTCATTCACTCCTTCCCATGGGCAGGCAGGTGTTCACCCATCTCCAGGAAAGCAGGGCTCCATCACACGTAATGGTGACTTGGGAAGACAAACGCCATCACTCCGAACGTCCCCCCCTTCCTTCTTCTTCCCCCAGCTTTATATGCTGAGCATGACATCAAATGTATGGAATAGCCCTTCGGTCAGCTGGGGTCAGCTGTCCCAGCTGTGCCCCCTCCCAACTTCTTGTGCACCCCCGGGCTACTCACTGGTGGGTTGGGTGAGAAGCAGAAAAGGCCTTGACTCTGTGTAAGCACTGCTCAGCAGTAACGAGAACACCCCTGTGTTATCAACACTGTTTTCAGCACAAATCCCAAACATAGCCCCACACTAGCTACTATGGAGAAAATTAACTCTATCCCAGCCAAAACCAGCACAGTCTCCACTCCTTATTCCATACCATGTACGTCATGCTCAGGTCTCACACTATCCAATACATTCTCGTTACCCACCACCACCCTTCCCATCCTTTGATACAACACACAGATATCATTCCCTTAGTCTATGGTCCACCCCTGTGAAATGTCCATGAAATGCCCATAAGATATCCACAAAGTGTCCACTGAGTTCATTTAGTCCATGACTTTGGGCTCCATCTGTCATGCTGGTCACTCAGGACAGGAGAGGTCGTGTGTTGCGTGGAGTTATTGGGCACCAAAGCCAGCTCAGGTCGGGTCACTGCTGCACTTGCACTGCTTCTTGTAAGGGTTGTCCTCCATTGGTTCAGGTGGTTGCTGCTATAGTAATTCCCATAACATGCAACCCAAATCATGGGTTACAACAATTTAAAGGTATTTCCATTACAATCTCCACCCCTGGTCCCTTTGGCCCAGACCTTCAGGTTTAACATTGCAATGAACTCCTCCTCTTGCCCCTGCTCCAGCTTGGAGTTATCCACAGACTGCAGTCCCTTAGGGCTGTACCTGCTCCACGTGGAGCCTTATCCATGAGCAACAGTCTCTCCAGGGGTATACTTGCTGCGGCATAGACTTATCCACAGCCACAGTGGCTTTGAGGTGCACCAGTTCCAGCATGACCTTCTCTGTGGGCCAGAGATACACCTGCTCCAACACGGCCTTACCCATGGCTGTAGTCTCTCCAGGGGTGTACCTGCTCTGTCATGGGCTTACCCATGGCCACACGCTTTGAGGTGCTGCAGCATGACCTCATGCACAGCCACTGATGCTTCAAGGTGTACCTGCTGCAGCATGGACTTATCCTTGGGCCACAATCCCTTCAGAGGTATACCTGCTGCAGCACAGACATAACCACGGCCACAGACACTTCAAGATGTACCTGCTCTGGCATGGGCTTATTCACGGCCACAGACGCTTTGGGGTGTCCTGCTCCCACGTGGACTCATCCACAGGTCACAGTCCCTTCAACTCAAGTTCACACCAGAGTTCCAGCCTGTCCAGTACAGCAGCACAGAAACAGCAGCGATGCCCTGGCCATCTGTCAGCCCAGGCGCCTCGCCGTTGCTGTCGTCAAAATGTTCCCAGGCACAGCGCAGTAAGATGATCAGCAGTACAGCAGGCAGCAAAAGCAGAAAGCAGCCACTAACGAGCACTAGACTCCGATATACAGTAAGACAAGCAAGCCCCATGGCAAGCACAGGAGCCTGCCAATTAATAGCTAAACAGCAATAACAGCTATGAATTCAACCTAGCACATTCCAATCGAACCTGTTGTTATCTCAAACCCTTCGAGCCCCACGTTGGGTACCAAAAAGGACTGTTGTGGTTTAATCCCAGCCGGCAACTAAGCACCACAGAGCCACTCGCTCACTCCCCCACAGTGGGAAGGGGGAGAGAATCAGAAGGGTAGAAGAGAGAAAACTCGTGGGTTGAGATAAAGACAGTTTAATAGGGAAAGCAAAAGCCACACACGCAAGCAAAGCAAGGAATTCATTCACTCCTACCCATGGGCAGGCAGGTGTTCAGCCATCGCCAGGAAAGCAGGGCTCCATCACGCGTAACGGTTACTTGGGAAGACAAATGTCATCACTCTGAATGTCCCCCCCTTCCCTCTTCTTCCTCCAGCTTTATATGCTGAACATGACGTCATATGGTATGGAATAGCCCTTTGGTCAGTTGGGGTCAGCTGTCCCAGCCGTGCCCCCTCCCAACTCCTTGTGCACCCCCAGGCTACTCGCTGGTGGGGTGGGAAGCAGAAAAGGCCTTGAGTCTGTGTGAGCACTGCTCAGCAATAATGAAAACACCCCTGTATTGTCAATGCTGTTTCCAGCACAAATCCAAAACATAGCCCCATACTAGCTACTATGGAGAAAATTAACTCTATCCCAGCCAAAACCAGCACATATAAAAAAAAGATAAGTAGAATGATGATCAGAACTATACTCTTACTCAGTCAAATAACTTCTCATAAAAACCCCCTTTGTTTTCTTGGCTAGGCAGCTTCATCAGCAGAGTCCCAAAGGAATATTCTTAAGAAGGCTGATTCCAGTAACACTGGACACCTGCAGTGACACCAACCCTCCTGAATGCTTCCTGTGCCGATGTAACAGCAAATCTCCTTTCTAATGCATGATCAAGCTAGTCCTCATTAACCTTACCAGCTACCACCATGGTCATGCTCATGAGTTGGAGTGCTGGGGTTTCTATGTATCACAAATGGATCTTTACAGGCATATCACAACAAAAATCCTCAGCTAACACATACAAGGCTTAAGCTAGTGGAGCAGCTGAGCATTGTGTTGGTTGAGACTGTGTTGTCCCCAATAAGTCTTCATGGCTGTTTTGAGTATTACTGGATGACTAGTGGAAATATACAACAGGAATATATTATCTGTTCAGGAAGATCTGGCAGTGGATTTTCACTTTTCAATGAAACTGACCTTTTGTTTTACACAAATACTTAGTTTGACCTTCAACTGCAAAATCTTAGGTATTTAGAATTCAAATCCTGCTTTCACTCCCACTGACTTCAAGAAAAAAAGAGCCAGATAACACAACAAGCATAGCATGTTAAATACAATTGGATTATTTTAAGATCAGATGATACAAGATGTTTTGTCCAACTCTTCTTTGCAATTTTCATAGAAAATGGTAAGAGAATTAAAACTGAAAATACTACATCCGGTAATTTTTTTTTTTTTTTATAATGGCACTTTTTAAAGAACCACCACAACATTTTAAAGTTTCTTGAAGAGCAGCTTCAAAATTGTATGCTGTTATTTATTACTTATGTGGTAACCCTGGTGTCAGTTTATGACTGTACCAATTAAGTAGTTCTCTGCAAAACTTAACATTCATTTTTGTAATTATCTTCACATCATTAATAAGTCAATGCTGAGCTGCTGCATAGAAGGCTGCTGCATGGAAGAAGACCTAGATATAACAGCAAGAAAGGGGATACAGTCATACAACTCAGGCAAAATGTAATAGGAGTATAATGTGAAAATGAGCACTATAATGAAAAGTTATGCAGGAACTTATTTATCAAGGATTTACATTTAACATGGAATGCAAGCTGAAGTCATCTAATAACTGGCTATTAGGGTCCATTACTTTTGCTTGACCAAACTTGAAAGAGGCAAAAAGAAATGGGATAATGAACATGAGAAATAAATAGGTTTCCAGTAACTATTTTATTTCCTGGACAAGGGGAATAGAAGAATCTAAGTGACTTGTAAAAATATATGTCCCATCTTAAAAGAAAACAAAACACAGATTTGAAGCTGATAGAGACCCTTTTCACTTATTTTCCTCTATGCTAAAATTCAAATACGAATGTACACAAAAATTTTGGTTTTAACTCAAAGATTGTTTGCATTTCACCTGGATTACTGTCTTCAACAACAGCATGAACTTCCATGAAAGCATAGTTTCTGTAAATTGTAAACTGTCTTTCAATAAAGTTCATAGCAAATAGTTATGTATATTTAATGTTACACATAAATCACATTTTATGGAAACATAACATAGCCACTGTGGAATGAGTTGCCTTTTTTCCCCCCCTGTAATCCTATGATTTACTTGGCAAAACCTAAAATATTTATTTCAAACAATGATACCTGGAAATGTAATATTTTCCAAAGTACAATTCAGAAAGCATTCTTTTGCAGAAGTTTTGAAATATGTAAAGCAGATCTATTACACAGGGACATAATTTGGACTGTCACCAGTAACATGAGATTTATTCCTGTCAAGGCCACAGCTGGAAGCTAAAAAACGAATAGAGCTCAGCACCAGAGTTCTACTTCTCTTCCTCCCACATCAAATGGGTCCGTAGGTCTTCCTACACTATTGTTGTTACTTTTGCTCAAACCAGGGGGTGGGAAGAGGGACATTAATTTCTTTCCATCATCCCTGCATACAAAAAAAAAAAAGGTTTTGGCCCCCTGTCTTTGATTTTTAAATCCTTTCAGATTCTATGGTCTCAAGTCTTTCAAAGAAGCTTTATGTATTAGATCCTTGGTCCTTAGAGCAGCTGTATTTTCATTGCTTCTTGCTCTGGATATCTCCCCATTTTCTGAATTATGCCACATTCACACAAACCAACCAACCAGTGATGGCTAACAAAGCTCAGTTGTTCTGCGTGTTGCAGAACGAGTCCTGATCAAGAAAGCAATTAAATGTATACTTACCCTTTAGCTTTTTGCTATCAATGACACTATTCAAAAGTTAAAGTTATGTACACAATCAACTGCTTTGCTGAACGCTCACCATCAAAAAAGATTAAACCCCAAAAAAGTCTGCTACAAGTAACAAGTTTCAAAACCTTAATCTGAGATCCTCCCCCCCCTTTTTTTTTTTTAGTCTGAACTGAGTCCTTAAAGGAACAGTAACACAATCTCATAGGGTTTTTTCCCTACTTTAAGGACATGAACTGCACTCACACTGAGTGTACTGTCAGCTACTGCCTCACTTGTGCTGGGAGTGCTGTTTTAAAAAAAAAATTTTTTAAAAAATCAAGCTGCTTACGTATGTAAAATAAAGTCTGTCTTAAGACAAGAAAATAATTTCTAGTACTGTAATTCTGAGCATCTCTCAAATACCCATTTCCAATACCTTAAATAACTTGACCTGGTTTTTCAATTATAAAACTCTGCTCAAATATACTCCTAGCATAAAAAAAAATGGCATCAGATTCAAAACAATTTTTATTTAAAAGAAAATATATTTCTTCTGTATTTAGCTCAGATAAAAAGGATGACCTTTTGACCACATAAAAAAACCCCAGAAATGCTACAAAGGTATATAAAGTAAGTCACAATTCTTCCTTAACATTTTTCTGGCATCTTTTAAAAAGGGTGGGGGGTGTTTGGTTGTGGGGGGTTTTTTTGTGTTTTTTTTGTTTTGTTTTAAAACAAACAATTTTTTTGTTGTTAAAAGAAAACCAAAACTAGCAAGTACTATCAAATTCAATGGATGATTTTATTAGGAACAGCATCAGACCTAAAATTAGCACATACTGACATCTGAAAGACATAAAAAGACTTAAGTCTCTTTCAATTTTGTTCTTCATAATTGTATTATACAAAATAAGCTGGTGTAAGAGATTGGGGGGAGGGTAAGAATCAGAGACTCTTTGGCTGACTGGATGTGTTACATTAATTTCTTAATATGTGAAGGAGTGGATTACCCCTCTAACAGCAATAGGAAATTAGTTTCTTTATTTCTTCATTAAGACTGTGGGAGGGAAATTAATTTTCTACTCTGGTTTTCAAAATTAATTGAATATATCTTTATTAAAGTGATAAATATACACACATACTTTTTGGTTGAAAGAATTCTCTAAATTAATCCTAAACAGACATTTTCAAAGCAGTTTGGTAGCACATGGTTGGTTTTTTTGTTTCATTTTCTGATGTTATACAAATATTGAAAAAATGGATCATGTAAACCCAGTATAATAAAGCTGTCTGTAGAAAAAAGTATCTGAAAACAGTTTTTCTAGAGTAATTTTTGTAGTATTAGTTAAATCACATATTGTTTAGTCTTCATTTCTTCCTACTCTGACTGTATTATTTTTGTACCTATGTTCTTGCAGCTTGTAACATGTCCCTAAGCGTCTATGCTTTCATACATTTAGGTATATGCATAAAAAAATTTTTTTTTTTTTTTGATTGCTCTAACAAGAAACTATAGTTTTTAAAAGCATCATCCACTTAGTTTAAAGAATGAGGTAAAGTACCTTGAGGTGTCTAGATATCTTCATGTGTGTATTGGTACTTAGAAGAATTTACAAGGCATCTCAAAGTTACTCACTTTATTTCCTATGCACTCAATGTTTTTATATCTGTTTGTATTGTAAATGTATTCCATATGGGGTACTTCCACCATTGCATCATTATAGTCTTTTATTTACATTCTTTAGTACTCTTTTATGTAAAGTCAACCACCTCAAAGTGAGCTTATGCCAACAGTATATTTATTTAGCCTTCTATTGCATAAATAGTATCATCATTTTATTTAACACCTTTCTTACTGAAAAAATAAGCCATAAACATTTTTCTAAAGAACTTGGATATTTAAGCATTGGAAAAAACTACCAATGGCAATAGTGAATTTTCCATCTCCTGGTATCTTCAGATGAAGACTAGATGACTTAGCAAGTAGCATGCTTTGGCCAAACGTAAGCTCTGGACTGAATACAAGAATACCACAGTGGAATCCAAGAGCTTATAACATAAGGAAAGTTAGATTTGTCAGTCATTTAGAAGCATCAAGTCCTTCATGCACTTTTGGCCTAAAGGCTCAAAAGAGTAAGAAATTTTTCTCAAGTACCTCAAATGCATTAAACAGGGAATATAATTTCTCATCCCTCAGTCAATGACAATTAAAAGTCCATGCTATTTTATGGGGCCTCTGTCTCCCTGTACAAATAGGTAATCCTGTCCAACACTATATCAATATAGACACAGGTTATTTTAATTTCATCTTTTTTAGTTTTTAAACGGCCAACTTCGCAACTTCCACCATCTTTCACGAGTTACTGTACTATTCTTTTCTTAAAGAAAAATTTAAGAACTAAATCACAAGACAATTATTTCTGAAATTGCACTGCAGTTACTATAAACCCAAACTCTAATCTCTACCACTAATTCCCAAGTGAATGCCACCAATTTCTGTTTAGTAATACCTGTAACTGTTTGACAGTCTTGATTACCAAAAAAATGCCTTGTTGTATAAAATTTAAAAATTAAAATCCATTAATGCAGAGGGGCAAACTACCTTTGTAATCCTTGAAAACAAATGACCTTTAAGGGGATTGTCCTAAATAATCACTTAGAACTTACAAATTATTTTCAACCTGAAAATATTATTTATTAAAAGCTTGGAATATTTTTTGCATCCATTTTCTACATTCAAAAAATCCAAACACAAAATTATTCCTCAAGTTCCACAAAGTTTATATTAATAGAATTCAGTTGAATTCTTATAATGAGACTATTCTCATTGTAAGAAAAGAAAAATTGGAATACAAGTAAGGAAATAAACAATGGGGGGAAAATCACAGCTGATCTCCTCACTAGGAAGTTGACAGGAAGTTCTTGTTTGGTTGGTCAAACAAATAACATCTTAATTATAAATACACAGAATATAGGAATTACATATGCAAAGTTTACATTGAACAAAAGCAAGACTGTCTCAAAAGCATTCACACATCATGATTCAACCTACCTGTTTAATCCCTTCCACTGGAATAGTTCTTCTCTTTCAAAACTGCCAACAATAAAGTTGCAAAATGCAACAAAGAAAGAAGCAGAACAAGTTCTTTCCTTGTTTAGATAATTTATTGCTTGATTAGTAGCTTGTTAAGAAAATCTGAGTGAGTCCACACAGCATCTTCATTAATATGTTAACCAGAATTTGCAAAGACAAAACAAGATACATTATTTGCCCCGAGAAATAATTTAACATTAATGCATAGAGAAGTAAAAACAAACTTCAACTCTATCTCCTCCTATTAGGGGAACTTAAAAGAAGCAGAACAAGAGGAAGTCTGGATAAAAATTAACTAGCAGACAAGATCTCAACTACCTGAGGAAACGAGTCAATGGTGAAGTAATCAAAGAAACCACCACCAAGAATTCTCTTCCTTAGGGAAGAAAATCTATGATCCACCCTATAACTAAAACAATACAGAGCGAAGCCCCTTCCAATAGTCTACCATTTATCAAAATTTAAGGTCTGATAGGCTTTTACCAGTATTGCTGTTTTAATTGCCTCATACATTCATGGAGGAGGTTAAGGGCCCTGCAATCCTCCATGTCAAACTCCTTCTGTCATAGCTCCAATGAAAACACCACATTATTCCCTTCTCCCAGGACTTTTTTAATTAAAAAAATGCTCCCCAAGATCAAGAAGCAAGGAAACTCCAGAATACTTTTTATATCCAACTGTACAATCTCCAGAAGAAGAAAAAAAGAAAAATAAAAACAAACAAAACCCCCCAAGCTTTATAGAAAGCATTCTCAAACTCTTTGTCTTGAGCCAAGACTCATTAGCCTTTTCCAATACACAACAAAAACTTCACATGAATGGGGCAACATAAGACTATGCTTATCATCCTTGCCACTGTACACATTATTAGCCTGCACGCCCATAAGTCAGATGACAATGGCATCATAAGAATGCTGTGAATATTTAGAATACAAGACCAATGCCCAGACTTTTGATCCAAACTTGTCTATTTCCTTCTTACTCATATGAACTTCCCCTTCAGTAATGGCAGCAGTTACAGGTGCCACAATGGCCATGCAGCATACTACCTGGTCCTCATGAGCCACCTCAATGATTTAAGGGATCTACAATATCATTTATTCAACAGATTCTCCATAGCCAAATTGTTCATCTGTGTTTTTTCCTGAGCTAAAGCACAAGTTAAGTAATTGCTTGCTTACCTGCCTAGGATAATCTAGATTATGTTCCTGAGAAGGAACACTTGTCAAGCATTAGAGTTT
Organism: Ciconia boyciana; assembly: GCF_034638445.1. Classification (NCBI taxonomy): domain Eukaryota; kingdom Metazoa; phylum Chordata; class Aves; order Ciconiiformes; family Ciconiidae; genus Ciconia; species Ciconia boyciana. Next base: position 9,452,596 of record NC_132939.1, read on the forward strand.
GGCATCCATTGTGAAATATTTTGCCTTTGTTATAAGTGTCAAGAACTGTATATACACCTGAGATGCAGTCACTAAAACTATTCTGTTGGAAACAAAGTAGTGTTTTGGGGTCCACAAGGCAAAGAGAGCCAAAAGAAGTCATACCAGTACTCCTCATTGGACCTCTCTGTAGAGAGACTGCCTACCTAAGTTTTCTGCATATTTTCTTAGGCAGAAAGACTATTTAGGCAGCTCGTCATCACTGACCTTAATGTTTTCAGAAAAATCTTTGCTTCTATCTAGTCTACAAATACTTTTAGAATCAGGTTTTAGACAATAGCAAAGAATAACTTGCATCATCAACAGACCTGCACTGGCTTTACCTCACACATGTGGCATTCTCTCATTTGGACTAAAAACCTGAAAACTCTCACTGCTTCCTCAAATTCAGTAAAATTCACTTTGCTCTTTATCTGGCTCTAACATGCTAGACACTTTTCTAGAAACTGTAATCAACATAAAAAGAACAGCAAATTACACTATGCAGGAAAAAAATACAGGTTAACGCCACTGTCTGTAAAATTGGTAATCATGAAAAGCAGTAAAAATTTGATCTATTATCAAACCTAACAACCATTACTTCTGCTTGGATAAAAGCACCTAAAATAAGCACCTCACACAATTAACGCTGGCTTCTACTCACCAGTGGAAATAAGTTGAATTTTTAAGACTACATGTCCTAAGAAAACTTCCTAAAAAAAATCCCTTTCTCACCTTAAGTCTTCAAGCAACCCTCACAATCACAAACTCCTTGTGGATCAACCAAATATATACCAAATAGAAACTGAGTGTATCACAGCAACAAATAATACAAAGTTTACAAATATATCTCCACAGCTACCAAAATAAATGCCAAGCATAACAGAAACATCAATATGTATTGTGTTTATGCACATCAGAAGCCTGCATTGCTGCTGCAGCTGGGCAAAATTAAAACACAGCCAAAGCTGTCAATCTGGTATTACATGAGTTCACCTACAAATAAACTGAAAGCTCAATTTTGTTAGAAAATAAAACCTGTTCAAGACACATTTTATACAGCTTTGTCTTGTATACTTTGATAACAGATTCTCAGCAGAAACATTCAGAATTGTAAATAAGAGCTGTAAGAGTAAGCTGAAAGGCCACCAGAGAGCTCCCTCTAGTGTTAACAAGAAAAGGAAGTAATTTAAGTGCAAAATAGCAACTGTACGGAGAAATGCGTTACTGAGACGAAAAAGATATGGCAACAGTAATAGTTAAAGAGCTAAATATTAACCCTAGATCTTAGAAAGCTGAGATGAGGTTGAAACATCAGGGCTTTTGCTCTACTAGAAGCAGACAGTGTCACAGAATCACAGGATGGTTGAGGTGGGAAGGGAACTCTGGAGGTTGGTCATCTGGTCCACCACCCCCACCCACCCCCCAAGCAGGGCCACCTACAGCCAGTTGCCCAGGACCATGTACAGATGGCTTCCGAATATCTCGAAGGATGGAGACTCTACAACCTGTCTTGGCACCCTGTGCCAGTGCTCAGTCACCCCCACAGTAAAAGAACATTTCCTTACATTCAAGAGGAATCTCCTGTGTTTCAGTTTTTGCCTATTGCCTCTTGCCCTGTCACTGGGCAGCACTGAAGAAAGCCTGTCTCCATCATCTGTACATCCTCCCTTCAAATATTTGTACACATCTATGGGATTCCCACCCCCCCAGATTCCTTGAGGCCAAAAATTTGTTCCTGCCTTGGGACCTTAAATATCAAAGCCAAACAGGATGATTTCACTAGTAAAAAAGTATCTCACCAAAACAAGACAAAACTGTATAATGAAAAGCCAGAAACAGATTTTCATCACAATGCTAGAAGGTTTTGACATGATTTTTTTTTTTATCTTGCATATATATTTGGGAGCACATCTTTTTAAATGAGCCAGTTTATGCTGACAGTTTGCCACGGACCATTTCCTGCAATTCTCACGTTAGGACACGAACGTACCAGTCTCACAACATACTCGTCTTTCCAATGACAAAAAAAAGTTCAGCCTTATTAAACTTGCTGCATCTAAAAATATTTTGAGCAACTGACAACACAGAATTTTAATCCTATTAGATGAGCAGCATTCTCAGTGCCTTCAGTGGGAGCTGACAGCACTCACCAGCTGGGAGCACCGGGCCTGTTATTGAAATCAGATGTATTGATTCCCCTTATCAAATGTATTGATAACATTTCCATTGCCTTTCAAATATTGACTACAGAGGCAAGTATATGTGAAATTCAGTCCTGCAAGGCTTTTACAGACCCTCTATAAGCATTTTTAGTTGAATAACTTTCCCATAAAGATTAGTATGCTGACAATAAGAAACTTTGTTAATTGGATGTATAATTACTTTTATTATTCATGTGCTGTTAAAAGTGGATACCATTACTTCTGAGCAGTAAAAATCTCAACAGCTTAGTGGTTAATAACTAAATATTCAAGTTAGGTGTAGGCTTTTTTTTTTTTAAATCTTCAGGAAAAATCCTGCCTCATTCTGAAACTTAACAACTGTGAACTGTTATGTCTATGAACCTGTCCTTAAAATCCTACTTATTTTGTTATTAAAAACCTAATTTTTCTCACATGTTTCTTGCTTTTCCCCTTACACTGCCATAGCATACTTGTGCCACCATTATTTTTTTTTCCCAGTTAGAAAAATCACTAACACTCCTCTGAAGGAGAGAAGCAATAACCTCAGCAGAAGTTAGCTTACCAGCTAAATGCAACCTCTTAATTCCAAAGAATCTCACGACCAACACTTAAGACTTAATCACGTCTTGTGGGGATGAAGTGATAGTGTTAACTAAAAACACGGATGTGTGTATCAGAAGTCTAAGGGCATTTAAAATATACTTAACATTCTATTATAGCATCACTAAAGTAGTAATCTTGATTCCAAGTAAAGATTTAATTGACAACGGTTTATCAAACAATGTAATATAATTTATCTTGTCTTTTATTAGACCAACCAATATAGCTGGAAAACCAGGCATTTCTACAGGAAGTCGTAAGGGACACTAGGGGGTACCTGAAAAAGTAACTGTTTTTTCTAAATATGACCTGGTCTGAAATAACCTTTCCCTACAGTGTATGCTATGTGGAACAGGATAACAGGGTTATCCAAGATTATGATATGGTTCACTTGTTTGTTGAAGTGCTTATTGCTGAATGTGATAGTCAAAGCCCTTTGATGTTAACTGTACAAAACCAATAATTAAAATCTAAGTTATGTCAGATTACCTTTAGTAAAAAAGCATTACTTCTAAATCAACCTACCTGGACAGAAATTTAGTCAACAAACATGAGAACTTTGAATGGTTTTGTATAAAGGACAAATCTGTATACCATATGATTCAGGACATCAAATAAAACATTACAAAGAACAAAACAGATGCATACACTTTCAAAGTCCATGAAAGGAGTCATTCTTAATTATACATTTGTGTCATTTTCATTATTCAAATGCTTAAAAGTTCCATCTACAGTTTATCATATCAATTGATAAATACTACATGAGTAACTGAACAATAACTACAAAAAATTTAATACTCAATTTTTTTTATGGTAGGACATATTTGCACACTGGGGTGAGATAAAGGCTGTTACTTTTCATGATTCCATATCAAATAAGCAAAATAAAATCCCTGATAGCACAATTTGAACAGGACATGATTAACAAGGAATTAGATGCATTCCTGATCCAAAGTCCTCCTAATCAGAAATCAGTAAAGCGTATTAGCCTTTACTATACAAAATGAATACACCACTATTAATTTGCAGGAAAGTAATCAATCTATGCAGAACCAAATAATTACTGCATAAACATCTTAGACTGATATCACCCTCCTCTTGTGAGGAGAAACATAGTTCTGGTTCAATTCTTCAACAGCATCATATTTAATTTCTCCAACAACATTTTACCAAACATCACTGTAATGAGTGAAGTTTTAAAATACAGGTAGATAAGCATACTAGCTAGTACAGCCAATAAATTAGAGATATATTTTTATAAATGTGAATTTATATTCACCCAATGTTAAAAGCAAGTGATTTAAATTAATTTCCTATTTTTTGTCTCTCAGAATATGTCTAATTACATATCTACTATATTGTTTATAGGTATTTATCCAAAAAGGTTGAGGAAAATAACATCTTTACTGATGGTTCCATCTTTCTGAGCTTCTTCATCACATAGCTTGCTAATCAAGGCTCTTTTACCTGAATAATTACTTCACAAGTAGGAAAGTAACATGCAAAAGCTACTCATCATTCTGCCATCCTGAAAACTGCATATACACAGGAGATACTCTGTTTATTCTAAGCACTTGCTGCACCCTTTCTTACACTTATCTTTTCTATGATCTGTATAACAAACCAGAATTTAAGCACGCTTTTAGTCATTACCTATAGCATAAGCCTAAAATTTTATTATTGCCTTTTATAATAATTAGCTTAAGCTGTGTACACTGTTGTCTTCTTTACACCTGCTGCTGTAATGCTGCTTTAAACAGCAAACTTGAGTCCTAGGGCTGGGACAGCAAAAATCCAGATATAGTTCAGAACAGGGGTGGCTCCTACCTTGGAAATAATGGAATCAATCCACACCTGATGGGGAGTGGGGGTAAACCTTGCTGAGTCTTTCCTTGTTGTTCTGTCCTAATAAGGATAGGTAGTGACAGCGTAACACAAGAAAGGTTTACCTCATTAATACAAGGAGGAACTAAAGAACTCATTGGTACAACGTTTGCCACTACCAGCTTCTCACTCACTTTTGTGTGGACACTAACATATAAACATGTTACAGAGTCTTCACACATCTGTGTACCTGTATAGTAGACCTCAGTGAGGATTTCACAGATAATCTTCAAGACCACAAAGGTGGGCATGTGGGAATGCAAGCTGAGCTCAGAGAGGGGCACACAGCAGAAAGAGTCTTTTCCAAAGTAAAGACCACCCTTTCCTGTTTTCCAGTGTCTAATGACTTAATCTTTTCTTGTTACATCTCAGTAATAAATAATCTATACTGTTTGTGTTCTGTATGGTATGGTTTTGAAAAACCTCCACCACACATGCACAAGCACCCACACAAACACAGACAGAAGACACAAATTTTCTGCTAAGATCCACACAGGCAAAAACATTTGAGTAACCACTGGTGAACATTAAAGATCTGAGGACCTTTCCCATCAGAGTTCTACTGCATTGCTCCTCCACCTTTAGAGCAGGTGTGAGGTCCAGCAGAGAGTTTGGATGGGGCTGACATGTTTCTCAGTCCACACCAGGAGCCTGGAGCCTTATCCTCTGATGCAGGCATGGCTGGGCCCAGGGGTCACTCTTGCCCTGAGGATATGGGGATCCGCCTCCACTCCCCAGACAACATAAGCTATTCTAAAATCTCTTTCCCTCTCTCTTAATAACGATATGCAATGGTGGTATAACGCAATGGAGATTTACCTGTTGCTTGTACAACAGAGGTTCCTCATATGAAGTTATGACACACTAAAAGTTTCCATATATGCATGCAGGTATTTTACTTGCACCTAATGTACATTCATGCCCTTGCACTGCAGCTCTCAGCAGGGATTTCACTGGTTGATGCCATCCTCATAGAGACAGTCACGTAGGAACTCAGGGTGAGGGCTGAGTAGAGGCGCACAAGAGGAAGTTGTAAGGTCCTTTACAAAGTAATGGCAGTTTCTCCTGTTTTCCAACATGTAGCAACTAAGTATTCTTGTCTCCTTAGTATTATCTGGATAACAAACAATCTATACTGCTCTTTTCTTATAAAATATTGTTATCTTAGTCCTCCACTGTGTTATAAGCACATACACAATCATACTACAAAATCTTCTGTTGAGATCTCCACCAGCATTAGAGCCACCCCAGCTTGTAAGTTACATATTCATCAAGCACCTCTTAACTGCAGTGTGTTGATGTCACAAAGTAAATATTTAACTACAGTCATCGTTCCTCCAAACAGTGCTCCTTATTTAACACGTCAAAAGTTTCTGTTTTTCTGCAGGGAATATCTCATCACTTCCACCACTGTTATCCAATACCCTTATTCTACTCTTTCGTGCTTCCGTATATAAAAGTCACTCTGGCACTTAAATAAATAACACAATCCATAGTCACTACAGGAGATACACTAGCACAGACACAAGTCACTCTCAGTGCCTGGATTTCCTGGTAGTAAAATCATTCCACCTGTGTGTCTCAAGAGTTTCTTTAGTGTACAATTTTTAACCCAACCCATCCCAAATTTCTTCACATATTTAATGTTACCAGCATACTGTGTTAAATGCATTCTCAACCTTACCTTTTAAAAGGCTTTCCAAGTACCACTTCTTGTCCTTGCCAAGCACCACATATGGTTTGGGAAAATACTCTTAAAGCAAATGTGAAGTACTCAGCTGCTTCTCTCTTGTCCTTTGAGGAAGCCAAAACAGCCACAGATCGATGCGCTTGAACCTGGCCTCCATGCCAGGCTGCTCCTCTGCACTGGGAAGAAGAGTGAAGGGAGGCCCCCAGAGCAGGTGTCTTGCATTTCAGGGAACCACATCTGCCACTCTCTAGCCTTTTAGAAATATGTTAAGGTTTGCTTCACTGATTAAAAAAAAAAAAAAAACAAAACCCAAAAACCACACCAAAGTTATTTTCACATGTGCAAAACTTACACTGGTCCTTTTTCCCTTGTGGTTAGCTGCCTAGATAGAAAAGCCTAGTGGCACACTCTAGTTTGCTGTTAGATGAGTAATTAATTGTGGATAAGCAGCCAGTTACAAGGCATGCTGCCTCACTGCCATTAGGGAGGCACCCCCTCTCCATAGGGCCTGCTCAGCTGGCACCATACCATTAGACCAAGGGCCTTACTTTTGGGGAGTAAGGTGACAAACCAGGTTTTCAGCATCACGATTAACCTGGGGGAAAAAAAGTCAGTTTTAACAGTAAAAGGTGTCCACAGAAGATGAAAGGATCGCTACGTTGTCCTCAGAGAGATCCCGGGGGTGAGTTGAGGAGACAGCCAGGTTTCTGGAAACGAAGCCCAGGCCGAGGCCTGAGGGAAAGCCCCAGCACTGCCACCACCTCTACTCCCTCCCCGGCCGTCCCGGCCGATCCCCTTTTCTCTCAGGCTCGAGGGGCGTTTCCTGCCCCGGGGAGGCCCCAGCCCGTCGGTGCCACCGCCGCCGCCCGCGGAGGCGCGGACCCCAGGCAGCGCGGGCGGGGGCGGCCCAGGTACAGCCCTGTGACTCCACCGCGCCCTTTCCAGGAAGCGCCGCGGCAGCAGCAGCCCCGAGAGACGCTGCCCCGCCAGCCGCCCTCCTCAGCTCGCCGCCGGAGCCTTGCCAGGGCAGGTAGGGCCGCAAGGCGGGAAGCGGGACGGGGCGCCCCTTCTCCCTGCCAGGCGGAACGGGGGGCGCTTCCTGGCTGGCGCCTCCCGCTCCCCCGGTGCCTGCCCGGCTCGAGTCGGCTCCGACAGCGGGCGCCGGCCCCGGGGCGGGGGGCGGCAGAGCGGTCTTCTGCCGCGGCGGGCGGCCGCGGGCTCGGTGGGCGCAGGGCAGCCGTTGGGAGAAGCTCCCGGCAGGGCCGCGGGGAGGCTGTTCCCCTGGCGTCCTGGGTGCCCTCGGGTGGTCGCCGCACGTCTCCGCTTCAGGCGGCGATCGTGTTTGTCTCGATGTTGGGCGTCTCTTCGAAGAATTCAGGTCTTATTTTGTTATTATTTTCTACAGTCATCCTAGGTGGGAGAGCGCTGACTCTCCTCTGGAGCGTCGGGCGTGCGGAGGTTGGCAATGGCTTTCTCCTGACAAAATGGTTTCTGTATGTCTGTTTACGTCGGGCAGCTTTTATAACCTGCTCTGGCAGCAAAATCGTAGCTATCTGAAGTTTCAGAGTGTATGTGTAGCACCTTGTGCGTGATCTTTCCCCGTTAATTCGCCAGCTAACCCGGGCTGCTGCTCCCTTTAGCCACTTCCCCGGGATGGGAGAGCAGAGGGTATGGCCTGGCTGTGGTGAGAGCGGCCCGGTGACATGTGTGGATGTTATGCAATGAAAACACAAGAGACATGCTGGACCAGTTTGCATCCGTGTCTTTCTTCTAGGGATCCATTAGCCTCAACTGCATGTCGGTGCTTGCATTAGATGACTTCATTTATAGGATTCATTCAAGGTTCATCACTGACACTTCAGAAGATTACGCTGTCATTTATTTTTAACTCACCTTAGTTTCTGTCTGACAGATACCACGCCATGTTTGCGTTTTTGGTACTGCTGTGTCAACTACATGTGATGATGTTTGCATTTCCTCACTGCACAGGGAGATTAAATAACTTGAAGCAACCTGAACAGAAAGATGGTAACTTACCTTTAACGTGATTTTATGCTTTCCAAAATAAAACTGTATCTAACTTTGCTTCTGCTGAGAAATCTTTTTATGAATGTAAATAGTTTGGGGTTTGTTTTTTTTTTTTAACTTTATTAAAAAAATTAAGTTCTTTTATGCTTAATTTTAGGATATTTGAATATCTTTTGCTGAAATGATTGATAATTGACTTGGGTGTCGATATTAAGTATTTATCAGATCCGATAGCAAGTGCAGATTGGGACAACTGAGCTTTCTTTAGGTCTCTAGGATTGTTGTCATTGATATAACCAGAATCCTCTAAGTAACATCAAAATTCCTAAAGTTTAAAAACTGTATTAAGACAGTACTGCTTTCATACTATTTGAGCACATCATAGTTTTATTTGTACATCTAAAATTGCTTTGTATTTAAAAGGGTTTATTTGCTTGGTTTTTGAGATTGATATTTTTTCTCAATACTAGATCCCCTTACAACACCTTGAAAGACCACCTTGAAAGTGGTGCTATTGCAGTTCTTCACTTTGGAGGGAGGGTAGTGGAGAGGAATTGAGGTAAAAACAAAGGAAGTTCCCAAAAAGGACTCGAGCACTACGATACTAAGCCATATCATACTTCATGTTTAAGCATCAGGGCTTCAAAAAGGAATGGTAACTTAGCTGTCCAGTCTCCTCAGTGGGTGAAGAGTGCCAAAACCTTAAGACAGACTTTAAAAAGTCATCACATTGAGCAGGAGGCTCCTTCAGGGCAGTATGTTGAGCAGAAAACATGGCTAGCAGAAAAATGCTTGAGACAGGTTATTCATTAAAATCCATATTGCTCTGGGGCATAAAACGTTGGGCTGCCAGGCTGTCTCTTTCCCATGAGTTCACGGCGTTGAACCCTCTCCTGACACTAGGCCCAGATCACCCCTTTAAAGACGGAGTTGGAAAGAGAGGGGCCCAACTCTTTATCCAATAATTTAGCAAGTAGAACAGTTGCCAAGAGTATGTGGTACCTGCATGGAGAGGTTACCCCTTCAGCATTTTCTGAACATCTTTTACCAGCGGAGTTACTTTATTCAGCACATTGTGTGGGTGCATTTTTAGTTAAATGCTAGGCACCCTAAAACTGGATTTACCGTTTTGTTGAACCATGGCCTAAGGACTGCAGAACTGCATTCAGTTCCCTCATGTATAGGAGAGAATTCAAATCCATCTGTTTAATTCTCCAAGTACTGTCTTAATAACCAGGTTGTAGGTAATTCAGAGATGGAGATAGTTGTACTTTGACTGTGTCCTGCAAAATGAAAAAAGTGCAGATAAATGGATAAAGACTCTTCGAAAGAGAAAAGGAGCATGTATCACTGGGAATTAGGGCTCCTAGGCTCCAGGCAGCTTGCCTATGCATTCCACGTTAATTAAAATCCATCAGTTATCTTATCTAAGTTAATTCAGAAGTATAGCGAATACTACTTGCATGGTAAGGAATGAAACACAACTGAGCAAAACTGAAGATCTCTGTTTCAGAAGATTGAAGTTATTCTCACGATTTGCACTCAACCAAGATACTGATAATATTTTTTTCCATGTAATTCTTCTCCCTTTCCACTTGTGGATTTGGGGGATCTTTTTGGATGAAGTCCTCTCTGGTTAGTCTTAGATACAGCATAAATATTTTAAGCTTAGATTTTCTTGCAGTTACTTTAGAATAACAGATTTCCCTTCCTACACAAATGTGTATGCACACGTGTGGCTCCTTCAATATATACTCTAATATTATATAAATTATATAAATATATACTGTAATATTCCTTCAATATACTATAATATTAAAGACATAAACAACCAATATGCAAGTTATACTGCAGTTTTCTTAGTTTTCAGAGAGCAAACCATTTTGAGATACCATTGCAAGATCTAACAGTAACTATTAGGGTAAAAATTCCTGAATGATGTGATAATCTCGCCAAACAAGCTACAAGAACACAGAGCTAATTTGTAGCTGAGTAACATTATTCTCAATCTCATCTCCTTTTTTAGCCGTCTGGCTTGGTATGTAACAATGCTGTTTCTGCATTACACTTGCAAAAATAATCCTCCTCTAGTCATTTTGCTTAATGAGATAGTCTGAATTTCTTGGAGTACAGATTAGGCTTTCACTGAAAACCAAGCCAGAAAACTAGTTCTGTCCTTTTTTTTTTTTTTTAAAGAAGCTGTAGCAAGAGCAGGCTAAAACTTGACTATGGAAAAATGCCTGGTGAGAAGATGCATGCCTGTATTCCAAAGCCTTCTATAATTTCACTAACTCTTCTGGAATCTCACCTCACAACGCACTCTGAGGCCTCATGGAGCCTGTAATAAGCACAAAAGAAGAAAAGAATTAAATGTCTTCACAAGTGCCTGTTGTTAGTAAAACTCCTATCACAGACTAATTTAAAACAAATAAATTTGGCAATATGCCAACCTTTACATAAAACTTGCTGCCATGATTGTGAAAAGAGAACAAATGTAAAATGAATCGGACCTCCTGCCATGATTTAAAATCCAAATTCCATAAACAAAATTTGGAACTCACAGATACCAGAATATTGATAAATATATATTGAGGATTCTTTAGAATGAAGAGGTTTTTGTGGGGGGTTTTTTTTCCTTCCCCCCCCGCCCCTTGCCTCCTTCCTCCAGTAGGTCAGTGTCTTGCTGGGTTTGCAGCTGACTGAATTTCTGCTTTATACAACTATTACCTTGTTCTTAAGAGCTCCAGTAGAAAGCTGATGCCCACATCCCAGAGGGATAATACCAAAACTTGAACAACAACTGCCATGAGAATCAAATGCTCTTGGCCAGTATAAGGAATAGCTGAAATGCTCTATGAGAAAGGAAAATATGTTTATTTTATATTGCATAGTTAGAGAAGTTGGCAGCGAAGACAACATTTTAGGAGGAGACCTTGATGTTTCTTTTTCCTGTATGTAGTTGAGAGATGCTAGGGGAAGAAGGGGTCTCAATGTGCTCCTTTAGGATATTAACCATCCTTTAAAAATACCAAATTTAGCTTTCCTAACTTGTTTTAAATCAACTTGATTTTTTTTTTATTAGTGTTCACATCAGAAAAGGAGGCCAATTTATTCATTGGACGGCATCTTCTGAATAACAGATTTGATTTTGAAGCATTTACAGCAGATAACCTGGAAAGAGAATGCTTTGAAGAGCTGTGCAATTATGAAGAAGCAAGAGAAGTTTATGAAGACCCTGATAAAACGGTAGCTGTTCAAACTGAATTTAATATACTGAAGGAGGTTAATGACTGAATCATTACTATATCTAAATACTGTAGCCCTTCTGAAAACAGCACTTAAAATGATTGCTTATTTTACTGTAAAAGTAGAGGCCCCACTTAGGTGGGGTTATTGCTTTAGATACACAGTGAGTACACGTGAATATGTACTATTGTCTTAAAGACTTTAGATAAGGGCTCCAATTCTGCAAACAAATATAAATGAAACTTCAGACGTACTGCTTGTGGATATACCTATATGTGTTTTCAGAATCTCATTATTTTTTTAGTAACTTCTCAGCATCCAATTTGAATGTGTTCCACATGTTCTGTGTATTAATTGGCTGATCGTGTCCTTATGTCATGCCAAAGAAGTGTTTTAGAAGTGAGGAGTACGGAGCAAATCTGCAGTTCAGCTATTGCTGAGTATTCCTATAGCATTATCTTCTAAATCGCTACCTCTATACAACTTGGAAGACACCTGGTATAAAAAAGAGAAAAATACGTAAGAAACCTTTCAGCCCCATAATGGAATGTGATGATTGTCTGAAGACTGGCTCTTGCTGCCATACAGCAAGAATCTCTCTGTGATTCTAGGTGTGCTCTGCACTAACCTGCAGAAAGAGCAAGGAATACATTCCTGTTCTGAAGGTGGAAATGTTAGTTTGCCATTGCTAGCATTTTCCTAAGAAAAAGGTGAAAGTGTTAAATCAGAATCTGGATGGAGTCTTTTGCTGGGTAGCAAAAGTGGAAATTACAGCTAAACACATTTAATGCATAACAGTCATGCAAGGTAAAGGTTTTTCTCTTAAAGGAATCACATTATTTTTCCTAGCTGATATGAATTCAGATACTGTTCATGCAAATGTCTGATTCTTAAGAACTTGACTTTGCCTCATTAATACTCTTATGTAGGGATTTACAAAGATTAATTGCAAGCATTTTTTTTTAGTGGCAGAATATATGCTAACTTCTACTGTAATCAGGCAGAAATATGAGGCAACATTGGACAGTTAAATGCACTTTTCTCTTTCACCAGCTGGCATTTTCTTCTTTGTGAAATTGTAATTTTTGTGCAAACTTGAATGTATGAGAAAAATACAGTGGAATAAGCAAGTACAAATCCTTCAGCAGGAGTTGCTTCTGTTTATGCCATTGTTAAATTTTGCCCACAGTACCATATTAAAAAAATTGTCAATAAGGCTGCCAGTTATGTAGCTCATATAAATCTGATCCTTTGTGTTTTTATAGATGGAGTTTTGGAAAGACTATTCAACGAAAGGCCCCAAAATAAAAATAGGTAAGTCATCTTTTTATTCTTTTCTTACATTGCAATATTTTATGTTTGTTATAATAGTACATTCTTAAAAATACACCATGCACTCAGTTAGCAAAATCAGAATTGACCTTTTTACTGAAATTCACCGTGAACTGTGCAAGTATATTGCATTATCTGATACAATAAAACATACTCACTGAAGCGTCTTACTCACAGTGGGATCCATTATAAGTCTGTAGGTAAAAACAATATGAATTTTGTTGTCCATTTCTTTGTTTTATTACACAATTGGTAAACTTTGTAGTAATTCTGTTGTTGCTTTCTGTGGTTTTGCTTTGTTTGTGTCCCCCCCCATTTCTTTAATAGTAATATAACAGTCCAATTCAGGTTCAGAGTAGTGTTATGCCAGATATTTCATTAAAAAATGGTCTGTATGACTTGAGGAAAGATCTACAGCCTGATCAAGGTCACAAGTATAAGAAGTTAATATTTGGAATGCATTACAAGACAGACATCTCAACAGTTTTATGTACAGAAAAGGGAATATATACTCACTTTTGCTTTAAGCTGAATGTGAATGATACCCTTGGGTTGTGTTGTGCAGATACAGCTTCTCACCACAAGCTAGACATTTGTGGAAAGAACAGCCTTATAGCACAGCAAGATTAGTATTTCACAGTGTATACTGTACAGATGGAAAGAACACATAATGAAAATAACCGATGTTTTATCTTCAGGTGATGAGACACTACAAAAGATTAATGTTACAGGACTTCTCATCAGTCTAGTTGCTGCTGGAGTACTGTTAGTTATAATTGTACTGCTTATCTTCTACTGCTGCAAAAGTAGATGCAAATCAAGGCAACCACCAGGGTAAGGAATTTCACTGGTTAAAAAAAACCAAACACCAAAACAAACTTGCTTAAGAGTGGAATTTAAAAATCACTGTGGGTTGGTCTAACTGTATTCTCAGAGAATCCAATGGGAGTTCTAGTTCTTATTTTCCTGGAAGCATTAGCAGTAGTTATGCTGAAAGTTAATTAATAACACAAAAACGTAAAACAACACTTGCATGGCTGACATACCTTTGGGGTTTTTTTGTGTGTGTTCTTGGTTCCAAAATATTCTTACTAAAAAGATGGCATCATTTTAATAGGTTGGGGCCTGCAATGGGAAGCCTAATGTGTTCTGTTCACTCTTTAAAGTAGGGTGTATGGTCTTCATGGCATGTAGTCTGCCTCAGATGTGAAATGAAGTAGGTTGGAGGAAATGCTTCTCTACCAATTCTCTAGCCCTTCTTGTTCCTTTATCCTAAACTTTAACGCACACAAGAGGATTCTGTGCTTCCTCTTCCCTATAAATTTTGCATTACCAAGTTATTCTTACCCTGTGGTTTGGAGAGAGTATTTGGATTCTGGTCTTTATGATCATTGAAGGCAAGTGTTTTTTGGTGTTTTTTGTTTGTTTGTGGTTTTTTTTGTTTGTTTGCTGCCTTTTTTTTTTTCTTTTTTTACAACTACAACTTTATATTATTTCTTCCCTTCAAAACAGAAGCTGCCACTTATAATGCTGTTAACTTTGTTTAGGTACTTGGATTATGTAAGAAGTAGAAGACGTAATTCATCTAGCATCTTCAGAAGGCATGAAGAATTTTCTTTAAACCCACTTCCTCTCAGAACTGATGACTCAGGACTACCAACTTATGAGCAAGCAGTTACTGCAGATGGACAACATGACGTGCCACCACCCCCTTATCCAGGGCCCCCAAAAGGGGCACGGGTGTTTAAAAAGTCTATGTCGCTTCCTGCCCCTTAGTCACAAACCTCCTTCTGGGGTGAGGGGGGGATTACTGAAACATAACATACTTTTTTTAAAAAGTGTGTGCTACCTTGCATATTGCAGGACAGATTACAAAAATGTGAAAGATCTTTAGCACAACTAGGAACAAGTGAAAATCCCATTTGGGAAAAGAGGTGATCTGTTGCAAAGGCTGCAGGACTATTCTTTGCACAAGGTTATTGTGCTTAGAGGAGGGAATGCATAAAGAGTACGTCTTGTACTGCCATCCTCTTCCATATGCACTTTGAGCCATCCCATCATACTATTGATGTTTCATTAATAGTTTCATTTTTTTTGTTTAGAAGGAACAGTATTTTAATTGGTTTTATTGACACTAACCATTTTTTGTGACTCTTTAATACTTTAAACCACCATAAGAAGTCTACTTTGTTGTTTGATATATTCACTTCATTGCTGCGAGAATTTTCTATTCATTCTAGTAACAGATTTGAGTATGAAAATTGTTTCATTATTTGATCTTTCAAATGTGTATATATTACTGCTTCTGGATTACACTGGTTTATTTTAGACATTGCTGGTTAATGCCCTACTCAATTTGTTGTATTTTTGTGATTATAATTTTGGATGAAAAGGAACCATTAATTGCATAGCACATTACCCATTCAGACAAAGTATACTTTTATCAGTGGCTTTGATATTCACTTCCACCTGGTATTTAGTGCTGAACAAGTAGAGTACTATGCGTCGGGGGACTTTTAAGCAAATAGCTAGAGATTTGTCCCGTCTTAAAGAAGTAGCCAGGTTTCACAGATAGTGTTTCTCTTGCAGTTTAAAAATTTAAATATTGAAAAAGACATTTAGCTTGTAGAATCAAAGGCCAAACTACCCCACAGAAGCACTTTGCCTAAGTATTGCCCTACTGGGATGACAAAATGATACCTTTAAGTGGAATGAAACATCGTATTAGATACATAACCAGTATCCACAGAGCAATAATCAAGAATTTCAGGGAGTTACTGGTTAACTGTATCAACACAATTTCTGTATCTCCAGTGGTAGCCATTCTTAATTTTACACCTTGTTAAAATATCAAACCCCCAGCATTATATGGCCTACAGATCTTGCTAAGCAAGTGACAGACCAACATTGCTGTCCCTTTACCTCCTAGTCAAATGGCACCGTAGTGGAAAAGGCTTCCCATAGTCACAGGAAGCCATATTAGAGGGTCTCACAGGCAACATGTCGGGATGGTGTTTTCTTGTATTACAGTAGCTATATAGTTGGACACATGCAATTAAGTTTTTTAAGAAGCAACAAATTCCCCCCCCCCTCCCATTTGACCAATGCTGACAGCAGCAAATAGTATTTTAATTTGGTGCCTAAAATGCACTTTATAATATAAAGGTTGAATATTTATATGTAACATTTCACTGAATTTTATGGTTTTTAACATGCTATAACCTACAGTGCTATTGAGTGAGATGCAGAGGATTACTATGAGATTTTTAATCTGTAAACGCTTTTGTAAAGAAGAAAATGCTCCCAATCTTGGAATATGAAGAGGGTATATTGAAAATGCCACACGAGGAGGTCTTGCCCTTTGAAAAATACATACAGCCCAGCTGATACCAGTGGACATCGGACTGTGTTCTTATTCCTAAAGCTTCAGCATCAGATTTGGCTTTTGACAAGTCACAAACCTCTTTGCAGCTTCTTTCTTGTTGAGAGATGGGGGAATCCCCATGTTGGGATGGCTTCAATTCACTTTTGCCCTACTTGTAAAAGCATTTTGAAGTTCTTAGAGGTTGCTATTCTGTAAGACCGAAATAAGTTAATTGTGTGAGATCACTGTTGATAACCAAAATACAGAGTTATGATGAAGCTATGGAATTATAAGCTCACAAAAACATTTCTCCCATATTTCCTTTTCATTTAGCTAACAGTTTTTAAAGGTGTTAATGTGCATCTTGAGCTATAGAGCACGCTTCTTTCTAGATTTTTCCTGGGACTCAAAAATGACTACTTTAATGGGAATGATAGGAGCACTTTCAAGGAAAAGGATTTCACAGGGCTTGTGAGAGTTCAGAGATTCTTTAATGTTACTACAGTGATGTATGCATCTGGCAAAGTCACATTTTAAATAAACTACAGAAATTGTACAGAAACCTATTTAATCACTTGAAATTTGATTCTTCTACTATTTCTACAAATCATTTGCAAATGATTCCATGAAATGCAAGCAAAAATCCTGACCTTCATAATTAATAAAAACCGTTAAGATGGTGTAACTGTTAAACATCAATGCTGTAGCTCTTTGAGCAGTAAACTGCACCTTCTGTAGGGTGTAACACTTCAGTTTTACTCAAAGAATCTGCACTTTAGACCCTGAAGATACTCAAAATATGCAGTGACTGACATTCAGATCCTGGTTGCATGTAACATGATGATTTGCAAGACACATTCTGCTCATTATAAATAAGGAGCAAAGTTTAAAATTTAGTTGAATGTAACAAACTTACCTCTCCTGGTAAAGGGAGAAAAATCCCTTGAATGGCAGTTGTTTGGGTTGAGTTTGTTTTTCTTCTTTCATACATTGACTCCTGGCCCAAGACACTCTTACCTTGTATGTTGTCTCTTTTTAGAATGTCTGATTCATCAGGGTTAGCAAAGGAAAAAAATCAACAAGAGGTTGACTAGTGACTTGTGAATTCAGAAGTGTTGCCACATTTCCAAATTTTACATGCAGTTTCCTTTGACAATGCAGTTGCTATTAGAATATAGAAGACAACAAATACAAGTGTCCTTAGGTGGGAGGAGGAGGAGGTAGTTTTTGAGGAGCAAAGCAGCAGCAAGTTTAATCTAATTTGTGTACAGATGTAAATAATCAGTGTTTTGACTTCCGGACTTTCTTTCAAGGGCCAGTAGGAAAGGCAGTGGATTTTAAGTGAATTAACAGAGATCTACTGTGACAGTTGAAAACAGAAGTGTCTAAACAAAACACTGGGAAAAATGATGTAGTACTTAAATTCTGTTTCTCTCTCAGAACAGGTTTAAACATGTCACACTAAATGCTGCTAGCCGTCGCCTTGAACAATTTTCAAAAAAACTTTGTGTTGCCCTTTCAGCATCATACAAGCTTACAGCATGCAACTTTTTATAAATCAGGACAGTTAGAGCAAATAACTCGGGGTCAGAAAAGTGGTCTCTGGCTCTGTCAACTGAAAAATAAATCACTTAACCTGTTTTTTGCTTCAGTGAAATAAGAAAGCCTACTATTTGATTTATCAAATCCTCTGATGACTAGTATTGTAAGCAGCACGTGTTTCTGGTTGGGGGGGGGGTTGTTGGAGTTTTTGTGAATTCATTAGAAGAGCAAAACCGAAGTGTCACATGGAAGTGCACTCCCTCACCACAGTTCATGAAAATGTGAGCCATGAAGCATTTGATTCTGGTCCTATCAAAGTCTATGGCAAGCTTTTTGTTGGCTTCAGCTGAACTGGGATTGGTGCCAAAATTGAAATAACTGATCACTTCAGGTAATAAAAAGTATAATGCTCTGCCAAATTATTTACCACAATGCTGTTGCCAAACCTGATTTAGAGTATTCTATTGTTTTAATGATGCCTGCTTATATTAACTAGAATGTTTGAGGTTGGTCTGCCCTTAAAAAGTATATTTGAAATTTGGAAAGCATAGGAAAATTCCTTGTCTTTCCTCAGATTACCAGCTGTGAATAAGCTGCATTAATTACCTGTAGGTTATTAGTAACACTTTGATTACTTTGATCGACAGGTTCATTTAAAGATTTAAAAAAACAACAAAAAAAAACCCAACAGACTTTTCTATCCACAGTCTCATCTGCCAGCAAGTTTTATTGCTGCTGTCCCCACTTGTTCCATGTGGTGTAGAGAATAGGAAGGAAACCTCAGGTTTAAAAGTCATCTTTCAAACACTTCAAGCTTGCTCTTTCTATACGGTAAATGTCTTTCAATTAATTTCTAGCATATACAAATTTATCACTATTATAATTTTCACAATCCAGAACTTGCATGTATTTTCCTCTCAAAAATGTTAAGCACATCTTCCCAAATACCCTGCTCTTTATTCAGGTGGTAATTTTTTACTGTTTGCAGTCATTTCTGAACTGTGTAAACAGTTCTTGTTACTTAATCTTATGAATATATTTCCTTCTCATCTGACAAAGCCTTTTGAATGCACTTGTCACTGGTTATATTTTAATTCTAACTTTGATGTTAAGTGCTGTCATTTTGTTGGGCGAGGAGTAGCAATATTTTAAACTTTGCTAGCCTCTGTATTATTTTGTAAATCAATTTCCAAATAAACATTTAGGCAGGTGAATCATAGCAAAAGAGAAAATGCTAATTCAGCCCACGATAAAGAGTTAAAAAACCTCTGACAACTCTTTTTTAATTTTTTTTTTTTTAATGAAGTTGGTAACTGCATGCATGCTTCTTCATGCCATATAGCACCTACTGACAGGGAAAAAGGGTCATGGTTTGTTTTCTTTTACCATTGGTAATTTCTGCTCTGGACAGAAGCTTCCTACTTCACTGCTCTAGTTGACTTAAGCATCTGAGGTTCAGAACCATGAACTGCAGTCGCTGAAGATGAAGTCTTCAAGACAAACAAGCCAACTGAACCCGGTGCTGTACCCTTCCATCTTCCTTGACTTTCACCAGACCTTTGGTGAGAAGATTTAACACAATAATCTGGCCAAAAAATATCCACTTTGTTCAGGTTAGTGAAGTGAGCAAGATCACTCCAGTGAGGACCAGAACAGGCATGCAAAAGCAACATAGGAAGCAGGACTTCCTCGACAGTAATGGTGATTTCAATCTGAAGTGAAGGTATGCATTGTGCAATGAGGATAAACTTCTGCAGAGAGGCAAGAGGGATGGATGAGGGCAGCTAGATAGAGCAAATACTACAGCACAGCAAATTACACTAAATTAAGCCACTCTTGTTTTGCCCACTGGAAGACAACAGTCAGATTTGTGCTTTTTCTCCCAACGACACAAGATGAGCTGAGCTAGCTGGTTAAAACTCCCCAAAAAATCCGAGAATCTCCTCCTGTATTTGAACATCCAATGAAACTTTTTAATCAGTCAGCTGAACTGAGACTTGGAATACAGCTGGTGGGGTATAGATGTTTCATTCGCATTAAAAGTCTTGGGAAAATAGGATCTCAGTTCTTTGGAAAATGTTTTTTATGTCATCTGTTTACTATATTATGACTTCAGCTATACAGCTCCCAGCTTAAAAAAAAAAAAAAAAGGAATTTTATCTACTGGATTTCAACAATTCTGAAAATTACATGGAAGTTGAGCAAATTTACAGCATTCTGACACTACTTACTTTTTTTTTTTTAAAAAGCTAGCCAAAACGCAGATTAATAAAATTTCCTATCTAACTTTAATCTCTGTGTCCATTTAATAGAAAGCCAGCCCATTCACTTTGAAATGTCAAAAACAATTACTGCAAAACTGCCCTCAGTAATTTGACAAAATACTGAAGTGTCAGCAAAAGACTAGCTCCAGCTGGGAACAGCAGGTCCTATGATGTACAACACGGGAAGCAATAGTACTTCCATTAGTGTTTAAACTACAATTTAGTTTGCTCTTGACCCCTGTGGGAGCAACTTCCCCAAATTTTCCCCAGGCAGACACCATTCCTCTATTTTACCATAAAATACATTATCTTTTACATAACTTCACAATGGCAACTACACTCATTGCTTATATGGAAAATAACAGAACAGTACCTGCTGCACCACTTAGACACTCACAAGTCTATGGGGCCTGATGAGATCCACCCGAGAGTACTGAAGGAACTGGCAGAAGTGCTCACCAAGCCCCTTTCCATCATTTACCAGCAGTCCTGGCTAACTGGGGAGGTCCCAGTTGACTGGAGATTAGTAAAATGTGACGTCCATCTTCAAGAAGGGCCGGAAGGAGGAGCCGGGGAACTACAGGCCTGTCAGCCTGACCTCGGTACCAGGAAAGCTGATGGAGCAGATCATCCTGAGTGCCATCACATGGCATGTAGAGGATAACCAAGGGATCAAGCCCAGCCAGCATGGGTTCAGGAAAGGCAGGTCCTGCTCAACCAACCTGATCTCCTTCTACAACAAGGTGACCCACCTAGTGGATGAGGGGAAGGCTGTGGATGTTGTCTATCTAGACTTCAGTAAAGCCTTTGACATGGTTTCCCACAGCATTCTCCTGGAGAAACTGGCTGCTCATGGCTTGGACGGGTGTACTCTTCACTGGGTAAAGAACTGGCTGGATGGCCGGGCCCAAAGAGTGGTGGTGAATGGAGTTTACTCCAGTTGGCAGTCGATCACAAGTGGTGTTCCCCAGGGCTCTGTATTGGGGCCAGTCCTGTTTAATATCTTTATCAATGATCTGGACGAAGGGATTGAGTGCGCCCTCAGTAAGTTTGCAGATGACACCAAGTTGTGCAGGAGTGTTGATCTGCTTGAGGGTAGGAAGGCTCTGCAGAGGGATCTGGACAGGCTGGATCTATGGGCCGAGGTCAATTGCATGGGGTTCAACAAGGCCAAGTGCAAAGTCCTGCACTTGGGCCACAACAACCCCATGCAACGCTACAGGCTTGGGGAAGAGTGGCTGGAAAGCTGCCAGGCAGAGAAGGACCTGGGAGTGTTGGTCGACAGCCGGCTGAATATGAGCCAGCAGTGTGCCCAGGTGGCCAAGAAAGCCAATGGCATCCTGGCTTGTATCAAAAATAGTGTGGCCAGCAGGACCAGGGAAGGGATCGTCCCCCTGTACTTGGCACTGGTGAGGCTGCACCTCGAATACTGTGTTCAGTTTTGGGCCCCTCACTACAAGAGAGACATTGAGGTGCTGGAGCGTGTCCAGAGAAGGGCAACGAAGCTGGTGAAGGGTCTGGAGCACAAGGCTGATGAGGAGCGGCTGAGGGAACTGGGGTTGTTTAGCCTGGAGAAAAGGAGGCTGAGGGGAGACCTTATCGCTCTCTGCAGCTACCTGAAAGGAGGTTGTAGAGAGGTGGGGGTTGGTCTCTTCTCCCAAGTAAGAAGTGATAGGATGAGAGGAAATGGCCTCAAGTTGCGCCAGGGGAGGTTTAGACTGGATATTAGGAAATTTTACTTCACTGAAAGGGTTATCAAGCATTTGAACAGGCTGCCCAGGGAAGTGGTTGAGTCGCCATCCCTGGAGGTATTTAAAAGACGTTTGGATGAGGTGCTTAGGGACATGGTGTAGTGGTGGTCTTGGTAGTGTTAGGTTTATGGTTGGACTCAATGATCTTAAGGGTCTTTTCCAACCTGTGCGATTCTGTGAAATGTATTTTGGCTATTTTTGATGCACTAAATTTAATCCATGTTGAAAATACATAGAACTACATTAACTACTTTGCTTTACATTTAACTTTTCATTTCCTTCTGTTCTTTTTTTTTCTTATTGTTCTACCTATGATTTGCTACTGAACTTTTTTCCTTCTCTGATTCCTTTTTCTGTGTCCATTCATAATGTACTATTGCACACACTCACCTGTTTGCTGCTTAATTTGTTTTTCTTTCCTGGACATGGCTCCCAAGCATTTGGTCCCCTCCCACTCTCTGAAAACCACTCTTGCACAGCTTCCCTAGTCTCTTCATAGAGATAGCAAAGCCTTTAGCTCCTCCTTTCCCTCCTGCTTTCAGAGTCCTTGGGGCTCTTTGCATAGCACCTAGACTACAGAAACACTGAAACAAAAGGGGCCATCTGATGCAGGCATCTTGCTACCTACATTCTGGGAGCTTCTAGAAGCCCACACTTTAAAGGTAGCAGCCAGATTTCAAAGGATCAGGAAAAACATTTGAGTCTAGAAATTGGTACACTTAAACACAGGTTTTGAAAAGGCCTTATAACAGGTTTTAAATTTCTGATGCAGTGCCTACTTCATTTAGGAAATAAGAAACACCTGTGATTGCTCCAGTTGTTCAAGCAGCTTCAGTTTAACTTCTCTGAAGGTCAGCAACTCCTACGTATTGCATACATAAACATCCAGTATTTAATGTTAAATACCCACCACGGCTATAATACAAACGAAAATATCTAGTAAGAGTTAAAATAAAATACTCCCAGTTAAAACTATGAGTTTGTTCAAGAGCAAAGGTTTTACTGAAGTTTTCTTTTTCCTACGTGCCATTGCACATTTCTCCCCCTTACCTTATAGCAGTTCTGGTGCTTACTGGAACCCTTTGTAAATCATCCAGCAAAAACATAGACAGCTTTCTCGTGAGTGGGTGAGTTGAATCAACACAAGTGCCAGTGGTGGCATCTTGGAAGGTGTGGGACCACATGACCAGCAGGAGAATTGTGAAACTGAAGGAAACAAGGCCTTCCATCTCATTGCTGCAGTGAGCTTTCCACCAGCTCAGTCATCTCTTGTCATGTCAGGAGAAGTACCGTAATTTAGTAGAGCAACTTTAGTTTAATAGATGAATTCTGAAGATTTTGCTTCACTTGTTTGTACATATACTTAAGCTTTTTATCAAATAAATGCACAGACTAGTATATGTAAAAAAATGCCAAGAAAGACAGTATTTGCTGTGAGGCTCCAAGATCAAATGTGTTGTTTGAAAGGCAGCACTTTCTTCACTATTTACACATTTCTTAAGTCTAGCTTTATGTTTAAAGAGGCCACGTGCCAAGTTAAATGCAAAATTTAATCCGTTAAGCAACTGCAATTTTCTGCTTTGGTCAGAATCACAATTACAAAAAAAAAAACCTCAGTCAGTGATTAATAATAGGCCTAACCAAGACTCATGTTTATTACTGCATAATATCTGATCTACTTACCTATTGCTGCTCATGGAGGATATCACAGCCCAGCAGCACACATACGAAGCCTGCACAAAGGTGCGGCATCCACAATCTGTAAGTGGATGCCTACTGTCCATCAGTGTTCAACAGAGAAAGACACTGCACAAATTTTATTTTGCACTCTTTTTAGAATTTGTTAGTAAATCAGATCCAGCTCAGCTTTGGTCTGAACTTCCTCAAACTTCATCTGATCAGACACGTTCAAATTATTTGAATGTTTTATCTCTGAAACATTAGTTTTCAAAACAGAATGTCCTCAAGTCTCCGAAACACTATTTCCAAACAATTGTGAAGATTCATTCTCTCAGCACAAGGCTAACTGTTAAGCATTTCCAGAGCTTTTGTTGACAAATGGTTAGCCACTGAAAGCTAACCGCCAAGATGTTTGTGTATGTTAGCGAACTATTTATGATACTGTGATCATTCCAAAATAAAGTACTATTATGAACTGAAATACAATCCTTTTTGTCCACTTTCAACAACCAAGCTGTAATCTCAGATTTGCAGCGTTAACCGCATGCCGTGCCTTTAACTACTTTGTTCGATCAACAACAGCTGAAACTGCTGATCCAGCATGTGCATCTGACTATTCTTCCACAATTCTTTTCAGCCCATCAAAAATTGCCCTAAGCGTACCAAGAATTTTGCTGCAAAACCAACACTTTACAGATTTAGCTGAAAGACTCTTAATGCAAGGAAAAGAAAATATTTTGGCACTTAAACATGAGGGAAGAGCCAGGACAAGACCAAAACCAGGCATCATGTGTTATGGAAAGGCAAAGGACAGGAGCAATGCCCTCTGTGGAAAAGGAGGGCATACAGGGATAGAGAGACATTGGAAAAGCCTTGTAGAGCCAAGTTTGTTGTACCTGTAGTAAAAAGGATGCCAAAAGCACAGGCAGCAACTGCTCGCCCTATGAAGAATCGCCCCATTCAGTAACACCTGCTGCTGCATGCACAAGGACCCTTAGTGGTGCTATCCTGGTATTTAACATCTGTGGTACTGTTAAAGCTGTCACATACCATGTAGCCTTCTGCCTGGCCAGTCTTGTATATATACAACATACAAAATACTCAATCACACTCAACTCAAACACTGGCTGACATTTTCCTGTTCACATGGGTAATAATAATAGCACACTAAGCAACAAAGAAGTTACTAAATAAATCAATCAATTACAAATAAATAAATCAATGCCAAGTGTGAATTGGAGCATTATTCTGGCCCTGGATTTGTGACTGACATATTGGTTTTAATTATGATCAAATCACAGAAAACTGCCAACTACCCATTAGCTTGATCCTGCATTTCATTTGGCATATGGTCACTTTAAGCATAAAACTAGACCTCAAAAAGCAATATTGCCATACAGCATTGTGTAACTAACTAAATAATTTAAGTAATTAAATTATTTAAACAGAAAGAGGAAAATAGGAAAGTTTCCCTAAGGGGCAGTGTATATTAGCTAACACAGTTCTGCAACAGAGCTGGCTTGATTCTGGCTGAACTGGCATATGGGCAGAGAAGCCCGTTACTGTCCACAGAGGCACATCCTGAAGCACTTGTAGACTCTAGAAATTTCTACACTGAATACACCACAAGCCAAGTCAACATCTCACCATCAAAAGTAAAAGTTCCCTGCTCTTTCCTGTCATCTCCTTCCCTTCCCAGCTGCTTCTGGCTGCACACCACCACTGCTTGCCCTAAGCCAGCACTCATTCGATGCAAGGCAAGCTGACTCAGCTCAGCAAAATTACAGAAAAATGACCTCTGGCAAAAAAGTAAATGTTCTTTCGCCACTGGAGTGAATTTACTGCTCACCTTGTGGCTCAGAGCACATTGCTAGGAGCGGGAGGCTGGAGCAGGGAAGGAGAGAGAGAGAGTAAGGCCTTCTCCTTTGGGTGTCAGCAAGCAGCTGAGGCAGCCCAGCCCTGCTGCCACACCACACCTGTAGGCAGCAGTGCATCCTGCAGAGCTTTGAAGATCGCTCCTCGGACCTTAGGCAGACAATTCCCATTAAAGCGTTACCTTCAGTACCTAAGTCTGTTTCCTAACCATCACATGATGGTTTTGACTCTGTAAAGGATTTGTTATGTTATTTTTCCAAGTGGAGACTGTTCATTTAGGAAAAGAAATCAGCAACAAAAATTCAGTACTGCCCCAGGCTGGTATGCTGCACAGATTGTGTTACAGTGCTGTAATTTAAGATTTTGCTCTTAAATAGAGTGAAAAATTGTATTAGCTTATGTTTCAGCAAAATATATTTATTATATTAAATTCTTGACTTGAGAGATAAGCGCATACAATATCATTACTGGCTATAGGCACTCAGTTATGACCTACGGTTTGGAAGGTGTTAAAGTTCACAGCTCAGTTCCTAAATGGCAAGTAATTGCTGCATTTGAAACAAAAGCGTTCCATACTAACACAAGAATCAAAATATTTTCAATATTCAGAATCATGAACATGTCTAATATGACTTCTAAATACGTATCTCAATATGTACACTTTAATCTACCCATTAAAATAACATATGTAATTAACAGGATCTATCAAAGGATTTTTTCTATTGCTGACAGATCTTTCAGAAAAGCTGTTTATAAGTATCATGGATACCAGGATCCTGTAAAAGCACTTACTCTAAACAGACTCTTTTCTTGTCTTAGAGAATGGTGTTACAAGATATCTTTTGCTTACAAAAAGATAAAATGCACAAACTTCGAGGTAGCTCTCCTAGACGGAGGATAGCAACAAGCAGCAGGGATCAGTTTAATGAGAAAACTGCGGAAGTCTCACCAGCTGGTCTCAGGACAAGTGGATTTATCTCATACACAGGAAAAGCAAACCACTGAATAAACTGACTTTATCTAGTGGTTATGGACATTAGCAATTAAGTTTTCAGTCTACTCCACCTCTATTAAAACCATGTAAAAGAAATTAAACTTAACAACAGCTGTCACAATTTTCTGTTTCACTCAACTTTGCTATTTGATTACAAGAAACAGGATCTACTCCAACAATGTTCAGGGAAACACTGTGTCTGTGGTATATTGACAATTAGTTCATTTAGTGATCTAAACTAATTGTGTATGTATCCCTGCCTGTAAATCTGGACTGGGTCTTGTTTGTGATTTCTCCTGTAACATGATTTTACAGCCACGTATTGACACACACACCCCCCTTCTCTTTAGAGAAATATCCTGTAATGAAAACACACATCATTATGGTACTCTTTAAAGTTCATGTTGCCATTATTTGAGAAAAATTAAACAAAACACTAGCAGTTTTACGATTTATTAATATGTCACTCCAAATTTGTGGCAAGACACTTTTAAGGTAGCTCCACACCAACACGCTCGCTCTAGATAACCAAACACTATGGTTAGGTGGAAAAGGGATTTCGTATCCCTTAGGACCGTGTATCGTCCTTCCCTCAGGCCCACTTGAGGGAAAAAATGCACTCTAAGTGTAATATTATAATGGAGATTAGCGGAGATCCTGCAGGGAAATAAAAAACTGTAGGTCCTTCTCCACTGGAAATGTTACTTTCAATAGTATCAGCAGTGTAAGTGCTTCAGCATTAGCATAAAATTGGAATAATTTTGTCAGGCCTCGTTCATATGTAAAACGGCAACCCTCGTGTTTCCCAGGGAAAGAAGGTCCCCCACATACTCTCCTCCAGCTGCAAGCAATACAGGTGCTAACTTAAGCAAACACAAGAAAAACTCACTCTGCTGGTTTCTGGCTTTGGTACGTTTCTTCTCTTCTTCTCCCTCCTCCCTCTGCCCTGGCCTCTGGGTGACTTCGTTCAGTCTCCTCCATGCTGATGACTTTCACACTTACCCTTCCCTCCTGATCCAAGGCTGCATTTCTTCCTGTAGCCGACTTTGCTGCTTCTTGAAACTAGGCATGAGAAAAGCAGAACCTCAGCTTTTCCTCCTGAAGTCTCTTACCTTCCTGCTTTCTCGTTTAATATTGACCGCTCCACTTTTTCAATTTTTTTAGCATCTAATCTGATTGGCTGTAGTCAAGTTTCTAAACTCTGCATTTCACTACAAAATTAATTTCACTCTGTGGTTCGATATTGCCCCAAGTACTACAAACTGCATCTTCAAAAGACTTACTCATTAGCATACACCTTCCTCTCCTGAGCAATGCCTTCAGGTGCAGTCACCCTCTCTTTCAAGTGCATATTCCTCATCTTTACCTCTCAGGCACATTCCTCCTGCTCATCTCAGCCTGTGTACCTTCAACCTGCAGGGAAAGCAAGTCGTCATTGTCTACCCACCATCCCCCTGCCCCAGACGGATGTCCCCTCTGCTGCTACCCTGTTCTAAACAGCTGGTGCCCATTTCCCTTATACTTTGCTTTAACAAGCACACAGCCAAAGATACAGGAATTTACTGTCTGTGCACCAGGTGGCTTAGATTGCTCTGAATACTTATTCTTTCTGTCCTTTCCTCTTGCTGTTTGACTTTTGGCCTATTCAGACTCCAGGCCTGCAGGGACTTACTGATGGAGAATACACAAGTCTTTTGGAAAGCTCTGATATATCTATATATATTAGGAGCTTTTAGCTTACAAAAAGGAAAAAAAAAATAGCTAAAGGGCTGTGCTTTTATATTACTTAACCTCTGTAAAGCGTCCTCAGAGCGATGACCAACCTAAACAACCGAGCGCCGGCACACAAGGAGCTTGAAGCGCCAAAGCAAGAGCTCGGGGGGAAACACGGCGATGAGCTTCTCCCGGTGACCGCTAGCCCCACCGAACTCCCGCGACCATCACCGGGGTTTTTTTATTTTGTACCCCCCCAGGTTAATTTTCCTGTGAGGACGGCAGCGGATCCACGCACCCCGTCGCGGGGGGAGGCGCCCGGGCGGGCGCCTCCCCCCGCGGCGGGGCAGGGCGGGAGAGCCGCCCTACAAATTGCTTTACAATGCGCTCCCCGTGAGGCAACCCGCCGCCTCGGGGCGGTAGGGGGGGCAGGGCGGCTGAGACGGCTGTCGTCCTCCATCGTGGCGGCGGCCGCCCCGGAGGCCGCGGCCCGCGGCGCTGCCCGCCGCTGACGCCGCTTCCTCTCAGCGGGAAGAAGATGGCCCCGCCCCGGCCCCTCCAACAAAGCGCCAGCGCTTCACTTGACGCGGCCCCGCCGAGAAACCGGCCTCCCCCCGCCACCACCACCCCGCCTCACCGCCCGGCCCGGCCGTCCCCGCCTTCAGTCAGCCCCCCCCCCCCCACCCCGCCCCGGTGGCGGCTACCGCCCCCGCCACGCTCCCCTCCAGCCGCTGCTGCTGCCGCCGCGCTTCTCCGTCAGGCCGCGGCCGCCCGTTCCCCAGTCGCAGACCTCCTCCTCCTCCTCCCCCCCGCCGGCGCTGCTGGCGGCCGCTCCGGCGGCGGCCCCCCCCCCCGCGGCCTCCCTGCCCCCCGGCCACGGAGCCGGAGCCCGTGAGCCCCAGTGCGCGCTGGCGGCGGAGGTGCATCCTGGGAAAGAGCAGCCCGACATGGGTCCCCGCCTGGCCGCCGCGCAGCCCCCGCCGCCGTGCGCAGCTCCCCTCAGCCGCCCGCCCGCCGCCGCCCGCAGCTGAGCGGGAGGGGAGGGGAGTGGAGGCAGGGCAGGGGGGCCGGGACGCGGCGGCCTGGCCCGCGCCGGGGAGGGGGCCGCGGCGCTGCCCGCCCCGCATGAGGCAGGGGGGGCCGCTCCCACCCGCCCCGCTCGGTCCCCGCCGCCGCCGCCCTGCGCGCAGGGCCCTAGCGGAGCCCCCGCCGCCCCGGCCCCGCGCCCTGCCCCGATGATGGACAGGAACTACCCGACGACCCCCAGCTTCGCCGACCCCTTGGCCCCGGCCGCCGCGCAGCCCGCCGCCTCCTGGGCCTACGAGCGGGGCGCCGGCAGCCTCAAGCCCAGGTGAGGAGGGTCCGCCGGGGGGCTGCTGCAGGAAAGGTCGGGGTCTGGGCCGGGGCCTGGCCCCGCGGGCGGCCGAGGGAGCGCCGGGGGGAACCGGACGAGGGGCTCCCTCCGGCGGGGCAAGGCAGGGCGGCGGGGGGCGTCCCCGCGGCGCGGCTGGGGGCGAGCAGGGCCCAGCGGCGCCGGGCGGCGGGTGAGGCCGGGCGGGCCGCGGGGCGGAGGGAGCGGGCGGACGGGCCGCGTCCGCCGGACCTCCGCGTCTGGGGGCACGGCCGCGGAGCCAGGCGGGCGGAGGGCCGCCGGAGCGAGCTCCCCGCCGTCCGCGGGCGCCGGCGGCCCTCGGCGCCGGCGGGGCGGTCGGTCTCCCCGCGCAGGGCGCGCCGCCGCCGCCGCTCTCCGCCCCGGAGGCTCGTGTTGGGCTGCGGCGCGGGTTCAAGAGTTCACGCGTCCCTGCCCGGCTCTGGGAGGGAAGCGGGGCTCGGGGGCGGCGGCGCGGCGGGGGCAGCGCTCCGCGTGCGCGGGGCGGCGGGCACCGGCGCTGCCCGCCGGAACAATGCTGCCTCCCGGCCGGGCGGCGGGGCCCTGGCACGCTGGGGCACCGTGCGACCTCGCCCCGCGGCGGCAGACGGCAGCCCCCGGGCCGGCGGCGGCAAGCGCCGCGCTAGCATCCCGCTTCGCCCTTTATTTCAACGTTGTTTTTCGCTCTGCTGAGGCTGGTTAACTGCTTTCCTCTAAAGCGCTGCCCTCGGGCGTGCGGAGGCTCCTCTCAGCTACAACTTGTCTGGAGCGATTCAGTCCCACGGAGAGTTCTGTAAAGTTCCGGGAAGTGCGGAAAAAATACAGGATAGCTTACTGGCTCCGCATTGCTTTTTGATTGTATAACTCTGCTAACTGAAATGAGGATTTTCTAGGTGATGCGATTTTTGTTATAGCCTGCCTTTTATGCCTCTAGCTTGATGTATCTGCAGTTCCGATCTTGACGACGTTTAAAGGTAAAAGTTTCAGGCTAACAATATACCGTCAAAATAGGTGCGCCTATAGATGACTTTGCATTCGGTCCTGAAGGTGGTCAGGCGTGTATTCTGATCTGACAAGATTAATAGATTATCAAGTCAGAAGGACTGTTGCAATCTCTGACCTCTTCATAATGCAGGCCATAGGACTTTTTTTTTTTAATCTGTGTTGAAACTAGAGTTTACGTTTTAGAAGGTGCAGTTAAAAATTTCCAGTGAGACAAAATTCAGCCCAATTCTTGGGAAGTGGCTGATTTGTATTTTATTTCTTACGTCTGATCTGAAGAGGGCTACCTTTAGTTTCTAGCCACTGAATCTTGCAATATCCTCGTCACTGAAAATCCTATTATAACTTGTGTTTTCCTGAGTATGAATTCTTATGACTTTTAATCAATTTCTTGCTTTATGTTCTTTTTATTAAGAAAAATAATCCTCTGGAGTTTAACAGACATTCTTTTCTTTTTTTCTTTTTTTTTTTACTTCAGTTATTCTCTCAGTTTTGTCCTGAATCCCCTCCAATTTATTGTCACCCTTCCTGAATTGTGGACATTGCATTTTAGAAGCAATTAAGAAAATGTTAAGTAAGAAGATAATAGGACCTCCCAGGGGTGTGAGGCTCTAGATTCCTTGTTTCACAGAGAATTGAAGGACAGTTAGTTTTTTTTGGCCAAAAGCTTGCCCCATGAAGCTGTGTTTAGCCGGGTTCTCTGCAGAGTTGCCTACATGGCAAAGTAAGGTCTCCTACAGTTCTTTCTAATCTTTCTTCTTAATTGTTGAACTACTTTTGGTCATGTTGCTATGTTGGTTTCAGTGGAAGTCAGTGACGTGTCTTTTTTTATATTGCTTTCGCCAATTCTCATCATCTGTTGAGGATCATGCTGTCTATTCCATGAGGAAGGTTTGGATTTTCCAGGTCATTTAAGAATATGTAGTGCAGGAGCAAGAGTGGATCCCTCTGGGATCTTAGAAGAAACACAACTGTTTGATGATTATTTTCTATATTCAAAAAAATCCCCTGGTTTCAAAACATAACTTCAGTCTTTTTAATAGTTGCTATATTAATGCAACATTAATTGTATATTTTGGGAATTCCTTAATTGAAATGGCATAGAGAACAGTCCCAAGACAAGTACCATGCAGAAGCTTATTGGATCAATGCCTGCTACCTTTGCCAATCAAATTGTTAATCAAAAAAATCAAATTAGTATTACTTAATCCATTCTTGATATGACAATATTTGTGCTATACTTTAGGAAGCAATGTCAAGAAGACCTTGCTTTCAGTTCTTAAAAGTTTCATCTCGAGGCTGTGTAGATGGTGATGAATGATGCATTTTAAATACGTTGACTGAAACGTTTTAACTTTTTTTTTTTTAACTGTAGCAAGGACAGGGAAAATACTATGAATCATATTTTGTGCTTGAAGTTCTCCTGTACTGGGTTCTTAGAGTTCACGTAATTTTAGTAAGAATTAAAATACCCTGTCTTCAGCAAGATTTAAAGATTTGAACTATGTTGGACACAATGTTAAATACAGTCTGGGCTTGCATAGGTGTTTCTGGTTCCTCTATCACTGATAACATTTGTCTTTGTATGGATGGAGCCAGTTGCTGGGGAGTTGGGATGTTAAGAGTCATGCCTATCACTGCCAAGGCTTGTACCAGCTGGAAGCAAATCGTGAAGGTATAGATGTACTGTAAGGGAATATGCTGTCAATGTTCTTGCCTTGAGTTACAGATCACATTTTTCAAAATGGTGTTTTTGATTATGGTTGACAGGTAGTCATCTAAACAGCTGAAGCTGCATTAGCCTGATGTTAAATTGAAAAAAAAAAAAAAAGTCATGTTCATCTGGTACTTGGTTGAAAAGAATTCAGCCTTTAGGTGGTGTAGATAACTATTTCATTCAAATCTAATTTCATATTTATGCTGTTGCAGGGTGTGTCATGGCAGGCTGTGTTCCCTTTGTGTGGAGAGCCGTGTTCACAGTCTCAGCTCATCAAAATTATTTCTCCTCCCTACAAGCGTTGCTCCTGCCTTCCTGCGCTTAACTTCAGCCATCTGGTTTTTATCCTGCTCCTTATTTCTTGCAGGCACTGTTTTGTCTGTGCAATGGCACTATTCCTATCAACTGAAAGGAAATGTGTGGTGAAGTATTATCAGGACATTGCTACCAGGCCTGCTGTGACAATACTTTTCCCATGGAATAGGAGACGGTAGTGAAACGGGGACGGGGAGCTGATGGAAATCACTGGATTCACTGTGTTAATGGAGCAGAGATCACTCCCACTGAAGAACGTGCTTGGACAGTGCAGCCATGGCAGCCCTGTAGCAGGGGGCTGAAAGGGATGCTCCTGTCCTCCACATTCCCCTTCCCCCCCACACCTCTTACATAGGCTGTGAGCATCTTGAAGGAATTTCTGATCGTTCTATGAGCACACTGCCACTTTTGACCTTTTTGTGTAGCTGTTAGAAACTCTTACTTCTATGCTCTCTTTTTGTGGCACAGTCTAAAGCTAGTCCTGTATTGAATAGCAAATACATATGTCACGCTTACTTGTTACTTGCTTGAGAAAAACATGGTCTTTAGAAAACAGGTGAATGTGTAATAGTTTGAGAGACTGTCATAATTGCTTGGGAAGAGAAATGGAGATAGGTGATAACAGATGAGGTTGCTGGTTGAGTATATGTCTGACTTGAGGGTACTTCTAGGGTTTCATTGAGAGAAGGATTTTTACTAGGAGGGATCTCACTGTTCTTGTTTGGTTTTTACCACAGCTCTAAGATTCAAATC
The DNA here is from genome assembly GCF_034638445.1 of Ciconia boyciana. Lineage (NCBI taxonomy): Eukaryota > Metazoa > Chordata > Aves > Ciconiiformes > Ciconiidae > Ciconia > Ciconia boyciana. The sequence goes on from NC_132939.1 coordinate 9,485,919, forward strand.
TTCTGCTATATATGATTGAATGTCAGTCACAATTATTTTGTTGTTGTTTTAAATTTTATGGTGACTGCCATGGTCTCTGATGTTTCTTTATGCCTGGTAGTCTTTGTCCATCTCTGCCCTACCCAAACATATGGGGTATTATATAATGTAATTCAAGATGGTTCTTTACAATAGATAACACTGATGTTTAGTTAGTGTGGCCTATATTTATAGCAGCAAATCTAAGATAATGAGTTACAGTGATAGTTCATATGCAAAGTTGCACAAGTGGGAGACTTAAACTTTTACGATAAACGGTTATGGTGATTTTTTTAACTTGTATTTTTGCATAGCTCTCAAACTAATGCTTATAGTAACAACTGTATGATAATTGTGATTCAGTTAAGGCTCAATTTTGAATTCTAATGGATTTTCACGTAGCTACAGAAACTCTAAAAGTGCAGGTAGTGTGTTTTAGAAAAGCATAGAACATTTTCTTTCATCAAATTAAATTGTTCTGAGAGGTAAAAATGTTCATTGTTAAACACATTTCCTACAAAAAGTTCCCTATGGCATACTATTTCAAATGTTGAAAGGTAAAGCTCATAAACTGTAAATATATTTAGAACATTTGCTATTAAAAGAAAAGGCACAGAAGGATTAAATAGACTTTATAAACATATAAAAGGTAGGTCATTATAAACTGTGACAAAGTTTGGTAAGTTTTGAAATCTAAAACATTTATACACACAAAATAACACACAGATACTCTGTGCTGTAGCACAGATACCTTGCAGGGACTTGCTAGCTTTTGTCAGTTTTCTTTTTTTTTTTTTTAACTTGTTTTAACTTGCATTCAGTACACACTGAAATAACAGCTGTGACAGGGTCAAAGATTGACTGAACATAGAGGCTGAACACATTCTTGCTGTATGCCCCTCAGCTTTTCACAGATGTAGATGTATGGTCATCTTGTAAAATCTTTGCTAAAGTTTCAAAATGAGCCAGATAGGCTCGTTTGGAATTACACATTGCTTACCTGTCTTAAGATTTAACGACAACTTTACATGAAGCATTTTAAGCATTTTATGTCACTTTGATGCAGTGAGAAATGGTGACATAGAGCAGTGTGCAGAAGGAATGAGTTGAAACTTAGTCTGAGGGTGCAGTTACATGAGATGGCTGAACTCACTGCTCAGGCTCACTGCTGCTGAAAAGGGCTCCCTTCCTCCTCCCTTGCATTGGCTCTGGTGTTTGTGCAACTGCACAGGGAGCTGATCTAATTTGTTAATCCATGAGAAAATGAACCTGACCGAGAAGGTGAATAGCTTTCTCTTGAGTTGGAGAGCTCTGCTGGTGTACCTGTGCTGTCAGACAGGAATCCAGAGGTAGCACCAGGGGATGAGTAGGGAGCAGGGCTGTAAGGAGTGAGCTGCGTGGCCTTGGTGGGGACTCTGCCCTGTGGTCCTGGGCGGCTTTTGGATGAGCTCAGCCTTGCAATGTCACTGTCTCCAATGAGCATCCCACTGAAACTGTACTGCCTGGTTCCCTACCAGGAGCACTCAGTAAATATCCATGTTAGTTGAGCGCTTGACCTCTCTTGGGATCACCTAGAATGATATTTCAGATGTGAGCCCTTTCCCATGGGGCCATTCAACACAGGTTACTGAATATGTTGTTCTGAAAGAAAGGGGTTTTTGTATTCTTCCACCTATGCAAAAAGTCTTTCAGTCCCATATGTGTATTTTACCTTTCATCTTGTTAACTTTAATTGTAGGTGTTTACTTTATACTGCCCGAGAACAACCTTTTCCCTTTTTCTTCTGTACTTTTGCCCACCTTTTATTTTTTCTTGGAGATGCTGTTGATTCTGCCATGATGCAGTCATACGAAGGACATTGTTTTTAGAAAAATCTTTGTTCCCATCAGGAAAAAAGCACCTATGACTGGATTATATTCATTCTAAACAATACTAGAGCTCCTTATAGAGTGGGTGTATTTTCCTTGGATTTTTTAAATTTCTTGTATTTAGTCAGAGCATTGACAACTTTGCATGTCAGAAAGTTGTTTAGTACGAGTGCCTAATCCATACATTAAAAAACAAAAAACCCCAAAACAAAAATCAGTTAAAAGGCAGCATATTGATAGTCTCACTTCAAACCTTCCTTAGCAGCCTTAAGTGTGACAAAAATAACTCTGAGCAGCATGCAGGTTCAGCCTTTCCAGCACGGCATTTCTTGCTGTACTATGCAAGTGACAGAGGAAGGAAAGTTCTTAGAATTTTTAAGCAAAGAGAAATAAAGTGCTCAGAGAGGATGGAGCTCTTAGTTATTAAGTACTAGATTTGCTTATCTCACTGGGCAGATTTTATAGTTTTTGGTTTTACTTCTGCTACTCTGTCACCTCTTCTTACATTACTTCCTTGTTTTATTACTCCGAATGGACTGTTGGGGATGAATGGGTCACTTACAGTTAGAACGTCCTTAGAACCTCTCTGACCATGGGTTGCAATCAATAGGGGCAAGGAGCTTTTATTCCTGAATCCCTGCACACGTGGACTTTCTTAGTCCAAAACAGTTCAGCAAGAACCTACATACGTTTAGACAAGCTTTTATTTGCTCACATTGCTTTTCTTGTTTTTCATCTTCCTTCTACATGCCTACCTCTGTTGCTTGCTTAGGACTTGTGTAAGTGTAACCAATTACACTCTGCAGGAAGAAGGTACCCTTAGGCATCCTTATCTTGGAGTAATAGTATTTACATAGGAGGATACTAAGGAACATTTATTTTTTAATAACCCGTATATGAATTGTTCTTGGGGCTGTCACACATCTAGATTTCATTGGAGATAGCCCTCTTCTTCACCTCACAGTGTTGTGTGAGAAGAGTTTGAGGGCTCTGGCCCTTCGTCTAGCGTTTCCAGATGTCCGGCAACTTGTTCTGAAAGCTTTTGGAGATCCAGAACATGCCAGGCAAATGACTATTGCGCCTGCGTGGTGTGTGTGCAATCGGGCTGGTGTTGTGTGGCGATACTGAATGTACCAGCGTGTGCTGTGCGTTCCATGTTGCACTTTTTTCTGACCAGGAAATCCCTTTCAGAAATACGGCAACTTCATGTTTCACACCACATCCTGTTTACTCTGTCTCTTCTTCGTGTCAAAAATTCCAGTGCTAGACAGTGAATAATCCTTCAATTCCTATGTTCCTTCTGTTTCATTATTCTCTGCTGAGTCTGCCAACGATAGGATTTCTAATAGGTTTTTCTTGATTGTGAACATTTGCTCATTTGCTATACAAAGAGTCATCCTAGAAAACTAATTCCTTAAGACTGTCAACAGCAGCCATTTGTTAACTACCATCAGTTGTTGCTGGAACTGGCGACCTGGAGGTTACCAATGCTCAGTGCCACTGAAGAGAGCTGGGATTTTCTTCTTTTCCCCTCCAAAAAAATCCCTGTTGTTATCCTCTTTAAGAGGGAGTACAGGTTTTTTCACCATTAAAGGAATTTTTTAGTTTGTGTGTGTGTACTGTTTTGATATCTGCCTGAATGTCAGGAAATCTTAAATCAATATCTGGGGCATATTTAAGGAATTTGTTTTATATAGTGAAGTTTTTCCCATCTCAAAATAAATGCTGCGTAGCTGTAACTACTTTTCTACAGTTTCGAACAGTGCACGTTTTCTAGTTGAAGCATTCACAAGCAACTGGGTTCATATGTTATTTTCAGATAAATACTAACTGGTGACAACATGGTAGCCACGTTTCTAACCTCTTTGCAAGGTTAGAAATGTAAATTTAAATCTGTTTTAGGATGAAGAGAGCACTGACGAAGAGATGTAAAAGCTAAATTCAGGGACTATGCAAATTCTCCTTATAAAAGTAGGTAGTAACACCCCATGATATTTCCTTTAATGTAAAGGACTCTTGCTGCTGCATTTTACGATGAACTGTGTGTTGTTCATGTATGAGATCTTTCCTGGGCACACCTTCTAAATTGGAATAGAAGTGGTGTTAGTCATAAGGATGCTTCTGTTGACTCTAAAGGAGTTCATATGAGCTGCTTAGCCCTTGTAATGCGTTGTGGGACGGGGAGAACACTGTACAAGACATGTAGGTGTGCTGGAAGACTTAGAGAATATTTAATGGCCTTGAATTGTAGGCTGTGTGGATGACCAAGGATAGTAAGGTTGGTGGTCTCAGATGTAGGCAGTGAGTAGATGCCTTGATTTTGTGCAAGTTCTGTGGCTGTGAGCCGTGAAGCCACTGATCTTCACAGTGATTCAGTATGTTGCATACTGAACTCTTAAAAGTTTTAACTTCATGAAACCTTCCTTATTTCAGTACCAAGTGTTTGAAACTTGATTGTGAGGGCTGACCTCTTTTGTAAACCAGAGTGGGTTAGTGTTTGTGCCTTAGTTTCCCTAGATTAAAGGAGAAGATACTTAATGGGTTATGGAACTGTGAAGTGCTTGGAGATTTGGTAATGAAAAGACATGTTGCCTCAGATGGCTCTTTCAGTTGATAGGACATATGTATTTGCACCTCTTACCTCTTTTGTGATGAATATCTCAACTTCAGCATTATCTTTTCTATATAACTGGAAAATAAAGGGCTTATTAAGAAATGGGATATCAAGCATTCTTATAGTATCCCAAAGGTAATACTCAAGCTTGCCACAAAATATGGCACTGTAATAACTGTGGGAGGATAAGGGTTGAGAAGCATTTTGATAGCTGAAATGAATTGTATTTTTAATAAGGCACTGTGTGGCTAAGCTGCATCTTGAGATAATGCTCTGCTGATTTTTATATTTTCAAATAAAATTTTATTATTAAAAGTAATGAAATATTTTTGTGTGTATCTCAGCCAACCATAATAGAGGATTATGCTGTATGCTCAACCATTAATGCTGTGATGATCTTGAAGATTTTTGAGTATCTCCAAGTACGCTTTTGACAACAGAATAGCATCACATGTTGGAGAAAAAGTGCTAGATTTCCATTGCTGTCTGTTACAAAAATCTTTGAAATTGTGAGTAAAGCTCCTTAGGAGAGAAGTATTACTAATTTAAAAAAATCACAGCTATTATCTCCATGCTGGGTGAAGACAACATTCTTTCATAGAGAACAGGTAAGAGAAGAGGATAAATAAATGTAGTGACAAAATAATCCAGTGCCTCAAAAGGCAAGAAAAGAAGATTGCAGTTCTTTCCGTGGTGTAAGCTACATAGACCATAATGGGTACTCATTCTTCTGCAGGGAGCAGTAGAGTAGAAGCTGTCAGGGAATATGCGTGGACCCCCTAAACATTGCTTGACAAAAAAAAAGGCTTAAAATTATTTCTGATACGACATTATAATATGAATTGGATGGTGAATGTGGGCATATCAGTGTCTGTTTAGATGTGGGGAGTGACTATATTGAGTTAATGAGGACATCAAAGTTAGGCTTCAATATTCAGGCAGGAATACTGAAAGCTCCTCTCCAGACCTTGAAATCTTAAAAAGTGCATCAGGAGCTCAAAACTGGCATTATTATAGAATAATTTAGGCAGGCTTTAGCCCGGTTGCAGTAGAAGAGGTGGGGGGGAAGTGGGTAAGCTGTAAAGTGCTTCTTAACTAGTACAGTGCTCTCTGGTCAGTTTTATTTGCAATGTTCAGATCTAAATATGGTCGGCATTTTTTCCTGTGGGATGTTTGGTGTAGTCGATTTTAATGAATTCCTTGAAAACTCCTGATAGGACATAGAGGGGTTTCCAACAGGAACCTGCCTCAGTGCTGCCAGCCCCGCTGGCCCTGCGGGGTAACAGCCAGAGGGACTGCGGTGGCATGGGGCTGCCGTGGCCGGGCAGTCACCCCCAGTCCTGCAGCCCCCCCAGTCCCTGCTGCGTGCCCAGGAGCAGGGGCTGCAGGAGTCTGAAAGCTCGGGATGCTCCCCTGGCTTCTGGGTTCCTGCTAGTGGGCTGGGAGCTTTGGAGTTTCTCATTAGAGGAAATTTAATTCTAAATTTAAAACACCTTCAGCCTTTTTTGCATTTTGTAGTGTATCTGACTTTTGTAAGCTGCAGAATTTATTTTAGAAAGTTGCTTTGGTTAGGCTACTGAGAATTTTATTCAAAGCCAAGAGAAGTGGCAGCGATATTTGCAACCCCCCTGCCCTGCCCCCAAAAGACTTTTTGTTAAATGTACTGCATTTGAACTGTAGATAACCTCAGCAAAAAGATAATTTACATTGTATACCTTAAAAAATAAGAACATGACGGAGTGTCTCCAGTCATTCCATAGTAACTGAAGTTCAAGTTTATAAATAGCTCATTTCTATCTGAATATTAGTTTTCACATACATAGTTTCAAGACATAGCTTAACTGTTTTTATGAAAAAGGAATTATAATCGTCTTTGTTATTAAGAACTCCACAGGTTACTTAATCAGACAAGCCAGCACTTGCACTCAGGTATTGAAGTACCAGTAAGACTATTTTGGCTTTCCTGAAGCGGTTTTGAGTTTTTTGTTTTTAAAAGGATCAAGCATAAAGAGTTCAGACACATTAACATGGGAATAAAAGGGAGATGGACCTTTTTTGCCATAAAATCTTTTTCTTCTCTTAAGATATGACGTGTATTCAGGTAAAGAATTACAGGAACAGCATGAACTTTTGCTCATTCAGGCAGTTCCCTGCATGTAATTTTCTACCTGAAAATCTTTCTTAGAAGCTCCTATCAGCTCCTAGAAAGCAAGGAAGTAATGAGTATTTCCTCTTGCAAGTACCTCGAGGCAGTCTTAGGTCAGCCATGCTCTTGGTGGCTCTGCATATGAATTGAAGTGGGAAATTAATATTATAACTTCATCTTTAGTGAAAAAGTGAAGGGTGATTGCCTCTGGTATCTTATGGTTTGATATATTCTACATTGAATGCCTGTAATGACATTAAAAGGGAAGAATGTGACATAACCAACAGACAGTTGAGATTGTTGATAAAATACTGCTCTTCTGTGTTTTACTGAAATACCATAGTACTGGAGTCTGTTTCTGTATTTTCCATCTTTCTAAAAGTAATCTTCTATCTTGAAGGATAATATTATTAGGTAGTTAATAATACTTTAAAATATTGACGTCTATTTATTTTTTATGTGATAATTCAAAAACAAGCCAGGCAAATGCTAAAGACGTATGCTGTTCCCAAAGGAATGCTCTACATACCTTTTAAGACATATTAACTTTAGAGATGCTTTTCTTCTAATTTTTCAGTGGTGGACTTTATTTTTCAAGTAGCAGCTTATTTTTTCTTTTGTCTCATGGATACCATAACTGTTCTAGCCTGATAAATATTCTTTCTCTTTGTGCAAATGTTGGTTGAATCTTCAAATGTTAAGGATTGTCTTGTCTTGTATCATCTTAAGAGAGGATCAGTGGAATTAGATGGAGGGAGTAGGCTGGTTTCCATTTTTTCCTGAACCTGACAACATTTGCAAGCTTTGAACCAACTTTGTTCTTGCAGTGTCTTTTTTGTTTTGTTTTGTTTTTGGGGTTTTTTTTGTATGTCTGCAGCTGGGAAATAGAGGTGAAAAATCACATATTGTATACATTTCTAAATAAATATTTTGCACTGAAATGAGCCTCTGGGCTGAGCAGGAGTTTGTTTTCCTTTATTTTCTACTGGAATTCATTTCTGAAACACTTTCTGTTGTCTGTACAGGCTTGCTTTTAAACTTCCAGAAGTGCGTTGGCCTGTCCATTGGACAGGAGTGATTTGATGTTATTAATGGTATTAAACTCATTTAAGTAGCAACTTACTTTCTAGGCAAATTCCTTTGTCCTTTATGATTCTGCTTTCTTGGAGGCATGGCTTTTTTAAAATACAAGATCAAACCCATTTGTGGATTAAATAGATCTACCTATAACATTGCTTTTAAATTTTAATTTTATTCTGAGCTGCAGATAGGTGAACCCTAGATGCTGAATTACATTCTAGTCAGAGCGTAGCAAACGGTGGTGATCTCCATTGTGGTTAGAATGGGCAGCTGAAGCGCGTGGTGGCTAAAAGGCCATTTACACTCCATTTTATCTGTATTAAATTCAAGTAATGTTTCCAAGTAGTACTATTCCTTCCTGTCTCCATGGGATGCTGTGAATAAAGGCAAATTAACAAAGCTAAATATTTAAGCAAAATATTAAATATGGTATCTAATATTAAACCAATTCTAAATACGAACTTGCCAGCAGATAATGCAAGCTGGAACTGTATTTTACATGTTTAAAATCAAATATAGTGGACAAAAAGAGATGTAAGCTGCGTATCAGTTTGTATCTTATATTTAGAACAGTATTTTTAATAATTAGAAATGCGTTTGTCATTTTTGTGGTGTTTGGATCTTAAGCGGCTTTGCTTTCGGCCTCTGTCTGGAACTTGCTATTGCATAGCTAAGGAGCTGGTTGAAGGGAAGACTCCTTTGCCAAGTATCTGAGCTTTGGGGTAGAGGGGGAAATTTGAGTAATATTTCCCTCATTGCATTTTATCTGACTTGCGATATATGCGAAAAGCGTGAGTTTTAAGGTATTTCCTTGTCAGTATGAGGCTATCACTGTTTTTTTAATCTTCTTTTTGGTGATTTAATTAGAAGTGGACTGTATGCCTAGTCATCTCCCTGCAGGAGTCAGGAAACTCCTCTTGTTTTCAGTAAGGTCGAACAGGCTGCCCAAAGATAAAATGGAATCGTTTCCCTTCTCTACCTCAAATCTGATCACTTGTATGGTGTGCGCTGGGTTGTTGCCTTTTGTTTTGTTGGGTTTGGTTGTTTTGGATCTGACTTGTTAGCCTGCACAGGAGCCCAAGGTTGGGGCGCTGAGGCTTCCCCCCTTGGGGCAGTGGGAGCACGGGGCCTTACCAGTTCTCCTGCAGTCAGGAGTTTCCTGTGCAACTACTTGTCTTGTAGGTGTCCAGTTTCACTCGGAGCGCAGCGTGCACCGTTTGAATACTTTGAAAATGGTCTGTGATTTAATGTGGTTTTTCAGCGATTCTCCTGTGTATCAGAGGCAGAAGTTAAGAGTGCCTAAGAACAAAGGAACAAGGTATTGCACCCAGAAGTATCCTTTGCTGCTTAAAAGTCCAGGTCTGTTTTTCATGTAGGCATTATGTTTCCCTTGAGCTTGAATAATTGCTGTTACTAAACTTTAAAAAAAAAAAAAATCTTAAAAATTGCGAAGCTGTAATGAAAATTGCTCTAGAAAATAAAGCAGAAAGATGAAAATGCCCTCTTTCCATGTAACGATACTTTTTGTATCGAGTATTAAGTAAACTAACATACTCGTTTAAGGTGGTTTTTTTCTGTATTTCATTCTGTATGGGTGCCTAGGAGAGCAAGGTTATTTGAAGAAAATGAGAATGAAAAATAAAGGCTTACTTGTATGTCCAGTGCTTATTGCAACTAACTTTTGTTTCCTTGTAAAAGTGATCCTTCCATCTGAGCTTGAAATTGAGAAATGCATCTATCACTTGCATAAAACACAAACCAGATAATTGTGTTGGCAGGTGAGGAGGGTAGCAAGTGCAATGTAACCCAATGACCTTTTGCAGTTGGAGACCTAAATTCATATGGAACTATTAGACTGAAGACTGCTGTGGAAATGAATTATCATAAGAATAGCAATATAAACAGATATGTGAAGAGTTGATTCAGGAAAGACTCAATACAGGCTAACAAAAAGGAGTTGTAAATCAAGGTTGAGGTATTTTAGTAACAATTAAGTGCAAAGACTATACATTTTCTTCCAGAAATTTTACTGGAGAGGTAATAAACTTCTATTAGCCCAACTGGTGGAGCTGAAAAAAATAGATTAATATTTGAGTCGTATCACTTTCATTGTCATAAGGATTTTTTGATTGCATCATTACAGCAATGACAAGTAATGATGACTCTTTATAGGACATCTCTAAAAGGACACTTAAATATTATATTAAAATTGAATGGACCTTTTCAATGAAAAATACTTCAGGGGGAACTATTTTCTGAATTTGTATGTCAAACTTGTAGTACTTTCTAGCGGTAATCACGCCGTTGTGCAGTTAACTATGCCAGTAGAAGTGAGAAATCACTGTGATGTATCAGTGATAAGGGGGAAGTGAAGTGTTTTTGGAACACTATATAGCAACTAATGATAACAAATAACAATGTACCAAGTAATGTGAATGTGTTTCTTCAGTAACTAATCTGACATTTCAGTACAAGTGAGAACTCATGTGGAATTTTAACAAACTCGGAAACCAGAGTACAAAAGGCTAGATAGCCATAATGTTATTTGCCACGCTTAATGTGTTTTTGATATGCGCATTACATGCTGTATAAGTTTGTCTGTTTAAAAGCTAAATATTATAAAAAGAAGCCCTAAGGCAGTAATCTTCGTTCAGATTGCTGTGCTGGTGTTTAGGATAAGTTTATGTAAACTGAAGGCATATATGCAGGGGTTTTTTGAGATAAGTATCTACATTCCAGCAACTCGTAATTATACAATAAACAATTAACTATTCTAATAAATACAACGTTTTTATTGAAAGACAGATTCATTTTTGTTGTTGCGGTTGCATTAACTATGATCTGGGAGTTTGTATTAAAGAAAAAGTCATCATATACTTTTAGTATTCTTATGATGCTCATAATTACTAGAATTTTTGAGGTTCTAGTAATTAACAAAGTTTTTGAGATACTAAGTCTAGAGGTTGTTTTGTATCCCAGTGTTAATTCCAGCATCGTCTGTGTTACAAGGTCTTTCTCTAAGTTTCTTTTACAAGTTGCTTTTATCGTTCCAAGCATTCTGCCTCATGTCTCCAAGCTTGTGTTCTAGGCTGTCTTGTAGTCTTTTTGTATACTGTATGTTTCCTTTACAAAAAAGGTGTTTATTGCAAAGGAGTGAAGAGGGGGAAATGAATCACAATCTTCACCAAACAACCAGAATAAGTAGAAGTTTCAAAATAAAAAAAAAAAAGGCCAAACTAATTTTTTCAATTTCTCAAATTTTCAGGTGGTTAATTTAAAGTATAACCTACAGTGTCATGCAGTCATGCCTACCAGTTGTCCATAGTAATGATGCAAATCGTTAGATCTCAGTTAGCATATAGTAGAAATCAGTTGCTGATAGATAGCGTTAAACTGTGCAAAGATCTATCCTCTGCAACATAAGTATGTCAGTGTGCTGACTCTGAATTGAGGTTTGGCTCTTCTCGAAAAGGTAATTATTGCTGTGAAAGATGTTAAAGTGCTAGACGGTGACTGCAACTTAGAAAAGCGGTAGCTGAGGTTCTTTGTTTTTTCAAAGAATTTTAGTTCATTCTTTACGCTTGTGCCTTAGTCTGGCATGCTGACTATAGGAGCACTGCTATGCTATAAGCAGCTGAAATGGAAAATATATCCCCTATTAGTGTATCTCAGGCATGGAAGTTAATCTAGAAGTCTAAAATGTTGTGTCCCTTACAGACAGGCTCTTGCTGGTTCATAATGTGTGGAGGTCATAGTGCTCTTACAGGCTCATCAGATCTCCACTTGCCTCCTCTTGTTGTCTTAATGAAAACGAAGCAAATCCAGCAGTGTTGCCAATTTTTATGTTATTTGGTGACTTCTATAAAAGTTTCCATGATGTCATGATTCCTGGCATCAAGTGTTCAATTTTTCCCTTATGCAGAGTGACTGCCCCCTCATCCCAGGGGATGAAAGAGGGTAAGGGAAGTCTCCCTTACAGTAGTCAGCAAGGAAGGTTGTGGGGTTTTTTGGCATCTGTTTACAATTGAATTTTGAACTTAAAGCAATCTCACATGTGTACTGGAGTAAGTAGCAGCTACCTATAAACTTCATGTCCAAAAGGCAAGAAGAGAAGATGATAAATGGTTACTCGGTCATGCTGGCTTTAATTTTTTCCATTTGACAGGTGCTGTACTGAAATGAAGCTTGAAAGCTTTGGGATTTTGTTTTGCTTCCCCCTCCTTTTTCTGCCTTTTAAGTTGGAAATCATTAGCACTTTTGACAGGTTCCTAATGTTGCTTGATGTTTAGATCACATTTCTTTATTTTCTGCACTATTGCTTTTGCATGGTCCCAGACACTGTATTTTCAGTTTTCTTCCATTAAACCCAATTAAAACATCATGTTAATTTAGATTACTCGTTTCAAAACATTAAATAAAAACTGTGGATCATTAACTTATATTTAATGCCAGGAGGTCTGAAGACCAAGATTTGTCATTTGCTAGTGCTCTCGCTGTCAATTTTGTTAGAATCCTACAAAAATTAACAGAATCTTTTAAAAAAACCTGTTGCTCCCGCAGCTTCCTAGACATTCCAGCCTTTGTATTCAATGTGGTCCTGTAAGTTTTAATGGAATCAGAAATTGAAGTGTTAAAGTGGGCATGTATTTGTAGTCATCTGCTTTGCAGATTTTACATCAGTAAATCACTACAAAAAGTGTCCATCCAGTGTTTCTTACAGTTGAACTAGGAAGACCTCTGTCTTTCTGACCTAGTCCTTTGTAGACTTTTCTGTGATCAACTTTGATTTTTGTAAGGGTTTTTTTTCCCCCCTTTGGCTTGTTAGGTTTTGTAGTACTTTTTTTAACTGCTTAACATTTTTAGTGACGTCCTAGCCCAACCACATCTGTTAGACCTTGGGCTTGTGTTCGCTTTTATTTCTGCAACTTTTTGGCTTGTGGTTGGGATTTCATAGTTGTACTTTGTTTCTATAGCTGTATATTTTTGTTAATAATGTTTAATTTCTTCCTTAGTTTAAGCTATGGAGGAGGACATTCATCACATTCAGAAACAGATCTTCTTCACAGACAGACATACACAGCTTCTCATCAGCTTCCTGGATACTCTACTACACACCATCCTACTGGTAACTGTCCATATCATGAGATTACAGCTTAAATAGCTAAAGAAAAAAAAAAAGTTACCTAATTTAGATTCACGTTGATGAATTTTGTAATTGGAGGGAGTTTGTCATGCAGGTGGTGGCAAGTGGTATTAGAAAAGCTGAGTTTGTAGTAGACAGTTAACAATCAGTTGTTAGCTTTTATCAAAATGTTGAAAGTAGAAAGCAAAATATAAGAGGGGGGTTATGCTCAATAACATTGTTGGTTCTTAAAGAAACTGCATTTATACTCTAAAATACTGTTTTTCAGGATTTGGCCTATGCATAAGGGCCAAACGTTAAGTATGCCTCAAAGTCAGCTGCAGAAATTGTGCCAATTCTTTTAGACTAAAGCAGATAGCAAAACTAATGCAAGTTTGAACACACTGTTACTAGTACATACATGTGCAAACTAAGACATAGTGCTGGGGGAAAGTTAAAATTTACTTTAAATGTAGTAGCAGGTTAGGCGACGTTACATCTGCATCCGGATCTGTCTGTGATCCTGATGATATCCTGTCTCCGTGTCAGGAGAGGACAGGGCATGACCTCTTCACGCTCGCTTTGCAACCCAGTTTCTAAGGAAAGATATTCTAGCTCATGTGCTGGCTGGAATCTGCGGTCTCTTGGCCAGGTCCTCGATCAGGATGATGGAGGGTCAGAACTGCAGAGAACATTTCAGGGTGCAGATCCTGCAGTCTTGGCATAATCTCAGTTACTCACATCTCTGGATCTCTCCAGTGCTTCCCATCGAGCCCCCTGCCATTGAAAGGTGTGAGCAACAGGGAACACAGAAAGGTGTTTGTTGAAACAGGGAATGCAACCAAAACACCTTTTCTTGTGTCAGGCCTACAGAGAAGTCCAAACTGCTACAAGCTGCCCAAAGGGGGAAAAGGTTGATACAGAGAAGTTGAACCCATTTCAGAAGGAATCCTGAATGTTTAAACAGTTCATGTAAAAAGTGGAACAGGAATCTTCAGATGAAGGGAGGATTTTATTGATTGACCTAAATATTGTTTATAAGCATCATATTTGACATACATTTAGTAATAGATTTTAAAATGTATACTCAAGTTCCACTTTACAGTTGCAGCACTGTAAAACAGTTAAACACTGAAAAATCAATGAACTTTAATAATATTGCAAATGTTTCACAGGTTATTTTTAGTGAATGATGAATGTATATCTTTGATCTTCTTACAAGTTCATCTGAATTGTCTGTTTTATTTCATTTTCCTCTACCCTCATCTAGGTCTTTCAGGAATATTTGATACCAGTATGCACAGTGCTGGAAGTAACACTAAGGAAACTTCTTCAGTTATGAATTTTCTCTCTGCTATTGAGTCTCGTACCGCTCAGGCAGTCTCTTCAGGATCTACCCTTTTACCACAATTCAGGGCTCCTTCCTGGCAGACAGGTGAAAAATTTCTCTTGAAATAAAATTTTGTCATGATTATATTGAATGTTTGGGATAATTTGAAACAAAAATATTCTGGCTAGCTGAAAAGGCTACATGTCTTCTACCTCTTTTCCATCTTGGTATTTAAAAATCTCAAAATCAATGAAATTATATTAGCAGAAGAATTATATTAGAATAATAATTACATAAGCAGAAGTTTTGATTGTTTAGAAGGAATTTGGATGTACAGGATATTATTTTGTCTAATGAGTCAAATTTATTCTCTGACTTCATTTGGAATTAGTCTCACTAACACCATAAGCATATTCAGGTACCTGTACACCCTAGCAGATCTTTCATTTTCAAACTCTGTTCCCTGTCATAGTTCTTCTGTGATATTGCTACCAAAAGTCTGTGGATAAGTTCAGCCCCTTTGTACACAGAAGTAATGAGCAAGGTGTTCTCAAAAAGAAGGTCTGAGATGCATGTCGCATAGAAATAAGTGATCTAATTTACAAATAAACAAACATGCCGTCTTTTTTGGCAGACTGACAGCCTCCTATAAACCTCCCCCATCTGTCAAGCCTTCTGTGCAGAGCAGGAAACTTTGCATATTTTGAGCTTGCTATAGACAGCCGCACCAGGATAAGTGTTGCTACTGCATCTGTAGGTAGTTTCAGGTTATGCTTAATCTTACGTAGTGATTATGCAGCTGTGCAGTGAATCAGATCTATTCACTGATCTGTCAGAAAATGTTTGGGTGGGTTTGTTTTTTTCCTTTGGTGGGATGGTTTTCCACTGTATCAGCAAGCTGATCTGTGTCTCAGTGCAGCTGTATGATCGCTGGTTCTGATTTAGGGGAGGAGGCATAAGGTAGGAAGAGGGAAGAGTTGAACAATCCTTTCGTTGACGGTTTGCACTTGGTATGTTAAGTGTAATGTGCAGCTGCATTCCATGAAGAGCTACTCAAAAAGTTGAGAAGAGAGAATGTGGCTTTTTATTCACCATGGACAAAAACAGTTATGTGGGAGCACAGATGAAGACGCACACTGTTAGTCCGTCAAAAAAATCTTAATATAAATCAGTGGTGTTTTAGAGTTGTGATGACCCATCCTCGCATCAGATTGTCAGCTGGGAAGAAATCTTTTTTTCTCTTCGTCCTAGCATTTTCTCCATTGCAGCCTGCCTAACAGTGAATTGTGAAGAATGGGGAGACTTGCTGTGGGTCGGGTTTGATGTTGATACCAGTGATTGAGAGACTTCTCAGTACTCAGTACTAAGAACTCATCAGTAAGCCCATTTTCAATATTACCAGTTCTCTGAGCTTTCTGTTGTCCTTCAATACTTTTGCTGCTTTTCTGTATCCCTCAATCCTTCCAAGTGTCTTTTGAAAGAGCTTTTTCTTCTACAAACTTTTTTGACGAGGGATAAGAAGTGCTCTTTGCTCTTCAAGGTGACCTTTCTTTAGAAGGGTTTTTTACTTTGGGTTTTTCTCCAAACCCTGCAACTGCTGATTTTGGGGGGAAAAGAGGAACAGTGTGTTTATTGTCCTATCAAGTCTTCCTTTGATATGTGGGATGTGTTATCAGTGTTCTGATTTCTTAGGGTAGTGGGGGGTATCTGTGCACACAACTTACTACCTTTGCCAGACCTTTTATCTGCTCTTCTATAAAAGTAAAATATAAAACCCAGCAGTTCTACCATAATAGTGCTTCTGTGACTAGCTCCTGTCTGGTTTAAGAAATTACCTGCATAGTAGGAAGTGCTTTAATTTATGGAAGAGAAGGGAAAAATATAGGTTAGATGAGAAATTAACATCTGCAGTTAAAGTAGGTATAAATTCTTCCCCTTCTTTGATGCTTCCAGATGCCCCTACCTTTGTGTTAGTGGTAGGGATCAGTAAAAGAAAACCCAGTTGTACATGATGTTGCATTTTTTAGAACGGGGCGGGGGGGCGGGGAGAAGCGTTAAAACACTGCTTATGCTTTCTTACTCAGAAAGACCTTATTGTTGACTCATGAAAAATACCTTGGCATTCCTTCAATATCACATCTCTTCATATCAATTTGTCTTGAACTGAAAGGGAGAAACAAAGACTTTCTTTCCCAGCTTCATCTGAAACTTCCAAAGTAATTGTGTGATTAAGTTGCAATCAGTTTAAGAGGACTTAATATATTTTAAAATAAAAATTGGAAGTTTTTTTTACTGAAGTATGTGTCTCAAAACAAGCTTTATTTACTGAGAGGTTTTTTAATTTATTCTTAAATGATCTGAAGCTAAAAGCTGTTTTAAGTATCCAGGAAGAACTGAAAAAGGTCAAGTTATACCAGTGATTTTATTTTTTTCTGATTTGCCAGAAATTTACCGTGTAAATTTCCCAGTGGAAATTGATTCCTTAACAGATTCCTTTACAAGAAGTTTAAGCTTCTCTGAGAATAAACTTGCCTTCTTCACTTTTGTTCATAGACTTTGGTACTGGTGAAGTTTGTGTACTACAAGTAAAAGGGTATAAAGCACTGAATGATACGGATCACTGCTGTAAGCCCCAAAGCTTGCGAGGGAATTTCACGCTCCTATTTCAGTTGGAGTAGTATATTCTGTTGAGAAATCTTGTTTAAGCCAGGATGTCATACCAATGTCCAGATGCAAATAAGTAATATTATACCTTGCAGTTGGATAGTTGCTATTGCACTGTGCAGATAGTTGCTGTCTGTGGGTGTTTTGGACTCTCACTTTAGAAAGCATACAAATCATATTTACTCTTTGTATTGAAAGTCAAAGCCCTCCTTTAAGAAACACATATTGCAGAGTGTATAGACCACTATCTATTTCACTGTAAGCTCTGAAATGTTTCACATAAAGTGAGTTATGAAAGTATTGGTGAGGGTAAATGCAGGAGATGGAATTGCTCCTTTAGCTGTATATGTATTACAATTGGTAAGATGTGATTTTGCCTTTTTACTGTATATTAAAGATGTCCAGGGCTTTTGATAAATTGTCCACTACTATGACCTTCTTTTTAAACTGAAATAAAAACTAAGAAAGAGCCTTCAGTTTCAAAGCAGAATTAATCTTGTACAATTCTTTTTATCCACAGTTTGCATCTTAAGGATATGAGTTTTTTCCCTTGGCAATTCACTGTAGGTATAGAATTTGGAATTCTTAAAAAAACCTGCACTTCCAGTTTGAAAACTACCTACAATAAGTGCCTCCCTTTATATGTTTTTGTTGAAAAGGGTGGTGATTCTAAGGAAGGTTGTATTTGTGAATGCTGTAAGATCTTACAATTAAATGAGTTAAAGAAATGCAGTGTGTTGTAACTTGTAAAGCTCCCTTATGCTTTTTTTCCATTCTTGTTTTGTTTTTGTTTTTTTCCAGGTATGCATTCCTCAACAGCCACAGAACTATTTGTTACTGGAGCTTTGCCAACCTCTGGAACATTTCCACCAACATCTGCTTTATCAGCATATCAGCATCCCAACACTTTCAGCAGTAGAAACTTTGCTACTACCCCTTCTCTTACTCTTCAAGATACTACTTTCAGTGCTACATCAAATGGTCTCTTAACTACCCATGATCCTTTGTTGCAGATTAAAACATCGCAAGGCACTGTTCCAACTGCTTTGACATTTGAGCGCCTAGGCAGTTCTGTTTTAAGTACCAGTATACCACCTCAGTCATCAACATATCGTTCTGCTCAAGAATCTGCACCCCATCTTTTGCAACCTCAGTTTAGTTTGTTGCCTTCAACCCTTGGAGGAGCTCAGCAGGTTTCTCAGGCATATAGCACATCTGTCTTTACTGGTTCCACTGCTTCTATCGATAGAGCACTTCAGCGAGAATGTAGTGTTATTAAACACCATCAGCGGCCTTCAAGTACTCAGTCTGTTCAGCCTCAATTGACTGTTTCACAGCATTCCTTACACAGCTATTTAACGAGTACAAGTGGAGTTAATTTTCAGGATACATCTAGGCACTCAGCATTATCCTGCAGTCCAGTTGGAGATGTTACTCAGGTGAGCAATGGAGGACCACAGCAGAAGACTTCTCAAGTCACAGTGGAACTTGCTCAGTCATACACATCTGCAATTCCATCACCTGGTTTTCCATCTGCTTCCACAGCAAAAGTGAAAAACTGTTCCACAAAGCAGCCTCCAAGGTCAACGAAGACCCCCAAACCTCAAAGTATAGCTCCTACTGTGCAGACACAAAGCTATGCCAAAACTGCACAAAACCAGAGTTCTGTCATTACAGGCCAAGCACAGATCTATTCTACAGCACAGCTCCCAAGCCTCTTGTCGGTCAGCCAGTCCCAAAACTATGTTTCATCCCAGGCTCAGAATGTGCCACCTGTCAGTCACTCACAAGATTTCTCATCCAGCAAGGTTGAGAAGCTGCCCTCACTGTATAAAACATTGACTTTTTCTGGGCAATCGCAAACTATTACTTCTGATAGTCAAACTCTAAGTTACTCCTCAGAGGAACAGGTATTGACTTCGGTTCCAAATGAGAACTACTCTGGGCAAACGAGGGAACTTTCTTCAGTCAGCCAATCTCAGAGCTACTCTTCTAGTCACTCTCAGGGTTTATCTCCAGTTAGCCAATCCCAAGTTAGTTTTTCATCTCAATCACAAGTTTTATCAGCTGTTAGTCCTTCAGAAAGCTATTCTTCAGGGCAGTCTTTAACATTAACATCGCCTTCTCTTTCCTTTAATGCCTCTCCTCGGATACAAACTCTTTCAGCCTCAAGTCCTAGTCAGAGCTATATTTCTTTACATTCTTCTCAGACCTCTCAGTCACAAGAATCCTCATCTCCGCAGTCTCAAAAGTTTTTGCCATCTGTCCAGTCTCCTCCTTTTGCATCCCCAGCTCATTCACAGACACTGCAGAACAACAGGCCTTCCTCGGAAACGAAGTCATATGTTAAAAGGAAGTCTGACTCTAATTTGTATGCCTCATCAAAACAAGAGGAGGAATTATCAATGCAGGATATGCAGGCATTGCAACAGCAAGCTTCTCTTGAATCTTCCACTCAAAGGCTAACTGATGAGGAAATCAATGCTCAGGATGCATCCTATAGGGTCTCAAAAGCGGATGACAGATACTCTCAAAGTGTAATCAGAAGTAACTCTCGTCTTGAAGATCAAGTTGTTGGACTTACTCTTCAAGGAACAAAAAAAGATGAAAGAATGGTCAATTCTGTGGAACAGCTTTCCCAACATATTGGCCATATCACTAGCCTAAGCCATGATATAAAAAAGACAGCTAATTTAATGCAAACAACACAAGTAACTGTGAGTGTTAAAGAACTAAACCAGCAACATTCTCTTATGCATAAGGTACATGAAAGTAAAGCTCAAGAACAGCAAGGCCAAGTCATTACAACACCATCGCAGGTTCAACCTCATGCTTTAAGACATGGTCATCAGCTGTGTTTGCCCAGTGCACAGGTACTTCTGGAGTCAGCCTGTGACTTACAAATTCTTCATCAGTCAATACTGCAGTCGGGTTTAGGACAAGCAAAGGCATCACCGCAAGTGCAAAGAATACAGAGTCCTCAACAGGTGACACATCCATTCCTTCAGATGGATGGTCATATTATTCAAAGTAATGGGGGTCATTCTCAGCAACAACTTCATACTCAGAATTCAGAAGTAATGAAAATGGACATTTCTGAGCCCTCAAAACCACTACAGCAACATTTGACAACAAAAGATCATTTTACTCAGACAAATCAACACGATTCAAAAAATCAGTTTGTTTCTCTAAGTTCAATATGTTTCCCAGAATCTATACTTCTCAGTGATGAGAGGAATATATTATCCAATGTAGATGACATCTTAGCAGCAACAGCAGCAGCCTGTGGAGTGACACCATCTGACTTTGCCAAATCAGCTTCTAATGAAGAGGAAATCCAGTCTGTTGAAAATAGGGAGGAGTCTAAAACACAGTTCCGATCAATGGATATAAGACATGTGTCTTCTGGTTTCGGTGCCTCACCTACTGTAGTTGGAAAGCCAGCAAGCATAAGTAATATTTCTCTGAATGGAGGCCAAATTACTATAAATCTTACACCAGTGTCAACAATACAGGCAAAAACTGTGAACCTTGATCAACAACACATTGAAACTTCTGATCAAAATGTACCAACGAGAATGACCTCTCCCACCCTTGGCCCTGGTCAAGAGGAGCAAGAACAAGGGTCTGTTCCAGTTAAGAAACAATCTAGCATCAGTCACGAATCTGAAGAAGATAATGATGCTTCTGCTGATGGTACACTGAATGCAAGAGACACAGAATTTGTTTCAAGTGGTAGGAGTCTAAGTGAAGAAAGTGCTGCTTCAGAGAATGATTTTAATATGGGTGGCGATGATGGTACAGTAGCAGGTAACCAGTCAAAGGGTCCATTGCAGCCACTATCTGTGCCCCAAAGTGGAGATGGAACCATTAGTAGAACTGAAGAAGAATGCCAAGATTTAACTCAAGGGAACCTTCAGAAGAAAAAAAGCAAAGGAAAAAGCCAAACCAAAAATGCTGCAGAAGATGACAGTGCGATTCAGAAACAGGTGAAAAGAAGTGGACAGTGTAAACGTCAAAATTCAAGAGGAAATGACTCATGTTTGACATACTCTTCTCCTGTTTCTGAAAGTTGTTACGATACTTACCAGCATCAGGAAAGAATGAGGCAAAAAATTAAAGAAGTTGAAGAAAAACAGCCTGAAGTCAAAACAGGATTTATCGCCTCTTTTTTAGACTTTCTAAAGTCTGGGCCTAGGCAACAGTTTTCAGCTCCAGCTGTGCGAATGCCAAACAGGACTAGGCGACCCGTTACCCAAATAGTTCGTGCCCCTTGCCTGCAGTCCTCTGCAAAGCCTCAGCCAGCAGCAGTAGCACCTGTAGCTGCTGAGGTTAGTGGAGAAAGTCCAACCAAAAAAGTTGATGAAGAACTTAAGAAAAATTTAGAAACGTTGCCTTCATTTTCCTCTGATGAAGATGATTCTGTGGGGGGTAACCACGATCTTCAGAAGAGCATCTCTACTGCGTTGTCAGCCCTGGATGATACATCTGACAGAAAGAACAAATCAGGTAAAACAGTTACTACAAGTGCGTATGTTGAAGGAGATTTCTGTAGCTGATGGGGGAAAAAATAAAGAATAATTTTAGCTATCTTCAGTTCAGGTAAAGGTTTTGATTGGTTTTGGTTTTAATCACAGCCATAATTAAGAGTTCTGTTCAAAGGGTGTGTTGACTATGAACTACACTAGTGTTTTCCACAATTAGAAAATATGTAGATAAACTTTTTCATGCTACTTAACTTTTTGGTAGTAGAAGAGTCCTACTTATTTTAGCCCAGAATTTGAATAATGTGTCTGTTCTCTTCTTCTCTGGCTTAGAATGCTAAATATGATTTTCATCTGGAAACCTCAACAAACCATCAGCAGAAAAATAGGGAGGAGTCTAAAACACAGACATCAACAAACTATCAGAGGTTTTAAATATATTTTAAAAAAATTTTAGTAAGAGAACATATTAATAATTGCCATCAGCAGAGGTTAAATTCTTCCTAGATAGAGTTAAACATGCACTTTCTGTGATTGTAAGAGTTGCACAGAGTATGTTTATGAAAACAATTTTTGCACTTGTAAACTGAGCGCTGGTTTGGCTAGTCTTGTCCGAGATGGGAGTCATTTGACTTTGATTTCAGCCAAATTAATCGGGAGTGTTGTAGCTTCATGTTGATACATTGCTAACAAAATCTGGGAAGGGTTGTATTGGGCAGGGAGGGGCAGGCAGCAACCACTGATCACGGTAGTAGTTAGTTTTCCACGCACTTTTCAGTTTCACTTGTATTGCATCTATGCTGTTTGTTACATCGTCAGTGTTCATAGCTTTTAACTGATGCTGCTTTGTTTTGAAGTATTTTCAACATACAGCTTATTTTTGCCTAGATAGACTTTTTCAGTAAAGTTTGTTTTCTCTGGTAAGCAGTTAAAAACTATCCAGCCAATCAAATAACTGTACTAATTAAAGAGAAATACCATTACCTTCCAAAATAATCACAGGGAGAAAATGAAACATTTCTTAAACTCCTCTCAGGACCCATAGGCTGGTTCTTAACAAAACAGAATGAAGTAATTTTTTCTCTTTTTAGATTAAAGGAGAGAGGGAGATTTTTTTTCTCTAGGGGTGACATGATTTACTGAAAAATACATAGCACAATTGAACTTAAATTGTAATAATCAGACCTCAAATACTGGAAAAGGATTGCAGAATACATGATATACTAAACAATACCTCATCTTAATTACTGTTCTGTTTTCTTCTGTGGATAGTTATGTTAAGTTATGTTAAGTTCATGCATTTTGGAAAGTCTGTTACAGAAGATGAAGTTTTGTCATGTGTCTTTCAGTTGAATATGTGTTTTGAACAAGAAAGCAGTGACCTTTTTTTCCCCAGAAAGCCAAAATGTGGACAGTGCCATGGAGTGAGCCTCTTGATGAAGCTTGTTAATTTTTATAAGCCGTGTTCTGTGTACAACTTCCTAAGGAAATATTTAAAAGGTTTTTTGTTGGGTGGACATTTCCATTAGTGTTTTATTTGCAGTGATTTCTTTTACAATATTATTGTATCTTCTTTATATTTGTTATTCATAAGGATGTAATCTTTATACCACCAATTTCTTGAATTTGCCTTCCTGTTTTGTTGTATACAAGACTGTTTGTACATTATACAAGATTCTTAGTAATGACTTCTTTCTTACTTGCTGGTGTTTTGCAGATTTTCTAGTAATTCCTTCTGTCTGTTTTTGCACATAAGTATGGAAAGACAAATATTAAAACATAGTCTTTTGTTGGTAGTATTAAGTAGTGTATGTACATTTATCTGCTGTTCTGAAGAATGTGTAAATACACTTGGGGAACTAATAATGTTGTGTCTAATTAAAGCTGTCATAGCTTGCACTGAACAAAGAAATACAACATATTTGCAATAATGTGATACGATATATCCAGAAGAACGTATTTCATGGCTTAGTAATTTTACTGAACTGATGTAATGAATCTTCACATATCTGGTATATAGCTTTTGTACTGACACGTTAATTTGATATTTAAATAATTTGTTTTTAATCACTTTTATTAAAATATATGTCACGTTGTCTTTTTTCTATTTTTTCTAGTGAAAAAGTCAACAATTAACAATGATTGTAACAAAACTGTAAAATGGTTATCTTCTCAAGTTTGAAGTCAGTTTCCTAAGTGATATTAGTAATTATGCTATAGCTAATATAACTTGATTTATTTTAGATCAGCAAGTCAGTATTAAAACTAATATGTGTAAAAGAGTATAAAGTAATATCTAAAAAGGATTCTCATTTTTTTCAGGTGAGAAAGAATAATGATTTTGAAAAGTGGGAGTTTCCTTTGGCTCTGGGGCATAGAGGAGAAGGAAGAATAATGTTCTTTCCCTTCTTCGTTTTGTTCTTATTGCTCATCTCTGTTAATATTAAAAATTATTAGGATATTGCCCAAGTTTTAACTGGAACTTCCAGTTACATTGTCACAAGATATAAATAATAATGTCCAAAAGTCATACAGCAAATGTTTTCATATTTCATGTGTATTTCTCTTTCCTTAATCCAATTTAAAAAGACATTAATTATCAGCAGATTGGAAATAAGATTCAGTGTTGTAACCTTTACTGTTGTATTTGCTTATTTACACAAAATACAATAGTATTTCCTGTTGATCATGTCTGTAACTATCAAATTATTTTCTAAAGTGTTCATCTTTGTTATTTCTAGATGCTAATAGATGCAGCAGTTTAATACAAACAGAGGTATACTAGCTAAAATATTTTGGTTTTGTTTAAGGTTTAGTTGTGGCCAAGATAATGCTTATATTTTAACGCTTAGAAAAGATGTTTTTCCTAGAATAGTTGTTTTTAATATGTATTGTAACAGAAAAGAAGAAAAATAAATCTAATTCCCATTTTACATTGCTAATCCTTGATAATTTGTTTAAGTAAAATACAGATTTTTTTTTTTTCTTCAGAAGCTGAAAAAGTGACAGTTGTTACTGCTGCAGCCACCGCCACTAGTGCTGTAATAAAGCAGGAATCTCCACAGGCAACTGCTCCTGTAGTCAATGCGCAAGAGAAAATGAATCCAGCTGACCCCTTAAAAGTAGCTCAACAGGATGCTGTGACTTCAGACCAATTGGCAAAAATACAGGCAACTGTTGCAATAGAAGGATGTACTGATGAGGAGAATACGGACAGTGGAGGAGAGGGCATGTACAGAGAACGTGATGAATTTGTGGTGAAGATTGAAGATATAGAGACACTAAAGGTAATCTGAATACTTGCTGTGGGGAAAAAAAAAAAGACAAAAAAAAAGACAAATCCTCCATATGAATTTAGCCTCAACAAACTACCAAAAGAGGAAAGGCTGCAGATTACTTTTCTGTTTCTACTCTAATATTCCCTGGCTGCTGACAAAATGCCTTAAAGGTGTCTTTCTAGTGCAGGTTATGAATATGTTTTGCATATACATGACCCATTTTGTACTACATACATAATAAAGTAAATCTATGTGCTCGTAACCTCTGTTAGAACTTGGAATTACCTTTTTTAATATTAAAAAGCATAAATTTTTCACAGTAGTCAACACTACATTTTTTTTTTTAAGATAGTAGTAGGCTTTCAAGCATAAGGTGTTGAAGAAATGACTTTTGGACTTTTGCAAAAGATCTTGGAGTTCTCTTTTTTTCTCTTTTGGAAGAGGTTCTGTTTGCTATTCCAACAAGAAATAGCTTCCATAAGCAACCAGTACAGCTCTTCACATAAGTTTATGGGAATGTTCTTTGCTGTCTTTGATTTCTTGTTTTGTTTTCGTTGCTTCTCCATTTTAAATGCTTCTGCATGTTTACCTTTCCTTTTGTTGCTATCATAGCCAGAAATATTCTTACCATTAATTTCTAATACTTTTGATTACTTGTCTATGTGTTCATCCTCTTGAGTTTAAGTTTTAAATGAATTCATGTAGCTTTGTCACATAAGACAAGTGTTACCAGTTTTAAAATATTCCCTTGTCACTTACAAAACTGATTAAGTTTTGTTATGAGATATTATGAATTTTAAGCTTTGTGGTGTTTATTTCTTTAGTTATTTAAACAGTCATGAAAAAGGAACCAATACTTGTTTATATGTTTTCCAAAAGGAGAGTTTTTGAGTTGTTAGTTTGTGTGTAGGATTTACAGGGAATTCTCATTAGAGCCAATAATAACAGATTTGTGTTTTAACATAGTTTATTTCTCAAACTATGTGAAGAAGAAAATCAACTCAAACTCTTTTTTTCTTTTTCTTTTTTTTTTTTAATGGTTAAGTTGAACTGAAAGTGCAAACTCTGGTTCACTAATTCATACTGAACTATCTCTTTTCACATTAGTGCAAGCATCGTGCTGTAATGTACCTGGGCTTCTGCTACAGAGTCTCTAGGGATCCACAAGCTTTTTGCTACTTGTTGTGATTCTCGCATTTTTGTTTTAAAAAATATTTCATAGAGCAAAAGAATAAAAACTGGAAAAATTTTATATTGTTTTAAAAAATAAAATTACGTGGCTCAGTTGCATGGTACATGAGTTAAGACACACCGTAGGCAAAGCTGGAAAGCTGGCTGGCACAACTTCATCACTGTGGAAGTAAAATTTGTAGATTGCATTATACTTGTAGTTCATGTCATACTGTCTTGATGCAAATGGCACGTAATGACTAAGCGTCATGACTAAGGGTTTGGAATTTTCAATTACTTATTTCCATTTTATCCCTGGGTGGCGTGCTCAAAAAAATAACACACAAACACACTTCTGGGAGAAAAATAAGCGCTGTTTTTAGCAAAAAAACTTTATGTTCTTACAGGTTGCTTTGCAAACAGGAAAAGAGCCTCCAGCTATTTGGAAAGTACAGAAGGCTTTATTGCAAAAGTTTGTTCCTGAAGTGCGAGATGGACAGAGAGAGTTTGCTGCTACTAACAGTGTGAGTCTTAAAAATTCCTTATGAAGCCTCATGGGAACTGATTTCCTTAATGGAAGTCTAGGAAACAAAATAAAATGTGATTCTGACATACATTCTTAGCAAGCATCCTGGGGGGGGTTCAGGAAGAGGTTTCTTGATTTCCTCCTACTCTAGAATTCTCTCTACATATATTAATGGGCAGATTCTTTGCTTTCCAGCATGGGTTCTTTGATATCATTCAGGCTGTGTAAAGGAACAAGTTTTCACAACCAGAATAAAGTCTGGAAGCAGGCTTGTGAACCAACTGCTTTCCATAATGGGAAGGATACAGATAGGATACAATTTCAACAGGCAGCCCTTTGCCAGGCAGATAATCCTTTTGGGATTGCACATGGGGAGGATTAAATAAAGGGAGAAAATGAAGCCCAAAGTACCTCTTGCCTTATTTTCTTACTTTAACTATTACGTGGAAATCCATTGGAGAATTGCTGTTAAATTATAAATGCTGTAGGATGGCTTATCTTTGTATGTAAACAAGTTGGTTTTAAACTGAATTTTTTTCTTCAGTATTTAAATTTTTGATTGTTAAACTGAATAATTTACTTAACAGAAACACTTGTGGTCTTTTGTGGGGGGTTTTTTTGTTTGTTTTTTTTTTTTTTTCAGTATCTTGGATATTTCGGGGATGCAAAAACAAAATACAAACGAGTGTATGTGAAGTTCATTGAAAATGCAAACAAAAAGGAATATGTCAGAGTGTGTTCAAAAAAACCACGAAGCAAGCCTGTACAGTCAGCAAGGTATTTTATTTCAATTTGTTTTTCATTTTGCCATATTGTTTTCATATTAAGAACACACCTATTTTAATAAACAAGACTTATAACTCAGGATTGTGTTAATTGAGCTTTAAGTTGGAAACTGAGAACTGTGTGTTTTGCTTTAAGAAATGAGAAATAAATTACTGCCATATCAAGAATTCCTTACCCTGAGTCTGTGGATTACAATAATCATTCATTTTAGAGGTGTTAGGGCTCCACACGCTATTTCTTTCTGTTATCTTTTGCCCTGTTACACAACATAAGGATAGAAGCCTACAGGTGTAATGATTTTAAATTTTTGTGTGTTGCTTTCTCCTATCCTGTGGACTTTGCAAGTTAGGTATGTTTTTCCGGATTGATTTCATGACCGTCCTGTCCTAGTATACTAGAAGTACCATGCTTTCTTCTCAATCCTGGAAAGTTAATTTAAAAACAAAAGTTAATTGTTGAAGTTGGTTGTCGCAAGGATGTTTTTCCTTCTTTTGTATGTCCTTGCACACCATGGGTATTTTACTTTTCTTATTGCACCTGCCCTAGTCCCCTCACCCCACCCCAAAAAGCCTTATCGCTTTGAGTCATCCCATGCAACTTCTATCCATGCCTTAAAATCAGTAATTCCAGTAGCACTGCTTTTAAACCACCAACAAGGATAAATAAAACCCAAACAAATCTGTCACTCCGGAGAGCTGTGTAAAGAATGCAGGGCAAACGTAGTATGGTTTTGATTATTCTAGTAAATATACTACTGGTCCTGGAAAACGTTACGACCTTAAGCATCTCTCACGCAGGTACTTTAGCTATCTCTGAGATTTCCTCTGTCACCTTCCTTCTGACAAGGTTTTCACTTCAAGTCTTTCACTTGCTAAGGGTTTTGCTGTTGCGTTTTATGTTGACCTTTGATTGTGCTTTTGGAAAAGATTGCAGATTCTGTGTTGTACAAACTCTGTCATGCTTTAATGCTTAGCTTATTTTATTTTCTCACAACTTCAGATGATATCTGAAGCTTTTCAATAGTTATAATTTAATGCAGATATATTTTCTTTATCAGATCTTAGCAAACAGTAATTAAAAAAATTACAGTGCTCTTCATTCAAGAAATGACTGGGTTTTTAAGTCCAGTTTGCTCTGAAAGAAAGCAATGCCATTGGATAATCAATTTTACCAAATGATCATGATCTACTTCAAACTAGCTAGGATTTCGATGCTCTTTTTTTCTTGGGCTACAGAAGACTGTTCCAGAACCTGTTCCTCTAGTGCTCTGAAACAATCCTGTCTTTCAGCCAAAACGTGATCATGATTACCTTGTATCCAGATATTCTCCTCCAGTCAGATTCCACCTCTGTCTTTGTTTCACTAAGCTGGATTAATCAAAGTCTTTCAACTTCCTTGTCTAAGGCAGGCTTTCCATTCCTCTGATCATCCTAGTTATCTATTGTCTCCGTCCATTTCAGTTTGAAATCTTAATCTCTGACAGATGACTAAAATTACTCACAGTATTTCAGAAAATATGAACAATGTTTCTACTGCACATTTCACTGCTTTACCATTTGAACTTTCCCATTTGGACAAAAAATCTTGCCTGGCGCTTCCCAGAATTGTATTCCCTGCCATGTTCTCAAAACTGCATTGCATTATTAGCCCTAAAGTACATAACTTTGTATTTATGATACTAAGTTTCCTGTTTGCTTTCCTGTTTTGGGTGGTGGGAAGAGAAAGAGGAGGAGTTGTCTGGTTTCGTATTCCAAGATCCTGCATTTCCTGTGTTCTTACCTGGTTGATATTCTCCCGTCTTTGTATTGATACAATATCCCAAATTCACTTTGTCAGAAAATCTTACTGATTACTAGTATTTCTTCAAGTCTGTCAAGTCTGATTTTTTTTAATTACATAATCAATTTCAATGTTACCTCCAATATCCCATAACTCAGAAATTCTACTAACATTGGGCAATTTAAACTTTCTGTGCCTGTCTACCTAATTATAAAATTGGAATACTATTTAATCATAGGTAGTTAAGAATAATTGTTAAGCATTGTATAAAAAATATTGTAGTATAGTATGACCTAATTCCTAGTTACGTGGGACAATGAAATAAGTATTGGGGAATATATTCTGGTTAAATAAGGCTATAGCTATTTTATTAATGCCAAAACTTGTGTAGTAATTATTTTCATAAAGATCGTCTTCATAATATTGCAGGACTATTCATTGCAAACCTAGTAGTAGCAACAATAAAACCCCTGATCCACCAACACCAAAACCAACAGCAGCAAAAGTCTCTTCTGTGAAACCCAAAGCTAAACAGCCAAAGGTAAAGGCTGAACCACCACCAAAGAAAAGGAAAAAGTGGAAAGAAGAGTTTTCATCTTCCCAGTCTGATTCTTCACCTGAGGCCCAGAGTGATGAGGATGGTGAGCGAGATATTATTGTTAGCATCTAGGCCTATTTGAACTTAACTGAGAATAGTATTATAAAAATATGTTGCTTGATCTTGCAAATTTTTCTTTACTAGCCTTCAGAAAAAAAAATCGAAATCTGACAGTGCCACACAAAATTGATTTCTTAAAACTTGTTTGTGTATGAGCAAATGCGTGCAACTGAAGTTACCTCAAATGTAGTTTATCAATTAGATAAATATATTTTTACTACTTGCTTTCTAAGATGGGTACAATTGCAGGAGAAGGAGCTGATTTGATTTTCGAATACATCTCAGGAATCGAATTCTTCATTAATTTTCCATTGCAACGCCCTGTCATGTCTAAAATAACATTCCTGCAATGCTTGTCTGCATGCAGATGTGGGCAGAATGCAGATGTTACTGTTGTTTTTTCAAAACCCAAGGAGAAGAAGCAGTTGACTTTTTGGCTGCTTCATTGCTTGTCTAAATGCCAGCTGTTCAAATGCAGCCTGCTGAGCAGATTTGCTGTTAAGACATTCACGGTGTCTTGGAACATTGAAATACAATGTTTGCAGTAGTTCTCCAGAACAGAAAGGAATTTTTGAAGTGTACTGTGTTTATAGAGATTACCTGTGGTAGCAGATGTACAGTATTTTTTGCAGTTTTTTGTTTATTTCCTGTATGCTTAAAGTCAACTGTATAGTACCCGTGCTTTATATTGCAGTATTTCCAAAGCATGTTGCTCTCAATGGCTTTAACTATAGATCAGCTAGGGTTGGTGCACTGGAACGATGCCTCTGCTGAAGGCACCATTAAAATAACATTTTTTCAAGCAAACTTACCCAAATAACTATTAATATGTACAACCATCTGTATTTAAAATTTCAAGTAACCTGGTGATGATAGTCACCCATAGAAATGTGAATATCTGAGAAAGTTTAATAGCCTTGCTAGCTAAATTACTGCAAAATACTGGTATTGTACATGGAGCCTATAAAAAGCTCCAGAATGCTTACTAATACTGATAACTACTCCATGTGCATGTTTAAAATTGCAGCCTACGAAAAAATAAAAGCTTCCTCAGAATCAGCACAAATACGCCTACATTGCTTCGCTGATAAAAATTGTTTTACGTGTTTTTTGTGAGTTGGACAATTAAGTGGGATTGACTTCGATGGTATGTGGGCTCCTAAGTGACATTAGTGCTTTTGAATGAATGTTTTTCTGTTGGACGACTTTGAGTTTTCTGGTTCTAGGAGGTACTTGCATTGACATGAAACCTGCACTTAGGGCACTTTGCTTGACTGAAGTTACTCATTATTCCTTTTCTCTACACTTTCACCTGCAATAATAGAAAAATGTTTAAATTCCCTACAATATGATAATTTAAATGCTGATAGTTACAAGTAATTGTATGTTTTTCTACAAAAAATTGTACCATTTGTACCAGATTTGGTGTTTGTACTGGTTTTGGTGGTTTTGGCTTGTAAGTAGTTTGAGCATTATTTCTGATTGTATAGAGTTTTAATTTCTTGGGATACCAGTAGAGGTCACTTGTGTATTAAGAGAGAAGGCCTTTAGTTTTGAAAACCACAAATATTTGCAGGATATTGAAGGAAAAAAATCACTATATTCTGATTAATTTTCAGAGCTTGTACCTCCAGCTCCCCTTGTTACTCGCTTTTTGAATACAAGAGCTATGAAAGAGACTTTTAAGAGCTACATGGAGTTGCTTGTTAGCATTGCCTTGGATCCAGACACAATGCAAGCCTTGGAAAAGAGCAATGGTACAGTATGTTTAACATTTGTATGTTTTTATTAGATTTTAAGGTTATTAATCAGTAAGGCAAATGTATTTTTTTTTTAAAGGAAAAAAAATCACCAAACTTTTAGCTACATACCCACATCTGAAGAACACTTTATGCAAATTGCTTATATGTCTGCATATATATATGTATATTTGCACTATCTCTTTGAATAATCAAAGTAATTTAGAAATACTGTTTTGTCTGCTTTGTTGCATTAGACTTGTGCTGTGAATGTGAGAACTGAGCTCTTTGTCCCTGCTGTTACTATGTTTTAAAGTCTTAGCAAATATTTATTTCAAATTACAGTTTCAAGTGTGTGTTTACTTTCTTATGAAGAAATACCCTTATAACTATAAGTAGTTCTGATTCTTGCTACTATTAAAAATTCTGCTTTTCAAAGTCTGAAACCTTAAAATTCTAATCAAAGACAATTGTATTCCACTTCTTTGAGGAGAAAATGTCTGGACTTATTTACCATAGTGGACTTCAGGATACAAAAGTCAAAACTGTTCTATTTTTCAAAATTTAGCAAAACACTCAATGTATAAAGATAAAGGTCCCAAAAGAGCAATCATTTCACATACTATTTAGTTGCAGGCTGTTGTTCTGTACTATATTCTGTTCGCCTGTATTTAAAAAAAAAAAAAATATTTTCTAGACTCTCCTTTCCTGGTTTGATCTGGTTGTGCATCAGTGGATACTTACTTCAAGATTTCTACCCATGCGTTATGTCAGTAATCCCACTAAAAGCAAAGAAATTGAGTTTATAAATAAAAGACTCCATACTGAGCTGTAAATTTTCATTCATGGCCACATGCCTATGTTCAAATCTATATTGTGCAATTTACAGTGGTTTATCAGATAACTTTCGTCAGTAAGCACTTTCCCCAATTTCTTTTGTTATAAATGCCAGCAGGGTCATCTCTTGTAATATGGAATAGCAAATGTCAAAACCGCATACTTGTCTTCATAAAACTGCCAGTTGTGTTGCACAGAAGAGGATTATGTAGGAAATGGCTTGAAATTGTCTCTAAGATTAATGCTCTATATTGTTCTATCTTAATTTTTTCCTTTCAGCAGAGAAGAGTCAGAGAAGGAGCAGGATTGCAGTCAGTAATTAAACTGCATAATATCTAGACCAGTTTAGCAGGCTGATCCAAAAAAAAGGGATTTTTGGGGAAGAAAAAAAAAGAGAACAGACATTTGAAATTAGTTTAAGTGCAAATTGCATTATTTTTTACTTCCACATTTTATGTTAATGGGTAGAAGTATAGATTGAATAGGAATTTCATTACTGTGTGTCTCTCAATAATCAACTGCTGCATTTTTTTGTGTCTTTTAGATGAGCTACTTTTGCCTCACATGAGAAAAATTGATGGCATGCTGAATGACAATAGGAAAAGGTTGCTTTCCAAATTACGCTTGGATCATACTTTCAAGGTATTCTCTTTTAAATTCTAGGATTTTAAAAGAAATGTTATAAGTAAGTCATTGAATGCGTACCGTGCAGGCACAACTTAAAACCCAGAAGGCAAATTTGTAACAGAAGTGAATGTGGATTTGAAAGAGATGCTATAAATTCAATGCTTGTATGTGGCATTTGGAGGAGAATGTGATGGAGGAGTTTATACTGCAAAGGTAAAGTTCTAGTTTTACTCCCCATGCTTTCTGGTTCATTTTCAGGCATTTTTTTCTTTTAAGCTTCTCAAGTTTGCCCAAAGAAAATGTTTGCTGTCCTTCTAGAGCTTTTGGTTAAGTGATTGTATTGCCTAAAAATCTTAGTAAACTTTTACATGAAATAGCTATGCTGCGGAGCAGATGTCTGAACTTCTTTGAAGCAGAGAACATGATCAGAGTAGTTTAAAATGAGGACAGAGGGACTTGAGAACAACTCATTTGTGCACTCTCTCATGTATCTTGAAAAGTGTGGATAACAAGCCCCTATTACAGCAACTTTGACCTGGTAATAAAAAACAGGTCTGGAGATGGACAGGGAAGAGAGCAGCCATACCATCTCAGCAGAGAGAGAGTAAACAGGAGGATAATCACTGCGGTTCCTGCTGTTCCCATCCACCCTCCAAGCAACAGTGCAGATTTCAAAAGTGCAGTAAAGTGAATTAAGGTTATTTTCACTAATGTCTGAGAACGAGTTGTCAATGTCTATAATCAGATTGATTACTTCTTCCTGAAACAGTTTTGAGAGCAACAACAATAGACCAGACCTATCTGTAAACACCATCAGACCAAACTTGCTCTTTTGCCTGTCTTTCCCCTGTTCCCTTATGTCCATAGTACAGAGATACTTCTGGGACAATTAGTTGTCTCTCTGTACTGCTGGGTGCTTATTTTTGAGAGGTAGGAGGGGAGGGAGATAATAGCAGACGTGACAGTTCTGCTTTTCATAATGAAATCTTTAAAAGATCTTTTTCCCTACAGCCCATTCCTGGTAAGTCTTGTGGGACACTAAGTGACCTTGTTTCAGGGATGAGAACATCATGAACCAGTGAAGCAGCTTTAATTCACACAATTCTTGAACTTTTTTATTGTTAGTTATGCTGTTTTCCCAACAGCTGTACAATTTGTACCTGCTTTAACAGAATTTCTTGTGGCTTCCTCCTTACAGTAGGAAGGCATGGGGAGGGCTGTGTACTTTCAAACCATACACAGAGCCTCAGAGAGGTAGCATGTATTAACCCTCCATTTTTGTTTTTCTTTTGTGGTAAGAGTTTTCTGATAAGTTATTTCTATAGCTGCTTCTTATAGACCTGTCTATGCAGAGGAGATAGGCCACATTAAGGTACGATACAAATTTGTAGAATTTTCAGAATATTCTCAGAAAATTCACAGTATACACAAAGTGAGATGTAGCTTATTTTGGTTTTTTCGCAGTTTAAGGGAAAAAAACGAATATAATCTTCTGTAATACTAACATGTAATTACAGCTGCTTATTCAGTTGAAGTACATAATTAATATAATAGCTTTGCTGTGTGTTCACTTAAGAGCAGATTATGTATCATATCTAAAGTTAGCTTAAGCCTGTATTTCACAGTATGATCTTCAAGACGTTTATGGAGTTATGGATGTAAGGAAGGGATCTGCTTATGATGTAAACTGAGAGATAAAAAGCCTTTTATGTTTGCCTTCTGGTATGAGGGTACCAGCTTGTGCCATCTTTGGGTCAGTATTTTGGATAAAAATGAAATGCCTGTTTGTCATCGTAAATGTGTGGTTAGGAACATGTGTTTGATACTCTTTAAGATTCAGGTTAATCTGATGATTAGTACAGGAAAGTCTGCTTTGGTTCCAGCTTTGATCAAATGACTAGTTCAGATGTTAGAGCTGAATGAGGCACTGAAACAAGCAATAAGTAAAAAAAATAATTATCGTTTGAGTATCATTCGGTTTGAATATTTTTACAATTCTGCATTGATAAGCATGGATGAGTTTAACACGTTTTTTTCACTGGATACAGTTAGCACTGTATTGGATAGCACTGGATATTTTAACACTGTATTACGAACGAAATCAGACACTGAAGTTAGCAGTCAGTGTTTGGTAGTTTTGCCTGTAACATTCTTTATAGTTCTAACAGTTTATTGTGTCCTTTGGGTTATAGTTTTTTATAAACAAAATTAGAAAATATTACTGTTGCTTTAGTTGAAGCTCAGTAAATGAAGCATCTTAGCTGAATTGTGTAAATTTGATTTGGAAATAATTATCACCATTTTATGTCTTGTGCTCTCAAAGGTGCGGAAATTGCTAGTATTTTCTTCTTCATTCCAATTCAAATTTGTCTGCTTTAGGTCAGTTGTCTGGCCATGTAAACTGTTCTGGTTAATAGGAATTCTCCAGAGGAAGGCAGAAGTGGCCAAAGCCCCTTGACATTCAGTCAACCTTCAGGAAGGCGATTACAGTGGATAGAAAAACTAAATAATTTAAACCTGTTAAAGTTGCTGTTCCAGTTTGAAAGCATTGCAATGAATATTGTATATGGACAGGTTAGCTAGTCGAGGTTACTGCTACCACTATGCAACTATCTCTGTGCAGTAGATTTTATAGCTTTTTACTGAGAGTTTTTTAATAAAGCAAAAAATGGCTGATGTATATAAAGTGCTAAGAAATTATAGGCAGGGGAGGTTGTTGAATTCTAGTACTGCTTCTTAAAAGAAAATACAAAAATTTAGTCAACTTCGTATTTTAACCCAATAGTCCAAATCAGACCATTAAGCTGCAGGATTTATACATTTTTCTGAATTTTTTTTTCCCCCTCATATTGGAATATAATACAAAGATAAATATGTTCATTTAACTCGAAATACTTTTTTCAGGACCAGATTATATAGCATAACACAACTATTTCAAAGCAGCTGCTAACATAATGCTGTATTTTTACAACAAAGTGGTATTCAGATTTATTCATGCAAATAACGTAGAACTGAAGCTGGTAGAAATGCATGCAGTTCACTCCCAGGAGTTAATATGTCTTAAAAACTTGAACTTTTTTGAACCAGTCATGTACTTCACTGTGCATAAGCTTTTCTACATTACAGATAGGGTAAGATGCAATTAATTTATATGTTGCAAAAGCTAGGACAAAACCTATGAGGATATTTAGGCATCCAATCCCTGCTACAATTGGTAGACTTCCCATGCCTGACTAGGCATTAAGTCCTTAGGCATCTCCAAGTAACTTGGCCTTAGAGATTCTTGGGTAGAAATAGAATGCAAAGCATTTTAAAAGGTAAAAACTGCCTGGTGGAGCCTTTTTTTGCTCTTTCTAATGAAACAATCACAGATGATAATCTGAGATACGATAAAAGGATCTTCTCATCTTGAAAAATTACAGTAGTCAAGAACAAGTGGTCATGCTTTTCAAACTGTATATGGTTGCTTGATCTCATAAAGACCTTTTATCAGGTCTTTGTGGAAGAATAAATTGTTTCATAATAGGCTGCACTCGAACTTTTCAAAGAAAAATGGACAATTTATCAGCAGTTTGGGTGGCTGGCCATTCTTGAATTTTTCATAATCCTTTTTCTTTATATGCTCTCTTTAAAGAACGCTTTGGAAAACTTTCCTGAACTGACAGTGATCACTCGGGATTCTAAGACAAAAAGTGGAGGAACGTCTGTGTCCAAGATCAAAATGAATGGTAAAGCTTACAACAAGAAAACGCTTAGGGCTTCTAAATCAACCACTAAATTAGCACAGGTAAGTGTTCAGAGAGTTTATTGCTGGCACCATCTGGCTTCTAATATGATAACCACATTTATATAAAATACTGCTTCGTGTATTAGGTTTTTTTGGTAGAATTTATCAAAATATAAAATCTTTGCATGAGGTGCTTTTTCTGTAACAAGGGAATGTTAAGAAAAACAAAACACAAAAACATTTAAAGCAGTATATTAAATCATTGTTTTAACTCACCTGTGAAACAGTTATATTCCAGTAAGGAGACAAAATACAATAAATCATTTCATAGTTATTCCCCTATTTAAGTTCTATGTTTAGACCCAAATGCTCTAATCCTGTATATTTATACAGGAAGTCTTCTGTAGCAACTACTCAAGATTGCAGGAAGATGTAGTAGTAGTATGTTGCTTCTCTTACGCAGGCAGCAGTCGGTAGGTGTAGTTGGATGGGAAGGGAGAGGTGAGCACTGCTGTTGCTGTGCTTCTCACCCGTTGTAGCATGCCAAACAGCAGAGCCCTGCTAGAGCCCACTCTGCTTCTGTCACCACCAGAGCAAGGACTGAACTTCAGACCCTGTTTCTGCATAGCAGTCGGCCTCCTGGACTGTTGCTGAAGCAGCAACATTTTGCCTTCAACATTTGCAGTTGTGGTAAAATCACTGTGTAGCTCGTAATGATAGTAGTTTCTTAAGCGTGCTGCAAAATATCTAAAGTAAATGATACAGTGGCTTCCAGATCAAAAATTAATGTTAATACTGTAAAAAATGAGACTAGATAACGGTTTTTAAAAATTTAGTTCTTTATTGCTCTTTTCCTCATTTCCAATGACAGCATGAAGCTGTGTATCTTAAATTTAAAAAAAAAAGTTTTAAAAAGTAACGTGGTAAAGCTTCAGATATACATTTTGTTTATTTCCATAGTATTCCTAGGGAACACCATAACTAGATTTTTCTAGGTACTGGCTCACATAGGCTTACCTCCCAGCAGTAAATAGTGGCTAGACAAATGACCTGTAAATACAGCTCACGCTCATATTTCTTGCCAAAGTAACATAAGTGTTAGATAAGTATAGATCAGCTCTTCTGAAGCACAAACTGTGCTTTTTTGCAATGATACCCATCAATCGGGTAGAAAAATAATTAAGCTTTGGTAATTCTTGCAGTAGTTCTTGAGAAGGGGATGTCTTGCCTGTTTTAGACTTGCAGTGCATTCAGGAGGATTGAAAGAGTTCTTAAACCTAGTTTTGATAAAATAATTTGGTAGAGAAAGTGGAGATAGGAGATAATTGTGATGTAATGTGAGTTACAGTGTACCAAAATATGTCAAAGCAATTATTTGAATTAAATACTCAATTTCTAAATTGTTGAAAATAAATTCGTTTACAGAAGAAAATGTCTATCGTATCTCTGTCTTGGAAAATAACATGAATTTACCTAAAATAAGTGTTCTTTTTGCAGGAGTTTACAGTAGATCCAGAAAAAATACAGTTGTATTCTTTGTATCACTCACTCCATCATTACAAATATCACATATATCTAACATGTAAAGAAGAGGTAAGTATTGTTCTCTTTGAGATACTTTTACATTCATTGAAGGAATTTATTAAGGGAATTGAGTCTGACTAGAGGGACTGTTCTCCTCTTCTTGGTAAATGAGTATGGATTGTGGCCTCCTATTTTAATTAATTCTTTGTGGCAAAGAAAAGGGTATGTTGAGCACATATGTTTCCCTTAATGGGCACTGCTGCCCAGAACATTCAGATACGAGGGTTACAAGGTTTGTGTGAAGTCAGTTTCCCTCGGGATAGGTAAGCATTCTTCACTGTTATCCAAAATAAATGAAACAAATTTTACCAGTGTGTGTAACTCCTTAGATCTAGAAGCCACTTTTTGTCTTAGAATGCCCACTCCGTTACTTTTTTTCTGCAAATCCTTGGAGGAAATACTCCAGGTAGCAGAAATACGAGAGTTGAGCTCTGGCTTAGTTGTTAAGAAATGCATTTTTTGGGGCATTTTCCCTTGTTTTTAAAGTTCAAAGGTTTTCTTCCAAAGAAGGTTTGTATTTAACTGCAGAATATTATAAAAATGAAAATTCTGAAATGCTGGCAGCCTAACATGTATATGTGTATGCATCTTCCCCACCCCCTACCCCTTTTTTTTTAATAGATTTCCTCTGTTCAGAAGAAGAGTGCGGATCTCGGACAGGAAGAGATTGTGCAGCTGTGCATGAAAAATATAAAATGGGTGGAGGATCTTTTTGAAAAGTTTGGTGAACTTTTGAATCGTGTCCAGCAGAAATGCTCATAACAAAAATGTATCCCAAATCTCACATTTTTCTACAGCACTAACCTGATGGAACAGAAAGCTCAGAGGGAGGCTCTGAATTCTTTTTACAATGCCAGACTGCGTTCTTGTTCGTAGCCATTTTCATTTCACTTCATGGAACTTTGTGCCTTGGCTCTTGCTAAGGAAAAGTGATGCTGCCAAGGAAATCAGTCCTTTGGAGATGGAACTAAACGTAAACCTAACCACATTTTTAACCTGAAGAATTATTTTCTATTTTGTAAACTACTGGATAACTTAGTTTTATTTTCAGAAACGTTTTTGACAAGTGATAAAGCATGCACTACATATACTTTTTTCTTTATTGCTAAAAAGATAACAACACTTAAAATACTACAGATTTTTCCATCCCTAAGCAACAGAAAAGTCAGCGTGGGGTGAACTAATTTTTACATGTCTGGCCACCAAATTTAGGGTTTTGTACATTTGTGAACAGAGCCGGAGTGACATCAGTTTCTGCATACATATATTGCCATCATAAAATCCAGAAATGTCATTATGCTTTATGGACTCCTTTTACTATTGTCATGTTCAGGAGACTGAACATGGAGTTGGTGCAATCCTGTGACTGCTTTTTGTGTCAAATTATATTGTAATGAAAGACAATGACCTTAACTATTTTCCCTGTTTTGAAGAAAAAAAATATTTTCCTTTATACTGTGTTTTTTTTTTTTTCTTTTGGAAAAAAAATTTCAATTGTACATTTTATCTCACTAATAGTTGTATTTTTCACAGAGAAAATATTGTGGTTAAAATTGTTTCATGTATCTTTGTAATACACTTTCCATTGTTTTCAGTAAATCCTATTCATTTATATGTTGATTTCATATTGTAAACTATATATCTCGAGGTAACCCTTTTGTTTATACAGGTTTGCTTCAGTGTTAACCAGAATAATGCATACTAGACTAGTTTTGCTTTAAGTGTAGTTGTGTTAGACACTGCAATTATTTTCTGATACGTGAAAATAAATTTCTTACTAAACTAGCACTTGATTAACTGAGAGTTTAAGTGAAGAGCTACTACACTTTATCTTCATCAACAAAGATTGATGATTGAATAGACTATATGCAGTGTTAAACACAGCTTACATAATTGTTTGTAGAACTGGCAGTTGCAGAGCTGTTCTCTTTTTGGTGCCTTTCAAGTCTTCAGACATCTTTGTAGCTTTTTTTCCCCTCCAGTTTGTTAACAGTTAGTAGTGCCACTAGTCACACTCAGACAATGAATGTAATGGGCTCTAATCAGGAGAACATTTTCTTTAAATTTGCCAACAGAATGCCTTACTGAGTCATTCAGAATGGATATGTACTCTACTGGCGTCCTAAAAAAATAGTCATGTTGGTCTTTTTTCAGATAATGTAGAAAAAAAATTCATTCCTTTATCCTTTCACTGCCACTTAGTGCCTTAATTTCAGCCAAGAAAGCAGGGTTCACTATTCATTGGCCAAATGAAATAATGTTCATTGCCATGTGACCTTTTTTCCCGTTATCTGTTTTGATCTTATTTAGTTGTTAAATATTCATTAGACCTTAGAACCACAAAGAGTTTAATGAATAGATGTGAAAATGAAATGATTTGATCTTGAGTAATCAGATAGAGGTTTGAATATTAAAGTATGTACAGAATTTTAGCTGATTAGTTTTAGAACCTTGTAGGACGTTTACCTTATTTCCAAAGCTTTTCATCTTTTAAAAGCAATAATTCTCCTTTACCATTTGTATGCAGATTACAGTGAACAGAAATGGGTATGTGCCCTTGCCTTTTTTAAAGCCTCTTCATAGTGTTTTTGCTTTAAAAAGGGAGGTCACTGTCATGTTAATAGATGCATTGTGCTACTGCTATGTCTACTATAATCAAGGAGAGCGAGATAGGTTTTGGTTTAGGAAGAATGTGCGGATTGTTGGAGCAATCATGAAGCTAATTCATTTTCACAGTGAAAAGAAGGGTAGGCACAGGGTTGAAGAGTTGCTATTGTTTCAGTCGTACTGTGTTGAATCTGGTAGGAGCTAGAGTGTATATGGTGAAACCAAACAACAAAGTTGCCAACATTGGTAGCAATCAGCTAAAATTATTTTAATGTAAATATGCACACTGGAGATATAGTAGAAATGTGCCTGGTATACTCCTTAAATGATAGTGGGTATTCCCAAATTTACTTAGTGTATTCCCTTATTGGTGGGGGTGGTTGGCAGTGTGTGTAGATTCATGAGAGGTATTT
This sequence comes from Ciconia boyciana, assembly GCF_034638445.1. Classification (NCBI taxonomy): domain Eukaryota; kingdom Metazoa; phylum Chordata; class Aves; order Ciconiiformes; family Ciconiidae; genus Ciconia; species Ciconia boyciana. The sequence continues at coordinate 9,526,976 of NC_132939.1, forward strand.
ACTTGCCCAGGCAGAGTTCTGTTGTCACATTACAGTGATATGCACAGCACAGTTTGGGAATTCCTAATCTGTAATTTTGAAAATGATTAGGGTGCAGACTGAAGGAACAATAAAGTTGGCTCCTTGATGGTATAGTAAAGAACTCATCAGACTTTGTCTCATATCCCTTCCTGATATGACTATGAAGCAACTAATTGAGAGAGGTCTCTGTGCTTTCTAAATGATTTCTATACTGCTACTGTGTACTTACTCTAGATTTTTGAATCTAGAAGTAGCTTTAGGAAGCTACTTGTTTTAAGCCAAGTCCTTAGAAGCTGAAAAAAGAAATGAGAGGCTTTTGGAGTAGCTTATCCCTATTTAAAAAGAAGGTAATTTTAGCAACAACCATTTAAAAAAAAAACCCAAACAAAACAAAAAACTGGCCAGGATGCTCTGCACTGCCATAGAAGGTGACCTGGCTTATTTTTGGCTGTTTTGTTCCCAAGGCCAGTTGAACGAGCACTGTGCCTGTAGAAGACAGGAAAAACCTGTCTTGAATAAAAGTAACTACCCCAGACTATTAAAGATTAATATAATGGAGCTTCCATCTTTGTCTTGGGCTGCAAAAATGGTGGCTGGATTATTAATTTACCAAATTAGAATAAGTAAAAACATGGAACTCTCAAGTGTGTTGAAGGATCATAAATCAAAATCTTTGTTAGTGGGATTGAAGAAATTTTTTATACTGAAGCAAACTTAGAAAAAAGTCAATGTACAAATTACTTTTTTGCACAAATACTTTGCTTTGTTTTGTTGCATTTTAGATAATTAATTCTGCACCCACACCTCAAATCTTTTTTTTTCCTTGAAGTAACTGAGGTCTTCATCCCTTAACCATCTTACAGTGGAAATTGAGCACTCATTTGACTGCAAGAGAAGATGCACTAGGAAGGAACAACCCCCTCCTTAGACTATGAATTAGCAAAGCAGAAATTAAGCTAATTGCATGATGAATTATTTGGGTTTTAATTCGACTATTTTTTTCCTTTAGTATGGCATCCCTGTTTACATTACATTTGTTTTTCTTGAAATACAGTATTTCTCTTAAAGGCAGGTTTTCTTTGAGATGCTACTTCCAAAGTTTTGCTAGCAAAAAGTCAGAGACAAAATTGGATCGAAATACGTTTCTGAAAATGGCTAAGGACTTTAGGGTCTTTGAAGTTCTATGACATGTATTGTATTCATATATTGTCAAAATGAAATGCTACTTTTTAAAAAGTCACATCTTACAGGCTGTCTTCCAAGTAAATGATTTCCATAGGGAAATATATTTTAAATATTATTTAAATATTTACTACTATTTAAAACAATTTTAAAACAGAAAAGCTAAAACTATGGTCACAAAATGTCAATGTGTCATCAGTCATTTATTTTGTTGCCAACACTTGACATTTGGTCTCTCTTACCCTATTACATACCTGTGCATTAGTGCACGTTCTGCCATATCTTATTGTTTAAGCTAATATTAACATGTCATTGTTAACAAATGCATGTTTTTCTGCATATCTCCTCTACATATGGCAAAAATGAAGCTAGGGCTAATTAAGAGACACTTTATGCGTTCTTAGTCCAGATTTTCAGGTGGTCCGTAATACAATGTATGGAAATGTGAAAAAGGACAGTTTTGTACCATTCATGATGTTATTAACTAAACCCATTAAAGTGAAAACACTTTTTAAACAAAAACCTTATAACGCTTAGTCATTTATTATTAAAATATTAAGTCTTGAAAAGTTAGATTGTTGGAAAAAAAGTTGGCAATTCAGACTACCGTTTCTGATCTCAATATGAAGAAATACAGTTCTAGGGGTTTGGTTTTTGTTTTGTTTTCATTATATTGCATGGATTGAGCATGTCTGGTTTATCTGTTTTTTTACATTTATGGGTTCTAAATGTTCTGAATGAATTTTCACAATGTATCTGCCAGGTCTTAAACTGATGTGATAAGTGAGGAGCCAGACAATTGGGGTAAGAGAGACTACTGCTGTGATTCAGGTGGTTTTTAGCTATGCTATTTTATTTTGTTCTCTTTCTTGCTAAACTAGAATATCATCTCTGTGTACCTATGGGAAGAAATGGCGCTGTAGAGGGTTTCAGTCTTTCCACACACCACCACCCCCCCAATTACAATGAATTGCTCTAGATACTTTCTTCCGAGTATTTTTCCCCACACACAGAGGGCTGAAGTCCCGTGGCGTGGGTAGTGGCCATAAGATACATGGAAGGCATTCTCTGAGCCACTTGCTTGCAGAAAAAGGTGAATCTAAAGGGCTGGAATTTTTTTTTTTATGGTCCTGTGTATAAGAGCTGCTTCCCAAACCAAGATGAGTATAAAATGATACATTTGCCCATGGAGTTGATTGTTTTTTCCTCCCAAAAACGCTTTGGGAAGTGAGTAGGCACAGAGAATGTCCCATTTCAGTGTGGAGGCTGAACCTTTTGATACTGCGTTCCAGACATAGGTTGTAATTTATTAAGAGTTTTTTTTTAAAAAAGAAAAAAAGCAAGAGGCTGAATGTATGCAGCTTTTTAAAGGAGAACAGCAGCTCCTACTATCAGCACTTTGTTGGTAAGTATCTTAGACAATCAAAATAATTTGTTCTGTATTAGGTATTTGCCTCTCCTGTAGAAAACCTAACAAAGCTTTGTTTCATTTCCAGAAACTAAAGAACAGAAAACTGTCTTAAAATTCTTTTAATTTAATCTCTTATAACAACACAGCAATAAATAGAACAAGCTATTTATAAAGGAGAAAAATAAAAGGTGAGTCAGGGAAAACAGCAAACGAAGAGTACAGCCCTGCAAAAGTCCATCTCAATTGTCCTGGGTATGTCTTAGGTTTCTGCTTTTAAAAGTTCTGCTGGGCTATTTCTTTTTTGTGTGTGTGTGTGTGTGTGTTCAGTTTGAGTTGGTTTTTGTTGTTTTTTTTTTTTTTAGCTACCTGACACACAAAGGGTAGAGGGAAGTAGCAATAACAGCCATGCCCATGAGCAGGACTGAAGGAGCAGTGAAGGCCCTTCCTTTTAGGAAAAACAGACTCAGAATAAGGTGGGAGGGCTCATATGTATGTGACAGTGCATATAGGAGGAATCTGAGGGAGAAGAGGGGTGGGAAGTTGGAAGAAACGTGGGCCAGATGTGGGAGGATATCGGAAAGGAAGAAGAATTTGGAAAGGGTGAGGCTAGGGGAGCTTTCAGAGTGGAGGTAGTTGAGGAGCAGAGGCTGTAGGAGTCGGGAGTGGTCCTAGTTAGCAAGTAGCTTCAGTGAGGCATGCTGCAATGTACATACTCACTGAAAAGCAATGACAAGCCAGCAGTGTGATCTGGTGGCAGGTGGGCATTCCTAGCAGAGGGTCCCACCAGAGGCCTGTTAGTATTTTGCCACACACAATTACTTTATAAGATTAATTCAGTCTGGTCCTAATTCTGCCTTTTGTTTTGCTATGAAAAAGGGTTCTCTTCAGTTTGAAAAGCACAGATGCCAGTACATCTCAGCATAGAAGCAGTGGTTTTTCGTTGCCTCCTATAATCCATTTTTGAGTGTGTGTATTTAATGGACTGTGGTTTCTACTCAGTGCGGGTTGTCCTGCATTGTCAATTTTCCAACAAGTATGACAGCAAAAGCCATTTTAAGAAGTATTTGTATTGCAATCATCTGAGACAATTTTTATTTTTGCAAATGGAGGTGTATAATCAAAAGTTTGGCACTTACCTTTCTTCAGATGTCCATGTGAAGGGTTAAAAAAATCCCTTACTTTTGGACTGTGTCGTAGCATGAATGGATTTCTCTCTGTGTGCAGAGTATTTGAACTGTGATCATTCCAAATAAAACCAAAAAATGCTACAGCCCTGTGCGAATTGGGACTTTGACATAGCTAAGGGAATTTATTTGGAAATAAGTTGTGAATATTTTAATCAGTCCACTCAGGTCTTCTACCCTGATGTAGACGAATATGTGTATGGTAAGCATATACTGAAATAGCCATTAGAAGAGAGGCATTCGAGTAGGTGTGCGTTAGTGAGAACAGTAGTAACATGAAAATGTGTGAGTAATGATGCTAGCAGTAAACTAAACTGTTATATTCCCATCCAGTTTACAGTTAATATATTGACTGTAAAACACTGTAACTGAGTCCTAATGGAACATGCTGAGGAGGAGTTAACTATTAATCATATAGTTTGTGTAACAGCTTCAAAATTGGAGTATTTATCTTTTTAGGCACACTGGGTTGTTTACACACACAGGAGAATTTTGTGTATCTGATCCTGTGCATATGATAAAGGTAATAGATGGTAGTGGCCACTCTTGGCTCCATCTACTATGCTTAGCCTTAAAAATTCAGTTTAAAATGCTGTGGTTATTTTTTCATAGGTGTTTTTGGTTCAAATTATGATTAAATTAAGTCTCTCTTTATTCTACATGTGTTACTTGAAATCTTAAGCTGTATCATTGGGAGTACATGCTGTAGCCTTCTAAGACTTCAGGGCTTGTGATAGCAAGACCTTTTAAGTAAGAGTACGTTGTTTGGCATCATCCTCTCCTTTCTAACTGTGGTGGCTGCTAGTGTGATTTGCCTGTGCATTATTTATGTATCACATATTTTTGCTGCAGCAACAGAGGGTAAATGGTATGACAATTGAATAAAAGCTGAAGCATCAATGTTTTATCATGTGTTTAGGTCAAATTGGTAACTCGTTCAAAGCTCTGGGAGAATAAGGATTTAGATCTGTTCTCTAAGTAGAGCAGCTTTGGTGGTTTCTGAAACTTCCCAGATTTTTGTTGTTGGTCAGCACATAGAAATTACTATCCCTACAGCTTTGCTAACAGAAGAGAGTAAGTGAATGCTTTTTATTTGCTTCAGTGCAAGGTCCAGCAACTTTGTTTAAACAGCCAGAGAGGTGGTTTGACCAGAGTGAATGGACTTTGCACTAAAGGAGTTGAAGAGAAAGCTCGCGTGTTCTGCGAGAATCCAAGTGTCGCAATTCTGGAACCAGCTGGTTTTAAAAAAAAAAAAAAAAAAAAGGTAGTAAGAAGTGCTTGGCTGGGGATTGTTACTTTGTTTGATGTGAACTCTGCAAGTCCTCTGAGTTCTAGTGGGGTAGCGAAGGCTGTCTGCAGGATGCTTCCAGAGGGCCGTTTTCCCATCCTACTAAACTGTGGGCCTGGGAAAATGTGGCATAATGGAGTTTGGTGGCCCCAGCACATAGTATAGTATTATAAAAGGTGAATTATAGATTCCTGCTTGTAGCATACATAAACAATAAGCCCGATCCTATGCTCTAGAGTACAAGCCTTGCATTCAGTGTAAATATAATTGGTATGTGGCTGTTTTCTAAAGAACTCAAAACAAATGGTCAACATCAGGAATTCAGTTATGCTCGGCAAATCCATTTAGAGTTCTCACTTTTTCCCTCTTTATCTATCAGCTGCTCCTGTCCCATTAAGCTGGTGCCACTAGTGGCTGCTTCCTTTGGGAGTAGGGACATGACACTTGTCCCTGGTAGATCAGTATAAGTTACTACCTCACCGTGCTTCAGCTGGAAACCACTGGTCATTCAGCTGGGCCTCCACAGGCTGTCCACAATTGTATAAACTGGTGAGAGCTGCTCCCCTAATCCTTTGTGGCCTTACCTGAAGCCACTTTCAGTAGTAACATAAGTTAGTGTATTTGGTTTTGTGTTGCAATATACAGGAGTTCACGTTCAGTCAGTTACTGCAGCTCACCTGAGAAATGGTAACTCCCAGCTGGGCAGATAGTAACTTCTAATGTTTCAATTATTTGTGTCTGATTGTACCTGCTCATTCTGGTTGAACAGTGAGGCTTTACTGTTCTGTGAGGAGTCTTTATCCAAATAGTGTTGCTAGGACCGTGCCATCCTGCACACATTTAGGCAAGCTGTAATCAATCTCTGTTTGTAATATATAATCATTCTTGAAAGTCCCAGAAAACTTCCACAAAAGGAGAAGTTGAAAAATCCATTTAAGACAAAATTCCTTTGTATTTATTAAGACTGAGAAGCAGAGGCTTGTCCCTGTGTTTTTGCTGACATCACTAATAGTCTTTGCCCCCTGTACGCTTCCTTACAGTAAGCCGTCTCAAGTAATCCTGTCTCCGACTGGCTCCCTTTCCAGCCCCTGTGCGTGGATTCTTACTCAGAGTGCAGCGTGTTCCACTGGAGGTCAGTGTGCACTAGCGCAGGCTCAGCATGTTGCCTCCCTGCCCTTCATTTGCCATTGCCCTGCTTGACTTGGTCCCGCAGCCACATTGGTATTCCAGCCCAGGAATGGAAGGATTGCGCTCCTTAACAATGCACCCTTTGTCGATTCAAACAGTCAGTCATCCAGAAGCTTCTGTCCTGGAACATGTTTATTGTTCCAGTCTCTTCAAAAATGCAAGGGTGGAATCCTTACAGATTTCTCATCAGTATAAAATACTGAGGTTTGCGCTTTGGCAGTAAATTGTACTCTTGCCCAAGCAAGACTGCACCTGCCAAGTAGCCTCTTCATGGTGGGGCAGCTGTGGTTGGCATGGTGGGTTGAATGTTGCAGGATGGCATCCCTGTATCCCACAGAACCTAGTACTGTATGCTGTTTTTTAATTTGAATGTAGATGGGAAATGGGGGCTAAGCAGGGTGAATTTGTGAATAACCTGCTCTGCATTGTAAGGGAGAGTGTCAGTCCTCTCTAACCCGTGGAGTTCAGCCCCAGGCAAACCTCTCGCGCTCCGTAGTACAAACAGCAGGACATGTTACTTATTACTAAGGCAGATTCACTACGGGAGTTCTTTCAGCTTCCTTCATATCTGTCTAGCATATCAAACAGCCTTTTGCAATCCAAGGTTGTATGAATAGCTGTTCATTTTCTTAAATTTGAGCTTAATAAAGTTGGAAGAGAAAGTTTTCTGATTTTTATAGGACAGTTTCCGTATTAAGAAAACATGTACTGGACTTTGTATCTTCATGCAATGAAATAGAGGGGATTTGATAATGTTACAATAACTGTGACTTAAAAAAATAGTAATTTCTGTAACTGAAGCTGTTGATTTTCCCTTACGTGAGTATCTTTGTGACAACCATATGTCAAAATTTCATTTGTCTCATCATTTGTGAATGGAACAGAGCAACATTTTAAGGGTTACGGTTTAAAATGTTCTCCTTTCATCAACTTCAGCACTGCAGTGAATACAGGCATTGTTGATATTTAAGTGGGGAAAAAACAAAAGAGTAACTGTTCTAAATAACTGGAATATTTTTCTGAATTTTTATGGTAATTATTGATTGCTATGCTTTTTCAGAAACAGCCATAAAGATTGGGTTCAATAGATCCTTGCGATTATGGCAATAAAATTGTATGTATGTATAAATTTAAGCTGTGTTGACATACACTTAATTTTTAAAGCTTATATTGTTATGGGGGGACATCTGAAATCTAAAGAAAAAAGTTTGGTATAAGAGAGAGAGCCTTCTATAGTCTGATGTGTTTATGAGATGTAAGACTAGCATTTGAAATGCAGAATCTATGTTAATCCTTCAGAAGAGTGGAATCTAAATTCTTTTGAAAATAAGAAATTGGCTAGTATTCTTCTGCAAGAATTCCTCTTTATTTCATAGTCAATTTTCAGGGACAAATCAGTATTTTTTCTATTTTTTTGGCACTTAAAATGTGAATAATAATTGGGACATTGAACATTTCTTGGATTTAGAACATTTTATTTTCCAGGTTTGGGGTCCTTTCAGTTTTTCTAAAAATCTTGAAATGGAAACAGCCTTTTTCCTTTGTTTCTTTCAAGAATACATAACATTTCCCAATCACGTAACCAAGCATTTGATCTGCCATAGATAAAACAGCAGCACCCCATATTTTCTACTAATATGCTTCTGTCTCTTTTAGGCAACACATCCTCCAACTTCTGTCTTTTCGATAATGATATTGAAAGACTTAATCACACAGTCATTTTTTACTTTGTGAGGTTTTGTATTCAATTGTATCTCTTCACTTGTGCCCAGAATACCTGGAAATTACAGGTGCTCTCACATCCAAATACTTGTTGGCTGTCCAGCTTCCAAGTTCATTATGGAAAAAGCTAGACAGCACTTTACGTAAAGGTATTCATCAGTTTCTCACTTTGTGATGATACAAGTTTCCATTTTGCCTTCTCTGTCCGCATAATCAGAGAAGACCTGAATGCGGGTCTTTATCATCATCTTTATCCTCGAGCAAACACTTAATTGACATGAGTAAGCTAATCAGATCCTCAGCAGCAGACATGCCTGAAATTGTGGCTGTTGTATTTGAATACTCTGTTTCTGCTGTATGCTTCTAATTAAACCCTACAGTTCTTACATGAGACTTACAGAAATTCTTGAAAACTTAAGTTTGTAAATTCTTCAAAACGTAGGCCACTCTGTTGATCTTATTGTAGTTGGTAGGAGCATTTCTAGATGACCTGGAAATAAATAAAAATAGATTTTTCTTTTGCTGTTCCTCACTATAAAAGTTCTTTATAACGATTTCAAAGAATCTGACACAACTGTACAAATTAGGACTCAGCTGCACAATTTGTTAAAAATACATTTTAGTCACAAACTTTAATCACAAACTTGTTCTGTGCAACTTCACATAGCATTATTAGATAGAGAGCCAACAGTAAAGCTTTCTGTATCATCAAACTTCTTTCATTGGTGCTGTTTCTAATCTCCCTTGCAGATTTACACCCCACAGACCAGGTTATGATATAATTACCTACAGTGGCATCTGTCTCTGTATGTAGTACTATATTTTTCAGTGGAACTGCTTTTAGAGCAAGGTTACTGTTCCATGTGCATGTAGGAATGCTACTAAGTTGGTCCTGAGTGATTTGAGGAATGAATTATGTTAATTATGTCTTTGTAACTGGCAGTGTCTTGTGCATCCTGCGTTCAACTTTATGGAGGTTAATTTGGGGAAACCACTGTGGAAGGTGAAGCCAAATACAGTGTGTTGCACTTTCATCCTGAGATCTTTCCACCACAGTCTAAGGAATTACACCAGCTAAGAATGACCGTACTGGCTCCAGGAGATTGCATTCTTTAAAATGACTATATAAAATACAAATTAATTATGTATATGTTAATAATTACGTAAAAAGTGTATCTGTGCTTTAGGAAAGTGTTTTGTAATAATGTTATTGTAAGAAATACAAAAAGATGTCTAGCATTTTTTAACATCCTTTGATACCAGATACTGTTTGAGAACAGCTGGCTGACCAGCCAATAGCTGCCATCTGCCCATGGAGAAACTGGTGTGTTGTGGTTGTGGTCACTGTGGGGAAATACGGAGGCAAAGGCAGGAATCCAGGATAGGCTGCTGATTACTAGTAATAAAATACAAGAATAAAAATCTTACAGCCTTCTAGATTAGCAGCTCACGGTGCGTTATCTGTGGTTCCCTCTGTTCCCTGCAAGCAGTATTTTGACAAATTGTCCTCTGATGGAAGGTGTAATGTTCTCATTAACTGATTGGTACACCTCCTATTTGAAAGTCTTTGTAGTTCTAAATTCTCTCAAGATTGTGGTGCACCATTGCAGAATGATTGACTACATCACTTCATCTCAACAGCTATGCAAAAATAAATTGTTTTCAAAAATGAAAATGAACTCGGGTATTTACTGATCTGCAGTTAATGTGTTTTGGCAATGCATCAAAAAAGTCTAGCATCAAACTACTACAAAAGTAGAGAATAATAGAATAATGTATCATGGAAATCCCCATTGACCCACGCATTATATATTTCTTATTAGGTTCTTAATGGCAACTGTCAAAACAGACACCTGTGAGTCAGAACTATCTGGTTTTTTAACATCTTCCCCTCTCCCCCAAGAAAGAAGTCTCAGTTTGCCACTTCCTGTTGTTGAAAAACAATATGAACTTTCATTTTCAAAGGCTAGCATTTTGCTACAGTTTGAATAGATTCTTTTTTCTCTGGGCTTAAGACTTCCTTATCTGAAGAAACCTAACAAGAACTTCCACTCTTAGAACTCCATTATTAAATACTTTACTGCTCTGTCAGTGAAACATGAAGAAATGTTTGTTTGCCTTAAGTTTGTGGGATCTAGTTCCCTGTATCCAATTTTTCACAGCTTAAAATGAAGTCCATTGTTTATTCATTTGTATACGATGAACAAACTTACAGTGCCCTACCTTAAGTGTGACAAATAAGGATAAAAGAAGACTGACGAGCTTCAGTGGATAGCAGATGTCCTGCACTTTATACCTGCTTGCACGGAACTCATACAACAGGCTAAAGTTTCACAGGGGATTTTGTTTTGTAAAACTACCATCAACAGTTCGGTAATCTGAGAACTCAAAATGAATTTTTGTATCACTTGTAATACCTATATTATTTGGTCTTTAATGTGCATTATATACTTTTGAGTTTGTCTGTCATGGAGATCAGTTTGGCTTTGTGTCTGCTCCTATTGAAATCAGTCCAAAAACATGATTGAATTTTATGTTCTAATACACTTTCATTGAGTAAGAATCATCAAAATACTCCATGCTTGGTAGAAAATGATGTTGGATCTCTCAGCAGTTTCCTGCAGACAGTAGAAAAAACTTTTATTACTCTGAAAGTGAGTTTTTTATTTCATTCTGATAAAAAATGGCTGCTGCTATAACAAACAGCTCGTATAAGACATGAGAGGGAAATTTCAACACACACAGTTCTTCAAGCCATATGTCTTGGTAACAAGCAAGAACACTGTTTAATTGTTCATCCACAGTCATGTACGAGGCCTGTTCTCAGGTTAACTTAAAGAAATTAGAGCTGGTAAGTTTGATTTTTTTAAATTACACAGTAAATACAGGGAAAAATTTGCATTCTGTGCTCTAATAACAGGGTTGTATATCCTGTTGGTAGGAATGTAGGGTAGCGTTTGTATCGCTGCAGGAAGCATCAGGGATTTTACAGCTCCGGTGTTTCGGCGCAGATAGTGCTGTTACTCGGCTGAGAGCAGCGGTACCCTCTCGCACCAGAACCGTGACGCTGGTAAACACAGACTCTTTGCTGCATTTTCTCCCGTCTCCGCTGAAGAGAGCCGCTGTTTGTAGATCTTGCTGGTGTTCACATCCACAGAAACGAAATCTTGTTAAATCTGTCCGGCCGCGGGTCAGGCTACGCCCGCTTGGCGGATGGGCCCGGGCGCAGCTCTGGGGCGGGGTGTCTAGACGGGCTTTGGCTGCTCTTTCTGCCATCGCAGGCCCTTAGAAGAAGGGCGGCGCGGGCCAATTCCACCTCGGCGCCCCCCGAGCCGCCATCTCCGCGCTCGGCTGCTCTGAGGCGCTCCCGCCTCGCGGCAGCCCGGCGGCACGCGGGCAGCCGTTCAACCGCCGCCGCGCGCGCCCCGCCCCCGGGCCCGGGCGCGACCAATGGGCGCGGGCGCGGGCGCTGCGGCCCCGCCCCTCGGCGGGCTACCTCTCCCCGCGGGCGGCGCGCGGTGCGCCAGTGCGTGGAGTCGTCGTCGTCGTCGGTCATGGCCACGGTGCGGGAGAAGGCGGCGGCTTTGAGCCTCAGTGCTGTCTGCAGCCCCGCCGCCAGGCCGCCGGGTACGGGGCAGGGAGCGGGACGGCGGCTGAGTGGGGCTGGGGGGGAGCGGGGTGCCCTCAGCCCGGGCTTGGGGACAGCTGGTGAGGTGAGGGGAGGTGGGTCCGCCCCACCCCGCTGCGGGCTGGGGGGGTCGGAGCCGTCCCGCTCTGCGCCTGGCCCCTGCCCGCCGGGAGCTCCGTGCCGGCGCCTTTCCCCGCTCCACAGAGGTTCAAAAGTTGGCCGCTCTCCGCCGCCGGTGGAGGGAGGCGTTTCCGCCCGGGAGGCCCCGTCCGGGCTTCGCGCCTGCCCCGCCGCCGCCGCCCCTCACCGAGCTCGGCCGCCGCCGCGGTGGCGCAGCTTCGCTAACGTGCGGCAGCCCCGCGGCCCGGGCGAGGGGGGTGCGGCTGGGGCCGCTGCGCGAACGCGGTGCCTGCCGAGTGCCCACGGGGCTGCGGGCGGCGGCGAGTAACAGGGAGACTCGAGCAGCTGCTTCTGTCCCGAAAGCAAGTTAAAAAGCAGGTGGGTTGTTAATGCGACGTAAAGGACTAAAGGTCGCCTGTTGAGAACAATTTCTGCCTTTTTCCCACCTCGAGCACCTTAACTTTGTAAAACCTTGTAACATTAATACTTAATGCCACGCTTAATACCGCTTCCCCCAAAAAAGATTTTGCAAGGTGTGTGTGGAGGGAAGGGGTGATAAAGCAGTGGTTAATAGTAGAATTATTGAAGGTAGTATGTGTTGATATTTGTTTTAGCAACAGAAACCAGCGTTGATGTATGTTTAGTGGTGTTGGGTTTGTTTGGTTTCCCACGCCCCCCCCTCTTCCAAACAGGCTAGTCAGCTATTAAAACGTGAGGCTGGAAGCAAATGCTGTATTCTGTTTCGTTTGCTCTGTCTACCTGAAGGTGTCATCAGGTTAAAGTATCAGCAAGTGTGTGCTTTGTCTGTCTTGTACTTTTAAAGTTTTGGAAACTGGAGGTCCTGGAAAGTTACTATCTAGTCTGGTTCAATGTCTTGTATTAAAAACCTTTTTTTTCCTGACATGAATCTTTTCAGAAAGCAGGTGTCTATCTGATAATGGCTCTGAAGATAACTGTTGCTGTCCTTTATAACAGTGATGGTGCGTTCAAATGCTATTGTGTTCCCTGCTTTTTTCTTTTTTCAACCTTTACTGTCCCCCTAACTTCCCCCCTCCCCCTGCCAACTTGCTAATTTCTGGGCTCTGTGGTAGATGGAGATCAGCTGGAAACTCTGATGCCCAAAACTGGAATACAATTCTCTAACTAAAGCCACTTCAGACTAAACAGAACAGAAAAAATACCTACTGCATCTCTGTGGAAAATGTTCATGGTAATATGTTCCAGAATGAGTTGCATGTTGTTTTTTTTTGAACACTGCATCACACTGTTAATTCATTTGGTTTGAGGTCTGTCATAACCCCAGATGGCTTTCTGTAGGATTGCTGCCAACTCCTCATTCCATATTTTGTCCTTCAGCTTTTGATTTCTCTCCTCTTTCTCTGCTTTCTCTCTTAATAAATTATTCATCTGATTTGCTGAGAAACATATATTCTAATTCTAGTCTCTCTGGTGGCTGCAACTCTTCCCAGTTAGGTGCCACCTGCAAACTTCATAAGTATATTCTGTATTTTTGAGTCCTTGTGGAGGCTGAGTCTAGCCTTTGGTCAAACTGTTAGTTGCCAGCATGCTATTCTTAATCAGATTGGTAAATGAGTAATAGTTGAGTGGTTTTATTGGCAGAGGAAAGACTGGTTGGCTCAAGGAAGTGACATTGAGTACGCAGAGCTTAAATCTCAGTTGGAGCTGTGGTGGTAGAAGGCAGTTCTGTGTGATAAGTGTTGAGTGAGCGGTGTCTCAAGAGAATCCTTGATCTTGTTAGTGATATGCTAAGCACTGATACTAGGTAGCTTGTGCGTATGCACAGTCCTGTAGGAAGCAAGGTTCTGATGTGTCTCTTCATCCCTGCTTCCCTCTTCCCCTGCCCAGATGCATAGTTTTGTCTGTGTTAGTAGAGGAACTGGGGACATACAGCTGCAAGTACATACAGCTAGCTTTTGGTTGTGGGAACGTGTGCTTAGGAGTAGGTTCTGCAAGTGTAACCATTAGGTGATGGAGGAGCATGCAGAAGGGTAGTGTCAAAGTGACAGGCCAAAAAAGTTAGAAGCTCCAGGTTGCAAAGCTTCAGGCTAATGTAACGAGAGCAACCACCAGAGAGAGATACATTGGTACAATGCAGGCAGACTTGCTAAGAAAGTAACAAGATGTTAATACGTGAGCAACCCAAACCAAACTGGGAATCTCACAGATTTTTAAATCCTTACAAGATTCATGAAAGTTAGTAGCCAGAAAGGGGGCAGTTCTTTTCTAATTGCAGCATGAATTCAGTCTTTATGCTTTCTCTGTTCTTAGGCTTTAGCTTGGCGCAGAAACCATTTGGAGCAACATATGTCTGGAGCAGCATTATCAATGCACTTCAAACTCAAGTGGAAGTGAAAAAGCGTCGCCAGAACCTGAAGTGCTATCATGACTGTTTTATTGGTTCAGATGCGGTGGATGTTGTCTTTGCCCATCTTCTACAGAACAAGTATTTTGGGGATGTTGATATTTCCCGTGCTAAAATAGTGCGTGTATGTCAAGCACTGATGGATTACAAAGTATTCGAGGCTGTTTCAACTAGGGTCTTTGGAAAAGACAAACGGTCTGTATTTGAAGACAGTAGCAGTAGCCTCTACAGATTCACAAATGTCTCAAACCAAATGGAACTTGATAAAGACTACCAGCAGTGTACACCACAAAGGTTAGTACATGGAACGTGAAGATAAGAAATGTTTTCAATAGGGAAATGTTATGTATTCTGGGAGAGAGAAGGGAAGACTGTTGTACAGTTACAGGACCTGAGGGGAGAAAAGTAGATACTATACAGATATTTGTGGGTGGAAGATAGGTAGGAAACAGCAATTTGAAGTGAGTAAATCATTCAGCCTGCATGGTTACTTGTTTTCTGTGTCTGTTATCACATCGCCTTGGGGGAGGGGTGTAGCAGAGTAGAAATTAAGTTCATTACAGATACTCATCTCCTGGGCTCTAAACCAATATAACCAACTGGAATTCGGGTGCATCAGGCTAATGCAATGGAACAATCTTTAGTCACTGTGCACCTAGCTCTGGCATAAGCCAGTAATCCATCTAGTTTTTAAGGAAAAAAACAGGTAAAAATTGCTTTCTTCTTTCATTATCTTAGCTTCACTACACTTCAAATTTAGCTTTTTGAAATGTTTTCATCTGTTTCTTTGTGTGTGTATGACTTGTTCCTAGGCTAGGTAGCAGGCTGTTTTGCTGTTACGCTATTGCATGCCATCATAGAACCAGAGGGAAGTGCAATTGTGAGGTTTTGTTTCCCTGTCTCTTTAGGAGTGGGCAAAGAAAATCCTGGTACCAACTAAACTGTCACAAAACAGAACACACTGCTATGTAGATGTTATTTGGCAAAGTGTCTTCTCTTAAACAGTTTTTGTCAAGTGTTCATCTCTGAACATATTCCAACATATTCTTACAAGAAACTACATTCATGTAGTTTTAGCAATATGCATTTTTGAAAATTGCAAATAGTGTTGACCTAAAAAGAAAATACCTTATGTGATTGATGTGTTCATGAGAGTAGCAAATGCGAATTTCGGTACATCAACCCAACTGATCAGAAAATTCTAGAAGCAGAGATTAAAAATGGATAGTTCCTTGGTTCTGCTTCTCTACCCTCTTCCTTTCTCCCCACCCCTGACTAGCTCTTGTTCTGTGCTGAAGCAAACTGTCCCAAGTCTTTATTTGGAAAGAGGAGAATTTGTGAGAAACTAAAACCACTTTAATCAAATGTGGTATTGAAAAATATATTCATCACAAGGGCTGTTAAAGCAAGACTTAGAATATATCAGACAAACAGTCATGTTCTGTTAGTGTAGAAAGAAGGTGTTTTTCTTCTGGGCAGGGCACAGATTACATTTGATTCATTTAGATTACATTTCTTCATTTAGTGAAAGGAACAGATCTATTGATACATACAGCTTGTCACATACATAGCAAAGATAGCGGACATCAAAAGGATTCTGCAGTGCCCTAAAACAAAGAAGCTATAGAAATTGAAATTAAACAAATACGCTTGGAGGAATAGTAATTTTATGGCTGGAGTTATGCTAGCTACTCGATAGCACGTGAAAGCAGTTATGAGAAGAACCAGCTAACGTGTGGAAATGGGTGACGGGTTTCTGAAGCCTTCCATTAGTTGATGGCATGAACAAGCCACATAACTTTAGGAATGATGTTGCTACGGAGCAACCACGTTCTAGATTTTTCAAGAACAGCTCTTAACTTTTGTCTTCACTTCGCCATCAGGAATAATGTCTTAAAACGCTGGAGGTTTTGAGAGGGGGAATTTTGTTTGGGTTTTTGAAATAATTTCCCTTCCTTAACCATTTCCTCTTAGATTTTCTCTGTGGTAATTGACATAGCTTGCTGATGCCAGCTGTGACAATTCCAAGAGAGGAACTATGCACTTGCATGCAACTGTTGCATGCAAATAGTTCTTTAAGGTATCATACATTCTCCTGTGCCACTTGGACAGAGAAAGTGTCGGGCAGGGGAGAGGCAGGAGAAGATTATGTAAATATTCATATAGAGAAAACATTTTTTAATCTTGGACAGTTATCCATACCTGTATGTTACATGATATGTTTGGTTATCCATATATATGGATATAAATATATATAAAAACTGTTTCTTAATTTCAGACATGAGAAGAGCATGTTGTTTCACTCTACTCCTGTCAAACCAGAAAGCTTGGAGGATCTCTGGGAAAACCTGAGTTTAAAGCCTGCAAATACCCCTCAAGTAAACATCTCGGATAGTTTGTCCCGTCGAGGTAAGACAAATAATGTCTCAGTCATTTGTTTGTGGGAGAAGGAAGATAATAACTGTAGGACTGGAAAGGCTTATGCCTGTCAGATTGGAGAGGGAGTCAAACTCTCATACTATTTTGTTTTGAACACCATGTCATAACAAAGGCAAATCGTATTTGTTGCAGGCTTGCTTTTTACCTTTTTATGTCATCAGATGGGACCCATTATCTCTAGCTGAAATAAATCAGTGTTGAATTTTGTGGAGAAGAATACACAATTGTGTAGAGCTTGACTTAAGTTATGAACGTTCTTCATAATACTCAATTACCTGCACTGCTTCCATGCTTGACTTAATCATGGCCAATAGGCTACTGCTAGCTAAAACTCCTCCCTAGCTTTCTAACTGTGTATCTGCACTGTCCGGCGCTTCATCAGTAATGTGTGAAATGGTTCCTGACAATGCATGTCTTCTCTCTCAGACTAAACTATGATCTAATGTGGTGTTTTCCTTTGGTTAAAAATGCTAATGCATCCTAGAAACTCTCAAAACTCGAGCCAGATCATAATTGTGGAAGCTGTGGTAGGGATAGTGTCACTGTTACACTTTTTTTTTAATCCCTTATCTAGAACAAAGAAGGCTTGCAAATTGGAGCACAAAGAATGTAAGGCACTTCAGGCTTATCCAAAAAGCAGTTCTCCGACGCTTGTAGTTAAATAAACAAATGGCTAATTCTTTCCTTTTGAGGTGATAAAAAGCACTTAAAGCTGATAAGGGCCACACTCTGCTACTGTAAATCTTTGTTTTGGTAAAATTAATCTGTTAGGTTAGGATTGATGGGAGGAAGGGGAGTTGTCTTTTCATAATCTCTCTTTTTGCACATGCTGAATCTCCATGTGCTTTGTGTATTCCACCCTTTCTAGTTATTAATGAAGTATGGCAAGAACAAACAATTGCTCGTCTGCTGCAGCTTGTAGACCTTCCGCTCCTTGAGTCTTTACTTGAGCACCAAGAGATCAGACCTCAGCTTCCACAGCCAAGGAAGGGAACTGGATATGTCATCACAAGTAACTACCTAGACAGAGAGATTCTCAAGGCTTTCAGTGACTCACAGTAAGTATTCCCCACTCACCTCTGCAACTTTGAAAAACTTTCTGCTTTCATAGGGATGTAAAGCACGGTTGATCTTTGGGTAGAAATGCAGTAGTCTCCAGTACCGCAGAAAGGATGCGAGTAGGCACTTTTCTCCCTGTTAGACTTGACTGGATTAATTGGCAAATACCAATTGTGAAGCTGTAAACCAGAAGTAGCTGAGGCAATTTGTGCTGAACACTGGAAGAGTTTTTGAATGCAGTGGTAGTATTTGATGTTATTCAGAGGGGAAATTGTTTGCTGCATTGAGGAAAGAATAGAGCATTTTGCCATGACGTTGAAATGTTTTCCTTAAAAATTACCTGTGAGGGAATAGTTTAGTTTCTCCTACTATATTAAAAAAGCCAAGAATGCTGAGCCTGAAACTGTTAAAAACATAGTCTGAAAAACTTTTTCCAACCTGAATCGGATCGAGGTTCAGGTTTCTGTTTATCTAGCAATAATTATGTCCTTGTCTAACAGTAGAGGACATCACTAACTTTAGGTTTAACTGCTTGTGATTGTTTACCTGTGTGGGTTACTAATTCTTCATCTTGATTAAATACATAACAGAGGTATATGGTTATGATCTACCTGAGTGTGTCAGGAAATGTGTCCTTTTTTGTGTCAATTTCTAACGTATTTAAGTACTCCCATGCAGTGAGAAACCAGTCTACTTACTTTCTGTGAAAAACAGTGCAGCCAACTCTGAAAGGCATCAGTAAGTAATGCTACAAAGTTAAACCATTCTGTCTTTTAGAACAGATGAATGGCTCTCAGCAGCAATAGATTGCTTGGAATATCTTCCCGATCATATGGTGGTAGATATTAGCCGGAACTTGCCTGATCAACCAGATAAAGCAGATACATGGAAACTACTGCTGTTTGAAAATATTGGTAGATACTACAGCCAAAAAAAGGAGCCACTGTTAAGCCATGCGTCTGAAATTCATTCAGGAATTGCAGAACTATTAGGTAAGTAAAATAAAGCTATATTCCTTAAGCTTATGTGAGATATGTACTGACAAACTGAGTATTTACTACAGCAGCCAAGCTTAAAGGTTGACTTCTGCAAGGTTTTTTTTTTTAATTTCTAGTCACAAAGACTGTGCTTTGAAATAAAGAGCAATTTTGGTCCTGACTATATGCAGTTCTGTAGTTTGTGTTCAGTTATGTGTAGAATGGCTGTGAAACTGGAGTGCTATAATTTGGTGGTAGTTGGTGTCCCTGGAAATGAAATATAAATATGGCCTAATATTAAATACTTAGGCCATAAGATCTAAAGTTAAAGCTGTGTGGATGCTTTGTATCCCACTCACAACTCTCCCCTCTTGTCCATAGAGATGTACATTTCTTAAATTTTATATTTAGACAGTATTTTAGAAAGCTTGTGATGTTTTAGTCATCAATTAACATCTCCTCATCCCTGTTCTCCTTATTTTTCATCCTTCTCTGCCTTGATTATTTTTCTTGTTCCATGTTGGTAGGAATATTTTGCATTTATATCCCATTCCTCCTCCCTACATGATAAGGGAGGATACTAGTACAACCTACTTCATTTAAATAATTCACACATCTAAAATGGGTATTCTGCATAGTAAGGCCACTTAAAAACTTAGCGAAGCTCTACAGAATGGTTTGCAATTAATTCATCAAGCTAGCCCATTTATCTAGGACATATTCCTCATTTCTTGGTAGACCTTTATTTCTATAACAGGAGGTCACTAATTCTCTAAACAACCATTTTTCCTTTTTCAGTATTTCACATTCCATTCAAGATGGCTGAAGTGTAATTGAACTTAATTGAAAGTGAGCTTTCTTAAATATCAGGCTAAAAGCCTGGTTGTGGGCTGTTCTCAGGTTGTATGCAAACAGCTCTCATCAGCCTGTGAGAAATTTTTGTGAGAATGAATTGCTTTGACCAGTTCTGTTTAGAGAGGTTAACTTTTCTTCAGTGGCTAATTTAGGTGTTCTATTGTAACATTTGTTTAAATAAATATGGCAATAGATACCTTTATCTCTCCCCAGTGAATGGGAAGATGGAGCAATCTTTAGAAGCTGTTCAACTCTATTTGAAACTTCTAGACAGCCAAGTCAGGGAAGAGTTCAGAAGACTCCTTTACTTCATGGCTGTTGCCGCACATAATTCTGAGCTCAAACTGCAGGATGAGGTAAATGTGCATACTTAACTGTTACATGTTGCTTTACGCTTACTGAAATCTAGAGGTCCCAGATACTAGTCAGAAACACATTTGTAGCTTAAATATGTGACTACAGGAAAAGCAAGGACTCTAGAAGAACAAAGGCAGTGCCCTTCTTAAAGGAGGAGACTAATTATCCTCTTCTGATCACTATTTCACATTATCCTTTAGAGTGACAACAGGATGGTTGTGAAAAGAACATTCTCTAAAGCTATTATCAACAATAAAACCTTATCCAGAGGGAAAACTGACCTCCTGATCTTGTTCCTTGTGGATCACCAAAAAGACGTGTTAAAGGTAAGTGCTAGAAAATGATCAGGTTTTTGTTATCTTGTATGCATATGCAGAATTGCCTTTCTAAGCTGCTGTTTGACTGTCTTGTCTTTCTGTTCAAGATCCCAGGGACGCTGCATAAAATGGTCAGCAATAAACTGGTGGCTTTGCAGAAAGGCCAAGATCCTAGTAAGATAACAGGTACCAGTGGAAACTGAACTCTTTATTCTTGTCAGGCACCCAGATGAGAAATAGAAGGGACTGAGATGATGCAAAAAGACTTGCAGTAACAATGACTGATTTGACTCTAAAGGAGGATGGGTCTGTAGAATCTCGTGGGTGGTTGACTGTGGTGTTAACTATCTGAATGTCTCATGTTTCCTTTTAGGCTATACCTTTTGCCAAAAACTTGATGAGAGAGAGTATCGCTCCAATACAGAGAAGACCACAAAAGACGAGCTATTATCTCTATTGAAAGCTATCGATGAAGATTCAAAGCTCTCTGACAAAGAGAGAAAGAGACTGCTAGGTCAGTTTCATAGTAGTAATCCAAGTATTTTTATGCAGTATTTTGGAGACAGAGTTACTAATATGTGTGTGTGACTTCAAATATAGATTACTTTCTATACTCCAGCATTGAAAACACTAATATATTTGTAAATCTTTTGTATTCATGTATCTAATAAAATTATTTTGTGGAAATGGATGGAATTTATACAATTATTACCAAAGCCAATGGTACCCAAGTTTAGCCTGTACTTACAGTTTAGCTTTGCTCATTCTTAAATGCTGTAGGGCCAAAGTAATCCTTCCTTTTCCTCACCTAAAGCCAAGTCTATTGACTTCCTCTATTCAAGTATCAAAATTACTGAGATGGGAAACACCTCTTCATGAATGAGATCTCTTTGCCTTCTTTTCCCCCAGCACTGAATTTAATGCTGAACAGTTTTTCCTAATTGGGCTTGCATTATGTGACTCTGTCATGTAGCATTGATCTTTGACTTGCTGTGTAATGGGCAGAGCTGAATAACATCATCTGCTTGATATTCCACAGCTTTTCTTCAAGCTTGCCAGCTAACCATGCTGTGTATGTATATGACACATCACTATGCTGTTTTAAGCTAAAATGGCACCGTATTGAGGAATTGCCAGGGAAGGTGACTTTTTCCCAGCTGAATCCTACTCTGTACCCTGAACTCCCATTGACTCTCCTGGGATGGTAAAAATAGTCTGGATTTTTAAGTCAGTCTGGCTTTGGTTGCCACAGAACGTACTGTTTATGGCTAGTTATCTTCATCCCTGCAGTGTTTTGCTCTGTCTGTAAATCTTATTGATGTCACCAGCTGTAATTAGAAAAGAGCTGGAACAAATGAAAGGCCTTTGGGTTTTCTTATGGCTGTATATTTTATCTATGTCTAGTCTAGAGTGGGAATCCCAAGCTGTGCAACACGGGGGGGGAATGTGATCAGAGATCCTATTTTGACTCTTGTGGAGTTATCTTCGGGATGATGCCAGCAAAACTTCATTAGAGTTACTGTTGCAAGAAGTCACAAATTTTGTTCCATACACAGTGTTGGTAGAGCTCTGTTCTCTTTTATATGGGGGGAAAACAGCTAGTTTAATTGGTATCAAAGGTAATTTACTCATGAAAACAAAGTAGTAATAACTGTTACAAACCCATGTGGTGAGCTGTTTTTAAAAACGCAATCCTATTTGAGATACTACTCTGGAATGTATCACTAAGTAACTCTTCAGTCATGGTGGTGCCTGTTGCCACTGGTTATTGCTTCTCCAGAGCGCTTTATCTGCAAGCGAGATGACGACTTGGTGTGCAATAAGACAATGTAGTGCTGTGTTCTGATGGGGGATGGAAGACAGACATAAGAGCCTGATTCTAGTCTGTTAGAAAGGACTTCTAAAAGATATTCAGTTCTTGAAAACTAATAGCATGGGGGAAGTGTAACCCTTTTTAGTAGTTATTTTTTTGTAGTTCTTAGTTTTAACTGGAAGCTTTTGATTATAAATGCACCTTCTCAGAAAAAGCAGCTTAACCCATGCTTTAAAATGTGGGGGTGGAAAGGCAGTTTCTTCTTAAAATTTCTGGTCATATTTTTCTTAAGTTACTCGTGGTGTTGCAGCGGTTGCTGCTTCAGCAGGACTATATTCCCTTTCTAACTCCTGGTTCTATGTGCTGCCTGGGCTGACATCACTGTTAAGAGGATGAGATTTCTATCTTGAAAATGGTTCCTGCCTATGGGCATTGCCTGCTGGAGTATGAGTTCTGAATTACAGATATTGCTGCACTGTGTGAGTCACTGAGTTGGCTCTGGTGCCAAGCTTCCTTGCAGGCTAGCGAAAAGCAGTTTGCAGAGAAGAACCAGGCAGGAGACATGTGTGGGAGAGTTCACTGGTGGGTACAAGGCAGGGCCAGCGCGGCCTTTCCTCTACGTGGGTATGATACAGCTCATCTAACGCTACCTAAGATTTGACTGAAGAGACTGATGGTCACAGGGTGAGCTGGATAAGGTGCCTGTAAGTCAATCTATCCCTGCAGGACAGCACTGAAAAGCCGTGGCTTCTTTCCCTGGTTGCTCCTGCCCTAGGACAGTGCCTTCCCTTGCTGGGTGGATTTAATGTAAATAAGCACAGTGGGATAGACCTATCCGTCTGTGTTAGGGTCCAGGTGGGGGCTAGTGGGGTGCAGCTCTTGCTCTGGCCCAGCCGTGAGTGCTGTAGGGAGCTGCTCCTTGCTTAGTTACGTGTAGGCAAACCCCCTACTCCCCCCCAAAAAAGTAGCGGTGAGCCATAATATTGAGGGTCATTCTTACACCCTTGGTGCAGAGGAGAGCGGTGCCCCGTCCCCGCCCCTCTAGGCCCGCTTTGGGGGGAAAACCCCCAATAAATGCAGAGAGCGGCGGCGGGGCTCCTCGCCTCGCCCCGCCCCGGCGCGGAGGGGCGGTGGGGCCCAGCGCGGGGCGGGCCGGGCCGTGGGGAGCCGCTCCCGCGCCGCTTGGCAGCCGCTGCGGCCCGCCCCTGCGCTGGGGCTGCGCCTCCGGCCCAGCCTCGCACCGCCGGCCGGCAGGAGGGAGCCGGGGCTGGGCGCCCGCCCCGTTAGAGCCGGTGGCCGCGGCTCCTTCTCCGAGCGGCGGTAAGGCGGCGGCGGGGAGGTGCGGGGCTGGGAGGCCGCCGGGCCTCCGCGGGCCTGGGGCGGCGGGGAGGGCCCCGGGCTCGGCAGGGCTGGGAGCGGGCGCCGGCGCGGCTCCGGGCGGGGGGCTCTCGGGCCGGCGGGGGCTGCCTGCGGGCCCGGGCCCGGGCCCCGGCCGCCCTGCCTCCGCGACCTGTTTGCCGTGGAAGGCGGCTGGGATTCAGTGCTGGCCGAAGGAGGCTGTTACATCCCTTTTTCTCTCCGTGCCTTGCCCGTTTGGCGTCTGGAAAAACAGCCCCCCGGCTGCGCTGCAGGGGCTCGTTTTCCGTGTGGCCCATTTATGAGTCTCTGTGGCATCTGGGCCTGGAGCTGCTGCCACCACCCCGTCTGGGAAAGCGCCCTGAAACTTCTGAACCCATGTGAAAGCATTGCAGGAAAATTGGTGCCCAGTACTGGGGAGCGAGGGGGTGGAATAGTAACGTTGCTGCTACGTGGTATGGTATTTTTGTTTGGATACCTTGTTAGCTCTCTTTTGGTAGGCCCTGCTGATGGACCGGGACTTTCAGGGCCTTACACAGAACAGGTTGCAGACAGGGATAATCGTAGAAGTTCACAAGCATGCCTTTTAATTTGCAAGAGGGACAGAGGACAGGCTGTAGCTTCACCATGCAGAGCTGAGGTGTAGCTTGCCCTTTAGTGGATTACAAGGGAAAGCAGGTTTTGATGTGGCAGGGGAACAGAGGGAAGAGGAGAGAGTTCAGCAATGGAACGGAGCTTGAAGAAAGGTAGCCTTCAGGGCTTGTGTGTTTGGCCTGCAGGTAAGGGGAATTGTCGAGTCTTATTTCGTACAGAGCAGTGGGGCCGTGCTTGACGTTAGGAGGGACTGCTTCAGTCTTGTGTGTACTCCATAGAAGCACAATGAAGTTTATTTAATGCTGGTGTGCATCAGATGATTTGAGGACCTTTGATGAAAAGAACCTGTGGAAAATATTTTGTTTAAATTTTAATTTGTTGGGTTTTCTCTTGCGCTTTTGTTTTTATTAAAAATAAATTGAAGGAAAGTGCCAAGAAGTAGACTTTGTTCTATTGAGAGTCAGAATTGTTTCTGTGAAAGGAAAGATTATGATCACGCTTTTGGAAGAGGTATTGTCAAGCTTATTTACCCGGTGGAAATAGGATTTTTTCTAGATGTGTTCTGGCAAATAATAGCAGTAATCCAGCAGAAAAGGGTAGGCTACTGCAAACTAAACAACTAAACCAACAAGTGTGCCTGTTTACCTCATCTGCTGAACAGTCATTTGGTAGAATGGCGCAGGAGTTCTTGTATCCACTTTCCACAGCTGAAATAGGACTTTTTGTTAACAAATGGTATTTAAATGAAATTGTTCATTTTGAGACTGTAGCTCTTGATCTGCCATTTTATGGAAAGCAATACTTTAGGATGTAGTCTGCGTGGTAGGAGTGATGGCCTGGTGGGCAAAGCTGGGGTTAGTAATCATGAGACTGATTATTGTCTTGGCCCTGTCATTTGTCTTCTGTAAGTCCTCAAGCAACTTAACTCACACCTCAGTTTCCTCTCTGTAAGTAAGATATATTGTAATATTTTTCTACTTTTCTAAGGGTAGTGAGGATAAAGTGCAGTGAGAGATTGCAAGGCACTATGAAGTGTTATGTGCATTAAAGGCCTAAGTGGGTCTTAGTTGAGTCATCTTTGTGCTTCAGATTTGACCTCAGGAGGATGCTTTGTGGAAGAGAATGAGTAGGAAGAACAACCGTCTAGTCTGGTTGAATGAATGTGGAAGCCTTTATGATAACGCTTTTATTCTAGCCAAATTCAACAACACGTTTCCCTTCTCTGTTTAACCAGTCCTATCTTATAATTTCTGTTGCAGCTGTTGCTGTGATCTTCTCTATTAACTGCTTCTTTATTAACAGAGCTACTCGTCCTCTTGCTGCTAGAGTGTTTGCAGTAACAGACCTTTTGTCCACTAGACCGGAGATCCACTCCTCTTGGAGCACGTCACTGGTTTCCCACCAGTGGTTTCCCACTGGTTTCACGCTTGCATGCGGGTTTGGATGCCTGGTGTTACACCTAGCTGGAGGCTATCTCTGCCTTAGTTAAAAGGGTGGCAACATGACTGCAGCTCTGCACAGCCTACCACTTTCTCGTCCCAGCTGGGATTGTCTGTGTGTGTGAAGGCGGGGAGATGATCAAGTGTTTGGGGCAGGCACATCAGTGACTCTGTTCCAGCTAGAGGTGGGGGCTAATATATGGGTCTAACAATACCTGTAGCAATGTGTTAGTTTTCCTATGTAATTTATCCCATGCTTTTTATACTTTGTTTTATTTTCTAAAATAGAAATCACACAGTGCTGTGGACAAGTGTTGCGTGTTGTTGTGTATCTCATGCATCTAGCAAGACGATGATCCTGAGTCATTGCTGTAGAACAAAACCATTCCTTACATGCACTGAGCTTTCCAGCTGTCCTGTAGAATCACGTTGGCGCAATCAGTTTAAGCACTGATGGAGTAGGGTTAGTTATTACAGCTGCTGTATGAAAATAAAAAAATCTCAGTGCTGCATTTTGTATTTCTACACTGTTGCTTGCTTATGCTGCATCCTCTTCAGTGTAGGTAGTCTTTGACGCTGCAAGTATTTTTTCCTAGTAGCTGTGAGGAGCCTCTGGAGGCTATATCTCTTGCTGAGAGCTTGTTTATTTCAAATTTTGAAAGTGGGGATGGTGGGATACTAGGTGAAAGAGGAAGTTGTTGTTTTTCCAGGAGCTTTTTTTTTTTTTTGTAAGGCAGCCTCTTCCTGACTTCCCACTTCACAGAACATCCAGGTTATTTAATTGAGTTAGAGACATCATATGCTCTCTAATAGATCTCTGTAAAATTGAAGTCTGAACAGTAGCTTCCTGTATGATAGAGAGTTTTCAATGGTAAGATGTGCAAATTACGTTCTTCAGAGGGAAATCTGAATATGAAATAAGTGAAGATACTGAATGGTGAGACATGCTTTTCTAATGGTCATTTCTTCAGTTTAACTTTGGGTACACTGCAGGTATCTGTGATGTAATATAAATATTATTTAATATCAAATGTTTATTAAACTAATATTTTCAAGACTATAACTATGTTCTTTACTGTCTTAATGGTTTTAAAATAATCCTGATATTTTATGCATAAATCATGACTCTTGCATGGAATGAAAATATGGGAGTAGAATTTTCTATTAATTTATCTCTAGCCCTTTTCTTGCTTCTTAATGCATTTGGATGGCTCAGAGTGAAAACTTTTAAGTTCTCAGTAGTTGGGGCAGATCATAGTTCAGGAACACATTATGTTCAGAAAGCTTTATCATTATGTAGTGGGGAAATGTCTCATTTGGCATAATCTTTTTGTAAAACAGGTTTGTAGTACTATTCTGAAGGTGTTTTTCACTGCTCTCATAAGTAATGCTAAGAAAGAAAAATATATTTAATTTTCTTTCTCATCTGTATGCATTATGGCGAGGGAACAGTTTCAGATTTTTGAGAACTTACTAGGAATGCAGATTAAGTAAACAGTAGCTGTGTTGAAAGCATCCCATTTTGTGTAA
The DNA here is from genome assembly GCF_034638445.1 of Ciconia boyciana. Classification (NCBI taxonomy): domain Eukaryota; kingdom Metazoa; phylum Chordata; class Aves; order Ciconiiformes; family Ciconiidae; genus Ciconia; species Ciconia boyciana. The sequence continues at coordinate 9,553,839 of NC_132939.1, forward strand.
GATGGGAAGTGAGTCATTGAGTCCAGGTCCCCTACCATTATGGGAATGACATCCTATAATTCCTCATAAGATTCCTTTTATTCTTACTTTTTCTTAATCAGGAGAACTCCTGGTGATGTTTTCCCATTCAGCCATGTAAGAAAACGCTTATTCATTCCCTTTTTCATCTTTTTTTTTTTTTTCTGAAGAGAACCAGCTGAAAATGTCTCAGAATCCTGACAAGCCACATTCAAGTGAAGAAAAGTTGAGTGGTTTAGAGGATGGTCAAGAGGAGAGTTTGGAAAACCCGGATCAGTTTATTAGAAAAAGAATACGACAGAGTGCTCCAGGGTCACACAGAGATGATACACCAAAGTGTAAGCAAAACTGCTTTATTAAAAAAAAAAAAAGTAAATTCTATAATTTTTTTGGTGGAGACAATCATGGCATTTTATAGCATTCTGTGCAAGTTTGTTTTACAATTAAATATTGTGTGACTCCTGATCACTTGCTCTGAAACTGTTTGTAACACCTTTCTCCCCATTTTGTTTTAGTACTTAATTGTTCACAATAACCATGTTGCTCTGAGCCACACATATCTTAGGTACCTTTGCGTGTCTGCACTCACGGGAAGGATAAGCACTGCTCCAGTATATTCTAGCTAAACTGTTGCTGCTGTTTGCATTATCAGCTGAACCTTCTGGATTGTTGCAGCCTCTGTTTCTACTGTAGGGCAAGGAAAGCTGTTATCAACAAAGTAATGTCCTGTCACCCCCCTCCCAATACAGATGGAAAGTTGTGTATTTAATCCTAATACTACTTCTAGTGTCAAGCAGGACTGCATATTTTAAGTTTATTCCTAGGGCATATTTTTCTTTGTCATTCTGCTTTTAACATGAGAAGCTGGATGCAATATGGCTACCAATTATTTCTGGCAAATCTATAGATAAAACCAAGGGGAAGTTTTCTGGTCCCAGGGATTCAATTCAAAGAGGCGGAATTGCTCAGATAACTAGTTCCAAATTTCTTTAGAGAGTGTCTCAGCATATGTAACATTTTATTTGTTGCATTCTTTTTATTTTTTAATAGTGTTCATTATTACTTGAGGTTTAGTGTTGTGTTTAGTGTCACGTTACACAGAGGAGATGTTCTGAGGGAGTTTATGTTCTTGCATCTTGCTGGTTGCTTGATAGGAAACGTGGTGTCTGTATGGAGAGAGGCTATGAACACGTGAAAGTAAAATGCATAGCACAGTCTTGCACTGCATTGTACCACAAAGAAGTCATTGGTCTCAAGTCCTCCCCTCTCGTAAGGGAGCAGATATAATATGAGAATGAAGTAACACGATTTAAGAGCATTCTTTGGTAAATGAAAGAGTCTTAGCTTTTAGTGCATCCACTGCTGGAGTGAAGTCATTTGGCAGTCAGACAAGAGCACTCTCATTCAGCTGTGAACTTTGTTGTCCTGCTAGTTCTTCTCAGAATATCAATCCTTGCTGTGTTCCCAGAGTCACTGCACAAGATTAAGCTCCAAGCAGAAGGCGAATAAGGGTTTAAGAGCGCTGCACAAAAAGAGCAAGATATTAATGAAAAATTAGCACATCGGAACCATGCTGCATATACTTGGAACAGCTTTGAATGGCAGACAAGTGATGGACAGTTACTTTTAAAGGACCTTTTCTATGTTACTGGCTTAAGTCCAATCAAACTGGATTATCAAATGAGGCAGACATGATAGTTTGCCTAAAACATATCTCAGTGAACCCAGCCTATGAGGATCCCTGGTTGGTTTCTTTCATTTTGAGAATTAGTATGTCACTCCCATGCCCGGATTGTAGCTGAAGTGAATGAACTACAGAGAGGAATCGATCTATTAGGGCAATTCTGTTGTGGCTCTTTTCCCCACTTCTGCCCTGCTAGATGTTTTCTGGGGGAGCCGAGATGAACCTTGCTATTCTTGTCTGTCTCACCTGAGGACACTAATGATCTAGCCTTCTCCTTTTTCTCAAATACCTGGTCCAGGGAAGAGCTGTGGTTCTTCTCCTAACTTTTGGCAAGGCATTGCAGGGCACCCATGTGCACTGCTTTCCCTGATGCTAGCACAGCTAGGAGGAATCTTTACCACAAAGAATCAGTGGCAACAGGTTTCAGTTGGCTTCAGTGGGGATGGGATTACTCCCCTAACCAGCATGGCCTATACCCTTGGCACCTTCTCTGCCTTTATGTTGACTTGTTTTTAGGGCTGTGACACTTCCTGCACTACAGCAATGCCAGTAATGTCCCAGGAGGATGTTATGTAGTCCAGAACAATTAGAAGCTGTAATTCCCACTGCATCCAGGAAGCAAATTAAGTTTTCTGAAACTGTCCCTGTCCCTCTTCTACCTTCTAGATTTCTACAGTCAGTCACTACCTTTGTCTCCTGCCTAATGAAAACTGGCCTGTTTTTTCAGGGTTGGCTCTTCCTCCTACTCGCTTTTATGCCCCAGGGCCCAGTGAGAAGCTGCTTGTTCATCCTTGTCAGTCCCAAATGCCTGCCAGAGGAAGAAGTCTTAGGCATTGGTGCTGGGACTAGGTCTTGACGTCCTTTGTCACTTGGATGATGGCCTCTGGGGAAAAAGAGTTTGGAGAAGTGCCAGTTGCACTGGAAGTAGTGAGAATAATTAGTTGCTAGTACGTTATTGCTTAACGTTAATGGTGGTTTGTTTGCCGACTGCTTTAGAGATGAAGTCAGTTCCTTGAAAAATATAAAATTGAAATGGCAACATCTGCACAATAATTCGGGAAATAGTGCAGTGAAAATACTAGTATTTTTAATGATTTCTTCCTACAGTATGGAGAAAGATGATACTAATCAATCCTAAAGAAGTGGGGTTTTAGGTGTGAGGTTTGTTTTTGTTTTTTAAAATAACTTGATGGAACTTGGAAGCAATTGACATACTGAGCCCAGAATATCAACTTGGGTTCACTCCTTTGTTTCCTGTAATACTCCAAACCTGTGTCATCTGCCAGCTGGGAAGAGGAAGGGAAGGAAAGGAGAAGAATCTTCAGATGATACTGTCTTTTGGCCCTTTGCACTGTCAAGATGGTGGAAAGGGTCCAAAAGTATTGTCAGACTTTTTTCCACAGACTTTTATAGGTAACTGTCTGACAGTTTAATTTATGTTGCAGCTAGTCCTCCCCGGCCTGTGTCAATAGAAGAGCTCATGGAAACAGCTAAGGGAGTAACCAACATGGCATTAGCACATGAAATTGTTGTTAATGGAGACTTCCAGATAAAACCAGCTGAATTACCAGAACACAGGTAAGATTGTTACCAAACAGATACATAAATTAGATTTGCATTTGTAGAACTGCAGAACAGCTCTAGTGGATCAGATAAAGGCTCTGGCTAGTATCTTGTCTGGCAGTGTCTGACATGAGATAGGAAAGAGCATAAGAAGAAGAATGTAAGCATGCAGTTCTGCTTCCTCAGAAATGTATGTGCATGAAAGTTGAACCTCTTGGAATAATTGTTTGGGCACATGTGGTGCGGATCCCAGTGTGGTGTGGTTTCTGTCAGCGTCCCCTTGTCCCAGGAGCCTGAGACTGCAGTCTTCTGAATACCCAAGTCTAGCTGCAGATGCAGGTAGTGCTCTTAGCATCTTTTAAGCTTTCACTGCCTGTGGGAGTAAGGTGAAACTGGTCATTTTAGCTTTTTCTGAGCTTAACATCTGTTTCTCCAGGGATTTTTTTGGGAAGAGATTCCTGTGTTTTATTAAGTTAGTCCTTTCTCCTTTTAAGTTTGAAGTCTTTCCTTCTCTTTCTGACCTACAGTAATTCTATCCCCTGCTGAGAGGGGAGAGGGAGAACAGAAGAGGCTGTGATGTCTGGTCACGTATTGGCCAGTGTAGCTGACCCAGTTCTGATGTCTGGTCGCGTATTGGCCCATGTAGCTGACCCAGTCCTATCGACAGATTCTTCATCTGCTGTTCCTTTTTCTTTCACACACAGAGAGATGTGGCTGGCAGTGTGTTTCCTGGGTTAATTTGTGAAAATTGAGTGCATACTTCATGGAAGAAACTTGGTCCACATTGGAACCAGTGTTGTCTGTAGGTGTCTACTTTTGAGAGACCCCAGAGCGCATTACCTTCATGGGTGCTGCAGGAGAATGTGCTATGGATGACTCTTAGAAGACTGGCATTGGTTGTCCTCTGTAGAAAGTGGTCATACTGAGACAGAAGGTCCAATGCCCATCACCAAAACAAGGTTACGGTGGTTCCCATTAGCGTTAGTAATGAGAGGATGTTGCTTGGAACTGGAATCGTCCCTGACTGAGAAGGCAGTAATGGGAACAGTCTCATCTTCCGTTCTCACCTGGACTATTCCTGTCTTTCCAGCTCTGACACCAGTGTATTATACCAGTGGTGGTTTATTAATGGCTGTGGACTGCTAAACAATAGTAACCAAAGAAAATGTGCTCATGCTATTAAATACACTGACCCTCATGGTCCCAGCAGGAATTGCCTTTGAGTAAGGGTTGAATGGAGCAGATGAGGGTCTTCGCTATACTTGGTTCACTTGTCTCAGCATCTGAGTTGGTAGGAAATGGAATTGTGGCCTCCTTAAATGCTGAGGACAAACAACATGTAACTGAGCTAGCACATGACAATAGACATCTCTGTTGTCCGTGAAGACTCATATACTTTAGAGCTCAAGCAATGATTGATTTGTCTTCTCAGCACCATCTTTCAGTGTCTGCCTTATCTGTTAGACAGACCCAGGCAGTGCGGTCCAGTCCTCCTTTGTTGCCTTACTTGCAGGTCGCATGCAATTCAGGTGTGGTCCCATGAACTGCACAAATGCTGCCTCTGAAGCAAGCATTTGGAAAGTATGCCTGAGACACGCAAAGCTCATTCGCCCCATTCTACGGTATCTTCTCTGTCCCAGCATCTTTTGGGGGAACTTCCATCAGGTGTTTTCTGCTTGGCAGATGGCTGAGAATAAATGCTTCATCTACAGTCCCACAGTTAAGAGAGTGCTGTTCTATTCAGTGTCTGCTTCTGCTCTGTGTTCCTTCACGTGGACTTCTCACGTGAAAATGTGCAGTGATAGTGGATAACTTTTCTGGTATGCCTCAGTGCCATGAAATTGATCTTGGCATTTTTCAGGGAAGAATGATGTTAGTAAGTTTTCTTTTTTCCATCCTTTCTTCTTTCTCCACCCCCTTTAAAAAAAAAAAAAGAAAAAGGAGGGAAAGAGCTGGGGACCTATGCTGTACTTTGGAAAATTGGATGCTTTTGCTCACTGATGCCAAGCAGTGGCTGTAGTTGTTCACCAGAGGGGCTGATTTGCATCTCTTCACCTGATCACAGGAACAGATGTACTGCAGAGGTCACCTTGCTCAGGAGTGCCTGGGCTTTGTGATGGCCCAGGCCTGCTTTAGTACAAGATCCCTGTATTTGGCTTTTGTGAGGGTTTTGTGTACAGCTGTTTACCACCTAGAAAAGAAAGAGCAGTCCTTCAGATTTTCCCTGAAGAGGGACTCTGGAATCTTCCTTGGATTAAATGTTTTGTGTGTGTGTGTGTATAGCTTAGAGAGCCCCACAGCTTGAATGTACATGTAGACAAGTGGTTGGAGAGAAGCAGCTGTGACTGTATTTGCAGGTGCATGCACTGTCAGTAGAGCAGGTATTGGCTAGTCTTGGAGGGCCCCGGGGCATAAGTGCCCCTGGGCACTGCCTGAACCTCAGCTGCACATGGCGGCAGAGCCTTGGGAATCTGGTGTTTGCTGTGGGCATTCTTTGTGTGCGCCCGTGTACGTGTGAGCATCCTGTTTCTTTGGTGTTGAAGTTAAACCTGGTGTGAACCGGAGCCTGCCTGCTGAAGAGGAGTAACTTTCAGTATTTTGAATTAGGAATTGGTACTGAAGCAGTGGAATTCATTAATTCATTTATTTTTTTTACAGAAACTGAACTGGGCCTTTATCTCAGAGTAGTTGCAATATTTATGCGTTGAAATGCAGAAGGTTTTGTGTCAGGGAAGTTACTTCATTTCTGTTAGGTTTACTTAATGAATTTTACTTAGTAGAATTGCATTTCCTTAGTGAAGCTTTTGAAAGGAACATGAGTACTGGTCTTTTGAAGACAAGCTGTAATTTTTGTGATTTCTTTTTTTTTTCTTCCAGTTGTTTACTTTAGAAGTAGCATATGATAGATACTTTCAAGGATTTTAATTTGTAGCTGCCTTTGCTTGTGTGTAACCCTTTATTAGGATATAAGCCATTCCAAATCCTGTGTCCAGTTTTTCTTGCTTTTCTGAGTAACTTAAAATGACAGATCTCTTCTCTGTTAATCGTCATATATTCATTATTACATTATATTCATATTATTACATGCTGTTCTTCAGGAGCTGCAGGTTATCTATGCAGGGTGGTGCAGACACACCTTATAATAACTGGCCATATTTACCCACAGCTTAGAAAAAAAAGTAAGAGATATTGTGCATAAAGCTTTCTGGGATTGTCTGGAAGCTCAGCTAAAGGAAGATCCACCGACATATGACCACGCAATTAAACTATTGGGAGAAATTAAAGAGGTAAGATGATGTGATAGCAAGGTAACTTATTGAATTTGTGTAGCTGCATTGATATGAATGGACAAAAGTGGTTGAAGTTTGGCCTTTCATAAAGCACTCTCTTGCTCTTTTTCATTACTGTATCATTGTCTGTGAACATATATAAGTTGTATAACCCCAGAGGAGAAATTTGAATGTAAAAACAAATGCCAAACCATGTAAGATGAATAAAAGGTAAGTAATACTAGTTTCATAATTCCAAGCTTCCTTCATGTTATGAAAGTGATGTTAGTTACGGAATCAGTGAGATGCCCCAACACTGGGCTGACAAAACCAAGTACAATAGTTTTAAGTACTATCTGTACTACAGAGTATTTACCACTTAGTAACTTCAGTATCATACAGAATGAGGTGAAACACTTGGAGTTGGTGAATACTTTGTTTAAAAAGAAAAAAAGAAAAAAAAGAGATTCCACTTGTAAAGGGCAATTAGTTTAAATAAAAAGTGGTGCAATAACTGTTTTGATCCTTGGAGTCTTTGATATGTAGAACTAATACACTGTTAAAAACTTTCCATTGCAGAATCTCCTGTCTTTCTTGTTGCCTGGTCATACTAGACTGAGAAGCCAGATTACGGAAGTTCTTGATCTGGATTTGATAAAACAGGAGGCAGAGAATGAGGCCCTTGACATTTCTAAGTTGGTTGAATTTGTTATTGGGATGATGGGGACTCTCTGTGCTCCAGCTCGAGATGAAGAAATTAAGAAACTGAAAGATATTAATGAAATAGTTCCTCTGTTCAGGTACTGAAATGGTATTTATTAGTCATGTTGAGAGTCCCTTAAATAATTTTAGTGTGTGGGTGTGTTCCAACAGGGCAACCTGCAAATCTTTGTAGGAAAAAAAGAAAGTAATAGGGCAAGGGATATAGTTGTGTGTGTGAAGGGGAGAGATGCTCCAGAAGTCTTTAACAAGGATCCTCTTTGTTCTGGTGAACTGGAGTATTTGTCTGGCTCCTGCATGTCACTGAAGGACATTTTCTTAAATGCCAAATGCATATAAGCCTTAAGATAGCAGGTGAATGGTCAGTTTGTATTGGAATTTAGTATTGACAGCAGAAGGGGGAAAAAAGCAAGCAGGAAGAAGGTATTATTGTTCTCCAACCAGTTCTTCCTTTCTCCCCAGTTTGAGCTCTCTTTACCCCCCACCCCACTCCCTGTATAATACCCTTTCAGTTCTGAAGGGAGTGTACATACCGCCTCTGAGAGCACAGAGGCTTCTGCTTTGTCACCATGTTCTCAGTTGAACAGCTCAAGGTCTCGATAGTTAGAAGAAATTTCATTAACCTTGTTGTTTTCTAATTTGAGAAGCTTCCAGGAGTTCAGGATTGACTTGGCAGAAATATTGCCAGCAGAAATTAGGTTGCTTTGAAATTAAGGTGGTTTTCTTTGGGTTCTTATCTTTTTTTTCCCCTTGGGTCTGATTATTCACTTCCCACTGAGGCTGGCTTTATAGGCTGCCAACAGAGATAGTATGCAAGCTTGGAAATCCACATGTCTTTTTATGTATTCAACATACGATATTGCACATCCTGGGAAATATAATCTACAGAGCTAGTAAAGTTAATTCCATGGAGGCTTTTTTACAGGACAGCAAGTTTTATTTCCTAGTTGGAAGAGGCACATGCATGCATGTACACGCTTGCTCAAGCTTTCTCTCTGTCTCATACTCTTAAGTTGTTAAGCACCCTGTTAATGTTTCCCATGCATGTTTTTGCTCTTTCTTTAGACAATCTGTAATAAATCTTGTAAATAGTACCTCTTAAACATCTGCAGCCTTGAATAACTTTTTCTGTTTGTTTGTTTAGAGCAATTTTCTCTGTATTAGACCTGATGAAAATGGATATGGCAAACTTCGCTGTCAGTAGTATTAGGCCAAAATTAATGCAGCAGTCTGCTGAATATGAAAGAAAGAAGTTTCAGGAGTTTCTTGAGAAACAGCCAAGTATGACTTTGTTCCTTTCTTTCTTCCCCTCTGACCTCCCAGTAAACTGCGTGTTTTTGCTTGTAGATCATGAAAAGAAATCAGATTTTTTTGTAAGTTCTAGAATTCATATGGTAAATGACAGCTTGTGTCCCAAAACTGTGGTTTGAAAAAATCTGCCGGAACAACAGTTCTCCACTTAGTACACTGGAGTTAGTTCCATTTCGATACAGTGTAGGGCATAATTAGCTAGCTTCATCTCACCTCCAATTTCCTGTAGCTGTGTGGTTTTAATTTTATTTTAGATGTTCTGCCTAATGCAATAAATGAAATGCATGTCAATAACTGATATCACGGGTATTAGTAACTAATGGGATTATTTGGAAATTATTGGTGGAAAAACCTAACTTTGAAAAAGAATTTTCTTAACAAGATTTTTTTTTTTTCCCCTGCTCTTCCAGATTCTTTAGACCTTGTCACAAGGTGGTTGCAAGAAGCAGCAGATGATCTTGCAAAGCTGACATCTAAAATGTTGCCTCCCCACTGTAGTGGTGATGGTGCCACTGGTGGAGCTTCCGCCTTGTGCCCCACTGCTGTACAAAATCAGGCCTATCTGAAGCTCCTAAAGTGGGATCATGTAAACAGGCCTTTTCCAGAAGTAGGTATTTGACAGAAAAATTGATTTCTGTGCTTGTTCTACTTTTCTATTTCTGTGATATAACAGAAGCTGTTTGGATTTGTAGCTTTGCAGCAAGTACAGTACTAAACCATTTATCTCTTGATTGAGAGCTCTTGTGGCTCTTCTAATAGGTACTTCTTTTTCAGTATTGAAACTTACTTAGTTGGAAAAGAGGAGTGAATTCTTTTCATTTTGTTCCTGTTACTCGCCTGCTGAGCATGTGTTGCTCTTTTCTGTGTCTTTGTCTTATCTTCACTGCCGTGAATAGGTAGGCATCACAATGTCACTTCACAGCCCAGTATTCTGACTTGATTCTGTGCTGGTTTCCTCATTCTTTGCAGACAGTGCTAATGGACCAGACCCGCTTTCAGGAAATACAGCTGGAGCTGGAGCAGCTCCTCTTGACTGGGACCGTCCTTCTGGTCACGTTCAGTGCAGCAGGCTCGGCACTCATGGATATGCCTGGATTTGCTGAGAAAATCAAAACCATTGTCAAGGTGCTGCTGACAGGAATGCATCTTCCGTGAGTACTGAATAATCCTAGTCACACAGAGGCAGGTGTAGTTCTGTTTTCACCCCAGTCTATAATCAGTTTAAGCCTCCCTCTGGCTGTGGACTGCAGCATATGTAGAGGAAGCGATGAGGGCTTTTTATGAGCCCAGGCTGACAATTTTTATACAGCTTACTCAGACAGAACTGTCTTCTCTTGCTCTGTTCTTTTCCGGTATGTATGTGCTCCTGTTTTCAGAGTATGTTTTTCATGATGCCTGGTTGGCACATGAGAGTGCAAGCAGCTAACCATGCTCACAGTTTGGGCCAGTTTATTTTTAATTATTTTTAAACGCTCAGTTTATTTTTAAAAGGTGGGAAAAAAGTGAATAACTAATATAGCTAAGTAATCCTCTACTCCATGTTCTCTAGCTCCTTTAACCTGCAGGAATCTTTGGCTACCATCGGTGAGAAGGTGTGTGCTGAAGTTAACAGCTGCCTTTCCCAGCATGGGTTTACACCACTCTCAGCTGAGAGAGAGACTGGACTTAAAGGACAAATCCAAGCAGTGGCCAGTCCGGATAACACCATATGCAAGCTAATAGGTATGCTTTGACAAAAATGCTCCGTTCTCAAGTGGCCACTCGCCTGCCTTTGTAAAACTGTTGGTGGCACGTCATGCATGGCACGTCATTTAATGTTTCAGCTACTTGTTTACTATGTTCAGGCTTTCTGTATTTTATATGAGATTACACTATTTCTAATTGACTGTCTCTTTTGAAAACAAACCAAAACCCTTGGTCCAATTTTTCCAGATTCTCGAATTGAAAAGTTTCTGGAGAATTATCTTGCATCTAGTCACCAGAAATCATTACCTGCTATTCCTGGAGGATTAGGCCCTATTCAAAGAGAGCTGGAAGAGATTGCTGTCAAGTATGTTCGTCTTGTCAACTACAACAAAATGGTCTTCAGCCCTTACTATGATGCAGTCCTTGGCAAAATACTGACTAAGGAAGAATCCCAACTTGTAGGGAAGTCAGAAGAATCATAAAACCAGTTTGTATGCTACCAATACGGTATTGTCAGCTATTTTAAAAAATTGCACCAATATTTGTTTAGGAAAACAGCTTTCCATGTAAATACTGGTTCCTTTTAATTCGCTAGTGATGATTGATGAGGAAAATACATGAGATGCAAAAGGGGTTCTGAAGTAAATGATGAGAGAGATATGCATTTTTAATGTAAGTATGCAACCTGGGGGGGGGGAATGTCTTGGTAGTTTTCTGGCTGCAATTTTTAGATTTTTGAGCTGATGCTAGGTAGGACAAGTTTAAGAACCAAACTTTGTATTTAAGTAAGTAAGTGGCTCATTTTAGGGCATTTTACTCTAATTTACTGTGAATTTAGTTTAATTAATCCAGAGCAGATTAGCAATGGTCCTTCCCAGAAGGGGTGATTTGGCTTTAAAAAAATCTTACTTTAAAGACTTAAGAAGAAAGCTAGAATTCTAGGTAAGAGAAACTTTAACAGGCAAAAAACAAAGCCAAACAGCACTTTATTGTAACATTATGGTTAGTATGGTAGGCTACTAGTTTTTTCTGCATTTTACTGCATTTTTAATAGCATTTTTTGCTGTTTACCTGCAGACCTTACAAAACATATTTTTTTAGCAAATTTTCTGGTTATTGGGTAACTGTCCTCTGCTATGTACAGTACTTACAAAGGTGGCAATCTTATAGATTGCAGCTGTATTTATCTCTTGTAAAGACTTCAGAAGGGCAGAGCTAAAATGTTTTGATAAAAGTGGCATTTCTTACCTTTTTTTTGCTAGTAGTTTACTCCTTTTTATGTGAAATACTAATTTTAAAGTAAATCTTTGTCATTTTCAGAAGGTGGATTTAAAGTGTGTGAAACTTTAGGCTGAAAATTTTACTTGTTTTTTAAAACTATAACTGGAGATGGTTGCATATTCAATCATCATGTCTTCAAAAATATCCAGGAAGTGCAGAGCACTATTGGAAGTATAAGTGATTTTAATGTACTGTGAGAAGGGAATGATTTAATGTTAGTTTGAATATACAGGGAATATTTTCAGTAGAAGATTTTTTTCATTTTGTAGAGGTGTTCTTGAAACTTAAAATATTTGTAGGTCTTGAATTTAATTAGCTACATGTTGTACAGATGAGTGTTCACAGAAGAGCTCCATGATCTTACAGCCTTGTGGCAATTTCAAACTCAGCTAGGAGGTAAGTAAGTACATTTGAAATTTTCCTCTAGTTGAGCACAACGCTGTATTACAGTAATCAAAATTTGATGATTTTATGAAAGCAAAGTTCATAGTTATAAACAGTAAGTGTCCCAAGTACTAGACTATCCAAAATGGAATGTGTTGTCGTCTTTTAAAAAAAACCCCAACAAGTTATGTAAAATAAATAAATAAAAGGGCCCTTTGATTGCTGACATCCAGGTTCATTTTATTAATCAACTAGTCAGCCAAAATAACAGAACTTCTAGAAGGAAGCACTTGATTTATGAATCGGTGTTGATGCTTCCCTTTCCAGTTTTCCTTTAAATGTCAGCGTGGATATAGCTGCACTAACTTTGAGTTTGGAGGAAGGTGGGGTAAGAAAGACCTTTTATTCTCTACATTACAAACTTTTTTTCCCAAGGGGAAAAAAACCCACCAAAACCCTGTAAGATCACCAGCTCAGACAAGTGATTTTTCTCTTGGCTAAATGTACTCAGACAGTAAAATGGATGTCTGTCTTTGAATCTTTCTTTCATAACTCAAAAATGAGTAGGTTGGTTAGCCAGAAAAAAAAGTTCTGAGTAGGTTTTTGGCATGGTCTATTTTATCGTTTGAATCAGCAAAGGATACTACAGAGGTCTTCAAGATTGCTGCATCTGCTTACTGTACTTTGTTATTAGTGCAGGATCCATTTCAAAATACAGCCTATATCTCTGCAGCTCCAAAAAATTAATTCAGTAGTCTGCATAACAAAAGAGCTACCAGAAACATTATTGCTAGAGATGTAAAAAAAAAAAAAAAAATAACCAAGCCAAAGCTGTTTTCATTTTTGTTAAACGAGAGTTGCAGAAGTTATAAATTGCTGTGGTTATTTTATATTTTAGTATTGCCTAGAAGCTGCCTTTAAAGGCCCCTGTGAATTATGCATACTACAAAAATTTAGATGCTGCAGGGGATGATCTCAAGGATGGGGTGAGGAACAGCATCATGGTGAAACAACATACTTAGAAAAGGCTTTGAAAAGTATGTGACATGCCAGAATGCATGGGACTGCATTAGCAATAGATAAAATTGTACTTGCTTAATCTAGGAGATGGCTGCTCCCAGTTCTGGAATTCAGGGTCCAGATGTCCATGACGGCCAACTCCTGCTTACTCTGACATCAAAGCATGGATTGTGCTGCCACTAGTGTGTGCGTATTGCTCGCAGGGTCGATAAGAGCAAGTCCCATCTCTCCTCGCAGTAGGGGTCTGATCCTAAGGCTTCATGTAGAAAAAAGTGCAGTACCTACATCTGGCTCCCATCTCACACACAGTGGGAACAAGTGCCTCTGTGGGTGGGTGTTGTAGGCCTTTCAACAATAAAGCTCTAAAGGGACTGTAATAAATGCTCACAAGCGCAAATCACATTAGTGATTTTTCCCAGGTTGTTTTTGTAATGATCGTAGGTGACAAACAGTTTCTCTACATCCTCTTTAAAAGAAATAGGGAGATACGATTAAGTGGCAAAGCAAAAAAGAAATTCTAGGATTGCTAAGGCCAGACCCTACCTCCATGTGAACATTTATATGGTTATACACATGCTGTTTCACCTTTCAGTCTGGTAGACAGGAGCACTGACCTACAGTCACCTGCACTGCTGGTGGTGGGAACGTTTTTCAACTTGTCCGAGTACCTGAGTTTCCTGTAGTCCACGGGGGTTCTTATGGTCTTACCAGAGTGCAATTCTGAATAGTCAATTGCAAGTTAAAATCTAAAGTATGCATAGAAACTGCTTCAGAAGTTCATGTAGTGTTTTTGTTAGCTTTTTTGAAAATAACAGGTTAACCTATGTAGCTAATATATTAACATTGAGCTTTGTACATTAAGTGGAAGACCAATGCAGTTATCCAGGAACAGATTGTGTTAGCTAGTAGTCCTGGACAATCCACATTAGAAATATGTACCGAGTTTGTCTTACAATGCTGTCTTCTTTAAACAGTCATGGAATTAAAAGCAAAAGTATGCTGTATCCTCTAGAAAAAATGGAAAAAAAGCTAATTCTAACATGTATGCTCTGATCAATTTCCTGTGATGGTCTTATTAACATCGCTTTTGAAGTGGCTGAGTAATATTTAAGAAGTAACTTGTTGTCTTTGAATAAAACCAGAATGAGGCATGATGTTATGGATATCCTTTTATTTTAAAGGAATGTTTTTTTCCATTTTCAACTACAAAACAGATTCCATACATTCTGCCATAAATAAAAACGAACAATAAGGCAGGACACTACATGAACAAACTGAGAACAACTGTTTTCCAGAAAATGTGAATTAAAAATGCTTCACAAGTATAAGCCATCCAGTTTTTAAAATAAAACTGTTGAAAACCCACAAGATTTCAAGTGGTAGATGTGAACACCCTTGAAGACAAAATGCAGTTTTGACATTTTGCACTCTTGGTTTAGAAAACCTTTGTTCAGAGCACATTCTAAGGTTGTTCTGGCTGTTTTTGGATCAAGAACCATATGGGAGAAGAGGCACCACAGTAACAAAACCATTTTCAAGATTTTTTTGTTTGTTTGCAGCTGTCCCTTTTAAATGCTTGACTTTTAAGAGACTGACGGACTCAATGCAAGTCTTTGTCTATCACAGTAGAACTCCAAACTTGTTTCACCGGATTCTCTTTTGCTGTCGTGCTCTGTAAATGTCGTGTACAGGGGGAACTACAGATCCTTTCTCCTCATCGTCGTCAGAATCTTCATGTGGTCTCTTAACAGCCTTATTGAGCATAGCGTTATTTTCCACAGGTCCATTGCCTTCCACAGCTATTTCAGGTAGGCCTCCGGTAATTATTCGTACAGCTTCATCAACAGCTTTAGAAAGAGAAAAAGATTAATTTAGTTTGTGAAACTAGATTCCCCGATTAGAAATAAGCATGCAAACAGGGACACCAAGATAGATATGTTGTGGAGATTTCTGGAACATGAGACACTTTCCTACCCTACTCTCCTACAAATGTTAAGAATTAAGTCTCAGCTGTCTAAAGCTACTCCAGGCTATGACAAACACTAATTATAAAGTAATGCTGCTGCTTCAGCTTGAGACCTCCCTTTACACAAGTACTGAGGTCACGTGCAAGCTTAATAAAACAGGAAAGCCTATTGGGGAAACACTATAGCTAGTTCGTGATTCATCAGAAAGTATGCATAGCAAGTCTGTTTCTGCTTATCAACAGAGAAAGCTTCAAAAATACCATGTGTAATTTAAACATGTTTTATTTTCACTCTCAAAGAAATTAAATCCTAGCTTGCTTTCGCTCTGATCATTTGCTCCTTCAACTAACAGAGGGGGTGAGAAGTAGCATATTATCATCTGCCGTAGTTTACATGAAGCCTGGAGTATGGCTTGGTCCTGTTTTTGTATTTAAGAACTCTACCTTCTTTGTAGGAGCTCAGAAAACACTGCTCTTGAATTGTTCTCAAGCACTGCAACAATGTGCATTCAGAGTTATGCCTACCAATGAACTTACCATACTGCAAATTTGTAATTTAATGTTACAGTTACAAAGCTGCTAGAAATAATGCCTTGCTTCTTTTAAAGGATATTCTGAAAATCTTCATTTCTTTCTTTTAATGGTTAACACCAAAATGTTATTAAAGTAGCAGCTGGTGATTTTCAGCTTTTTGATTTTTTTTGTTGATCTCCCCCCAGTTAAATGTACAAACATCTCTAGGTAGATTCCAACCTACAAAGGTAGCCGATTCAACAGTATACACTTAAATAATAATTACACATCTGTAAATGAGGTCTGGATTTTAGACAGCAATATCCATATGTAAAACAACGTCATATGCAGCACTATCACAGACTCCAGAGTGAACAAATAACTTACTGTCTGGCAGTTTGCATCTTCTAAATATCTCCATGAGCTCATCCACTTGAACAAAGGGACCCTGATTTGTTACCAAAATAAAAAAAAGTTTAGAAGCTAATTTTCAATAGAGTGATACACACTGTGGTTCTGTCAAAACAGAATCTCTTGAACAACTTTTTAAAGTTTTCAGAATTAATTAAAACAAACCTGAAAACAAACAGGAGGTGGCAGGAGCTTCATGAGAACTACAGCTGCTGGTGGAACAGGAAATACACCACCTGGGACGGGATGTAAACCTGGAGCTGTGGGAAGAAAAACTGTATGAAGCCAGTGCAAGACAACTAGACTTGAACTGCTTTTGCAGCATTATTATTTGATGCAAATAATTACTACCCTGTCACTTTTGCCTCTACTAATTACATATTGTTTAGTCAGTGAAGTCTATAAGCAGTGTGTATAACAGCTTATTACCACTTACCAGACCCCAAACTACTTGTACTTATTTCCATGCGACCTTAGTATTAAGTAAAATATATATGCCTTTAGCAATCCAATTAAATAACAGCCTAAAATTTAAGTACATGTTTAGATGACTGAAAACTAGGAAAGTCTCTGTGATTAGGTTTGCTAAACACACAGGTTAATAACTTGCCACCAGGTGAAATACAACCACTTCCAACAGAACGTCTGACTTACGTGCTAAGTGCCTTGGCTGAAATGGAATCATTTGTTGAGTGTCTGGTTTTGGATATTCAGGTTTTCTGTCTACTTCATCTTTGAGAACAGGCACGATGGAAGGTGCAACCACAGGGTCTGGAATTATAGCTGCCAGCTTGGCACGAGAGACATCCTGCAAAAGCCAATTAGAGAGCACTGAACTTGGCAGGATCACATTACTTGCTGAAATTACAGAACAAAACATCTCTCTAGACCAGTCGCTTACTCTCAACTTTGTCATCATTATAATTTCAGATGTCCTCTTAGAAGACCATCTGGGCAAAACTTGCATGTTTTCATCAACCACTTTAGTCCTACAGTGTCCCAGCTGGGAGTGGAAACACTTGTTTTTGTTACCGAGTGGGACTGTATTTGTCATTTTTGAGTGGCTCCTTTTTTTAGGTTAAAAAGATTTAGGCGAACAGGTGCAGACCACTAGGCCTTCACAACTATCATTTCTCCCTCATTTCATTCCCTAGATTGCTTTAGCTGGAAAAGAAATCAAGCATAAGGCAGTCAGCAGGCATGCAAAGCATCAGTTCAAACAGGATTATATTTTGGCATGTTACAAGCAACAGAAATCAGCCCAAGGGCTGAATCATCTTAGGTACGCACCACCTCGCATCCATTTGTAAGCACACCTGTAACTTCAAAATAACTTTATCCCGATTGCATTAAAAGAAAGGTATTCAGTGGCTCAATGTGACTCTTACTTCCACCTATCAGATGACTTTACAACTGTGTGAAGACCAACAGTTCATCTGCTTTGCTAACTTTGATGACTTCTGTATTTTTCAAAAATTACTTTTCTGTGTAAAAAATAAATGGAAGTTGAGGCATTGTTTTTGAGACATGAAGGCTCTCTTCCTGTTCATGCAAATGGGAAAGAGCAGTTCCTCAGAGCTGTTTCTGCTTCTCTGGAAGCCTATTTTACATCATGCTTTAAAAAAAAAAACAAAAAAACCCCCCCAACATTTTACTCTGTTCTAATGGTTTGCCAAAGAGTTGTGGCCTTCCACATGTCTAAAATAGTAGTTAAAATACACGTGGTCAGAAATGAGATGGGAGACCACCAGATACAGGTGTCTGGCCTAGACTTTACATTAGCAGCACCAAAGCACTTTAGCCATAATAAACTGAAAAAAAGCAGGCAGCCACTGATCTCTACAGATAATTCTCCTCAGCCATTTGCAGCAATCATTGGGACTGCAGTATGTTTGTTTTGATATGGTTCTCAATGAAGCGAGCAGCATTTTGCCAGCTGGAGCAGAAGAGCAGCCAGTGATGTTTCATACAGATGACCTGATTCTACAAACTTCCAAAAGAATTCTGGTTTCTGAAGGAGCTCAGGTTTAAGTCTGAAGTGGAGGCCTGTAGCTGAGTGGTGATGGCATTAACACATCGACCTTTCCATGGGAAGATGAGAGGTAAATAAGAATACATGAAGTTGCATCTGTTAGTCATGGTCCTTGTTCCTTTCTGCCCTTGGCCCACAATGCCGGCGCTTTGCTGCCCAACAAGACAACAAGGAGGAGGCACACCAGGCCTGTTTTACCTGCTTTTCTATCAAGGGAAAAAAAGTCCTAAACAAGGAATTGCTGAAGTTTGCTAGGACTGAAAAGAATAACAGTAAAATTAAGTGTTCTTATCCACTTACCTTATAACCAAGGGCCTTCAGTTCGCTAGCAGAGCAAGGGTACAAATCCATGAACTTATACCTGTCTACCAGCAGAGCTGTTTCTTTACCCTCATATTCTTCCTTGAATGCCGTAAACCTCCGTTTTTCAACTTTCAGTATACTAGCTAGATCACCAATGTTACTTTCAAAAGCTAAAAACCGAGCCCAGATTTCCCTATAAAAGAACAGATAAATAGACAGTTGCTGAAGGAGAAAGATTTACTGATCATGACTCAATTAAAAAACACATGAGAGGAGAGATTCAAAGGAGGTAATCTGGGAACACATGACCATTTCTATTTAGTTTTAGATGCATCTATAACATGCATTACCTTCCCAGCGCCTTATCTATTTCTGTAAAAGCTTTCAATCTAGTGGATCGTAAAGGACTTTGTTATGGAAAGGAAAGGATTACTGGTGTAAATGACTTCAGCATTTGAGGTAAGCTTTTATCATCAATGTAAGATGCACAAATAGACTTTACTCATCCCGCTACACAGAATTTCACTCTGATCATGACATGTGAAGGCCTTTTCAACATAGATTATGATTTACTTCATCTGCATAGACTAGTATATTCTAGCAGGCAAGAGCAATACCCTATAACACAATAGGCAGCACTTCAGAATTTTACATAGCCCCAAAAATATATATAGTTACTGCTTATTTCTCTGTGGAAAATCTCATATATAACTTAAGCAACATCTGACCATATTTCTGGACTTGATTCAACTTTCATTTTAGCTTTGGAGTTCACCTTTGAAGAAGATTCAGCTTTTAAATTCTTGGTTTTTCCTCACTTTTAAAATGGTCATAAAAATATTTCTCACAAAAGATCAGTATTAAAGTGCAGAATGAATGTGCACAGCAGTGCGATGTTTGATTTCTTAGTTTTGATGCCTATGTCTACCAGAATAATAGCAGTGAACACTTGGACTGCAAAGGGTTTGGTAAGCATTTTTTCAGAGAAATAAATTTAAAAAGTAGTAATGAAAATGTGGCAGTGAGTGGTTAATCCAAGTCTTTTCAGGTTCTTTCCCTGTTTTATTTTCAGTTGGCTGGGAGTTGTTCAGCATTCTCCTCAATAAATTCCTGACTCACCTTCTCTAACGTAACACTCGCGAGAGATGTTCTCAACTCCCTCTCCCCAGCTATCTAAAGCATCTATCTGGTGAGCGATACCTGTCATTAGCCACGCCACACCTGCTCAAACCATTGAATCCTTACTGCCTGCACAGGAGGATTTTGCACTCTATCCTCAACAATCCTGCATCAATGAGGCTTTAAAGTCAATAAATTAATGAATTTCACTGCAAGTGGGATAGGGACTTTCACAAATCTGTCACAGTTGTTGCTGTTTTAGACAGCATGAAGAGGGAAAGGAACATCTGCACCTAATTTTGTCCTGCTGTTCATTTTTCTCATTTCTTGGGGATGTTTGTAGTTGAAAGGGGTTATGTATCTTTTTTCAGTGTAGTGAAACTGCTTTTGCAGACGTACCCAGATTTCTCAGGTGGAAGGCTCCCTGAAGTTAAAACACGTTCAAACAAAACTCTTGTATTATTGTCCTCTTTAAAAATAGAAAGAAAAAAGAAAAATCACACTGAGTAAAATATATTAAAGACAATTTAAAATCATGTCCATTCAAAGAAATGTGTACATTGAATTAAATATAAGGCTGACATTCTGATACCTGGATTTGAATTTCAGTAAGTAGGAAAAAAAATCTGAAGGCCTACATAGAACTTTACCAATGTTAAATTCTACTGTGAATTTGTTATTTGAAAGTCTATATTTGTTGATAGCAACAAACCGATCCTAATACAGGTTCTTTTATAACAGCACGGCTATTGCTTGGCATCTCTTCAGGATGTCTGTTTTCTTCTGGTTTCTTTAATTATCACACTGGCATCTCTCAGTAATTTTAAATTTGGCCTTTCAATTTATTATTTCCCTTTTAAATTAGGGCAATATTAATATACTTCTATATTCCTCAGAAGTCCTCCCAAAATTATTAGACCTCGTTCCCCATGAGCAGTCAGCCTTTGTATGTTGCCAGCTGGGGGACTGGAGCGGTTGGTGGTTTTGTTGTTAAAACTGCTACCTTCTGCCCTGTCTCTCTTGCTGTGTATTTTACTATATCTTACATTTACAGGAGTTCAGCGATCAATTTTCTTGTTTTTCAGTAATGTTTGCTGGATTGCTAAGACAGAGCAATACACTGGCAAGTTTTAAGATAATCTTTTCTGATGGCAATCTATGGAAAGGCATTGCAAATATTCATGTAGACCTAAAATAATTTCTTGCAAAATTAAATATACTTTGACTTGAAAAAAATCTGTTTGCAGCTCACAGAAGAAAAAAAGCTCTAAATCTGTTCAAACTTTCAGAGTCTGAAAAAAAAAAAAAAGGTACTGTAGTCTGACAGGAGAGATTCATGTGCCTGGTGCCTACAGAACGCACTGGGAGGTTCAGAAGATCCAGCAGCACAGCTACCTGCAGCCACCGCTCGCACCAGCGGCGTGGAGGCTGGCTCACAAAATTCAGCTAGCAATTCGTAATAAAACCCAGATTGTGTTACACCTCTGTGTTGTTATGCTACAAATACTGAGCTAGAGTATTGAATACTTGAAGAAATACCTGAAGAAATCTGAAAATCTAATGGATATGTGGCAGACAGGACTGGGCAGAGGAAGAGCCTGGGATGAACCGCTCTTCTCTAATTCCCCACGAAACATGGACCAGGCCAGTTCCACACAAAGGCCTCTGTCAGCCCCTGCTCCCCACAGCAGCCGGGGTTTCTTGTAACATAGCTATTAACTCCTGCATCAGGGAATCCCACATAGACACCTTCCGCCGCCACCACCACCTCCTGCCCGGGGCTCCCCAGCCCCCTGGGCCCCCAGTGCTGGCACAGGCAGGGAGCTGCGTGCCTTGTCCGTGCCCTGCTCTTTGCACTGCAAACCACCTCCCCGGCAACTTCCAAGCAGGACCAATATTCACAGTATTGCTTTTGTATCTTGCTCATCTCATCTATTTGGGGAGAACGAGTTTACATTAATTCCAGTAGGGACCAACTAACCCATCACTCCTCTCATGCTGATTTCAACCTCCTATAGGTCTTTTTCCTTGGGATTTAGATTTCCCAGTGTACTCCCCACTGTTCATAGCAGATGGTGTAAAACTGCTGCAATGCAACTGAGTTGCAATTTGGAAAGTTCACTCTCCTCTATTCCGTAGAATCGAGATCTAATGTCAATGCACTTCTGGAACTTCAGTAAGGACAAAACAATTGCTGAGTTTTATGAAGAGGTTTCATTGCTGTTCAAGAAGAATTAAAACTAAAATACAAAGAACTTGGCTGGAACCTAAACTCACAGTGAAGGCACATTAACACTTCATTAGACCTCTCAAAGCTTAAAGCTTACCATTAAGGTGAGAAAGGTAGTCGATATATGCCAGTACATATTCTGGAATGTCCCCATATTTTTTCAGCCCTAGCTCAAAAATCTTAAAGGCCACAGACTTATCCTGCAAACATTAAAAAAAAAAAGTTATTAGCTTCAGTGAGCTATGCACCCTCCTGACACTTCTTTAATATCAAACTAAGCATATATGTTTACCTTACTACAATAATATTCCATTAAAGCTGCCGTAACATAGACATGATGGCGGGTCCGGGCATCCTCTCTTGCTTTTTTAAATATCATTCTTCCAGATTTTATGCCTTCTGCTCGCCTTGCAAATTTCATATATTGGATATAAACCTAAGGTGCATATTAATATTTATATAGTATCAGTGCTAACAAAGAATACTAGGATATAATAAAGTTTTTTACTATATCTGAAATAATCTTTACTCACAAAATACAGCTAAGAAGTCATAAAAGAAACAAGACTGTGTTGTGCCTCTATGTTGTTTTGCTAGAAATACTGAGGCAAAGCTTTTTATATACTTTTTTTAAAAAAATGGAATATACCTAAGACTGATCCCCTGAAATGACAGATACGGATCTGTGTTAATACACAGATTTTTCAAGAAAAGGGAGGTAAGTAGGTGAATGTAATTTACATAAGCTGGTGCCTTCAGAGAACTAGAGGCTTACTGTAAAAATGGTAACTTTCCAATAACTTTCCATAAGGCTAAAGAACAGTCAAAAGGCCTGATGAAGCATATTACTGTACATTATAGAATCCAAGATACAAATTATCCTGTCTGCAAATATTTATACCTGATCAAGGAAATAATGAATGTGCATTTTATTCAGTGGCCAATTTGTGATTTGCATTTCTTTGGGATTTAACTTTCCTCTACTCTGAATTAGATCACAAATAACAACATTCCTCACACAGGAGGAACTGGTATGTGGTTTCTCAGAAGATGCGTATTTGGGAAGCATTATGATCTATGTTTAATGAATAGAACACGTCAGTAAATGGATACCTTTCCTCTGACACTGACCTGTTGTTTAATTTTAGACCTCAGACCTTCTTTTTACTTCTCATGCTTTGTTGTGTCTATTTATAAACTAAATAACTTTTTGAGTGCAGGTTGCTTTCTCACACCATTTGTTCAGTACTAGCACAGCTGGCACTACAGGCAATGTTGTTTGCTATATAACTTAAGCAGATGTACAGCAATACTCTTTGATGCTTATATGGTGCATTACAAATTTATTTGCAAACTACATGTACACAGTATGGTGTATTTCTGTGTAGGGAGAACAGTGGGCAAAGGTAAAGTGCTTTTAGTCAGTTAAGGGGAGGCAAAGGGAATTTTAGTTGAGCCAAAAAAACCCAGCAATTCTTATGAGCTGCATCATGAAATCTTTAATATCTTATATCTTCATTGCTTGTTTTAAGAGATTCTCCAAGAGAGACAGAGGAGAAAAGTGCACATGACTTAGTGTACCTAAGTGGATTAAAGGCTGTAATTATCAACCTTGCTGAAATTTTAATCTAATTCTGTCATCTCAGTACTCCACCTGCTCAATCATCCTTGTGATGCAATGAACTCCTGTAAGTACTTCCCCATTCTTTGAGTATACTCAGGTGACTATCCATGCAAATGTGGAAAAACTCAATACTAAGGATCATCTTACCAGAGTGGGATCAATGTCTTCGATAGCCAGAAGCCGGTTATATATGCTGTGTACTTTCTCATACTTCATTCGACTCTAAGTACATAAAAAGGAAATATAGACTGCTTAGTAATACTATTACGAACAACCTTGTGAGAATGCAAAAATGAATCTGAAGAAAAAACCCTAAAATTTGTTTCCTTTTTTCCCCAGTTGAACACTATGTATGCCAGTCTCTTTTCTCAGATGCATTTTTTGTCTTGTGCAGTCATTTCTTTACTTCCCACATTAATTTCTTACTAGTGCTTACGTACATGCTTTTCAAGAATCTCTGAAGTCTTTTTCTAATTTAGTAATACTGCAGCAGAACTGCCATTGTAGGTGTTTGGGATAAGACTGTTTCCTTTACCTCTGTCTAGAAATAACGTGCAGACAGCTAGGAAAACCACCTTCTTCACTCTCCAACCTACACATTTCAAATAATCCATTCTGTTCCCTGCCAGCTGCAGCTCTCCAAGTTGTGTTGTGCAACCTTAAAAAAATCTAACTTGCCAGTACATTCGGATACAAGAGGCTGCACTGAAAGCCAAGGAAGGCTTTTTCTTTTAAGGGCAAAGGGTTTTTTTTGCTTTTGTCCTCAGGATCTTCCTGCAAAGACTCTTCCATGTTATGATACGTGGCCAAAATATATCCTGCAGAGGATTCCATAGTCCTCATCTGATCAGTGGGAAACTGTTGTGGTTTAGCCCCAGCTGGCAACTAAGCACCACACAGCCACTCACTCACCCTCCCCCCTGGTGGGATGGGGGAGAGAATTGGAAGAGCAAAAGTAAGAAAACTTGTGGGTTGAGATAAGAACAGCTTAATAATTGGAAAAAAAAATTGTAATGAAAAGGGAAACAGCAAAAGAGTGAGAGAGGAACAAAGAGAAGGAAAACAAGGGAAAAACAAGTGATACAACTGCTCACCACCCACCAACCGATGCCCAGCCAGTCCCCGAGCAGCGATTGCTGCCCCCCGGCCAACTCCCCCAGTTTCTATACTGAGCATGACGCCATATGGTATGGAATAGCCCTTGGGCCAGTTGGGGTCAGCTGTCCTGGCTGTGCCCCCTCCCAGCTTCTTGTGCACCTGGCAGAGCATGGGAAGCTGAAAAGGCCTTGACCAGTGCAAACGTTACTTAGCAACAACTAAAACATCAGTGTGCTATCAACATTATTCTCATCCTAAATCCAAAACACAGCACTATACCAGCTACTAGGAAGAAAACTAACTCTATCCCAGCTGAAACCAGGACAGAAACGGCCTTTATTCCTGATGGTTCCATGTGCAAAACCAACCACTGTCGGGACTTTACTCGTTACAGAGGCTGTGCAATATGGTGGTAGCCTGGGTAAAGAGATTTCTCAAGAAAGCTGCAGTATAGGGTACCTCCCATCCTCCCTCACAGCCATGAAAATACAAACATTAAACCACCAAGAATTAGATAGGAAAGGTGTTCTTTATCCTCATTTTAAAAGGGAAGCAGCTGATGCTCCAGTAAATGTAAATCTATCAGCCTTTCAACGTCATAGTAATTTTAAAAATATAGTCAATATTTAAGTGGAAAGACAGTAGATTTTCAAAAATTTTCTAACTCATACCATGGGCTTTTCCTCTCCATTTTGTCAGCTCAGTCTCAGAAACACTGAATGAGGTTAAGGCTAGAAGAATCAGTAAATTAATTCTATAGAATTATGTGTATTCAGTACGTTTCAAATAAATGACATTATTGATGACAGACGCCTTTGGGTTTTGACGTCAGTACATCACTATTTTTGCTCACCTCTTCATAATCTGCATATGCAAAATAAAGAAGCATATTCTTCTTTAATAAAGTGCTGATCGCTCTTTCATAAATATTAGCAGCCTCATCACTGAAAAGTTTAGCATTGTTCATGTCCTGTTATAAAATAAGTATGATAATATAATTGTTCAGCATCTGTGACAATGAAGGCCAACCTATGGAACATCTTCTGTGTGTGGAAAGTCCCAGTGAACTTCCATGCAGTGCTCCAATAAAGAGAGAATCATCTCCCCAGTACTTAAGGAATCACAAAATCAGGCCAACCCCCATCCCCCCCCCCCCCCCCCCCCCCCCGACCTAAAACTGGCCAACACTGAAACAGTTTTTCATAATTCTTATCTCAAATACAAATATTTTTATTTCTTAAAATAGCCCCAATTTTAGGGTTCTGAACATGACACAACTTATGGTGCTAAATATTTTTCACACTCCCCTCCTT
This sequence comes from Ciconia boyciana, assembly GCF_034638445.1. Lineage (NCBI taxonomy): Eukaryota > Metazoa > Chordata > Aves > Ciconiiformes > Ciconiidae > Ciconia > Ciconia boyciana. The sequence goes on from NC_132939.1 coordinate 9,579,384, forward strand.
GGTTCTTAAGTATTTGAGGAAAAATTAACAGTACGCCATGTCAAAGCAATTAAATAAGAAAGAAAACCAATGGCAACTGCTTACCCCTTTTTCAGCTAGCAGTTTGCTAGATTGCTCGAGGTACTGTGCAGCTTCATACCAGATATCTGGGTGATGTCCCAGAACCAAAAGGCATTGCTCATAGGCAAACATAACTGGGGGGGGAAAAAATGTAAGAAATATTCCTTGTATATTATCACAGAAATGGTACCATCTTGCACAACGGAAGTATGAAATACAAAAACCAGCACATAAATCAGACAATATTAACACTAATTAGCTTTGAATACAATGATCACAACTGCAGTTCTTTTATATTGCCAGGAACTTTATGAATCATAACCAGCAGCTAAAACCTGCCTCCTCCACAGAGGAAGAAGCAGAACTCATTCAAGAACACCAGCCATAAAATCAGGCTGCGATCCAGTTTCCTGACCTCCAATGAAAGTTCAGTGGCAAATGACTATAGCACTGTCCCCCAAAATCCATGTATTACTTTCAGCTTGGCTTGAGCAAAAACTGAAGAGTGGTTTAGAAAAAAAACCCAAAACACCCACCCACACAATTCAAGAAACTTGATCAACTTCTGCTCCAGCATGATCCCTGAACAGTAAATCACATCATTACCTATGCTGGAGGTCATTAACGGAGCTAAGAAATACAATTCTACAAGTCCTACACAATATCTAATTACCTCTTTTTGTTATGAGAGTTTGATCTTCTGTACGAAGAGGATTGCTCTTTTCCCACTGGATGTATTTTTTCCACATGTCTACCTGCTGAGCCTCTTGTGGGGTGTTTTGTGGGGGGACAGAGGGAGCATTGCGGTCCAGACCTTTCATCACTGTCTCATATTCCTGAAAGAGAAGCAATGCTTTGAACAGCAGATTTAAACACATTAAACACTTATTTTACATTATGCTTTATAAAACTGATACAAATATTTTAGCATGCCAATCTTATTAGTCTAACACACACTTTTAGTTGAAAATAAGAACCAAGTTTAATGCTAGTTTGTAGAATTAAATAGAACAAAGAAAAGTCAACGGAAGGTTGTACCTTTGCTACACGTCGTGCATTCATATAATCTCTACTCCTGTCTTCAATCATCTTCTTAGCTAAGTGAATATTGATGCCCTGGAGAAGGGTGGAAAAAAGGAATTGGGAATGTGCAATTTCACTTTGGAAATACTGAATCTCATTTCATACAGAAAAGAGCTTGAAAGGGGATGCAAAAATGAGGAAGAAGGACAAAGTTATTTTAAAATACTGATCTCGAAAGGTACTGCATTTCTCCTAATACATGTATGGGCAAGAACTTATTTATCAGAGAATAAACTCACTACTAAAAATCAAATGACCTGAAGCACCTCAGTGTATTTGTAATCACTTACAGCTTTCAAAAATACAGTGAACTTTACATAAACCTGCTGGGGGAGAAAGTGGAAAGAATGTATTTGTGATTTACATTTTTCCTTTTAAATCCTGGTCAGTGCCTAGTCAGAGTCACAGCTCTCTGCCTTGCTGCTGCCTGCTCTTCACCAGGTGAAGACAGCAATTCAGTTTTCTTGGACAAGTAGTAACAGAGGTTGACCTCAAAGCCCTGTCCTCTCCTCTGTTCCTGAAGTAACTGACAGCTTTTAAAAGAGGTGGTGTGTGCTATTCAACGCACACCCTGCCATACAAGTACCTTTGTCAGCTGAGAGAGACTCGAGACCTGTCCTGCAGAGAGTGACACCCTTCCAGGACCGCACGCACACGCAGAGGGCCCTGCCATGCTGCTGAGCAAGAGCAGCAGGGGATTTGGGGCAGCCGGGTCCCCAGGCACAACCCACATCTCAACATCAGCAACACAGGTCTGGTCACAGGGTCCCAGGCACGAACAACACCTCGAAGAACCGCTCTTTTGGCAGGATAAGCAACCGCCCTTTCGTTCATGCCTGTGTCAGGGTGGATTTTGCTGGCATGGCTTGCCAGGACTTTGAGGAAGGTGAGCAGAGCTTTCAGTCCTATTCCAAACAGGCACCCAAGCTGGCTACCGACTGATTACAGAAGCAAGGCACCGTCTGGACTCTCGCGGTGTGCTGCCTGGGATAGCTATCTGGGCCAGTTAGCATACAAAACCAGCAATGCCCCATTTAACACAGGACTGGGCTGAGGATGCAGCAATGTCCTCCCAGGATGCACTCCCAGGCTCGTGAGGCTGGCTTTGTGACCCAAAGATTGTCACTTCTCTGTCTCACTAGGGGTGTTGCCACTTTTGACCATTTGTTCAGTTAAAGATACTGGTGGCTGACAGGCTGATATTGCTACCTGGTGGCTACCAACCGAGCTGAAGGGAAGCTTGAAAGTATTTTAATCGCAGCAAATAACAAGTAATCTTTCGTACCAGGACCTGCACATGATCTCTGTGTTGTTGGGCTACTGATGTGGGGAATCACTTCCCCCTCAAAGAGCCCTTCTGGTGAGGAGCATTTCCTTCCCTGTGCCTGGACACCTGTATGCAGCAGCCCTTTCCCTTGAGGCCAGCCTAGCCAGCACAGGACGTGCAGAAACTCGTGTCTGAGCAGAGCACCGGCCCTTGGCTTCCAGCAACTCTGAACAGCCTGAGGTACTAGTTTGTGTTACAGGTGTCAGCCAGAGCTGCCTCAGCTACAAGAAGACACAAAACAAATGTAGGACAGGTTTCAGCTATCGTTTTGACAGTCTCCCTATGTATTAATGAAAGTAGTAGGAACCAGCAGTGACAGCCTTTATTTGCTATGTGGGAGGGGAAGAGGAGGTTTACAGGGAAGTTGTACTGGGGATTTTCCTACGCAGGAGAAGGCATGTAGCTGGGTATCTTCCCTGGTGGTCAGCAGGCTATCTGTGGTATCCCTGAATAGCGATGGGATGGTGAGCTGTTAGAGTACACGCTGTGGATGCCAGGAGGTACTCCTGCTGGCTAAGCACAGTGGCCCTATCAGTGTCAGGTCATCAATCCTACAACTTGCATAATTATCAACAAGGAATGAGAAATTGTTCCTCCTTTCCTGCTCAGTGCACAGCTGACCAGCAGCGTGCCGGCATCTGCAACCCCAGGTACAATATGCAGGACAAGGGAGAGTGCTGTACGACCACCCCTGCTTGACGGCGCTGAGCAAGAGGGCACCTACCCCCAGTTCTGCATTCTCACCTCTGCTGATGGGGATAGGTTAACAAGCCATAACCAAACACGTTTACAAATACACTATAAAGGTGCAGCTACAAATTAGCGTGCAAGGTCAATGAGCTGAGGTTACACGTGCTGAAGACAGTGTGGTAGCAGACTCACCTGAATTGATGCTGTAATGGCTTCAGGTGAAGGATGGTGAGGAACATTTTGTATGTACTTGAGACCATTTAACTTAATACCGTGAAGGAAGCCCAAACCATCATAGCTGAATGCCATCTTACCCTGTTCAACTATAACTGAAAGGAAGGGAGTGCCTCCTTGGGGAAGCAAGCCCTCATTGCCAGCTGACCTGCTCTAGCTTCCATTAAATATATTCTCTATCACTGATACCAGAGATTTCTAATTCACCAGCAGTTCTACTGGGCCAACTGGGAAATGGGACAGTTAAATGTATCCTATAGAATGTCTTTAAAATAAAAAATAATTATCACTCAGGTACCCGTACAGTTTTGCCACAGGTCTTGGTACATACTGCACACGCAAAGCGTGTGTGACACTGCCGATCATCTCTTTTACACACAATTATTTAGTGGATACAGTTTGGGCACCAGACTTAATTATACAATTTTTTTTTTTTTAAGTGTCACAAACAAACTTCATGTTCTTGATTACCTCTTCGTATTTGTTATAATCTCTCCAGAGCTGTTCTATGTTTATCATTGGATTCACGCAACCACGTTGGTAAACCCTACGGACAGCTGTTATCCTCTGGTTTTCTGCATAAGATCCTACTGCTTCTCTAAATAGTGGGGAGAGAGATTAATGTCAGCTATTGCAGATCATAACTGGTATGAACATCAACATTACATTAACTGAGCTTAAAAAAATTCTTTTAAGGTACTTACACGCCCTTCAAAAAATTGATGTAATCCACCCAGATCTACGTGAGAAAAAAATATTACATATAATGAAACCAATGTTTAGTTGTACTTCTTATAAAGTAAGAAATAAAATGTTTTTTGATAAAAAAACATACCTGGTATGACATGATTTCCATGCCAATCTTATCCAGAGCAAAATCATATGCCTGAGCCATTTTTTCTCTGAGGAAAAAAACAAACCACAAAGACCATAGAGCAAGTCTTTAGTATTTAAAAAATTCTTTATTTAAGAGTATTATTTTGTGCAGCAAATTCTAAACAAACATTGAGGTATGAAAAGTATCATTCAACACCTGAGAGTAAAAATTGGCATTCAGATAGCTTTAATTCTGCATTTAGGGTTTTGTTTGCATGTTTAATTTTTAAGAAAACAATTTAAATCTATTGGTGACAATCTAGCACACTAACAGTTCCTGAGACCTCCCCCGCTCCTTAAGTGGAAATCCACACGTACTATGTGAACTGAAAGTTGAGAAGACAGAAAACAACTGCTCTTTACATCTTCTTAGCTGACAGATGTACCCATGTCTTTTTTTTTTTCCCCAGAATTCCCCAAACCTTGTAATTCTCCCAGAACATGAAAAGGCTGGGGCAATTAGGAGTAGCTCCCCTGTGTGAAAACTGGCCAAAATCTTTCACATGATTTCTTATCCCCCCAAATTCAAAGTATTTCCCCCCAGATTTGAAATGTTCACAGAATATTTCCTTGGTCAAGTTTCAATGAAAACAGCTTTTTCTCTCTTCTGCTTTTCTCCCAGTTCCCTTTACTCAAACATCTTTCAGTACCTTACTACCTCCTTGACCATATTAGAAGGAAAAATAGAGGGAAGGTAAGCTAGATAAAAAGATTGGGGGGGCGCTGGTACTTTTTTTTAATTGTTTCAAAGCAGTCTTGTAAAAATGAATTTTAAAAATCTGCTTTTTTTCTGTAATACATTACTTATCTTGCCAGTTATAATATAAAGAAATTATGGTGGGCTAGGAAAGAAACAGTTTATAGATGCTGAAAGGTACTGATATTTTTTGAAATCTCAAGCAGGAAGAAAAAGCATTAAACTCAGTCTGAAGGATTATAAACAAGTAAAAAGTAGTAAGTGAAAAGGGATGAAGATTAATGTATCCCAAAATTATGATACCCTGATTTTTATGCCTTTTTATGCCTTCCGAAACTTCCTCTAATTACCGAACTATTTGCTATTGCCCGTCAAATATAGTTCCTCACCTGGAATCAATGCTGAATTTTGTGGAGACTCTAAACAGGGCACTAAGGGGGAGGACAGCAAAAGGTCCCAACTGAGGAAGAAGTGTGTTTCAGACTGGCTCAAGCACCAATCTCATCTGCAGGGAACCAGCATGCACACGCCAGCTACTCCCCTGCTCTTGTCCCACCTCGTTATATGGGTCCAGACTAAGGAAGTAGTTTTACCCAGCAAGCTCAAGTAACGAAACTTCAAAGAAAATGTTTTCTAAATGCAGATTATATATTAACCCCCCGACACTCCACCAGAAGATCCCCAGGCAGGTTTGCCACCCAGGTTCCTCCCCACCCCCTAGTCAAAAATCAAAAAGAGATTCAGCGTAAAACTAGAATAATTCAGAGCAACTCTGTTAACTTACTTGTAACTAGGTAGCTTCCCCTTGGTTTCTCGTACATAGGAAAGGTAACATTTCCATAAATCAATGTGTAAAACCTTCATAAGGCATCGCTGAAATAACTGTTTAATACATCAAGAAGACGTGATCAGGATTCCAGATACAGAAATTAGGTTTCTACTTTTAAAGCTATACAGTATGAATTAAAATAATCTGTGCAATTATGATTGAGATTTGTAACAAAGAATAAGTTAAACTACTCTTCCTTTTGACTAAAGCATCTCGGTGCTATGCAAGGGAACTGGAGAGAATTAAGCAGAGAAATTCCTCTGCGCAGTTCATTGATTATAGCTTCATAGCAACAGCAAATCGACTTTAGTGATACTTCTTATCTGTGTTTTTGAATAGCGCATTCAATGACAGCTATAGTTCTTTTCAATCTGCTTTAGCCTAATCACAAGATACTTGTTCTTGCTATAGAGATATATTACATATATTGATAGGACTCACCTTTTCCACTTTGTCATAATTTTTTGCTTTAATCTATAGGGAAGCAGAAAAAAACAAATCACTTAAGAAACTATTTTAGAATAGTAGGAATATATTCTTCATACAGTACTACAGCATTTGAGTTTGTACTTTGGCTGCCTAAACTAACTACATTGTAACACCACATAATGTTGCAAAAACATAATTAAACATAAAAAAATTGTGTACTTTGCTTAGCTTTTTCAAAATTAGCGGTTTTAAATTTTTTTTAAATTTTTCACTTCTACTAGGGCCAAAGTTTAGGTATCAGTAGGTGAAGTTGCTTTCCTATATTCTGGTTTGGACACCCAGACTCAGCCTCTTATTTTAAGGTACTCTGTTGCCTTAAGTGCGTATATGGACTTAGGTACCAAAGCTTCTAGATCAGGATTTAGTAAATTAAGGGTAAAATACCGTATTTACAAAACTAATAGGCTAATAAATGTATTCTATTTGAATATTTATTTCTCAAAGTACACTTTGCTATAATATGCCGGTGCTGAATGAGGGAGTAATAAACCATGGAGAATCTGTTTTTCAACAGGTGCCCCCAGCCCTGGTGCTCCCTTCCAGGAGGGGCCAAACCACGCTCACATCTCGGCACTCGTTTCATTCAGACAGCACCCACACTGCAAGGGTAGAGGGTGAAACCTAGTCTTGAAGTAACAGGTTGCCTTTCGGACAGGACACAGAAAAGCATGAGACAGATGCAGAGGGCAGACCGTCACCCTTCATTTATTTAATAGCTCCAGTTACGTTAACATACTAGGCAATCTGTAGACACACACTCTGAAGAAACAAGGAAAATCTACAATGCCTCTAGAAGATGCTTATCAGTGTTGGAAAAAAGAGCCTTTAATGAAATAAGGATTTGTTATGCTGTATTACATTTTTTTAAAGCATCAAAACTCCCTTTTAAATCTCATTGCTCTTCATTTATTTAGGGGATTCACAGCTTTTTTCTTGGTGTGAAACACGAGAGCCACAGGAGCAGCTCTGAAAGCCTTTCCTTTTCCCCAAGGAGCATGGCAGTAGGCAGTAAGCAGCACACTTTCGCACCAGGTATTAATTGTATCATTTTTATAATGTTCTAATTCTAAAGCATGAGAGAATTTTTAATGGAAATGTTAGGAAACACCGTCTCATCTGCAAGAGGCCTAAAATAGATAGTATGTCATGTACTGCACACTGTGCACTGCCTTTCCTGTCTACTGTTTCCCGAGTTTCTATACTCCTGCAACACCCCAGCCTCCAAGACCCCTAAACATAGGGGTCCCACAGAGTACCCCCATTTCTCTCACTCCTGAACAAGATCAATTAAAATCGAGATAATTCAAACAAGTTTTGCAGAAAAGCTTTAATGGCATACATGACAGACCGGACCCCTGTAGCCGTACCACTTTCAAATGGGAGCAGTATCCTGCTCTGGTCAAAATGGTTTAAAAAAATCCAGGTTTGAAGGAAGTTAAGCCTAATTACATTGTGCACACATGATTTTCACAAAGTCTTTCTGCAAACTATTCAGTTAAAAGATAGCTGACTAGAGAAATGACTGATTACAGAAATAACATTGCTCTGAAATAACTAGAACAAATCAGGAGGCGGCATGTTCATGCTATGGAGAACAACTCTAACCTCTGCCGTAAGACATGCAGACCCAACACACCCTCAGGTACGGGTACGTATCCTACTGCCACTTTCTCACAGCTTTTTGTGAGAAGAGCACAATCTTTCAACCTTTAAAAAGCGCTTATAATAATTGTAGGGTTGTTTGGAGAGAAGTCTTTAGTAGACACAAATTAAGGAGCCCTGATCCTGCCCTATTTCTAGTTGAAGGAAAGTAACTTCTTATATTTCAAATTTCTCCTCCACCGTAAAGTCCAAAGAAGACATGTCCCACTTTTACTTCATCCTTTTTTGACAGTAAAAGTAACTTTTCAGGTTTCTCAACACCTCTTAGAATAATGATGAAAAGGATTCAACTCTCACTAAAGAGCAAGAGCTCTCAGTCTACGCCTCCTACCCCCTGCAAATTCCTTTTATCCTTGGTCACCGAGTGGAAAAGAACAACTGAATCGAATCTTGGTTTGTATGTCTAGCACAGAGCACAGCTGCCTGCACTTCTTCCCTTGTACTTACTGCAGTAAAATCTTCAATAAGATGAGCAGACTTTTTTTTTAAAAAGAGTGAATCCCTAGGAGATAGGATAAATCCTTTTTTTGGTGAAAATTAAATAAAATTAATCCATTGCTTTGCCACTGACAAAAGGCATCACCTTGTAGTTATTCAAGAACAAGACCAAAAATAATTACTAAAAGCTCAAAATGAAAAGCCATAAGCAGGCAGGGCAAAAATTAGTGTGCCTTCCAGGTTTAGCCACATAAAAAATGTTTTGCGCATCCGCCTTGAGTTACTACGCCAAAGACAATCCCTAGATGTAGCTGATAGGGCTGTGAATGCTGTCTGCCAGCTTAGCACATCTCCCTGCCTCTTGTCACCCAAAAGCCCAGTGACAACTATTACTCAGCATAAGTGACCCAGACTGACCTCAGTAATTGTATATGGCATCCAGTAAGTGCGCGGTAATCCCACTTAATTGTTTACTAGAGCAGTTTTATTAGCACATGGCACCACTGTCACCAAGCAACATCAAAAAGACGGAGCACAAAGAGTAGTTATCAATTAGACTACATGCACTTCCAATGACCAAAGACCTTGAAAAGTAAAATATTTTGCTAAGAAAAAAAAGCTATATTCTTTATTTGCATGTGTTATGACTCAAAGAACAAAATATTTTCTACATGAATTATCAGATATATGAAAAGCTGCTGTCCACATCTGGACTTCAAGTCAGTGTTATGTATTTGTTAAATCCACACAAGTGGTTTGATATTGATACCTGAAAATTCAGAAATCTTGGTACCGATGAAGTTAGGAGGTTGGAGATTGGCAGGATTTGTTAAAAATAAAGGATAAGAAAAAGCAATATTGGCCAATGCTTACTGGGTCTCTCTCACTGGAGAGTTTTTACCAAGCCCCCAGAGCCAGAGCGAAGAGCAGCTATTTCTCCTGCAGGAATTGGTTTGCATTTCTTGGCTCACCGCTCCCAAGCAAACATCCTGGCAGCCCTGGCACAGGGATGCCACAGGGATGGGGAAAGCCCATCACCAGAGAGGGCACACGCTGCCTCCAGGACCCACCGTCACACATTTCTGTTACATTTCTTGTTTTTCCTATTACAGACACAGGAACAGACAGTGATTAGATGCGGACAAGCATCAAAGGATTGACATTAATACTGTATTTTTGTCCTTAAAGACAAACATAACGTGAACTACAGATCTTTACAATAGATCATCCTTCAATTTCTAGCACCGCCTGTACTCCTATTCCGATTTCTTTAATTCAAGAGGTAGGCATTACCCTCATGGAGGCTAACATGCAGGAGTGTCTCCACCATGAATCCACCACCTACAGAATGAGCTTAGGCATACTGTCATTCTAAGGTAAAGTTGGTATATATTAATATCTCCCCTCCATCCTCGAAGACTATACAAAGACCACCTAGTCTGACCAGCTATATTTGGACACTCCTGTAGTAAAATACATCTGACCTTGCCTTCCTCTGCCTGCAAACAATGAGAAATTCCACCTGTTTTGCAGAAAGAGTAACTTTAAATTTGATGCTCCAATAGGAAATTTAAGTCACTACTCTATCAGCTTTGTACAAGATGAATTTATAACAGGGTTAAATTTCTTCCCAGAATACACAACATACTTCCCAATAACGAGCTTCACACACATTCAAGGGCAAAATTTAATCCATAAATTACATTGCAGTTCACCCTTTTTAACAGACTTATTAAAACACATATGTATCATTTACGATTATGCAAAGCAAGTGATTTTATTAACCTGGAGACTTAAGACTACTTGTAGTTGTCTGGAAACATACAACACAACCCTAAAAAGTTTGCTTGTTTTATTTTAACCTTTCCAGTGTTTCTTGGTTTCGACCAAGCTCCTAAGGAAGCAAGGTCAGCACATGCTACTTAAGGATCTGCATGGCTTTTTCTGCCATGACTCTCATTTCCTTCTTCTGGGCCTCATCTATTTCTATATCCCAACTCCTTCTCCTTTTTCAGTGGTTATCTTCCAAGGAAAAAAAAAATTATTTTCTCAAGCATAAAATCTAATGTTCCCTTACCCACTGCCTCCAGCTCTCCCCTTCGTGAGGTAGATCCTCTTGCCCGCTCCCCTCCCCACCACCCCTGCATTGCTCTCCAAGGTTATTTGGAACTTTTTTGGAAGAGGGACCTGAAGAGAAACACCACACGCCACTGGCAGACTGCACCAGCTGATGAGGGACAGGCTGGGAGAGGAGAAAACACCACAGCAGCACCAGTGTTAACTTTCCAAGGAATCAGTTCATAGTGACTGGTATTTTTAGAACTACTATTTACTAAAATCTGGTTTCATTATAAATACTACCATGTATGCAACATCTTTAATGTTTTTTTAAAAACACATACACAACATTTTTCAGAGTACAAAATTACAACCGGAGCATACATGTATGTATTTGGAAGTATTGCTTTTGTTTATTAACTGAAGGGAGCTCACTGTTAAAGACCTATATTCATTCACACAGTTAGATGACTAGGTATTAGGTAATTAAAAAGTTAACATTTTTAAACTAAAATCAGACTACACAAAATTTATCACTGAATCAATTTCTTTTGACCATTTGCCTCTTTTTTTTTTTACATCTTGATTTTAGGGTAAAATAATCAACTACCCACTGTCAAGTCCAGTGGGATGTAATTTGGGTCTCTACTAGTATAGAACTGTAGGTGTAATAAAACACATTCACATTTCTCTACCTGTTTCCAAAATATAGGTTAGGGCTGGCTGGAGAGATGTTCACACTTTATTTGCGGAATAAATACTGCTTGGACCATAGCAGTTCAAACTTCTCAGACTGCCTCAAAGAAATGTAATCTTTGAAAGGATGAAGAGAGTGCAACATGCTAATTCATTCTTCTATCTGTAGCACATTCAGCCCTTTGCTATTTGCTAAGGCTTCCAGCCAGTGGCTAACTGTGTGAGCACTTAACATGACAAACTCATTTTCCTACAGGTCAAATAACAGCAATTACCTTTGCAAATAGCAAACGAAGTTCTGCTCAAGTACATGAAATGCAGGACTAACATTGCACTCACATGTGGTCATTGATCCAAGGAGGTTGGATTATAACTGCCTAGATAACTGGTTGTAAAACTTATCTTATGTATGCTGAACAAAGCACATATTTCATTTGTGCAAGATATTCCAAGGCTTAACCAATGAAATCCTTTATTTTAAAAAATTAGCATATAATTGCAGATGTAGTTTCTATAATATATAATTTTACTACAATGTGTACCAGATAAGGATAGAATGATTCGGTATTTCTGCAGTCTTCATTCGGAGTTTCAATATTCCTTGTGAAAATATAGCTTTTATCTTGCTATTAGTAAAGACTGCAAGGAAGAGATATAGTGCACTGAGTACAGGAAATTATATTTTGAGAAAATGAGTTAAGATGACATTCTAAGTATTTTCATTCAGTATGGTGTAATTTTTCACATTTACATGGTTATGCATCTCAATTTCAAAGTCTGTCATACAATGGGATTTCAAAAGTTACTTAAAATTATTCTAAATAAAATGCCTCCAACTACTATTACATGTATTATTTCTAGAGCTTCCACAACCATGGCATTACGTCAAACTTTAACAATCATGTTGCTTCCACTAGATATATCACCACTTGAAAAATAGTCTCCTTACAAGATGCAGTCACAGCTGCCATATAGATAGCTACAATGTACAGCCAAAAAGCAGCACCATTTTGCAGTCTGCTTCCTGATCACAACCATCTTTTAGGTTTCACAGTTGTCTCCCAATTAACAAAATAGTGGCCTATCATGTACACTGTTATGTATTTGTATTTATATTTGCTCACAGTATTTAAGAATAAATAAGCTTTTCGGTAACTAAGACTTGTTTAAGCTAATGAACAGGACCTGTAATTCTGCACACCCGATTACCAGTTAATATCTAACATATATAAATATGACAACAGGCACTTACTGGGCAGCTAGTGAAAATGTTAACTTTCTATAGCAAAATTCTGGGCCATGTCACCATTTTCTGTTAAAGACAAAAAAAACCAGCAAAAGGCAGCTCTGTCTACAGGAAAAGTGATAATTAGTAACTGAAGGGCAGCATTTTTCATAAGGAGCCAAGCTGCAGTGGGAGACTGGGACAGGACAGTGGCAGAGCCAGAGAGAGCTGCTGCATGAATAGCCAGTAATCCGCAAGGTTGCTCCTCACTCTCTAACTTCTTGAAAATTGTCATTACAGCCTCATGACCCCAAGCCTTTAATAGCCTTGAGGAACAATTAATCAAAGCACATTAGGTTAACACACTCTACCAACCTTTCTCCTCTCAGAGGCAGCAGCCTAGAGATATCTCCACTTGAAAAGACTACTTCCAAAACTCTGAGCATAAAACTAGATTTATCTGGAAGTTCGGGAAAGGGAGGAACCCAGCTGCGCCTGCCTGGGGGTGGTGAGGGAGCAGCTCGGAGCAGAAGTCTTTTCAGAAAAGAGAGCAAACGAAGAAATTGTGAAATGCTGCTCTGAAGACAGAGTAACATATGCCCCAGCTGAAACAGAGTTAAATAATTCTTAATTAAAAAACCTATGTAAACAAGTAATTACCAATTAAAAAAACCTGCAAGTGGAAGGTGTCTTTTTGCTTAATCCATTAGACTAAAAAACCCAATACCTTTAAGTTTCAGATGCATCAGGAAAGAAATTAATCCAGAAGAATACATGAATAATATCCTTAGGTATCAGCAAACAGCATTCTAGAAGTGCAGTAATACAAGGATTGAGAATCTAGACAACCTTGGTGAACAAACTTACAGTAAATGGGTTGATCTAGAAGTGAATAAAGATTAATGCATCGCAGTAAAGAAACTTAACTTTGCTACTAATAGTTTGGCATGTTAACGAACTGTCTACCCTACCTAATTCCTAAATATCTACTCCAGTGTAAAGAACAAGGACTTCATTAAGAAATAAGAGAGATCAGAGACAGAGTTACTAAAAAATAGCTATTGTGTTTTAATTTACACCTTAGTGCAATTTGAATTAATTTCCATGTCCAGACAAATCTTTAGGACTAGCATCTGCCTCTACTCCCTTACAGAAAATGCTGTGGCCTCTTGGTCCTGCAGTGAGGCGCTTTATTCATGTTAATACTTTGAAAAGCAACCATAAAATCCAGGCGCCACTATCAAGAGACTAGCCCAGAGGCTGTACAGAGAACTATTTCTTTATAGACAGCCTTAAAAAAAATTTTGTGGTGACAAAACTGTTAAATTATTTTTCTGGTTGGATAATGGTACTGAATTGCAATCACTGATTCACTCACTATCTCATTTATTTCTAATATCACATATACTTCTCTTTTTTCTTCCCTTTGTTTTCAATCTGGATTATAAATATGAAGAAGCGATTTCTCAAGCTTATTTCCCCTTTCTTCCCATCTGTTTCATTCTGCTGCTACCTCTTCTCAATTTGCTTGTTTGGGTGTTTTACTTCCTTTCCAGAACACACTTTCAAAAAAAAAAAAAAATTCAGATTTGCATTTATGTTTAAACACCAAACCCACCTCATGTTATTACTTGCACTGCTATTTTCCTTCCCAACAAACTGAGTCCCATTATTGCAAATATCTCTTGTGGATTAGTATAATTCAAGTAAAGCTGCAGAAACAGCCCTTGTCAAGTCATGATGAAAAGCACACTCCATGCTCTTCAAAAAAAGACAGACAACTTCAGTTATCTGTTACTTCACCGCCCTATGGATCTGACATTAAAAATTGCCTAGAAATTGGGAGTGAAGTAGAGAGTTGCTGCATCGCTAAGTTTTGTTCACCTCCAAGTACTGCTTCAGTCTACTGAACTGACTGTTCTTTGCTGTATGGGTAAAGCTCACATACATATAGCTGATATAAAGCAGCAGTACTACTAGCTTTTCTTCCTTGTTCTATTTTCTCAAACTCTTCCATGGAAAATAATCGATTAAGTTTCCTCTAGGAATGTTTTAAGACAACTGTCCCCAACAACATTTGATATTAGGTATATAATCAATACTCATGCTTTCCCCCACAAATCACTTTTCATATATTTGCTCTTTACTTAGCATAAGCAGTTCTTACATGCCAATTTAAAAATCAATAGACCAGAAGACCTCTTTAATAAGCACCTTCTGTTGTGGTCATACCATGTTTAGTAGATGGCAACAAGTATTTCCTGGTTAGAGAAAGACAGGACTACATTATCACTAGTTACTTTAAAAAAAAAAAATTTATAGACATTTCGATCCATTCCTTCCTGTTTAGACAATTTTGCTCCCATGTTATCTCTTGCTCACTTTTTGCATCTAGCAGCTTCACACGGTCCTTCTGAGATAATGCTCCTAACCCACTTATTTCACCTGAACTGCACCATCCACTTCACACTCTATGTTCTAAAATGTGCCTGTAAAACTCCAGCAGCCTACTGACATGCACTTTTGACTAAAAGCACCAAGACCTCCTACCTAACATCAGGAAGATGTCTTTCATACTCCCTGCTCAGCACTATTCAAGAAAACAAGAACTTGCCTTAAGTGTTTAGGTCTTGCCACGTACAAGCATATTTTCTGTAACAGTCTCGCTTTGTGCTTATAATTGGGAAGTATGAGCTACCTACTACAATAATTTTTTCCAAATAATGCGAGACAATCCAGTGTTCTTTGTTCCTTAGGTATTTATTGCATTTTATTGTATGACACATCTTTATCTGTGGCACCCATTCTTTAATATCTTCTCCAAATCAGGAAAATCATTACCTTTTTTATTTAGGCAATTTGCCCATTATCAAATTTAATGTAATGTTAATTGTATGCAATAATTTACAAATGCTAAGCATCCTTCTATTTTCCATTCCTTTCTAGCCAGATTCAACTTCATACCTAGATTCTCAACTTGACTGCAAATCTCGTTTTAATAAAAACTCTATTTTCAACATGCCCTGTGGCTTGTAATTTCCTCTTCAATTTCATACTGACTTTAAGCCACTGAAGAAAACATCACCCCACATTCAGACTCCTGCAAACTACCTTGCTTCCTTCCCGACTTACGCATATTGGTTCTCCCTACGTACTTTAGTTCACTTCTGCTTCTCATTCCTGTTTCTCAATGTCTTTTGCATTTTACAGAAGCAGTGGGAAGTTTTAAAAAGCATTTTCAGATGGCTAACATTAACAGATCTACTGATATCCTTTGCAGATATTAGGAAGTATGCCATTTCACAAAGAAGCAGTGCTGTTTCACCTAGAATTAATTTTATATTGGTTTAAGTCTCAGAGGAACAAATTTATAGGACTCAAAAGCACACCAGAGCACCCATGGATTGCAAGATAATCTGTTAACATGACAAAATGCAATGAAATAAATTAAAGACTTGCCGTCTTATTTATTGGCCAGACCACTGAAGTTAAAAAGTTAAATTAAGAGGGAAGCATAAAAGCACGGTATTTGGCCCATCTCATTGCGCTAGAGATCCCCAATTTGTAAACTCAGATAAATTACACCAGTTGTCTACCTCAACTGTGTATCATAAGCAACCAGTCCCTCAAGCAGGGGCAATGGAATTAGACATATGCACTCTTCTCATGCTTTTTTTCAGCTAATTTAGTAAGATAATAGGCACCAGTATCTTACAAAAGGTTGCCAAACTGAGGAGCATAGATACATTGCAGTCTGCCATCACCACTAGCAAGGCACTAACCCCGTAACCTAAGCTAAAAACTCCTTGCAATACTAAGACCTTAAAAACAAGGCAGGGATCAGACCGCTGCAACAGACTGCATATCACAAGGGGTATGTGAGGTATCACTACCTAGAAAAAATAAAAGCCAACTGTTTCATTACACAGCTCTCACACCTTAAAATGTTCTGTGATCTAACTTAAGAGCCTTAATTTAAAATCGTCTAGTTGCTTTTGATTTTTATCAGAAATCTGTATTAATTACAGTAACATACAGCTCATTAAAAAAATCATTCCTCCTTTGATTTTGGTATCCTTAAAATATCTCAGAGAAAGTAAGAAATAAAATCACCACGTTCTTACAAATTTTGCTATGTAATTTGATGATACAGCTGGGGGAAATGGGACATTTTAGGCAGCATTAAGTTCCGTGGTAGGTTTACAGTTTGATGACTTCTCACTACACTCATTGCATGCCTACAGTTTTGACATATTCTTTCCAAATATGCTTGCACAAAAGTGCAGAAAAGGATAAGTTTGATAACCATAATCGTTTCACACTGTGAATTAAGATATTTCAGAGAATTTATTTTTGTAGAATAGTTATCAAATAATAATAATAATAATAATTTTTGTATGGAAGGTTTTAAGAATTCTCCATTCATTCATCAAGATTATATGTTAATAATACACCCGAACAACCTAGAATTTCAGAGAGATCTTACTTTTTAAAGGCATTCTTGAATATCTATTTTAAAAAAGAAGCAACACATCTAGAAGGCAGCAAAGGTCCCTTAAAGTGTCTCTACATTGACTTAGCAAAAAGGGCTAGTACTCCAAATGAAGAAATCTTCGGACCAAAATGAACTTCTGCCCTTTTGAGTGGTCAAATTCATTCAGAGACCATGCATTAATTCCCTCCATTTTCTAGAGTGGACCTGGTCTAATAAAGGCTCTCTCCAAAATAAAGACAGCCAAACAAGCAATTATCCTAAGAAACAGGAATGCAAGTTGCTCAAAGAGTAAAAAAATGGTACTAGAAGATGTAATTGTATCATACAGCATAATCTTCTTACTGTTACAATATTAGCACAAGACTAGCTTGGCCTGTTAGCAGAGGACAAATTGTTCTTAATATTTCACCTCCACAGCTGGAAGGTAAAGAGAAATTTTCCAACAATTTGTTGCAAAAATGGCCCAAAGAATGGTTCTCAAAGCCATTAGATTGGTCCTAAGTCTCCAAAGGTGCCTAGGGGCTGGAATGTTTGACCACAGAAGACAGTTGTCTCATCACAGGAAGACAAGAATCAGAAATCTAGAAGTCAATAGTGGAGAATAATGCTCAGGCACAAGTAATTCTCTGCAACTGCATCGCAGCATCAATTTGCAGTTGACAGGATGTACACTGCATTACAAAATAAACCTTACTAAACCCAAACCAAGTGCACTTGAACTGCAACGCTACAAAAATAACTACAAAAATAATCTTATAAGGAAGGGATGTGGGTCCTGGCTTTGCCATGGATTTCCTATGAAATCATGAAGAAACATTTATTATGTCAGTAATTTTCTAAAGTGGGAAAACAATCTGCCTCAGAAATGTAAGATTAACCTAATGACTGAGCTGGTTTTGTTCTACAGCAATGAGATATTCCAGCTGAAGTTCAGGGAATTAGCGTATTTTTCTAACACAGGCAGCTGCCCTAATCAAAAATCCTTCATATGTCTGTCAGAAATCAAGGAAATTCCCCACCGTTTCCCTTCCGAGAATGCATACTCTTAATCATGGTTACTGAAAAGTCTCGCCTATAATGTTAAAAACTCTATATTAAAAGTAGATGACAGAATTAAATGTCCAGATTTCTGTCTTTTGGCAATGAAGAGGAAACAAGATTCACTATAAAAGTAGCATTCAGTGGTAAGAATCAATAGTTTCCTTCAACATGTGAGTTTTACTGCAGGGTCTTCTCAGTATCTAGTTACCGAGTCTGGACTGATCACAAACAGCCTAATCTGAAACCACATGAACAATGCCCATCTTTTTGGTTAAAGACTTGATCCAAAAACATTTAAGTGGATAGACTCTGCACAACTATTCTGGGACCTCTGTTTCCAGAATACTTGAATTTGAGTGTAATTACTATCCCAGCTAATCAGACTGTTTAGTGCATTAAAAAAACAGGTTTCTAGAATATTTAAATGCTATACTGCTTTCCCCACTTAAACACTGTACAAGTACAGTGTTTAAAGTGGCTTCCCTATCTCCCTCCCTTTTAAACTTCAGCTTGATGCCTTCAAAGGTTAAAGCCAAACCTGCTGGGCTTCCATCTATGGGAACAGTCCCACTATTCATAAAACAGGAGAAAGGCAAAAAGATAAGTACAGATACTTTTAAGTCTATATGCGCTGATATTAGTGCTTAGATAACTTATTAAGCTACCGTACACTTGAATAATTGGCAATATAGAGATGCACTGAAGCTGGAAAATAAAAATACAGATTACATATCCCCATGCTTTAGAAATGAAAGCTACATAGATGACATTTCTACTGAAAGGGGAGGGGGGTTAGCTCTACGCTGTCTTTAATTTTACAGGTCAACTCAAAATAACTTACACCTTATGTGAGGTTGGTTTGTGGTTTGTTTTTTTTAAACACTCCATGCGATTAGAATTATAAGATTAAAACCTCATGTAAGTCAGCTGTACTTTTCATAAGACAAAAGACATGTAAAAACAATTGTCTTTACAAGTTCATTATGTTGTTCCTGTTTGAAAATCATCGGTGTTGGCTTAGCAAAGACCTGCTCTGACCTCAGATTTCAATATAAAAAAATGTCATGTGCTAACATTAATTTCATATGCAGCTAGGTAGGTGCATTTACAGTTTATTTCACGTCTTATGAGAAAGATGAAACGTGAAAGCCCATCATAAAAGCAGTACAGAAACTCACAGCCCATATAGCCTAGCAAAACAGAGAGATGGAATACAACTGACATCCCAGTTTCCTCCCACCTCTACCCATCTCAGTATATAGAAAAGAAATACCAGAAGTTAGGGTCAAGCATTTAAGCTAAAGATTCTGATTTTGGAGTAACAAAAGGACACTGGCACAGGTAAACCCCTAGACTTGCCAAAGAAAAGGTTAGCCTTGACCCATAAGCTAGAAAGAAAACCCTGCTTACTGACCAGAAATGGAATTGCTACTTTTACATATACCTGTATAGAACAAATAAATACAGATGGGTAGTTCTGCCCCCCTTTGCTAGAAAGCACTCTGAATAATTAGTTTATTTTCAGTAAAGCACTGTTTGATACTAATAATCTCATTTCTTTGTTGCTTTTCACAGTGAAAAATGAGTTTGCATCTACACCCTGACACCAACAAGTGGTGTCCATGTAGAATTAGACATATTCTAGGAAACTGCTGTTTGAGACAGCAGCGATCCAGTCAGTTTGATACTTCTTACCCCTGCCCCTCAAACTGAGCATTTTGTGGCTTTTCTGCTGTAACTCCTGATTCAGAAACCCTGGGTAAAGTGTTCTAAAACTTTCTGTAAAACAGAGCCTCTTCAGTAGAAGGACAGCAGGAAATCATTTGATTCGCACCGTGAGGACTTTACTTTAACTGATAGGATAGATCCATTGTTATGTAGACAAAGACTGGACAGAAAAATACAAAATACTTTCAGATAGCATTTATATTAAAGAATGTTGCAAAATGCCTACCAGTTTCAAGCACAGCATTAAAAAATACTATGTAGGCTCTCAGCTGATTTCTTGCATCTAATTTGCACAGAAGCACACAAGGGATCTCAGAAATACTAAGATAGTTCTCTTTTGTTATATTTGGCTGCTTTAAGCTAGGATGCGAAGAGCAGCACTTGGCCTGATGTAAAGACACCAAGCGCACAACAATACCAAACCACCATCTGTAAAAGCAACATGTAACTAACACAGTAGCTTTACTGATAGTCTCTATCACTGGCAGAAAATATTTGGTTAAGTATAAAACAGAGAACTGCTCCTAATGTAAACTACCTAAATTGAGAAGATGCAGCTCACAGCAAGGCAGACAAGGTTCTCAAGAAAAGGTGTGAATTTTCCCCACATTCAAACTTTAGCCTAGCATTGGAAGACGACGGTGCTTGACTCGTTTTTGGTGTACGTCATCACGGTGACACAGCATGCTTAAAAGTCCAGTCTGAAGATTTAGCAACATGGTGAAGCATCACTAGAAAAACCTCTGTGATTCACTGAATCAGCTAACGCTTGAGCAGAGAACTGACCTCGAATATAGATCACAGCAGAAAACTCTGCTCACACAGGTGAAAAAGATGGTAGTCTAGACAGTTTTTAGCAACTCTGCCAGCCTGGGAGAAAAGCAAAACACAGATAATACTACCAAGTTAAAGCAGTTAGTGCAGCTTAACAGTTGGTCAAGATTTCTGTGTGTTGGAGGCACAAAAGTACATTCTAAGAGCAATGAAAAATGTTTGACTATATAGCTTTTGCAGAAATGACAGACTGTTGTAAGTCTGTCATGCAGGCTAATGATAACATCTCATCACTGCTGTGTCTTCATTCAGACCAAAGATCAACAAGAATTATCAAACTTAATTAGGAACACCTGTATTTTTCTCATTAGTAAATTAAAAAAGCCCACAGATTGACCTTATTTTTAGAATTTCTACAAATGGGAAAGAAAAAAAATCACAAAACTTTTCTGGGGATAAAACTGAATTTTAGGAACATCAGTAAAATGACAAGTAAACATGTAACATCTAACTTTGTGCCTTTTTTTTGTAAGTAGGTGAGATTTTTTTGCAATAGTAATTTTTTAACAGCTAAGACTAGTAGCAAGAACAGTAGAAACTTTGTGGCGTTATGAAAAGAGAAACTTACCTGCATCTGCTTAGTGCCAGAAAAATATTTCTGCTGAATTAAAGTCTGTCAGCTAATTTTAAAATTCCATAGTACTTCCCTTTCAATACTCATCTTTAACACACACAAAAAAGCATGTCTGATATAATTTTTAAATATCAATCTTAAATTGAATTTACAAAAAAAAAAAAGCCTGAATTATGTTTAGTCACATCTTATGTGGAGAAATTAAAGTTTTATCCTTTAGCAGTAAATTGTACAGTCAGTTTCCTGCTCAGGCTTACCAGCACTGAGATTTTATCAAGGGCAAATACCGTGGAATATTCTGAGGTTTTAAACAACTATTTATACTGCCCATCCTGCTCAAGTACTACTGTGCAGAATTTCAGTTGACATAAATATATTGACAACATTTCCCTGAGGAATGCTAGCCAGCAGGCAACAATAATGGGCAAGTAACATATACTTACCAGGGCAGCAATTCCTTTTTTTTAGGGAGTGGGAACACTGCTCTGTATTAAACATTTTAGCTTGCATCCACAGCATTTTTTCAGGTAACTTGCAACCAAAAAGTCATGCGTTGGGGACTATTTTAGAGTGCATTTTTATAAAGAAAATCTTAAGTAGCTAGTAGGGGTGTCAGGGGCACCTATTTGTCCTTTTTAAGATTCATCCCACTCTATTTAAGATCAGTCCATTTGAAACTTTACATTCTTCATTATAAAGGAACTATATTTTCCTTCAGTTACTTTTTATATAATGATCAGTCATCGTCACCATGGAGTAAGCATTTCTAGCACGATATTACAATTAGACAGAATTTACAATTCCCAAAGCCACAGTCAGTCAGTACTAGAATGATGAAATTCCCCTAGTGAAATTAAAACCGCTAGACTAAGGCTCTTGGTGTAAGACTTGCCATTCTAATTCAGTATGAAGGAAATGTTTCTTCATGTATGAACTTGTTAGCACTATCAGGTTATGCAGGCAGACTTTCAAAGCATACTGCTTGCACTAAAACTATTAATTACTGCAACATCTATGGAAAATCTGGGGAGAGGGGTCAATTGACCCAGCTGAGGGAAGGAAAGCTGCAAGTTAAACTTCCACCAGCAAGATGTGTTACAAAAGCAATTTTTTGTAAACTTATTCCCTGTCACTTATCTTCAACTTGTATTAATTGCATGTTAGAAGTGTGTAACACCTTTAAGTAGAGGAAAGCCTACATGTATTAAATTACCATCATTCTATTCTCCACAATACTAACATCAATGAGAGGGCTTCTTACACCTCAAGCTCCTGCATAATATGATGCAATTACAATTTTATCTTCTAAGTATCTGTGATACAGTACAAAAGAGTAAAATGTAGGGATTAACTAAACCAAGTTTCAGGGAAAGTTTAAATGAAACTCAATTCAGATCTGTTCCTACAACATACTGCATATCATAGGCTGCTAAACGTGTTTATGTGCTTTACAAATGCAATACCATTACAATCTCACCAGCAGCCATGCAATTGCATAAGCATAATTAAGAGATGTTAAGAGGACCAGATTTCTTCTGCAATAATTAGGATGTAAAAAGGTTTGTCATGGGATTATTATTATTATTTTTTTTTTAAACAAAACCAGGAAACTTACAGAAAGGCAGAAAAAAGTTACAAATATTATTTCATTACTAGGGGATCTCTCCCCCTGCCCCTGCTTTCTGCCCCATCAAAAATGGTAAGCAGAATCATGCTTCTTAAATTCAAAGAACATGTCTGAACCATCCAAAGACAGCTTCTTGATAAGGACTCCTGGGACCTCCTTGTCATCTGAAAGATGAATTGCAAGGGCACACCGAAAGATATGGCCCACAGGAATACCTGATAAAGTCCACAATTCTTACAGCAAATACACTTCTAATTCAGCCCATGAAAACATACAAAAATAATCTTTTGATGATTAGGGAGGAATGGAGAGAAGGCAGGCCAATACTAGGTTCAAGACAAAAGTAAGGCAGGAAATCTAGCTCTATTTTTCCCATCAGTTACACACTGCATCAAGTCACGTTTCTGCACTTAGACTGAAGCTGTATATACTATAAAAAAAACTCCATTCATTATTCTAAATATATTCAAGATTATGCACAAATTATTTTTGTAAGTTATGAGTACCTATAAACTTTTAAGTAACCTAAGAAAATTCTGTAGACAATTTGCACCGGTACGTTTATACACTCAAGATTTCTATTTAGTACGATTTTAAAAGAACATTAATTATGCTCTGTGACCTTATTACATAAACATGTTTATACACATCAATGAACATGTATATATATATACACGTAGTTTGAGAGATTCCTGAGGAATCCACAGGCATGGAACCTACAGCATGTTTTCATTTAACCATAAAAGCTAAAATAATGAAAATTTTGTCAGTGAATTTTAAATAATGCATTTGATTGTTGCTTTACCTTCCTTTCTAACTTTGGAAATACTACATACGCTTTTCTTTTTTTTTTACTTCCGATCCATCACTTGCTTAAGTAATATATATATATGTGTGTCTATATTGGGGAATAGAAGCTGCAGGGATGCAGAATTTGACAGAAGTCAAGTACAACATTTGTTTCCTCTCCTTCATATAGCCTGAAACCAGATTTGAGATGAATGGTATCAGCATTAAAATAGGACAAGTCACTTCATAGTTCAAATTCCAATTTGAAACTATTTTGAAAATATGCTAAACCAGCTCCTAAATTAAAAGAACTTAACTGGAATACGTACCAACACCCATACGTACACTATAAAATGCCATCAATTATAGCCAACAGCATTATAAATTTCTCCAAGCAGGAGAAATACACAGAAGATGGGGGGGGGAAGAGGGAAGACCCTTGCAACTTTTTGCTCTTTGACAAGGCATCTTCCCCTTTCCTAAGGAAAGCAAAACAAAGACTCAGCTGCAACTGAGCTGCCCTTTTTCCTATTTAGTCACACTATGAATGTTTTAAACATACTTAGTTTCATGTATAAATGTAGTTCTACTGAGCACAATGAAGTTAGCTCACATGTTAACTTCACCATGGCTGTTTTATCTGCAGGACACCAGATACATAACTACATACCTGCTGCCTCATTTTTTTAAATCTAACCCATTTTAATCTGAGTAGAGAGTTTATTTTTGTTTTGTTTAAACAGTAAGAACGGTGTTTGAAAATCTATACTTCCAGGAGAGATGATATCTGAAGGAAGTTGATGGCTTTGCAGCAGTCTGGACATCGAAAATACTAAATCAAACAACTAGGCATCATTTTGCAAGTTATCTTTCTAGTCCAAATACATGACTTGCAAAGTATTTTTTAAATGTATTTGATATTCATTCTCACATAAACCAATACAGAAGCATCAGACTGTTTCTAGTAAGAGTTTGTTCTACTATGGTCATGGGTTAATACTTCAACGAGTGTAGAGTTTCTCTTTCCAGTTTCACACACTGGTTATTTCTTATTCTCTTATTTAATGCACTAATGCAAACCATGGGGAACTGGAGAGAGTAAGGTGCCCTCATTAGAAAGTCTAAGTCTTATATAGTCATATTACAGGAATCAAATGAGGTAAGACAGCTCACCCTCCATCACAATACTGAACTTTTCAAATTAGTTGATTCAGATTAACAGTTTGAATTAATGATAAAGCCAATACAATTTAGATATGTGCACAAGCTCTATAACTGTTTTGCTAAAACACAGAGTGAGTGTGAAAGTATGAGTAAAATTACCAAGCTTCCTCAGCATACCAACAATTCTAGCTCTCCTCCTTTTGGAGGAAGTAAAAGATGTTAAAGCTCTGAAAGCCTTTAGCCCAGCAGTCAGTCTACAAGACCTTTGGTGACAGGATCTACTAATAGATCAGCAATGTGTGCTCACTGGAACTTGTGAAAACTAAGATTAGTACATGGACCCTGTCACATGGCTTAGTACAATCTGCTTCTAAGGGAAGAGATCCAGAGCTAGACAAAACATTTACACTTCAGGTTAGAAGTGAGTTCTATTAAACAGTCTTGTATCAAGATGCAACAGGACTCCACTCTATAGCAGTATTACTGAAAACTGTCCACAAACTAAATTTTAAAAGAACACCTTTCTACTTATAATGCCTATCCTTAAACTGAAACATTTCTGATGCCACAGTTCCAGTGAACTCTGGAAATGCTCCCATGCTTCTACACTATGAACATTTGTCACTACCAAACTAGTTAAATCCCAATACAGATCATATTCCAATCACCATAAGATCTTCTCATGTGTAGTTAACTGCATGTATACAATGTGCCACAAAAAAAATGTGAATGCGGTCTGTGCAATGGTACAGTTATGCACCAATGCATATCATTTCTTCTCACTTCTGAATTGTTTTATGTAAGAAAGGAAAAATGTCAAAGCTTACGGTATTAGGTACACAACACTTCACTGCAGAAGTCCAAAATTGTTACTGGATGTAGAACACCTGTCACATTGAAGCTGTCAGTGAGAAAAAGCATACCCTAACAAGGGGAAAAAACAATGCACACTCTTAAACAAAGAACATTTGTACTAAAGGACACAGAAGTGCCAGAATGAATGGCTTGCCTTCACAGAAGTTTCTAGTTAAGAGAAGCCACTGTATTTCATCACAGCAGTGACTCAAAGCCTTTTCATAGTCTGCAAAGAGACTCTGCAGCAAATAAAGTCAAGCATTATTTTATGTAGTAGCACCAACAGGTAAGGTTTAACAGAAAGTGTTCCCTCAGCCATCAGGCTTCTCAAATTCTGAATAAAGAGCATCAGGTAACTCAACCAGCTGACAACTGGAAGCTGGAAGAGATGTAGAAATGAATGAGAAATCATGATTATAGTTCCCTCACCCATGGAGACGAAGACAACCAATCTGTAGCTAATACAGTGTACACAAGAAAGCTCTGTATTTTTTACTTCTGGTTCTTTCAGGTTCAGACATGAGAAAGAAGCTCAAGTTTGTGCCTGACCTAACACACATATTTCCCCCTCAAAACTTCAATAGAAGGATCAGCAAATGACTTCAATGAAAGAAAGCACACAATGAGAAAAGTTTTCACTGTCCTCTTTACATTTGAAAGTGAGACTTCAAAAGTGTTGTGAACAAGAGTTTTATATAACTAACACTTCTAATAGGGATGTTTCTGTCACCCCGCACAGAAAGAATACAACAGAACAGGAATTAGTTCATGTTTATTCATGTGAAAACAGCAACACACTATAGAAGAGGGTTCATAGTAATCTCTTCATTAGGCATCACTTCCACTTCAAAAATTAAAATTCCTAACACTTTCCCATGGTATTTTTTATGATCAAATACAGAAAACAGAATTATAAAGAAACCCACTAGTGTTGTACTACGCATCTTCTGAAACTACAAATGTCAATTATTTGGATAACTTTCTGATATTATACAACTTGTAGGACCATGGCAACTACCCAAGATGTACATGCCTGTATTTACATATTGAGTAGAAAAGACAGCAAAGAAGTTGCATTCACTTTCTAGTGCAAGTCTACAATAATCACACGGACAGAACAACATTTATTAACAGGAATGGAACAAGTCCACACATGAGTAAGAAAAGATCATAAATAATACAGTTGTAAAAAAGATTAAAAATCTCAGACTGAGGTAGTCAAGAATGTGCAATATGGATGTTTGTACAGAGCACCTGTACGGCAGTTTCTCAAAAACAGAAGTTTACTATGAGAAATGTGGTAGACTAGCAGGGTGGGCATGGATTATAATGGGTATGTCTTCCATTAAGAAATTAACGAAGATCACCTAGTGATATATACAATATTTTCAGTTGAAAGTACCACTAAACAGAATCTCACCCAAGAATTCTATTCTACTTTGACTTCCGATTACTCCAACTTCATCCTGACAGAAGTCAGTTCCCATTTTTCCCCAAGCAGAAGAATTTTGGTGGTATGTATAACAATTTTTTTCTGACCTCAGAACCAGATTTAAGTAAAACAGGGGAAGAAAATGCTTTGAAGAAACACAAACATTTTAAACAAAAACAATCATTTTTCTAAATGGTTTTATTTACATTTTTCATATACAAGAACGTTAAATGATACATTCTGACTAGTATCCACACCAGTGTGAATTACATGAATTAAAGATACTGATGTATTGCATATGATGAAATGCAAAACAATCAACCCTAAGCTTTGGTCCCACCCTCTGAATCCTCATACAGCATCTGGTTTGTTACTGAGACATCTAAAATTCAAAGTGTCCATATCAAATAGAAGTTATCTGAACAAATATATCTAGTTTCATTTCTTTAGAACAAGCAGTAACACAAGAGTCTTACTTGCAAAATTCGCAAGACAAAAAAATACATATTAACAGCCAAACACTTTACATGCATGTTACTAGCTTTGTGTTTATTGTTTCTAGACTTGGGGTATTTGTCACAACTGTCTTGTGCTTATGATTTTTAAATATTTAATTATAGCAACCTTTCAACCCCTACTAACAACAGTTCAAAGTGATCAGGATATAATGCAATATAGTCAACAACGAAAAAGGTAAAAAGGTGTGGTGTGAACTGGCCTGAAACATTCAGGACAATTACAGATTAAAGTTTCCACTTAGAGCAACTGGAACTAAAAATTATTTAGATCATTAAAAAAAAATTGCAAATACATGAACATAGTTTAATAAATGTGCTTAAGAGGATTTTCAAGCTGGTGATTTCTCAAAGGAAACTAGCAGAGAAAAAGGTGACAACTTCAAATGCTTGCTTCAGAACTACTGAAATATTTACAACACTGGTAAAGTAAAACTTCTTTCAAGTGCATGAAAAGCATTATCAAGTCTTTCTGTATCTAAAAGATGGTTCAAACAGTTGAAGAGACAAAGGAAATAGTAATAGACAGCTGGGCCTATGGGATCATAGGGTGTATTACATCAGAATTTATTTTTACATTTCCGTAGCACCTTTTAGCCAGATGCCAAAAGCACTTTAATCACTAAAGTGAGCCTCACAACAACCCTGTGAGGTAGGTAGGCAGGTATTTGTTTTAATAAGACAGGTTAAATAACTTACCTAAGAAGACACAGCAAATCAGCAGAGCAGGCTAGAATCCAGATCATGTGATCTATGAATTTAACATTATGGCACATGTGGGACTGAGACTTACATGCTCCTTTTTAAAACTGTGAAAGAGGCACTGACATGTGAATTGATTCAAGTTTTCTGGAAGTAGATTTTTACAGGAAAGGTATAAAGAGAATAATGTGCTTTCAGTAAACAGAGAAAACAAGAGTCTGAGTAAGAAGAGTGGCATTCCTGTACCACTTCCTAAATTTTAGTAGATGCAGAATAGCAAGTTAACTATTTTATTTGCTAAAATACGTATCAAAAATAGACTACATAGTCTCAGATTCACTAAACGAAACCCTATCCTCACAAGTCTTAAGCATTCAAACGCTATGACCCAAAAACATTGTGAGCTGGGAGTTGTTTCATCCAATTCTATTATTTCTATGTCCTGCAACTGCTTCTTTGAATGTCAGAAGAAATAAGAACCAGTGTGAGAATCAAATTTTTTTGACCAATTCAAACTTTAATAGTAGAGCTCCCATCAACAAACTGTCAAAGCATGCTCTTCCCAGTTAATCTCTGTGTTCTACCAACTACCAAACCGGCCATAATAGAGAGACCAGAACATATAAATCAGTGCTTGGCACATAAAAGGGAAATGTGAAGTATTCAGTTACTTCAGCACAGTCTGTGTATCAACAGCAGTAAGTTAGATGATACACTAAGTGCTGAGCACTGCTTTACACTATATTGCACTAGGAAACAAACTCATACACAAAAAGAAAAACAGAGTCAGTGAGCTGAACAAACACTGTCATAAAAACAAGAGGTAATCACAGCAGTAAGGCCTGCACTTAGAAGTTTTACATTACAAAATGAACTGGCATATGCAAGGAAACAGTTTTTGTTCATGGAGATTATAAACAATGATTTCTACTTGAAGATTGGAAGTGACTAAAAAGAACACATTCCTCAAGTTAGGCAAAGGAAAATTTAAAGATTTCTAACAATTTTATAAAGAATACAGCTGTTAAAGGGCCAATTCCTTTTTTGTAAGGCCATAATCATAACCCTCACCCTAGCTCATCTTCCAATAATAGACCACCACTATGTAACAATATTCAGCTCAGATTTGTGTCGTTCAGAGGACAAAATTCTATAGTGAAAGACAACCTGACAGAAAACGACCCCCACTTTCCTCTCCCTTCTTGCCTTTCTGTGATGCAAAGAGGAAACATTATCAAGTTAAAGAGGAAAGTGATATGCTTGTTTTGACATCAGGAAAAAACGCAGCTTACAGATGACTGAAGACGTAGCAATTTTCAGATTTAAATAGTGAGGCAGTGAAAGTGAATCAAAAGCAATGCTAAACAAAGACTTAACACCAGTTTACTTTCCCAACTCAAGGCTGGAAAGATCTACACTTCTGAACTATCCAAGATAAACTTTCTAGCAGGAGGAGACTACTAAGATTTCCAAGGAAAAAAGCTTTTGGAAAATACCTTCCCTGTATTCCTTGTACATCTTAAGGCTGCAATAAAAGAAGCCTCAGAACAATTCCTCTATCTCAGGTAGCCTTCAAAAATTAATTGAAGTCTTAATTTATATTCAACCACGCTGTTAAAAGACCATTTGAGAAAATGTTTCACTTTGAATTTACTCTCAGATGGCACTGTACATATGATATGCAACAACTGACAACAGTGCCCAATAGTATAAATATATGTATTTTTAGAGAGGAATTTGGAAATAAAAAGTTATTTCAGCTTATAGCTATAAATGGTTACATATACTTAAAAAAGGCAGAGATAAGCATGTTGCTTTTTAGTTAATTCGGTCACTACGTGAGTTTTGAGAGAAGTTACTGGAACCAGGAAAGAAAAGCTGAAAATTTAAGTCATAACTGGGATTTTAAAAATGTGTCTGTTAAGATGAAAGATAAATTTAAAAAAAGTAACCTCTTATGTTTCTTTCAAATATAACCCTTTTCAAGTGTAACCTCTACCAGAACTCTACAGTTTACCTTTCTCCATTGTTTTGAATAACAGAATCATATATTCCATTTGTCTTATATTTGAAGTGTATTTATAAGGCAGACACACACACACACACACACGTGAGCTAGCAATCTTTATGCCGATTCTTTCCTTCTCAAATTTACCTTGTGTTACCTGGTTACCATACCTGCTGGGTAGAAGCTGATCTTCATTCCTTGAAGAAGCACTTAAAAAAATTATACCCTAGACTGTTTTAAGCTTTGTCACTGATAATATTTCTAAATACTACTAGATTATAAATTAGTTAAAAGGTATCAATTAAGGGAGGTAATGTCTGTCAATTAATCTCTGAACATGGTTCAAGATGACAAGAAGCCTCAGACAAGAAGCTTTACAGTGATAATAGTACTTTCTGCTGAAAGATGTACAATGTAGTACAGGCTTTCTGAGGTGGTCTTATTCAACTTTAAATTTGAGGCATGGGAAAGATAAAGGTTTTAAATAAGCACAGAAATCAGATAACTTAATGTAATCAAACTATTACATTCTAAATTAGATTCTAAGACTAGATCCTGTAGTAAACATTGCAGGGTACAAGAGGCTAATGGATTTGGCTGCAAGGTCCCAAAAGGAAAAATACACATCTGTATGTGTTAGTGCATTCACAATCTCCCAAATATGTCCAATCACCAACATTCCAACTACTACTATAAACTACTGGAAACAAAATTGTGAAAATTCTATGATCTTTAATTAGGTAATATTAAATTTAGATTGCACCATAACATCTTGATTCTATTATTCTATGCGCTATATGCACTATGCACTTGATTCTATGATTCTATTGCACTATAACATCTATGATTCTATCTTACTATAAACTGCAATATAAAAATTTCTGTTAGATTCCCATGATCCCAATTTTATGTAATAATCTTCAAAATCTACTGTTGGAACACATTTGGGTAGGTAATTTAATGTAAAATAAGATATGATAACTATACAATGCAGTTTTACCACTCAGACTGCTGCTTAGCAATTTTCACATAAAATGGAAAAAACTTAGCTATCTCATTTCTCATCTACAGAACACAGGTCCCCACCCCTATAGTTTAGCAAGTAGATCTGTCTCAAGAAAAATGTGCAGCTAGAAGATGCCCACAAAAAGCACGTGTATTAGTATTAAGTATCAGCTACAGCAAATTAAAAAAAAAATTCTGATTATACAGTGCATTTCATGGCATGTCATTAAAGACTGTTTAAATGATCAATGTACTTAATGGGAAGTTTTATAGTTATGTAAACAATCACAATTTTGTTGGGATTTTTAGAAACTAATGAGTTGTGCTAATGCATTTTCCCAGCATTTCCATTCCAGAAATCAGCTTCCATCCCACACCCTCCCTGAAAACAATGTTCATGGAAACACTCAATTCCCTAAGCAAAAAAAATTAAAAGATCCAAACATTCACAGAAAGTCATTCAAATAAGTTTGTAAGTATAAATAAAAAAAAAAGTCCTCTAAATAAATGACACAGGAGGCAATAAATTGACACGACAAGTAAATAAAAGGCTAAAGCACTCCAATACCATTGAAACGGTTTTAATGTTGTTGCAATTCCATAATGCAACAATCATCAACTCATAAAAGACCCAATACTTTAGAATTCATTTTAATCACTCCTTTGTACCTATTTTACAAAATAAAGGCAAGGCATATTTAAAATCCCCCTTTTCCTAGATATTATGTGCCTATCTTATTTATGCTTACGAAAGTGTAAACTTAAACTCCTATTAAATGTTATATAAGAAAAAAAAATGTAAAAATATTAACCTCTGCTTCAATGTACAGTTTCCAGAATCTGCCAGAACTGGGGAACTGGGCAACAAGGCGTTCATAGGTCTTCCGTGCTTTGTCTATAGGTTGATTCTAAAAATTGAAAATCAAAACAGCATTTACAATATTATGATTTAGGTAAATGAATATGCTGATTTTACTCCAGAACCAAATAGTGTGAGTGGACCATAGATAAGGAAATGTAATCCTATGTCACTAAACCTGTGCCTCTCGAATGAGAATGCTCCAAGCGTCAAGGTCATATGGATTTTCTTCTAGTTTCTTTTCAGCTTTCTTCACTTTTTCTGGGACATATTCGGCAGCCTAGAAAAGTTAAAAAGAAGACATAAGAGATCACAAGTAGAGTTTGAAAAGTTCTGTCCCAGCTACAAAGTCAAGCTAATGACAACATTCTGACGATGTAACATTCCAGATCTCAGTTTTTATGCTGGAGTTACTCAATTGTAATTTTATCTGGAAAACAAGTTGTCCCAGTAAGATAATGCACTCTTACCACAACAAATTCTACGTATTTGGTGATCCAGTAAAAAGCTAGGCTAAACTGACTAAATGTTTCTAAAACACTAGAACAAATTTGAGTTTGCCAGAAAATTTATTGCACTATGAATTTTAAACAGTATTACCAACCTGAAACTTTTAAGATGCAAAAAGTAAATTCAGACCGATTTTTCTATTACAGACCTCAGCCAAACAAATCCAGGTTACTGCACGAGTTGTTCTGTACATGAAGGACAGTAAGTATTTCGTATCACAAGTTACAGATTTAACAAGAAAACTAGGAGGTAACAGTTCTAGCAGCAACATATGTGTTATCCAAGCACAATTCATTAACTTTCTGATCTGTCAATCAGTGTATTCTTACAGTTGTCTTCCTGTAGCTTTGGCACTAACTACCTTAAACCGCCTTATTTTTTTTGTTGTTGGTTTTTTTTGTTTGTTTGGGTTTTTTTTACACTCAGCCATCCATATTGGAGTTTAAAAGCTTTTTTTTTATATACTAAAAGCTTTACCAAATTGAACATTAACTTGTTAACATAGTTACTATTATAGTATAAGTTTAAGTGTTCTTTTAAAGACTTGTGGAAGTATCTTACTTTATGATTTCCAGAAATTTCTTTCTAGATTTAACAGTTAGCACAAAGTAGATGAAAAAAATTACAATCTGATAATCACATAGAGACAATACATGCTTGTTACAACCCTAAATTATATTAAGTTTTTTATTAAGCATTAAATATTGTTCTGACCTGTACTCCAAACAGCTTATTTACTAACTTCCCAAACTCGACTCATTTTCAGGCAGATGTTAGCAGTCCCAAATCACACGATCAAGTAAATTCTTGCCTTCGTGAGATGTAACGGTAATAACCTGTAAATTATTACTACAAGACCTTTCTCGTGAAATTTTACAAGTTAGCTACATAATTACTGTTAGAATATATGACTATTGTATGACTGATTTACTGTACAGAAAATTCTAAAAACCCTTGTCATTTGCTAAAAGATTATTTCAAGGAAATAATTCTTAGTATTGGATCTAGGTCAATACATAGCTCTGAAGATGAAAAAGACAGTAAACAGGAACAGAGAGAACTGATACTCCTATCAAAGGTGACATCACACACTTACAAAGGGAAAGAGAAGGTAACTAGACAATACAGAGGTATGACTTCTAGTAAAATTAACAAGAATCACTATTGTGCATCACTATTGCACATCACTCCTGAAGGAAAGCAGACATTCCAAGAATACAAATCCAAGGTATTATTAATGGATTTTACTAGAAGACCATTTACACTGGCATTATATGAAGATAAGCTGCCAGTGAAGTATTGTACAAAACAGTGACTTAAAAAAAGAAAAGAAAAAGCTGGGGCTAGCAAATGCAGTAAGCCCAAGTTACTTAGGAACATCAACTTTATTTTCAGGAGTGCCCTGCCCCTTTGCTTTTGTCAACCTCTGCAAATGCACTACTATACAACAGTTGCTTATGGTATACATTGCAATTCAACTTGATCATTTAAAAAGCTACCATATTTTTGAATATTTTTCAGTACTACCAGTTTTTGTGTCAGTCCTACTAGCAGGATATAATTCAAGGCATATCCCTTAAGTTAAATTTACTGATAAAATGGACAAATTATCAAAAATGTTGCAGAACTGTTAAACTGACATGTAATAGCAGCCATGCATGAAAGGGAAAAGGGAAAAAAATCAGTAGGAGGGGCTTTAGAGGAGTTTAAAGACCATTATTCTTTTTGATTCAGTTTGAGTCATTCTTAACATTAATTGCTCAGTGCAAAGCAGTGTAGCTTGGAAGGCAAGTATCAAGTCCCACAGCAAACTAAATTATAAAACTAATTTGATTTAAAAAATCCAATTAAAAATTAGTAGCTCAAAGTTGTCAGCCCAAAAGTAGTAAATTTATAAATCTCCGTATGAATATTTTTACATCCCTAAGTCCACCAAAATTCTGACTCCGTAATACTGCATGTTACAGTTCAACTGATACAGGCTTAAGATGCAAAACATAGTATGAAATGAACTAGTGGCTTTATTTCTTCCAAAATGACATGCATGAACATATTTCAGGTTACAGAAGACAGCAGTGAAGCTGAAATCTCCAAAGTTTAAAGACTATTTATTGTAAGTTACCTCTACAGATGACCCAAAGCTGAAATGTTGTTTATTCAATAAAGCACTAATTCAAATTCGCCCACATCAGTGGTAAACATTGCTTCTCATTATATTCCATCTCAGTGAAATCTACTTGTCTCAAATATTTAATCAAGCATATATTATTCTGTATTCAATTAGACAGAAATGCCTAACAGGAGTACTATTAATGTCAGCTACAATAAAAAAACCAAACAACAAAACAACCCCACTCTACAAAAACAAATGCTTCAGTTGTGGAAGCACAGGGTCCTGCACTGTAAGCAGTGACTTTCAAACAGGAAAAAGTAGAGTGGGCCACTGAAGCACACCTCAACTATTTTAGTAGTAGTTCAGTTGTATTATCTCAAACCTTTCCACGTGACACAAAACTCAGATGACACTGCAGTGAAACAGTTAAGGCTTCCAGGAATTTGATTTCACCTATGAGGATATAGGGCAATAAACTCAGAGACTGAAATAAATTAAGCTAGTGAAAAAATAAATGCTGAGAAGATGCATAATCACAGCCATCCTACATTAATTTTGTATGTTTGATACAGGACTCCTAATCTGTGTAAGAAATGTAATAAAATGTTCATTCTTTTACTGGACAAAAAAAAAACCTAATTTCCTAAATTAGCAAATATTCACTTAGCAGCAGCAGATAAAGTTCTCCATGTGGTTGTATAAGACAAAAATTATAGGAGCTCTACAGAATTGAAAATAATGATATGCTCAGGGTTTTAAACTGGACTGCTTGGAATTGCTTGTACCTTATGTCATATGTAAAAATCCACCCAACTTCTTAAGGCCAGTGAGCACTCCTTCTCCTGTCCCTATCCACCTCCAGGACAGATAAAAGCCATCCACATTTCAGAGAGGCAAACTGCACTGCAGACGAATCAGTGTCCTGGTTATATCTGAGCCAAAACAAAGCCTCATTACCTTGCACTTTCACAAATAATCACTCCTAATATATTGGAGAAATCAAAACTTAGGATTTCCAGTATGGACTGTTTTGCCAGAGCTAGCAGTGTGAGCAGATACATTCAGTTATGCATCAAACCTGTGAGGAGACATCTACTGCAAGCATGCAGTGAAAGGGAACAAGGAGCTTGACTTTTAACCTAGCTCAACTATAGCCAGAAAGACATTTAATCCCAGTTTTGAAAACTGCATGTTAACTGCACTCTGTGCTTAGATCTGCTGTTATCACAGGTCATGGGTATGTGGCTTTCAATTATGTGTTTTTAAGTGTACTGCTTGCACAACAGCCAATGTCTAACACTGTGAATACTTAATTCTTGGGTGTTTTGTTCACTGCCACGATCCTGCCCCTAGCTATGCATTTCAGTCCCTCCCTCTGGTTAACATAGGCACTTGAGTTAATCTCATCCTGTAACAAGCCAGTTCAGGGAGTTAAATCAGCAGAAAAATAATCCTATTAGAAAAGAGATTAACTTTGTAATGGTTCAACTCCTTGATTTCAGGATCAGACGTGATGCAGAATAAAGGATGTAAAACCATATAGGACTTCAGCAGTCCCAACTTAGATCAGCTTAAACTACCATAAAACTGCACCTAATCAGATAGATACTGGCTTTTAACTTTTCTTTATTGCCTGAAAAAAACCATGCTGCAAAGAATTGTTGCATACAAACTGGAAAAATACTTTTTTCCTCTGCTTTTGGTAACTGTGTTCAGTATACCTCCCACATAATCGGGCTCCTATCCCACAAACAACCCTCTGAAGGTCACGGAATTATTTTAGCACTTAAGGTTCCATGTCCACAAGTATCTGTATTATTACCATCTAGTCTGATTCACAGCTTCCCTTTTATTATTTATACACTGATAAATAGCAATAAATTTTTAGTTTCACAGATACTAAATTGTAAAATGATCTTTATGACCACAGTTTCCAAAATCTGAAAAGATCTAAAACCAAATTATCCAACAAGAAGTCTAGAAGGTCCCTCCTGCAAAATACATCAACTGCACAAAATCCAAATTTGAATTCATAAAGGATGTCTAAGGGAACAAGAACAGAAGAAACAAAGTTGACTTTTAGTATTTACTAAAAGTTTTTTATTAATCACCTTCAAGGAAAAATTCTTGGTTTATATCATACTGCTAAAAGCAACAGTTAACAGTTTCCCCAGGCCTCTGAGAAAGAACCCTCATGACTCCAAAGTGTGTAAGAAAATACCTAGCCAAACACCTCTTTCAACTGTTCGCACCACCTAATGCATCCAATTGCTTAGAGCATCCTCCTGTTTCCACAAAAGGATCTTCTGCGGTGAAAAGGAAATTATTTAAACAGCTGTTCCACCTGTGAAGTGGCCAGTTTAAGATGCTTTAAAAACTACCATTAATAATGAAATGAGAGCTTCCACAAACAAGACATATAGGCCATTGTGCACAAAAAGGCAGGAATTTTAATGACTAGTTCAGTCAAATTGGTTCAACATCCAAAAGGAGTTTTAAGTGCACTACGATAGAAGCTACTGTTTGGAGGTTTTGGCTGGCTGTTGCACAGTTTAGCATAGCCTGGACTGTAACAGACCCAATGAACAGAATTTCAAATACATTAACATGCAACTTAACAAGCACTGTTAGTTGTCCAGTTAGGTTAATTTACAGGTTTGTCTAGCCTAAGTTTTTTTTCTTAAAGTTTAGTTAAAGCTATACGTGCACAGAACAAGTTTTAAAATCCTTTCTTCAGTAACATATCCCTTCACTACACTATAGTTACACCTTAACAATCCTTGCACTTTCTTAAATCTGTTTTTAATGCCTTGCCTTCTTCTATTCTACCACTAAGTCAATTCAACTATGAACACAACCTTGAAAAAATTTTTGTCGTGTAAGACTGAGTCACTACTGACAGGCATAACTCATCATATTCATCTTAAGTAATTTAAAAAGGACACTTTTGTAAGTACTGCCCCCCCAACATAATCCGTGCTGTTTTATATTTCTGAACAAATCAAGAGTTTTAGATTAGTAATTATTACCATTCTTTCCTCATGAGACTATTTCTGAAACATTATCATTCAGATAGACACGTTTTCTGCTTTAAATTCTTGGTATAGCTGGAACTTACTGACCCTAGAAATGCAGCTAAAATATAGAGATAGTTTACAATTGTGTAAAAATCAAAAAAAATCACTGCATTACCAACTCAAAAGTCTTCCTCCACCAATCCTTGTGTTCATTCTGCTTACAACCTGTTCTTACAGTAAATGTAAACAGTGACAGTAAACCCGGTTTTACTATGTATCATATAAAACAACATGCTCTTAGCGGAGTTTCTTTCAAATGGCTCCTCCTGAGATGTTAAATCCACACAATCCTGCAAGAATAAACTTCTGCTTTCAGTATTCCACTCAATGACATCTATTTTTAAAATGCTAAGTTAAAGTTAACTACAATAACATTTACTATCACATTTAGAATTCAGAAACTTACATGATGTACTACATCAGACAGACACAAGGCATGAATGAGAGGAAAGAGTAGGAAGGGACAAAAGTAACAGTAAGAAACCTGAACAGAGTGCTTTAGAGGTCTTTTCTATAGTCACAGAGACAATACAGACATCTTTTTTTCCACAGCTCAGTCTTGGACCAGATTTGTATTCATGTAAAGTAACATGCATCATAGACTGGGGTACGTACCTTCGAAACAGTTACAGGAAGTGTGAAATGCATGTTCTAGCCTATAAAGATTAGAAGGCAACTAACGCAGGGGTAAAGCAAATATTGCATCAAGTCTTCAGATAAAATTCATGCCTGGCAAGTATATATTTATTAAGTGGACAAGAATAGTGGTTCTGCCATGGCAGAAAGAGGCAGAGAGCACAATGAATTTAGGTCTTGTTAGAGAGTAGATGAAACAACCACCACACGATTGAAATGAAACTAGATGTGTACATTAAGGTCCAGAAAAATGTAAAGACATACACAGGTGCATGTACTCTTTGTAACCTTGACACATGAAGAGCAAGCTCTTGGAAGAGCTTGTCAGGAAATTTTCTGGAAAACAGTAGCAGATGCAGCCTTTCAGCCTACAAACATGGATTTCTATGATATAGACAGGGCTAAGTGTTTGGTATTCTAAAAACCAACCTTGGAAATTCTGGTTTGTTAAACATTATGTAGACCTTCCCAGGAGTCTGGCAGGGACCCAACAGATTTTAAGTCCTGACATCATTCAACTGGTTCTGCAGAAATGAATTTGGGTCCAGCATAGTTAACACAGTGCAAGAATTTAAAATATATTGCAATAGTGATGGCTACATCACATTTCCCCCTGCCTCAGTCTGTTCTGCAATAATGATGCAAGGAGGAGACAACCTACATAATGTAGCTTAGGCTCCTGATCTACACAGTAAAGCAGCCCAACAATGTCTGGAGCTAAGCTCAGCCTAAAGGCAGTAAAGCCACATTTCAATTGCAATGCACCTGGAATAATAAAGTCTCCTAAACCCCAGCTGGGTCTTTAACATTACAATACCTTTACTCTCCCACCCTCCATACATCCAACATCCCACTCTCTGTTCTCCCTTCCCACACTACCACAACTTTGTACTTGCTGGAGACAGCATGGCAATTTCTTATTCACCTGTCTCCTTTTGGAAGTCCCCTCTGAACCCTAAGATCTGGGAAGCAAGATGCAGACACTTCTGTGCATCAGTGAGTCAGAGATAACAATTCTGATTTGCCAAAGATCTTTAACATCTGCATCATACACTATCATGTACACATCTTATACACAACATAGATGCAAATTAACTGTACTGTCACCCCTTTATACTCATCTAATTACATGACTGTCAGTGAAAATGGCACCAAAAAACTCAGAAGCTGGTCGTGGAAGCAGCAGATGAAACCTGAAACAGGAAAGCCAAACACAATCCAACCTCTGCCTAGCTTCAGCTTCCTACAGAAAGGAACATTTAAAACCATAAGAATATGGTGCATGTAACATAAGAGAGCCCTTCAGATAGCACTATGTTACAATACACAGCAGCTACAGTGTGGGGAAGGGAGCAAGGCACAACTGCCCCAATCACAATGCTTTGTTGTTCCTCCTTCCACAGAGAGACAGTGAATTCAGGTCTAGCATGCTCTGTAAGACCACAGTTAGACTAGCATCAACACTTACTTAAGGTACACCTGCCATACCATGCAACTGGACGAATGGTAGCCTAGGGTGTGGAAAACTTCATGGTAGTGTTGCTAAAGACACCGATATCAAATTATGGCCTATCTTAACAGTAGGAGTAAGAAACAGAAGTCTGCCAGGGTAAGAAAAAAAATGTAGAGGACAACTTAGTAAAACTGAAGAAAATTGATGGAAGGGAGGTAATTGACCATAACAAAATTAGAGACTTCTAGGAAACCAGAATCCAGAGGCCTTCATGAAGAGGATGCAGTAGGAAAAAAATTAATGTAACCCAATCTATAAGAGTTGTGGGTTTTGTTTTTTTTTTAATTTATTTAAAGGGCACCCAATGTAAAAACAGTAATCACAATGGGTAAAAAGGATGAACTTTAATATGGATCAAAAAACCAAAGCCCATGCTGTATGTTAAACTACATGCTTTACTTAGACTGCAAATAATGATTTGCAATTTTCTGAATGCTAAAACCCCGTGTGATATGGCATGACAATATTAAAGCTGTTACTTTCCAGAATAGCTTTTACTTCAGTATGCGGACAGTAATTCAACATTTTGCATATTAAATTCTCCCTTGCAAAAGAAAATAAAACCTGAAGACAGCATTGGTTTTTTTAAGTTAAATAGTAACATATTACAAGCTACAGAAACACACTACTTTAACCAGCAGCTTAATTATGCAATTAAAGATCAATGTAATTTTTTAAAAAATATACTGAAGTGGGTAAGCTAAATGTGAAACATATTATCAGGATTATCAAAATTTTATTGTAGCATATTCTTACTTCTCTGTAGCTATCTACTTTGTGATGAAATAAACTATTCTGAAAAATCTCTTGCTTAAACATACTACAAGTACACTTATTAACCTGACCAGCTTTGAGCATAGAGGCTGGTAATTCATAGAATGTTTTCCTTATGAGACAGAAATCGGGTAATTAACTTTCTGAGCACTTGTCTTTCCTACCCCCCCAGAACTGGTGATCTTACAAACACTTTACACACCACCCTTTCAGAGTACAGGCCCAGACACACAGAAACATAACCTGTTTTGTAAAGAGACTGACATTCTACAACAAAAATCTTCTTAAGGGAGCACTAAGTCATCAGCTTAATTTTAAGTATTTTTGTAGGCTACATTAGCCACTAAGGCATGCCACAGTGTTATCAATTACTCCTCCCTCAGTCAGGAACTTTCATCCCCATCCCTCCACTTAATACTGATTTTAAACACAGCCCTAATTATTAAAAAGACCTGTTTAGAGAAATTCTGCCAGAAACTAGGAGATAGTTCACGGTAATACCAGATTTAAAAAGATGACATACAACACTCTGATTGCACCTACCTAGAAAATAAGAAGTTATGAGAAATACATATTTTAGTATATTAAAAAAACCAAGCCAAACCCAACTGAAACAGTAGTTATTTTGCCCTCAAGAGCAAGAATGGTGTAGCACAAAGAAGATTCTTTATTAAGTAAGCATATTGTTATTGTTTCTAATTTAAAGGCGTTTTAATAATGCCTTATTCTGGAAGAAAAGGGTATTGTTAAAGAGGCACACAGCCTTATATGTTAAGCGCATATGTTCAGCGAATGCTCACTTTACAAAACACTACAAATGTATCAGTGTAAACAGCTTATCCGGGTTTCAATTTTCTTCCGGAGTGCGTGTACTCAATGACCACAAATAAGCGAGATCGGGAAAGCCAAGCTCACTGGAGTGGCTATTGTCCGCCTCAATCTGCAGTGAAGTTTGCTTACCAGAAACGCGAAGGCTGAGAGAGACATAGCTTTCGGAGCATTACCGGTTTTACCGAGGGCGGACGCTGGGAGCGGCTCCGCGCACCCCCTTCCCCCCGCGCAACGCTTTGCTGACGGAATAGAGTCGAGTTCCTCAAAATGGGTGTGTGCGGCGGGGGAGGGGAGCCCTTCGCCGACCGCGCCACTGAGGAGACCGGCAGGGCTTACGGGCGTAGGGAAGAGGCAAGGGCCGCGCTCCCGGCCCCCGGCCGGGCTCCCCTCAGCCCCCAGGGCGGCCCGCGGCACGGCCGCCAGCGCAACGGCAGCTCCGGGCGGCGGCTAGCCCCACACGCTGCGCCGTACGCTCAGCCCCGCCGCCCCGCCGAGGCCGGCACAGTGCGGCCACCACCGGGCAGCCCCAGGCCTGGCCACCCCACCGCCACAGCGGCCTTAGCCCTCTTTATTCCCCTCAGGGAGCGGCCTGCGACCTCACCCTCCTCCTGCTCACCTGGTCGCCGGCAGTTCCCTCTCCGGACATGGCGTGTTAAAACAGGGCTGGGGCACAGAGGCCCCAAACAGATTAAAAACCCCTTTAAAAAGCGCCCGGCGCTGCTGCCGCCGCCGCGGGCAGCTCCACCGGTCACGCCAACCGCTGCGGCCCGGAGTTCCAGCAGCGTTAGCAACAAAATGGCGGCGCGGCGCCTCCGGTCCGGCTTTCGGCGGGGGCGGGGGGAGGAGCGGCGCCGCGCCGCGCCGCGCGGGGGACGCTGGGAAAAGCCAGGGGCGGTGCTGAGCGGCCACAGTGTGGCGGCGCGCGGGGAAAGCGGCAGGAAGTGCGTCACGGCAGCGCGCGGCCCCGGGGCGGAAGTGGTCAGTGAGTGCGTCCCCCTGGGAGGCGCCTGAGGGAGGCTCCGATGGCGAGGGGGGCGCGTCGGCCCGGCACCTGTGGCGAGGCCCGGCCTTCCTCCCCGGTGTTGTGGGGGGCAGGCCTGTCTCCCGCGGGCCAGCCCCGCCTGCCTCCCGCCGCGTAGGGGCAGGGCGGAGCACCGGAGCCCACCCCGGAGCCGCGAGCGGGGCGCTCCCTGAAGGGCGGCCAAGTAGGGCCCTGGGGGCCGCGGTATTCGTACTCATGGCGCTCGTGAGGGTAGCAGTGCGGGCGTTTTCTCCTATGGCTCAGTCTCCGCTTCCTGGCGGACCGCTTATTGTTGAAAATTTGAAGGACAGTGGGCAGAAACTAGGAGGTTTTGGTGATCTCTAGCCCTGGCCCTGCGGGCTCGTCATGGGCTGTTTCGTTAACGAAGCGCTTCCTCTTGAACGGTCACTTTGCAGCAAGCCGGCGCTCTGCCCTTGGTGAGGTAACGTCAGCAATGTCTGCTAGCAGTAGACCCATCCCTTCCACCTCACAAGAGCTCGTGTTAATCACGGAGGCAAGTTCAAAAGACAGGCTAAAAGGTCATCGTCTCAAAAGATCTCAAGGACACAGGAGGCAGCTCTCCCAAAAGCTACTTAACTTTATTTACAAAGTAATCACCAGTCTGTCCGTGAGAGAAGGGCTTTGAATCAGCCACTGCAGAGAAACTGTCTGCTAT
This sequence comes from Ciconia boyciana, assembly GCF_034638445.1. Lineage (NCBI taxonomy): Eukaryota > Metazoa > Chordata > Aves > Ciconiiformes > Ciconiidae > Ciconia > Ciconia boyciana. Next base: position 9,622,527 of record NC_132939.1, read on the forward strand.
ATGAAACAAATTTATTGAAGGAGGCTTGGCAGATACCAAGGTGAAAGATGACTTAGCTGCATTTACAACCGCAGTGTAAGTTTTCTTAAAGTTGTATAATACAGACATACTTATGCAGAAATACTTGATGTAACTTGATACTGGCAGTCTTTGGGTTCCTTTCTGCTTCATCTTCCAAAAGTCATCTTCTTAAAACACAGCAATGTGTGGAAAGAGGAAAACATAATATGTAACCTTTTCTTCTGAAGCTTGACCCAAAAGAAAGGGGAGCAGATAGTAAACACTTATTTTACCAGTCTGTGGAGTAACATTTTTCTTCTCAGTATTGAAGAATTTTGATTGTTATTCTTCAGAAGTGAAATACAAACATGCTTATAAATCTATCTTGATAGATAAGCTGTCTGGTTCTCTGATTTCTTAGAGAATAGTGATTTTGTGATACTAGGCTAATTTGTTGTTTCTTGTGGGCTATTTCTTCCATGTCACAACAGACTCCATTTTAAAAATATTTGATACATAAACACAATTTCTTTCCATAAAACTGCATTTCCAATTCATCAGTGTAATGTTTTTCCATTTCCCATCTAGGAACCAATTCCTTACAAGTAATTGCTTAAAGCAATGCTGGTGAAACTTGTAATTAGATAATATGAATGTTATTCTAAGTCTACAGAGTGTCAGCTGTCTTAGTGGCCTGGTTGAAATATTGGTCTAGTTCTTTAGTTTTTTGTTCAAGTATATTTCTATTCTAATTTTAGCTGCTTCTGGTTTTGGGATAGCCATCTTCAGTTTCATAAAATGGTAAAGGTGTTTTTGAATGATGACAGCACCAATGACATCTTGCTTGTCTAATAGAACGAGTTAGTAAAGAGCATAAGTGATGCCTAATGTCATTCAGACTTTTGCTCCTTATGTCCTATAGCCCTTCACCCCACATAATAAAGTAATGTGCTATCTCTTAAAATGGTGGTGTTCTTGATTTCATAATTCTATGCATAGAACAGACCTTGGGCAAAACCCTAGCTGCTGTATATACAACTAGTGCTTATTGCCTTTCTGTCAAGTGTTGCTGTGATAGCTTGACTGAACTGCAGCTCTAATACATGGTCTTAACTCTCATGTGTTAGTTGGAGAAAATTAAAAGGAGCACTAACGTACATAAAGAAAAATTAGATTTTAAATTCTTATTGATATGTTGTACCTTACCACTTCAGCACTAATAGCTTGCCTTGTTTTGCAGTTAAATGTGAACTTTTTCACAACTGTGTGATAATGAAGATGTTTGTATTTTGGTGTGAATCTCACAAGGGGCAGTATTACTTACAAAACCTGTGTGTAAAATGATAGGTTATGTTTCAAAGTAACTTTGAAAATGTTTCCTTGTCTTAAATGTAGAATTTATATATAACAGTGTTAGCTTAACTCAAGTTTTGCCTTGCTGTAACTTAAATTTGGACCTGATGCAAAAATCTACTGGCTTGAGTTCAGTAGTGTTGTAAGTTTATGTTAGTTGACCCATTTGACAGGCTGATTTGGAGCTTTCTTGTTGCTGGTATGGGAGCAAATAATGGGGATGCAGCAGCTAAGCTTATAACAACTACTTATTTGCTAATTCCTTCAGCGTAGCTCAAACATTGTTTTAGAATGTGGCTGTTCCTTCCCTTCCTTCTGAAGCTGTGTCATCTTGAGTGGAGTAGCTCAAAGCTTCTAGCCTGAGGTAACTGAAGCAGTGAAGGCATGATTACAGGCCTGTCTGTTTGGGAAGGCTGCACTTTAATTTTCAGATGGTTTGTGATATCAAAGCAACAGGACATTGCTAATATGTACTATGCTGTAGTGATTCATGCTTAGTTCAGTAATTGACATGAAACTTAATGGAAGCTATGAGTTAACAAGTAAACTATTGTGGATTATACTGCTCTGTGAGTGAGTGTTGCAGAAATTGAAAACAAATCTGAAACTGAACATAAATTGAAGACTGCTGCACCTACAGTTCAGTGGTACTTAAATATTTCTGCTTGGAAAAAATAGACAAAAATTATGTGTCACTTACAAAAAACAACTGGAAGAAAATGAGGTCTTAAAACAAATAGATGTTGAACCTTAAAAGCTGACAGGCCAAGATCTTGGCAAACCATAAAGTGGAGCAAACTTGAAAGGAAGCTACTTTCACAGAGTTGGGGCAGTGATTATCAAATAGACCTGACATACCTGTCTTCCAAGTGATTTTAGCTGCCACAGCAGATTATTTTTTAATACTAGTTATGAAATCGCAGGTTTTGTGCAACCCTTTTAGTGCAACTCTATAACCGCCAAAAACGTTGTTCAGAAACTTTTTTCAAAAGGATTCACTCGCAGATATAATTGTCTGCTCAATGCTAGAGAGAATGTTTACAGCTCTTAGATTTGAACTGCCCTATTAATTTCTATGTGTTAATACTGAATCTCAAGCTACCTGAATGCAGAAGATGCTGGGAATAGTCCTACCCACTCCATCATACTATTTTTGGAGGCTGTGGGCGGTGTCACCCCTCCTTTAAGATTGATTTTGACATATGTAGGGTGAAGACATGTTGACCTGAAAACGGAGAGACCCTGTCTTGTTATTGGCCAGGGTGATGGTGGGCCCTGTTGTTTCCTCAGCTGAGAGTTCTGCAGTACTTGAGTACCCCTATAGAGCCCATAATCTGTCCTTTTATATTTCTAAATTCATGACACCATGGGAATTCTGTGAACCAAAAAAAGAAGGCAGTCTAAATTTATATTCCCATAGGCCATAATTAAGAATGAAATTTATCTTTCTACCAAACTGGTTTTGCTCCCCATTTGACAGCCACTGGTTTAGAGTGAGGTGTGTCTCACTAATTGGTTGCAGCAATGGCAAAGACGAGGAAGGAAGCCAAACCCAAGCTAACAAGCTTTGCTGAGTTTGTTTTCTTGGGCTCTGCACTGGTACTGCTGGAGTTTGTAGTGAAGAGTGAAGGAAGCAGCTGGGGGGATTTGGGTGGTGAGGAGGAGAAGGCAATAGTGCTCAGCTGAAAATGGTATCCTGTAAGGACCTTTCAGCTGACAGGAATGTCAGTGTGTGAAACTTTGCATGGGTATGTGACTGGTAGGAGCTGTGGCATCAGATCTGTTGCCTGAGTAATATTCTCTGAAATAGGTTTCTTTCTGGGCATTTTCTCACTCTGTTCACCATGTCATGTGCAGCACAGCACTAGAGAAGGCCTTTCTGTGCTCTAAATAAGTGATCTACAGGTTCTGAAGTAGGAGATTGGAGCAGTGAGCTGCTTGCTCATTACATGAGACTCAGGTCAGACTGATACATGCACTGTGGGCTTTGGAATATGGAAGACCTTAATATGTCAAAATGATGCAGCCTGGGTATTGGATCTGTTGCTGCTTCTATGTTGCTGGATCCAGTAGTGGTCTCGTTTATCATCAGTAGTTGGGGAGGAGATGTCTTATTTTGTTTGAGTTCTGCCTTGTTTCCAGTTCATCTTCTGTTGTCATCTTTCCCGTTTGACTACTGTAGGCAATCTGTGCAAGAAAAGCATGGTAGGCATACACTGTGTGGGCGTTATTCCAGCTACCAGTGTCTGAGGTGCTGGTGATTATCATCCCAGTAGAGGTTTACAATATGGAAAGAGCAGAGAGGGTCATATGTCATGAAAGGTGTCTGGATTACAGGAACAGAAACATAAGTTATGACAGCAATAGCAAAGGATGAAATTCTGTGTCCCTTGTTACCTGGTGAATGGGGCTTCATGATCACAGTCTGCTATGGCATTAAAAAGAAGGGAATCAGTGACATGCGGTGGTAAATGATGTGGGTGTAATGCAATGAAAGGAAGTTTCTTTTTTGGAGAATAAAGAGAAATTTGTCACGTTTTAAAATTAGTTTATTTAAGGAGTGAAACTAATTTAGAAATTTAGTATATAAGCACAGAACAAAGGTGAATGGGTTAGTGAATAACTAGGGTGAATAGTAGAAAATAATTGTAGTGAAATACATAGTTGCGGTAATGTATTTTAATAGTGTAATAAGATGTTAAAATTACGGATTGAATTCTAGCCTCCTCAACATCAATTCATTTCCTTGAATTGGCTATCATTTAATGCTATTTAACACAGTATTGCCTCATTTAGTTTTTGTAAGCAGCTTTTCAGCTTTCCAAGAAAAGTATAAATAATCCACATGTAGACCAAACAAGCTTTTTCAAAATCTTGTTCTGTTTTTACTCTAGCGTTCTTTCCCAGTATAAGTAGTTGTTCTCTTTCTATAACACTACTTACTGTTGTGGATCAGTATGAGTATTCATCAATGTTTATTTATATTAGCTTGTGGATTCTTTGGAAAATTTACCATAATGAAATGAAATCTGAAGCTGGATCTCTGTGTCTGTTTAAAACTGTATTTTAATGATGAAATATTAAGCAGTGAAAATAGTGCTGAAAGTTGTTTAAGCCAACAGCTGGATATCCTCAGAGGCAGGGTTACATTGTTTTTTTCTTAAGATTTGGGGACAGATATTTACAGATCATTTATAGTCTACATACAGTGAGTCTAACATGTCCTGAATGCTTTGGGTGTATAGTATGTGTGCAGATCAGTTCTCCAGTACGTGCACAGTCAGTCTCGCGTGTCCAGCAGCCATTTCTATGGCATTCCTGCATGCCTACCACCAGGCTGCAACAGTGTCCAAGTGTCTGAAAATCAGAGAGAGACTAACATCCTCCAGTTCTGCCTGGACAAAATTTCCAGGCAGAAAAATAGAAGAAATCTAGAAAAACTCAAATTACAGAACAAAGTTTTAAAAAAAAACAAACCGCCAAGTAAAAAAACCCCACACAAACAAACGGAAAACCAAATCAATAAAAAAACCCTCAACTGAATAATGCTATTTGTCTGTGTACTGGATTAAAGTGGAGTGCAAAACAAGCCTTGCAGCTAGAGGGATAAAGATGAAATAATGTATACAAATACATCAGCACAGTTCACTAATTGCGGTGTTGTCAAGTTTTTGAGTGTTTGACTTTGTAACCTAAGTATTCTTGAAGTAGTTAAAATGTGTTTAATGACCACTACCATGGCTAGTCCCTGTTGGCTTGTGACCACCCTGTGTCCCCAGCACTGTGATTCACCCGGGAGGTGGCAGACAAACACCACTCTGGCTCAGCTGGAAGCAGAGCGAGGGGACAAGCAGCACGTACTTGGCAGCTGCCCAACAGAGAAAATGGCATGGCAGTAACTTCGGGTGTTTTTATGTTTAGATTACTGGACTTTTTCCCGCCATGTTACTGTTTGACATCAGAAGTGGCTTTCTGTGAATCCTGCTATGAGTCACAGCTTGCAACGATGAATCATTTTTAAAGTATTTTAACTTTACCTTATTTTAGAAAAAAGTTGTGTGCATCCTGGTTTTACGGGTATTAATACTCAAAAGTAGTAAGGGCAGAAAGTAGAAGCATATGGAAGGCAAATAGGGGCATCAAAGGATGATTGGAAATCAAAGAGGGAACTTGGCAGTCATCATCCAACAAATGAAAAGGAGAACAAAGTGAGGTGGGACAGAACATACTTAGTTGTAATTGGTGTTGCACACTTCTACATACCAGTATTCAGCCTCAGTTGTTTTCTAGCGTATGCTTATTCTGGTTGTAAATACAGAGACAAAGCTTTTTAAAAACATAGTGTTGATTGCAGTTATTTCTCACTTAGGATCAGTGACACAAACTTTAGTGTTAATTGTGATTATCTGATATAATACTGGAGTGCTTCCAAAAATGTTTTAATAAAACATTTAAAGCAGATAAAAATTGACTATCTATGCATAGTGTTGCTTGCACTCAAATGCCTTCTACTTAGCTGAATAATCCAATCATCATAAGATGAGGATGTAAAAGTAAGTTTATAAGACATTAGATGCTATTCATTTTCATAATATATTGGAATACATAAACACAGAACATCACAGGTTTCCCCCTCAGGCTGTTTTGAGTAGAACTCTTGTTTTCTTAAATACAAGTTGTCCACAAACTAGGAAGTTCACCCTGCTGACATAAATCGTACCTATTCAAGTGCTGTGTTTGTGCAGCCTGCAGAAACAGGAAAGGTGGAACTGGCCAACCAGTCCACCTGTAATGGGGGTGGGGAGGTTGCTATGCGACTGTAGTATATGATGTTTTACTTGAAAGCTCAGCTCCAGGAAACAAGGGTTTACATAAGAATCAATCAGTCTTTCTTTCTTCTAAGTTAGTTTCCTTCTATTACGAAACAAAGCTTGTTTGTGTGATCCAAGTACATCGCAAACTCTCAGAAACCTAGAAGCAGTGTGAAAGAAACCAAAGTTTAGAGTTGTTTTAATCTCCTTATTTTAGGCAAGCTTGACTTGCAAATCTTGGAAATGCCAGTACCCTCCTAGTGCTGGAATAGCAGTCACCCCCTCCTTCCACATTCATGGTGTACGGCTTGATCAACAAAATATTCCTTGCCTCAGTTCACTTTCAAAACCTATTGTGACTGTCCTGTGGGTCCCAACTTAAGCTACACTTCTGTCTCTAATGCAACTATTGTCAGAGTTTATGATTATCAAAGTTTATTTTGAAGAAATAACTAATGTTTCTGACCTATGTGCAAACCTCCTATACTGGTGATATTACCTAGTCCAGACTTAGACCTGCACGCTGCACTTGAAATAACAGCTCCCTTTGAGTTTATCCCTGTGTAAATTTGCCTTGGCAGATTGCGTGCTCTTTGAATTAAGGATTATGTTTTCATATTTATTTGTAAAGCATCTGGGTACCATGGTGATCAGATCAGACAAGCAGACAGTTAAATTTGCACTTAATGTTAACTGACAGTGCCAGGGTCCTTTTCCATGAGAAGTTGGGCTTCATGTTAACAGAGCTGTGTTCTCTAGTAAAAACAGTGATTCCAAGTATTGGCGTGTGCTATTTTTTAGTAAATTAACAGGGACACAAAACTAAGGAGATGCTTTTCCATTCTCTTTATTAGCTAAGCTTGTAGTTAGCAGTGAAGTTACTGCATTTGAACCTCAGTCACGATACCTCAGCTCTACCACCACGTGCTATAGTAGAATTTGCTTTGTTTTTCTATTTTTGAAATAGCATAACACTACACTTTGAAATCTCAGTTAAAGGAAATGTCTCAGCCTAGAAGAAAAAATATCCTTCAGGTCAACATTTGGAAAAGTATTGCCTCTTCTAGGCAGCTCTAATTACATATTAATTGTACTTAAATCTTACATTACAATTCATTTCATGTTATATTCATGCATTTGTTATTTTTTCCTTGTGTTATTTTGACAGTTTTTAAATAATAATACATGGATGAGCATTTGCTCTGGAATAGTCATTTAATTTTATTAGCATACAGAGGGCAATGAGGCAGAAAAGGGAATGTCATGCTTATATATTAGCTCTTGTTCCAAGTAGTAGCTTTCCAAAGACTGTCTGGGGACAATTCCTGGGGAAAATTCCTCCCTGATTATGGTACACATTATCACATACTGTTTGTGAGTTGCTATTGCTATACAGCAAAGCAGTTAAAACCCTCAATGGTGAACTACAAGACAGGCCATGAAGCAGTTCCTGTCATATATTACTGTAATTTTAGTTGCATATGTGTGTATGTATATGTAAAATTACCCAAAATGTAATGATCCTGCAGCGATTTAACACAAAAATGAGTGCGCCATGGATTTTTGTTATATTTGTTTTTTCCTTGACCAGAAACGATCTGCCTTTATTTCTCCATTATTCAGTCTTTCTGTTGCCACTCTTCTTGTGGTAGTTTTTCCTGGTTTTGTTCTGTGAAGCAACAGAACAAGAGCTGCTGTGTATCAGAAGTATGCATCCGTTCCACTGTATGAAAAACAGAATTTAAATGCAAATTTGATTGAAAATGAATGAATCCTACAACTTTCTTTTTTTATTTCTGGAATTTGTTAGAATTCGTTAGAAATTCGTGAGCACAGAAGGATGTATGTATCCCAGTACAGTTTGGGAATGCCATCCACTCAGACATGACAATAGGTTTGGGAATATTGTCAACGCTAATTACCTTGTAAATCCAAGTGCCCATTGCAACAACTGTAGCTTTCATTTCAGTTACAAACATATTGGCAGCAGATCTGAAACAATTTAGCGGTAATTGTTTTCACAGAATGGTAGAAAGATGCCTTTGGACTATTTTTTGGATGCTAAAAGTAGCAGGGGACTTACTCACAAAGCTGTATGCATATAAAAAGCTCTGGACCTACTGTGGATTAAACATCAAACTGTGCTTTCTGCAGTATGTGCTTGTGTTCCTGAGTGAAATATAGCCTATGTAAGAATCACTGGTCTGTCAGAACAGAACCAGTTCAGTCCGCGGATCTGTGTCAGTGCAGTCTGACAAAGTTGCTGCTAACGCTTTTGTGGACTTTAGCTCTAAAACTGCTTCTGAAACTCCCATTGCCATCACCTTGCAGAAATGTTGCATGCCTAAAGAGCAACAGGTCTCTATCCTAGTAATTAGGGAGAACAGAATCCATTTCTATGTCGTATAACAGGCTACCCCTAGATTAACTTCGTTACTACTAAGAAATTAATTTCAAGGGCCTCCTTTATCCCATGATCCCCGAGATGATCAGAGAAGTTATCCCTTAATTTCTTTTCGGTGCAAGCAAGAAATAACATAGTATGTCTTGGAATACAGAGCCAGGCAGCTCTGTTTGTCTACGTGGCTGGTGAGATCGAGGGCATGGCAGCAGTGTGGAAACTATCAACAATAGCATGGTATTATGGAGGGATATACAAGTCTCGTTGGAAAGTGTGTGGTAACTTACTTTGTGGTTCCCATACTGGAGACAAATGTTTAAGGAGTATGATAAGCTAGCTGATGACAGTGTGCATATGTGATAGACCGAAGGATGGCACGTAATAGTATCTCGTAAGTTATTTGCTCATCAGAGGATGTAATTGTGTTTAGAAAACCTGAACGACAGCAGGTTTGGCTGGGTGCATTAGAGTACTTAAAAGACTTAATGCATTGTGTATGTTATCTAGCTCAGTGTGCTTTTTCCAGCGGTGTCTTTGTCCTCCCACTTTGCGTTTTGTTTCTTCCTTTGCTGTGTGACTCACTTTTATAATACGCTTTTGTTACAATTATCTGCTGGTTTTCATAATGAATCCTGTTCCTTCCTTTTGCTACCTTCCTTTTCAGGTTTGCTTTGAGAATTCATATGTTTATAAATTCATGATCTTTTTTGCATTTTTCTCACAGAAGCTAGCTCTCTGTACTAGTTACCAGTGTTAAAGAATTGTGCCTAAGCTATTTACCAAATCATTACATATCTTTTATTTTCTGAACATATTTTAGTCTGTAGGGGAAAACACTGCTGTATGCACCAGAAAAGTGAGAACGCTGTGAGAAATGTAAGTTAATACCAAGAGGTAATGAAGAAAAATGCCACTGTTTTACATATAGTGGTAAATGACCCTTAAAATAATGATAAATTTTGAAACCATATTTACTCATCTTTTCAAAGCCCTCAGAAGAATACTATGGATTAAAAACTGTTAAGGCTTGTTTTAGCCCTCTCCTTTGTACTTAAAAGTTAGAGCATCTGTCACTAATACTCAAACAGAAGCACTGCTATCTGAGAGAACTAACTAGTTAGATTAAATAAATTTTAAATGTCTATAGAGCTTTTTAAAATGCCTATATCTACATGCGTATATAAAATTGAGGAAACAACTCCAGTTTCTCTTTCCCAGCTGTATTTCATTAATTCTGATTTTTGTATTTAACTCATACTAAAAAGAAGGACATACAGCACATGATGGTGACAACATAAAGGCATTTATGAAACCCAAATACAAGGTATATGGGTGAAAAGGCAATTTCAGTCCTGGATCTGGAAATACAGATTTTTTTTTTTTCCTAAATCTGTTTAAAATATTTCATAATGTTAAAATACATTTTAGTTCAGACAGGCCTTAGGAGCTGTTTGGGCTGATGCTGTTTCTTCTGTATACTCAGGGCATTGCTTATACATTTTTCTCATATTTTGGTTACTTGACATAGGGTTCTAGAAAACAAACTGAACTGTTACCAAATGTGGGACCTAAGTTACATACATCTAAGGTGATATAGCATGTTGTCTCAGAACCATCTGACAGAGCTTTCTGGTAGCATTGCCATCTATTTCAGTAAAACATCGGAGTGACAGTGAACAACAAATGACTGAGAAATTCCAATAATGTAAGAAAGAGGAATGAAACACAAGTAACTATTTTGAGAGAAACTATTTTACCTTTTATTTTTGTGAATTCAGAAAAAATATTATTCCTAATGATTATCTGAATATATAGGATTCAATTAAAGTAATTTATTTTGTATTTTAGAAAGATTTGGAATAAATACATTTTCCCATTACATTCTGAGAATTAAAAAGGGAATACTTTAGGCACTTGTAAAATAATACTCAGATAAAGGTATGTGCTACTTTTCTGTGATCAGTACCTGTAAATAACTATAGAATATCCTTTATAGGAGCTGTCCAGATTTTTTACTGGGGGTAAAAAGGAGATCTCATTAGTTGGCCTTCTGTGTAGTTCTTTTTAGGGACTAATGCAGTTTGTTTCTATTAAAAAAGGGCACATACTGAAAAAATTGTCTGAAATAATTTTTGGAATACAGTGTCAAAATGTGTAAGAATTAAACCTGCCATAGGCTAAAGCAGATACCAAGAGCTCGAGGGAGGATAGAGTAAGGAAAGAGTAATAGCCCTTCTTTGCTTTCTCTTTATCCAATTTTGTAAATAAAAAAATGGAAGATACGAAGCTAAAATCTTCAATGTGTCAAAGCCTGTCTCCCTGTAAGGAAGGGATTCCCTCCTTCAAACTTTAGGCACTCTTGAACCAGCACTGAAATTTACAGTCAAATCCATCTCTAAAGAGTAATGAATGCTTAAAATTGGAGTGTAATTTGAAAAATACTATAAAAATAGGCAACAGCCAGACCTGGGGTTGCCATTACTAATGGAAGAAAAAGTCCAAACACGCCATCTGGAGTGCATGTGACATGGCTATCATTTCATATTGCCTGTTGGATCCTTATTTCTTCTCTTTAGATTGTCCTTGGGTTAAATTCTGATCCTAGAGAAGTTAATTGTAAAGCTCACAATGATCTTACTAGTGGACTGCTTTAAAGAATCACTTGTAATTTGCAGAGCTTTGGCTGCAAAATGGGGTGATAGTATATTTGAGGTAGCCATCTTGTTCCAAGTGCAATGCTGTTTTCTGCACATCAGATCTGTCAGATCCTGTAGACTGTTGCATTTGTCCTCTAATTGCAAGAATAGTGTCTTGTTGTCCCTAACAATTACTTTAAAAATGTGAAGAGGTGCTGTAGTTGTTCCAGAGCAAATTGTATTTTTGACACCTATTGACCCTTCAAATCCTTTTAGGAACTGGCTATCTTTGAAAAAAATCACAAAATCATTATTGAATTAGTTCTCTGGCCTGCATCCTCTGTCCGTTTCCTGGCCAGAAAAGCAAAAAGGTTAAAAAAAAAAAAAGGCATTCAGTCCAGACTGGTATGGCACCTCTAGGCTGTTTGAGTAGGGGGAGAAGTAAACAGTTTTTATAAACAAGGTTCCAGATACAAAGAGCAAAAAGGTAAAACCAGCAGAAGACATATTAGCTTGTTTACTTGCTTACTACTTAAACTTTCCCTACCAGCTTTTGAGAATCCTGTCACATCCCTCTCTGCTATCCATAAAGCATCTGTCCTGCTTTTTTCATTGCTTTTTGCTACCAGTGGTATGCTTGCAGCTCACCAGTTCTTCTTTACTATAGGCTAGCTCTGTTAGCAAGCACATGAAATCCAGAATGTGGTTTGGGAACTGTAAAACTTCACTAGTCTAGTGGATACTGAGCTGGGATATTTTCCTTGCAGGATCTTTCCTATTCTCTCTAAAGGCTCATAAGACTTTATTTTCTTGGGTTTTTTTTCTTGTTTTTTTTTTCCTTTATTTCATTTTTTTCTGTCTTTTCTTCCTTACAGAACATTTGATTTAATAAATTGCATTCAGACAGGGTTAAAAAAAAAAAAAGTGTAAGATATTTAGGAAAAGACTGCAAACCCAATACATGTACTCTGGTCATTTCTCTGGTATAATTTGTGCCAGTAACTGTGTCACATTGCTCTGCACAGCACTGGGATTTGCACACGTGTCATGGGTGACAGAATCTACTTCATATTCTCTTTGTAAATGTCAAGGTAAGAAGTAAACAGCCTCCTCCCAGACACTACTGAAGTTGCTTTAGGACTACAGAGTACGTGCCATGGTAGTCTTTAAATTGTGCCCTGGTTTCCTCAAGTATCCTAGTGTAGGAGTTGTTACTGAGGCAACACAAGGACTACTGTGCAATTCCCATAAAAACAAGTCACTGGGGTGTGTCAGGCGTCTACATGCACATACACAGTGGCTCTGGATTGAAAATTGCCTTTTTTTTTTTAAGTTAAGCAAATGAGAAAAGCAAATGGGGATGGAAATATTAAAGTAAAAAGAATGCTTAAATATTTGGATTTTATGTTACTTTTCTGTGCCCTGCTTTGGGTAGGAGAGAATAGAAATACTGCTCATCAGCTGACCTGAGCCTGCATGAAGCTGATGGGTGGGTGGCTTTACCAAATGGCAGTCTTCTCACCTGCAAGTCTGATACTGAAGGTTGAGCAGAATCATTCTCAGGTTGGACTGGGAAGAGTAATTTCTCTATTTTATATGGAGAAATTTCTCCGTGGAGCACTAGCATTTTTTCTGTGCTAGCCGCATGAAGGTGTGGAACAACCCAGTGAAGGATACAACTGTTTTGTTCTAAACGAGCACTGTGTGATAGTTGAAGTGGTCTGCTGAAGTCACAGCTTTTACATTGGCTAGAAATAGATAGGAAGCAGAAACCTTTTCAGTTAGCCCCAAATGAAAGAACAGTTCCTAGAGACAGGCAGCAGACACAGTTCTCTCATATTAAGTCATAAGTTGCATATAGTTGTTTCTCTAACCTTTTTGGCTTTTTGTGTCTGTACAGCAGATGTTAATGCACCTGAAAATAGAAAGTCTGAACTTACATATTCATCCTTTTTTCATATTTTAAAACAAGTGTGTCTATTTATATATGTATGTATAAAAATATGTATACAAATATGTATGACCAGCCCCTTTAATGATAATCCCCGAGCCATTCATTTGCATCATGCACAGCTGACTACCATTTATCTGCTCTGTTCCCCAGAGCCCATTTTGTATGTTAACATCCATGTTGCTCTTGCTGGTAGGATGGGCAGAGACTGTAAGTGGAATTACAAGGCACTGACAGGCTTCCTGCATACGCTGTCTCTTGGAAAAAAACCTATTTGCTCCTATCCTTCCTTGAAGCAGGGTACATGTAGACACAGTTCCATGGTGGCTTCCATTTGAAAGTCCTCTTGACAATCCTTCTGAAAGTATAAAAGGCAGGCAAGCCTTGCAAGTTGTTGGCTAATACAGGTATACCTCCAGGTGTATTTTCTGCTCAAATCCTGTGTTCCAGAGCATCTTTCTTTATAGTGGGTAAATGTTCTGATAATGGCAACCTCAGACAGGTAATGTGAGATCTTCATGTAGTGGTGCTCATTGGGTTAGCTAATTTCAAAATTACTTGTTTTGGCAAACTACTGTATGTTGCCTAACACTTGTTCCACAGGTGCCACAGAGGGATCCTGGAAATGAAAGGTTCCTTTGAAATGCACCCAGGTTTTTGTTAGCAGGATTTGGAGGAGTTTTGGAGTAGCTTAATTTGCCGTGGTGATGAAGTATAAGGGCATATATGAATTTAAGGCCAGCTTGAAAGACCTGGGAGGAAGCAAATTTCAGTGAGTGCTTTGTCTGTGGTGTAAATACCTGTTAGGAAGGGGCTCCATCCCAGGCTACTCTTCCACCTGCTGCTGAGTTTCCTCACCAGCTTAGTCAGTCAACTCATTTCAGACTGTAGCCAGATGATAAGATGGTGTATAGGCACTCTGAATGCAAAATCAAGATTAAAAAATGGAAGAAAAATAAAGGTTGAAGTACAGAACTACTAGAAAGAGGAGAAATCACTCTAAAGACTCTGAATTACTGATGGTCCTAAGCTTGACTAGGCTAAAAATTCTCTTTGTGATCATAAATGTATGTTTAAAATACTGAAACCAGAAGTGTCAGGATACTTACACATGGCAGCATCCTTGTATCTAAAAAGGTTAGGCAGAAACAAAATGTATTCTACTCAAAACACATGCAGAAAGGAAACAAAAGGGTACGAATGAGGGCTTCATCTTAGTGGGGTGTCCAAGACAAGCCTCCTATCTACTGACTGATTTCTGCGTGGACTGCTGCATCCATTGACCTCCATGCACAGATTTTATTGTACCAGCATGCAGGTACAGGAGAGAGATTAGCTCTGAAAAACATGTTTTAAAATAATTGCTTTAGAGCAATTTTGAAAGATTTTTTTTCTTCTATTCAACCATGAAATGGAAGTGTCCTGCTGATGGCTCCAGTATATTTTTAAATTGAATAATTAACATGGATAATAGGCATTCAGCAGTGTTTTTGTTGGTAATCACTGGATTTACTTATCTCCCATAAGGTGGAATGATTCAGAATCTTTTAATGCCCCAAAATAGAAGATAATTAAAACCCTACATACACAACTTGAAATAGAATTGAGTACAAATACTGAAGAGGAAAAATTAGAAAATGAGCTTTGGGGGAAAAAAGGAAAATATTAGTCCTAAGTTCTAATAATAGTAACCATACTTATGACATTACATTTTAAGTATTTGAAATTTTCCTTTCTCTGCCACACTTTGCAAGTGGCCAAGACTTCTTCAGAAAAATCTTGTCTGTGCTGGTTTCTTAGCAGGGCTTTGCTGCGTGCTGCATGGTAGGAGGGCTTGGCTGGACTGAGAGCAGAGAACTCACAAAAGTCATGTGGCTGCTATGTGATGGGTCTCAGGGGAGATTCAGAGTGGTCACATATCTGTTCATATAGAGTGGGTGCTATACTAGTCAGCTGCTGAAAATTATATATGTAGTAACTATCTGGTGAGCTGTGTCATAGTGAGAGGAAACTGTAAGGGTTTTTGTAGGGAGGGTTAGCTCATATAATCCATGATACTTAATTCCCAAAGGAAGTCTAATGAGCAAATACATGTCCTGGGTGTACTGTATCATACATCTGTTAATGGTGACTAGGAGTTATAGGCTCCAGAGCCACGCTAACACGCAAAGTTGCACAGCTTAGGTTAATCTTTGGTGCAATACCTTTCGTTGCAGTAATGCGGTTCTGGATGTAGACCACTACTTATGTTCTGTGTATCACTTACTACCTATCACTTACAGTCACTTGACAAGAGGGGGGCTGCTGCTTGCCATTGAAATGAATTCTCACAGTAGCGAAGAACTAACTTTGTGTAACCACTTTCTCTCCCAAATGCAAGAGATATTCTTTTAACATTAACTTTTCCTCCTCTGGAGGGGGTGGAAAAAGAAACTGTAGGTGACCAATGTCAGTCCTATCATTTACTTGACTAGATGAAGACAGTCATGCTGAGGTGACTGGGCATAGGATGGAACCCAAACAGAATAGGAAGCGAGTGACTAATCTTATTTCCAGTGTCCATAAAACAAGGCTATTGATTAACCTGTATAATAAGTACTCTTTTTACAGAGGTATAGTGGATACTTGAGACTTCACTATTCACTTCAAAGAACTAGTGATCAAGTTCATGTTGGCACAAGCAGGGCAGGGCTGGATTTCTCTACACTGTGCTTCTCTGCCAAATTCTGTCTACTGAAATACATGAGTGTGTGTTTGAAACATTATTTGCAGGCTTTGAAAAAAGATGCTTAACAAAAGCAAACATTATTTGCCAGTTTGGAGCTGCCCTTTGGTTTGTGGCAAAAATCTGTCATGAAATCGGGAATCTCTAGAGAAGTCTTGTCTGTTCCTGTAGAACTGTTTACAGTCCAAAATACTGACAAATGGGTCCAAGAGAGATACAGTGCAACAGTGGGCAGGGTGTTCTTACCAGTGTAACCTTAAATTGCTCCGACTCTTCTCAGGCTGTGATGCCTTCCGAGTAAAGACTGAACATAGATCAACTGTTGGTCATCCAAAGAACAATGAAGGCCAAAGTACCTTAACTGCCATGATTCCAGATTAGATAAAACAATGGCTTTCATGAAATAATCCTGATACAGTAAAAGGATACTTACATTATTATGCAACGTAGCAAAGCAGCATGCATGGGACCCATTTTGGACATATGTCTACGTCACTGTAGTTTGGCAGCCTCTCTGTGAGTTTTCCCAGGACCTGAATAGCAGAAACATCGCAAGTCAGTAATACTGTACATTGGCAGAACTTTGAGGAAAAGTTAGGCTGTGTCTTTTGGGATTGTGCTTGCCTCTAGCAAGTAGTATTGTTTTCTGTCTTGTATCAGTACTCTTCTGCAGACAAATCAACAACAAAATAAAGCAGAAGTAGCTTGACAGAAAGAAAAATGGATTTGGAACGCTGCTTTCGATAAGAGGCCAGACTCTGCCCAGCTTTTGTGCATCAGGTGGTATAAAACCTACCAGGAGCATCGTGTACCCTTCACACAAGTAGGCAAGAAAATGTGTGTTAATTTCTCCTGCTATTTGTGTACACCTGGGGACAAATGTTGCCAGAAAGGGGATGGTCAAGATGATTCTATCCCCCATTTAAATCTCTACAAGACAGAGAAGGGAAAGGCTGCAATGCCTTCTGATCAGAAGTGGCAAGTCTTAGGAGTCTATTCTAAGTTTCACAGCAGCTGTTTGTGTTTGGGTTTTTTTTTTTCTAAATCTTTCTGTTCTT
This sequence comes from Ciconia boyciana, assembly GCF_034638445.1. Classification (NCBI taxonomy): domain Eukaryota; kingdom Metazoa; phylum Chordata; class Aves; order Ciconiiformes; family Ciconiidae; genus Ciconia; species Ciconia boyciana. The sequence goes on from NC_132939.1 coordinate 9,639,462, forward strand.
GAAAAATACATCATAAGTTTAGTTAAATTGGGGTTTTTTTGAGCAACTGTTTTAGAAAAGAGAACAAAGAAGTGAACTTTAAAAACACGAAGACTGGAATTTAAACTAACCCACTCATTATTATTATTTTGTGATCTTTTGGATGTCTGGCTAAGTGCTTTAGTTTCTAGGGCTACATATCATGGTAGCTTTCACACACCTTCTCATACTGGCTATCTCTGGGAGTGAGTGTCGTCATAAAAGCACTACTTTTTCCCCAAAACTCCATGGAGCTGTATAGTATTTTACCACTGCAGTGTTTTTTTTGGGTTGGGGTGGTTTTTTTTTTGAGCATCAATTAACATAATGTTTATTAAATACTTAACACAGGTCTGATTCTGCAAACTCTTAATCCCAGAAGATTACACTGGGAATTCTTAGGCAGTGATTATTCATGTAACTAAAAATTGTTCACGTAAATACATTTTTACAGGAATAAAATCGTATACCCTAAATATTGTAAGTTATTTGATATATAGGGATTTCTGAATTAGAACTAGGCTTTGTTAATAGAAAACAGATATCACTGACTGAGCCTTCCTACAACCTGTCTTTTGTAAATTTTCTCCCCTCCTGACTTTTCCTTCTTTCAAAAGTCATAATCCTGTAATAGATAATTTTGAACCTGAATTTTAAATTTCAGGTTTGTATAAACTAAGTGGCAGAGCCATATCTCTAGCTCTGAATTCACTTTGGGCGGCTCTGTGCTCCAAAAATTCATTCATTTAGTGCTTTGAAGTACAAATGTGGTCAGAGAACACACTGTGAATGTTAATAAAAATGTATTACATCAACATTAAGATGAATTATGAAACAAAAATGTACAATTCAATACATTCAGTTTTAAAATAGAGACTTGGATGGTGTCTGTATTACTTCACATAATCAAAAGAATAGTTGTTGGTTAATAATTGAAAGTTGTATTCCATATATACAGAACTGTGGAAATAATTGTGTTCTATCTGATTTCAAAGATACTTTTAATATACTTAAGTATTGTTTGTCCATGTGCTGATAGAATTATTGGAAATTCAAATCTGTGCTGGTGCACCAGAGTTCACTTTTTGTTGTAGTCATAAGACATTTTTGTATGGATGACATTCTTTGCATTTTTTAGCTAGGTATTAATATCTTGAACAGCTTGGGATTTAAGAAAATATTTTGCTTTAGTGTACCTTTAATCTTTTTTCATTTTCATAAGCCTGCATGTCACTTGCATGGCATATTATAGGATTGATTGATCGAATGACATTGAATTATGATCTGCTATCTGGGCTGGCTTCATTACTCCAGTGCCTTACTGCTTTAGCATGCAAAAATTTTGAATTAAGGTTGCATTAAAAGATAATGCTGTCCTGTCATTTGCATATGCCAAACGTAATGCTTAATTGCTTGAGAGAGAAAACTCTTTATGCATCCCAAGTATGAGCATGCCCCAGGCTGCAAGAAAGGGGAAGGAAGTTGCGCGTTGAATTGTCTCATCTTCCAGCTCTGTTGGCAGAGTGAAAGAAGCAAGGTGATGGGAAGTTTCCTCTTGTCCTGTGATTGGAGAAAAAATAGGTTAGCCTTTAAACTCCTGTGGGAAGTAGGATAGCATTTCCCTGTGCTTTGTTAAACTGTCTGTGACTCAGAAGGGGGGGAAAACACCATCCCTCTTTCTGTTGATAGAAGCTTTGTAGTAGTGCTGCTTTTTTACTTTGACTCTTTCTGGTGAATTATTACTTTTGGCAATATGCATTAGTTTGTGCTACTAGCAAATGTTGGTAAAAATAATTAGCATATAAAAATGAGAAATAGCTTATTTGTGTCAGGTGCAACTTAAATTTCCTGGATTATCCAAAGAAAAGACCGAGAACAAGTGGTGATATGCCGCTAGAGACTTTGCTTGCCATTAACTTTATATACCTCCTTCCACTTCTAAATATTAAAATTCAAGCTAATAAAATCAGTATTTAATGTTTTATATTGTTCAGTTTCCCTGGTTTATTTTGAATTTTTATATATAAAGTTATATATAAAGAAAAATCTATTTTAAAAGCTTTTGAGAACTCTTTGTCTTCCATCTGGCATGAAGAGCATTTCTAGAGGGGAGGGGAAAGAAACAGAGTACTGTCTGAGGTAAATTTGATAGTAGAAGATGGGATAAAACAAGAGGCACTTAGACTAATTTAATTAATGCCATGGTGAATTTCAGAATATGCTGTCCTCTACAAGCATAAACATAGATCAGTAGCCGAATTAAGGAAGCAGTATTAGACTGCACCTGTTGGGTTTCAAACTGAATTCAGACCTTGTTTCAGTATTGCAGTTGGGACTGGCAGTTGCTGAAGGGATTAAATTATTTAAAGCCTTCAGCTGGCTAGTGTAGGCTAGCAGTAGCTTATAAAACACTTAATCTATTTTTTTAATCTCTTCATATGTTTGCTTTACTTAGACAGTAAAACTATACATGACACACACCTGCCACATTCTGAAGCTTCTTTGTCAGATATTTTAAATTTATCAATTAGAGCAGCCTTTAAACTGTAACCATTTGGGTTTCTTTGACAATACACTTCTTGTTAGTCTGTATGCTTTCTTTGATGAACTCAAAACCAAACATGAAGTATGCAGACATGAAGTTCTTTTTCCACCATTTCTTTTGAAAAAGAGGTTCCCTTCTAAAGGCAAATGCTGCTCTCCAAATAATTAATGTTTACTGTTACCGTTTGGTTTGTGATTTAAAAAAGAAACTAATTCCTAACAGTTTGGAGCTCTGGAACTATTTTTTGCAGTGCATTAGCCAACTGCTTGCACAGCAGTACAGTAAACCAGTTCAAAAATAGGTAATACTGTTTAGCTTGTTACGTGATATGTCACTTGTTTCTAGAAAGCTAAGAGTAAGTAATGAGTAGTTACAATATGGATTGGGTGGAAAAGCAATCTGGATAGCTGTGCAACACAGGATTAATTAGGTAAATCCTCTTAGGTTTGATTAGCCATTGCTTAGATCTACAGTTTGTTTTGTCATTGGTTGCTCCTGTTAATGTCTTCTTTCTGTCAAAGTTTATTACTCTGGTTTCAGTTTTGCATCATACCTTTTTTGTGTCAAAGTGAAGTGCTGCTGAATTAACTTACAACCTTCCCAATAATAAGCAGAGTAACACCTGGAGTCAATTCAAATCAGTGTTGGCATTCTCTTAAGAGTCTTTTTAATAATAAGCTTTTTATATGGATAATTTCTGTTTTGTTCAGCAAATGATGTATTACATCTTTTTAATTTGGCTTTCAATGTTAAGTTATGGGACGAGTAGGCATATATAGCTGCTAACAAGGATGAGTAAATGCTTATTCATGGAGATGAGATGGTTCCTGCAGTATGCTTTTCATCAAAAGCTTATGTTGTTGATATTTCTGGCCAACCTTTAATTTTTTTCTTCTTTTTCATTACATTGCAAAACTGTGATTTTATTTTGTAAAATGAGTTTTTGTAGTACCATCAGTACAAAATAACTTAGCTGGTTGATCTACTCTAGATTTTTTTTTTTACAATGTATGGCATAAACTTGAAAAATTTAAAATACATATGTTGAAGTCGTTTCACTAATTAGTATTCCTAATCTCACACTATATCTCAACTTTTTTTTTTTAACTAGAGAATATGCCATTCTTCAGGAATAAGAAAGGGGGGGGGGGAAAGGAGAAATAAAAATTCTTACTAGAAATAAAAATTCTTACCCCCCCCAAGAGACAGAGAAGCTAACAAACAGACACTTCAGGACTTTAGCTAGATGGCTCAGCCAAATAGGGGGGAAAAATATGCAAAAACGCCTGGGAGGAATTGGGTATTTCAGTGGATGGTAATCAGAGTTTCATCAGCACTGGGATTTCATACAGTTATACAATGCTTTGTACATGTCAGGGCAAGGCTTCACGTTTGTTATGATACATGTAGCACAAAATCTGGAAGAACAGTGTCTCCTTCTGCAGTGCAATTTGTTAGTTAGAATTTATTGCAAATATTTGTTCAATAGTCATCTAAGTATTGTTTCTGCTATAAGAAGGTATTACGTCTGAAATTCTACTTCACCTTGAATGACCTAGGAAACTTATCATCTTCATCTATGATTCATCTAATATGATCTATGAAAGCGAATTGGGTTAGCCGCTGTCATGTCCCCATACCAAACCAAAATAAAACTTAATTATAATAGAAATTTAACTCTGAGAATACAATGCCCTTTAATAGAAAATCAATTGAATATCGTAGTTGTTTCTAAAAACTGCAGGAAAAGACAAACCAGAATGCTAGTTGGAAGAGAAAAGTGGGGAATGCAGAAGATTAAATGGTACCTTTTACAGCCTTCCCATTCCTAAAACTAAAGCAGGAGCCAGGTTGGTGTCTGTGAAAGATGAGAAGTATTCCAGTTTGCTTCTGTCTGACAACCTCCTTGGGGACCATTCCAACAGCTAAGTGGGCTTCGAGTACAGCACGTGCCCTGGCACACCTCTGTGCTGGAGGCTGTGATGGCAGTGGCACAAAACTGCACTGTAGAAACCTCAGTTCCCAGAGTCGATCAGAATTGTCGCACACGAGGAGAAAGGGAAAGGTCTTAACCTTTGACTGTGCGGGAGGGAGAGCTCTGGAAATGGAAAAATAAATTTTTTCCAGGAGAAGCGTGTTCTTAATATAGGATAGAAAATGATTAAATGTGATTAAATTTAACTATGTTAAATTTCTACAGTGTTGGCTGAGCTAACTGTAAAGTTTAATATAATCTCTTTCAAAGGAAATCAAAACTTTGCTGATACTACAGCTGATTTTGTACTTCCTGTCAGACCACTACAGAGCACTATGATTTCCCTTAACTGGAAAGTAAATTTACTATAAAGCTTTCTGATGGGGGGAAAAATGGCATGATTTTTCCATTGTTTCTCATTGATTCCTTGGCTGGTTTTCAGTCCTGCTGTGTTGCTGGACTTTCAGGGACATAAAGCAACACCACAGCTACTGTGGACACATCCATGTGTGGTTTAGCTCTGCATTGAAACGACATCAGTGAGAGAAAATTCTGCAGGTGACTGCAAAATCTGTCACCATATGCCTCTCATTCCATGACTGAAGGGGACAGTTTGAAAAACATTGAAAAGTCTTTGGCAAAATAGTACAATTACTACCCACCAGCTTGCCTCTAGGAAGAGAAACATGAGCTTAAGCTCTGGGGCATAAGTATCTTCCCTTCTGTCTGTCTTTTAGATGATGGTGGGGTGCAGCTCCCCACATTCACTGTCATTGATGGGTGTCATTCCCAGCCTGCTAAGAAGCATTTCAGATAACTGAGCAACATGATGGATACATGATTGGCAGAAACCACAATTTTCCTGAGCCACTGCTTGGTCAGAAACTGGTATTGAGGCATTGTCAGTCAGCACTCCCTGCTGTGGGGTGGGATGTACCAGTTGGCCTCGTGAGACAAACTCATTTCAATAGCTTTAATAATAGGGGAGTGACTGTCAATGGAAGAGGGAAGAGCTTTTTTTTAAAAAAAACAAAACAAAACCATAAACCAAACCACACAATTTGCAATACTAGCACATTCCCAATGCCAGGGATGCGATTATATTTGTAAGGTTCTCTTACAGAATAAAATATTAGGAGAGTTTTTATTTTGATTAGCACCTAGATTAGGTTCAGCAAGTTTTGCAATGTTTACCATTCTTTTCTGGGAAATACTGATTAAACCTGGTTTTCTACTAAGAAAGACTGATTCAACTAAATGGGAAGGATTCATGAAAGTTTAGTGATTTTGTAGATATTTGTAATAAATAATGTCAACATGTTGCAATGTAATCAAATTGTTCCATTTAAATAATGTTTTTTCCCAATATACTTCAGCTCAATCGCTTCTGAGGGCTGTCTTGATGCGTCTTAAGTAGAAGAATCTTTCTACAGATGTCTAAAGCAAACCTTATAGGGGATGTGTTAACTACCTCATTTCTAGGTACCCATTAGCATCAACTAAGTAAGACCAGAGGAGGACTACAGAGAGACAAAACTATTTTAAAGTGTCTGGAAAAAAAAAGTGGACTACTTATTGTGATTTGTGGAAATAGGACATTGTGAGTTTTCTGTGCACTGAAATGAATTATTTTTAAGCAGCATTAGATATATTCCCTGCCACAGATTACTTTTAATGGTAAAATATATGCTCTCTAGCTCAGATAAAATAATTATCTGAGCTAATATTGATTTAGGATTAGAGTGAAAAATAGATTTCACTTTCTCATGTTAAACTAATTCCAAATTAAGATTTAAATTAAAAGGTTAGAAAGAGGTCTCAAAAATAAATCACTTTGGAAGCCTCACAACTTCATTATTGTTTGTCTAATAAATGTCAAGCTTTAAAAATTATACTCTGGAAAGAAACTAAATGAAAAGTATTATTCAGAAAGGAGCTTTGCCAAAGATGTTTTAATGCGTAAGTTTGATTCCACAGTCACTTAGTGAGGGTAATAAGGTACAAAAGGCAATATAAAATCATTGTAAATAATGTAAACGCAGTTGATGCTAGAAGTGACAGAATTGAGTCTGCTAGACCAGAAGGCATTTCTGAGGCTACTGTTGAAAGATACGCTTACTGAAATGAAAGGGGAAAAGGATAACTGACCAGATTGCTGCAATCAAGATACTCCATCGCTGATCAGAAATACAGCTAGGAGCTGATTTTTTTTCTTGGGTATATAAAGCAAATCAGTTAAGGGACATGAGTTAACCAGCTCATTTGTAAGCACCACTTAGTGCAAAGGCTACAGACAGTGATTAAATTACTTTTAAGTGCCTTATACTAAGAAGTACACTGTTAAAGACTAAGCAATTTCCTATTGTATTTTTAATTAAAGGTAATATTTTGAGCTTGGAATTGAAACATGAAAAAGTTAAAGGAGTAATTATTGAATTACACTAGTGCTTTTCAGTATAATCTGCTGAGTGGAATGCTATTCTGGCTTAAAAGCCTTATATAAGCAGCTAAAGCAATCTTTCACACATGTAATAGATACAACTATTTAATAAAAAAATGAATGAAGAGCTACTCATACCCTGCTGTGAAACAGTTATTAGTTTCTAGTATAATACATGAATTTGCATCTGCTAAAGAAATGCATTTAAATGGTAAAGAATGTTTGATGACTGATAGTTACATTTCATGTGTTAAAACAAAAATATTTATACTGCTTTTAAATTCACAAGTAAATAGCTGTCATCATGCCAGACTACAAAAAGATGATTTTCGTATTTATATGGCACGTATTGATGAGTGGAACCACACTAACAATCCAGTTTGGGTTTTTGTGATGTTTGGGTTTTTGTGTTTGGTTGGTTGGTTGTTTTTTAACTTTTCTCAGTAGATTTTGATCTCCATGTTACTGGCTTTTGAGGGTATGTTGATACGCATGTAATCAGCACTTGAAGAAATGGGAAAATATCAGAGTAAAATCTTGATCCCACTCATTTCAGTGATGTACTTTTTGAAGAGTTCAGTGAGACTGGTATTATATTGCTTGGGCTTTACATGGTATACACATTTTTGTCTTTCAGGAGAGGGAAAATGTTGGCAGCCCTACAATAATGAATAACATTGGCACTGGCAAACTTTCTTCCTTCAGGAAATAAGGACTCCGGAGGCTGGCGGGCAGCTGGTGCACTGATACGACTCTGCCTATAGTGCTGGCCAACATTGTCTCCTTTTTCCTTGTATACCCCCTTTTTCTATCTGAATCCATCTGTTGTCTCTTGTCTGATACTTAGATAGCAAGCTCTGTAAGATTTAATTCAGAAATCATCATTTTGTTTTATAATTTAGGTGACTCCTGACCATGAAATTCTGGTCCATAATTTGAGCTACTCTGCTCATATTACTGTCTCTATGTCTATTAAAATTAACACTAATATTCTGTGTATTTCCACTAACTCATGTTAATTAATAATTTAATTTAAGCATTATGTGATTTTGATTGAGTTTTATGTAGTAGTTATAACATACAAAGCACCAGGAGATATTTGAATGAAAATGGAACTTTTACTATTATTCCAGCATTGATCTTAATAGCTGTATACGTAAGAAACTTGATAAATAAAATATTCAGTGTGCAAATTTTCTTCAGTAATCAATAAGCATCCGGAGCCATATTCATCCTAGAAATAATTTTACTGACCATAATGGATTTGCACCAGGAATTCATTTACCCAGCATTGCTTGTGTTGTGCATAACTGTCCATTAGCTTCCTTTCTACAGTCAGATGTTAGAAAGTTTATGCCCAGCCCTGATGCTGCTGATCCCCCCAGCCTGTTCCTGCATATATTATGATTAATGGCTAATAGTGCTGGTGGTGTTAATAACCATACTATGTGATTAACAACTACAAAGAGGAAAACTGTGTATAAAAGGAAACTCGACGAGGTATAGGGAGGAGAGCAAAACTAGTAACAGGACGGCTTTTTTGCATGCTGACTGTAGTGTAGGATGTGGTACCCTGTGTGTGATGCCCACCGCTGTTGCCATGGAGACTGTGCTGAGCACAGACCTTCCCTCTGCCTGGGACCTCTGTCCGTGGGCAAACCCACAGGATTTCTCTCCAAGTAATGACTCCACTTCCACGGTCTGGGATACCGCTTCCCAAGACCTGTGCATGTCCTTTCCCTGTTTTGTAATCTCTGCTTAAAAAACAGGTATAAAACTGCCTATACATGTGTACACTAAGTACTTAAGGCTCAGAAATAAATACCTTAAAACACGTTCAATGAATGAAACAGTGTTCTCTTCACTCTATAGACAGGTTGGTTGAAAAGTACCTGTTGATTAAGTAGTGCTTCAACAGGTATTGTTGAAGCACAACAGGTATTGAAACATACCTGTTGATTAAGTAGTGCTTTTTTCTGCTTTTTTCATGCCTTAATTTTGGGGTATTTCAGTCTGTGCCCTAACACTCGCCCTTTTAGCTATGACCTTGAGCTGCTTTTAGGTATTTTTGTGAAACATGAGTGATAGGTGATATATTTCCTCCCAAGATACACTTCTAACACATTTTGAGATATTATCCAGAATAACAACTATAGATGACAGTGTTTAACATTTATGAAATTGAATAATAAATTCAATTGAGTGACAAAGCATATTTTTAATTAAAAGATTTCGCTACTCTCAGATTTGTATTTTTTATTTTAAAATTATTTTACAAAATGCATATAGAAAAATAATTACGTCTACAAAGGTGCTTTTTGTCATTGAAGTAGGAAAAGGATAAATTAATTTACACTTATTAAATTGTATTTGTCTAGAATAGCTGTATACCTTTTCCTTTTTAAAATATGGCACAAGGTGTATGAATGAAAGTACTTTAATCCCTGGCAGATGTACTCTTTATGTAACACATGCCAGTTCATTGTCTTACTCTAAAAGAGATGCAGTTTGTATTTAAAAAAAAAATTAAAAATCTGAAAATGGTCTTGAGGTTCAGCGCATGTATTAGAAATGTAGAAATTGTGTTTTCTAAGTCACAAGTACAGTGTTGACAAAAATAACATATTTGTAGAAGGATCTCCAATTTTCTGTTTTCTTGAGACTTTCAGTCTGTTTTAAATAGCATCCGAGACTGATGCTGTAGGCCTTTTCTTGTGCCTCTGTGTCCTGTGGCAATTCTTCCATTACTTGTGATCCCCTCCAAGAGAAGCTACAGCAGGATCATTTCATTGTTGTTGCAAAACTCTGAAGATAATGTTAAAACTTTTGCATGTACACATTCAGTAAAATCTCATCATGATCTAGCAAAGCTCAGTCTTCCTGCTGTAGCAGTAATGTTTGATGCTTTGCATTGCAGTCTTTGTCCCTTCATTTTCTCACCTGTTTTATCTCATCACCATTTGTTTTAGTGTTGAGCATGACATCATGTCTATGACCAAGTTTTTATTTAAAGATTTGCCATCTTTCTTTCCACTGCTGCTCTGTCATCTTCTTTTAAACATCATATCATATATGTGTAGGGTTGTACTCTCTGTTCCAATAACAGAGAGTGGTAATTATATCAAAAGATAATAAAGCCACAAAACGAAACCAATTTCTTGTCTGCCTTCACCCCAAATCTAATTAAAATGTTACATGGGTAGACATGTAATCTTCAAAAACTGATGCTGTGATGATATTTTAGTGTATTTTAATCAAACCGTTTAATCAAAAGTCTCTGTAATCTAAGTCAGAAAACAACATAAGCTTGAAGTCTTAGTAACAACAGTATGTTTAAAAAAAAAAGAGCAAATGAAAATATTTATAAACCTTTTCCTATGATCAAAATGTTTATAAACTTAAAACGTGACAGGCTAAAGCACCGCCACCACCAACTGCACATGCGGTTAGCTAAGTAGAAATGTTACCTTATCTTCCCCTCCATTGTTTGAAGAGAGATTGCTCAGAGGTTACAGTATTTTGTGGACCATAATGACGGTCTGCTGCTATTGTTCTTGTGATGTGATACTTTCTGCCAAGTGTCTCATTACTAGGAGTGGACATGGTGTATTTCACTTGGTCAAAATGATTCATTAAACTACTGCTGAATGTTCACGTTTTCATTTGGAACAGATTTGGACTGTTACTGGTTTGGAACAGAAAAATAAGAAAAAATAAGCACAAGTTTTTTAATGTTTGGAAAATTTTCATTAGACTATTTGTATCTCAGAATAAACACATTTATAGGAAAATATGTTCTTTGCTAAAGAAGGAAATGTTTTTTTCCTTATAAGGGTTTGATCTGTTTTCATAACTCATGTAATTAAAGCATGCCCTTTCTGTTGTTCATTCTAGGAGGAGAGTCTCTAATGTGTAATTTAAATCTTTAGAAGATATTTTTAACTGGTATTTCATTAATAATGTCTCATGGGGGGAAATAAGGAAGACTTTAAGATACCTGCTTTTAAAAAGTAGGAAAACATATGGATAAGTTCCTGATGTATTAAACTATTAGGGGAGGGCGTAGGTGAACGTTTGCAAGCCACGTGAAAACTAACTCGGGTAAAACTGCTTCTCAGGAAGGGTTTGTGCCACAGACGGATTAGTAACAGGACCTTACACCAGTACAACAAAAAGGTTTTTTTGTTTGGTTTGTTTTTTGTTTTTAATGTGGTTCGACAGTAGCTGCTGATAGCAAAGCCCTGGCTCAGTCCTCAAGTGCTTTCATGGTGAGGTTGGAGGGACCCAGGTAACGAGGTCTTCTTCCATTTAATTCTAAAATAGGCTTGGATGCGATTCAGTGCCTGCCAGAGTTAAAGTGGGCTTCACTCCTGTCTGCTGTGGTTTGTGGGGGAGAGTGATATATTCTCCATTAAGATAAAACAACTACTCCTTGCCACAATAAAACATCAGCCTGAACTAGGAGTCAGTTAATCAGACTATTTACTTTAAAAGGCTTTAGAATATGACCCAAAAGCACAACCCCAGAAATCTTTATTCAAGTAAATAGTTTTCCTGGAGTCAGTAGACCTGCTAATAAGCCACTATTCACTTGAGTAACGCAGGATTATGTTTTAATTCTGTAATTTGACTGCCCACTTATGTTTAATGACGTTTATTTGTAGGAATGATGCATTTTGGAAAGTGAGGTCAGCTGGAACAGTTGTAGTGTTCATCTGTCTGCAACCCTTGATCTTGCAATGTATCAGTCACTAAAAAAAGAAGTGATTACTCAACTGTAAAAATGAAATGGTTGGTAATATTAGTGGATGGTGCACTATGAATATTCTCAAGTGTAGGGTGCAGAAATGATGCTCATTTCAAAACAACAGTAAAAATTACAATATTTTCTATTAAGGATTTTACAAATTAGCACTATGTCATTGGAATTTTAGTTTGAAATAAGTTTTTTTGTTTTAAAACATAATTTTTCTCCTCCATAGAAAAAGTGTTTCAATGTGTTTTTAACTTTTTATGTTAAGTAAAAATGCTTTTATCCAGTGTTTTGATATCATTAATTTGGTAACGGATTATTTTTACTACTTGGCTCCAAAATTAAGTGTAGCTTTTAATGCCAGCAGTTTTAAAGCTGCATTTTCTTTTTTTTTTTTAAATCTGTCAGTGTGATTCTGTGTTACAATTCTTATTTTTCATTGATTGTCTTGGACGTTATCTTTCTCAGATTATATCAGATTCTCACAGTTTTGTTATGTAGTATTCTGATATTGTAAAAGATTTTATTTGTCCTTGCCAAGTGCCTCAAAAATAGAAACACACTGGATTTTTGTACACATTTAACATTTGTTAATCCTAATAATCACTTCAAATTATTTTCCTGCTGGAGACAGAGAAGAAAAATGTGAATATTTAATATACTTCTGTGAAAGACACTCAGACACCACAAAGGCTAATAACTACATGAAAATAGCTGGTTAGAAAGACTCTTGCAAGAAAATTTACAGTGACAAACTACAAATTTATATTATCATAATACACTTCATGAAGATATACCCTTTCCTTGTGGATCTCCTAAGGTGTATGCATGAGGAATGATCTACTGCTGTGGCTTTTACAAAGAGGAAAAACAGACTGAAAATGAAAATATAGACTGAAAAATACAATACCACGCTACATTATCATTTACATGATCCAGTAAAGACGTTCAAACTACCCTGTAGAATATTGCATTACTCTAACTCTTTATGGTCCTCTGTAAATATGAACAAGAATTTAGCATAGTTTAAGACACAATGATGAGGCATCTGTCAAATCTACATCTATTGATGTAATATGACCACAAGCAGAGAAATAAGCATTTCACAGTATCCCTGAACAAAATAAACTGTGACAATTGGCAGGGTGCCATTTTTTTTAAATACAGTTGTCCCAGTTGGTTGTTTTAACAACTGTGACACTTAAAAGAACAATAAGGTTGAAAACAAACAATTATTAAAAAAAAAAAAAAAAGTTCTGCAAATTCTAAATTGAAGTAGTAATTATTTATGTAACATCAAGATAAACCCTTGATATTTTTCCATTTCTGTGCTTTTTCTGATGCTTGATACATAAATGTTACCCTTCTATAGTGTAGTCATACTTCCTGTGGTGTGAAAAATAAGGGGATTAGTGTTTTCGTTTGGATGAGGTGTGCATTTCTGAAGAGATCCTCTGTGAATCCTAATTTACGATGCTTTGGTTGCATCGTGGAGCAACCTTGGAATGAGCAAATTTTATTCTTTTTGGGTGAAACTAAACCAGAAGATGTGGTCTAACCATCAGTGGATGTTGGTATTCATTTAGTATGGATAGCAGGTCCTCAGCACCAACTCTTCAAATATGCGTCTGTTGGGTTGCATTGGAGGAAACATCAGAGGTTTCCTGCAGTTTGTTTTAATTTTTCAATGAAGAAACATAACCTAACAATTCTTCAAGGCTGTTTTTTTCTTTGGTGAGCACTTAAAATTTTTTTGGAGAGCTGTAAGTCCTTGCACAAAATTGGTTGTTCATTATTTTTCTGAAGGAAAGCATTCATTACAAAGCGAGAAGAGGCAGTTCGTCTCAAGTCAGCCAGCTTTTATCTACATGATAACCAAAAAGATTTTAAAGATTCCTTTTACATTTCCTAAGACTTAGCATTTTAGTCACCCTGTCATTATCTTTGAATGCAAGACAAGTTAATTTCCTAAGAGCTACCATTAACACTTGGTAGAATTTGAAATAGCAATGTGAGCATGGTGTGTGAGGTTCCTTAGAGCTGGGTTTTAAGGGCTGAGGAAGAAACAAGCAAAAAGACAGGCAAGCGGAAGAAAGTTTTCGGTCTGGTTTTCTTCTTTGGAAGAGCCACAGAAGTGGATCGCTCCTCACATGTACCTTAGGAGATCCACAAGGAATGGTGATGTCTTCATGATATGAACATCGGCACGAGCATGCCCCTTGCACAAAGCCCCAGAAACCACCACTAGCCCACGGAAGGTGTCTTCTGTCCTTGGCAGCTTTTAAATCTTATGGAGGAGCCAGGCTGTTTAAGTTGCAAGTTAGACAGCAAGCAATAAACAAAATGCCTCCCCCCACCCCCCCACCCCCCCTTTTTTTTAGTCCTGTATTAAAGCTGTTTTAGTACAGAAAGTACTATTTTGATGCAACAAAATGAAGTGGAAGTAAAAGCTGAAATTTGTGTTTGAATATCTGTGCTTATTTTTTGCAAATGACTTAAATACTGTAAACCGCATGGAGAAACCTGTGTGAGTTTTTTAACTGAGGAAATACAGTGCTTCTCAGCTGACCTTCCAGTTGTTGCAAAGAGAGCAAAGTGTATGTTTGCTTTAAATTTGAAAGTCATTTTCCATTTACACCCAGCAACAGAAGGTTGGATTTTGGATACGTCTAGCAAACAAATCTCTGGGGAGGGGATCTGGGGAACCTTGAACTATGTTTATCTGAATATGATGGTAATCAGTGGAAAGTGTAAATTTAAATTTTTATGTTTTAAAAAAGCACTTTTTATCAGTATAACTCTGATCCCTTTGCAGGTTTCAGCAGGAATTTGGATCTTGAAAAGTTTTAATCCAAATGCATCACATTGAATGCTTGTTTCTCATAATACAAGTCATAATTCAGTGACAGTTACATCAGTTTAAAAAAAAACTTTAGATGAGGAATTACGAGGATAAAAAATAGTTAACTTTGTCCAGTCTTACCTCTGTTTCGGGAGGATAAATATTATAAATATAAAATATTTCAGCCAATGTGAAAAACCGTAAAGTAATACTATAATTTGAAATCCTACCATGAATTAATTCCCTGCTTAACAGATATTGCTAAATACTGCGGGAAAGACTAAAGACTATGGCCTGAAAGTTTAAAAGAAAAAAAATAAATTTAAGTGGAACCTTCCCCTATTCCACCCTCCTTGTGTTGATCTGTACTTGCTGCTTGTACTCTTCAGGTTAGATGACTACAGCCTGGATACCTTCCGCGGTCACAACAACGCCTTGCCAACCAGCACACTTCTGCGTTGTTTGGATTTCATAATTTCTACCAAGAAAACTAAACTGAAGTCTGCACAGCTTTGCCTACTAGCTGACAAGGAAAAACTCTGCCTTCCTCTTTGTGTTAGCTCTGCCATTCATTGAGTGTTTTCCTGAGCTGATGCAACTCAAGAAAACCCTTTTTTGCTGGGCGAATCTGCTAAATGGGGGGCTCAATGCCGGCAATGGAGAGTTATCACCAGGAGAATTTAACTGGATGTGTGGATAGCAGATCAAGAAAATTTTAAGAGACCAGTTCTCTGCCTTTTCACAGCGATGAACTGTGAGTGTGGCTTACTGTTTCATGCAATTGCATCCTATGTTTTTAGCGACTGAGTGAAGGGCCTGGTGGATGGAATTACAGCCTATGGTCTTGCCTTCTCCCATCCTTATCTTTGTGGTTTTGCTCCTCTTGGCAGCTCTAATAGCACAGCCTTGTTCGGGACTCAAGTTTGTTCAAGAATTGAGAATACAGCTGATATAAACAACTCAAGCTGATATAAACAACTCATGCTGGCCATAAAAAGTGTTTTGATGATATAGGTTATAGGAGTTTGATGAGTAAAACAATGAGATTCCAAATCTACCCTTGGGATTTTGATAACAAAAATAGCACAAAATGTCACTGGTAGGTGTGCTGCCAAAAGCTTCTATCCTGCGTTTGTCCTCAGATCATCTCTTTTTGCTGCATAATAGATTACGTCTACTGGAAATATCTTCTTCTGTAACTTCTGTTTCTTCTTTCCACTCTGAGAACTCATACCTAACTACTGCGTACCCTCTGCAAAGGTGTAGAAACAAGGAGGAACAAAGAGCCCATGGAGGTGTGTGTTTCAACACTGAAGTTTATAAATGAATCTAAATGACATGGGCCTCCTTCCACTGAGTTACTTAAGTACTTTGAAACAAAACACTCCCCTCCAAATGGTATCAGTAGTCCACATTACTTACAGGTGTAACAGGAGTTTCCATGTTAACCCCTCAGTCACCTACCAGCACAACTGTACCTGCCAAGAGAAAATTAGGACAAGGCAGTGTTTACTGTTTTTCAGATGACAAAAAAATCATGCGAGGGCTTCTCAGACACAGTTGTATTTAACCTCTGATAGAAATGTTCATCAGAGTGTTTAAAAGTCGCTGATATATCTTATGTAGACTTACTGCACGTTGTGGGCAGTTAAAAACTCTTCTGTGGCCAAAGTAAGCCTTACGAGTAAGTCGACTGAAGGAGGAGATTCAGCGCTTCAGCTTGCAATGGCACATGTCATTTGTGCGCTTTAGTCCTAAGCATGATGAAATTTGCACTGAGCACAAGGAAGCCTTTAATTGAGACTGCTCCCAAGTAAGGACAAATATTAGATCTTCAGAGAGATGCTATGCTCCACAAAAGCAACTGAAGGAGTTTTGAAGAGATTTGAGAGTTTGGTTACATGCTGATGATCCTCCTGTTGCAGGCTAAGTGGAAGTCTAGCTTGATCTAATGGACAAAAACTGGAACATGAGGACAAAACTGACAGCGGTGAGAGGTTTTGGGAGGCTCTGGTATTTAGCAAACTTGACCGACTCAAAACTCCAAAGAGAGACCAGTATAACAGGAGGGGTTAATTGGCCCAAAATGACCCCCTTCTTTTCTAAACCTAAATTAAAATCTAGTTCTGAAAGTTGATGAAAATTGTGCAGTCTGTCAGTAGAGCATTGGATTCATAACTTTGTCTATTTTTAGAATGTAATAATTCACGTTTACAACCATATTTGGATCATTTTGGTTATCAAACTATAAGAAGTTGCATGGTGAAAAATAAGAAAATTGCAAGAAATAGTTCCTAAAAAACAGCTGTAAAAAAAAAGTCGAGACTAGTTAGTAGCTGAGAAGGAGGATTTTTTTTTCAGTAGATCACAAGCGTTTAATTTGGGGTGACATATACCAATTTATGTTTGAAGATCAAGTAGACTTACAGATTGAATCCACATGTACACAACGCTTTATTTTGTGAAGTAATTTTACAGTTTGTATGGTTAAGTAATCAACAGGAATGTTTATCAACATTTAAAGTATTTTAAAAGGGATTATAAGTTAATAAAATGTGTATCTGAATAATTCTGTAGGACATTATTTTTTAGGAGATGTGTGAAGAGAAGCTTGATTAATATTTATAAAATTAGTAAGCAAAAGAGGTGATGAGCGGCTCTTGAGAGCTGTAATTTACTAACATTGACACGCACCTATTTTTCCCCACCCCTAAATTATATGCCTCTTCACTGACAAGCCTGAGTATTGGTGGTGTTACTGCAGTAACTGCAGTGTTAGGTCTTTGTACTTCCGTACAATAACTCTGTCTTCTCCAATTAATTATTCAAGTTCTGACTTAGCAGCCTAACAATCTTTATTACAAGGATTGGACCTAAATAAAGGTTAAGATCAAGCAGACACGCATTGAAAATACTGGAACAAGTAGTGAGAGAAAAATAGGGGAGTACATGTAGTTGTGCAAGTAAATAAAGAAATTGTTGGCTATTTTTGGCAAGAGGTGGAGAAGCACATGATGTCCAGTTGTAGCTGTAGCCAAGGATTTATCTTGGGGCTAACTACTTTATAGGCAAACAGTAATTCCTTTTTCACCCCACATCAGCTGAATACTATTTAGGGTCAAGAATGCTGTTTGCAGTTGACCAGTCCTACAAACCAACCACTAATATTTAAGTGATGTATGCTATTAGGGGCATGTTGTTACTGAGGGCGTATCCTGTTATTTTGTCAAGAGTTGAGCAAGGCAAAATGCTGAACTGTAACGTGGGGCACAAAATGGTCATTACGTTTGCTCTGTCCTGTTACTTGTATAGCAAGTGATGCGTTTGATGGTGTCTGGCTAACGTGGCAGGGACTGCTTGCCAGGGAGAGATGGCAGACCGGCTCTAGAAGGTTGGTGCTTCACAGTTGTTTTTCAGGGCTGGGCAAGGGAGGCTCTTCATCGTATAAAGCAAGGGCACTCATTTAAACGAATTTGGAGTTCACGCGTTCATTCTCACATTGTCATCTTCTAAGCCACAGGTCTTGAGCGTCAGATCTTTTCCCTGACGCCAGTTTCCTCATTGTACATGTTACGTATCTGTGACTGTTATGGGAGTTGGCAGCTAATGAGATGGGGAAGAAGAGCTCACCAGTTGGTGTTTGATGATTAGGATTGCCGTCAGTGGAGGGCTGTTAGAGGTTTTGCAGGTGCTCCTCAGGGAGCTCTCCGAAAGCAGGAGGTTGCCTTCCTCCAGGTAGTGACAGACCGGGGTGGACAGAGGAGAGTTAGCGGTAGGAGCATCTTACGTTGTCCTCACACGGCTTCCCGGGGGGACCGTCAGCTGCCGGTGAAGAGGCAGAGAGAGGGTCGTGCCTCGGCTCCGCCGCTGAGCTCCTGCTAGGGGAGATGACGGCCGCACACCTGCCTCGCCTGCGGTAGGGCGGGGTAAGCGCCGGGCGGTACTTAGAGCGCCGGCGCCCAGCTTCGTCTGGGCCGGGGGGCTGTGGCCGGCGGGGGAGTTTTGTTTATGCGCTTAGGGGCTGAGAGAGGGCTCGGGGCGGCTGCGGGCTCGCCGCGCTCGGGGAGGGGAGCCCTCGCAGCGCCGGGGGGAGGCAGCGGAGGGCGGCGGCGCGGGGCGGCTCCCGGTCTGCGGCGGGCGTCGCACGGCGGGGCCGGGCGGGGGCGCTGCCGCTACCGCCGAGGCGCGGGGCCGGGCCGGGCGGCGGAGCCGAGCGGGCGGGCGGCGGGAGGGCTCCGCAGGCTGGGCCCCGCTGGTTGGGCGCGGGGCCGGGGCACGCCGGAGCGGGGCCTCAGTGCGGCGCGGCCCGCAGGCCCCCTCCGCAGCGCTCGGCGGGGCCTCGTCCCGCCGCTCCGGGGCGATGGGCGGCGGCGGGCGCCGCTAGGCCGCCGCGGGCAGGGCAGCGGCGGAGGCGGGAGGAGGCGGAGGCGGTGGAGGAGGAGGAGGAGGAGGCGGCCGGGGGCGGGCTGGGTCCCTCCCCGGGAAGATGAGGCGGAGGCCCGGGCTGCCGAGCGGGCTGAGCTGGGGCTCTTCCCTCCTAGCCGCCAGGACAAGATGGCAGCGGCCGAGCCGGCGGCGGCAGGAGCGGCGGGGGTGAGGGGCTGAGCCCGGCCGGAGCGGCGCTTCCCCGTGGCGCTCCCGGAACATGCCCAGGGCGGCGGCGGCAGCTCCAGCTCGGACGCCAGCGCGGCCCGATCCGTGAAGGTGAGCGGCCGGGAGAGGAGCGGGGCCGTCCCCGGCGGACGGAGAGGGGCGCTGCCTCTACCCGCCGGCGGCTTTCGCCTCCTTTCCGCGGGGGGCTCCGAGGCGAGGGGCCGGGGCTGACTTTACCCCCCTGCCCCGTGGCGCGGCGGCGGCTGCTGTCCGCCCTGCAGGCGCGGCGCGCTGCTGCCCTTGCCGGAGCCCGGCGGCGGGGAGCGGGCGGCGCCGTTTCTCCTTCCCGTCGCCCTCGACGGCGCCCGCTCCGCCGCGTCCCCGGAGTTTCCCCTTCCCCGGCGCGGGGAAGTGCCCGAGCCTGCCGGCGCGGCCCGGGCTGCCGGCGGGGCTGCCGCCGCCCGGCGGGGGGAGGCGTTGTCGCCCGCCCCGCCCGTTACCGGCCGCGGGGCGGTGGCGGGGCCAGGCGGGCTCCGGCGGTGCCCCACTCCCCTCCCGGGCGCGCCGCGGCCGCCTCCTTGTATGGTGCGCTCGGGCCGCCCGGCCGGCGGCGGCTGCTTCCCCCGCGCCGTGCGGGGGGTCCCGCGGGCGGCGCCCGGGCGCGGCGGCGGCGGCGGCTCCTCCCGTTACGGGCCCTGCTCTCGGCTGCCGTCGCCTCGGTGGCTCCTCGTAGCCCCGGCGGGACCCGACCGCCGTCCCTCGCCCGCCCCCCCCCGACCCCTGAGAAGGGACCCGCGGGACCCCCGCCCCTGCGCTGTGGGGAAAGTTGGCGCTGGGGCGGGAGGAGCAAATGGTGCTGAGGGGCCGGTATAAATAAAAACAACTGGAAAGGAAGTAGGCGCTTTAAAATTTGGTCAGTTCCCAAGAACTAGCTCTGGAAAAACAGAGGGGGTTATTGCTGATGGCTCTAACGTAATGATTGCAGCAGGGATTGTGCTGGGTTTGTTCTGGTTCTTGATTCATCGTGGCATCAACTATAAAACTGGCAGAGGCATTTGCATGTGTTTAGCGCTGTAGGAAATATTGATTTTCTTTTTTCTTTTTTTTATTTACACGAAGCCCTCAATTGTCGGTACTGTGTGCTTACATATATATAAATATCTTTCTTTTAAGGCTACACTTTTGTTACTAACTGTTGCGTCTGACTTAAAATGTCAGTGCCAGAAACTGTGATGGTTTCCTTTTTTGTTAACTTGGTAAGTTGTTTTGAGACTCCCAGGCTTGCCTTCCCAGAAACTAAGTGGCTCTCTGATGTTTTTGCATTTTCCTGCTTGCGTATAACCTTGTTTATTTCAGTTACTTTAGAATCTTTAAACTGTGGGAAAACGTGTTATTAACGTGAGAGACAATTATATTAAGTAAAGCCGCGGTTGTTGATAACAATGCATATTTCCGTGATTATTTTTTTCACCCCAGTATTACCTCCCATTACATCATTTGCAAAAACTTTATGCTCTGATTGATTTCACACAAAGTAGAAAAGCTTGGCTGGAGCTGAGGACTTACTTTCTGACATAACAATAATTCCGTAACAGAGTTAATTTGCTAAAGGTTTCTATAAGCTAAGTTTTAAAATTCACACAGTAACTGTCTAATAAGCATGGCAGCCAGCAAAGAGATTAACTAAGCATCTGGAAAATAGGTCAAGACTGTATTACGAAGTGGCACGGTGAGATCGCAAATAAATAGAGCAACGTGTTAACATGGACTTACTGGGAAAAAACTGATACTGATACAACAGTGGTGACTGCTTTATCTATGCTGGTGCAAACCATTTATGGTAATGCACGGTGAGATGATGTTTATAATCATGTAAAACAGGAATTAGAGTTTTCATTTAATGTGCTTATTACTGGGGACTTCTGTTGTAGTGCGAGTTCTGCTGCTTGCTCAGGGTGTGGCATTGCTTGTGCTTGAAAATTATTTTTTCACAAATATGTTTGGCTAGGTGCTCTAATTTGGGTTGTGGTGGTGGTGTGTGGCTCTCTGGGTTTGAGGACACTTTGTAATCAGAGAGATTCCATCAGCTGACATAAAGTTTCATTAAAAAATTGCTCAGGAAGCTGCCCCTGACCTGGGGTCTCTGCTGCTGCCTGTGATTTTTCTTTGTTTGAGGTTTTTTGTGTTTGCATGTTTCCTCCCTCCTATCTTTCAAGCAACTACCTACGGAAACAGGGAAATGAGACTGGCTCCTGCATAACGAGATGCCAGAGACAAAGACAGGGTGTGGGGAGGAAGAGTGAGCTTTCAACTCATCTTAGAGAAATTGATGCAACTTGCAGAAATATTAGAATTTGTGTGTGCTGCTTTTCTTGTTGTGTGCTTCAATTTACAGCAGTTGCTTCAAAACAAATGTTTTGGAAGTGATTTTTCAAAAAGCATCTGTTGGATTAATTGTGTCCCTTAAAGGGGACGGGAGGCTGAGCAGGACTTCCAGAGGCAGAGTGTTAGCTTACCAGCTCCTGGGTAGAACAGAATTAACTATGCTTAATTGTCATGAAAATCCCAACCTAAACGTGTAGGAATATCAGGCTTCCCCAAGCTTGTGTATTTAGGCATGTACCTCTCTGTACTATTTTAAGGGATTGTACTCTTCCTGTTTTTAGAATAGTTTTCTTTTTAACAGTATATAGCCTCTTTCTTGTATTTTCCATTCTGCCAGTATGCTGATTATAGCAACAAAGATCCTTTTGACAAAACGGTGCATTTTGAAACAGGAATTTCGTAGTTGGCTTTCGTGTGTGTGGGGAGAAAAGCATTGGTAACGGGCACAGTGCTGTCATTTGAGGCTGAACGTGTGTTTCAGAGGCATGTTAAATACAGAAGGAAAACTGCTTTTATTTGAGCTAAATTTCGCTATTGCACTGTGAGGTCTGTAAGGTACTGTGGCATCTGACTGCTGTGCACATACAGAATAGTTACTGTAGGCAGTATCGCTTTCTGCACAGAACTTTGTGGAAAAAAGCACAGAACGTCTATGCTCTTTTTTTTATTATTTTTTATTAGACAAGCCTTAGCTTTACACAATATATAATCATTTCATTCCATATGCAGAAGCATTACAGCTGAGGTAAACTGCTCCATTGACTAACAGGAGTATGAATCAGATAGAGCAGGCCTGAGAATCAACTGGTGATACTTGATCGAGGGAAGAAGAAACATGGAAGTAGGATGTCCTCCCGGTGATACCAGTGCTCCTCAGTTACGTGTTCGCTGTTGAATTTTGTGAAATAGTATCCACCTTTTCATACTTCGAAAAAGCTTGTTTGTACCTTTTTGTGTTTTCTGTCTTCCTTCAATTCCCTGATGACATTCTAGTGCAGTGACAGGAGAATCTCAGAAGTCTTGGCATAGGATTACTTTGATGAAGAAAACATCCTTAGCACTCCACTGAAACGATGAAGCTCCTGTAGATGGGTTATGTAAACTCAGAGCTGGTCAAATACTTATTTTCAGCTGGTCTAACTATTAAATTTTCTTGCCTTTTGAAAATAAGGGAAGTAAGAGTTGAGCTTGATGCTGGGGAACTTTTACTAAGTTAATGTCTCTGTTCCTAAGTCACTGAAATATTATTTTTACTTGCTTATCTCTTGACCGAAAATCGGAGATGTTGTGGGAATATGTATTACTTTTTCAATCCAGGTCTTGGAAGAAAAATTCATTATTCGGGTGAAGTATGAGAGAGATCTCTAAGTATCTGAAACTGTATTTCAGAACTCTGGTTGGGTTGTGTGTGAAACCAAATACAAAGAGATTAGCAAGGATGAGCACTGAGCATGTTAGAAGTGACTGATGAGCATGCAGTATACCTTAAATAACAATGTTAACTATATTTAAAGCAACTTTCAATAGCTAGCGCTATAAAATGGGTTAGTAATGGGTTACCTTTTCTGACTTCTACAGGCAGTGAGCACCCTCTATTTGACCTGAAATAACCTATAGTGAAGCATAAAGGCTGGAAAATCCTGTTACCTGTTCTTGGCTTCCCCTGCCTCCCTCTGTAGACTGTTTTAATTTAGAGCATCTATCTCTTTTACAGATTTCTAGAGGAATTGAAGCTCTGTTTCTCTTCAGAGGCACTAACTTTTGAGTGACAGATGAGCAGAGGAACAACATGTAATTGTGAAAGTGGGTTTAGTCTGTGACTCTGTTTGATAGCATAGTATTTCCTATAAGGTCGTCTCTCTTTTTCTTAATTCTTCAGTTGTTTTATTTCAGTACAGTGAATGTTGGGAAAGATGGCAAGAATTGGTGTGAGTCTTGTTTTTAGATGCAGTTTGGGGATAATCTTTGTACAGTTTTGTATTTTTCTCACTTATGTCACTTTTTTTTTTCATATAGTGACTTAATATTCCACTTAAATTTTGAGAGTGAGTAACTTTCTGACAAAATGGGGTTAATCTCTAGCTTAGCAATTTTGTTTGAAAATGGAAGAAGAGCCAAATAACTGGAGTGTTTTTTAAGCAAGTCAATTAAAGTAGTTTAGTTCTGATTTTTTTTCTTATTCAGTGACTTGGAATCAGTTTAATTCCAAAATCTCTCCCTATGTTACTAACTTTACATATTTAATAGTCCCAGCATTATGTAAACTGTTTGTACAGTCTTTTTTCACCTTGTGTTTTCAGGAAAAATTAGAAAATATTCCTTTTTGGAAGTATGGCCTTTTCTCCAGTTCTATTGTGCCTTACAATATTTGCGTATAACAGGATGAAGCCTAGAAAAATGTTAAGTTCAAGTTCCAAAATGCAGCAATAAAATAAGACCCAGTGAAATATCCAAAGACAAAACAGATACAAGAAATATTTTCATATGTTTTTAGTATGATTAAAGCTACAGCCACTATCTCCATATTAAAAAACTAATTGGATTCTTATGTACAGAGAATTATTGCATGTTATGAGTGACACTCCCATCAAAAAACTATTTTTAAAATCAGTAATCTTAAACTCATGTCTCTTTCCATTCTTGCTAAAATAATTTAACAGTTCTAGAAAACTATTTTAGTGCTCCTTAAAGCATATTACAAATTAATGTGATTAATGCTTTTCATGTAAAAAGTTGGCTACTGTCAAATGAAAATCCCTTCATGTTTGTATAAACATTACTTGCCGAATATGTACGGCGCCACAGTGATTACCCATTCAGAATAAATGGTGGAAGATGTAGGGACCAGAAAGCTCAGGTCCCAATACCTGTGCCATTAACATCCTTGTTAAAAGAGGAAGGTGGGAGGCTTTTAGAAGAAAAGAGAAGAGGAAGGCTGCAGGTGGGAGATGCTCACAGCCACTTTCCATGCCTGTTGGAAACCACTCTCTGTAATCCACCAACCTGAGCATTTCTTACCCTCCTCTGTACTGGAGGCTGTGCGCCTTTAGATCACTACACTGTATTGGCCTGCAGCTGTTTTTATGTGACTGGGACACTTAAGTTCCAAGGCATGAGATTGGAGAGAACTTAAATTGCTGAGTGAGACAAGATTTTTATCACGAAGCTGAAGCTTGGCTGTTGCCTTGCCTTGGGGCAAGTGGCGTCCAGTACCTGAGAAAACTTGCTT
Organism: Ciconia boyciana; assembly: GCF_034638445.1. Taxonomy (NCBI): domain Eukaryota; kingdom Metazoa; phylum Chordata; class Aves; order Ciconiiformes; family Ciconiidae; genus Ciconia; species Ciconia boyciana. Next base: position 9,664,242 of record NC_132939.1, read on the forward strand.
TGGGTTGTTTAGGAGTTTTGCTTTAGTTTTACTTGGCTCTTGGGTAGAAGGTGAACCATGAGATGGAAGTGGGTCTCCTCACCTTGTGCTCACCTTGTCTTGAAGCATGATACAGTGAGATAGCAAAACCAGTCCCTGGGCAGGAAAACTGGCAGTAGAACAGCTTCAGCTGCGATTGCGATAACTGGTGCAGCTGTGCTTTGCGTGGGGCTGGAGTGTCTTCATTGCAAAGATATTTGCTGCTTTTATTAGTGTGACCAAATCCCTCCAGGCTGGCTCCCTAGGATCTTTGGATGTGAATTGACATCTGAACCTTTCCCTGATCCTGCTGGTATCGACTGAAACGAGTGCCTACCCACAGAAAGGAGCTAGCGTAGGCTCAAGGTCTGAATGAGAAGGTTGTCATATAAATGCAAAAGCGCGGAGAGAAAGCAAACTTCAATCCTGATAATCAATACAAAGTTTATTATAAGGGAAGCAAGGAAACTTTATTTTTTTGCTGGGGATTTAAGCTCCTCCTGGAAGATAAGAATAATCACTAGCATCAGGTATTCATAAAAATTATCTATATGCACAATTTTGTCTGAAACCACAGTAATTCACTTTTTCATATGTAGATACAAAACCACATTTCTTCTCTCTTGTTTCCCCAGTCTCTGTGGTTTACTACTTTATTTTGGTCCTTTGTCAGTGTTTACAAAAAATGATGTGTTAACCTTTACCTTATTCCACTAGTTTGAGTAAAATGTACTCCTTTTCCCCCTCTCCTGTATGGTGCAGGCTTTGCCTGTACTGGTACACAACAATTGGTGGAACTTGCACAATTTCCAGAAGGCTTTTTATTTGTTTCTTGTAAGATGTCTTTCTGCCTCTTTGACTGAAAAGCTGTTAGTGTGCATCATTGCCTTGTAAACCTCTTCCTTCCTGTGTTTTCCTAGAAACTTCGGTCATCTGCTATTTCCTACCCTTTTCCTTCCAATTATTCTGTGTTTTATTTTTTTTTTTAATATTTAGAATTGCCTGCTTGTCTAAAATCTGTCTGTTCTAGTTGAGAAGTTTTTTCCACAGCTTGTTTTTGAAGATTTAAGCTATTTATAGGGGTAGAGGAGGTCCTCACAAGATCTTTATTTTTCAGCACTTGAATCTGTTGAACATGGGAATTTTGGTGTTTGGGATCTTACTTGTGAAGCCCTTTGGAAGGAACAGGCTTTGTTCCTAAGAGGGGAAAAAAGCTCTTTGTCTCCTCTTTCCTTATCTATTAATATCAACTTATTTTGTGATTCAAGAAATTAATTGGTATTCAGCCTAATAGGAATAGATTGCTTTCATGAGATTCTGAATGTTTTTTTTAATACCTTTTCTTTATGGCTTTTGAAACGATGCTGTAGGCTAACTTACTCCTTTGACTATGACAGCTCTGAGCCCTGCACGAGGACGTCGTGGGAGTTTTCCTTAAGAAATATTTTGGGAGCTCTTCGCAACAAGTGCTCTTTGAGACTAAATGTGTTTTTAAAACTCAGTTGAAGAGATGTATAAACTTTTGTTTTAAAGATTAAAACAAGAGTGAATGTTAAAAGTTTGTTTATTCTACAAATAGAAGGATTATTAAACAAGGAAGGGAACACAACAGAGGAAAACCTGACGTACATTTGTCAGTATTATGCTCTAGCTAGTGGGGTCATATGCTGCATGTAATCTTGCCTTTCCTTTTGCACATCTTTGTGTATAGTTAAATCAGTAAGTTCCTCTGCATAGGGGAGAGGGAAAAATTTCGTGCACTGGTGGCTTTGGGAAACATTATAATATAGGTTATGACAGTTATTGGTTTGTTCGGGGGCAAAAGGCTGAGCATTCTGTGAGAGAGTATGCAGTTCTAATGTACTGATTTTTGCCTGTAGGAAACGCCACTTCCTCCATGTCTTTAGAAATGTGAAAAGAAGTGGTAAACACCTGTTTTCCCTCCCTTCTTTCTTTATTGGTCTATATATGCCATATTTAACTTACACAGCTATTTTCAGTAAGCAACCAGTGCTATCTTCGTGGTGTTGCTTACAGTGAAAGAAAAACACTGGTTATATAAAATCAAAATATTATTTAAAACACAGTTTTAAGTAAGGAATTTGTATTCTAAAAAAGATAAAAATTAGGACTTTGAAGAGTTCTCATTCTCTGTGTGTGTGTATATATATAAACTTTCAAACATACACCTGCTGAGATGTGTGTGTATATACCTCATTAAGTATATGTTCGAAAGTTGCTACTGGGTATAGCTAGACTGAATGAACTGAAGACTGTAGCATTCAAAGGTAAATCAAGAGAAGGGTGTTGGATTAGATGTCTTTATTTTTTTACAGTTAAGTCAGAGTTGAAAAAAAAGGCTAAGAATTCATATTTACTGTAACATTTCTATTGCAGCAGGAATTTGAATATGATCTAAGCATGCTGTCTTGGCAACTCAGTAACTGCTCGATAACTAAGTTCTTGTTGGTCCTATTGGAAAAGTGATTATGATTTTTTCATGCATTTGGGGACACTTTTCACTCAAATGTTACTTAGTGCTAGATAATTCTCAATGAGTAGAAATCACTTCTATACACCTCCTGAACTGTGCTCTCTTGGTACAGTAGACCCTGATTTACAAATTTTTGCATCACATGTCAGACTCTGTGAGCTTGCTGGGTTATTTTTGTGTGCGCTGTTGGAAACTTAATGTGCAAGTCCTGTGGGGAGAACAGCAGTTTTGTGTCGCTGTACTGATGTGTGCTCTGTCCAGCTGAAAATCTTTTATAACAAAAGGATGAAAGATAATTTTGAATAAACCTTCTCCCCCTTGAGTAGTTTAGAGGAGTTGCTGAAGAATCAACTTTATGTAAGTAGGATCCCTTCATGGGCATGCAGATGTTCTGGCATACCAGCCATTCTGTTTTCCATACTAAGTTTTAGGAGGTGAAGGAACAAAGCTGAAGCAGCAATGAGGAAAATAGCCATCTAGGTTTATATTCTTACAGGAGCTCCATTTGATATTGTCTAGAGCTATTCTAAAATGAAGCTCCTAAATAAATTTCTTAGCTGGGTTGGTCCACTTCTAATTATAAAAAAGCCCAGCAGACTGAGAACGCAAAATTAAGCAATGAAATAAAAATAAAATGGCTGGAAATAAGAAGGAAAAATGGCATACATATTTGTTTAGGAAGTTTAAAAAAAAAAAAGACAGTGGCATTTGAACAGGTGGTTTACCAACAGGCAGTTTGAGCTAAACCCCTCTATCAAATTTTATTTCTGCTTTAGGTAAGGTGACAAAATCTTTTGGAAATACTGACAGCAATGGAAAAAGCGTGGCTTTATGTGTTACCTCTCTACTAACCTTGATCCCTCTTACTGCGTTGAAGAGTGACAGACAGTAGTAGCAGTAGTTTGAATACGTCCTTTGGCACTGTACCGTTGTGCAGAACCTGAAGGTGTGGGCTCTCCTGAACACCGTTAGGGACTTTTATTTCAGTGTGCCTACTGTTTTCAGGTTTGAAAAGAATTAGTCTCTTTTAAAAGAAGAGATTAGGCTGGCAAAGCCCCGGCTGGTTGAAACACGCTGTTTGTGTTGATGGTGGCACATTCTGATTTGGAGAGCGTGCTCTTTCGGGGCTGGTGGCCAATACTATGCTGCTTGTGGTTTCTTTTCAGTTGCATAACGGCTTCTTGCCCAGCAGAAAAATAAATGCTTGAAGTATTGTTCCATTTGTCTCTTTAACTATGATTGCAGTCATATTGGCATCATAAGATTTAGCTTTTGACATTTGCGGAAAATATGAATATAGAGATTGTATTCTTCAGTACTGCTACAGGTACAAATGATAGCATTGAGTCATAGGAGTTCACTGATATTTTATGTAAAATATGTTTGTGTTCACTGTATGGCGTTAGTTCTTTTTCCAAGTTTTGAGACAATGGTGTGATTGAGACAAGCTCGGATCACACTTAAATGAACTTACGTTTTCAATTTCTGGTATCAATGCAACATTGGCAGTGTCCAATTAAAAAAGTCTCAAATGTTGCACAAATCTAAAGTCAGCCTTGTAACACTTTTCTTAGGTAGGTAGAGTTGCAGTTTGGATCATTTTATTGTTTGCTTCTCACTAAGACTGTCTCCAAGCTTGGAACCAACCTCTGGCCTTCCAGCCACTGCTTCCACCTTTGCCACTGATCTGTGCAGGACTGAGGTTTCATGTCAGGCAAAGGCTACCATCGGCTCAGCTTAATTTTGTTGGTGTATGATGATCCAAAATTCCTGAGCTCTGAAATATCTTACATGTTTTAATCAAAGAATGTAATCATTGCTTTTGTCATTAAACTTCTGGGTCTCTGGTTGCTGCCCCTAGAACCGGGTGTCAGCTTCTTTGGTGAGCCAGCATCAGAGCTGCCTCTGCATCTCGCTGTTCTCTATGGTGGAGTGTGTGTGTGCCTGTGCAGTTCACGTCCAGTATTGCCTCCATGGTTATGCGAGGAAACAATTCATCTGGCACGTGTTACTTGGAACACCTCCCTGCTTTCTCCTTTGCTCTGCTCCCTCCCTTCCATGGGTCAGAGATCTGTTCGCAGAGCTGGCTTTGAGGTGGCTGGAGGGTGGGGTTGCCTGGGCTTGTATCTCTTAACTCTTTGCACTTTCTGAAGATGTGTTTTCCTTTATAAATTACAAGATACCTCAATTGCCAGTGCTTTTGTTATGAATCGTACAGCTGGAGTAAGGGAATTCCTCAGGGTGAACAGTTCATGGGTATGACAGCACTCAGATCAGTACAGCTTGTTCGGCTACATATCCAAAATAAACAATAACATAGAGGTGCTGCTACTACCAGTAATAAGGTTTCTTCTGGAGGGAAAGAGAGGGCAACTAATTCAGCTTTGTATTTGGTAAATAACTTGAAAAGTTGGGTGGCACCTAATATAAAAAGAACAGGTTTTTTTTTACCTGGGAAAAATGACAGTTAGTATCCTTATGGTGTTTTCAAAGTGATGCATAATGTAAATAAAACATAAGTGCTTCATAAGTGCTACTGCTCAAATTGTGCATTTGCTGGAAGTTACTGAGCTTTTAGAAAGTGTCCCTTGGTGCCCAGCTGTGCTGCGAGAAGGTGTGCGAGTGTTGGAACCGGTTCTCACCCATGGAGGCTTGAAAGAAGTTGGAAAACAAGTTTTCTTGAGTTAAATTGTAACTATAGTATTAGGTGGCTGCCCCTAGCTAGGCTTTGCCTGCTGGGGATTTTACTACAACAGCAGCAACACAGTGATTGCACTTCTTGGGCCATTTAAAGGGGCTGTTCATTTTGCAGAAGAATTAAGGGTATGGTGTGGCAATTTCTCTTCAGCTCTGCTGCAGTGGTCTTGATACCTAGTTTCTCTGCTACATGCCCCCACCCTCCTTACTCTGTTATGAGGAAATGTCAATTTATGGTTAATTATTAATGGTGCTCAGGCCTGGAACAGCCTGTGCTTCTTGATGTTGTTAGTCTGCCAAATTGGTCATGTCTATGAATTTGCCTAGGACTGCTTGAGAAGGCTGGAGACGTAATTTTAAGAATCTAGTAAAGAGCATTGTTACAGTTAGGTGAACATTAGCAAGATGTTACCAGAGGTGCTCCATTTCACTGAGCAACGTCTGCATGGTTCTCTATTAAGTTTCTGTACGGAGAAGCTTGACTGGGGGGGGAAACTGTGAAGTGTCTCTTGTTTATTGTCATTACTTTGTGAAAATGTGCTTATTCATTTATTTAAAGGAATTTACTTATTTAAAATGTGTTTACTTCATTACTTTGTTCGTACTTTCTTCAGAAGCACAGAATTCACAGTCTTAACTCTGATAAAAATCCACACATTTTGTATAATTTAATGTTTTGTAAGTCCAGTGCAGACTTCCTGGTTCTCTGTGCTTCAAACTGAGAGCCAAGACGACTCATTTCCTTCGAAGGGACCCTGTGTAGAGCTAATAATAGTTGGTAGGTGTCTCGAGACCGGCTTTCTTTTCCATGTCCCCTGCAGTATTCACTAGCAGCACCTGGCACATGAGGCAGGGTGCAACAACCTTGGTGTCAGAGCAAAGCAAGCCGGAGAACGCCGGAGCCAACTTCAGCTTGTGCGTGCCACTGCCTGGGAGCGGTCACTGTGCTGGAGTGAAGTTCTGGTGGTCATCTTGCACTTGGGGAAGAAGAGCCTTTAAAAATGTGTGTAGAGGGGATGGACAGACTTCTTTGAGACTAAAACTGGAAATCGAGTCTGACACTACTAGAGTAGCCAGAGGCTGCCTCTGGTACTTCACCAGGGGATTGCACTCTTCAGTCCATCCTCTGATGGGTTTGTTTACTCTGCTGTGGTTTGCATCCTGGAGTGGTCTTGCAGTGCACACATTTGGATTTTGTTTTAAATGAAATTTAATGGGAAGATGTGCATCAGCTGCTCGTGAGTGTTCAGGCTCAAGTAACCTCTCTGAAATGAGCACAGAATTAGGTTTTTCTCTTTCCTTTAGCACCAGCTGCTTTGCTCTACGCATCCCTCTCCTTGTGCTGCTGGACTTGTCAGACTGTATCTACGTTAACAAGCTTCAGATTGCACAAGGAAGCAGGAGTAGTCTCGATAAGAAATGTGCAGAAAGATGTATAAGCTCAGTGAAATGATTTGTGACAAGGTGGGGGGAAGATCCACTTTGTGGTACAGTGTGCATTATATGATTTTCTTTAATCAGAAGACCTGCTTAAAAAAAAACCCAAACAAGAAACCTGCAACACAGTAACTCTTTACTCTTTCCAATGTAGCTATCCATAGGATTATATAGTAACCCTAATCCCCCGAAATAGTAAAAAAAAAAAAAGACCAAAAACCAAAAAAAAACCTCCCCCCAAAACAAACCACCACTACCCCCCCCCAACTGCAAAAAACCCCTCCAAACCAACAAAAAAGCCCCCACAACATGGCAGTGCTGTTATAGTAGAGGGTGTCATGGTATTTTCCCTTTCTCTTTAAGGTTTGTTGTGCAGCTGTGTCCTCTGGGTGTGGGGCTGGGTTTTCACCTGGATGGGGGGAAATAAATTCTATTAATAAACTTAGCTTCTCAAAGCAAAGACCTTCAGCGGCTGGTTGTATTGGATAGTTACATGCTCTTCTGGTGTATTTTGTTGCATATATGTTAATGTATAGTAAAGAGTATGCTTCTGCCTGAAACATCTTCTGAGCACTGTGTGTGAGTGCATGGTAAGGGTCTTTAAGCAGTCTCAGGTATAGGATGCTGCAGGATTTTTAAAGTGCCTGTTTCACAGGAAGACCTATAAAAGTGTTTTATTCATTGGTTAGATTAAGATACTGTAGCTTCTCCAAATGAGATTGTATCTCAGAGTATATGTTTAAAAAACAAACCAAACCAAAATTATGGGGGTAAGGGAGAAGTGTTTAGGGGAAGCTAAGAAATTAGATGCTTGTACAAGAACTCTAAGACCATTTTTACATTTCTGGAGTAAAATTTGACTTTTTTAGTTCAGTCTGTCATGACTGCATCAAAAGTGGTTCTTCTGTCTGTTTTATTTAGTGATTAATTTTTTTTTCTTGCAGTAGCTAAAAATGTTCTCATAATAACTCAATAAACACTTCTTATCTGAGAACAGAACTGTTAGTGTGGTCGTAGTTCAGGGTCACGGAGCTAAGCTTGTAAGAAGTACAAAACCCTCAAAAGATGATAAAGATAGCCTAGTTTCTCTCATCCAACTGAAATTAATGTTAAGAATAAAGCTGGGACTATGTGCTTCCAGTCCTTCTGGACTGGTTTGAATAGTATGAGCTATAGAAAACTTACACGTTTTTGAATGCCAGTGGTCCCAACAGGCTGAGGTAAGGATTTGAGTGGTCCTCTGGCCATGCTAGAGGACTGTGCTCCCCCCAACTGGGTGGTTGTCCCGTCTTCAGGAAACCTCCTTAATTGCGATGTAGGTTTATCACTGCTTTTTAAAACTAATCGTCTTGAATTCATGCTACCAGCTTTGGTGACACACTTACACGGGCAAATACCTTCTCCAGAAGTTAAACTAAGCAGGACGTTTTCTCTTTGGTTACAGCAGATCTGAAGTTGAGTGGACCTGCTGGGGTTGCTGCAGCTTGCCAGGCCTTGCCCATGGGTCAGGCATCCAGGCTCCTTCCCGTCAGGCAGCACAGCTTTGGCTGCTCGTGCCGGACCTGTTTTTGCCCGGGAGCTTAGTGGTGTAGCAGTGCTCCTTGGTCTGCTTGGCGTTTAGATTTGTCATCTACATTAGACTCTGAGTCACAGAGGTGGCTCTGGGCACCTGAACTCTCCTGTCTGCAAACTTTGTGGGATAATGCAGTAGTGTGACCTTGAAAGGAGGGGCAGTTTCTTTACTTTTGAAGTGTAAAAGTTTTTTGAGGTTGAATGTTTTACTTCTCTTATGCATATGTGTGTGAAAGAGGTGTAAGTGGGGATTCTGGTGAAAAAGCAAGTGGAGTTTTTTTTAAAGGGAACCTTGAAAAGATTTTAAGAAAATAAAAGTATTTGGAGACTTTAGTGTCTTTTGGAGTAAATGTGGAAAATCTGGTATTTGAGTCATCCCAGAAGAAATGGAAGAATGGTAGGCTGCTAACAGAAGGTTTGGCTTGGCCTGAGCTGTGCAGGTGGCACTGGACGCTCCAAGTAGGCTTGGACATATGCATGCTCTGGGGCAGTCAGTGAGGGTTGATTTTGGAGCTCTAAGTAATGTGACCAGGATAAATAATTCCTTTAAATATAATTATTATAGCAAAGAGGGTAAGTCCCGTAGTCAGTAATATGTTTATGCTGTGCACCAGGCACTTTGTACCAGAGTATGTTATTTAGGAGAGAATTCAAGAACTTGGAGAATTTTTGCCTGTGTTTTGAGGTTGAGACTTAGTCTTAAATCCTTGGCGTGGAGCAGGAGGCCAGTGGCAGTCCCATAATGTTTGGTGACAAGAGAGCCTGGCTGTTGGTGGTCTCCAGCTTTCTATGTTGTCTGGCTCTGGGCAAACAGCTTTGGAAAGGAAAGAGCTTTGAAGTTTTCATCTACTGCTGGGGCAAAAATCATTGTAGGATGCTAAACTGAGGTGATTGGTTTGATTATTTTAATCGCTTTTAAGATGTTTAAATGGTAATTTCCATAAATCAAATCACAGCTTCAGAATAATTATGCCATGTGTTTGGTTAGTTTTTGTTTGATCAGAGTCATTGCAATGTCTGGCTCAATTTTTATGTGACTCATGTGATTTAAATACTTGTTGCCAGGATCTTCATGCGCTTGGTATGAAAAAGTGATTTTAATTAAAGTATTACTGGTATTGAATTAGTCTCTGAGAGCTGATCGGACTGGTATAAGCCATAACTTCCCTGAAACCTTGTAGTCACTTACACTAGGGTCCATCCAGTGCCTTTTTTGTAGCGTTTAGTGTTACACGACATAAAATTTTTAAGGCTGGTGTTTGATGGGTCCAGAAAGGGACACAGCAGGGTCAGTGCAGAGATGACAGCCAGAAGGTACAGCATCTGAGAGATGAGGTCTATGCATTTTGAAGTGGAATTGAGATTCCTCATCCTACGTGCAGGCCAGGTACTGCTGCCATTGTCCTCCTTCCTCTGATGCTGTGCTGGCACGCTCTGCTTCGTGTCTGGGAAAGGGAGGTACGGTGTGGAGCATGACCCTGGATGGTCTTGTGGCTCTGCTTTCCACAGAGCTAGTGTCCTGAGTCCGAGTGAATTTAGGGAGACAGTGGGACTAATTCTGTCCCATCACACAGGCTATGCAGAACGGGGCTGCTGTGCTCGGGGGCTTCCTGGGCTGGCAAACTGCCTCCTCTAGTGCAAAACTATTCTTCATTACTGATTTCTGAGGTGCAAGTGTTCTTTCTGAGAGGCTGTGCAGGCGTAGCCTTTTGAAAATGTGATGACCTCAAGGAAGGTGGAGTCATTCAGGTTGACATTTTGATCTCAACCTTACTGGGAATTCAGAAGTTAAAATTATCCATAGTCTTATTCTAACTTTCACTTCTCTCTTAGCAAGGAAGAAATTGTGTTGGCAGGAAAAAAATATTAAGAAATATATGAAAAATATATACAGAACATAGAAAATATATATAGAGAAAAATAATATATTTTTCTTTCTTTCACATTCACTTGAAAATAAATTTTCTGTGAGAAGTCTGTCCTTGTAAGTTCTCTACCTACAATTATCAGCCCCGTGTTCAGGGACATACTTTATGGGTCTGTAGAATGTTATACTTAGTTAATTTAACAGGGTACCTTAGAGTGCAGGTTTTCTATGGCCCAACTAATGAAATTGACATATCTGAAAGTATGAGGCTAATATTTAGCTTCCAAATCTAAATTGAAGGGGGGGGAGAAATGGGTGCCTCTACCCCCTACAACTGCGTCACTGATGTGAAAACTTCTGCAATGGGACGGTATATAACTTAGAGAAAGCACTTGCCTGTCGTGCATGGATTAGATTACATCTTAATTTACCCAGAAAGCTGCAATTGTTTATGTGAACATACACATGCCCCTAAGGTATTTTGGGCCCCATCACACAGCCTGGTTGCTTTCACTTTCATCATGGTGAACTTGTTGGAGCAGTGACAGTCGTGTCATTTGTCTGTTCTCAGAAGCCTGATGGTGCTTACAATCAGTAGGTCGGATACTTTGTGTAACAGGTAGCATCAGCTCACAATGAAGAGCTTTTAAGTTATTTTACATCATCACTGATAAATATTTGAATTGGTTATTTAACTTATGTTACCGAACACTACAGTACTTTTGTATGTAGAAATGCAGGGGGTTTTTAAATGAAAGCTGAGTTTTTAATATCACAAAGGTAGTTTCCCCACTTGGAAAATTACTAGTAGTGGCCTGCTGCAGACTATCTCAGTCCTGCCCTGTGCAACTAGCAATCCTTGTGTGCTGAAGCGTGTGCACTGGTGGTAAGGCATGATGTCCTTGCTGTTGGCCATAAGAAACTAAATACAAAATAACTTTAGGCTAGCTCGTTTGGAAAATATACTCGTGTCCTGATTTTTTTTAGAAGAGGAAGCTGCCGCAAAGCTTGGAAATGTGAATGCAGGATTCTCACTCGCTTTTTCTTTTTCTCTCCCTCTGTAGGTATGGCCTCACAAGTCTTGGTCTATCCACCATATGTTTATCAAACCCAGTCAAGTGCCTTTTGTAGTGTGAAGAAACTCAAACTAGAACCAAGCAGTTGCGTGTACCACGAAAGAACCTACCCACAAATCTATGTGAATGGTAAAAACTTTGGAATTTCTCCCCACAGGGTTAGTACGTACTTTCAGACTAAAAACCCAATTGACAGACCTCGAGGACAGAACTTTTTGTTGCAGTCAAATGCTGTTGCTTTAAAAAATATTGCAGGTGCTACAAAAGCATTAGCAGCGCAGGCGCAGCAAGCTCAGTTAGAGGCACCTCAGACTGGGACACGAGGAAGCCGACCAGCTATCTTGGAAGGACCCCAGCGATGTGGATTGAAGCGTAAGAGCGAAGAGCTGGATAATCAAAATAGCACGATGCAGATTGTTGATGAACTGTCCATCCTGCCTGCAATGTTGCAAACCAACGTAGGAAACCCAGTGACAGTTGTGACAACGGCTGCAACTTCCAAACAAAGTGGTACAAGCGGTGATGGAGATTACCAGTTAGTACAGCATGAGGTATTGTGCTCTGTGAAAAACACTTACGAGGTTCTTGATTTCCTTGGGCGAGGGACCTTTGGACAAGTAGTGAAGTGCTGGAAAAGGGGGACAAATGAGATTGTGGCAATCAAAATCTTGAAGAATCATCCTTCATATGCACGCCAAGGACAAATAGAAGTGAGCATATTAGCGAGACTAAGTACTGAAAATGCTGATGAATTTAACTTTGTGAGAGCCTATGAATGCTTTCAGCATCGTAACCATACTTGTCTGGTTTTTGAGATGTTGGAACAGAATTTATACGACTTCCTGAAACAAAACAAATTCAGCCCTCTTCAACTGAAAGTAATACGGCCTATTCTGCAACAGGTGGCCACTGCACTGAAAAAACTAAAAAGTCTGGGTTTAATCCATGCTGACCTCAAACCAGAAAACATTATGCTGGTGGATCCTGTTCGGCAGCCTTACCGAGTTAAAGTGATAGATTTTGGGTCTGCCAGCCATGTATCAAAGACTATTTGTTCAACCTATTTACAATCTCGGTATTACAGGTAGGTGTCTTTACTTTGTTTTTAACTTTTAATGGAACAAGGTTTTAGCATTTATTGAAGTTAATGGCTTAAATAATTACTCTTCCAGATAATGAATAAGAATAATTTGGAAAACACAAAGACCATCTAAGAATGAAGGCCATACTAAGATTAAGTGGTTGGTTACCATTTTAAATGTGAATATTTGCTTTGAATGTTTTTATAGTGCTATTTTTTTCCAGAAGTATGTTTTGTGTTGCCTTCTGAAGTCATCACTTACTGTTATTTTGAGACTTTTTAAAAGGAAAATAGAAGAAAAAAATTAGCTTTCACTTGCTTCATTAGGATGCCTTTCCTGCCTTCATAACATGATATTTTTTTCTGTAAGCAGCTGGACAGTGTACTGGAAGTGCCATATTTTTATATCCTGTTGCCAAAGATTATGTAAATGCCTCTGTTTTTCTCCAGCACTTGTAAATATTTTGCGTAGTTCTTATAAACTCAATTCTGATTGAGTGCCTTCAGCAGCTGTGGACTTCAGTGAACTTCTAGAGTTAGCGACAGGGTACTCAAATGTCTAAGGTGATACCAGGCAGGCATTTAATGGGATTTTGGTACATGGTTGCATTCTACACTGGCCTCAAAATGGAGGTATATTTCTGATTTTGTTTTTTTAATCCTTTCTTCGTATAGTTATCCGATCTGTGTGACATGTAAAAGCTATTAGTATTTAGCATCTGAGGTCATTTTGTTTTCTTTATAAGCTGAACTTTCTTGATTGACGACCTTTTTCAGTTCTGCTTTGCATCATTGGCAGTAGTATTGTCCTGGGCATTGCCTGTCTCTGCAAATTCAGTAAAAAGCTAGTAAACTAGGACAGTGAGTAATTTGAAGAAAATTTTAAATATTTAACAGCTATTCATGTTAGAAGTGAAAACTTGTGGCTCATTAGACATAGCATTGTTGTGTTTGTTCAGTTGCCTACATACAAATTTTGGCTGTAGTTTTGTTTTACTTGGGTTGATGTTTCTTTGCACCTATACTTTATATAGCATTTTGACATGCTTACTAGGTTGAGCAGGTCTGGATGCTGGCAAGATCAATATGCAGCTCCTTGGCACCTTGTACGCATTTTGGGTACTTGTATTGCATTGCATGCACTGAAGTGTGAGTAAGTGGGGTTCGTTGTGGATGTATGTTCAAAAATATTATTTCCCCCCCTCCAAGAATAAAACTCATGCGTGTATATGTTTGTCTTGGCTCAATGGTGTTGAATGATACTTATATCATTCAACACCAACTTATATCGGTTATATAGACTCATATAACATGTGCACCTAAAATTCCCTGGTTACTAAGTTGCACTTAAGTGCTTTGTAAATATCCAGGCTGTTCAGTAGAAAATAATATTCTTTTATCTCGTATAGTTTTATAATTCTTCTATAAAGTAGCATTTAGGTCAGTATTTTTTTGAAAGTAAAATGGACATACAAGAATAAAAAAGGTTAGGGTCTGTCTACTTGAATAGTTTTGGTGTTATAATTAAGTTAAATATTGGTTGAGATAATTTTGAAACTGACTTGATTTTGAAAATAATATCATACTATACTTCAAAATTACTTTCAGCAAAGAGTTTATTTCTGGAAAGATTTACTTCTGAAAAGGTTTTTAGCCTGCTGGATTTCATCGTGGATGCATAGCTCTCTATCAGTTGTGTGATTCAAATTAACTTTGTGTAGCTTGGCATGCAGTTTTTCAAACTTTCTTTTTATTGCTTTGGAACCACCTGACTAGTGTAAATAATATCAGAAAATAGGGATTTGATCTAAAACGTCTCAAAATAGATGATGCTAGGGAAATTTGAAGAGAAAAGCCTTAAAGAGGAATGAGAAGGGCCTTCAGAGAATATATCGTATTGAGATGGAATTTATTTTGCAAGAGATTGTGCTGCTTATCAATCAAATAAGGAGCTACTTCATAAAATATAACTGTACTGAAATGGTTTTTGTATTAGAAAAGGGTGGGACTGATAGTGCAGGTTTGACTTGTTTGACTATGACATGTTGAAACAAACCCTTTACAAAAAATCAGGCAGCGATTGGGACATTGAAATATCTTTTTTTTTTTTTTCCTCCTCTTAAGTTCAGTGGTGCTATGTGTTTGTTTAGGTTATTTAGCAAGAAAACATCTGTTTAAATAGATTTTAATTTAAAGCTTCAAGCTAAATTTCCAATTTGAACTCTAATTGGATTAATGTTTTTTAAAAAATGCTTGTTCCCCACAGCACCTCTTTTCTTAGCGTGATCCCATCTGTTTTCTTGTGGACAATCTTTGAAAACTATTTCTATGCAAGCTGTATGTATGTTGTCATGAGCTTTACCTGTAATTCTTACCAGTGGGGATCCTTGTCTGTTCAGAGATTACAGTGCATGGGATTTTGATTCACCAAGTGGCAGGCACAGCGCACTACGTCTACCTAGGAAATATCCCTATATTTAGTGGGAAATATCCCATTAATGTCAATGTGATGTGAACTTGGCCTCTTCTGATGTGCAGAAGCACTCAGCCAGGCCCAAGAATTTAAAGAAAAGGCTATTAAGTGGAAGCATTTTGTTTTTAAATGACTATTTTATGATCAGAGGTCTTAGAAAAGGATAGAATGAAATGCCCTTAAATGACGGTGTAGGATGAGAGGGCTGCGAGGAAGCAGGGCTTGTATCCCTGCAGCATTGGGATGCTGCTTCTCAACCCTGCGGTGCCAGTGCCATCCTGCTCTGGGGGTGATACTAACCCCGTCCCTGTCCCTCGTTCTGCTCACCCCGCATCTGCCCGAGTGCCTGTGCCAGCGTGAGGAGGGAGGGAGGTGGCCTGGGGAGAAGGGAGGAACTGTTATTTCTGGCAGCACTGTTAACTTATGCCATGGTCATTTTCAAGAATAGGACTTGCGCTTTCTCTATGGAAAGCATATGCCCACCAGTGCCTGTAGAGCCATATGTTGAATGCTCAAGAGAAAAACCCATAAAGAAGTTTTGTAGAAGTGAATAAAGAGAAAGATTGGTTTGTTCCCTCTCCACCCCAATCTTGTCAGCACTTTTTTTTTGTTCACGGCACTGTCATGAGCTAATTATTGTGAGAATGGGGAATGCCACAAAGTCTAATGTTACGGTGTTTATTTTGAATGGTAGTATCAGTGTTTTACATCTGTAAGAGGAAGTGAGTAATGAATTGGAAAAATAAGTAATAAGAGGATTAGGACTTAAAGCAGGGAACATAATACAGCCAGGTGAATGGATAATGAGCTGACTTACCTTACTTAGTCTATAGCAGAAGAGGAGGTGACATCATAGTGACTATTGGAGACATTACAGTACTTTTGAATTTTAAAAGGGTATAGACAAGCGGAAAAATGGAGGCCAACTGGATGGAGTGATAATGATTTGATGTTTTCCTGTTTCTGTTTGAGCTTTGTCAAGCAAAGAGGAAGTAAGATAATGGTTAAAATAAGTATAAAAATACTTTTTGACATTTCATTACGTTTTGGAAACTCATGGCTGTTATGTATTGCTAGAAATTAGAGTATGGATATGAATAAATACTAACCACAGTACACTGTCTTAAGTCACAGATTATTATTTTTTGTTTGTTTTAAAGATTAAATGTTACTCTGAATACTCTTTTCCTAGAAGACAGTGTCTGTGATTACATGCTGTTTTTATGCTAGTTTGGATTTTAATAGCTGTGGGCTAGAGAGATCTGGTATTTGAAGCCTTTTCTTTGCTGCTGGCCTCACACGTTAAGACTGTTGACCTTTTATGAGTGATCTAAGTAGGTAAATAATTAGGCAGTGTATACATTTTGAAAAGATCACCTCCGCTGTATGTAAGAGTTTTTCAAGCTTTTGTCATGTATGGAAATGGTATGATAAGTATGTTGTTGTCCTTTTGGTCAGCTGTGCCCCAAATCATGAAAAGGGGAGTGTCGCATCCAAAATCAAAAGCTTCTTTTCCCTTTATCACACGACGCCAGCTGCGGAGGAAGGGAATCAACACATTTATTTTATTTCTAAGTCTGGTGTCTTATGCTCATTTGGTGAGACAGAAAGTTTTCCCAGGGCATGGTGTTTCCCTCTGGAAGTCATGTTCCTTTGCTTTGCCTCTCTCCTGAGGTTATACGTATTTAGGGAAGTGGGTGTGAGAAGAGGGGCTACGAAATGGCAGGCTCCAAGGAACAGTAACCTACAAGAAGAGTTCAGTGATCTGAAAAGGTCGAGGTAGTCCTGCCCATCTGCTTCAGGGAGCTGAGTTACTTTCCTTTCTGTTGCCGTGAGAAGCAATGGCCTTCTCAGCATTTTGTGTTCAGAGGTAACTCTTTAGGCCTGGTTTCACAGCAGACCTCTTCTTTCTTCTGGTACTCCCTCCAGGAGCTTTTTTCCAGAGAAACTTCTGTTGAAACCTGTGTATAATTTCCCCTTTTTGAAATAGCTGTGCGCAACACCAGTGGTTAAGGAGTTCTGTCTTACTCGTTAGCTAATACCCCTATGACAGTTAGCGATGCCTTCTGCACGTTGCTGTCGTCCGTACCGTTCAGCCATCGTTCAGAGCGGGTAAAATTGTGTTTGGAGGACGCACAGTTCCATCTAATGGTAACATCTATGTGGCAGGGTTTGGTAATGATGAAGCCTCTTCCTTCTTCAGTACTTTTCTTCTCCCACTTGTTGCTTGGCTGTAACACCAACTGAATTCATAAAATGCATCGCCATGTTTGCATTGCATGTCGGGCATAGATCGCTAAGGGAGAGCTGTAGCAGTGCTTGGGTGTGCAGATCTTCGTGATTTCCAGGGCTTGCTGTTGGTTGGGAGGAGTTATTGCTTAATTGTTTTTAAAAGGGGAATCACCTTCATGTTGATTAAATTTGGGATTGTCTTCCAAAAAGGCAGGATTTTGAAAACGAGACTTCAGTAAACCTTACAAAATCTATCATTCATAAAATCCTTCTAATATCATGGACTTAACAGTAGCCGTTGCAGGTGTAGGAGTGAGTGTGTTACTTCATTGCGTGCTCCTTATGCTCAGCTTCCGAAGGGAGTTGGACAGTCACTGTTCCAGTTGCCTGTGTAGCTGCCCAAACGGTTACATTTTCTATATTTTGCCTCCTGTCTCCCAAGAAGATGTCTGCTTCATCATGCTGTAGCAGATTGTAGTGCTGGTAGAGCACAGCTGGAAATTTTACTGAAAATATGTTTCGAGAACAAGTACTCAGTTTCCTGATGGGAGGATGCTCCTCTTGGCGTGCAGCAGTCCATATGCAAACTGCTGTTTAGTTTAGGGAAACGAAATGAATGGGAAGCAATATAATTGATCTCCGTATAAAATGGGGCACCAGCTGAACCTGCAGTAGGCTGATGGACAACTTGAGTGATGCTGACAGAACGGAAGGTGTCTGGTTATTAAGGGACACTCGTAGCTTGGAAGCGTTTTTCTGCTCTGCTGGTGACAGCAGTAAAATACAATCCTAGTTATTCAGCATTGTGCCCATAAGGAAAAGCAAATGATGTGCGTAGATGCGCTCAGTGGGGTCAACTCTTTCCTGAATCGGACAGTGATATCCTCCCTCCAGCCTTCCAACTAAGGATAGTTGCTAATCAACAGAGTTGTTCCAGACAAAATGCCAAATGTCACTAGTGTTGCAGCGGAGCTCAGAGAGATGGAAAAATCGCTGTTGGACGTATTCCTGTTGGACGAGGACAGGCTTTTCCCCCCTCTCCTCTTACCCTCCTCTCCCATGAGGGATCAGAGAGGATGGAGGAAGTGTGATAATCATTGTGTCCTGTGGTCCTGACATTGCTTTCACTCGCCCAGTCAGTTCTGCTGCAGCTCGGAAAAGTGACATGTTCTAGTGTGTTCTCTTCTGCTTTAAAGGGTTTTGGAAAAAGAATAAAGTAATTGAGTTTTGTGGCTTAATTACTGCCCATGGGCTGTGCTGTAGTGAGGGCTATGTGCGTGCCCTGGGGCTGTTGCACTAGGACAGCTTTTTACTTACGACTTTCAGCTTCATACTTAGGTTCAGAATAAACAACCAACAACTTATGCTGGTTTTTTTCCCCCTCAAATTTATGAAATTTATTTCATCTGTTGTTTTCCCTCTTTCTTATACGCATTGCTTCAAAACTAGCAAAATATTCTCATGGCTGTAAATTCCTGGAGAGGCTTGTTTTCTCACTGGCCTTTGGAACTTGATGAGATGTAGCCCTTGTCACTCAAGGGACTCCAGAGAACATAGGCGGACAGTACCTGCCTAGAGTGTTTTTGTTAAATGGAATGTTTTCTTTTTGTAGGTTAGGATTGTCAGCAGGATGGGTTGTTATGACTCAGTAACACATCCCTTGTATCTGAGTAACTTGTTGATTATCTTCTAACATCAGATCAACATACAACTTACATATGTTAAAAATACCAGTTAAAAACTTGTATACAAATAAACACCTATCTTAATATGGATTTTCTTTATAGAGATGACCAAGGGGAGAAGTAATGCAAAATTGACATCTCGGGAAGCAACTGCTTTTTCAAGTCCATCCATTGCTGTCACATACTTGAAGTTTCTAAATAAGCTTTATCTAGAGTGGGATGTCTTGGTTTTTCTCCTTTCACAATGCCTAAAATTCTTGCTCAATTTTTTTTTTATTTCAGGTTTTAGATGTTTAAACAGGAAGTAAAGCTCTTGTTTATAAATTGAGTTTTCTGTCAAGGAAGCGCAGTACGAGAACAAGCTAAAAATGCTTCTGTAAACAACTTGCACTTCAGCATGCTAGCAGATGTTATTCTATCACTTTGAACTGTGCATCACTGAAGTGCATTGGGATATCTTAAAATAGTCAGGAGTGGCGGCCAGAGACTCTAGACTACTATAGATGGTGAGGCTGTTTCGCTGTTGCAATGAAATAAGCCAGAAGTACGTGCTGCTAAGGTCATTTGCTTGCTCAAGGTCAGCATGTTCAAAGTCAGCTGCTATACTTGTGGGCATGGTTACTGTCAGTAGTATATATAAGAAAAGAGTCCTGATAATGTAAGGAATTGCTTTTACAAGTGAATTGGGACACTTAACAAATTTTTCCCCCTTTAAAGTTGCAGGGCTGTGATTGCTGGTTTATTTTCTTACCCAAGCAAACAGAACTTAATGTCAAGATAAGCTTTTGTGGCTTGTGTCTGCAAACAAATTGCTTTATTGATTTGGCAAGATTTTGTTTGCATTTTTTGCATAGTGTTCATTAATTGTTTAATTGACTTCCTATTTTAAACTTCTATTTCATGATTACTAGGACCTAACCAAAACCATTATAAGTACCCTTCAGGAGTGGCAATCTTGGCTCATCATAATTTCACGTTTATATAGCTATTCGATAACAAATGTAGTTTCAATGCTCTTACTATTTTCTAGTCAACATAATGTGGTCTCAAATACCTTATTATTCTCTGTTCATAGAAGCAGAAAATAAGAGTAGATTTTTTGGTAATGGTGTGGTGGTTTGTTTTTGTTGGGGTTGTGGGGGTGGTTTTTGCATGCTGTGGAAAAGCATGACAGGGTTACTGTAAAATTGAAACTTTTTTTTGTTTTGTTTTTAATCCTCTCTGAAGATCCAGAGGAGTATTGTGGGGATGGGAATGGGTGAAATGGCAGCCAGCCTTTGAGTTGATAATTTTTCTGAGCTAGAGATTTTCTGAGTAACATAAGCGGGGATAACACGCGAGGCATTCTAAGGTACCATGTACCTGCTAGAGATTCTAATAATGTCACCCCAGATTTCAAATTAATAGTGATGGTAGGAGCAACAACTTAAATCAGAGTTCAGATGATGGTTCTCTTGGTCTTTAGACTGCCTTGGTTTGAACAGACAAGAAATTATTTCATAATCTCGGAGGAGAAAGAGCTCTTGGTTCTTGCTATATTTCAATTTTTGGGGGTTGAATGATAAACTTAAGTTTGTCATGGCTAAAGTTTTGGGAAGCAGCTTTTATTTTTCACACATTAAAATAGATCTTCTGAAATGTGATCCTTTTTTTCACTGCACTGATACTTATGTCACAAAGATTTGTTCATCATACATCTGTGTGTATGTGAGCGTGGATATATCAGATACCTTAATTGCGGAAAATATCGGTGGTAGCTGCAACACTGTATTTGTAAATATTGGCTCTATCTGCTTCCACCGTGCCTGTTTTGAAAATATGGCTGTGTATTTCTGTTGTAAGAGCAGGTCGTACTAGATCTAAAACAACATGGTTGAAAGCAAAGCCTATACATCAGCCCCTGTCTCTTCCATCTGGCATCCTTATCTTTGAAGGAGAGCTGTTTTGTGGGTGAAGGCTACCTTCTGCACCAGTTCACGGCATCCAACATGAGTGAAGAGGATGAAGCAGACGCGTGGGGGAAGAAGTCTTCTGCGTGGTTGAGGACACAAAGATTGTCCGAGCCGCTACTCTACTGACACAGCCTGTGAAAGGGAGAGGGTGTGCGACAGCTGGGGGCTCATCCCATTAGCCGCAGAAGGCAAACTGTCTCAATTGATCTAAAAATCAAGCAGGTCAAACAAGTGCAAATAGATAATGTGGGCACGTTTAGAACGTTTAATGCTTGTGCTGGTTCAGACCAAAACCAGCAATAAAATACTATTGTGATTAAAAACCAAAACAGTGACAAGAAAAAACCCTTTTCTGAATTCTGGCATTAATTGGAAAGTGGTAGAGGTGTCTGACATAGAAATAGGTATTTGGGATGTAATTAAGTAAAATTAAAATTCATATGAAAATAAGTTGCCTGAAATGTCCATATTGTCAAATTTTCTACCATATGTTTGAAGGTCCTTGATCCTATGGCGCTAGCTAATATTTTGGAGGGATTTTTGTTAATAAAATACCTTCTAACAAGTGAAATAGGATTAGGAGGCTGGGGGAAGCAAGCCAAAAGCATTTCACAGATAAGATTTTCAAGCAGTTGCATTTTTAAACTATGCTGTTACCTTAAGAACGTGTGAAATATTATTGTGCCTAAAAATCTTGGTTTGTTGGTAATTGGACAGCAACAGTTGATTAAAGGGCAGGCATAATGCAGTTTAAACCAGTGGTACTTCTGTGTGAGTAGGTGAGTCTTTATGCAGACAAGGTTGTGCTGGTAAGGTGAAAAGTAAAATCGTTTTTATCCCTATGAAGCATTTAATAAAACTCTGAATCTCCCTGCAGGAGTATGTGCAAAGTATGTGGGAGAGAGGGCAAATGCTATGGCCTTCTGTCCCACATGCTCGTTGTTGGAGGTGGGCAGAAGGGCAGAAGGTGGGCAGAAGCACAAGCTAGTGGTACTAAGCCTCCACAGAAGATGGGTGGTGGGAAGCATTGTCTTCCATCCGTGCGGTATTGTCCAGCTTGTTGTATGGCATGGTATGGCTGCAAGCAGACTTCAGCTCCTTTGTCTTAACACCAAAATCTGACCAGTAGCCTGCTAAGTAATGGAAAAACAACTGCATCCACGCTTCTTAGTGAAGGCCCACTTAAATGATAGTAAATTCAGACTACATTGGGGTGCTTCCAAAAGTCCAAGCTTTGTTTACTAGCATAAAGATAAAGTCAAAATTATGACCAGAATGTCTTTCTAAGTGCACAGTATGTACATCAAGGAGAAATTATTAAAAATAGCTTATTTGGAAATGCATGGTATCTGGAATTTTATATCAAATGTAAATTATTACATATTCCACAAAATGCGCTACATTATCTTGATTGCAGCAATGTAGGAGCCTGGCTATGAAGCCCTCACTCTTTGAGGGTGGGGAAAAAAAAGATAGTCACAGTGCATCTTCAGAGCAGGCAAGTCAAACCTATTCTCATTTCTCTGTTAAACTCGTGTCAGATGCTCCATGGGATTCAGGATTGCTCACTCTTACCTTCATGGTGTATGGTGTGTGCTGGGCCTACTATATTTAAAACTACCTAAAGCAGTGAAACAGAGCCGTTTGCCAGTTGTGCTGTTTGTGTGCAACTGAGATGTAGCCAGTGAAGTTTGCTTGCACAGGAAGCGTTCTTGGTACTAAAAATCAAGCGTTTGTGGAATTTTGTTCTGTGCTCTGAGGACTATTGTAATTGTTGCCATTTTCCCCTTTATAAATACCAAGGATGTTTCTGTTGTCCCAGGGCAGCACAGCAATCTGTCGCAAAATATAATCTCTTTACGTGGTTCCCTTAATTCAGAATTGCACCATAGTTGAATTTTTATCAGTATTTTGAATGCCTTACTGGATATTTTGAGAATGATAGGTTCTCACCTTTTATAGTCAATCATTCAATATGTGTTCAAAATATTTAAAAACACCAGATACTTCATGATGAAATCTTTCATGAGAGTATGCTTTATTGTTTCAAGTGTAGTACATATAGGTAATCTTGGAAAAAGAGCTGTTCCTTTAGCAACAATATCAGTATTCAGTGTGTGTGTGTATAAAAACATCGAGAACACAACTGAACTTCCTTTTTTTTTTGATGTTGCAGATTCAAAATTCATGTGAATTTAAAATGTTTTTTAATTGTCTAAAATTGATTCTAGGAATTGAATTGGAATAGTTTTTTAATTATTTTTATTACTTTCTCTCAATAAAACTTACTTCCCTGATAACTTTTGGATATGTGCATTTCATAACTTCTTTGAAAAACTGCATTAATTATGTCGCTTATGTACAAGGCTTTTATATACATGTACATATGAAGCTTTTAAACTGCATATTACTATATTTTATCAACTGAAAAACTTCTTTATTTTTAAAATTGGTTTGAGTTTTTAGGGTGTGCTGTAAGTCGTGAATTGGTAGTGGCACTTAATGATACTTGCCAGAAAGGTCTGATGTCAAAAGTGTTGTTTGCACTCATAGCACTGGATGTTGTGCTAAATGCCTTTTTGAACCCCAGTAATATTTAAAATTCTGAGCTGTTCATTTTCTCACTCTTGATAATTAATCTCTCACTTCTTGCCATCCAGTACTGTTTTAGCTCAAGATCTATTGTGTATTTCTTAATATAAAATATGCTATTTGGCTATGCATGTTTTGTTAAGAGTGTGTTTAACGCCTTGAAATTTTCAGCAGCGTTTCCACACGCCTGTCCCCCCCTCACCATAAGAATGGTTTGACGTGCATTTAAAACATCTTCTGCATCTTCTACGTGGCCAAGTTTCTGAGTTCAGTGAAATGTCTGTAGTTTATGGAGTTTGGGCTTTGTCTTATGGTACTATAGGTCTTTGGCTTTTCTAGAGGAGTACCCGATGAATGAATTCTGCGTTGGCTGCTCCCAGTGGGTGACAGCAGGGCTGGAGAGATCTCCAGCAGCTCCTCTGTTTCTGGCAATAGTACAAGGGGTTGCAGGATGGAGTCTGTGTGCTGATGTATTTGCTATTCCCATCACGAGACAATCGCACTGGGAAGTGTTGTGTGGAGATGCAGCCAGTTTTGGATGCTTTACCTCTCTGGAGGAGTAGCTAAAAGTGGAGCAGAGGGCCTCAGCACTTCTGGTAACAAGAGTCCTAGAAAGCAGAACAGGAGGATATAATTTGGAGATTACATTATGTGGCTTCTGACTGTTCTTTGGTTTTCATCTAGCCTTGAATTATTTCAACAACTTCCACTGAGAAAGTATTCTTAAATCAAAAGCTTTCCTGTACATGGAAAGTAGCTGCGAAAGCTCTGTAGTTAAAGTCAATGTCCATCTGGTTATGTGGAGTAATTTCTGTAGAGAGAGGCACTAACAAAAGTCAAGTGCTTAACTGACACTGCAGTTTACTTCTTGCTGTTTCTTTACTGGTCTCTCTGCCTTGCCAGTAGATGAACTGTATGAGTCTCTTCTCTCACCGAGTTGACCTGGGTTTTTTTTTATGACCAACACAGCTTAGGTCCCTAGCGTTGTTTTGCTCTGTGTAATTTTCCTGTTTAACATAGTGTTTAATATAGACAGCAGTTGTTTAGCTGTTAAAAACCTACCCAAAAAAAGTTAGGAAACGGACAGATATTTAACTAGTGAAAAAACTGTAACACTGTAGAGTATTGCATAGAAGGATAATCGGGAATTATCGTGTGTCGTTAGTGCCCGAGTACTCCACTCTGCCCTCTGAATTAGTGTCCCACAGGGGTGGTTGCTCATGGAGTGCTGCCACGTGCCGTTTGGGATAGTCGGTTTGTAGCTGTGCAGTTGCCTTCGTGAAGGAACAACTTCAGGATTGCCTAAAGCTAACTAGCACTAATTTTATTTTGCTTCATCTCTGGTTGTTCTGAGGTTATGATTATTAAGCATTTACATATGAGAAACACCTTTTTCTTTATATTTCTATCTGTAGCATCATTATTAGCCTTTGTACAAATGATATCAAATGACTCCCCCCCCCCCGTTCTAATGTAGAGGTATCTGGTGTAAAATTAAAAGAGAAGCCCCCAAATGTAGTCTGATATTTAATGCAGATTTACTAGATTGGATGGAGGTCATGCCCATATGCGGTTTCCTGTTTTGTAGCTATTTTTTGACACTTCAGCATTTTCTTTCTACATGTACGGAGTATCAAGCTTATGTGAGATCACTGGCTGACTCTTGCAGGCTTCTATGAAATAAATCATCTAGTAACCAATATATATAGGTCATATTCCCCCAAGATAAATAATCTGTATCCATTTTAACCATTTAACAGAAGACAGTGTTGTATGAATTAAGATTACCAAATGCAGAACAGTAACCTCAGCCCTTCCTCTCCCTTACTGACAGAATTAAACTTCTACTAAAAGTTAATTACTTTGTAATTACTGCTGTTTCCCCTCCCAACCCAGGAGACCTGCAGTTTCCTAGTTTGTGCATGGTGCTTGTTTTGGGTGTCCACGCGATTCTGATGGTGGGTGCCAGGGAGACACTGCAGGGGAGGTGTGTTGAGTCACCGCAGGGGTGAGTGCTGTGAAGGAGGTTCCTGCGGTTCGGGAAGTAGGCGACGCAGTCTGTTGGTGGCATGCTCAAACGTGCACCAGGGAACAGCTCATCAGGCATCTTCAGGATGGCTCCTGAAGAGCCAAGTCCCTGTGCTTGGCACAGAAGTGAACGGGAACTGGTGCAGTGCTAGAGCGGGAGGAGGAACCAGAAACCTGCCTGCCCACGCTGGAGCGGGTGGTTGGTGTGGGCCTGGACCTCCTGGTTGCTTCCAGCGCCGTTCGGCAGCGGTGGGGCTAATGCACGCTGTTTGGGGAGCCAGGGACTATGTGGCAAAATGT
Source organism: Ciconia boyciana (assembly GCF_034638445.1). Taxonomy (NCBI): domain Eukaryota; kingdom Metazoa; phylum Chordata; class Aves; order Ciconiiformes; family Ciconiidae; genus Ciconia; species Ciconia boyciana. The sequence continues at coordinate 9,689,746 of NC_132939.1, forward strand.
GTACCTTTTAGAAAGCTAGTGCGTTAATTTCTAGTTGCTTAAATAACGTGAAAGGCTGCCATACATGGTAGTGTGGTTGCGTTTTACTTATACATCCCCCTGCCATGTATTACGTGCATGCATGCCCTCAGTCTTTGTCGTTCATGAATTGCTGCATCGCTTGTGTGTCTTAAGCGTGCATAAAATCAGATGCAACAACTCGTTTCCCCTTGCTGCTGTGCTTTGATTTCAGCTTTGCTTCAGAAGTTTGTAAAGATATTTTCAAACTTTTTTCCCTTATAGTTTTTTTTCTGGCGCTGTGCCTTAAGAAAGAACTCTCTCTTTTTTGAGACAAACTTAGCATTTTGTCAAGCAACCGACTACAGGGTTTGAGGTGAAAGCAAAAATGAAAGGCAGTACACAGGCTAGTATGTATTAGCAAATCAAAAAGCAGAATTATTCTGTAGTTTAATGGCAGTCATCTGAGTGGATTCATTCTTCATTTCTTAAGTTATACTGATGTAGCTTAATTATTTTCTGCACAAGACTGTGTCAGTGTAGTTCCTCTTAAAGATTCTTTGAATGTTTTCTTTGACTTTTTGTTAATCTTTAGAGAATGGTTACAGATAAATCTCTGAAGTTTCTCTGTGTATGTTGCATCTGTAACTTTCCAGTGGTGAGCTGTGAGGACAAGCAAAAGCACCCGTTTTGAAGATGGACCGTGACCAGCTTGTTGGAGGGGACATTTGGTTGCCTACAGTCGCAGTTCTGAAATGGGTAATGCAAGAAACTTCTGTGATAAGAAATAAGGTGGTTGCTGGGTGGGTCTAATCTAGTGGGGACTTCTTGAAAAACTTCAGAGCTGACTTCTGAGCTTTTTTGGCTGACTTCTTAATGTGCGTAAGTGTGCGTTTGTCCCAATACCCTCCAAAACTTTCAAGTACTTCAAACCAAATCTGACAGCAGATCGAAGTCTTGAAGGTGCCAATACCAGCAGTACGAACAGCAGCCGCAGAGCAGAGGGAAGATTCAAACTAGTGATTCCTGCAAGGTGAAAAGGAAGAAGTTGGTCATTATCCTTGCTGTTTTGCAGTAGCCATCTGGCTAGTCAGCGTGTGTGTAGCTCTGGACTAACTAATATGCTTGCTGCCCTTGCACGTTATAGAAGGCAAAATAGAGATCTGGGGAGTGAAGTAGCGCAAATCTGAAAAAACAGCAACAACAAAGTATAATTAAGTCCAGTGGTTGTTGATAAGCTTGTTCACGTTTGTGTGGCATGACAGCAGATTCTATTCTTCAGCAGTATCTGGCACAAAGACCTGTGGAGAAATGTGTGAAAAGCTTCCCAACTTCTAAAATGGAAATAATTTCCTGATGTTTACTAAGAGCCTGTGTTCTTAGTTTTCTCTCCAGCTCACTGCTCAACACTCACTTCTCATGACTGGCACTGCCACTGCAAGAACAGAAAACGGGAGTGTCTTCTCAGAGCAGTGCATTGCTGTATTTAGTTTTTCACCTATTGTGTGGTTTGTTTTTTTGTTGTTTGTGTTTTTTTTTTTTACCCTCCCTTGTAGAAACAAATATTTTATAATGCCTTACTTGCTTTAACTAGTATATAGTATTTTGTGCCAAACTTCTGTAGGTCTGAGGCTATGAGAAAGTATCTGAAAAATTAAAATTAGCCCAGGTTGTTCTAAAATACACTCTGGTGCTTGATATCAGTCTGAAGGACTGCCACATGGGATTCTTCACATATTTCTGCTAGGCACTGTCCTTTAACTGCAGCATCTTGAGCAGATGCCTCTTTAGGGATATCAGTACTGCTAGGTGTCCTTAGGAGTTCAAGTTCCTGCTGTTCTGTTCTGAAGAAAAAATACTTTATGCCTGTAAATTAACTTTTTGGGAGGGACATATTTACCTTATTGATATACCATAATTAGCTCCGTGGTTGGGGAATCTTTCCATCACTTGGAAGTGCGTGAGTGTACCGGGAATAGTGGTAAGTCCTATTCTGCCTCGTAGTAAACATAGTAAACACGCAAGGCTCAGCGTCTCCCACCATCAGCCCTTGGGGCACGGATACCTAATGCAGAATGCACGTGGGGAAGGGTGTGTTTGAATAACTCCGTATTGCGCTACAGGTAGGCAGCTCTCTGGTCTGAGAGTTGCTGGCTAATCTGTGTAATTATTTTGAGTATTTAAGTATCTTCAGTTAAGTAGCCAGCTTTGCTGCCTTAATAACTTCTTATGCAATTGGACCCTTCCCACACTCCTTCCACACACCTCCTAGGTGTCAGTACACTATCGTTTCCTTTGTAAAGAGGGATTCTTCCTTTACTTAATCTCATTATTTCTCCTATATCAAACATAACCATTCAGTAAAAGGCGGGATGAGGCAAAGGGCTGCAGAATACATGTGTGAGCCTCTAATAACCTTCTGAAGAATATAGAAACAGCTCTGAATGATCAAAAAGCCAGTCAGTATCCAGTCTCTGATAGTGACTGATAGCGAAAGCTGAAGCAAAGACAAAGCAGCAAAGGAGGTACATTTATATTGATAGTTCCTGGTATACTCTCCTAGCTGCTGGCAGTCTGAGCTCATTAGCTTCCTTAGGTTGGACCTGGGGTGTCTAGTAGCACATTAGAGGTAATTTTTTTGTTGGCCCCCCCCCCCCCTTTTTTTTTTTCTTGAAAGACATACACTTCTGGCATGGCCAAATCCAGCAGTGGAGCTCCACAGTCCAGTTATGTTTTATGAAACAGATTTTGTATTTGTTGTATAAAGAGGTCCTGATGAGGAGCTGCTCCGTGCTGCAACAGACAATTTTATTGCATGAGTGACCAATGCTTTGAAATGTGATCGTTGGCTGCTGATGTTGCTGAGCCAGGCAAGAGCCCAGGAAAATAGGGTAAATTGTGTCAGAAAGATGGTCTCATGAAATTTTCCAAGCACCTCTGTTTGAGTATAGTAGGGTAGTACTCTTTGCTGGTACAGAATGAGGGAACTGTAACTTGTTTTCTGAGTCCCTTGTGGGCAGCTAGCACATCAACCTGTCCTGTTCCTAATGAAAACATTTTTTGGATTGTGTTCCTTGTATACTTTAACCTTTTTGGTTATTCCCCTTTGGCCCTTCATAAGGACATTTTTGGGGCCCTTCATTAGGAAGTCCTGTGCTCTGTCTCCCAGCGTTATTAACATCAGGAAACAAAGAGTGTTGCAGGGAGAGGAGGAAGGAAGTTAGACTTCAAAATCCCCTAGTTTGGAACCAGTTGGGGGTTTTTGTTGTTGTTGTTCCTGTTACTAAACCTAACTTTAAAATCGATTCTCTTTTGTGTGAAGCACAGTAGGAACAAACTATGACACCACTTTAAGTTTGCTTCTTTCTGATTTTAGTTAGATGCTACAAATGAGAATGAGATAGGGAAAAAAAAAAAGAGGGCTCTACTTGTATTGATGTGGCTCTTGGTGATTGCATGCAAATGGAGGGGTCAGGAGTTCCTTTTCCTTGCTCTACCTCTGTGTTACCATCCCGCAGAAATGGAAGGGCGACGGAGGGCTCTGCAAAGGTGAGCAGCGCAGGACAGGGCATGTTTTCCAGTAGCATTACCCTGAATGCATGTTTGTGCAAGAAATGGTATTTTGAGGTAGGTTACTTCTGTTCTCTCCTAGCTAACTTCTCTGTGTATTAATAAATCTCCTATGTATAGCGTGTGTGTTAAGTGGGTGGAGAAAGTGAGTGTACGTATCTGTGAGTGTTGCTTTTGATAGGAAAAACAAACATTTTCATGAGAAATGTTTGCTGAGAGTGCAGAGCTGGATTTGCTTTCCCTAGAAAATGTCTGAGGGTTGAGTTCTAGGTGATAGTCAATTTTCACAGCATCAAAATTGAATAGTCTTTAAACTAAAAAAAAAAAAGTATTGAAAAATTAGATGATGTAAGATTAGATGTTCTTGGTTGGCTACAAAATGTATTTAGCCTTCCAACCTGGGACGGATGTACAGTCTAATTTCATTAGAACAGGTAATCCTGTGTCATGCATCTCTTGAATGTTCTTTGCAGCAGTTTTTTTTAGAGCACTTTGGGAGCAAATTCATGATGAGCTTGTTGTAATAGTCGCACACAGGATAAAGAAAATAGCTTATAGGTTTGTTCTGGAAATGATGACTTGACAGTAGCCTCCGGCAGTGGAATTTAGCTATCAATAGTGCGTTAATCCAGTTAAGTAGAGAGCCTTTCATAGGGAAATACAAGTCATGTGTTCTAGCTAAATAATTACCTTTAAAGCAACTTGTAAACATTGCCTTGATATTTTTGTGATTTCTTTTTTTGACACGGTTATGAGACAGCAGTAACTCCTTATTGAAGTGGTAGCACATGCAGTGGCTTTGGGTGGTATTTATTTCAGAACATGCTTATCTAAAGCTGTTTTGATACTTGTAAGCATTGACTTCGTCAGCTAGTTTTTGCTTGTTCCTGTTTACTATTTAGAAAATACCAAACGTTATGACAATTGTAGTTACGCTTGCATTTATACACTAGTTTTTAAATCATAGCAAGCTTGCACTGAGGCACGCTGATGATTTGGAGAAGTTTATGAAGCCAGTGCTCTGTGCTTTACCCGCCTGATAAGTAGGTGTCCCCAGGGGTCAGTTTTCACCACAGAGTTCCCCTGGACACAGTTCAGCTCCCATCTTTTTCCCCTCCTAGAGGTACGGGCAGTAGTTCGACAGTTAAGCAATGGTTCAAATCAACTAGAAGGAAGAAGGTAGGCGGTTAACTGAAGTAAGTCATCATGCGTTTAACTCCTATAGTAACTTCAACCTCTCAATTCATAGATTTTTAACATACTTTTTTTTTCTACGCTGAACAGTGAAACAAAGAAACTCCATGATTTCACTTGTCTCTCATTTCAGTGAGTATACTGACACCAGTGGGGGATAGGAAATACACAACACAGTGAGGTATGTGCTTATTCTGTAGAACAAAGCCTATTTTCGGTAGAGCTGGTAACAGTGTGCCTTGTTAAGATTGCCATGCCATTCTTTATTAAAAGATGCTGCTATAGAGTCCTTAAACCTTACAGATGCAAAACATTTTTAGCACAATCTTTTTGTTTCAGTTGTTTGAGGCTGACTGTAGGGTGTTTTTTTTTTTCTTTTTCCCCTGATGAAACTAATAAACCAAAGTTGAACACCCCCTCCCCCCCAATCTTGGCAGATAAAATCTGTTGGTGCTTTTTAGGTTGGTTGGTTAGTGTTCCTGATAGCTCACCATGCTGCTTTGACATTGGAAAGATAGTGGAAGCAACTCAGCGGCAACCCATCATCTGCCACAGTTCGTATGGACTGTATATGAACTTAAACTGAAATCAGGGAGATGCAATTGATAGTGAGTCTATTTTTGTCATGTTTAAAATAATAAAAAAGATTTAGAAACAGGTCTGGCTTCTCTGAGAAACCTTCACACCTGTAGTTTTATAAATCAAGTAAACCTGTTTATGGCAGATTTAACTGCAGCAGGTCCATAAATATGCTCCACTTTTATGGTTATAACTTGAAAAAATGTATATGATCACTTATTCTAGGGAATTATAACCACCTTTGGGAGAAAACTTAGTAATTGTAATGCACTTTATTGCTACATGATGCTTAATAAGCCTTAAAGTGAACACTGTAATATTACATTGACCATCCTTGGAGAACATAAAATGGTAGCAAAATGTAATGATCTCTGTTTTGGAACAGGGCCATCTTGCCTTTTGTTTCAGAAGACAGTTGCTTGAGGTCTCTAAGTTTAGGTAAAGACCGCTTTCCTTGGTACTTCACCAAAGCAGCTTTTTGTCTTTAGGTACTCACAGTACTGTACCATGACTTGATAAGTCATTGACATAGTTTTTGTAGACTATAGAGATTTTTATCTTCAGATTAAAATGTCTTTCAAAAAAAAGCAGCTTTTGGGATTTTTTGGTTGTCTGCTGGGTTTTATGTCTTTCCCAGTTGGTTATTTTTAGTTATTCATGTTTTTAAAAAAATCTGTAACCTTGAATCATAGTGCAAGCTGATTTGCTTAAGGGCATTTGCAGTGTCAGAGCCAGAAAATAATAATAAAAAAGTCTGTCACTGTCATCTAGTCTAGTTCTCAAATGACTAATGAAAATATTTTTATTTATCATTATGCTCTAATGGACACTTTTCCTCATAAGGTTGTGTTACTAGCTTCTAAGTCTCCCCTATTTTGATGCAGATCTGATGCTGTTCTTGTTTCCAACTACTTATTCTCAAGAGGTTATTTCTGTATAAGGCTTCAAGTGGAGGTAGGGGATGGAGATCCATGCAGCAGCGAAGACGAAAGGGTTATGGATGTGCTGGAAACCATGGAAGCACCTGAGAATGGTCATGTAGGAATTAGGACTTCTCCCCCCAAAAAGGTGACAGGATCGATAGCCCAGCTGAGGTGCATCTACACCAACGCACACAGCACAGCCAACAAATGGGAGGAGCTGGAAGCCATTGTGCAGCAGGAAAACTATGACATGGTTGTCATCACGGAAACATGGTGGGATGACTCGCACAACTGGAGTGCTGCAATGGATGGCTATAAACTCTTCAGAAGGGATAGGCAAGGAAGGAGAGGTGGTGGGGTAGCCCTGTATGTTAGGGAATATTTTGATTGTCTAGAGCTTAATGATGGTGACGATAGGGTTATGGGTCAGATCGGGGAAGGCCAACAAGGCAGATATAATGGTGGGAGTCTGTTATAGACCACCCAACCAAGATGAAGAGGCAGGCAAAATATTCTATAAGCAGCTGGGAGAAGTCTCACAATTGCTAGCCCTTGTTCTCATGGGAGACTTCAACTTAACAGATGTCTGCTGGAAATACAATACAGCAGAGAGGAAACAGTCTAGGAGGTTCCTGGAGTGCGTGGAAGATAACTTCCTGACGCAGCTGGTGAGTGAGCCAACAAGGGAAGGCGCCCGCTGGACCTGTTGTTTGTGAACAGAGAAGGAGTTGTGGGTGATGTGATGGCTGGAGGCTGTCTTGGGTACAGCGATCACAAAATGATAGAGGCTTTGATTCTTGGAGAAGTAAGGAGGGGGGTCAGCAGCACTGCCACCTTGGACTTCCGGAGGGCAGACTTTGGCCTGTCTGGCCTTTGGACTGGCTGACAGAATCCCTTGGGAAGCAGTCCTGAAGGGCAAAGGAGTCCAGGAAGGCTGGACATTCTTCAAGAAGGAAATCTTAAAGGCACAGGAGCAGGCCGTCCCCATGTGCCAAAAGACGAGCCGGTGGGGAAGAAGACCGGCCTGGCTGAACAGAGAGCTTTGGCTGCAACGTGGGAAAAAAAGGAGAGTTTATGACCTTTGGAAGAAAGGACAGGCAACTCAGGAGGACTACAAGGATGTTGTGAGGTTATGCAGGGAGAAAACTAGAAGGGCCAAAGCCCAACTAGAACTTAATCTGGCTACTGCTGTAAAAGACAATAAAAAATGTTTCAATAAATACATTAGCCACAAAAGGAGGGCTAAGGAGACTCTCCATCCTTTATTGGATGTGGGGGGAAACACAGTGACAAAGGATGAGGAAAAGGCTGAGGTACTTAATGCCTTCTTTGCCTCAGTCTTTAATAGTAAGACCAGTTGTTCTCTGGGTACCGAGCCCCCTGAGCTGGAAGACAGGGACGGGGAGCAGAATGAAGCCGCCATAATCCAAGGGGAAATGGTTAGTGACCTGCTACACCACTTAGACACGCACAAGTCTATGGGGCCAGGTGGGATCCACCCAAGGGTACTGAGGGAGCTGACAGAAATGCTCACCAAGCCCCTTTCCATCATTTACTAGCAGTCCTGGCTAACTGGGGAGGTCCCAGTTGACTGGAGATTAGCAAATGTGACACCCATCTACAAGAAGGGCCAGAAGGAGGATCTGGGGAACTACAGGCCTGTCAGCCTGACCTCAGTGCCAGGGAAGGTTATTGTCGTGAGTGCCATCACGTGGCATGTACAGGACGACAAGGTGATAAAGCCCAGCCAGCATTGGTTTATGAAAGGCAGGTTCTGGTTGACCAACCTGATCTCCTCCTACGACAAGACGACCCACTTAGTGGATGAGGGAAAGGCTGTGGATGTTGTCTATCTAGACTTCAGTAAAGCCTTTGACAGCATTTGCCACAGCATTCTCCTGGGGAAACTGGCTGCTCATGGCTTGGATGGGTGTATGCTTCGCTGGGTAAAAAACTGTCTGGATGGCCGGGCCCAAAGAGTGGTGGTGAATGGAGTTTACTCCAGTTGGCGGTCGATCACAAGTGGTGTTCCCCAGGGCTCTGTGTTGGGGCCAGTTCTGTTTAATATCTTTATCAGTGATCTGGATGAGGGGATTGAGTGCACCCTCAGTAAGTTTGCAGATGACACCAAGCTGGGCGGGAATGTTGATCTGCTTGAAGGGAGGAAGGTTCTACAGAGGGACCTGGACAGGCTGGATCGATGGGCTGTGGGCAACTGTATGAGGTTCAACAAGGCTCAGTGCTGGGTCCTGCACTTGGGCCACAACAACCCCATGCAACGCTACAGGCTTGGGGAAGAGTGGCTGGAAAGCTGCCTGGCACAAAAGGACCTGGGGGTGTTGGTCAACAGCCGGCTGAATATGAGCCAGCAGTGTGCCCAGGTGGCCAAGAAGGCCAATAGCATCCTGGCTTGTATCAAAAATGGCACGGCCAGCAGGACTAGGGAAGTGATCATGCCCCTGTACTCAGCACTGGTGAGGCCGCACCTCGACTACTGTGTTCAGTTTTGGGCCCCTCACTACAAGAGAGACATTGAGGTGCTGGAGCGTGTCCAGAGAAGGGCAACGAAGCTGCTGAAGGGTCTGGAGCACAAGGCTGATGGGGAGCGGCTGAGGGACCTGGGGTTGTTTAGCCTGGAGAAAAGGAGGCTCAGGGGAGACCTTATGGCTCTCTACAGCTACCTGAAAGGAGGTTGTAGCAAGGTGGGGGTCGGTCTCTTCTCCCAGGTAACAAGCGATAGGATGAGAGGAAATGGCCTCAAGTTGTGGCAGGGGAGGTTTAGATTGGATATTAGGAAATTTTACTTCACTGAACGGGTTATCAAGCATTGGAACAGGCTGCCCAGGGAAGTGGTTGAGTCACCATCCCTGGAGATATTTAGAAGACTTGTAGATGTGGTGCTTAGGGATATGGTTTAGTGGTGGACTTGGTGGTGCTAGGTTAACGGTTGGACTTGATGATCTTAAAGGTCTTTTCCAACCTAAACGATTCTAAGTATTCCAGCATCTCAGCAATTGTTTGATAATGGACAATTTTGCAACTTATGTCCCAGCAGCTTCATTAACATATATGTTGTTTATAGACCCTTTTCAAGACTGGTTGACAGCAGTTCTTCCTGAGTAATTCTAAACAAATTTATAGGTCTGTCTTGGCGGTGGGATTACTGCCAAGGATTTATTTAAGTATATCGCTTTGCTTGTGATAGTTTATGCTACCCCATTCATGGATAATATAATTTCCTATTCATGTCTAGTCAATAAAATTTAACTCTTTACTGCTGTCAGTCTTAAAATCAAGATTTCACAAGGAAAACATTCAGACAAACTGACTTTGGGGAAATTCTTGTTATACAAAAATCCCACTGAGTTGATGATAATGATCCTGTCTGAGTTCACCTGTAATCTTTGGCTGATGCCAGTGACCAAAAAGAACTACAGGAACTTCATGAATATAGAAGAAAAACACAAAGATTTTCCCCCACTAATTGAAGTATATGTGTGTGTGTGTGTAGGGACTGTTCAGGTTGCAGGCAGCAAACTCAGGACATTGGGAGGTGGGTTTTTTCTTTCAAGAAGAGATTTTTTTTTTTCCGCTCCCAATTTTAACACACATAGGTTACACTTACATTTTTTTAGATTGACTTTTTCCTAAAAGTGAAAAACACCATGTAAAAATCCCGGAAAACTTAATGAACTTGACTCAAAAGTAAATATTAACTCTGTTAGTGAAGGCACAGCAAGGCCAGTGTTGCGAGCCTTACTAAAAAGCGATGACATAGTGCAGGGCTGGCCTTTGAAAGTTTGTCCCATCAATTTGTGGTATGACAACATAATCTAAAAATAGTTCCTGGGACTAAGAAAAGGTAACGCTTTGATTTGAGGATTATTTTTTTCCTTGGAAAATTCATGCATGCTGGAAACAAAACAAGTGTGAATTCTCTATATCTCCAAGGAAATCACAAATACCTCTTTAGGGGAGACTTGTTAACTGGACTTTAGCTTTCTTCTTTTTAAAGAGCAGGAGTTCCCAGTAAATACTCCTGCTGTGTAGACTCTCATAATACATTAGCCTTTAGGGCAGTGTTCAGGGTTTGGCCAAAGGTGATATCACATGCAAAACAGTCAGACTTCCTAATGGTTTTATTTTTGCAATTTTTGTTAGTTGTTGGCATTTTGAATAAATTTTTAGTTGCCGTGTTTTGGTTTTGTATTTTGGTGCAAGTCATTTGAAAGTTGAAACTAGAATATCTCTCTGACATAGTATGGTATTTAGATGGATTACGGATTTTATGTGGTATATATGTAAATTCTCAGTTTAAGACATACTTGAGAGTGCTTCATAATCTTTATTGGTATTGTATTAATGCATTTTTTAATAGTTCAAATCAAAGGATGGTTGTGTTCTTGAAATAACTACTGCTATTATTTTTTTAAAGTTCAGGAAATGTTTATTGCTTCTCACTTTGCCAGCAGAGTGTCTTGCAGAGTCTTGTGAAATTCTGTGTAATATTTTCTCTGTACATTGAGAAGAGCAGGCAGTGAGGATAGCTTGCCTTTCCTTTTTCTCTTGGAGACATATAACTATACAACACTAGCTCAAGGCACTGAGCAATCGGTGTGCTACAGCCCTATTTGAGCGGTAGCACTTCTATAAGTGAGGGGAAAGTTCCCTGTCTATTTGATCCTTGCTGCTTCTGTTAACATTGTCAACAAGTGTGCCTTTTCCTAACGTGTCTGTCTATATTGGGAACAGAATTAAGTTTTTAGCTGTAAATAATGAGCTGCTTGCAATTATTAGGATTGGACTCAAAGGGTTTACTCGGATGAAAGGCTCCCATTATTATCCAATTATTATCTAGATCCCATTATTATATTTTTTCTTTAAACTGCACTACCTGTTTTTAACTTTTATTTGCTCTGACAGCAAATTATAACATTCTGCTTGATTAAAAAGAATTCCCAGTGTAATCTGGTTACCCTGATTTCCTCCTCTTTAGTGTGGTGGTAGAGGGTCTGGTTCTTAGTATTTGATACCAGGCAAGAACTGCTTTAAAAATGATATCAACATTTATGTAGTGAGAAGAATAAATGGGGAAAAAAACCTACCCTTATGTTTTAATATTTGGGCAGAAGTGTGTTACATTTTTGTATGTAATGTTACTTTAAAAACCTTTGCAAAGCAGAGCTTGCAGAAATGCTGGGGTTCTTTGCTGTAGTCGCATTCCTGTTGCAGCATGTTGTCAGGATCTGATATGACATCAATCTGGATGTAATAGATACATAGTTAAGCAGTTTATTTTAGGATCTGAAACTCTCCTAAGAATAGACAGGCTCTCCTTTCAACAGGAAAGGACAAATAAATTAAAATGGGATACCAGGGAAGGAAAAATAGGGCGGGGGGGGGGGAAGTAGAGAGGAAAAAATATCTAAGGAGAACAGAAAAGGGAAAAAACAGCAGACTGGTACTGGTGGGGTTCAGGGCTGGGGTGAAACACGTGAAGGGACCGTTGCACATGGATTCTTTCAGCAGACTGCAGCACAGTGGCAAGCAGGTGATGTGACATACTGGAAGGCTGAAGTCTTACAGTCTAGCCTACCAAAATAGACTTGTGTAATTTTCCTTGCTAGCAGTCCGTAGGTTTAATTCAGAGGGGAGGAAAAAAGTAACGTTTTACATTTTCTAATGTAATTTCTTAGCTGTCAATGTTCTGACAACACTGATTTTCCATAGTGCCCCAAAGCTTAGGCTCTTCAGTATTTCCCCATGATTATGTTAGCGGGATCACTAAACCATGGGTAAGGATGTGACTTGTTCTGGTGGTGTCATATTTACATGAGGGGTCTAATCATAGAAATTTGTATGGGGAAAAACTCACCAGGTCAGCCAGTCAGTTCACTTGCCAGTGCATCATAAATTAGTACAGCAGTATACAAATTAAAATTAAGGTTGTTGAATGTTGAATGCTTACTGTATGTTGGATGTATTTTTCTGCAGTGTTGTATGGAAGCAACAGATCCCAATAAAACATTGTGCCAGACATATATCTGTTGGATATGAATCTAGCAGTAGATTTAGAACCTAGAAGTGTTTAAAAATACTTTTATTCACCAAAAAATCTCCATTAGTGTAACCTTGAGAAAGCAGATTTAATTTCATGTATGTTAACCCACCTGCCCCAGTTGCTGCTCTGTAGGTTTTCTCTCATAACTTTCTTGTAATGTTTCTATTTTTTTTTCCACTTAGCAGCTGACATAGCTATTAAGTGACTAGATAATACTTTATATAGGGGAATGTCCAAAGTGAAATGGATTCTAGTGTTCCATTTAGTTAGTGAACAGGACATGAACCTCTTATGTAGAGCTGTGGGATCAGTACTTGACTTTTTGCTAGACACTACTTTTTTAATTGTATATGCTTTGAATATTTGGATTTTAAGTGATCAAATGTTGCTGTTAATCCAATGTAATTATTTTTAAATGTTAATTTCTCCTATAAGTCTCTTGCTTGTTTCTCTTTTAAAATAAAGCAAGCCTACTGTCTCTATTTATTCTGATGTCATGTTGTCAGTGTTTCATTCTTGATTCGACAATGTTTTTATAATCCAGTATCACTACATAAATTTTCTGTAATGAAAATATTGACATTTTTCTAAAATTACAAAATCTTTTTTCTTTTTTTTTTCTTCTGACAAATTTTTTCGTTGAGGGCAGGATTGTGTCATGGGCAGCAGCCTTCACTCTACAAGTCAGGATTAGACTCTGAAAACCTTATTCCAATACCTTCTAGAATATTATTGAGAAGGTAAATAAGATAAACATACTAGTTGGTATGAATACAGAATGATCTGGAGGTCTGAGAGAAATGAATGACATGACATCGCTCTGCCTGTTCAGGAATATTTGTGTTGATTTTTGGTGAGCTTTCTGTAACTCAAACTGTGTAATTTTAAGTCAAAATTCATCAGTCTGAGTTGCAGAATTTCATCAGAATATCAGTTTGCATCATCCAGATGGGTGCACATCAACAGTGTTAAAAAAAAAAAATAAATCTTTTCACAATGGATGAGGATGTGAGCAGATTTTTTTACCTTCTCAGGTATCTAATGGCATGTTCATTTCCACTGCAGTATGCCTACCTGAAGAACTGTTGTGCAACAGATGTATGCTAGAAAATTATTTCAAATAGTTTCACAGTTTATCGAGCTCTTAGGGCTGAGCTGCAAACCTGCAGCAGGCAGGTGTGGTGTTGCCCTGTGTTAGAGGGCCAACTCTTTTGCAAGTGTTGCTGCAGAATGAAAGGAATTTTTTTCTTCGTGTCTTCAGGGTAGATTTTCCTTTGGTCTTGTGTGGTTTTTTTTGTTTTTTTTTCCTTTTTTTTTAAATAGCTAGTTAATATAAGGTAACATATTATGATTCACATGATTCTTGACATAACAGCCATAACATTGCGTTCTATGGTATTTTACCTGAACTCTATGCCAAAGCAAGAATCCATTTAAATATAAATAAATGAGAGACCATGTTGCTAATCAGTCATATCAGAAACTGATACCTCTTTCCGTTGCCTTGTGTCTGGTGTGAGTCCACTGGTAGGGTTTTTATGGTGGGATCAGACTGCTTGCTTCTTTAGGACCACCATGACTTTGTACCCTCAGTCCAGATGTAGGAGTGTCATCATCAGGTTAAAGCGCAAGAAGCCTTCACACAAAACTGACTTACAAGGTCTTGCTATTTTTGACAAGGATGCTACAAGGAAATACTGCCATGCTTATTACTCTTTTGTAGCAACTCCCTACCTGTTCTTCAGCTGGTGTGTTTGGGCACTGTAAGCCCCTGCAGACCCTTACAGAGTTAGAAGTTGATATTCCCACAAAATCAACAATAGCAAAGTAAAGGGTGGGGGGAATTAAGATCTGGCATCTCTGATTTTTGAGGCCTTGAAATCTCCTACACTGTGCTGTTCTCATTTTTTCTCTTATGCTTGTTCAGAGCTGGAAGTCGTTGCTAGTGTGTGATCCTCTCCTTGGTGGAGACCAGTTTGTGGTTGCCACCTGCCCCACTGTGTGGTCTTCCAAAGTTACCTGTGCTTGCCTTAACTTCTGTCTGCATTCCAGGCAAGGTAATTTCAAGCTAGGTTTTCTTCAAAAATAATCTGGACAATTCACCAGCTCAGTTTGGGTTTTTGTTTTGACACAAGATTTTGGATGTTTTCATTTTCTGGGTGTTGCTTCTTTTCCCTCCCCTCCCTCCTGCCATCCTGCCCCAATGAAAAGAACAGAGGAAAATAAACCTCCAAAGGGGGTTGTAGCATATAGGGGGGCATGTCAGGAACAACACGCTATACGGTAGAGACAGTCTCATTAAATTAGATATGTGGGCCGTTATTGCAGCTCAGGAAGTAAGTATGACTGCTTGCAAAACTGCAGAAGAAAGGGTGTCTAGGTCTTTCTAGAAAGAGATGTGCAAAACAAGAATTTAGACATCTGTGTGTGTATATACACATACATACACACCTGTAACAGCCTATAATCCCCTGTACTCTGGGGCAGGATCTGGGAGGCTGCACATACAACTGTGTACCACGGCTGTGTACGCTGTAGGAAGGCAGGAGATGAGGAGACTCACCTGTTTGAGAAGAATGGAGTTACTTGTCATGGGTGACTTCAGTGTGCCATCCGAACTGTGCACCTTATTCAGCACCTTGACATTGTCAGTACGAGCCGAGCGTGGTGTTTAGGCAGAGCATGCTCCCTGCTGCAGGTGAGGACAGAGGCAACGTCTGTGCGACCGTCTCTTGCAACCTTCGACTCTTTCAAGGATAAAGCACTGCAAGGTGGTTTCACAGTTAAAAGTAAGGCATACAAGTGCAAATACACAAAGGATGTTGTCAAAATTCAGTCATTGGTAAGTAACCTCATTTGATGCATTGAATATTGACACTTTGTTATCCAAAATGTAAATAAAATGTATTAAATTGCAGACTTTATTTACCAATAAAGCATCTGAAGAGTTTCTCTGTACACAATTTTCTTCATTATATTGCTACATCAGTACTTTGCTTAATTTTCATGTAATTCAAAAACTGCTTAGCATATCAGGGACATAAATAAATCACTTGGTAAGTTGCAGTCTTTCTGAAGAAAAATCATGAAAAGGCAGAAGCATAAACGTCTTCTGGTTTTAATAAAATCAACATCTTATTTCTCTAGAGATAGAGTATAAGTGGAAAAGAATATTGAAATCATTTACTATTTTCAGCTGAAAAAGAATCAAAAAGTAATAACTAAATATTTATTACCTTTAGTACTTCTCATAAGTGGTGAGAGAAGGTGTATTAGGCTAAAATTTGTGATGGCTCGTTCAAAACGAAATTCTTTTTCAGTATCAGGAAAGAGCACTAGGATGGTTTGCTTGTAATTTTATTTTATTGGATTAAATTACTTAAGATTTCTTTGTTTGGCTGGTTTGATTTCCTGTTGTCTTTTTTTTTCTTCCCCTTCAGTTGCGAGCCCTATGTTCAAATTAACTCTTTTTGCAGTGATTGCTTCTTTTTGTAAGTAGTTACATATTTGGGCTACTCTCTATATAAGGCTTTTAAATCCTATCTCCTTCTCAAGGTCAGATCAGGGTTCAAAGTTAAACTGCAGCTGCCTGTCAGTCTTGTACGTTACATCTAACAGTGGAAGGCTGTGATGTTAAGTAGGTCTTTTCTAGTCATTGAATGTTGCATAGTTCTATGAAAAAGTTTTATTATGCTAAAATGAAGTTTTTTCTACCAGGAAATGAGAATTCCTTTTGCACAGTGCTGTGGGCACCGCCACAGCAATACCGCAGCCTTAGAAGTTTACAGGAGATACGGTGGCTCATTTCCTCCTGTCTTCGCTATCACTTGCCACGTGAGGGTCTGGTAGTACACCAAACTTCTTCAAAGGAGGAATGAAATTATGAATGAGGGGATAACTTCTCATATCTTCTTGAACATATTTGTTCTCCCTGTGTTTTGTGATGTATGGTGACATAGCCCTAAATTGCAAAGCAATGTTTTTGATTCTTTCCTGCCACCTCAAAGATACAGATGCCCCTATCCAGCTTAACTAATGTTCCCAGAGTCTGTTTCTGAGAACTTACATTTTTGTTTTCAGTTTAAATCCTCTTACCTTCTTAGAGTTGGGAAAAAAAAAAAAACCAAAACCAACCAACCCCCCCAAAAAAATTAGAATTTGCTAGTTATGTACTTCCTAATGCCTAATCATAGCAGTTAAAAGAACACTAGAAAACTGTACAAGAAAAGCCAGGATTGTGAATGTAAATCTATAATGTAGAACTGCATTATAGATTTACAGCAACAATCCTTTCAAAGGATAGGTAGGAAAGCTTGTTGTCTGGTGTAGTGTCCCAGACTTGCATTTCATGTGTACATTAACACATGACACTACCAATCTGTATTCTAATGTCTCAATGGGCTTAAAAGCAAGAGGCAATTCAACTATGAAAATGGGTTTTTAAAAAAAAAAAAAAATCACTCAAGTGAACATCTTATCTGTAACATGACTTTTTAAAAGACTTCTATAAATTTTATTGACATAATTCTTATTCTAACGAAATGGCATTACAAATAAAACTTATTCTGACCATGAAGAAGACTGTAGTGATTTTTTTTTTAGTTTGGATCAAAGGAGTTGCTTGAGTAACTCTTATCTTTGTGCAACAATAGTGATTTTAATGTGTAGGAAATGAGAGATACGTATGTTATCAGATCCGTGGTCTATATATTTTGGTAATTTGTTGCTGGAGAAAATTTACCATAGCAGAAGGTTGCAATTCAGTGCCTTCTGATGCAAATTTCTTCCAGCTCTACACAGCTGATGGCTGTTTTTATTGTACGTTGAACCTTACTGTTTAATCTAGAGCCGTTGTGGATATTTTTTCTGTTGATCCATTCTTAAATACTCTTAATATTTTTTACCTCGGAAGTGGCCCATGATTCAAATGCTAATTGTATTCTGGCTTTAAAAAAACCCCCACAACTTTTACATTCACATCAGTCTTTAATCTCAAAGGGGGTGGGGGATTCCTTAGTCTTCTGTAGTGAGGCAGGGCATTAGAAACACCTGGCTGCTTCTCTTCCATTATTTTATATATAATTTGAGTAATGTTACTTATTCATTCATTCTTTCCTGAAGCTTTATAGTTCTAACCAGGGTTTCTTCTTGTACCTAAGTCTCTTCAAGTCTTTAATTTATATTGTCCTTCTCTGCGTCTTTTCTATTTGATGTATCCTTTTTCAGATGGGGGTGACCAAAACTGAACACAGAATTCAAAAGTGAACACACACTATTCAAGGTGAGGGAATATCACTAGTTTTATATAAGGCATAATAATTTTTGGTATGTCTTTGTCCTTTAAAAATAAATACTGATATCCTGATTATTTTTGCTCCCAATTATAAGATATTTTTCTTGAGTAATCTGTGAAGTTGTCTAGTTTTTTTTTGTTGTTGTTGGAAAGTTGGTTAATTTATAACCTATTAATTCTTATGGGTAATTAATGAATTAATAACGTACATTAATTTTCACTGTGGTTTACTATACACCATGTATGCTCTACTGCCTGTCATTGTGTTGATCTAAATTGCATGTTTGAAATTCCTTCTGAAGTCCATCACAAGTGCACTAGAGAACCAACTGTTCTTTATATCCTTCATCATCCACAGATTTTGTCATTACGTGGTTCATTCCCATTGCATCCTTCAGATTATTGAAGTGTACTTGCCTGTGGATTTTTTTCTGCATATTGCCACCTTGATTTGGATCCCTCTAGCCTAGAGTCTTTCCGATGTTCTTGCAGGTCTCTCAGAAAGGTTTGCACTTCTCCACGTTCATGATGAAGACTGGTAGTTGAAGTATATGAATTGTATATGAGAATACTCACTTGAATGCCCATTACCATCTCTCATTAACTTCTTCACTGCATCTGGTCTTTTTCTCAGACCTCCTTTCTTTAGAAGAACTACACATCTCACAACCCATATCTAGTTATTTCTTTCATAAAGTATATGCTTGTGTTATGCTAGTAACGGTAGCGGGGTGAAAAAAGTGTTATTCTCAGGTTTGTAATCCATTTTGACTATAACTCTTGCAAATTGGATTCGTTTACATGAGTTCTTTTGATCCATAGGATGGCTTTGAACAAGTCATTAATAAATAAAAAAAGATAAAACATCCTAACCTTTTGATTACTTCTTTGCATAAGTATTCGTTATAACGATGACAGTGTGCTGTATCCTGAGCAGATTAAGTATTACACATTGTTGCAATGAACAGTGGTAATTAGGGGTAGTAATATTTGTCTTATATGAGAAGAGTATAAATTTTGTGTTGCATGCTCATATTGGAAATGCTGCCTGCATTTATCTTTAACTATATGAATATACAGAAGCCAAAAATTATGGAGAGACAGTATTAAAATTCTTATTCAGTGTGTTTTAAATTGCCTTGATAAGGCTTATATGCCTGTTTGGAAGGAATTTTGCTTCAAAACCTGTAATGAAGAGGTAACGCTGCCAAGGATTTGTGATGTCCAGCATCTCTGGAGTAGGCAATAGCACCTGGGGAGAGGAAGTAGCTCCGTGTTCCTCATATGGCACCTTCACCTTCTGGCATGGAAGTTGGTATAGGTGGTGGCTAAAGGCTTTGGTCTTGGAGAGAAATCACATGGATGCGTTGAAAGGAGTGGGAGACATGAGGAGGGGAAGGCTATTTATATACTCTTCTCTCATCTGGAGAGTGGCAACCTGGTGGTCAATAAATAAAACAATGGCATGTGGTAGACAGTAGATACGTTGACCCTTTCATGCTGCCAGAAGAGAAACAGAAATAAAAATTGCTCAGTCTTTAATCTCATTTCATTGGTATGTGATGGGGTACGTATAATTGTTATAGGACCTTCAGTGGGAACATATTTGAGAAATTACTCATGCATTCAACAGAATTTTTCATAAAGTTAGCAGTTCCAGGAGGCTTCTGTTTTTATTGCTTTATGCTGTTCTTCAGTTGTTAGGATGTCCATTAACTGGTAGTTTTTAGCTTTTTCATTTAAATTTTGTCCTAAATTGGATTTCTGACCGAAGACTTCTAGGTAGTGATCATTTGAAATGGCTTGACTTCTTACAGCTTTTGTCATGACTTATTTTTTTAATATGGCTAATTTTTGCTCTTTATTCTTTGTTCCCCCAGTATAAAGGTTGGAATAATTTTTCTGTTACTTTGCTAAGGTTTTGACTTTTGTGTAGTTTTTGCTTGTTTGTATGTTTGTTTTTTAACCCTCCCTTGAGAAATTATGTCACTTTTCTTCAAATGTGCTTATTTTGTTGTTTCATTCCAAGCTGGTTAACATGCTGAAGCAAATTATTTTATGAAATGTTCTGGTCTTTAAGCAAGTTAACAGAACAAATTGTGTGGTTTCTTTCCTCATAAGCTTACAAAAACCTGTAGAATAATATGTGTATTCATCGTCTGTGGTGTACTAAATAGAAATGTGACTAGCCAAACAAGCAGCTGAAGCAAATATTCATTTGCATCTTTCATCTTTTTAGATATTTCCAATTGAAAATTCTGCTTCAAGAGAGTTGAATTGAGCTGTGCTGTGTCAAGCCAGAAAGGAGTATTTCAGATGTGTTAATCTAGGAATTGTTGCTTAATAAAGTGAATCTTTCCAGTGTAGTAACATTGCATTTCAAATTCAAAATGAAGTTTTCTGTTAATGTTTTAAATTAATGTTTGATTAACATTGATAAGAAGTTAATGTTTGTTTAATGTTGATAAGGAATTAACATTGATAAGAAGGGAATAGATGCTCTTTCTGTGAAATCTTGCTTTTAATTTCATTTAAGTAAGATTTGGTATCCTTAAGAAGTTTAGAAAATTCTGGTGTTCTCCTTGTTGATGTCTTAGTATGGGAAAACAGATGCTATTTACTAAGTTGGGGACTGCAGTATCTTCCTGTGTTCTGAGCATCTTGTCATCTGCAGTAGATACCAAGCAGTAGTGTGTGTGTGTATGGTGCCGTTTTGAGAGAGAGAAGTACTGAGTTAGTCTTTTTTGAGTAATCTGATGTTAAAGTGACTGTGTTGAGACATCTGGAGTTCCTACCACTTCATGTCTATGGTTGTAGTTAGGAAAGGGAACACCTTCCTTTTAAGCTGTATGTGAAAACATTTCTTATGTGAAAAAAGAGCTATGGATCATCTTAAAAAAATAAAAATTGAAGAATGACTCCCTCCTCTTTAACCCTTTCCTCCCCAATTGTCCAAATAGATTTTAACTGGAAGTTTAAAAGAAGGAGAGAGGGAAAAAAAGGTGCTTTTGAGCATACCATTAACAAACTGTTTTCCTTTATGAAAAATATTTGAGCTGGTTAAAACCAATCTAAACATAATCAAACCCAGTACAAGTTATCTTGTAACTTCGTCTGCTGTGGGAGAGTTGCTCCATTTTAAGGACCAGCATGAGGCCATGGTAGGAGACGTTAAACCTGAAAACCAGCAAATTTTGACATTTCTGTGGAGCAGCAGCTCTTCATCTTCCTCACTTCAAGTTAGCCTGAAAGTGATTTTTTGTTCACTGTACTGTAGTGAGGTGCGGGTAGCCCTGTTTGGGAGCACATTTATTTCCTTTTCCTTTCTGGATGGTAGGTTAGGTGTTGGGAAGTGAGGAGCACTGGTCTTGCCTCTCCTTAAATACGTCCCTTTTCCTTAGACTTGTTAGCACTTTTATTGGTATCGCAGAACTACTTGGTATCCATGAAAAACTAACACTATAGTGTGAAATACAGTAAACGTTGCTTTTTTGGTTTGGTTTTTTTTTTTGGTCATGATATCTACCCTTATCCTTCTTTTATTTGCAATCCTGTCCCTCAAAAGAGACGAGTGACAGACTGACCGACTGTGACTATTTTTATACAGTGCACGTATTAACCGTTGAGTAAATGTAAGAGGTTTTAAAGAGCTTATTTTAGCAGAAGCATTTGTTAAAGCCACTATATCCATAGGCTGTGTGTGTATATTCATTAACTATTCAGGGCTGTAATGTAATACAACAAAAGGAAGCATATTTTAACAGAGATCTGTAACAACCATACGCAGGCTGGCACCCAGCCAGTGGCTGAAGGCAGACGTTTCTTGTGGCTATTTCTAGTCTTGCGGCATCTGGATATATTAGATTTATTTCTCGGATAACGAAACTAGCTAATACTTACTGCAGTGTCATGATCCCGCATTACAAAAATACGTTATGTTTGATCCCTAGAAGTTTATTGTAATCAAATCTTTGAAGGCAGTGGAAAACTGAGCCTCTCCAGTTTCACCGCCAGTGTGACAAGATTTATCCATCATATAATCGCATCCGAAACGGTTTGTGACAAGGATGAGAAGAACTGAAGCGCTGGTATGAACGGAAAGTGCATAAATATTTAACAGAATATCCTGTCCTGTAGACTTTCTTATCTGTGGAAAGTCTCGGATTTTCCCCATAGCAGAAGCCGGGGTGGTTTCACTGGTCAGGGATGGGGCAGAGCATCGGGAGTCCTTCCCTGGCGGTGAACGTGCATCCTTGGAGCTTGGAGTATGTCTGTGTACAACCTCTGCCAACTACTCCTTGTGAAAAGGGATGGAGATGCTTCAATTGTTGGTCTACTGTATACTACAAAATAACTTCTCTGTCCCACTGTAGCATGAAAATAGGAATTTGTTCCCAATCCAGTACCTTTTGGTGAACTGAAGAATATTTTGATAGAGGTAAATGTCAGAGGAGAAGATAAATGAGATATGTAGGAATTTGCTATGCTCAGAGATTCTGTTTTGTATGTGGAATGTCAATATGATACACCAGCATGTGCTGAAGTGTAAGATTTTTAAGCTTCTACACAGGTGAGAAATCGCAATTTTCCCCACCAGTGTGTTACCTGGTCAGTTGAATGCTACTGTTCTGCCCAGCTGCAGTGGGAATTACCCTGTTAGTTTTAACCACCTTCCTACTGTTCTGTGGCATGTTAAGCTAACAACAGATTGTCTGTTTATAAATTAAATCACTTTATAGTGTGATGCTTTAAATAATACTTTGTCTCCAGGCCTCTTTCTATATTAGCATACAGATATATTTTAATTCTTTTTCCTTTTGTTAATAGCTTGAATGAACTGTGAGGGAAGGTTTAAAAAGAACAAATGCAATTAAAATGGATATCTGTGAAATACTTGAGTTTTGTTCCACGTGAACAGAAATGTTAAAAGCCCCTTTAGCAGCTGCGTCAATACAATTTTTTCTGGTTCTTGAGTACAGAAATAAATTAAAATGCCATTGGTTAAATAATTCACATTTGTTTTAGGTGAAAAGTAAGACCTGGTCTCTTTAGCAAGTGCAATGGTTTCATTTAAGTGATTTAAAAATGGCTCACATTGAACTGATTTGAGTGCATTAAGGGATTTGCAGTCATGTAATTAAATTGGTATTTTAAATAGCTTTAGGTGTACTGCCCAGTTGGGAAGTGTGCAAGTGTATTTTCAGATAAAACTTTTTGTTTGTTTTTGAGATAAATGACTATATTGTGTTTAGAATGTAGTTACAGGCATATGACATTGAGTGGATGAATCATTTGGGACATATTGGAGGAAAGGCAAAAACGTTGAATCAGAGACATTCTGTTTTTCAGGCGTATCAATTCTTTTGATGTACATAGCAAACTGGTACTTGCAGGAAAAAACATCTCAGAGCTGCAAAATTTTACCATGGATCATCTAGATAAAGAAAAATGCAATTTCTAATGTTATGATTTTATTGAAATAATTAGCCTGTGTTTTCAAATAACAGATTTGGGGTTGTTTTTGTCATGCTGGATTGTGAATTACCTTTTTTCCCTAAGGAAAAAATTCAGTAACCATGTTTAATTTGCAGAGCACCAGAGATCATACTGGGATTGCCGTTTTGTGAAGCCATAGACATGTGGTCGTTAGGGTGTGTGATTGCAGAGCTGTTTCTTGGATGGCCACTGTACCCAGGAGCACTGGAATATGACCAGGTAGTAGAATAAATTTCACAAGCATATGCACACTTTCTGCAACTTAAGAATTTCAGATCATTAAATCCAGGATTTCAAATGTTAATAACATCTCCTATTAAGTAGTATTTCTTCAAGTCTGTTCAATGCTTTTAGTTTAGTCTTACTGATTATCCTAGAAACATAAATCCTGTTTCTAGACCAAACTGATATATTGTGCTGCTTTTCTGAAGTTCAGTTTGTCCCCCCTCTTTTTGTTTTTCCCCTATCTTGCAAAATGAATGTTAGTATTGAAGCTGCTTTTTCTGATGGAAGCCAAAGTTTGTGGCCACTATCATTGCATTGTAATCTCTCTTTCACTTGCCATGAATGGGGTTGACTCTGAAATGTCTGTTCAGATGTCAGGATTAGTTGCCTTCTGAATAATTCCTGATGTTTTCTGGAAATCCAGCATAGCTCAAAGATTTGAGAGCCTATACTTCACGAGGAACGTGAATCACCTGTTGCAATAATACTGTATATATGCAATGGTAAAGCTTGAGGTTGTTGAAGCTGTGCCTCTGCTTTGTTGGAGTTTTCAACTGCTGACACCATTGGCATTAGGGAGCTGACTTAAAAAGTTGTTTCTAATGAAAGATGTAGAACACTTTCTATTTAAAACACTTAAGAGAGAAGTATTTAATTTTCTAGCATAATGTGGAAATTTGGAAGGAATGTAATCAGCATTTTGATTATCCCCACCTGGTTTTGAACTTTGAAAGTTAAGAAATCTCCTGACAATCCCAGATGTAACAGGACTGGCTTGGTACTAACTTCTACATCTTTGATTCAACATTCAGTTTAGGGGTGGTTCCTCCAGCACATTGTTTATGTTATTCAGATCCTGATCATGTAGTGGGCTTTTGGCTCCCTGTGCTTACAGATCAGACCTCCTTTTCTAAAAATCCTTTTGATAAAACCACTCTCAGGGAATATATTGATTTTTGTGTTGATTTTGGTAACACTTCATATTTCGGTTTCCTTCATTTACACAAAATTCAGTGTTTCACGGGTAGGAAGTAAGCTATGAATGGAACATGGGTTGAGGCCTTGATGCATTTAGAAGACCTTTGTGCAGGGTATTGCTGTTAAAATGGAGAATGAAAGAGGAAGCAACTAAAATCCATATAATTCATGATGTCCTTTAAGGAAAAAGTGAAGGCACTTGTTTTTGGAAAGAATCTGTAATACTGTCAAAAATTTCCAAGAACTTGGCAAATTTATTTACCTCTTATTTTGAAAGAAACTGCAGGAGAAGATCTGGACTTTCAAAAAAAGTGCCAAAATATGTAATTTCCAGAATTATTTTCACTTTTGACCCCATACTGCTGTTAAGTATCTGTTAAAAGGGATGCTGCTGTGGGTAAGGAAGGACCTGTAAGCCCAGTTCATGGTCTTCTGATCATGATCTTACATATAGGCAGATGCTGCTTCTGGCTGTGGAATGTGGCTTTGGACCACATCTTCAGTCACTTTTGATGCAGTAGGGATTTGAATGGTGGAGAATGCTGCCCATGTCCCAATTCTTTCCTCAAATTGACTTGCGATTGGTCATGATGGCAGCAGCCCAGACTGTTAACGCATGCCAACGGGCTTACATAGCTGTGAGCCTCTGACTTCTGTACAGAGAGTAGTAATAGTATAAAGCTCAATCTCATAATTATGACGGTGTTTTTTCAGAATAATACAGAGTCTCATTTGAAAAGAAAAGACCTTCTTTCCCCCGCTGCACCGCAGCCATCTTGTCATATAGGAAACCCAGGCAGATGAAGGCAGCTTAGTACGATGTGCAGAGCACCTGCCTTCATAGTGCTTGTTGGCTCATCTTTTCTCAGTTTTAGACAGCCAGGTCCTTATGACAGCATATTCCTGTCGCTTGTTTCTTGTCATTGTAGGCCCGGGGCCAATGTGGCTCCACCTCTAGATGCTGCAGACAGTGCAAGCAAACAGCATTGTCACTAATGACAGCCACCTTCCAAGATGCTGTCCTTCATGCAAAGGTCTACATGAATTAGGGGTTAATCTTGATGCCCATAAGATTTTCTGCTTGCTTTAAAAGTGAAACTGAATTTAAAAGACATTTAGTTAAAGACAGACATAGCATTCAAGTTTGCTGGAAGCAGCAGTTAATAACTTGTCTAGCAACTTGTCTGATCTTCATGTTGGAGAAGTCGTGGTGGAAGAGGAGGTGTAGCCTCCTCTGCACCAGTAGGAATTACCTTACTTTAGTC
This sequence comes from Ciconia boyciana, assembly GCF_034638445.1. Classification (NCBI taxonomy): domain Eukaryota; kingdom Metazoa; phylum Chordata; class Aves; order Ciconiiformes; family Ciconiidae; genus Ciconia; species Ciconia boyciana. Next base: position 9,715,327 of record NC_132939.1, read on the forward strand.
AGCCTTGTCATTGTGCTCAAGCAGGTCTGCAAAACTTGCTTCAGAGAAATTTAATTCAGGGTTTTCCTTGGTGTACGTGAGTACAGCAATTGTAGGAGATGGCTTCCAAGGAAATTCCTCCTGCTACGTGGTGCGTGTCACCAAGTAAACGAACAGGCAATGGCTTTGTGCTGCATTTCCCCCTGTCCCCCTGGCATGTGGCAACCAACATGCTAGCCCTTGAAAGGAAGCTCTTGGTTATTATATTCATTTGTGATTATATCCAGTAATAGCTGTACTTCTCAGTGGAAAATAGCCATGTCTTCTGAGCTTTAATACTCATTAAAAACAGGCACAGGTGCTTAACTGCTAAACTGTTGAATAAATGTATTGTCTTCCCCCCCCTAATTTCTAAGACTTTAATATGCTTAGAAAACAACTAAATGATCTAGAAAGAATTCTGGTCAGAGTGGGATTGTCTTTGCTCCCTGGCGTAGGGAATTAGGGAGGATACCGAATACCAGAAGTTGGCAGCACTGCATTTAGTTCCTCCCCACTTTAGTCTGTCACTTATATTGCAGCAGAAGCCTCGTGCGTACCTTTCCTCTCTACTGCCCATCAATTTTTCTCTTCTCAGGTGCTCTTAGCTCTCAAGTCCTCTGTCTTTCATTGAATTAATCTTACCTCCCAGTTTCTGATTCAGTGTATTTCACCACTCTCTCCTTTTGATTTTTTCCTTTCTTCCATTCTCTCTTATTCCCCGGCTGCTCCACCTTTTCCAGGGGCTGGCCCACAGCAGCAGCCACTCTGTGGAGGCGTGTGGCATGGGACCCTGCCCAACGCCCTTCGGCCTTTGCTCTCCTCAAGACCTTCAGCCCTGGCTGCTGGAATCCGTACTCCCTCCATCCCAACTTGCAGCAAGATCAGTTTTCAGTTATTGCCAATTATTCTTCCAATTCATCTTTCTTGAAGGTGGTTTTTTAAATTTTTGAAGTAGTATTACTTCTGGAATAACTCACCCCTTGTACAGTGAGTTAACATTGCATGCAGAGTAATTAAAAACACTTCATAACGTGTTGTTTCAAGACATTTTGTCAAAGCCTTGAATCTTAACTGTTTTAGGTAATACTTTGTATCATCAACTGTAAGAAAGGTAATGAAAGATGCACAGTAAATTATCTTCTAAAATAAATGCATGTAAATAATTCCAGTGGAAAAGAGCATCTGACCATTTTGGGCATAAAGCCTAGTCCATTCCCATCGCGTTCAGTAGCAGATTTTTCTGAGATGAGGACAGTATCTTTAGCTGGATGCCTAGAGATTCTACGCGCACTCCTTTTCAAGTGGTACGTTTGCTTGAAATGCACGTGTGTCAGACATGTAAAAGACTGATACACTGGAAACAGCAAGCGGGAAGGATTTTTATAGCGTTGTATATTGAGAGTATGCCAAAAAAAAAAAAATCATCAAACTTCTGTACGCAAGCATAGCACTCCTAGTAATTTTCCTGTTTAGAATGAAGATATTACATTTAGGTTTTGAATGGGTTGAGGAGGTAACGACAGTCGCTCTCCCTAGCTCCTCATTTCTGTGACCAAACTTTAAAAGCTTGCTTATATAGGTCACTTCAGAGGTTTGTTTATGTATGGCTTTCTCTTGTGAGATGGAGAAAGCAGTATCAAGCGCTCAGTGTTAGGTTTCTCTCCTATGTAAGATGTAGTTGTTGAACTATGGTGCTCTGAGGGTGGTTCGTTTTGCCATTTTTAAAATGAAATGACAAGTTTTTAACTGTGTGGATCAGGTTTTGAAAATCAGAGGAAAAGAATTTCCCTTTTTTTTTTTTCTTCCTCAGATTCGTTACATTTCACAGACTCAAGGTTTGCCAGGAGAGCAGTTGTTAAGCATGGGAACGAAAACTGCAAGATTTTTCTGTAGAGAAACGGACGCACCATATTCTAGTTGGAGATTAAAGGTAAACAGTATAATATAGTAGAAAACAGTGTATTATTTTTGTGAGCAGAGAAGCCAGAGAGGCCAAGTTTCACTATGATATTGTTAGGTCCCTTCCACATCTCCTGTGACTTTTATCAGTCCCCGCTCTGTATCCCTTCCATTTTTCCCATTCCCCAAACCAGTGCTACGAGCTCCTGCCCACTTTTCCTCCCCGCCGGCTGCCCCAGAGGCAGGTCTGGTGCAGCTGCCAGGCTGTGTCGTGGCTGGGCGGCCAGTGCACGGGTGCCAGGTAGAGAGAGAGCATTGAATTCAAATTAAGCCTTGTATCTCCAGAGGTACTAAATGAGTTTGCTTTCTCTTGCTTGGTCACTGCTTTTCACTTCACTTCTTTAAAGAATTTGCCTCTGAAGCCCAAACTGCTCTGTCAAAATTTGTTCAAAACTGGCTTCAGGACCAGAAGTTCCTAGGAGAAAGAGGATTAAGAAACAATATGACTGTGTACAGTTCATTTCCTTCGGATCTCATGCTAAAACAGTCTTTGTTGGCTGAAAGCTGCAATACAATGAAAGGAGACAAAATTAAAAAAATGTATTTTTATGGTCTGCACAGCTTCCTTCTCTCTAAGCAACATTATTGCACACTGGCCATAAGCAGAGCTTTGACTTCCTATGCAAATATTTATTTTTTTTAAATTGTACTACTCCATGGTGCTGCTTCACCAAATTTTTGGAGGACTCGGAGTCAGGAAGTGGTTACAGTTGACATAAAACTTCTGCAGTAACAAACAGCTGACGAGCTCAAAGCACAAGTTGCGTAACTCTCCCCAGTAACTTGGTAAATCCCCAGCGTGCGTTGGGCCAAGCGGCCGGGGCCGGTGTTGCCCTGCCGTAACGCTGCTGTGTTGGCTTATGTAAGGATTCTCCAATTACACCATCCTGATTATTCTAGTTTTCTGGTTTTTTCGGGTGGTTGATCATTACATTAGGTGACGGTTTACATCGGGCTCCTCCGTATTGGAGAACCTGAACGAGTTCTTGATGCAAACAGCCCTCCCCATTTTCAGAAGCTGTTACCTTTCAGAGGTTAAATCTCTCACAGCAGACTAAATGCTGTTTTGGGGAAAGAAAGGAGTTTTGGTACAGACCGTTGGTCATTACTTGCAGGTTTTGTCAAAGTTAATTTTGGAAACTTTTCTGTAATCTGTATGTTAAAAAAATTTTTTCCCTACAGTCCTGCCTTGCTTCCTGCAACATGGACTCTTAAAACAAAACCTGCCTCCTGATGCTGTCTGTGTTGAAGGAGGAAAATTGTAACAGGAAGTGGTATTCGAGCTCATAGATCACTGATAGGTGATCGTATTCATTTTCTGGGATTTAATTGTTTGTTTCATACTTCAATATTTAAAATACTTACACCAACTGTTGTGTATGCAAAGGAGTAAAAGTATAAAAATAACAAAAGAAAAGAGAAAGCAAAGAGAAATTGAACAGAACCTGCCTGATCTTTGTTTTATTTTTCTACAGTGATATGATGTTGCTGCTGTTTGGAGTTAAAAGTTTGAGTTTGAGGAAATGTGTAAAATACAAGTAATAGAAAACCTGTGATATATAAAAATAGAACCACAAGAGGGAGTTTCATTAAACAATGTTTTGTTAGGCCTTCAGCACTTCCTGTGTGATTTACAAACCATCTATTGTAATCCAGTACTGTGATCACTCGGACGTGAAAGTCGGTGTGGTTTTTTTATTTTGATTTAGAAAATGAAAGTAGTCAGCAAAGCAGCTGACTACTAAAGCAGCTATATACAAATATACGATTGAAATATTAATTATTCTTTTAAAAACAGGTTTATTAGGCCAGTAAATATGTAAAGTTACTTTGTAGCTATAAATGTCCTTTATTGTCAACTTCTAAACTCAGCTTTCCTTTTCTTTTTTGAGACATTGGAAGAGCACGAGGCAGAGACAGGTATGAAGTCTAAAGAGGCCCGAAAGTATATTTTCAACAGTTTGGATGATATAGTGCATGTGAGTATTAAAGCATTCTTCCTCTGCAAAAGGAATGTGTGATTTTAAAACATTTTACTAGTTTGAAATAAACACCTTTTAGAATATTATTTATTATATATCAGTCATATCCATTATTGTCTGTATATGTTGCTCGAAGAAAATGTCTAGCTATGTCAGTCCTTTGGGCTTTTTATAAAGATCTTTGTCATTACTTGTGTTAAACAATGGTACTTGTCCTTGTGGTTGGGGGAACCCTTTAATTTTATGTATAATGTATACTTTCTCTTCTACCTTATCTGCCATTCTGGGTAAAAAAAGAATGCATATGGATCCTGCTTTCTTAACTATGTAATTTCCAGTATAATTCTGCTATCTGAACAATATAATTCTCAACATAATTATTTTTTCATTTTTTAAAAAAACTTAACTGTTTCCACACTTTTCTTTAGCTTTATAACTCTCTAGTCAATGACAAAAGGAAATTTTTCATTCTCTTCCATAATCTGAAAAGAGAATCAGTTCTTTTTGCAAGATTGGCATTAATACATGTTTGAAATTCTTTTTTGAAGACTTCCTTTGTAGTTTAAGTTAGACCATATAAAGAACTTTATCCCAAATCTTACTTTTAAAATTCCAAGTCACAGACTGGAATAAAGCCTTCAGGGGTTTTTAGCTGGGGAGGGTGCAAGGGGAGTAGTGTGTGTGCAGAAAAAAGTCACCAATTCCAAGCCAACCGTACTGGGATAAGCTAGAAAATTCACTGTGCCCCACATGATAAAATCATTTAATATTAGTATTTTATAGCAGAAAGCAATAACAGAAAGAGTTAAACCAATATGCATGTCTTCTGTCTGACTGTTTTGTTCAATGCCAGGTGAACATGGTGATGGATTTGGAAGGAAGTGACCTGTTGGCAGAGAAGGCAGATAGGAGGGAATTTGTCAGTCTGTTGAAGAAAATGTTGCTGATTGACGCTGATTTAAGAATCACTCCAGCTGAGACCCTGAACCATTCTTTTGTTACCATGAAGCACCTCCTTGATTTTCCTCATAGCAACCAGTATGTAACACACACAAATTATTTTTTTCAGTCTCTGTTGTAGTGATTCCTGTGTATAATAGTGTTGTTTCATCTGCTATCAGAGAGAAAAATCTTTTGTCATTTTTGTAATGTCTTAGAGAATTCTTTCAAGTGCTTGCCATATTAGACATATCACTTGGTCAAGGAAACTGTTGGAATAACTATGTTTTTCTCTGAAAAGTAACTTTTAGAGCAATAGATCTCTAAGTTATCATTTATATGCCTGGTTGATAAAATTCCAGCACTGCAGAAACTTGGGCTTGATTTTTGGAAGTATGAAGAGCCTTAGTTCCTGTCAGTCATTGAGAGCTAGGGTAGGCATTTCCTCTTGAGATGAACATCTTAGATACCTTCCTTTATTGCATTGGTTAATATAGAATATATTGAAAGTTTTCTTGCAGTTCTGGAATTGTATATTTCACTGTGGATTTCCTAAAGTACAAGGATTTCACTGAAAGAAAGAGCTTTCCATCCATTTAGTTTACTATCGTTCCTGCTTGTATGCAGTTGTTAGGAAATGGTGTTAGGTACGAGAAGCAGGAAATAGCAGTATTTTTCTTGATTTTAAAATATGCATTACAAAGGCTTGAAATGAACATAATAATAGCAGTATTTCTTTTTTCTATTTCTGTGTGTGATGCCATTCTGTGAAAATGGGAAATGTGGGCTCTGAACTATTTTTTTTTTTTTCTTATTCTGGGAAACTTTTACACTTAACAACATGAAATTCTAATTAAAGCAACTTATTTTCTGGTTTTGGTAGAGTGAAGTCCTGTTTTCATATCATGGATGTTTGCAAATGCAGATCAAACATGTATGACTTAAGTAATCGCAATAAAACATCACTTATGAGACCAGTTGCCTCAGGCAGTGCAGCTAATCTGACTGCAAGCTTTACCAAAATTGGTCCAGTAAGAAGTCAGGTAAAAACTTTTTTTCTTTTTTTAAATTATAAATTCCATTAATGCTGTTTCTTGAATTAATTTCATAATTGAAAAAGTACATCTAGTAAGTGACAAAATCTTCTGTCTTTTACTCTCATTTTTTCCTGACGTTTTCTTAAACAAACTATTTAGAATTCAGTATGTTTCAAAATTAAGTTACAAACTGGTGTTGCCATAGCAAAGCAGTGCTGTATTATAGTGCCCTCCGGTGTCCAAACGGGATAGCTTCCTGTGAAATGTATTTGAAATTTTAATTTTTGTACGTTATTGTAGTTGTTTATTATATAAGCTGGTGGGACAAGTGGGTGAGAGATTTAGATTCACAGTTATAATGTTGTCTGTTTTGAATCTGTTCCCATAGGCATTAGCTGCATCTGCCCATTCAGTTTTGCACCAAGGGATACCACTGCAGGCAGGAACTGCTCAGTTTGGTTGCAGTGATGTTTTCCAACAGGCATTGATTATATGTCCTCCAACTATTCAAGGTATGTTTAACTGTAATTGTTACAGTTCCTGAAATATGAGCATTACTGTCTGTCTGTTAGCAGTATTTGAGTTTTCCGTAATATCCACTGAAGCTGTATATTTAAAAGAACTTAATTATGTTATAAAAAAATTAATATGTGAGTCAGATCCAGATACATTGCAGCTTTCTGAAAGAAATAGCAAATCAGCATCTGCAGAAAATCCAGAGCCCATCGTCATATACTGCACGCACACAAATATATATGTGTATGTATGTATATGTGTGTGTATATATATATATGAGATAAAATGGAGGGACACAATGTGGAAGCTGAAGCAAGAAAGGGGGGTATTCTGAAATAAAATTTGAGAGGAAACAAGAAAGAAAGATGAGGGGAATATCAATGCTGGAGTGTTGTTTTTTGGTGGTGTGGGGTTTTTTTGTTTCTTTTTTGTGGTTGTGTGTGGGGGGTTTGTTTATTGGTTCAGTTGTGGTTTGCTTGTGATTTTGTTTGTTTTGTTGGTTTTGGGTTTGTGGGTGGTTTTGTTGGTTGGGGTGTTTTGGGGTGTTTTTGTTTTTGGTTTTTGGGGGTTTGTTTTGGGTTTTTTTGTTTGGTTGTTTTTTTTTTCTTCCCCAACTACATCCCTAGGGTATCCTAGGGATAAGGATAAGAAAATATAACAGTTCTTGTGATAAATCTGTCTGGATAATAAGGTTGGGGTTTTTTATTGGACTTCCAAGTGAATATTGAAGAAAACATCTGGAAACTTGGGGCTTCATTTAAGGATGTAGCTGCCCTATGTAAACAGTGTCACTTTTACTGTTGTATAGTTATAATGCTAGATAGAACTGCCGCAGCTTTCTGATGGCTGAAAAACACATAACTAAATCTTTGAGAATGTTGATTGCATTGTGCTGCGAGGAGGAAAGGTCAGCTTGGCTGAAGTGTCCTGTATTACGATTTTTTTAAGCATACAATTTTGTATTTATGGAAAGAAATAATTGGCTGAGGGTTCAATTATCAGAAGCATTTGGAAGACTGCAAGGTGGAAATGCTAGCTTAGAAGTATTTCCACAGTGTAGAAAATTACCAAATAAGCATATGCATCTCTAGAAGGACACATGGTAATGCATTTGACCTCTGTTTCCCTAAACAAATGCATTTGCATCATGCAAATGTAGGTCTTATTTTTTGGAGGAGTCTTTAAAACCTCATTTAGATCTCAGAACATATCAAGCAAAACTTGTTTTTTTCTGTTTATAATGGGCTGCTCAGAGAGGAGCTAGTGAAAAACAGCTTTTCTTATCCTAGTAAGAGTCATTTATGGAGAGGGAAAGGTAGTTTATAGTTTGCTTATTAGGTTAGCTTGATTATAGTCTTCATCTCCAAAGATGCAATTTATCTGTCTTGGTGATGGTTCAGCTTTATGTTGAGATCAGATCTTGAAACAAGGGAGTTTATAGGAAGTAGGCTTTATTAAGAATGACTTTCAAACTCCTCCTTAGTTCTCCCTCTGCAACTTGAACTTCTAGAAATCACACTGGATTCACTCTGGAAAAAAAAACCAAAACACTTTTAGCCTAAACTTAGAGCCGAGGAAGTCTTTATCTCTTTATCTAAAGACAGATGTGGCAGATTTTATTGGTAATGTTATTTGTGGCTGCTGCATCTATGTTGAGTTCCAGAAATTCATGAAAGCTCTGAGTATTCACCGTGCAGTGTCAGAGGCTGTATGAGCTAAATGCATAGCTTCATACAGATTTACTTCTGAGCACTTAGTATGACTAAGTAATTTCTTATTTAAATTGTTTATATGCTTTACACAGTGACATAGTCCATAATTTAAAAACCCTACTGTTTTCATTATACCCAGATGAATAAAGTGATTATGGAAAAGGAAACAGTAGAGGCAAATACTTTATCTGTGATCTGTATACTGTATTCTTAGTATGACGATAAATTTCCAAATTTAAATTCTGCTACAGCTTGAATGAAGGGAATATATTGTTTTCATCACATAGGTGACAAGTTGAGTTGCTGGCACAGAGGGAAAGGGATATTAATGGGATCTGGCACTGCTTCAAGGTTTCCCTGCTTGGCTGCTCTGTCGAATATCTGAAGTGCTAAAGCTCACTACCTCTGGCAGAGTTAAGATGTTGCTGTTCTAGATGGCTGTGTGGAAAAAATTAGTCAACAGCATTTCAAAATTAAAAGCTTTGGACTGCATGGTTATAACTTAGTATTGTGTTATGACATGAGAGAATTGTATCAGATGAAGACTTTCTTTCATCCTGTATTGTAAACATTTAGAAAAAAATCCCACTTTTAATCTTTAGTTTAGTAGTTCTTTAGTAGTTACCTCTGAACACGCATTGCTTAGTCTTGGACTAATGCACAAGACACAAAGTGCAGTTAGAAGATGAAATTAGTATATTTGCTTAGCCAGTATTTTCTTCTAGCATAGGTGTTCTGTTGCAATATCTGTTGAAAAAAATTCCTCTTTCATTTTAGTTTAACATTATTATGTAAAAATTATTATTAGTAGTAAACATTGCAGCGTTGCTATATGTCTGTTAGTTTCCTGTGACAATAATGAAATCTATACAGAGCATGAGATGCATCTTTTTCCTATTATGCTCTTGTGGTAATATACGAACAGTGCTATGGTTTGCATTATTTTGATAAAAGCAGGAATAGGATTATGGATTCTACTGCAAATATTTGATGGCATACACAGAAAATTTTACATTGTTTCCCACAAAAGAGTTGGTAACAAATAGGGGCGTTGTACATGTGGCGTTGCCAGCCATAAGAGCTAAGAGGAATGGATTTCAGTTAGCTGGAAATGCAAAGCATGAGATGTGCAGGAGTCATCTGTGAGAAGCTTTGAAATTCAGTTTTGCTTACTTTTGTCTGCTTCCTTTCAAATACTTTTAACATACTCTGTGATAGAGACTAAAATGCTTAGCTTTGCAGAACTTTCTGCCAAAGTTGTTCCACTTTCTAGGAGTCTGTTTCCAAATAGTAGCTATTGGCAGTTCTTTCTGGAAATTACAGCACCAAATATTTGTGCAGATACATAATGGCACAAAAATCTTTTAGGTGTTGATTTATTTGGTTTGAAAGTCTAAATTATGGAATTAGATCATAAACACATCAAGAAAAAAAGTAGTAAAATGTTGTAAAGTTATCCTTTATGTTTGCATTCTGCTCAGAAAATATATGCAAGACTGGTGTTTTGCTTAAAGCTCTCTTTCTCCCTGATAGGAATTCCTACAAACCATAGTAAACCCACCAGTTTCTCCCTGAGGGTGGATAATGCAGTTCCGTTGGTGACCCAAGCCCACGCAATTCAGCCACTACAGATTCGAGCAGGAATCCTTTCTCAGGTTGGCTTGCTTTAAAGTAAAAATCTTACTTGTTTTATTATTAGTTGGTAAATATTTTTGCCCTGTAGAGTTCTGTTGCAGTCCCTCTTCTGTTTTGTGCTGAACTACAAGCAGCTAATGTAAATTCAGTTGTTTTTTGCGTCATGAAATCTCCTCTGCTTCACAACAGACGTGGTCAAATCAGACCCAGCAAATACTGGTTCCTGCATGGCAGCAAGTAGCGCCAGTGGCAGCTCCGGCTACATCTCTGGCCTCTGATCCTGTGGCTGGCCCACAGAGGCTTGGAGACTGGGGGTAAGTCCACATATTTTTGTGCAATACCTTAATGGCTTCGGTTTAACAAGATCTACGGATGCGATGCAAATGACTTGCAATTTAAAACTTCCTTTATTTTTCCTCAGGAAGATGATTACCCAGGGCATCCATTACAATTCAGTGATACCGCAGCCTCTTTTAACACATCAGATAACCTTGTCTGCCCCTCAGCCAATTAGTGTGGGCATTGCACATGTTGTCTGGCCTCAGCCTGCAGCTACCAAGAGGAACAAACTCTGTCAGAACAGGTTGGTAGAATATTTCTAACATTCAGAAATAGGCTATCTGTAGTTGCTGTTCAGTGGGCAGGGGAATAGCCTGGAAAAGTGGCATGTTAGGGACAATTGTACTTAAACGGGCTTTTGGGAAGATTTGTTCTTTCTGCCCTAAGTTTTCAGTGTTATTTTGGCAATACAGGCAAGATGGAAAAATACTTGCAGTAGTAAGAGGTTTTAGTTCCTGTTGATTAGTATGTGCCTATCATGATAGCAAAGTTGTCTTTATAGCCTTTGGGAAGGTATAAGAATATATTGAGGTAGCTCTAATGAGATATTCCTAAGCTTATGTGCATGAGGATATATCAGCTTTAGACAACTAAAAATAAAGAGATACTATATGACAGGGTTGCAGTATGCCTTACAATCATCTTAAGACTAGTCTGTCTTTCACTGGTGGCCAAAAATACTTTAGCTGCTTGCTGAAGAAGATAGGCCCCACTGCCATACAAAGTATTTTCAAAGGTGTGGGATGCTCAATAAAGGGGAACGCATGGGTTACAGAGGGCAATTTCAGCAGTCTTGTTTTAAGCAAGGATTTCATCCAGAGGCTACCAGCTTTTGTTTTCAGGGAGAATCTTTGCAGGATATCTGGCCAGATTTTCTTTACTTCTTTTTCACCCATGGGATTTTAGTTTCTTTTTTCATTTATAAGAAAATGGGATTTTCAATGTATTGTATTCAATGTTGTTGCAAATTTCAGTCTTAGATATTACTTAGTTTGGATGCGGCAACGTAGCTGCTTCTTAGCACGTTTCTGGATTATTTTTTTTTAATTAATATCTAAAATTGTATATGCCAAGTATTTATGTCTGTGTTTCCTGTTTTGTGTTTTTCTTTCTATTAGTTTAGAAAATTGGTGTCTTAGCCTACGTTGCTTTCTTTGTTTTTGTTGAAAATAGTACAGTTTTCAGGTCTGTTGGTAGATTCACTAAATGTCAAATGCTGTGTTTTCTTCACAGGAGCAATGTGTTACAAAATACCAATATCCAAAATTCAGCCTTTATATCTCCAAAGATACTAAACCTGAAGGCTGTAAAGAGAATAAGTTGTATAGAAGCACAGGACAATCATAACTCAGAAGGACAGGAAAGTAACTGTTGTGATGCATCGGTCAGGCTGGACCCTGATTCATCTCTTTCAACCAAACAGCGCCAGGCTATCTTCATTGCCGGTTCTCCCAGCCCAGCAGTCAGTGTGATCACCATCAGCAGTGACACAGATGAAGATGACATAGGACGAACACATTCACTGAGAAAGTAAGAATCGATGTTTACTTTTATTAAGGTGTTACTTAAATATAGCTGTCTTAGCATAGCTACTGCATTTAATGAATCTGAGTTAGAAGAAGACAAACAATGCACTTTGGATCAAGTTTCACTAGGAAGTTAACTCTGTAGCAGTATATTATTTGAAAGGGAAAATTACTTTCAGTTGTGCTCATCTGAATGTTATTCCTGGATCCAAGGTCTCCAAGCTAGAAAACTCTGTATGGTAAGAACATTATCTTACTGCCAAAGAGGATGACCTGAATTTCAAAGTTCAGAGGAAAAAAACCTCTGAACTTCCAGTACTCATTGAGAACCTCTAATCCAGTACTCATTGAGAAGAAAAAATACCAATGCACATTAAGAACACTGGATGTCTCTAGAAATCCTGAAAAGTACCCCGATTAAGAGGTACGCATTTCTTGATCAGGTGTTTTGGGTTTGTTTCCTTAAAAAAAAAAAGAAAAAAAATTGAAGTCAGCAAGTTTCTATATGTAATAGGTAACATGAAAAATCTATTTACTTGTCTGCCTCATTAATCTACATATGTTAGGCATTTGCAACAGGAAACAAATAATTTCTTACTCTTTTGTAACAGATTTGGTCAAAACAGAATACTTCTTGGTCCAGCATATTTTTTTTGCTTAATACTGTCATACCCTATTTATTTGAAGGTCAATGTTCTGGCTTTGTATAATCAATGTTGTTATTCTAGCAGTAGCATCCAGTAGATAACATTACATACATATGGGTAATGTATGAAAAGGTGTGCATTTGGGTATAAAAGCAGATGCTGAGTGTGGTCCCCCAAAGGAGTTTTCTTTCACAAAGCTATCAAAGCAGCATGTATCATTTTAAATGAGGGCTTAAAAGTTTAAGGTTTGTTCGACTTTATTTTTACTTGTAATGATTCTGAACTGGAGGAACTTGTATTTTAAATCTAAACTTTGCCAAATGTTTCAAGGCTCTGAACTGTTGTAGTAAAATCTTCTATCTACTGGTTTTGGTATTGATTCAGTTAAAAATGTATTCATTTGCTAGGTTTCAAAAAATGCATTTAGTCTAGAGTTTCCAAAAGAACTCTGAAAAGGTTTAAAAATCTGTTTTGGATGTAAAAGAAACAAGAAATTGGATATTCATTTACATTTAAGGGGACCTTTCCTAATACTTGACCCCTTTTTATTCCATAACTACACCTAAGTCAGTGGCATACAGAAAGAACGAATCAGAGATGGTATGTTTGCTCACTTTCTTTTTGTGTGGTAGGTGTAAAGGTAGCCTTGACTGTGAAGCCTGCCAGAACACCCTGAACATTGACCGCGTGTGTTCTCTCAGCAGTCCTGATAGCACTCTGAGTACTAGCTCCTCGGGACAGTCTAGTCCATCTCCTTGCAAGAGATCCAACAGGTAAAAAGCTGTGCTCCTTTCAGTAAAAAGAAAGATCCTACTATACAGCAAACTCAGTTTATAATAAAAAAATGTGAAAGTTTTGTTATGTTGCCATCTGGTGAGGCTAAATGATGTATTTAAAAATTATTGGCCTGCAGTTGCACAGCATAGGCTGTTCTTTTATCATTCCTAACAGATCCGTCTTGCTACACTGGAAGTTTTCAGAATGAGTTATGTTTACACAGAAAATACAAACACGTTGCATGCAACTTCCTTTAGAACAAAAATCTTCTAAGGTTGCAAAATTAAGTAAGCCAAAGTAGGATGTGACAGATTTGAAGTTACCAGAACATCTTTAATTTTTGCATCCTCTTGTTCTCCCATTGTGTATCTTGTATTGTGATTACAATTTAATGACATTGATGCCTTTTTTTCTGCTACCAAACATAAGCCTCACTTATGTGAACACTGTTCATATGAGCAGCTTTTAAATATTTTTATCTTCACTGCTTGATGTCTAGCTTAAGCCTTCATTTTTGCATATTATTCAAAATTCACTCTTACAAAAACCTTCAACAGAAATCTGAACTATTTTATGGCAATTTTTTTCTACAGTGCCTGAGAGCTTGACACTAAAGCATCTATCTTGGGGGCACTCATAAAACACAGACCTGTGACACAGTTGGAAGTTCCCACTGACTTGGGATGTTCTGGCTGGGGTGCCTGCAGATATGGCTTTTCCTTTTATTTCAGTCCCTGTCCTTCTGGTGCTAATATGTTGAAATTTTAATTGTAGCTACTTGTGGCATTTATACAAATGAGATTCCTAGATAAGAGTTTGTGGACCAGTAAACGTTTGAGAGATATAATTGCTGGTATTGGTGAAAAGTTTGGTTTAATATGATTTACGCAATATCCCATGGAAATTCTGTGACCTAGGGACACAATTCATTTTTTTAAAGCAACCTGCTGCTGCCATAAGCATGACAGATTATTTTTAGTCTACAGTTCAATTCCTATTTTCTGTAGAATAGCTTTCTATATAGAAAAGAGTGATTCAAACTTGGAGCAGTTTCATTGTGCAAAATGAATAAGATTGGAGTCTTAATGAAAAAAAGTTTAAATTAATTAAAGATTCTATCACTGCATGTGTTGACAAGGAAATGGAACTGCTAGTCTGTACAGGCAGTTTTATTTGTTTTAAATTCTGGACAGCCTGACTTAATGATGCTTTTAATGGATAATTTATATATATAAATGATTCTGTTTATGTAAACACAACTGTCTCCCCTAAAAAAAAAAAGTGAGGGTATAAAAAAAGACTTGTGCATGAACAACTTCAACATCCATTTGCTATTCTGTAAGGCCTGAAATCTTTGGATTCAGTGAACAAATCTCCGCAGTATTAGATGCTGAATACACTGAAAGGTGTAGTGGGTGGTTATTCTCTCTACTGTCCAGGGCTGGGAAGGTCTATTCTAAGGAGGTGACGTGTATAGTCTGGTGAGTGCTAGGACTGGGAAAAGGTTTTAAGTTTACTCAAAATGCAGCTTTGTTACGCTTAATCCAGTCACACGGGGTTTTGGGTGGATTAGTTTTCTGTTAGGTTACTAAACTGATCCAACTCATTCTGTGGACACAACTGCTAGATCCAACAACAAAAGTATAGTAATTGAGCATGTGGATAGATTTTTTATTTTTTTTAGGGTGACTTGATGTAGAAGATGATCCCAGACAAATCTCTGCCATTTCTGGGACTTTGGAGATATTAAAATAAAAAGTTGCCAGAGTTATATAGGTGGACTAAACCAGGTATATTTTGTTGGTCTTATTTTCAAGCATTTGTCATTTCTGACTGTGAAACAAGAGAATAACTAGAAGCATTTGAAGAATTTCCATTCGAATGGTTGAATTTTAGTAAAAGCTTAGGTAACGAGAAATGTCGTATACTGGGAGGCATCAGGCAGTTTTACTGGTTGATAGTTAACAATGTCAGTCCTGCTTACGATATCCTTTAATAACAAAACATTCTAAACTTCAGACAAGTTTTTATAAAGAGCTGCTTGATTTTACAGTGTTTTCTTTGGATTACAAGGAACTGACCTGTAATTCGCCTCCACTCTGTAATTCAACTTTGTGTCAATAGCAAAGCAGTATGTCAGATTCTGGTTTCATTAGCATTTGACTTATGTTAAGTCATATAATTAGTAACTTGAATCAAAAGTTAAGAATATAGAAATATAATTAATTGCTCAGTAGTTGTCACATTATCACTATTTCTTACTTAAAAAAACTATTCTGAATTACCTAGCTCTGTTGACTAAGAATTCAGGTTTTTGTGCAAGCCCTCACAGTGTCAAAGTACTTTTCACAAAAAATTAAGTTTTGTAAATGGTTTTATTTATATTGTCTTAATTTAATCACCATGCTATAAGCACCTCTTACATTAGCTATAAAATCACCAAGGACTTGACCATATGTTTAGGGGTTAGTGAATTCAGTGCTGTTACTTGCATGTTTTAAGTTAAGCATGTATTTCACCAATTTTTAATATAAACTGGGATTTTCATTTTTTTTCTAGTTTATAGAAATTCTTAATTCTCATGCCTGTCCTCTCTAACCAGGACCTTTGTTAGCATCTACACTTACTTATTCATGACCTCATACCGTTCACTTTGGCTCTGTTAAGTGAAGAATGTCTCTTGCTATCTATATAATCCATACTTGCCACAGTCCCAGTTGAGGACTAGTTAAATTTCTGTGTTGTTGTTAGTGGTGGGTCTGTGATGTACCTTTTGCTTGTGTAATAAATAATGCATAAATTAGATGAATGTCTTTTCTGGTAATATACCTTATCGTAAATTAGTTTCCTTTCCCAGGTTGTTTACTGCTTGCTGCCTAAAAGGTATTTCGTTCTGGTTCCACTGATTGGACTGCAGTCTTGCTTCTGGCAGCTGGCATTTACCATCTTCTTAGCCCTTTCTTCTTCTGATACAAGCACGGAGCTTCAATAAATGTTAGCAAAGGCTATTATTATGAGTTGGTTTCTCCACCTCTTTCCCCTTCCAACAGCTTTGGTAAAAGCAGTGATTGAATGAATGAGTTTGTGCCACTTGACCAGCATGGATTTCACAGACCATATGCCAAATAGCTGCTGTGTAAATAGAGGGTTGCATTTGTCTCCTTAATCTAAATCTGTGAAAAAGAATCTATCGGTCACGCACAGGCAGTGCTCTCCGGAGGAGCTTCAGAGAGACCTGATTTTTCAGTAGATAAGGTCTAGTGTAGCTGCTGGTGGTTGATATGCAGATGAGAAGGGGCTGCCTGCCACTGTGCAGATTGCTTCCTCAGCGCTCTCTATCCCATCCTCTCACGGGCCCCAGGGATGGCTTTTCGCAGACTCTGGGATGTGGCTGATTTCTAGAAGAAAATTAGATCAGCGTGTTCTTTTTTGCTAGTGTAATAACCATTGGGAAACCTTTATGTTTTGATTCAGGAAAAAATGAAATAATCGTCTTCAACCTTTTATTTGACATAAAAATCTAAATTTTGGGTGGTTTATAAGTGCAAGATTATTTTAAAAATAAATTGCAAAGTGGGTGCAAGTTGGGTTATACATCTTAAGCCTTTATGTGGAAGTTTTCTCCTTTCTCTGAGCCTTGCTATTTATGGGTAGAATGAGTTTGAATGTTGAACTGCCATCTGGATGTCTGTGCCTGTATAATTAAAATGTAACATTTTTATCCACCTTTGAGTAGTTTCAGTACCATAAATTTTATGTGGTAATTTAATAAAATGCATCTATATTATGAAAACGTATTTGTTTCAATGCAATACTTTTTATTTTTTGATAGTATGTCAGATGACGAACAGGAAAGTGGATGTGATGGTTCCCCAACTTCAGACTCTTCAGGACATGACAGCCCATTTGTGGAAAATGGCTTTGTAGCTAATACCAATAAAAATAAGGAAGCAAGAGCATCCGTTAATCCTGAAACCAAATCAGCTGTTTGCACAGTAATGGTTCCACCAATGAGACTTGAAAACAGGTTACATCTTGATGAACAGATGGTGAATACAGGTAACTTAGTTCAGGTGGTTTTTTCTTTCTATACCTGTAGATAAGAACAGAAATTTGAATGTTTATTCAATAGCCATACATGTGAAGATTTTGACCTCTCCTATATCTGCTAACCTGTAATAACCACTTCTAAATTGTGTTGTTTTTTAAGACTTTAATTAGTGTATTTTTTTTATTATTTCTCCCTGTATGCTGAAGTAAATGAAATTTTGTCTAACTTTTGTTAGAAGAGAATAGTGACAACAAAAACATAACATTGTTCATTTATATCTTGGAAGATGCTACGTGCCAGCCACTGAAAAAGGGTCGATCTGTCCTGGGAAGAATAAACCAGTCTTCTATTGTAGGAAACCGTCAGCAAAAACTGACATCAGCATTCCATCAGCAACATATAAACTTCAGTCAGGTATGTGTACTTACTCACATCTAAGAAGTATTTTTTCTGTCTTGAGGTTCCAAACATGCTGAATGCTCACAATTTCGATTGCTGTAAATGGCAACTGCAGGTTTTCCACAACTTGATTGCAGAAGTGTTCAAATCTTGAAAATGGATTTCAGCTTACTGGGCAAGTCATAAGTATCTTTCACTTTTGATCATTTTCTTTAAAGCAGCTGGCTTTATTTTTAAAAATTATAGAAAAGCCATACTGGGAAAATTATCAATGCCTACACAAAATGAAAGCACGAGAGAAAATGAAAAATATGTTAGCATGTTTTTTTTTCCTACATCCAAATGCTAAAATGCTCATAGTGTGCAGTTAAAAACTGGGGCTATATTTCAGTCTTGTTCTGTTAGTAGTGTGCATGAAAATGCTTGTAGTTTGAGTATCTAGAGATGAGATAGACCTTGGCAAACCCAACTGTTTCTTACCTTTGCTGACAGGTAGTGAAGCTGGGGCGGGAAGAGGTTGTGACTGTAGTTCAATCCAATGTTGGAAGATACCCAAAGTTAATTTAAAAGCTCCTTTTATCATTACCCAACAACGCAGTAAATGTGTCTGCTGTGGCTGAGAAATGAAGTTGACACATGACATCGAGTTTAAGCCCCTTTTAATTAATTAATTTTTGAGCTGAAGCTGCATTGAGCTTTTGGTTAGCTATCTGGAGGTACATTTAATATAAGAGCAGTACCTGTTTGTATAAGTCTTGCAGAGTAACCGTGAATATTAAATTGTAAGTTAAATACTAAATGCAAGCATGCTATATGTAGATAAGAGGATTTAACAATAATGACTTGAATAGTTTAGATTGAAAGAAACATTTGGGTGGGTGACACAATCTCCCCTTCTGCATGATTATGCAGAAGGATTGGTTTAATTAATTCTAAGCAAACCTTAATATGATCAGCATAGTATTAATTTTTAATCTCTTCAATGACTGCAGCTCCTCAGCCTCTTGGCAGAAAGTGTAGAACGTTATTTTCATTACAAAAATTTATGCTGATCCTTCCTTCCTTTGGTAGATGCCCTATGTAGTTTGAAGTCTGCATCATTTAATGGGAGTAATTGATTTTTAGTCTTTCTCTTTACAACTGTTAATGATTGCCACATCTTCCTGTGATCATAGCCCTAGACTTCTGTTTGCCTAGTTGTCTCAGATATTTTCAATCCGTTTATTATTTTTTCTGCTCTCCTCTAAAATTTCTCTCCTATTTGTCCTCTTTGTGCCTCATTATGGTGCCCAAACTGAATGCAGCACTTCCAATTGATGCCAAGCCAGTGCTGAGTAGAGTGGAATAAGCACCTTGCTCATGTGATACATGGTATTTCTGTTAAAACAGCCCAGCATGGCATTTTATCCTTTTTTTTTTTTTTGCAAGAGCATTAAAATAACTTGTGTTCTGTTTACCATCTCTTATTGTCAGATTTCCTGTCTGTGCTACTATCTAAATAGCTAATATTTTTTTGTTTGTTTAAGCATTTAATTATTCCTGTCTCTATATTTCTCTTGATTTTAAGTTGACTAGTTTTAGTGCATTATTCCATTTTTCAAACTCTCCTTGTACTTAGAAATATTAAGACCTGCCCATTTCTGTCTGTGGACAGGTTCAGCACTTTGGATCTGGGCCGCAGGAATGGAACGGAAACTATGCTCATCGGAGGCAGCAGGCTTACATCCCAGCCAGCGTTGCTGGTCATGCTTTCTCCCTTCCGCAAGGAAGTCCAAATCACACTACCATGCACGCTCATCTCTCTGGAAGTACCCACCTTGGAGGACAGCCTGCTATTCTTCCGTACCCATCGTCGGCACCCCTTAGTACTGCTGCACCTGTTGCCCACCTCCTTGCCTCGCCATGTACCTCAAGACCCTTGTTACAGCATCCAACGTACAATATATCTCATCCCAGTGGTATAGTACACCAAGTTCCAGTTGGCATAAATCCCCGTCTCTTACCTTCCCCAACCATTCATCAGACTCAATACAAACCAATTTTCCCACCGCATTCGTACATTGCAGCATCACCTGCTTACACAGGATTTCCATTGAGTCCAACAAAACTCAGCCAGTATCCATTTATGTGAGAACTCAAATACAGTATATTGAGGAAGCTCAATGATACAGAAGTTTGATTTAAGAAGAAACATGGTATTTATTAAATATTAGCCATGGCACAACAGGAAAATTATTTTTTTGAATCATGTAGACTTGGGTGCAATTTAAACAACTCTGAGCTTTAAAAAAACTCACTTTTAATGTGTTTTGCACATTTGGTATAACTTGTCTTTGGTCATGTTATCTTCTTATATAGTAACTTTAGACAGGTGACTTATGGGAGCAGAAATCTGGTTTTGCTCCTGCTATTTTTTATAAAATTGCCTTCTAACTAGTGCAAGACACGTCTACATTTGGGAAGCCATTCAGTGTACAGAACTAGAGCAACAGATGCACATATGTCAGCAGTACGGTGTAGAAGTAACTTGTTTGTATTGCGTATCTTGGTGTTTAAATGTTGAGTCACTTATCTAAAAGTTGAGCTGTTGTTCTTCACATTGCATGTGTCTTTTGCATGGGCAAAAAAAAAAGCCTAAACATTGCTCTTAAATGTTGTTGTCCGAATAATCTCAGCTGCATTGTAAACTGTTCCCACACATAGTGCCTTAAATATTTGAGGTTGTTAATGTTATTACTTATATATAAATGTTGAGGACTGCAGCACTTAAAAATTCAGATCTGCTGATTTTTTGATAGCGTAATGCTCATTTTGGGTTTTGTGTGGTATGATTTTAGTATTGGGTGTGTTTTCCTTATTGAGAAGGCAGCATGTTTTGCTGTAGCTGAATTTTGCTGTCTTTTTTCCCCCAGAGTGATCTAGCTTCAAGACAAGACTTTAGTAGTGCTTAAGAAAAGTTGATTCAGTAGCTATTGAGTAGTGACACACAACACAGTATTTCATACTGGTAAATGGAACTGCAATACAACCTAAGTAGTTTATTTTAAAAGTGTTTGTCTAATTGGATATAATAAAATGTTTAGAGGTGCGGTAGGCATGACTGACTAGCTAATGAAAGAAAAAGCCAAGTGCTCATTGATCCATGATGTGGTTTCATCTTAGCTTGAGCAAACCATGCAGTATTTAATAACTAGTAGCAGACTATTTACTATTGAAGCTTGAAAAGATGTGAGTTCTTTGTGTGCAATCTTTCATTTATGCATGGGAGAGATTTTAGTCTTTTTACATTATGGTATTTGTTTTAGCCTGTTGCGGGTGTTTGCTTATTTAATACATTCCGTCAGGGACGTAAATTACATGCTTTTTTGCATTATTTTTTTCCTTAGGAAGTGTGTCTTTTTTGTTTTTTGTTTTGTTCAAATGAAGTTGCTTTTGCAGCACCAAAGACTTAATCATCCATTTCCTATAAAAGGTAGCTACTTTTTCATAGACCTCAAGTATACTGTAGTGTAGAGATGGGATTTACAGAAGGTATTAAGCTGAGGCTGTGTTTTAGCTTATGGGCAAGTAATAAATTGTATCATTTATCTTGAATGTATCATAGATAAGCTGCTATATAATGATTGCCACTTCAGATAGCTGTGAAATTAGGTGATTAACTAGTTCTTTCTTAGCCTTCTAATTTCTGTACAAGTCTAATTACATGAAATAGAAGCCGGGTTTTGGGTTTGTTTTTTTTTTTTTTAAATTTTGTTTTCATGTTTGAAGTGTCGTAACTACTATACTGTAAATGATGGAAGATGATTGCATATGTTTTTTTGGGGTGTGTTATTTGCATCAGTATTTTATCTCCATTAACTTTCAGCTCATCACTGCATATAAGTGGATGTATTGATGTAACTTAATTTTTTTATGTTTTCATATTGGCATTGTGTAGACACTTAAGAAGCTGCATCTTGCAGGCTTGACTTAACTTTTTTTAAAACAAAATCTGGAATACAATCCTTGTAATGTTGACTGGAATAAGAGTGCAAAGCATTTGAGTTTAACTCTGTCAATAAGCTAATAACTGGTAATCTTTTTTCTTTACTCCACTAACACAAGCAGTGTTTTATTTAATGAATGTCTGAATGAAATAAATGTGCCTACATTTGATTTATTTTTTAAGTAATAACTAAAATACAACAGTATTAGATCATAAAAAAAATAAAAATACCAGCAGTACATTTTTAATCACACTGAAAATTAAGAAACCTAACTTTTCCCACAAGTTTCAGTGTTTTTAGTAATCAACTCTATGCATTTTGTACAAGTGTGTGTGTATATAAAGTATACATTAGAAACTAGGAGTATCCTGATGAATTTGAAATCTTATCAACACATATATTAAGCCTAAATATAGGGAGTCAAGAAAATGCTCAAATTGGTTGTCCACCTTACCACTTCAAACTTGTGCTATATGGTCCAGCAGATGGTTTTCTGTTCACTCCCTTGTGTTGGGAAGCGACGTTTTTTTGGTGCTTACTCCATTGCAGGCAATGGACACACCAAGAATCACCAATGCAAATGGAGTAAATGAATTTTGTATTGTGATAACAAAAAAATACTGCATTTTTTTTCTGGGGCCATGGGGATCTTCATTAGTCTAATGTATTTACTGTACTTTCTTTTTACTGTGCTGAAGGTTTTAAGCTACCGTGCTTGTGAAATTGACACAATTATCTATATATCACAACAGTATCCTATCGTATGCAGGAAAAAGTTGCTGTAAATGCGCCCCAAATTAGATCTGCTGCTCTTTCTATGTATTGTAATTTTAGAAATGTCTGCATTTCAAAGAATGAAATATTTCGGCTCCTGCCACAGCTTAAATTCAATATACCGGGTGATTTTTTTCCCCCATCCTGCAATACACTCTGAGAGAACGGACTCTTGTCACTGCAAGTGTCCAGGGCCCATCTGCAGAAAAAAAAAAGCTTTCAGGGCGAGGGCCTTTTCTGTGAAAAAAGTCATCCTCTGAGAAGCGTTTATACATGTTACCGTTTTAATGCCTTTTTTAAATAAAACACTGCATGACTACGGAATTGCATATCTGCATATTACTTTAATTTGGAAGATTTTATATGAATTTCTTGTGTTCAGTTTTTAACTTTACTTCAGGGTGTTTTATTGGTCAAATATGCTACTGTATTAACTTCTTTGGTTTTAATTTTTAAATTTTCTGTTTTTACTGCTAATTAACTTGGTTTGTGTTAAGTAAAAGTTAAATCACACTGCAAGCTGTAGGAAGACTTGTTCTAGAAATACCCAGTGATAGAGACTTGATTAATAAGTTTGAACTGTTACTGTTTAACAATTTGTAGACTTGTGGCTTTTTTTTGCTTTGGATTTCTATGCTACACTAGTTCGCCATGTAGCAATTGCACTGTGCAATATTACAATATGAGGACTGGGAAAATTTTTTATGGATGTAATGTCTCTTACAGTTTGCGATAGTATTTCTTTCTAGTTCTCAGTGATTTAAATGTGACCAAGCCTTCTGTACTTTGTCACAAAAAGCGGGTTTTCCAGGTGACTATTTTGGTGAGTGTCAAAATAAGAATTTATGGTGTATTACTGTCGAGATTCACTTTGAATTAAAATATATATTGCAGCAGATGACTTTTGGTGGCTTTCATTTTTGGCTGTGTTACATCAAGGCTGGATTAAGGTAAAGGCGATGAAAATTCATGGGGAGGGCTCTAAAATTCTGATACAATCATTTGACTAAGCTTTTCTTCTTTCTGAAGTTTTAGATTTTATTAACTTCCAAGGGTTTGCTTAGGAGGATCTTGAGATTCTGCCTTTAGTGTAGCCAAACCTTGAAGGTTCTTTGTTCTGGATGTCCCACTTTTACAACCTTAGAAAAAGGTTATCTGGCCCAGATACCAGCAGATACATCGCTGCTGCTGCAGGTGGTACCTAGCCTGTGGCAACTGCTGCTTGGCCAGCAGGAAGGTGCTGCCGCTGCTGCAGGTGGCCCCACGCGGTCAGTGGCTCCAGATGGCTGGCCTGGTATGGACCAGACGTCCGTGGAAGGCACATTGCCGGGGCTGTTGCCAGCCAAATGTGCTCGTTCTGTCATGGGGCTACAGTGCTTACTGAAATCTAGTGGTTTGGAAGCTGTCACGAAGCAGACTGTTGGGTATGCATATTTATGAAGTAGCGTGGTTCCTGTGCTTAACATAGCATTTAAGGTGCTGCCATAAATAAAATGTAAAAGGCTGAAATGACAGTGCAATATATTTTTGATACCAAACTACTTCAGAGTTGACAGAAAGCTTTACTTTGCTAAATACGAGGTGCTGCTGTTACTGATCTTTCACAGCTGCTCGCTCTTCAATGCAAGCTGGTCATGCTGTCTGCAAAGCTCTTCCTGCAGTACTACACCTTAGGCTACATGGAAATGCATCTGTCCGAATTCTACGGACACCTCTGCTGCTATGAAAGCTGCTTCCTTTTCGCTCTTTACAGTTAGACTTGCATATTGTTGACTTTTAAATATGCATTGGTGTTGGTATCTATCACTTCCCATAGAAAATAGGACCACTGTCTTACTGTATTTTACACTCTTGATTTTGGAAACATCTAGCGAACAAGGAAAGGCAGCCTGAGCCTTTCAGAGGGAATACACTGTCTCTGAAGTCCTTTCTGTTCTTGCTTTCTAATGGTGGTAATGTCCAACTGTCCCCATGCTCTTTCCTATCCTGTGGAAGGATAGGATTAGGACAGACAATTATGAGTAAGTAAGCTTCCTCTCAACTGTCTTTAGGATGACTAGTACTGGTTTAAAATTTGGAGAGTATTTTCCCTGTCACTAAATGCAAAGGACAAATTTATACTGCGGTTGTAATAGCAGATTCATTCAAGGAAAAGCTTTCAGAGTCAATGGAGCTGTCACATGCTACAGATCTGTAGTGGGACAAACTGGTTCAGGGTGATGCAATGCTTCCTTGATGAATTAGCTTAGGCTTTCAGCTGGAGAGATGATCAGTCTCTGGGAGGCAACAGAGAAGCTACTGTTTGGTATCACTCACAGTCCTGATAATCATGGTAGATTCACATTAATCAATGCAACTCGCGCATACAGTGACTTCAGCTCCTGTAATGAATTGAGGCAGCGTGAGTCAAAGTTTTGGTAGGGTTGTGAAATACTACTGCTCCCTCCTTAAACAGCTGTAACTTCCTTACGGGCCTATAATGCATGTCTTGTGCAGCACAGAGCTCAGGAACGCTGGAGAAATGCTGTAGCCCTTCCTGCCTCTCTTCCCACGCTGAATGACACCATGGCTTAAATGGTCAGTCTGATGCCAGCGAGATCCTGCTGTGCAGGAAGGCATATTAAATCATGGATAAGATTTATGGTGATTGATGTTAATGATATCTTCCTACCTTTCACATGTAATAAGGTGCATTTTTCTCTCTTAGGAGAGTTGGGTACATGCTCTAAGCAGATTCGGGTAATTCTAGCTGCCCCTGTCTTGAGGAACAGCACTGACTATTCTTTGTTAAAACAATGAAGCTTCACGCTGAGAGGCTGAAATACACATTTGAGTGGATTCTTCTCCTTAAATCCTGAAAGAGCAGGTTGGGAGCATCTACATACACCCTGTTGGTAGAGGTGCCTGGAGACTGGACTCCATTTGGTGGAGATGTTCATAAATTTGGCCTATTTATTCATCAAAATAAAAAATGCCAGCTGTTGTGTTGCAAAGATAGAGACCATGGCCTGCCACCTGCTTTGTGGAGAAGTTGCTGCATGACCACTACTCTCTTCTCATGTATGAATGAGATTCTCATCTATGGGTTCCTTCATAAAGTCAAGCAAGACTCAAAATGATTGTCGTAGGTCTACTGCAAGCAGGGCAATTTTGGATGTAGGTTTTACTCATCGTTTCAACCAAGGTCATACAGATGATGTCAACCTATTCCTCTGGGGCAAAGGTGGGAGAATCCATGCAAACATGACATTTCATCTCTGTGTATATGGTTTATCATTATGTAGCATGGTAGAGTAGTACTCTTCCCCAGCGGGAGAGGTGCTGGTCCTATGGAGAAACACTGAATACATCTCCTTAGCCAACGAGAGTAGATCTTCACTGGCATGGAGCATCTTGATTCGTTATCTGTGATGAGACATCTCTTCTAGAATCTGGGCTACTTTCTAGCATTAAGGATTCCATAGCGGAGAGGAAACCAGGTCACAAGTATGTACACTCCACCTCCCTGTCCCACAAGCACAGTCACGGAAGGGAATACATGGGCAACATGCATGTGCTGCTTGCAAAAAGAAAAAAAGTACCTGATATCAAGTATACAGAGCACATGCACACTCTAGGAAAACGTGTATGCAGGAAAGCAAATCTCGGCAGCAAGTATGGATGCACAGATACCCTCCAGAGGTTGAAATTATCTTTCTGGACAATGAAGACTAATAGAATTGGGAAAGGTAAGTTTAGGAAGTAGCTAACTACAGTTACTTGGGAAAACTTTAGTGATTTTTCACTAGCTGTAAGAGATCCTGTCCCATCATCATTCTGGAAAATATGCATTTTAAAAATCCTTTGAAATAACAATTAAATCTGCTGGGGAAAAAAAAAACTTGTATTTTTATTTTATTTATATTACAAAATACACATATATACTGTATAATCGAAAATTAAGAGATGACTGTAAAGGTTAAGAGCTGGATCAGGAAAAAGCACTGTCAGAATTAAGTTAATGATGGATCTATTACAAAGATTATGTTATGACAAAACCTAGAAAAATATGAAAATAAGGAAATGGGTTTTACACAGGACTCCCTAAAGATAACAAAAGGTACCACCAGAGGGCCCTGCACTAAATACGTTGGCCCTAAATAAACTGGAGTCATGAGTAAGCTATCCATTTTACTGTAATAATCATACAACTGCCATCTTTCCTCTGTGGATAATCATTAGTAGTCATCATGTGAAAGCTAATTTTGCACAGAATGAATTGGTGATTTGAGGAAAAAGTGAGTAAGACGGCACAAGTGGGACGTATTAGTGGCCGGGTAATGGTATTGGTGACATGGCGAGTGTGCTAAACTAGTCAGATAAATATATAATTATGGGTCATCAGGACTTTGGGGATGCTGTGAGTAGCTGGGTAGCAGGATGTAAAGCTGTGGCTAGCCTGTGCCGGGGCTTACGCTACCTCAAACCTGACTTCAAAGAATGTATCAGAAAGAAAACTTCTTCCTTTCTGCTGGAATTGCTGGGAGGCCGGGGCAGCTTTCCCTCACATAAGCGACACTGTGCCTGTTCAGAATCAGCTCTCGGGGTCCTGGAGCATGTTCTGCCGTGAGCCCACCTTCGCTTTGCCTCTCCTCCCCACCATCACTGTCTGTTGCCCACAGACATGATCTGGGAACAAAACGAACTCAAGGAAGCAGCGCCAGGAAAGAAATGATATTAGAATAAAGAATTCACGTTACCTCTACCGAAAAAACTAATTATGGAAAACACTAAATGAATTGCCATGATGTTTGGTCTGACTGTGACGGAGGCAGCTTCTGCCTCTTGCTGGGGCTCACCTTCCCTGATCTCCATAATACCTTTTATGTACTGGTTGGTCTCCTGGTGTGCCTTTAAGCATCGCAGAGGCAAACCTCTGTCCTTTGAAGCTCCACTTTCAGCCTGGAGGTCTGAGCGTGGTCACGGGTGGGGGGGAGTGACCGAGTGAGTGAGTGCAAGAGAGGGGTGACAGGGGAAGACCTTTCCTGTGTTTGCACACTGGGTGGCTGAGGACGTAGCTGCCCCTTTGCTCAACCCCTGCAGCGTGCTCCAGCTGCTTTATTCTCAGAGCTGTTTCTGCACTTGCAGAAATGCTGCCGGTGGTGCTCTGTGCTGTGGCAGGGCTTGGGCTGCTTCCCAAGAAGAGGTGCTCGCTGGCACCTCAGATAATGAGGGCCATCTTTGGAGAGGTCCTGGCCCGGAGACTCACAGGTACTGTGAGCTGGCAATAAACGGCTCCCGAGGCGAGCAGAGAAGGACTTTTAGTCTCGCCCGGTCACAGGACCACTGCGAGTGGGCGCAGCTCCATTTACACCTAAAAGATAGTGCTGGGCACAATTGCTTCAAAAAATTCGGGAGGGAGTCGGGGCCAAGAGCTGATGCTGCTGCAACGTGCCCTCGAAGGCATGGCGGGGGGAGGCTTTCCCCCGCCTCCCGTCTCCCCCGGCCGCTGCGGCCGCCGCTTCGGGGAGCGGCCGGCGCTGGACAGCGCCCGCCCCGCCCGCGGCCTCTCCCCGCTTCCCCGGGCGACGCTCGGGAGCGGCCCCGGCTCAGCCGCGACGCCGCCGGGGCGGAGCAGGCGGGTGCGGGGGGCCGGGCGCCCCGCGGGGCGGCGGAGGGGGTCCCCGCGGCCCCGGCAGCGCCGCCTCCGCTCCCCGCCTCCCCGCGCTCGGAGGGCGGGGAGCGGGGCCGGGACTGGCGGCGACGTGAGCCCTTTGTCGATGAAGCTGCCTTCCGCGGCGCTCTCCGCGCCGGAGCCGGAGGGGCCGCGCCGCCGCCGCCGCCGCCGCTGAGGCGCGCCGGCACCGCGTCCCGCGGCCGCGGCGGGCGCCCGGGCAGAGCCGCCGGCAGCATGCGGTGTCCCCCGCTCCTCCTCCTCCGCCGCCGCCGCCGCCTCCCTGCACAGCCGCTGCTCTAGAGCCCGGCGCGGCGGGGCGATGGGCAGCGCTGCCCGCTGAGCCGCGGCGGGGCCGTGCGAGGCGCGGGGATGTGGCGGCGGGCGGCGGGCGGCGGGCGGAGCGGGGCGCGCCCCGCGGGGCCCTGCGGAGCGCCCGGCACCGCGCCCCCGCGCAGCGCCCCGCCGTCGGGCGGCGGAGCGGGCCTGGCCGGGGCCGTCCTGCTGCTGGGGGTGGTCGTCGCCCTCCTGCCGAGCGCCCGGGCCGAGCCGGGTAAGGAGCGCGGGGGCGCGGGGGCGCGGGGGCGCGGGCGGCCCGGCGGCGGGAGCACGGCTGCCACGGGGCGCGGGCGGCCCGGCGGCGGGAGCACGGCTGCCACGGGGCACGGCTGCCACGGGGCACCGGTGTCACGGAGCACCGCTGTCGCAGGGCACCGCTGTCACCGCCCTGCCCGCGCAGAAAGCGCCGCGGGCGTGGAAAGGGCGGCTCTGCGGGGAGGCTGGGGCTTCCCTGCGCGGAAGTTGCCGCCGCCTGCAGAGCAGCCTCACCTGCTGCAACGGCAGAGGGTCTCCCGTGCGCCTAAGGCGAGAGATCGAAATCGTGAAATCTACCTTGTGCCGGGTGATACTGTAAGTGGGGGGAAATCCAGGCTCTTCCTCATTGTCTTCTGCATCCTTTTGTACCCGCTCTTTGAACAGAGGCTCATCTCTGAAGAGGGGACGCTCGGCTTTTCTGCCTTTTCCCGTAGGCAGCCTGCGCTGCAATCATCCCCCTGGTCTTCCGGGCTAACGCACAAATAACAGCTTTTCCTATGGGACAGGCTAGTTGGGTTAGCTTTTGTTCCTTGCAGAGAAAGAGGGACGGGCAGAGGCTTTTGTTAAACCAAAGGATCATTTCTAGTGATTCTGTATGTGTGTGGCGGGGAGGAGGGGAAGGTAAGGAGGGGTTAGGAGAGGGCAAGCTCTGCTGAGATCTGAGCGCTACCTCTCAAATGCGGCTGAGAGCGCCAACAATTTCTGGGTTATATTTTTCCTATTTCCCTTGACTTTCTGAGTCAGGCAGTGTTCTGCGCTCTCCCGACTTCTTACAGCAGTCGATATACTCAGTGACCTCAATGCAGAAATGATTACTGTTGCTGGTAGTTATTGTCTGTGCCAGATACAGATGCCAAATATAAGTCTAAGGCTATGCTAAAATAATAGAAAGAGGCTAAAATTGATATATGGCTAGATTAATCCCATGGATTTAAGAAAAGAGTAGGCATGTAGATCCACATTTCGAAGCTGTTAACATGAATGTACAGTAATCATATACAATTGATGTCGGTTTTATAGCCATAATATAATGAGGTTTCTCATTTGCAGGTTATAGGTTGGTGGAATAGTGCCTCATACTTCATTACTTGCTCTGAACATGTAAATACTGTGGTTTGATTTATCTCTATAAGATAAGGGATGGCTAATTTTTTACCTGTGCTTGACAGTTCAGTCTGGATTTCACATGAACTCTCGCGCCATGTCTAAATTATGAAATGTGTCTTCACTTGGAGGTAGCCAGCCTCTCAGAGCTGAATTTTAAAAGCTAAGGTATTTCTGACAACGCAACAAGACACCTCTTTACACTTGATCACTAGATTCAAGAGTAGAATGGAGGGTATTAATATTCTGTTTCTTCCTTTCTTCCTTTGTGGTCTGTATGTCTTTATGACACAGCCATTATCTCACTTTTTAAGTGAGGAAATCCAATAGAGATAAAAAAATATATTTGTAGGTATCTCATAGCCTACAGCTTGAAAAAAAAGAAGTGAGAAACGACACCAGTTCCAAGCCAAAGTACATAATGAGAGTATGCATACCACACAGTGAAAAATACTGTCACCGATAGGCATTACCTGGGAATTTTAAACGATCGGGTAGTTACGTTAAGGTACTTAATCAGTTGTAGTTAATAGCTTTGAGCATTACAGCTGAGATTGCAAGTAAAACTTCATTTGTCCTACGCAGTGTTTATCATTGGTTATGATTGTTAAGGTGCGTAAATTGTGTGTCAATCAACATAGAAAGCTTTGTCTTCCAGTGAGATACTGAGATACTGTCTCCCATTAAAGTCAGGGGCAAACAAGTACTAGAGCCAGATTTTCAATGAAGAACATCAGTTTTGTCTAAGAAGGTTAACTTCTATATGTTTACATAGGGCAGTCTATATGTAATTCTGGATTTCTGTTAAGAAAATGTGCTTTTACTAATTTCTCTGCTTATTACTGTAATGTACATGGTTCATATAGCAGGTCTACTGCTGTGAAGTCCAAGTGGCATTACGTGATGCATTAAACACTGGGAATAGCATTTGTCATGCACCATTTTTACCACAGCTTTCTCCACTGGGGAATATTTGCATCTATGGGAAAATTATGTCTGTACATACATACACACTCACAGATAATTACTTGGTTCTTCTGTTGGGTTTATGTGCAACACATGGCATCGCTGTGTATGAAGATGAAGCAGGGAACTGGGGGCATGAAGGGTAAAGAGAGAAGTTTTACGCTGGTGCCAGTGCTTCAGAAGACAACTCAAAAGTTTCCTGATGCCCGAGATGATTTTACGTAGCTGTGGTAACAATATTTCCTTTGACCTCAATAAAAATTCAACACAAAGGGAAAAGATCTCCCTGAAAAGAGATCCTGACAGGACGAGGTGTTGGGCTACCAGGCGTTGCAAGCAGAGAGATTGGTTATCTCTGTATTAGGGGCTCAGAACCAGTCCTCAGTGCTGGTCAGTGCCTCGGGACACTTTCACCATCAAGTACAGAGTGATTAGGTTTCAAACAGCAGATGAGAAGCTTTATTTTTAATGTTAGAAGTATTTTATGTTTGTTTAGCTGGATACATACAAAACTGCTCAGTGACATGCAGAGTTAATCATTAATTTCCACAGTATGTCATCCCCAGGACCACCGCTTGAATTCAGGTTGAAAATAAAATTACATTGTCCACCATAATCAGAAGTACATAACTGTGATTTCTGATGGATTATAGAATAACGAGTATTCAGTTACTCGTTATTCAAAAATTCAGTCAAACTGAATATATCTGTCAAGAAAGGAAAAAGTAATGAGCTAGAAAACAAATGAGGGAACGTGCGGTTTTGGGTTGACTCCTACCAAGCTCCAGCCAGGTAAAACTCCCTTGTGAACTAGAGGCATGAACTGTGGGCAACCATTTTCCTTGGGGGAAGAAGAGAGAGGCAGTTTCTGAAATGAGTGCAACTTTGAAAGGCAGCTATTGAAAGCTGATCTGGTCTCGGTGGACCATCTCTCAGCCAGTAAATACGCATGGCACTATTGTTTGAGTAAAACGGAGGAAAAGGCACGTTGCTCACAGTTGTGTTGCCCATGAGTTTAATCAACTGATCAGAGGGGCTGCAGTGGGGGCCTGGGGAAATAAAGTTTTAAGAAACATTAAAATATACCTTTTAAATTTTCCATCATCCTTTATGCTTGTTTGTGTAGCCTGTTTGAATGATAAACTTGTCAGGGAAAGGTCCATTTCTTCCTGCGTTTGCTGAACAGTAGCACAGTGAGATCTCACCTTAATTAACAACAATTTCAAAAACAATAACGACACCTCCAGCACAGTGGCTGCTTCTCGCAGCTGGAGCTTTGATTGAACAACTCGGAGAGTGCTCCGTGCCAGCTGCTAAATTGCCAGTCCCGCCTCCTACAGACCATGGCTCTCAATGGATGGCAGCTACCTGAGCACTGACTCAATGCCTCTCAGCTCCTGAAACCCAACAAAAAGCGCTGGAATTGGCATATCTGGAAGCGTACAGGTTGGTGTTCCCATTGCCAAAGGAGTGGCTGCAGAGGCGAGGGCCATGAGCATATCGGGGTGTGAGCCCTTCCTTGGATCCAGCTCCGTGTTGAGGAAATTGGTGAGGACATGGAAGAAGGCACTCTGCACCTCCTGTGGTTGCTCTCCAGAATTACCAGTCCAGCATTTTAGGAAATCAATAGTTTCAGGTTGGTCATGTTGCTCTTTTAATGCTCTGTCTGATTATCTCAATAAAACAAAATACGTGCAGATATCTCAGATACCCTGTGAAAGAATAGTGAAAATTTCAAATTCTGGCTCATTTTATTCAAAACAAAACAGAAATCTACAGCATGGCATGAAAGATTAGGCCACCAGGAGCATGCAAAAAGATGCTTCTTTGGGAGGATTTGAGGATTTGATGGGTACGCTTGGTATAGATCCACCAGTCACGAGTCATGTTCTTCCACTACATTCCTGGATCTGAGTTATTCCCCACATTAGCTGATAATAAATAACCTGGTTTTAGTATTCATATAGATACAGGATACTTTAAATTCATATATACTGAAACAACTTTGAGAAACTGTTCTCTGTAGATTAAGATAAGCAACTGGTATCTCAGATGCGGTTGAAGGGTGCCCATGTTTTGGATGGGTGTACTCTTCACTGGGTAAAAAAACTGGCTGGATGGCCGAGCCCAGAGAGTGGTGGTGAATGGAGTTTACTCCAGTTGGCGGCCGGTCACAAGTGGTGTTCCCCAGGGCTCTGTGTTGGGGCCAGTCCTGTTTAATATCTTCATCAGTGATCTGGATGAGGGGATCGAGTGCACCCTCAGTAAGTTTGCAGATGACACCAAGCTGGGCGGGAGTGTTGATCTGCTTGAGGGTAGGAAGGCTCTGCAGAGGGACCTGGACAGGCTGGATTGATGGGCCGAGGTCAACTGTATGGGGTTCAACAAGGCCAAGTGCAAGTGCTGTGTCCTGCACTTGGGCCACAATAACCCCGTGCAACACTACAGGCTTGGGGAAGAGTGTCTGGAAAGCTGCCAGGCAGAGAAGGACCTGGGGGTGTTGGTCGACAGCCGGCTGAATATGAGCTGGCAGTGTGCCCAGGTGGCCAAGAAGGCCAATAGCATCCTGGCTTGTATCAGGAATAGTGTGGCCAGCAGGACTAGGGCAGTGATTGTCCCGCTGTACTCAGCACTGGTGAGGCCGCACCTCGAATACTGTGTTCAGTTTTGGGCCCCCCACTACAAGAGAGACATTGAGGTGCTGGAGCGTGTCCAGAGAAGGGCAACGAAGCTGGTGAAGGGTCTGGAGCACAAGTCTGATGGGGAGCGGCTGAGGGAACTGGGGTTGTTTAGCCTGAAGAAAAGGAGGCTGAGGGGAGACCTTATCGCTCTCTACAGCTACCTGAAAGGAGGTTGTAGCAAGGTGGGGGTCGGTCTCTTCTCCCAGGTAACAAGCGATAGGATGAGAGGAAATGGCCTCAAGTTGCGCCAGGGGAGGTTTAGACTGGATATTAGGAAAAAATTTCTTCACTGAACGGGTTATCAAGCATTGGAACAGGCTGCCCAGGGAAGTGGTTGAGTCACCATCCCTGGACATGTTTAGAAGACGTGTAGATGTGGTGCTTAGGGACATGGTTTAGTGGTGGACTTGGTGGTGCTAGGTTAACGGTTGGACTTGATGATCTTAAAGGTCTTTTCCAACCTAAACGATTCTATGATTCTATGTTTTGCCTGTAAGGAATGCTGACTGGCTGTTTGAGAGCTATGGGTAGAGAAGAACTTTTAAATCTTATTTTCAGTCATGTTCAGTCATCCAGTAGTGTATTGGATATGTTGCATCCTCCTAATCTTCAGTGCACTATTTCCTGAAATCTTTTACACTTGCTTGAGGTCAGGTTGCTGAACAAGAGGAAGGGGACTGTGAGTAATTTTTTGTTTACGGCATTTTCTTAGTCATGTGGGAATGGTTGTTTCTGCTGAAGTAAATACTGATGATATTTGCATATGAATTTAAGCTTCAATGTCCAAACATGTCAACATTTCCTTTAAAAAAAATGAGCATTTCAGTGGTTATTTACTGTTTCATCTCCCTTCTGCTGAGTCCAAGGAAGGAACTACTGCACTTATTGAACTAGTCTGCATTTTACTGCTAATCCTGAGGGCCATGGGTAAGACACTGCCTTCCACTAGCAAGGTGGGATAGCACTGGTGGGCTTTGGCCATAGGGCATTTCTCAGCTAAAACATCCCACACAAAGACATTTCCAATGAGGGTATTTAGTTAGAGGAAGTACAGGATACAGGAAAAACACTTTCTGTACATCTCACACGGAGCAGTTTGCTGCTGAAGTAGCTGTGGTATTCTTGGCACAGCTGGTCTTTGTGCCTGAGATTGCCTCTTGAATATTAAGGGTCAGGTTCGTGAAGAAAAGGTAAACATGTCTTCTAGAAATTAGTTCTAAAAAAATCAAGGAAATAACACTTGTATACTTGTGTTGAAGGTGTGCAGGAGTTCTCCTACCAAAAGAAAAAGAACAGAAAAAAAAAAATCCAGGTAAAATAGATTGGAACAGAGCACGGCAGATAGCACTATACCTGCCTGAGTGAGAAAGGTGCTTGTTCAGAGACTGCCTTCGGGAAGGTGACAGCACAGCTATATAAAGGACCAGGGATGAGGAACTTCCACCACTGTCACCTGGGCGATACATCTCCTTTCTCTGCAGCCTCCTCTGAGACTGTGGGGTCCTGCTGTCTCTGGACTCGCACTAGGCTAAATTATCCTCTATCCGCCATTGAGA
The DNA here is from genome assembly GCF_034638445.1 of Ciconia boyciana. Lineage (NCBI taxonomy): Eukaryota > Metazoa > Chordata > Aves > Ciconiiformes > Ciconiidae > Ciconia > Ciconia boyciana. The sequence goes on from NC_132939.1 coordinate 9,750,181, forward strand.
CGAACAGCTTAATTTTGTGGCCCTTGTCACCAGAGCGTTTGAGACTTCTGTAGTTGTTGCTGGATCACATATGTGTAAGATAGGAAAGACTTACCCTTATTTTTACAGTTAATGGTCTTGCCCGTGATCACTCGCGCCGTCTTCTTCATTCACAGTTTGAGGCTAGTTTGGCAGCTCCCAGAGGAGTTGAGCAGAAGATGGGCAACTGCTGGAAACTTTCTCTCTTTCGAATGGTAGTGAAGCCTAAACCCTCACACCCATAAATTCCTTAGTAATACCTTGCTTATTCTCTTCCTATCCTGCCTAAAACCCAAATACACAAAAACCAGGGATCCGCAAGAAAGATTTTTAGATTCCATAAATTAATCCTCGGAGTTTATCAAGAGAGTAATGAAATAATGTTTTGAAAAAACCACCAGGGTCTTCCCTTCTCCCTCCTTAAACATAACTTTCAATAGTTTTAGATTTGAAAAGGTCTACGACAAAAGATCTGGAATTAAAAAAGAAGCAAATAAGAGCGAAGTCCAGGCTTTGAGCTGCCATTTTAGTGGCAGTCCTACGTACATGCAGAAGGATATAACGGGAACATATGCATCTCATAATTATTACAAAAAGAAAGGCCAGTAATGTTCTTAAAGTCTGAAATGGAGATACGATGCCGATAGGTGTCTGAAGTGCATCTTTGAACAGAGATGATGCTTTTAAGGGCCTCTTAACAGCAGCTATAAGTGACTCAGTTTGACTACTCCCTTTTAAAAAGATGAGTTATTGCAGAAAATGGAAAGTCTGAAGATATAAGTACTATGGGCCCCTTTGGGGTGAAAAGAAATGATTATGTTATTAATATTTAAATAACAATTACTTTTGCAGGTATGAGGTATACACAGTATGTACAGCAAAAGGTAACACAAGTAATATTTCTATTTGATCTTCTGGTTAAATCAGGGAAAATTCCTTTCTGGATTCTGGGAGCAGGAGGAAGGAAGGAAGAATGAAAGAACATTCGAAGATGGAAAAAATAAAAATCCAGACTTAAAAGACAGTGCCTGTTTCCAAATTTTCTGCACCACTCATTGCTGTAGATTTGAAACTATCTACAATACCATGTCTACCATTTTATCACCTGTTAGCAATATACTAGTGTTGGTCTTTCAAGGGAAATACCCCGGTTGATTCCTACTGACTTTGAACAGGAAGAATACATGGGAGAAATTAGAGGAAAAACTATGCAAGACTGTAAACACAGAATGTAAGTGTTCTGGGCATATTCTCCAATTTTCAGTTATTATCATGAGGTTTGATGCATCAGTCGGTGAAGCAGCAGTAGCTTTTCTTTTGAAATTTCTCCTGAATTGCCTTCATGTGTATGCGTTTTCCTTATTATAACGAAAAAGCCTCTATGCTGAATGTAGTGATTTTGGTTGCTCTCTAGGAAAGTCTTTGTACACGCTATACCTACTGATCATGTGTTTTCCTAAGTGCTCATGCAGATGGGTGGTGATAAAAAATTCCTGAAGCAAGCCAATACAAATTAAAATCCATCTGTATACCAGGTGATAAAAAAGCAGCAGAACTATCCTGCATCACTCTACTGTTTAGTGATATGATGATCTCACTGCAGTGTCTTTAGTTGAAAATAAGTAAAAAGTCTTTAAATAAATTGTTGCCCTGTGTTTGAGAGGTATGGATTTTGTAAGTTAAACCTTATATATTTACTAGCTAGGATAACACAATAAGTTTGTTACATAAATATGTGTAACAATGTTAAGAGATGGATTTTTTTTAAGTGCTAGTAAGTCAAAAGAAAGGCTTAACATTTACATGTGTGGAAATTAAAATGTCAAAAAACAGATTCCAAAGGAATGGGAAACAAAGATGTATTAGTTTTCCGTGGTTTTTCCTAAACAATGAAATAACTGAGGCCAGCAAAATATGTTGGCGGCCAATGTAAAAATGGTAAGAAAAGAGTTGAAAAATTGAAGTTTATCCTTGGGATATCCGTTTGTTACCAAATAGTTGTTGGTTGTTTTGAAAATAAAAAAAATGATTTAGATGATGTGATTGTCACTGAAGTTCTGAAAAGCTGATTTAAAACCATTACAGACTTGCCTAGTTCTTTCTTTGTGTAGTTTTCCTTTAATCTGATGAGTAGCTTTGGCAGATGAATGTATCAGTGATGAAATGTTGGATTTTTATAGGGATCATGGCTAGTTAAGAAAGAGAATGCATTTTTACAGTTTTCTATCATTGTAGTATGTCTTTGATGCAAGGTGTTTAAGCTGAAATTTTTAGGGGTAGTTTTAAGAAATCCTTAAAACTGATGTTTTGGGTTTTATTTAGCATATTCTGGTCTGGCCTTCCATGATACTGTAATTTTAAAAATGTTTCTCTGATCTTATGGTAAAACATCTTGGCTGAATGATTTTAAGACCAATACGGGCTTGATTGTTGTAGCAGCTCAGTATTCTCAGCTAGGTTTGTCTGAATTTCTTGATGCTCGCCAACTCCGAAAGTCTCAAACCCCATTTTTTTTTGTACTGAGTGTAGCTTCTGAATTAGATATTCACATAAAAGTAGACTTGAAAAAACTGTCCATTGTTCACTGGCAGTCCATAAACATAATTGACATTGCCCAGCTTTTGTTTTGGAGTAGTTAGTAACAGAGGTGTTTTCAAAGCTGCAACCTGCTGAATTTATCAATATATCTCCCTTTGCAAGGTTTGGTAGCCAAAATTCATTGCTATTTAAAAAAAAAAGGTTGACTTATTGGAGAATTAGAGCTTGGGCTCTAAATTGGATACAGGCAGTGATCTTTTGCTAGGTGAATAAGCGGGAGTGTTGATTAGACATTTTATGTGGTGCTGTTTGTGGCTTTAGTGCTATTAAAAAAGCATTATTTTTCTATATCTACCTTTTATTTTCTTTGGCTACCTATAGAAACACCTATAGAAAGCTTATGGAGTCCTGCCACATAATCAATACAAAATTATTGAGTTATTTTCAAAAGGAATTTTACCAGATTGTCACCTAGCAAGAGCTCTGGGGCACCTTTAAGTTTTACTGAGAAGCCATATACAAAAATCCTGTTGACCAGCTTGGGTTGTTCCTGAGCACATGCAGCATTTCCTCTGGTCATCTCACATCCAAAAGAATAGGGCAGGTTGGAGAAGAATAGTGATTGGCCATAAGAAGGAGTACAGAACATGGAAAAAATTGTATTAGTAAAAGATTTCTAGGCATTTAAGTCACAAAGGAGTCACTGATGTCGAATTTGTCTTCTGCATAAGGTAGGCCATAAGATTTCTCTTTGTTTTAGTGACTGACACAAGTGTGGCAGCTCTGGGAAACCTTTAAAAGACTATGTGATCCTAATTCAAATTTTTCAGGGGCTGGGCACTTCACCACAATTATTGGTGAAGGGCGTTACTATCATGTTTGGAAATGTATATAATTTCAAAACTGAATTTGTCCCACTGCATTTTCTAGTCACCCTATCTACCAGTCTGAAGAGCTCCAAAATCTCTTTTCCATGCATAGCTACTCGTACACTGTGATCAAGTCATGCCTTTCGCTTTGAGTTCTCAGATGGTTCAATCAAAGGCATATTTTCCACATCTTTCATCATTCCTGTAAGTCCTCTTTGAAGTCTTTCCAGTCTGATGGTCCTCTGGAACTGCAGCCTCCAGAGCTGGTCTGGTATTCCTGGTTCATCAGGAATGGGCATCAGCGTCAGTGTCCGATGTATTATAATTTTTTGTTGTAGTGCTGATGTCCCCATATGTATGAATTGAATTAAGGTTACTCCTGTAGGAGTTCCCATTGATCTGATTATTCACCTCTGCTTCCAAGATTTATTTTTTTTAGAGTAAGTCTACTCTGCAGACTTTGGTATAATGGAGAGAGGCAAGATTAACAACCCCTGAAGCTACAATGCTTCTCCTACTTGTGGAAGCTGCAGTCTGCTCAGTAGACATAACCCTTCATCATTGTTCCCCTCTGTAGACACTCTTATCCCGTGAAATTGGTCTATAGTCTTTACTTCCAGATGTGTGATCTGATACTTGACTGCATCTGCCTGCCTGCTTCATTGTTCGTCACCTTCCCAGTTGTCATCTGAGAACTTTTATCTGAGATAGTTTTGACTTCCTCCAGGTTATTGATAAAAATGTTGAGTACAAGGCTGAGAATCAGTCCCCATGGGAGTCTATTAGAAGCATTGCTGCTCAATTTAATAATTTAAAATCTATTGCATATGCACCATATTAATTTTATATTTTATTAATCAAAATGTGAGATAGAAAGTCAAATGCCTCATTGAAATCTAAGAATATTAGATCAAATTGGTAGTCTGATAGAAATATAAAATTAAAGTGATTCATTGTCCGTAAAAATTCATGCCTGGGCATTAATTATTCCATCCTCTTTTTGTTCGTCATTAATCAAATCCTTTGTCTGCTAATCCAGTCCATCAGCAGCAGCAATATCAAAATCTCTATTTGACAGTTCCCATTTACTCTGTTTAAATGTCATAATATTATAGAACAAAGATAAATACTGTTCTTTGTTTGCTTTGTCTCCTAGCACTAGGAATAAGGGGACAATCCACAACTGAGAAAAATAAAAGTCTAATTCAAAACCAGTCAATGCTGCTTCACACTCCCTCTACCTGTAGGACTTGCTGCCACAAAAATGGATACTTTAAGAACCCCCAAAAGGTAGGTCTGGTGCACTCTTTGATAGTGCCTGGTTGCACCAACTGATGGAGACTGGACGGATCCTGTTTGGTTCAGGATGGCATTTCCTACGTCCGTATGGACGAACAGAATATCCAAAATTTGAATAATTAGCACTAAAGGAATATAAACTATAAGAAGATGCATGGAAAAGAAGCTCCTGGAAAACTGAACACTACTTGGGTGTAGGGGACACTTCTCCTGAAGGTTTTGTGCCTTACTTCTGTTTCATGAACAATCACGGAGACACCTGGAAGTCAACGTGTGTCCATGTGTCCCTGGTGTCTCTGTACACAACCGGTGCTTGGGGCTGTGCTGCCTTCCCGTCAGCGCTGGTGCTGCTGAAACTTGAGATCGATTTATCAAGCCATGTGCTGACAGCTGTGCATAGGAATGAGTTTAAAAGAGGAGGGGATTAGGGATTAGCTAAAGAGAAGAGGACAAGCACACCGAGTTGAATAGTCTTTCCAGTTGCAAACTGTCTAATATTCTTTGCTTTGTAGGTATTTCAGGCAGAGGTAACGGGATGCTAGGTGAACACTGTTAAGACTTTATTCCTTGAATGCATCTAAAGAGTTGGGGTATTAGGGTTGTATTAGAGTTCGACCTCTTGTGCTTCTTGCTATAATTTATTTGGGAGCTGGAAATACACTGGGGAAAATCCTGGCCCGGGTGGAGCTCATGGAAACTACTGCTGGTTTTCATGTGGGCGAGATTTCAGTTGGCTTGTTTTCCTTTCGTGATGACTTTGGCTTCCTTCTTTTTGCAGCATGGGTCTTGGTGTCCTAGGTAGGAGACTGGAATGGCATTTAATATTAATCTCCTTTTTGTCCTCTAAAAGGCTCCAAGCCAGCCACTGCAATTAATGAAACTCTTCGAATGCTCGAAGGGAAGCACATATAATGCTTATCTGAAATTAGACTACAGTCCTCCAACACGCTGCAGAACGCCGATCCCTGCTAGATGAACTGACTGGGCAAGTGTGTATTCTGTTGAAAAGCCAACAGCTCATTTGAAAAATCAGAGATGAATTAGAAGTAATAGATAATGGGAACAGGACTGATAATAAAGTACGGAATATTCAAAGTTTATCAGGTATTTTCATATATCCAATATCTTCAATATAATGCAGATAATTAAAATGACCCCAAAGAGATAATCTTACAGGAACATATTCTTGGAACGCGATTTGTTTTCAACAATAGTAACTGTAGGCTGCAATAATGTAGCGTATTATGTAGAGTATATGTAGGATAGATTTCTGTAGCTATTATTACAACTGTCCAATCAAAGAAATCTCTCTGTATAATTTCTACAATTATTTAACTGCTAATTTGATTCTAAAATTGTCTTTCTAGGCAATTATTGCTGAAATCAATGCTATCTACTTGTGCACACACAGAAAAATTCTTAACATCATTGTAGCCAGCCTAAGTTCACTGTATTGATGTCGAATTGTTTAAACTATTTGGGTATTTCCATGACTAATTAGGTCTAGCCACGAGTATCTTAGCTTTCGGGTCTGGCCTGGTCCTGCTTGCATGGGAAGCAATAGGAGGAATCCCAGGTACCTCAGTGGGTGCGGACTGAGTCTCTGATCTGCGAGTTGGGTCTGAAGTACGGGCTGTTTCTCCTGTGAAATACCACTAAGTTTATAGAGATACACCTGGGAGAGGCGTTTTCAGAAGGGGGAATGTTGCCTGTTTGTACTACAGTAATGACCAAGGAAAAAGGCAAAACGGTTATGGAGGGCATTAAATACATAGGATGACACTGATGCTCTCCTAAAGCACATGCTTAAACAAATTGAAGTTGCCATTTTAAGGTGCCCAAGAAGTTGTACTGCTAATCTGTTGAGCCCTTCAGTGACTAGGACAATGTAAATAAAACACAGTAAGGAATAATCTGGAAGCTAAATAACTGTAGTGCAATATTTGAGTTATCTATGCCTTCTTAAAATTGGTTTTCCCCCTTAAAGAAATGGTAGGTTGTCTCAGTAGATATAACTGTTAGCTAGACAACAGAGTACAAAGTTACCTGAATTAATTGAACTGGTGTAGTACTGAGACATCTGTGCCTCTCCTCTATATGGATATGACATTTTCAGGAATACTGTGAACTTTATTTCAGTTCAGAGCAGCATATAATTGTTGTTTTGATATAGTTGACTTCTCTTTCTAGAATTAAGAGAAAAATACAGTGATATGTGTATTTTAAGTCTTCTTACTCATGCTTTTTTTTTTTTTTAAATCCAAATACGCTTTGGTTGAAAGTGAACACAATCAAGGATATTGATTCATGCTTCTCTTTTTATGAAAAGTTTGGTCTCTCTGTGGTCTCTCTTGGTTCCTTTGCTTTCATAGAAAAATAGTTTGGGAGTAATTAACTTCAAAAATGCATACTTCTTACCTCACATCATCCACTAGTAAACTACCAGGTTCTTAAAACAATAAGTCAATTTGTGTGTGCGAAAGCTGCTGTGAACAGCAAATTCCACCTTTTCAGTATCTGTGTGTATATCTGGGCGTTCCAGCATATCTTGGTAGAAATAACATGGTTTTGCCTTTTAAGCACTGAATGTGTACTTCTGCAAACAAAGATTTATTAATTACAGAGCACCTTCCTCTTTTACAATCTTTTTAATACCAGAAGAATGTCATTCTTTCTCTTCAATACTATTTAAACATATGAAAACTTAAAAAAACCATGACAGCAATTATATAATGAAAAGTAATGCTCTTTTATTACTCTATTCCTGTATGAAGTAAGACTTATTCCCATCAGAGTAACACTTATAACCCTTTTGTTATATCAGTACTCCTCTCAATGATAATATTGGCATTTATTCTTGTAAACAATTGAAGGATTGCCATTTTAGCTGATGCCACAGTCTCCTTAGGGAAACTATTTTTTACAAATATTACCACTGCACCTTTGATAATTTCCATATCTAAAAGGGAAACATAATCTCACTTTGGAGCAAAGAATGTACTTTATTTGCTTTCTATTTAAACAAGTGGATTCTTAGAAGTGAGGTGGCAATATGATTTGGAAAAACTTAGATTAAATGGAGTTTTATGCACAAGTTTATTTTTTGTTCTTAAAATATATACTGACTGGTGATAGAGTGGCATTTAGATGAGGTTTCTGGTGCATGTTTTTGTCAATGGGGTATAATAGGAATTATTTTTAAGTACTTGCCAATGTGTACATATCCCATTGTGTGGTAAAAATTGTTCTTAGGAGTATTTTTAGGCTCACTGGTTAAGCTATCTTTGCTAGAGAAAACATAGTAATATTCAAGAAAAGAGATACTGAAGTCACTTAAACACGCGTCTCCTGTGGCTCCCCCAACACTGGTAGGGGGTTTGTATTCTCTCAGCTGGGAAACCAGGGAGGTTCTTCAGCTTCTTGAAGAAATAGTAAATATTCTTCCAACACTTTGGAATAAAAGAGATTAACATAAGCAGAATTTGCAGGGTAGCATCTCTTTTTTTACACTGGACCTCATGTTTAGACCTGCACTTCTCACTTCTCTGCGCTAATTGTCTTTGTGTGGTACTACACACGGTGTAGGTGAGCCTTCCTGCTGCCGGAGCACACCTCTGAGGCGAGACCTGAGGTGAACGAGCGAGTCCCAGTGAAAGCACCAGCAGATGCAGACACTGTCTGCGGGAGGGTTCACGTCCCCCGGCCTGCGCTGAGTGTGTCCCCTGCCGCCTGGGCTCAGCGCCGACGTGCCAGAGGTGGTACAGGCAGTGGCCAGAGCTGGTCTGCAACCCAGAGATAGGCAGTGTCTGTGGCGTGGTGATTTGTTGGCTTGTCTGGAGTTCTTCAACTCTTCTGCGGTGTTTCCACGTTGGAAACTGTGCCACGTGTGCTATGCATTTAGTTTGGTGGGGCTTCTGTATAGTAAATACTTTCTGTATTGGCTGCCTGCTCACTGTTCCTCAAGTACTGTATCGGCACATGTCAAATACTTTATGGTCTTTACTGGAGCGTGCAAGTGTCTGAAAGGTATTAGTTACACTGCTTCTGTTGTCTGCTTGGGCTTTGTTGCACAGCTCCTGGTTACAGAGACTCTAAGAGATAAAATTATGTACATCTATTCATATCATCAGCTTTAAAGAATTAATTTACTTTAACTAGCATTTGTGTTTGCTGCATTGACAGCAGTATTTACGTTCAATGAACTTGGGCTTTTAAAATCCATGTTATTGCACATTTTGCTTCCAAAATTTCATGACTTGTAGGAGCATCACCAATGCTGAGCTAGTAATACATTCATAGATCTTGCTGTATTGAAAACCATTTATTTTCTTTATGTATTTATTGTGAAACATTTATGGGGTAGTTCTCTCCCTGTAAATCCAGAGGAGAGAGAAGGCACCTATCCATTTTACTGTGACTTATTTCTCTACCCGCGGTTGCTGTTGCTGAGTTAATCTCAGTGTAAAACATGAATTTTTCATCTAACTTTATGTTAACTTTGGTTGACTCAGTTTAGACAATCTGTGTAGTCCTAGTGCTATATCCCTGCTACAAGTTTGCAGTGTTAGCCATCTCAGTAATAGCACTTTTTTTTGGAGGCTGTGCAGAAAAGAGGCAATATAGATCTGAATGTATTTCTCCTGAGCGCCACCTGCAAGCAGTGATGCTCTCTGAAGGCAGCAGGCCACCGAGACCTGGCCACCAGCATGGTGATACCAAACACCTCCGTAAGACCCAGGGAGGCTGCTCCTTTCTTGGCATCACAGGTCTCCATTTCAGCTTTGTGCTTGTACATTCACTCAGGCAGAAACACGTTACGCATTTCTAAATTGACATATTTACCTAATTGTTTTTAATAGCTGTTTTTTTCAGGCCAGCTGATTTGTACACTTTCCTGAGCATTTAATTTGGTTTCTACATTAATTCCGTATCAGGGAGTAATTAGAATAGACAAAGAAAGAATAAGTAGGACTTAAGTTATGAAACAAAACTGCCATGTGAATTTCTTGCCTGTGGTTCTTCGGGACCCAGTCATCTGCTACAACTTCTTTTAATAGCTCCTTCTGACTTTAATGTGATCAAAACAAATGTAGCATTTTGTTCTTGAGTTACATTTGGGTTCTGCTGCTTAGTTGTTGGCACAAAACCCATTGAAAAGGGGTGGGAGCGCTGACCCTGAAGTTTGGTATACCCAAACCACTGGGGATGTACTGCAGAGCCTGCCTAAAGCCTTCTGACACATGGTTATCTTCCCTTAGTCAGTTCACTAAATGACAGTGCTGGCAGAAATCTTTAACAAAAATATTATTGACTTCTATGGGATTTTGTAAATGCATCAGTTTTCAATACAATTTGAAAGGTAACGTGCAAGAAACACTAGCTAACATTGTGTAGTATTTTGCTTGCTTTCCTAGGGAAACAAAACTAAAGCAATGGATTTTACCTTCCTTTCTTTTCCCTGTCCATTTGAAACACCGACAAACATACAACCCTCCTCAGGAACTTTTTAATCCTTTGGCCAGTTTCCATCAGGTTTGTCAGAGATAGAGATGTCTGCCGTCTCAGGTTCTTCCTGCTTTCATATAAATCTGTGCCTGCAAAGATGGAAGGGAGCTGATAACCAACACTCTGCTGTTATCGGCCGTTTCCCGGTGCTCCCAATCAGCAGAAGAGTGTGTTGGAGCCAGCTGCCTCGGGGGCAGGCGGGGAGCCGCTGTCCGAACACGTGTGAAGGGTTGGGGTTTCTGGGGTACACTGTGGGGCTGTGGGGCTCGGAGGTGTGGGCGGTGGGAGCTGGCGGCATGGGAGAGCTGGGTGAGAAGAGGGGATGGGGCTTCTGAGGGTGTGGAGGGAGCTGGGATGACCGTGCTAGGAGGATGCCTTCCCCAGCAATTCCTGTTTTATTGCAACAGGAGGGTCCTGCCCTGACCCTGACAGGCAAACCCGAGTTTTGCAGCGATGCTGGGTAGGGAGCTGTGAGCTGTTTCTGGGCTTAGGGACAGAAAGCGATGACAAACATCTGCCATCGCTTCCATGGAACCAGCCGCTCTAAGTGCAACTCGAAAGACATTATAAACACAGTTGTTGATTCATTCAGCCAACAGAAGGTACCAAGAAATACAAATTAGCTCTTAAATGGTCTGGCCTATATCTCCAGGCTTTTCTTATTTGAAACAAAAATCCTGTCAGCACACGATCTTGTTTATACAAACACATATACAAACGCAACAGTCCTCTTTTATTCCATATGCTTTGTCCTGCCGAGTACTCACTTGCAGCTCTAGGTCCTGTATTTATCACGGTGGCAGTAATTGAAACTTTTCAGCAGTTTTCCACAATGCTATTGACATTCCATTAAAAAGAGAAAAAAAAAACCAACACACAAAACCCCCTCAGTGCACGTTTTTAGAGAAGACACAAAATTATATTCCATCTTCCAAGATATCTTGCAGTCAAGTATCAAGTGTCAAACACTCAACATCTTTCTGAAAATGTTTGTTGTTTTGGTTTTTTTCCTGAGTGATTATTCAGAAATTGCTAACTAGTATCAAGTTTATGGGTTAACCTCATAAAGAGGTGATGCAGATCACTGGTGCTCAGCCTTTTCTTTGGAGAGAGAAAAAAAGAGGACATAGTCCAATGTATAGTTTTCAGATCAGTGATTTCCATTATAACAAGTATGATTTAAGATTTTATAGTAAAACAAGATGAAATGAACATAAACTTTGGTGCAAAAAGAGCAATACATTGCAGTTGGAACTTGCAGAAATTGCTTAAAAATAAATAGCAAGTCAGGCTCTTGGAAGCTTCTGTCTCTTGCCCATCCCAGGTGCTGCCTCCTGGAATGAAATTAAGACCTGCTCATCACTGCCGGGTAGCTGGGTCAGGGCTTGTGAAGGTGCTCCCATGACCACAAGAGAGAAAAGGGAGGATGCCAGTGAGAACTCAGTCCTTTTTTTGGATTTGCTGAAATGTCCCTGTAATTCTTTTGATGTGACAAACTGATGTGGCAACACGTAGTGTTACTCCCTGTGTCCTGGTAGATGTTTTAGATATTGGAGTAATACTACTCATTAGTGGGTATAATATTGCAACTAAGATTTACGTCAAGGCTTTCATGGACCATAAGCTGAGGTTTTACAATATCCTATTTCTTCTCACATTTGTCCTTTTTGGCCTTTTGCCAAAGAAAAAAATACTCAAAAGTACCCCAGGATTTCTAAGGCTCAGTTTTAAAAGCACCATAGGTGCTTCAGACAGCAGTGCTCAGTACTTTTCGGTGAGACAGTAGGTACCAGAGCACCGACTGCTGAGAGTTACAAAGGCGGTTAGGTGCCCACAATTGCAAATTGTAAGATCACTGCAAGATCACTGGAGTAAATTAGGCACAGAAATTTTCTTGCCTTTTCAAGGGGCTGGTGGTTTCTCAAGTGAGTAGGTGTCAGGCAGCTCTCATAGCTGGCAGCTCCTGCAAGTCTTACGGGGCACTTACATGCATCAGTTGTAAATCTGCCCCGAGGCACTCGTGATGAATTCTTCCAAGCACTGTATTAGTTTTGTGTTTGTTTTGTCATCCATGCAGGCACTGGCTTCTCTGATCTTGTTTGCAAGGTTATGTATTGCAGGTATTCTTTTAGTAGTTTTTGTGCAGCTTAGAGTATCTATATCTGCCTTTCGTGTTAAATCATAGAATCATAGAATGCTTTGGATTGGAAGGGACCTTTACAGGTCATCTAGTCCAACCCCCCTGCAAGAGCAGGGACATCTTTAACTTGATCAGGTTGCTCTGAGCCCCGTCCAACCTGACCTTGAATGTTTCCAGGGATGGGGCATCTACCACCTCTCTGGGCAACCTGTTCCAGTGCCTCACCACCCTCATTGTAAAAAATTTCTTTCTTAAATCCAGTCTAAATCTGCCCTCCCTTAGTTTAAAACCATTGCTTCTTGTCCTGTCACAACAGGCCTTGCTAAAAAGTCTGTCCCTGTCTTTCCTATAGGCCCCCTTTAAGTCCTGGAAGGCTGCTATAAGGTCTCCCCGCAGCCTTCTCTTCTCCAGGCTGAACAACCCCAACGCTCTCAGCCTGTCCTCATATGAGAGGTGCACCAGCCCTCGGATCATTTTTGTGGCCCTCCTCTGGCCTTGCTCCAACAGGTCCATGTCCTTCTTGTGCTGAGGGCTCCAGAGATGGACGCAGTACTGCAGGTGGGGTCTCACCAGGGCAGAGCAGAGGGGCAGAATCACCTCCCTCGACCTGCTGGCCACCCTTCTTTTGATGCAGCTCAAGGATACGGTTGGCCTTCTGGGCTGCAAGCGCACATTGTTGGCTCATGTCCAGCTTTTCGTCCATCAGTACCCCCAAGTCCCTTTCCGCAGGGCTGCTCTTGATCACATCATCCCCCAGCCTGTATTGAAACCGAGGATTGCCCCGACCCAGGTGCAGGACCCTGCACTTGGCCTTGTTGAACCTCATGAGGTCCACACATAAATACCAAAAGCACCAGCCCTTCATGTTGCTAATACTAAAGAATTAAAAATAGTTGGCACAAAATGACGTTCATTTTGCAGTAGTTAAGCAGCGTTGATACAATATGCTTGGGTTATTCAGTACTGCCTGTGAGCAAAGACTGCTGCTTACCTCTCTGTCTCTGACCTATGGCTCTCGAGATGGTGCACAAATGCCCTTTTATAGGTGAGAAGAATCTTTGTCCCATGCATGTGCCCGTGTGTATTTCTTGCTCTTTCATATGGCAACGAATGTTTTGGTAGCTATGACAGACTGGCATATTGAGTAAATGCATGTATTTGTTTGTATGTAAATGTATTGCTTGTATGCAAATGTATGTATGTGTGTATGTATTTCTTTACATCCCTCCTTTTTTTCCTGTGTTTCTGTAAGGCCAGCATCTGTTTATCTGAAGGTGACAGCTTTAAAGTTGTTGTTTTCGTGAATATTTGATCTGATATAAGATGCCCGGCTCTGTGATTTATATGTTAATGGATTAACAATCACTGCAATTTCAGAATATATGAAAGAAATGGAAACTAGCTCTTTCCCTGTCTTTATTTCCTCAAATTTGTATTCACTCATGATTTGCATTTGACTTCAGAGCCGCCCACACTGCTTCACAGAGGTTGGTTATACCGAGATTGCTACTGTAACTGCGGATGACTATGCAGCAGCTGTGCATAGAGCCGTGTTTCCTCCTTGCTCTCTGTGCATGGATGTATGTTTGCCTTTCACCCTGCAATGAGAAGCAAGGCTGTTCTCCCAGGTTGGCCGGTGGATGCCAAAAGGGCTGTACCTCTGCAAGACACCGATTCAGGATATTAAATTGAACTGTCTGTAGGATTTCTTCATATTATCAGGATATTTAACCTCATACTGCTCCTTCACTTTTCCAGACTTTGTCTTCCTTCCAAACTACCCTTTATTTCCTCCACGCACAACTGCATTAGGCATCTGCCCAGCGAGAAGTGGGCAGAATACCATGGAAATAGTCACACTGGTTTGCCCTTTCACAAAATTATTTTGCAAAACTTGAAAGAAGGGAGGAAGCGTTCTAGCTGCAGCCGCTGGCTCCCTGCACGCCGGCTGCAGCGCGCATTGCACACACACACCCCACACCCCCCCAGAGCTGGTGTTGCTCTGACGATGGGGTGCTCCTGCGTATGGAACAAGCAGCAGCGTACTGCAGATGCTGCAGTATTTCATACCAAAGGTGTCACACGCGCTTTGCATGTGTGCTTTAACCAGTGCGTTGCCGTAGAAGGGATGTGTGCATTTACCCGGTAGCTCTCTGTGCCTCCTAATACCTCTTTCCTGGGTGCTCAGTAATGGAATTAATGTGACAGGAATGTGGGAACAGCAACACGTTTGTTAGAGGAGAGAGATGAACACTTCTGTTTATCCCGTCTGCTCAACTCTGTATGTCTCCATCACCGTCATCATCCTTGGGTGATGGCCTTTGCTTCATGAGGAAGAAATGTATTAAAATTCTTCAGCCTGAAAAACGGTGAGCGAAGGGAGAATTCCGAAACCATGAATTATAATTCATGGAAGTGATAATGGTAGTGAATAGAGAACCATTACTGACTATATTAATTTATTTGTATTTATTTATTATATATCTCTCTAAACCCGGGCTTCTTACCGCTGCTTGCTGTACAAATACCAGATTAAAAGCTAGTCCTTCCCCAACAGCTAATAATGCTTCTGTGCCCTGTTCAGTCTGCTGCTGGTAGTGCAAAGCCTTCTTTGCTGCTTTGAGTTTAATCTGGAGTAGTTTTCCTCTTCTCTTCAGCTCAGATTCCCAAAAGACTCTATGGGTATTTTGTGCCATCCAGCTAACGTATTTCCTAAATCAGGTGTTCAGGAATAAAATGTGAACATCTTACTTTTGGCACCACAAAACAGATTTTTGCTCCCTTTCCCAAGTGATGCTTTCTTTGGTGATGACAGCATTTGCAAGTGAGAAAATGTCTGTCTTCCACTTTTCCTAGCTGAAAGTACAGCCAATTTATTTCAGGGAACTGCATGGGACATTTTTTAATTAATCTTTTCCATAAATGTTGAAATTGCATCACATGATTGAGATCGTGGGAACTAAACTCAGTGGCTTTCGGTTGTTTTCCAATTATCATTGTGCAAACATAAAGGAGAGATAGTACAGGAAGGTTGTCTAAAAATGCCTTCTGTTCTGCCAAGCTAATATTTTTTTGATAAAAACTCTTCAAATTTATGCCATAAACTCTATTTTTCCAGCATTCCTAATTCTTGGGAGACTCCTGAATTCTGAATAGATATTGTAAAACATGACATGAAGGTAGGCTGCTACTTATCCCCAGGAAACATATTCAATTCTGCTGGAGTAGGGCTTTCAGAGCTTTTAAACTACATAAGCATAGTTTAAATCTTGATAGCGAACAAGATACATTGAGCAGTGTCTGTCAGTCAGCAGTGAAATGGAGTCAGCATTTTATTACTTATAGCATCGAAGGTAATGTAATGAAATTAACAGAAAAAATATATCAAATTGCTAAGGCAGATATTTGGACTATAAGTGCAGTAGAATAAACTCATATCCATATCAAAATGAAAAAATCATATGTAATGTAGCACTAATCATTCAATTTTTTGCGTCCTTAATGAGTTCATTTCTAAATACAGCTACGAAATCTCTCACTGATTTCCTTGCGGTGTGATTTTTCTCACCTTCAGTGTACTCACTGTGTTGTTAGTGTCATTTATGATACGAGTTGTTTGCACTAATGCCTCAAGGTGTTCCTTGATCGTGTCACTATTTTTAACGGTTTATCCCACTAGGAAATCTGAACTTGATACACACCTGCTAATTTTTTGTCTTAACATCCGATACCTGGTTTTGCACTGGCTTCTTTGAACCTGTTGGGCAGGTCGTTTCTCGCGGCAGCGTCTGGATGGGCTCCGTGGGTGGAGTGAGCAGGTGGGGTGAGGCACGTGAAGCACCTGCCCTGCAACTTTGCACCAGCTGAAGTGTGCCCAGCGTGGAGAGGCTGCATCGCAAGCAGGATCGGGTTATTTTATATTAGCGTTTGGGCTTCGTACCAAACACGCTATGCCTTGAGTGCCACAAATGAAATAAGTATGCTGTAATGGTATTTAATTAATTTGCTATTAACTCACTGAAAACTGCTGAATATTGCTGATGAAGACAGGAGAAGCCTCGGTGTTACTGTTTTTATTGGATTGCTGGTGACAGCACTCCAGTTTCATCCTAGCACTACATGATTTACTAACTATTGTTGTCTTTACATATTTAGCAGAATTCCCTGTTATAGAAATGACACAGGTGAGCCATTATTAAACTATGTATGTTGATAATTAAGTGGTGAGGTGACTGGATTTTAAGTTGCAAATGTAACCAGTACAATTTACATCTCACAGTAAACTGCACCAATTATAGCCAAAGTAAGGAATTTTTAATAGTTGTTTGGATAACTAATTTTTTTCTTGCTTGCGTAGTATTACCTGACAGCATTTCAAATTTTGGAGTAAAATCATTTAACTAGATCTGTCTTAAAGGTTTTAATTTCTTGTCTCCTAGAAATTGCTATTTTATTTAATGTGAAATTAGTATTTTATTTGATGTGTTATGTGGGGAAGTAATAACGATCATTCCATAGTTAGTGGTTTAAAATAGGTTTATTTGTTTAGTAGATTGCTTATTATGTGTATTTCCTATGAAATTTATAGTGGCCTGACCAGTAGGGTTGTAAAATGTAAAGTGATGTATTCATGCATTACAACTGTGCTATTAATTTTTACCCTTGTATGATTCACCTGCCCCTTTATGGTCATGTATTTGGAAAGAACAAATGCTGTTACCTTAATGCACAAGATTCAGACTTGAGAACCTGTTATTGCTATTGTTTTATTAGTGTATAACCTGTGTAATGGCACTGAAATAGCAATGAGGTTGCGAAGAGGGTGCAGAAGTCTGGAAACAGGTAGGCTACGGTTGCCTTTTGAATGCTTGTACATTACAAAATAGTCTTTAATTTCATAGTCTCTTTTCTTATTTATTTTTTAAGCCTTTGAAGGTTTTTATCTATTTCAGTAAAGAATGGATCAAGCACTAGGAATGAACCAGGGTTGTGAAACGAAGGTTGTTATCTGCAAGACCGTTGCCTCAGTTGTAGGATTTGGAAGATGTTTTCTGCTGTGGACAATGAACTGCAGAAAAGGAAAGGTCTCTCGGGACAAGGCAGCTGAGACAGGCTTTGTGCTTTTGAACGTAACGAATGAATACGAGAGAGTTTGCTTGTGATGCTAATGCAAATAATTTAAACCAGATTTGAGGCTTCTCTTTTTCTGAGTGTCTAGTTTGAGAAATCTAAGGCCTAATTTTGAGTATGTATTGAGAAGAGGGAGTTTTGACAACACTGCCAAGTTCTGACACGTCTTTAGAATGAGTGAACTGTCATTTTTCAGAGTCTTGTAACGAGTAGATTTGGCTGGATAGTCATAGGGATAGTAAATGACACGTTTCTGACAGTGATAGCTCCATTTCTGTATTTCACGCCCCTGCTCCAAAGCATCTGTATGCTTATATTTCTCAAAGAAAAAGTTGCAGTAATATTTCAGAGGACAAAATAGCACATTTGCTCCCTAATTTAGTTTTCTTAAAAACTTACTGTTTTATTGAAACGCCACATCCCTACATCTCCAACTTAGATTTAAGAATCATCTATGTATAAAAACCTCCTCTTGAATATTGCAGTTTATCGAACATACAAGGAAGTGAAAATAGGGCGTTATGAAAAGAATTCGGCAATCTCAGCTACAGGATTCCCCACCAGTGATGCCTCTGATACAGCACTGCCTGTCACCTTGATTGTGTGGAGATTAAAGCTGGAGATGAGATCTGGGAGTTGAACTCAGATGTCCCGAGTCCCAGGCCAGTACATCAACTGTGCGGTATTTCCTGCCTTTCCTTCATTTTAAGTCTTCAATTGGTTATGATTCATGATGCTGTATAAAAAGGGCTTCACAGTGTTAGCTCTCCTCTTAGAAGGAAATTTTCATTCCCCTCTAAATGAGCTGCCAAGGAGGCTACCTGGCAGGATGCAGTGTGGCAAAAGTATTTCAGTCTTGAAATGGTAATAAATATTTACAGCTATTTCTCCAGAGCTCTTTAGTATTGTTAAAATGAACAACTCTAATTACAGAATATTTGTTGGGGCTGTGATGACTCAGCCACTGGTGCAATAAATAGAGGAACAGGAACAGTGTCCTTCCCTGCTTGGAAAATGCTCCTCCTGTGGTTTTTGCGGCGTGAGTGACTAGAGTTAGCACCACAAATGCAGCTGTGATTTTGGCTGCCCCTGACCGACGGAGCTTCCTGGTGCAGCAAAAGCTCTCATCAGCCATTTTTGAAAGTCTATTAATAAGCAACAAAAATTAAGTAAGTATTTAGCTTTATGTCTGTTTGGAAAATATCTAGTTGTAGTGAACAATTCTACAGTGGCAGTTTGCTATGCTCAGATTAGATTGTTTTGGTTCGTTATTGAAACAAAAATCTGAATATTGCCTGCAGTGCTTGCAGTGGTAACACTAACACCGATCAGGGCATCTGTTCAACTGCAGAATATGCTGTGGAGAAGCGTGCAATTTGCAGACATTATGTAGTACATATTCCAGTTAGTTTTGAGGTTTGGAGTGAGCGGTAGATGAACACCGCTCTTGACCTGGATTTCTGGGATAACAAACCCCAGGAGAATAGGCCTGTAGAATTTTAGAAGGGTGGAATCGGTGGGTTTTACAGAAATTAAACCATTTAAGAGTTTTATAGAAACCAGATAGTTTTCTGTTGAATTTCGTAGTATCTTACTACAAAAGAATAGTTTACAACCTCAGCTTATTCATTGTGCCAAAGAATCATTCTCTTTGGCAGAAAAACCTTGGGTACTGTAAGGGTGGTCAAACGCTCCAACTTTGCCACAGAAGCTCTGGAGTCTCCATCCTTGGAGATGTTTAAAACCTGCCTGGACATGGCCCTGGGCAAGCTGCTCTGGTTGACCCTGCTTTAATGGGGGGTGCTGGACTCGGTGACCTCCAGAGGTGCCTGCCAGCCTCATCCATTCTGTTTGACTTTCTCTAATGTGTTCCCCTTTCAGTTACCCCACAGGTACACAATTGGAACCATAGTAAGGGAATAGAATGCCAGGGTCTGTTCTATAGGATCTGCAGATACCTGTGGTTACTCTCATACCCAAATGCCTTCATAACAACTAGCAGGACAGATCTGGTCCATGACCTTATTCTCCTGAGCAACAATCCTCTCTCTCAAGGGCTCCAAAGAATGAATATTAGTACTTAAATAATAACTTATTTATTTTCTAAAGATAATTTATGGAGTCATTACATTGATGTACGATTCCAGGTCTTGTCCGTGCAGAACCAAGGACTGCCTGTTGCCCTTACCAGCCTAATCCTGCAAGGCACTCTGTTGTGCAGAGCAGGATCCCAGCGTGCTATGCTCCAACGCGCGAGACCCATGCGTGGAAGGTGACCCACTGCTCACAGGTCTCATAGACATGATCTGGCAGAGCATCAATATTCTGATTACTGAGCAACAGGTAGATAAGAGTGTCCCTTGCATCATAATTCGTATAGGTACAGTGCACAGTTAATAATGTTTGTGACTTCACAACTGTTCAACAGTAGATAGCAGGAGACAAAGGTGGAAAAAATAGTTAGCACATTAATAACACAAGCTTTTGTCCAAGATGGTGTCCTCTACGGAAAGCTGCATCTGCCAGCAAGAAAGAATTGAACTAAAGATTGTTCAGAAACATATGGACCACGTACTCATTTCCTCTTCCCCTGCCAGGAGCTAGGCCCTGTGCTACACAGGTGAACGTTATGCATTCTCCAGTTGATACACCAGCCACTACAGGTGCTGCTCTAAAGCAAAACCAAGCCTACCATTTTTTTAAGAACTGAGATTGCCAAATACACTTTTTTTCCCCACAAAGTGTGGGCACAGAGACCGAAGAACTTCCAGGAAGGTATCAGGAAAAAAATACAGTAAGGTTTCAACTAAATGAACGGAACTGTGGGAAATAGGCTTTGTAGATGTGGCCAAATTGTGCAGAAGTTTCTTTTTTTTTTAAACAGCATTATAAATTGCAAATTTTGCTTACATGTCTCTGTTGTAGCTGTGAGAAATCAGGGTCCTTTTACAGGAAAAAAAAGAAGCACTAAATTGTTTCATTAAACTCTATGGACATCTTCATTAAGCAAGTCAGCTCATTTCAGACTTAAATTTATAACAACACACCTAAAAGCCTTTGCAGTATTGGGGGTCACCCACAAAATAAAATAACACAGTATATGAAACTTAAAATCACAGAATTGCTGCAAAGACAAGAATCCCTCCTTAGCAGTTTGTGAAATTATTAACAAAATTATTTTTAACATGTCTGTTTGTGGTTTGCTTCATTCCCAGAAGGCAATTTTCAAGTCCTACATCAGAGAAGAGAATTTAAGAGTTGCTTGCATGGTGCTTAATCTCAGTTTGGTTGGTTTGAAATCCCTAAACAAGGAGGCTGCAAACAAACTGCTGCGAAGAAGCCAGTCCCCCAGCTAGCCTGGCAGCCGTTGCATCACTCAAACTTGTCCTTCCTTCACTACCTGTCCCTGGGAACTACCTTGAACGTGTAGCAGCAAGAAAACATGTTCATCTTAACCAGCGTGATCTTCTATCCAAAATTGTATACATCAGGGTCTTCTCCACTTCTGCAGTCTGAGAGGAGACTTTTGAGGCTGAGCTGCCCATGCCCCTTCCCTGCAATGAGTCAAATCACGTTGGTGATATGGATGGAGGCACAGCTACAGTCGGGTGGACTTCGTGGCATGTTTATCCAGGCATTGCAAGCCTGGCTCAGGTGGTCTCTGTGCAGGGTTCAAGAGTCTGGCCAACTTTGTGAGGAGAGATAAGTGAGCTAGGCAAACCTTTGCTTGTAAATAACTTCAGAAAGGCATTTGCTTCTCTTCACCTGTAGAATAACAATAATAACCATGATGTCCATCAAGTCAGTCCAGTCTCTAGGCAGCAGTTTTGTAGCGTGCCATTCCTGTGGTGACTTTTGCTGGGAGGCATGGACAGGGACAGCAGCCTGCGGCCAAATAGAGAACATGCATTTTTGCAAAGGTTTGTTCCGTTTTCACGACTCCTTGAGGCCGACTGTCTTCCTCCTCAGTGTACAAGCTGGCACCTGAACTTCTAGTAATGAAATACAGTGGAAATACTTGATGTATTAGTGCACCAGGTTGGACAGCTAGCTTTACTGATGGAGACTCCAAAGCCTCTCTGGGTAAGCTGCTTGACCACTCTGACAGTAAAAAAGGGTTTTTTTCTTATGTGTAAATGGAATTTCCTGTATTTCAGTTTGTGCCCATTGCCTCTCGTCCTGTGACTGGGCACCACTGAGGAGGGCCTGGCTCCATCTTCTTCACTCCCCCACCAGGTACCACAGAGGGGAAGGATCACCTCCCTTGTCCTGCTGGCAATGCGCTGCCTAACACAGCCCTGGAGGCTGCTGGCTCTTTCCTCTGTGTGCCTTGTTTTGGAAAGGATAGCACTGTTTGTTGTCATTAGTGCTGACCCTGTGAGCACTTGACCCCATCCTTCCTCCAACCCCCTTCTTCATGCATGGGGACAAAGGGAAGAGTACAGGATCTGAGCTTGAAACCCAAGGTTCCCTGATGGGTATTTCGAATGTGGAGCAGGTTGAAGGTATGTTATTAGGACTGCTAGAGTGAAACAGAGGTCTGAGACTGGACATACATGGTTATAAACATTATTATGGACTCAGCTGTTATATGTGATTAGCCCAAAGAAAGGTAGCATTTTGTAGAACAACTCCAAAAATAATAAGTGGATGCATTAAAATTCAGCCCTTCAACACCACTGCTAGTGGTTTACATCAAGTCGCCTTGCATCCTATGCAGGTACACGGAGGTAGAATTTGGCCTTGTAGCTTCAGTTTCACCATCTGTACGCATATCAGAATTATTCCACAGAATAATTAAGTGGGTTTGTAATTCACACTGGAAGTATCCCTTTGTGATTTGGCTAAGGCCATTAGAAAGAAAAGTAGTCAAAAATAAAGGCAGCTCTGGAAAGTTACATTTATGAGCTCTGACAATGGAGCAGCTAAGTAAGACACAGTTTATTGTGTCAGTCATTAATGTAGAAAAACCTGAACTGTTTCCTAATGATTGCAACATGGGTGATTACACAGAGTGATCCAGTAGCGCATGAAAACTACTATCAGCAAAACTGAGAGGGGAGGGGCGGAAGGCAGACATTATTGCTGTCTTGCAGCAAAATGCTTTGCAATAAATTGGCACCACACAGCTCAGGCATTTTGTGATGCTGCTCACAGGATTCAGCCCACAGCCGCTTCCAGGCTCCCACTCTGAAAGGTGTCCAAAGGTTTGCTTGTAAATACAATGCAGAATTGTATTGCTGATGTGAGTAATCTTCTCAGGAGGTAAAGCATCTGTGGCTTTTTGGTTTTGAGTTTTTTGGTGTATTGCAGTTTCCTGAAGCCATTACTTGCAGTGGCAGTAGTGAGTGATATCTTGCATGGTTTGTCAGTTCCACAAACTCTTACGCCTACTCTGGTAGCTTAACTCTGCTCTGCTGCAGAGCAGTGGCCCGCTTGGTCAAAATCTGTTCTTTACTGATGGGACACACTGGACCTGATTGAAGGCAAAAATTGGCATTTTTCATGGCTTCCATATCTCTTTCTCTCCTGCTATTGTCCTTAGGATGTCAACTGGTATCAAGGGTTTTGCACCCTGCAGGCCTCCCTGCACCAGGGGCACGGAAGAAATCTCCCTCTGGTACCTTGCTTCCAGTTTTGACTTTCCTCAAGAGGCAAGTGCTCTTTGACAAGATAAAATACGTCAGGTGTAATTCTTAAATCAACTGAAATCTTGGATCAGTTGGTATACAGGAACAAAATTACATGAATTATCAGAAGAACTCCAGTAAACAACAGAGAAAACATGAAATGATGCTGATCATGCATGCGCAATCCTGGAGCCTAATCAGGATGGCTTTTTCAAGTTCCACCAAGAATTTCTCCATCTAGACTTCTTTTGAAAGGACAACATAATACTGTGGACTCCATTAATACTTAAGATTCATCAGGGTTTTTCGCTGCGTACATCTGAAAGGTTCCAATTTCACATTAGAAATAAAATATGGCTATTTCCCAGTGACAGCTGATGGTATTATTACTGGCCAGGACTGATTATACTGCAGTCAGGCACAGTGCAAAAATCTTGACATATCCTTGACATATCGTCTTACAAACATATTCCTTTGCTGCTATAGTCCTACTGTGAGTTAGATCTGACTGTATCAGTCAATCTGCTGACTGTGTAAATATCCCCAGGACTCTTAAGTTGAGACCATCCCCGTAACTCTACTTTCTTCCATTTTCCCCCTCAATCTGTCAATAGCTGCTGTAATGCTTCAGTTTTAGTTAGAGTTGTCTGAGTCACACCTGTCACTTGTTATTTACTTGTTCCAAAATGGTGTGTTCTTAGATGAACTGCTAGCAGCAGGAAAATTCGACTAACACGGTTGCAGGGAGAAACATGGAAACTTTCAATACACTTAAAAAAATGTTCTCTGAAATAGCTGATTGAACTTGTTAACTGTTTCACTCAACCCGAAATTACAGTTTAGCCAGGTAATTTATTTTTCCACAATATTTGCTGACTGTTTAGTGTGAGGGTGGAGATGAGGGGCATACATTTTATAGCTTACTTAGAGCTCGAGAAATCCTTGAGGATACTTGTCTGTGCTTCTCTAGGGGTGGAAAATCTTTTTTAACCACAGTTGTGAGTATTTGAGTTGGCATCTACTGGGAGTGAATCAGTACAGAACCTCAAACTTCCTTCTCCAGCGTATGCAAGAAGCGGTAATTGATTCTCACTTTGTTTTTGTGAAATGTCCTGTACCCTATAGTCTGATCCAGTATCCGTTACTGTCAGAGCATCATAGGGGATGTTGCAGATACTACTGGAAAATGCTTATTGACAAAGGAAATCCTAATTTGATCATTTGACATCACTCATGACATCTATAGAGAATCCTTTCCAGTTAGTATAGGCACATTTACACTCTGTCAAATATTTTCAGGTTTTGTTATAAATAAAATAAATTGCAAGAAAATCTGACACATTTAAGTGAGAAATGGAACAATATGGCACATAAATGATAGTGCTGTTGTGGAAGAACAAGAAACTCCTAAGAAATTCTGTGCTGCAAATGCTTTACATGACATTTATAAAATCCAGTGCTGGAAATGGGACAGGAAAAATGTATACAACTTGGACCTTCACAATTAAGCTGAACTGTGTTTAGTAATCCCATTAAACCAGACTATAAGAATAGTCTGGTATAATCTTAGCATAGGCTTTTTGCTTCTATTTAAATACTCATTGTACCATGGAATAGCTTAGCTGTTAAATTTCTTGGCCTCATTCTGTATTTTATTTTAAACATATTTGTATTTGTTTCCAGTGCGATCATGCTAAAGGTGTCCAAGTCAGCAGAAACACTGAGTGTGTTCATTCAAAGCCCTTGCTGAGTCCTAAGCTTTGTCTAGGTAGAAGAAAATATGAGTGTCCTATCTACTGCTTTTTTTTGGGAATTATCTTTAATAAAAGTAATTCGCCATCTGATGGACCACCTCCTAGCTGTTCTCATACCTTATGAACTGCGAGAAGCAGTGTGCCTTCTGGAGGCTAACTCAGAAGTCCTATGGAAAGCACATCTGATTGTGGTAGGCACAGCCCATGAAATCAGTCCTGCAAACACTTCGCAACATGAAGAGAATAGAGATGGGGGGTGTGTATGTGTGTGGGGGTGTGTGTGAAATTATTTGAATGTAACGGTAAGGGAGCACAAGGAAGAATTGGTGTAAGGAAGCTGGGCTGTAAAGAAAAACAGGGAGTTGCTGATACATTTCTTTTTGGATAGCCTGACAAATACACTGCTCTGGACAAAAAACCTCAGAGCTTCTCCTGCTGCCAGCTTACGAAGAGAAAGGTACATTATTATAGTGCCTGAGGGGGTATTACCTAATGCTTCTGCATTTGTTGCCTGTAATAGTAATTTTGATAATGTAGAGAGGTTTAGAAGAATGAATCAGTGTTAAGTACCAGAACGACCGCTTTATTTATTGCTCCTAACTCATGAATCCTTTCACAACTTACTTTTATCTTACGGATGCATTTTCTGTGGTATGACTAACACAGGTTTCTCCATCCCACTGCGGATACGTGCCGGTGCACCACATAATGCAGGTTTTCTGACTGGATGATGATTATGTACTAGCCTGGGGACAGAAAAGGAGCTATAAGGCCTTTGGGAAATACTAACAAAATGTAACCAATATCTAATCTTTTCACTGTAGAGTTGCTGATGTAGCTCTAGTGAAACATCTACCAACTTGCTTGCTGTTGCCTATTAGGCAACCTCCCACTCACCAGCTACCCTTGCTGGTAATCTGTGCTCATGGGAAGCAGTAAGTCTATGTTAGCACACCTTTTTGTCTTTAATGTCTTTTATTGCTGTAGATTTTTTTCCTCCACAGAATAGATAAATAGAAATTTAATCCATCCATTACCATACTTAGTATTGTTTTGTGATGTACATACAATCAGTAATTTTCAGACAATATTTACCAATAGTGAGACCTCATGAGTAGAAGGGCAGCCAAAAAAAGTTCAGTGGCACTGTAAAATGTCCATTAATCCATGGGCTATTTTTGTACAAGCTTTAAGTTACGAGAGACTTGAAAGGAATCACTGGCTTCACTTCCTTCCTTACCGCTTTGAAATAATGTCTTACGAGCATCGTGACTGAATGGTTGAACGTACGGATGAATTAGGGTTCCTTCTCTGTCCAAACAGGCGAGCTGAGCTTATGGTTGATGGGGTCCAGACTCATAACTAATTTTTTTTTATTGCCATCTGTAAGGCTTGCTTGCGCTGGGAGGGGAGAAGATTCAGACCTCTTTGCCCAGAAAATAAAAATATTTTCTTAGCCATAGGATTGGAGGGAAACATGAATATCTGCATCTTCTTGACAGGGATCTTGACTCCACCTCTTGTCAGTAGCAACAGCAATTCTCATTCAGAAGCAATTACATTACAGCAAACCCAAAGAATACCCATTTCGGAGTTGTCTTGAAAATGAAATCTAAAAACTGTTTGTTTCTTAGTTATTCAATATTTAATTACTTAAAGCCATAAAATAAATCATCGTGGTTTTGCTTAGATCCTGCATGCTGTAAAATGAGTCCTTCCATGCTTTCCAATAATAAATTATTACTTTCTTTTATCCAGAGCAATGAATACTGTTGCCTCAGTCACAGCATCAAGGGTCCAACTAAACACTGATTTTTAATTTTTTTTTGTGTTGCAGTTTCTATACCCTTTGGTTAAAAAACAGTGAGGTTCATTATAGGAAGATCACTTCAAAGACCCAATTTGCATTTTTTGATGATACAAATGTTCTGAGCAACAAATCCCAGAGAAAAGGCCGGGTCTGTTAATCCCGTCACGATAGACCTCCTATAACCTCCTGCAAATTCCAGATGCTTTGGGCAGATTCTTTTTGGCTGATGGGAGCTTTGAGTGTTTGCAATGGATTTATAATAGCAGCTCTAAAACTGTGTTTGATGCAAGTGAATTTCCTACAAGACATGTTTATCTTGTGCCTTATTTATTACCATGAGCTGTTTTCCAGGGAACTGCACAGACGTGTTTGCTATACTAACTGATCATCTGGGCCATTCTGGTAAACAGAAAACCTCCAGAATAACTGAACGATGATCTGAGTTTTGTGCTGGTGAATTTTTACACATCAGTGTTTTCTACAATAACACTGAGAGCTAATTATTCTACAGATGTAGGATTTTCTCTTTTACGTCTTTCTCATTTGGCGTGTTGCACTAACACAACCCTCGTTGGGAAGGTCCCTAATTCACAAGGCAGTTAGCCTAGTTGGCAGACTCACTATCCTAATAAAAACCCACTCTTCTCATGTCTGAAATACCTCACTTTTCTACCTATTCAGATAAAGCTTTTCTACAATGATGTATGCTAACCCCCTTGCTGTTTTCTTAGGAAGGGAAATAGCGATAGCATTTCCTATTCTACTTGTCATCCCTTTATTCAAGAATTTCACTGAACGTCTGTAAACATTACATTAATTCAGATGAGACCACTGTCTCTCAAATGATCACTTTTTACACATGCTGCAAGTGGGGCACAAAAGCACAGAGATTAAATACCTTCCAGAGGCTCACACAATGAATTATTGTCAAAAACTGAGCCCTGGAGTCCTGAATCCATTTCAGAGTTGCAGAAATCCCTCACACAATTCCCTTGGGTGCTGAATATACAGGATACACAAAATGCAAGTATCTTTGATCTCTGGTTTAACTACTACGTGCTTAATTAAAGGCTATTTGTAGTTTGCAGAAAAGATTTCAGAATTTTGATTTATGAGTCTCAGATTTGTAGGAGCTGATATAACAACGTGGCAAGGTTATGTATTTGCAGAGGCTGTTGCAGTACTGAAGCATTCTGTGACTTTGATGCAGGTAAGTGAGTTTCTAAGACACCCATTTAAAAAACGCCTTTCTAAGTGGAATATAATTGCAGCACATGCATTTTTAGCTGGTAACATTCAGGTGAATATCTGCTTGCTCTGACTGTCAAAATGCAACCCAAGCTACTGCCCTGAAAATCTTCATTTTACAGCCTCATTTTTAGAGGAAATGCTGAGTCTCTTCACATTCTGATTTAGCTTGTTGCTGATATATTTCTATAATGAATAATTTAATAGTTATATATTTTTTTGTATTTTGTATATACATTTTGTGAAAATGTCTACTTCCCTCTGAGATAGTCTTAAAAAAATATCCTAGCCTTTCTCACGTGCTCTGTCAGCTGCTTTTTCAAGTTGCATTCATTTGATCCTTTCAGTTAATAATAAATCTATTGTCCAATGTCAGAGAGCACTACAGTCCTTTTTCAGCTTGCCAGTTTAAGTCTAAAAATTTCTTCATATTTCATCGTTGTCCACCCAGTAAGATTGGTTTCAGGGCTCTACTGTCACATTGCATATATGAAGCATTACTTCAGCTCGTACTTGGAAACAATTTGTATAGAATGTGTGGATGCATAATTTTCACTTTTATGATCCCACCGCGTCAGTTCTTTTCTCATGCTTTTCCTGCTGGCACGCACCACCTACGTACTGCCCATCTTCTGGCCTGCCTGTCCTACCCGCTTTCCCCCTGCTCTGGCTCACAAAAGCTCCCTTTGGCTGGGCATGGCCTCTGCCTGCTTTTTGTGGACAATTTCTTTTCTCTTCTGTGAGTGGAAAGGGACCATAACCACACTGGGCATGATGCTGGTGCTGCTCAAGTACTACAGTCACTATTTACTCCGAAGGGATCGCTATTCTTTTTCCAAGCATTTAAATCTATCCAAAGAGAAATCGCAAATTATCTCTTAAAAATAATACTTTCCAAGCAAGCTGATCATAAATAAGATCATTAAAATGCTGAATAATTGCAAAAGAACATTATGCACTTGCTTCCATTAAGAATATGTACTTCCTTAAGTGATTATGAAACAATATTGAAGTGGACAGATCTTTCCTTGGCGTGATTTGACTGTTACATCAGTGGATTTACATTGGTTTATAACAGATAAAAATCTGACCAATTTGACATAGTGGAAATGATTAATACATATTTCAGAGCAGCATTGACCCTGCTCCTGACTCTCTTGGTTTCAGTGTGGGAATCAGAGGTGACTACATTTAATTTAATGGTACCAAGTATGCTGTTGGCTTGCATTATAAGCAAACTACTTGATAAATACTTTGTAGTATTATTTAAATGAAAGTATTGCTTGGACATGTGAAAGTCTTTTGAAGAGAAGGATAACAATCATGCCTCCTGATTTAATGCTGATTGGTATAAAAAATGGAGCATACATATCAAGTCAACTTCCTCTAGAAAAGCACTGATCTCTCTGTAACTAGGGGCAAGCCAGAAATACAGATAATCGGAGGCACATCAAAACCCGCTCTGTAAATTAAAAGCATTTGTTAAAAATATGCCATTTGTCTCATTTTCTTCTGCAGATAAATCATCTCTTAACCATGAATATTTCTGCTAAATGAGATATTTGTTTCATTCAACGGGAACAAAGGAAAATACAAACCCTAATGATTTTTTAATGACTTGATTCAGCTATTTTTAACCCCTTGCAATCAATAGCTGATTTTTTTCCTAAGTCAACAGAAATCATTTCACCTTCCCATCTAGCACCAACTCCCCAGGAAATAGCTATAGAGCATATTGCCATATTGACATTTTGACAATTGACAAATTGTCCATATTGACAATTTTAAGACTTTTTTTAAAGAATGCAAATCCTAGGATTATTTGCAATAGGACTTTGATGCTTTGTAATTTACAGACCCAGTGTGAAAAGTCTATGGCTTTGCTGCCTATACAGATCTGGATAAATGTGAGTTCAGATACCACTCCCTGAGTCTTTGGCTTATTAAGGTTTCGTGTTTGTACATGTTCCACTTACGCTTTGGTGCATACCACATATACAAAATCTCTGACAGGGATGGATGAGAGAAGATCATCAGCAGAGAAGTGAATTCAAGATTCATATTTTTTATGTGTAATGGGCTTTGTACTTTTTTAACTCACCTTGTTAATGGCACTGCTGTAACTGGGATGGTTTAGGGATATAAACAGGACAACGTTTATAGGAGGAGATGAGATGTTTTATTCGGAACAACTTGCAGAGTTCGCAAAATTGCATGTTTTAGATGCACAAGCCTTTCTTCATCTTTCAAATCTGAAAGAAAAGCAGCAGCTTTCAAAGCTAAGAGCATGAATACAGGTGCTCAGAGTATAGTTAGAGAAGTAGGAATTAAAATATCTTTGGGGATGTTACCAGAGAAGAGAGAGAAGGAGGTAGATTGCTTTGTAAGGACATGAAAAATGTGTGACTAGTACTGAGGTTGAGTCCTTTTAATTTCCTGATACCATGTGCTTACTGATATGTCACTTATCTTTCTATTTATGTTTTTCTGTCTGTCAGAATATACTTGCTTCCCTCAAAAGCAAGTATTGTAAAAGACAATTAAAAATACTCCTTCAAATACATTAGCAGCAAAAGGAGAGCTAAGGAGAATCTCCAGCCTCTATTAGATGGGGGAGAGAACACAGTGACAAAGGATGAGGAAAAGGCTGAGGTACTTAATGCCTTCTTTGCCTCAGTCTTTAATAGCAGGGCCAATTGTTCTCTGGGTACCCAGCCCCCCGAGTCAGAAGATAGGGACAGGGACCAGAATGGAGCCCCCATCATCCAGGGGGAAATGGTTAGTGACCTGCTGCACCACTTAGACATTCACAAGTCTATGGGGCCTGATGAGATCCACCCGAGAGTACTGAAGGAACTGGAAGAAGTGCTCACCAAGCCCCTTTCCATCATTTACCAGCAGTCCTGGCTAACTGGGGAGGTCCCAGTTGACTGGAGATTAGCAAATGTGATGTCCATCTTCAAGAAGGGCTGGAAGGAGGAGCCAGGGAACTACAGGCCTGTCAGCCTGACCTCAGTACCACAAAAGCTGATGGAGTAGGTCACCCTGAGTGCCATCACATGGCATGTAGAGGATAACCAAGGGATCAAGCCCAGCCAGCATGGGTTTAGGAAAGGCAGGTCCTGCTCAACCAACCTGATCTTCTACGACAAGGTGACCCACCTAGTGGATGAGGGGAAGGCTGTGGATGTTGTCTATCTAGACTTCAGTAAAGCCTTTGACACGGTTTCCTACAGCATTCTCCTGGAGAAACGGGCTGCTCATGGCTTGGACGGGTGTACTCTTCGCTGGGTAAAGAACTGGCTGGATGGCCGGGCCCAAAGAGTGGTGGTGAATGGAGTTTACTCCAGTTGGCAGTCGATCACAAGTGGTGTTCCCCAGGGCTCTGTGTTGGGGCCAGTCCTGTTTAATATCTTTATCAGTGATCTGGACGAAGGGATCAAGTGCACCCTCAGTAAGTTTGCAGATGACACCAAGTTGTGCAGGAGTGTTGATCTGCTTGAGGGTAGGAAGGCTCTGCAGAGGGATCTGGACAGGCTGGATCGATGGGCTGTGGGCAACTGTATGAGGTTCAACAAGGCCAAGTGCCGCGTCCTGCACTTGGGCCACAACAACCCCATGCAACGCTACAGGCTTGGGGAAGAGTGTCTGGAAAGCTGCCAGGCAGAGAAGGACCTGGGGGTGTTGGTCGACAGCTGGCTGAATATGAGCCGGCAGTGTGCCCAGGTGGCCAAGAAGGCCAATGGCATCCTGGCTTGTATCAGGAATAGTGTGGCCAGCAGGACTAGGGCAGTGATCGTCCCCCTGTACTCGGCACTGGTGAGGCCGCACCTCGAATACTGTGTTCAGTTTTGGGCCCCTCACTACAAGAGAGACATTGAGGTGCTGGAGCGTGTCCAGAGAAGGGCAACGAAGCTGGTGAAGGGTCTGGAGCACAAGGCTGATGAGGAGCGGCTGAGGGAACTGGGGTTGTTTAGCCTGGAGAAAAGGAGGCTGAGGGGAGACCTTATTGCTCTCTACAACTACCTGAAAGGAGGTTGTAGTGAGGTGTGGGTCGGTCTCTTCTCCCAAGTAACAAGTGATAGGAGGAGAGGAAATGGCCTCAAGTTGCGCCAGGGGAGGTTTAGACTGGATATTAGGAAATTTTACTTCACTGAAAGGGTTATCAAGCATTGGAACAGGCTGCCCAGGGAAGTGGTTGAGTCGCCATCCCTGGAGGTATTTAAAAGATGTTTGAATGAGGTGCTTAGGGACATGGTGTAGTGGTGGTCTTGGTAGTGTTAGGTTTACGGTTGGACTTGATCTTAAAGGTCTTTTCCAACCTATACGATTCTGTGATCCTGTGAAAAGACAGTATAGAAAATGAAGTAATTGGTATCTGTTTTGGACTCTGACATCCCAAGTGCAATATACTCAGAAAAATCAGGTTCTTGGGATTTCAAGTTTATATCTAAAAGCAGTGAGGAGTTCACAAAGTTTGGCATTAATTTTCCTGTGCCTCAGATTCCTGATGTGAAAACTCATCTTTTTTTTAATTTGGGGAATGGATGAGACAATTTTGTTAGGGACAGCATCCTCAGTGATAAACATGAAACAAGAACTCATGACTAAAATCTGGTGCACGCAGCAAATATGGCAAATATATGGTATGAAGAGGATGATTAAAAAAAAAAGTGAACAGACATCTTAATTCCTGATTGCTATCCAGTCCCTCTGCTGAATAAGGCAAGGATTCGGAGGAAAGGATGGCATGTCTGTGTGCAATCAAAGGCTGTTGTAGAGGAACATTTTCTAATTTTGGAATACTTGACTTTCCAATTTGAGTAACATTTCTAACATCAGGTTTCAGTTTTTGATTAAATGGGATATTCAGCACTGTTGTGCAAAATCTTTATGATATGTCAGTAAAAATAATAGAAAGGGAGAACATGGCGTTGAGCTTCTCAAACCCAGGAGTCTGAGTGAAGGCTTCTGACTTCTGTGTTGCATGTGTCCTCTGACTTGTGACACCCTTGAGAAGTTACCTACCAGCTGTGCCTCAGCTTCCCTGAGGCAGGTGTCTTTGTAAAATAGGGCAGATAATGCATCATTAAATATCAGGATTTTGTAATGGTAGTTTATATTTGAAAATATCAGTTTGTGAAATAATCAGCTTTGTATTGCATATAGATGAATACTTTATTAGATTAAGCTCTGCTTCATTTTGCACACAACATATTTATTGAATTCACCGTTTCTTGATTTTCTTTGTGAAATATTACAGGATATGTAAAAAATAAAAGAACTAGGTACTAATTATGGAACCATTTCTATTAGGATATTGAAGTTTCATTCAATTTTTCACCTACCTTAAATGTCACTATTCATTTTTTTGTTTTTTATGAAGATCACAGTATATTTTCATTGTATTTATCAGAGAAAAATATTTTTGGAATGTTTAAACTAAACCTATTGCTTTATAATCTTCTGTATACTAAAGCTGGGATTAAAAGTTTAGTGTTTGACTGAGGGGGTTGTTTTGCCACTGAATGGCTGGTTTGCTCTCCTCAAGCTTCCTATCTATTAAAATCATGGTCAGGTAACATCAGATGTATCTTTGAGAGAAGCTAATCAGACTTACTAACACTTTTACTTCATATTGCCATTAATTTTACTTTAATCAAAGTATCTGTTTTCTTAATTTATAATTGTCTTGAAGCTGCCAGATGAGATTAAAGATCCTTTTTCTATCAGTGAGGAGAATGCTGGTGTGAAGCTCTCTGTCGTTGTGTTGCAGTCCCGGGAGGCAGGATGGCAGCCTCTTCGTGATGGCTGGTTATTCTGTCCAGGAATACTCTAAGGCCATTCTCCAAGGCAGCATCTTTTCACAGTAAACCTGCCTTTGTATGGCCTGTAAGTCTGGCAGGCCATTAAATGAGTGATAATTGAGGAAAATCTGTAAAGCCCATTCTGTTTAGACCTAATTGGCAATCCATTTATAAGACTGTTATCACTTCATCCTTCTCCAACAAGTTGTTCACTTGAGTTACGCTATCAGTCCTCGTTCATGCTGATCTTGCTGACAGGGTAATTATTAAAGTATGTCATACTATTAGTAAAGATGGTGTATTGCATAATGTGTGTGTTCATGTCATGTGAGGGGTAAAAAGGAGTTCTTTCTAATGATATAGAAACCACTGTTGTAGGTGAAACACCTGCTAGAAAGCTTCCACTTGTTTGGCATTTCCTTGCTTTTTAGGATTTATGTTGGAAAAAGTATTAAGTGACCTCGAGGCAAATGGGTTATAGAATATTGTGTAATGGATGTCACAGTCAAAACTGTAAAACATGGAGAACACATTTCCACGGTGCTCCGTTTGCAGAGTGGTTTGGTGGGAATGGTGAGAGTGCTGCGCACAGAGAGTGAGTGGGGATGTCTGCGTGCAGAAGGAATGGAAGGGACGGCAGAGAAGGGGTGTAGGATCGAAATGCATCTCAGGACACACTGATCAGGAAGAGCCTGCACCCAGACTAAAATGCAGGATGGGGAATCATCGAGATCTTCATCAAGAGGTAATTGCAGAAAGATGAAGAGCAGGGCCGGAGCCCATGGAGAGACAGAAATCATAGCCCAGTGTCAGCTCCGTATGGTACAAAAAGCACACCCAAACGCAGCAGCAGGCTGCGAGCCTGGGAGGAAGCCAGGGGTGTGATGGGGCTTTTCCCCAGCGTTGCTGCGGGGAGCTCTGGTCCAGACGGCATGGCCGTGGCTGTGCTCCTTGGTGCCCGACCGCGGGCCACTGTGCCTGGGCATGCTTGACTCGGTGCATGGGAGGGCGTGGGTCGGAGGGGGTGAGCAATTGAAATCGGTTTTGGTTTTGAAATAAAATCATCTTTAAATCACCTTGCTCCAAAGCCTCATGTTATGAGCTATGTTAAACTGTGGCTACAGCATGGCAAATGTATTTGCTATGCTGTGACCTTGCAGTGTCTGTAAGGTGACAGCATAGCACGGCCGATAAAGCACAGCATTTTTCACATTTGGGGCTGTGCCCTGTAGAAGTAGATGTCTGAAAAGAATTAATGGGAGTGGGTCAGATATGTGAGGGGAGAGGGAGTATTTAAAACGTTTGGCAGGAGATCAGGGGTGGGTATGAGTCACATTTCCGGCATAGTATGTATTTTTAGCATTTACTCCTTATGCTGTACTTTTTCTCATTTTATGATAAATAAATACGAACCCCATGTGCAGCTCTGTAGCACCGGTCGTCTTTTTTGCATTCAGCAAAGCTGTTGTGGAGAGTTGGTGGTCTTGGGAGTGGGACCTGCCTGGTCTTTGTGTTTGGTGGAGAAGGGCAGCGACCACTTATTAGCCCCACAGATCTTCAGTTTCTCCGTCCTGCTCAGAAAGCCCTTTGTGATCTTTCCCTTCTCTCTCCAACCATTAAATGGAAATGTGAGATGCAACCGCTGAGAGACGAAGCTCTGGTTTCTCCAGGCTCCTGAGAGTCAGACTGGAGGAGCGGGCTGGAGTGCATGCAAAGCGCTGGTGAGATCTATACGAATCTTGTGGCTCTTTTGAAGGGAGAAGAGTCATGGTAAACTCCAGGATTTTATCATTATAGACATTTTATGGCTTTTAATCCTCTCCTCTCTAGATGAAGGTGAGGAGACCTGTTCTGTGTGACTAGCAGTCAGGGAATAAAAAGGAACGCATGGTTTTCCTTCAAGTCAAATCACCGTTCCATCTCAGATGTTATTTTTAAAGTTCTAATATATTGATATGACTGCTAATTTAAAAGGTAAAGAAATAATATTTAAAAGACTAGAACATCTTTTTGTATATTTAGCCAATTAAGCATTAAATGTACCATCTCTGCACTAAGGTGCGTTTAATGCCATGACCGAGGGCTTCAGGTTGTCTGCGTGAAATGTGGGTGATACTACTACGCTTTGAACTAATGACATTTGAGCATTTCTGGGTCTTTGGTCTAAGGACAGGAAAGCTTCAAATTTCCCATTATTTGTTTGAATTAGTAGCATACTGAAAACTCTACCTGGCATTGTAAAAAAAACGTGCCCCACTGCAGAGTTGCGCTGATGAACGGATACTAGAAGCAAAAGGCAGAGGGGATGGTCTTGTGATGCTGACAGTTCAGATTTGTATAACCACTTCACTTCAGAGTTGTGGGGATTAGTTTGTCCTTAAGTTTCTGCAGATTTTAAGAAAAACAAAAATGTAAAACATCGCCAACATGTATTTGTGCTTCACAGAGCAACGTGCTTAGGCCTTTGCGTATGCACAACAGTTAATCAGTGTGTCCAAAATGAAACTACTTCTCTCTAGAAAAACAATTTCTAAAGTATTTGCTACTTTCTTATATTGTTTTGCCAATACAAGTGGCAGGTAATTTTTTAAAATTACCTTTAATTTGCTAAGGAATCATGCAGATGTATTAATGATAATGGGAAAACAAGCCTACTTCTGCCTAATGAATTGGCATGCATTATACCTGGTAAACTGAAAAGAAAGAACAAAATTTTAATCATTTTTTGAGTTTTTCATTTGTCGTATTTACTCTTTCTTCTTCCACATTGTATTTCCTATTTTTTGTTTGAGGAATTTGAGGTGTTTTTCTCAGGACCTATCAATCTGCAGTTGTCTAGATTCATAGTAATGATATATGCAAGAAATGTGTGCATTATATATTCTTTTGAAGTAAGTTACAAAAAATTGTACTTTCATTTAGAAGAAAATATGGTAAGCATATAGTTTATCACTTTGCTCTTGGACTGACAAAAGCAACACCTAGCTTTCAGTGAGTAAACAGGGGATGGGAGGTGATAAATATAAACATACTTGACCTTCTAAGTGCCTAGAGGTTTGAGCTGTAAATTTTCTTCATCTTGAATTGGAGCAAAATTGGGCTTCTGTTTCCTAAAGTTCTCTTTCATGTCATTTTGGTGTACTCATTCGGGAGGACTCTGCTGCGGGATGTTCTGTAGAAGCAGGTGTGTGAGCATAAATGAATCTTTTAATGCATATTTTTATCATCCTGTGGCTACTTATGCAGCTTGAAAAAGAAAATGATAGTTATTAACTAATTGGAAAAGTGTGTTTTCTGAGTGTCCTGGGACTGTGGATTATAAAGAAAATCCCTCACATAGAAAATCTTTTTAATAATAACCTACTAAACTTATTAGTAAGCTTCATCAAGGCAAGAAGGCCAGTTGCCCCCTGAGGATGACTTGCCTCCTCTTTCACCACTCCCCTAATTAGCTTCCTTGTTGTAAATGTTTGCCACTGAGCAGCTGAGGGCAGGGCTATTAATCAGGAGAAGCAGGTGCCGTGGTCTGCAAATGCTTGTTTCAAGGTTACAGCAGCACTACCCATAGCTGCCTGGTCTCTGGGACTGTTGCGGTGATGGTCTGAAAAGAAATCCCTCTCTGTGTAGTTACCTGGTGCTGTGCTCTCTGCTTCTACCCCTGAAAGAAATGACCTGTTTTTAGTAAAGGCTGAATTTTCTGCTAGACTGAAGACAGCAGGTTGTATAGACCCTATCTGAAATAAAGGTAAGTATTGGTTTTACTGGTGTGACCTGAATTTCCGCCCTTTTTTCACTTCAGGCTCCTAGCTGATTTATGCCTGTGGGGAGTGTTGGACCCATAGATTTTGGCCAATCTGACAGCTCGCTAAAAGGCTTCTGTTGGTACTTCGGGAACATATGTGGCATTTCAGGCTCGAAAGGTACCTGTCCTAAAGGAGAAATTTGTTTTGCAGCATGAACAAGCAGGAGAAAAATGGTCACCGCAGTGTGAAGCAGGTGCTGTGAGGTGGCTGGATTGCTTAGCTAGGGACAGAGGGAAAGAATATCAAAATGTTCCTCTCCTGAGCCATGCAAGCTGTCCGGCTGTGATTTCACTCATGGCACGGTATTGGTTTTAACACTAATGAAAATATGCATGGGAGAGCAGATGGATGAGAGCACACCACAGAAAACCAGCATAAACTCTGTTGAACCCTGGGCAGAATTTACAGAGCCGATTGCTGGAGGGAAGCGGTGCTGTGTAAAAAGACACGTGTGTCTGTTCTT
This sequence comes from Ciconia boyciana, assembly GCF_034638445.1. NCBI lineage: Eukaryota > Metazoa > Chordata > Aves > Ciconiiformes > Ciconiidae > Ciconia > Ciconia boyciana. The sequence goes on from NC_132939.1 coordinate 9,788,195, forward strand.
TTCTGGGGCCTTCACGGGAAGAGTTCAGAAGACTGGGCACGCATGCAGGACTTTTTCCTTGTCATGTAAAGAAGATACTATTCTTCTTCTTGTGGTTCTGGGTAAAATAATTGTCTGGTTAAAGTAGAAAAAAAATGTGCACGAATAGACAAGCAGGGAAATTGTCCCACTTCCCCTCTGCACGGTCAGCAGGCGTGTCCGTGACTGCTTAATCCAGCTCAGGACTCGGCGCAGTCACCAAATTCGGACTGAAGAGCCAGGATGATGCAAGTTTGTATGGGCTCAGCAAGTTGGAAAGAAAGCCTGTCCTGTTTGTCCTCTAGTTGTAACTCTTCTTCTCTTGAGTGAGATCCTGAGAGGCATTTCTTCCATCTGCTGGCATTTGAAGAATTTAGAAAAATGTGTATTTTATGCCCTGTCTCTTAATCCTATGATATTTTAATGAGCAGCCACTGGGAATTAGTACTGTGACATTAGTTTTGGGTGAGTCCTCTGTAAAATCTTGCCCCTCTGCGTGAGGAAAAGGTTGTTCTTGGTCTCATTGGAACTGCAGCAACTTTGTTCCATTACTGTCAGAAGAAAATATTTGTTTTCTCTCAGCCTAACCGTTTTCTAAGAATGATCTGCTTTTATTTCTGCTGTACAAACACATCTGTTTTGATAGTTTGTGTTTTTTTTAATAAATTGTATCTGAAATGAGCATCCAAGTCAGAGAGATTATATATAGAAGTATGTAATTGTCCTTCTGTGAGTCTATTTAGGTGTCAACAAGCTGCCTATAAACTCCATTTATAACAATTAGGCGATTTGCACATTGTTTGCTAGAAGCTGTTGCCATGAGAGGATTGAAGGTTGGGCTTGTTTGTGTTGCAGTGAACAAGCACGGCCAAGCGTAGCGAGTACCTTCTCCAAGGGAGGGGTAGGAGAGCACTCGCCATCCGTGCTTTCGTTAACGTGGAAGCTGGGGGGTCGGCAGCGGCTGCTGGAGAGGGCTTGGCCATGGGCACGGAATGGTGCTGGCAGGCTTGGGGATTTGAAGTGGATGGTCCTGAAGCTGTGCCTCCTGCGGTATGTTACGTGGTGGTTATGTGGCGGTACGTATGTCATGTCTTTGGGTGTCTATGGTTTAATTACGGCCCCAGCGGTGGTAGTGGCTCTAATCATTCGTTTAACTTGGACTGATGCATTTTGGTGTGTTTGAAAAGATTACGCTCAAAACCTTCACATTTATAAGGAGCTAACCTAATGGTCTATTAACTGCATATCTTGCCCCATTAACGATATTTAGTACTCTTTCTTATGAGTGTTTCAAATTCACTACCATGTTTAGCATCTGGCACTGCAGTTTAAACTTACTTAGGAAATGGTCCAGTTCCTTCTATCTGTGTTGGGTCCATGGGCTGACTTGAGACACCAATCACAAGCCCTTATCTTCCCTCGCTGTGGGAGACAAATAATGTGGAAAAGCGGAACTACTTTGTAGGGTGTTGTAGGAGAGAGCGTGCTTTAAGGGCCAGGCTCTCAGGGGAGCCGTGCGTCCTCTTTCAGAGGAGCCATGCATCCCCTCGGCTGAGGACGGGAGTGAGAAGTCTTCCAGGAGATGTTGCCGTGCAGGTCCCTGGACCACAGGGAAGGTTCTGGGGCCTGAGCCAAGGGCAGAACAACGCCTTGGTTACAAACGCTGAGTGTTTTTAAGCCAGGATGTTTTGAAAGTCTGGCCACAGGTGTGACTGGTGCATATGGCCTTTTATTCCCTGGCTGGTACTTCTGTTCCACGTTGCTGATGCTACAGACGAGAGCCTACAGCAACAACAGTCCAGTGTTGGACCTTTTCAATAAATACTATCTACAGCAAAATGCGGTTTTGATTGATTATTTTAATTGTCTTTACCTAATGAGAAATATACAACATTTTGTAAGACAGCAAACAATCTAAAGTGCCTTAGAAGGGTAATGGGCCCTTTTGTTTTTACTCCAGCCAAACCAGAAAAAAGTATTTTGCTTCAGATTAACTTCCTCAACATCTCCCTTCTGAGTCAATCAGGCCTCTCACAAGTGTTTCAGATTAACACACAACAAAATATTTAACTAAATCATATTATTTACCTTCAGACTACTTACTCTCTAAGCAAGTCTAAAAAAAGAATGTTTTATTTACAAATGAAAATTTGAAATACTTTATTTTTGGAAATATTTCCTTGTGAATTTTTTTGTGTCAAAATGCTTCAATAGATTAAGTAATTAAAACCTGCTTTTTAAATGGAACTATTTAAAATAAAATAAAATTCTTCCCCATTGTCTTCAGCTGGTTTGGAATCATACCCTGGGTTTTTTTTCCCTTATTTTGATTCTAGCACCATTTCAACCAGCATATGCTTGGAAATCAAGTGTGTTTACTTCCACAAACTGGTATTGCTTCAGCATTAAATTTTACCTTTCTCAAAAATACTCCGTTATCTAGTCAAAGTAGCAATGTACTCAGAACTTTTTTTAGGGTAAAAAAAAAAAAAATTAAACTTTGAAAAGAACAGCACAATATATAAATTTTGATTTTTAAAATTTATTTTAAATTTAATATTATTATTTTTGAAAGGGCAGATCACAGAGGGCAAATGTCCATACTCTGCATGAAAATGTTGATCGCTGTGTGCCTGGCAGCTTGTAAATGCCAAGTACTTATTAGATGTTTATAAGATTATTTTCAGGCACTTCAGCTGATGAGTAGCTTGCAAATGGAGCCTCTCTTTTGAAGAATATATGATGTATATGTGCGTAACTGCTATTCCTGCACTTTCAAAATCAGTGAGCCAGGTTTCAAGACACCAAAATTGACTTGAGTGGGTTGAGGTAGTCTAAAACAATTAGCAAAGCTTTCTAGTTTTATGCCACTAGTGTGGCCCACAAGTGTGGGCACTTTGCTCTTTCTTTGGATGATGGGTGTGTGTTGCTTGATGTGCTCCATCCCCTGCTCCCGCTGCTGGGTGCTCCCTTTCCCGTGCCATCACTTTGCTCCTCGTTGCCTTCCAGCTCTTGTCATCTCAACACTCTTCCACAGATTCTGTATTTCAATATTTCTTGCCTGGCCTTTAATCGTAGCATGGTGGCATTTTCCTTGGGAGTTTGGCTGCTCTCTTCTTCTGAAATACCGGAGGGCTTCAGCCACCTTGATAGTAACTGGGATTTGCAGCTTTTCATCTGGGCATTGTGAGGCTGGTGAGAGGGGAAAAAACCAAAAACCACTTTCAAAGCCCCTAGAACTATGATAAATCTCTGAGAATACTTCATATTGTGTTAATGTATTTATGTATTTCAGAAGCTGGAGACCAAACTACTGTATAAATCTTTAATGTTATGTACATGCATAAAATTTTAAATTACTGTTTAGTGACCTCATTGTAGAGGAATGGTGAGAAGAAATCCCACAGGAATGCAATATTCTTAATTCTGGGTTCCTCTGTTTGTATTTTTATTCTCTTAGAAATTGATTTGTCTGTGTTCAGCAACAAATATACTTTAGGCCAAATAGCTGAAAGGCATGTATTTGGGGTCTTACTTTTGGGACGTGAATTCCACAGTTAGCTATCTTTGTAGAAACGACTTATCTTTCAAGTGTTGAGCATCCCTAGGCCACTGCGTAATTGGTGGACGTTGCTGGGGTAAACAGCTCAGGAAATCAGGTTGCTCTTGTTTTGGTGACCAAGTGCGGGAGTTAGTCCACCAAGCTTGTAAATGTTGCCCTGACTAACTAAATAATATTGTGGACTTGGCAGGCTTTGGACAGGTTCAGTTTGACATGTCATGTGACACCATCACTCTATTTTCCAGGCTGGTCCCTACATGCATTAGAAGTACAGAGGGGAGGCTGAATGAGCATAGAATTCAGTAATGCTTTTGTGTAACCTTTGGGGAGGATAAATGTCTTCATAGAAAATACTGCATAGGACAGATCTCCTTGTCTGTGCTCAGCATGGAACAGGTTCACAAGCCAGTAATTGTGGATGAGCGTGGAGATGGGATTTATCCCTGAAGGGAAATGATTTGCAGAAAAACTGGGTTTGGTAAGGGCGGGCTGCCCACAGGGTCCAAGCCACCGCTGCAGATTGGTGCCTCTGTGCGGTTTGTGGTTAATGGCAGTTTGACCAGGATGCCTGGCACGCAAGGCTGGGTCTGAAACCCTTTTGAAGACAGTAGAGAAGGTAAAGTGGGGAAATCGGCATGCCACAGGAAAATAAAGCTTGCGTAACTGACTTAAAATGCTTATTTCTTATTAAAAAATAAAAAAAATTGGTGCTCAGGTAACGTAGATACTCAATATTTTGGATAGAAACTTTCTTGATGATGCTTTATGACTCACCTGGATGTTGAAGTGGTTATTGCATTTCACTTTACCTAAGCAATCATATATATATTTAGTTCAATATATAATAAAATCTAGAAAGAGACATTATCAGTTATCTACCTGAAAATGCAGTGGTGTGGGGTGGTTTTGTGGTTTTTCTTGTCTTTTTTTTTTTGTTTTGTTTTTAAGAAATGGTTTGTCTGCAGGCAAGCCTGCTTGTTGAATTGGGAGCTAGCTGGTAGCCAAGCAGCAGGTCATTTACCAGAGGCCATTGATCGCTGAACACCAATTCCTCCTCTGCTTTTTCTTCTAAGGGAATGGTATTATCCTCAGGTTATTTGTCTAAATGGTCTGCATTTCTTTTTTGGCATTATATCTTGTAAGTAGGGAACAATGTTATTCTCATCATTGGTGCAAACCTTACCTGAACATTTATTTGTCTTTGTTTAAAGAGACCACATTTCCCTGAAGGAATCATAGGCCAGCAAGGACTAATTTTGCTGGAGTCTGAGAAAAGCTGTAGTTAAATCACCAGGGATTGTTCCTCTAAATCCCCACAGCAGATGTGGTTTGGCTGCAGGTTGGCTTGGAGGTTGAATTAGCACAGCATAGAATGCCTGAACTCATAGAAGACTGAATATACTAATTTATTTTTAATCTTAGAGCCCTTCACCCCACTGAGGGGACCCACTGAATGATATTTGTTGCCTCCCAAATGTTGTTTTCACTTATCTCGTTATGGTATTTCACAAATAACTGAAATGCATACCTCTAGGCACGTCGTGTGATACCAGGCACAGTGTGACAGCATGACTAATGTGCATCTACAATTAAATAAAGTTCCTGAATACTTCTTTTTTCATATGATAGTGCCAAGAGACTTCAAAGATTTTGATGTTGACAGTTACAGTAATTACACTGCATCCATTATGTTGTTCTTGGTAAATTATATTTCTTGAGTTGGCCTGAGCAGAGGTGCAGTGCCTCTCATTTTAACCTGCTGTCTGTAGTCTACTCAATATTTTGTCTACATACTATATTTTCATCTACTGAGTACCAAATTTAAATTGGGGATTTTTTTGCCACATAGATTACTTGCATATATATAGTACGTTTTGTTACCGATTCTTAACGTATCTCTTTCCATATGATGGTCATACCTGGAGAATGAAGGTGATTAATACAATAGCGTACATGGAAAAAAGCTACAGCCAGGAACTTAATAAATAAATAAAAATTAATGCATTTCTTGTTGGAATCCACGACGTATGACTTGCCTGTAGTGGTACCCATGTACTACTTTCTATTGCTTTTACACCTGGCCTGACTGGATGTACTGCTGGGTGATTTCTCAGATTTCTCATTTAGACTTTCCGTTTCTCATTAGCCTTGAGTCCCTGGCAAAGCTGGTGATAAAAACTGAAGGAAAAAAAAGGTAAAAAGAATAAAATGGTTTATGACTTTTGGGGTATTTTTGTGCGGTTTTAAAAAAAATACCAGCCACAAATTTTCAAGAGCACATCCTGCCACTCACTCTCTGGATTTGAGATGCAGTGAATTGCTGAAGCATGTACAGTTGCAGCAGGCCTGATTCATCCCTGCCTTACTGCTCTTGCAGCTGTTTGCAGCTGTGCAAAGCAAGTTCAAAATGCTGTCAGATCGGAAGATAAATACTTATTCTTAATTGCATTAAGGCCAATTTTATACAACTGTTATAGAAAGGGTGGGCTTTAAAACAGGAGTCAAGATATAATGCTAGCACTTTCAGTCCGCTCCTGTGACGAGATGGTATTAAGTGACCTGAGTTTAAATGAGCTTTATGCTTACTTTACAAAAAAGCAAGTGATAACAGTAGGGTCATGGCAGTGGGGATTAGATTTACTATGCTTATAACAGGTTGGAATGTATTTATGTAATTAATTAAAAAAAAAAGTGGAGTAAGAAGAAAGCAGGCCATATTTCAATTGAAATAGTTCTCAAACAAATTGAATTGACAGCTTGGATCAACTCATGCTTTTTTTTTCCCCTCTCCTGCTGTGCAAAACCTTACTCAGATGATAATAAAATTATGCTTTCCTGATAGAACACAACTAGTCACACACAGGGAGACAGAATTTAAGCACATCATAGCTCACCCTGTAGTATAGGCTCCCTTTTTAATCTACTGTTATTCTATAACATTGTTTCTTTATCATGGGGATAAATGTGTAGTATTAATTTTTTAGCTTCAAGCTAAATTTTGCACTGCCAACAAACCACCTTATTTCATAGCAGTGCAGCCTTGTGGTAGTTGCAAGCTGAGATGCTGTGACTGATGCTATTAAGCCATGTAATATACTGTGTTCTGTTGTAAAAATTTATTTTTGTTATTGTCAACATTTTAATATGTCTAGGCAGAGTTTTAAATAATTGCTGCAATAAAAGAAGCTTTTGGATGAGAAACATGGTGCCTGGTGGTTTGCAGAAAGGGAATGTGACTGAAGCATATTTATCACTTTGAAATTACAATTTCTGAGATGACAAATCTTTGATTCATGCAAAAAATTGTTATCATTTAGATTTTTAATTGGAATTCTGGATACATTCCTTGTACTATTTTAAGTATCACCTGTTAATGAAAAAGCAGTAGTCAGTGAAGAATGAAATGAAGTATTAGTCTTTATTTAAGATTCAAATCAGTTTTAGTAAAACCATGAAAAAGAAATTAATGTGAAAGTCAACAAGACAAACCTTTAGACTGTGGCCAGAATTTACAATCTCATTTCTGCCCTCTCCTGCAAATAAAGCATTTGCCTTCAGTTTAAGGTAATTTAAAATAGCACCTGCCTTTTAGCCCATACACCAAGGTAGGGGGTCTCTCAGGTGTCCCTCTCCTTGTGGGGCCAGAGGAGTCTCCAGCAGGTTGAGGGACTGCCTTGAGAGTGTTGTTCACCTTGTTGTGCTCTTGTTACACAGGTGCCAAGGAGCATTTTTCACATTCTTTGGGGATCTATTGCTGCCATTGAGGTCTGAACTGGCGTTGGGCATAGATAATTGTGAAGCCAGGACTTGTCTTGATTTTTTTTAAATTGTCTTTCCCCATCAGGTGCTTTTTTTTGCTCTTTCAAGGTAGCTGTCCTGGTTTCAGCTGAGATAGAGTTAATTTTCTTTATAGTGGCTGGTGTGGGGCTATGTTTTGGATTTTTGCTGAAAACAGTGTTGATAATACAGAGATGTTTTAGTTGTTGCTGCACTGGTCAAGGCCTTTTCAGCTTCCCATGCTCTGCCAGGTGCACAAGAAGCTGGGAGGGGGCACAGCCAGGACAGTTGATCTTAACTGCCCAAAGGGCTATTCCATACCACATGACGTCATGCTCAGCATATAAAGCTGGGGAAGAAGGAGGAAGTGGGAGGACATTCGGAGTGATGGCGTTTGTCTTCCCAAGTAACCGTTACATGTGATGGAGCCCTGCTTTCCTGGAGATGGCTGAACACCTGCCTGCCCAGGGGAAGGAGTGAATGAATTCCTTGCTTTGCTTTGCTTGCGTGTGTGGCTTTTGCTTTCCCTATTAAACTGTCTTTATCTCAACCCACGAGTTTTCTCTCTTTTACTCTTCTGACTCTCTCCCCCATCCCACCAGGGGGGAGTGAGCGAGCGGCTGTGTGGTGCTTAGTTGCCAGCTGGGCTTAAACCACCACAGTAGCCTGTTTGGCATCATGCAAAAAAATTTTCTCCTTGGCTAAGTTTTGGCCAATGAAGCTCTAATTCTGTATTAACTGTCTGTGCTGGGTTGCCTTTGGTCTGCAGGTGTTCCAAGCTCCTACTTGGGACTATTAGAGCATTAAAAAGGGGGATGAAAGCAGACAGAGCTGCAGTAGACGCAGTGTGAGAGCTGTTGGGTAGCAGGTTGCACTAGTGTTCCTCTTGGGGCTTGCAGGGAAGGATGGACCCTGGAGGAGAAGGCAGCAAAGCAGCACCATTCATTGAGAGAATTTTGAAAATCACAAGGTAGAGGTATCTGAGCCAAATGGATATTTGAAAAATAAATAATTTACAGACTTCTTATGCAAGTGTCATGAGCCTCTTCTGATTTTTTTGTGTGTTCATTATTCAGACTAACTCTTCATTGTACTCACAATTTTAGTACTACTTAATGGTGGTTCATCCATGAAGTCACCAGTTTACTGTAACTGTGTCCTGATTGATGAAAGAACAGAGCAGCAGTCTTTGAATGAATGTTACTTTCCATAACCGTGACATGTCACCTCTGTGGCTATGATTGTGCACATGGTTCCCTGTTTTCTTGGCATCCAGGCCAGTAAATCTTGACAGGAAGAGCATGTGTTGAAAAAGTACCTGGAAGTTGCATAGATCTGACTGAAGGAATTTGCTTAAGCACTGCCCTGATCTGTGCGACAAATCACCTGTCAGGAAGGTTATGGGAAGAAACTTTCACCTTATGCTTCCGATCTTACCTGGAGCAAAGTCTTTTTGGTAGCATGAGGGACTCGGATCTTAATGCTGGCATTTTGACACCTGAGCAACTCTTAATTGATTATAAAAGTAATGAATGGCTGCATGACCTGGCAGTTTCAGCACCTTCTTCCTTCATGTCTTTTTTCTTCATGTATCTTTCTTTCATTTAAAAAAAAAACCACCTCTGTATTCATTAGTTTCCCCCAGTTATCCCTATCTCATTTGAATGATCTCATTTCAATAGCAATACCAGCCATAGAGCAGGTTAATGGAAAACCTTAAGTACTATATAGTGCATGTGTTTGACAGTGTAGTAGTAATGCTCCTAAAATCCTGGTTAGCCTGAGAGCTTTAAAATCCAGGTATTCTGTTACACTTAGATAAATGCAAAATGTTTGCATAGTGTATGTACAAACAAAAAGCCTGTCTGAGTAGGGCATCATCTTTCTCTTTTTGTTAAAAGATGCATATCTCTAAAGATTAACTGAGTGGTTGGAAAGAAATTAGGGTCTGGTTTGGTTAGAGGCTGTTTTAGGAAATAGCTTCCAGAAATTTTTAGAGAACAGAGTCTTATGAAACTTTAGCAAAAAGAGCAGCAATCAAGTGACAAGAAGTATTGTGGTGGTACCCAAAGTGGGTCACAGAGCCAGGCTTTTTGGGGGTTTAGTTCTGAGTTAAATTAGAAGGTAGAAAGATGGGTTTCAGTTGGGGATCCAAGGAGGAGGCATTTTCAATTGCTTTCCTACCAGAGCCATTTTTACCGTTCTCTAAGGTGCAATGTGATGGGGCATGTGACTCCTGTGAACTAAAGCACAGCAGGACAGCCAAGCAAGCCATACTGCTATGGAGGAGAAAATATCTCTTATTTGGCTTGTTTTAAACTTTTCAGAGGGAATATTTTAATCACTTTCTATTATGAGCCCCAAACCTTTCTATAGGACTTTGAAGATTTAAATTAGGAGGTCCACCAACTTGTGCAGTGCTGTTCGGGCACCATCTGGAAATAGCAGCATCTTTTCTTTCTAATAATGCCCTTTGTTCCAGGCAGTGCATCTTATTTTTGAGAAACCAGCTGCTCACTTTGATAACCGTTACCTATTTACTGGTTTTACAATTAAAAGTGACTTCATCTATTACTAAAAAATGATTGTGCCTGTAGCAGGGATACTGCTTTTTTTGTATGATATTGGTTTTTTTTTAGGACTCCTGTCACTTCACAGGGAAGATGTTGTTATCTAATTACTTGACAGAAAATGCCAATACCTTTATCTTAGGGAAAAGATTCAACTTTTTAATACCACATCACTGATTAGTACTGACATTTTTGTATTGAGGCAGCCAATGCAAGAGCAGAGCTACAGTCTGTAAGTACATCTACCTGCTTTATCCCTGTGTTTGGATCTTTGTGAGCTTTGGGTTTTCTGGATTTGATGCCTGTACTCATATGTTGATGCCTGTAAATTAAATACCGAGCCGCTGTAGAATATATAACTTGCATCTGAATGTGTTGGAGAAGTGCAGGGGTACCGCCTGTACAGGACCGAGTTCTCCGTATGAGGGATGGGGCTTCCCAAATGGTGCAGAGAGGTCCATCGCTTTTGCAGGGAAAACATGATGAGCAGGTGCAGGCACCTGCATCGTGATGGTGGCCTGAGTGTGCATCGCTCGCGGGGGAGCCTGGAGCTGGGCTGGGAGCTAAGGTATTTCTCCAGCATTCTTGGGAACCTCACAGACTGCCAATGTTACCATTTATTTTTCAGATTCAGAAGCAGATGTCATATATTTGCATTTGTATAACATTTCTTCTGGATTTTAATTAATGACTGAAAAGTTAGATTTGACTGGGCAGTTATTTAACCTTTTTATCACCAGGGACTGGACTCCCCCTTTGTGCTTTTAGCCTCTTGTACCCTCTGTCAAGGGGGGTGGCTGACTTTTTTTATTACTGACAGTAATGGTGTCCTGTCAGACAAGTATTTGTAGCGATTTCCAAGAGGTGAGAAAGTGAAATGAGGCAACATATTGCTATAAACTTGAGCTATTGCCACTTTTATGCAGCAAAGAAAAGATCCTGAAAATAAAGGCTAATGAGCTGTGCAAAGCACAGTGAAAGTCACAGAAAATGGAAATAATTTTTAAACATTTGCATGATAGTTTTTAGCCTGAGCCAAGTCCTCATCTACTGTAGAGCAGACAAGGAGCTTAAGAATTAATTACCTAGTTGATATGCATAGTTCATTAAGATGTAGTTTTAAATTGTAATGTATATTGCACTTCATGTTGAATATCTACTGCAGGTCATAGCAAAGTTGCAGGTTGATTGTTGTTCAGAAGAATTTAGTCGTGGCTCCGTCATCCTGACTTGACCTCAGGAAGCTCTGACAGCTCCCTGGAAGCTGACAGTTTCCTTCATAGGAAAGTGTTTTCCCTCCTCTTGAGAGAGGGCCCTTGCTACATTTGTAAAAGGTAGGCATCAAAGGGCAATATTGAATAAAAATAAAATCAGTTTTTTTAAAAAAGTGAGTGCATTTAGACTGATAATTTCTGAAAAGTCAAAACATAAGAAAGAACAAATAAAGATGGTGTGTATAGGGCTTTCTTCCTAGTTTCTGTCCTTTAAGTGGAGAGAGAGAGAAAAAAAAAAACCCCAAAGCCTTAAAAAGCAGGTCTCTGTGCTGTAGGAACCTGCAGTGCTGTCAAGCCTGCTCAGGAAAAGAATTTTTCTAATCTAAGAAAAAAACATTCATTTTACTATCTCAGTGAGAGCTTATGTTTGTAGTCTCATTCGCTGACATAAAGAAGAGTCCCCTCCAAAGGACGTACCATGTTTCGACTCAGTATATGTTTATTAGCTCCTTCATGGTGGTAGTTATTATACATTCACTGATTGAACCTTAGTGTGTTCTGGGGCCAAGTAATAGACATTGCTTTTTCAGATTCAGAAAATGCATTGTATACCAGGATGGATAAACACTAGCTATTTGGTGCAAATATTGAATAGAGAATAGAATTTGGACTTGATTATTGTTTTGCTGCATTTTTAAAAAAAGGTATGTTACTTACTCCACTTCAAATGTTGAGTGGTCTTTTCAGACGCTCTCTTCAGTGTGACTAGAAATTTTTCTTATCTAAAAATCAATAAAATGTTGATTTAAAAAAAATTTTTTTTAAGAGCAGTGACTTTCATACTTTGAAAGCATTATCAGTGGGGCAGTACTGAACGCTGTGCCGACAGAGAAAGCAGGATGCTTCTGTGTGCGACCTACACTTCTTTCCTGGTCTTCACCTCTTTATCCTTCATTAAAGTCAGAGGCCACAGGCAGTGGAAAGAGCTCGAGAGCAGCAAAAGACATTGTCGAAACCTCTGTCCTTATAATGATCCTGTATATGTGGCACCTCTGAGACCGAATCTCTCCTTAGAGAGGATTAACCTCTCTCCTGGTTATCTTGCTGGGATAGACCCCAAAGAGGGTCTGCCTCCACGTCCTCCGGGGCAAGCACGGGGATGCCCGGGGCACAGCCTCCCTGTCTGTGCTTCATGCCTTGGCCTGAAATAGTCACTGGAAAACACAGAGAGCTCGTCCTCTCCTGGCCTTGGCGCTTGCATGTGTGTTGCATCTAGTAACTGTAACTTCAGAGCTCTGAAATGGATGAAATAAGTTGAAACTGAGAATTTTTAGGGTTGTCTGGACATGGTGTCAGGCATTTGGGTTGCACACTGCTTAGCTACAGCCACATAATGTACCCTTTCACAGCTGATGCCTCCAGTACATATACGTATCAGGTAGAGATGATGCTGTGATACCCAGCAATTCTTGGATTTCATTTTCTTCTCTGAAACTGTTTTGGTCTATAATGTGCAGTAATCCAAGCGCTTTCTGCTCCTAGGCTTGCTCGTCTGTGAAATGAGCAGCACTCAGCGGAGTAACACTCATGCACTCAATTGACAGTAGCAGTGGCTAAAGGTGCTCACGCCGCCGACCTGCTTGTTCCCGTCTCTGCTGGAGGTTCTAGCGCCTGCAGCACCAGAGGAATGTGCACCTGCACGCCGGTGTTTTGGTGCCTTAGGTTTCTGCTGAAGCCCCGGTTTGGGTGTCTCCCCGCCGGTGGGGAGCTGAGTTTCAGGCAGGGTGGCAGAAGCTGCTGCCGTTGCAGTGGATTAAGTGAGTCGCCATCCTAGCGCTGGCAGAGCCTAGTCCAGAGGGTCTTCTCCACTCACGGGTTACGGCCTCAAATGTAACGTGCAAAAAAGATTCCCTTGAAGATGTGCGTGGTTTGGCGAGCAGAAAGCTTTTTGGCTCAAGGGAACATTCACAATTACCCAACCAGCATGTCAAAATATATCATATTATGTAATTTGGTGCACAGTTCAACCTTTTGAAAGTGCTATTGTTTCTTTAAAAAAGTTCTGGAGACAATAATTTTTTTTTTTGTAGAATAATCTACATGGCTTTTAGCAGGCGTTCTCTTCAGTCTCCTCTTGTATTTGATTTTGTAGGGGGAGTTTAAACTCTGAAAGCTTTATTAAAGGAGTAGCTTGTAGTTAAGAAAATGCGCTTTTATTGCATATAATGAGAAAGCTGTACTATCGCTGACTTGTAACTACTAGTGGAAAAATGAAGCTGAGTCCACATTGCCTGTACTTTGCTGCCTAACTCCCAAAGAGTCTAAGCAGATCAAAGTTTGGCCCCAAAAGTCTTCTCATGCTCATTCAGAATTTGGTACTACCCTTACAGTCTGTCCTAGCTCTGGAAATTAAAAAAAGTCGGTCCCCTAAAAATATGATTTCCTTAAAAATGATGGGATTTTAAAATGTTTTAATTTTCTTTTATCCCACAACCACAAGAATTCAGAATTTTCATGTAAAGAATGAAAGCTGAAATAGTAACAGAATGTTTCATTTAAGGGATTTTTTTTAGTTGGTTGGTTTTTGTTTTGGTTTTTTTTATTTTTTTGTTGTTTTTTTTTTTCTCCGTTAAAAAAGCCCCTGAAATATTGTAAGACTCAAGGTAAAATCATGAGAACCAACAGCTTTGGTATTGCACGTTCCCAAATGCCCTTGAATTTTTTTGCTACATTGTTCATTAAATCACTTATTATGCTGATGTTAGCGGTGTCTCTATAAACTTCCCTGAATAAACACAATTCCTTTACAAAAGTTTGTATAAATGTGTGTTTAAAAATAAATAGATAAGCAGGGTGCTAAAGCAGGCTGTCAGGCTCACAAAAGCATTGATCCTAAAAGTGTTGCTGAAAAAGCAATACAAATAAAAAATAAATATATATGTCATTCATTCACTTAAATTCTGTGAATAATCTGGTAAACTGAAGCAGAAGTGGTACCAGGTACATTCAGCGGGAGCAAGGACAATAGCCCCTGTAGCACTTTCTGGTTTCTATATGATTATGTGCAACCATCCTGCAGCACTGCCTGGCGATGAAATTCTCCTTTGCCACGCTCTTCTTTCCTGCGTTTCCTAATGATCCAGTTGAACATCTGCTCTGGGAATACAACATGCAGATGATGCAGCTGGAATTGCCGGTGGCAGAATTGTTTCCTCGACGACAGGAGCGTGTTATTTTACCCTGGCTAATCTATTGTCTCTCATACTGCTCCTCACCTCCAGCCCTGCTTGCCGGACCCAGTTAAAGCATCCGGCAGAGCTGCCTGTGTGGCCGAGGAGACGCGTTTCACCCCCAGGCAAGACTGGCACTTGGTACAAGTCACACCAGTCTGTCGGTTCCTGACGCAGTATTGATGGCAGCCGTGAAGCATTTGCAGGCTCGGCTCTGCTCTCCTGAATCCCAGCCAGCTTGTATTTGGTCTGTGTAAGCAATGAAGGCAGGACATGTTGAAAGCGGGAGAGAAGTACATTTTCATTGCAGCCCTCTATTTTCATTTCATAGCTAAAGGGTTGCCTTTGATGCAAAGCTTTGCTGCTGGTGCATTTCCTTTGGTACCCTTTGGATATCCAACCACACGGATATCCTTTGGAAATCTGTGTGTGGCGGAGGGGAAGGTGCACAAATGTTCCTAGCAGAAGAGATTGCTGCTTTGACTTTTGACATGAGCAAAAAATATGGCTGTGCAATTGAGATGACTGAATACTGTGTCCAAACACTTTTCTGTTATTCATTAGAAAGTTCAAAGCTTTTTTTTGTTGAGAAGAAAACTTTGTGCAATATGGTACCTCCTCATACAGTTTTTTCTCACTGAAAAACTGTTTTGTTTAAACAGAATTCTGGTGGTATGGGGACAAAATATTTTTCCTGGTTGTCAAAAATAAATTAATAATAGCTTTCAGATACCATTTTCTAAGATCACTGGGAAGAGGGCTTTTTTTGATGGGAGACAGTGCTTGTGGCTCTTGTAGCTGTTGACTATTACAGGTAAATAGAAGCTGGGATGTGAACGACCTCAGGTGCTGGTAAGAAGATCTGTGTGTTAATCCTCCAGGTCAGAATTTTGGATTTGGAAGGTCAGTATCTAATTTGGGAAGGTCGGTATCTAATTTAGTCAGTATCAACTAATCTAATTGAAACAAGTGCGAGAATCAGAATTACTGTAAACTTTTCCCAGAATCTGCATAAATAAATTGATATTAAGGAGGTCACAGAACAGGATTTATTTTGCTGGTTTATTTACCTTCACTCTTGAGAAAGTTAGCGCAACCCCAAGGAAGCAGTTTTCTCCACCTCTTCACCGCCCGTTCCTGCTGTAGTAGCTGTGGGTTGGCAGCTGCCAAAAACGCGTGTGTTGGCGTGCCCTCCCTCCAGTGCGTTGGCTGAGCCTGGCGATTCCTCTGAGGCCTAACCCACACCACCAAGGGCAGGAACGGGCACGGCTCAGGGTGTGTGCATCGGGGCTCAGTACGTGTATTTGTAGGTAGGCTTTTTGACTTGGCTAGAAATCACTTACAGGTTAAACGTTATGCAAGAGGTGTGAAATTAAGCTGCAGATGTCTTTGTGGAATGGTGCCAAAGGTGAGATGTATGGGACGCATAGGTTGTGATGGAATAATTTCATCAATGTAAGGCTGGAATAACAGATTATGAAGGCATAATTAAGTTTTACCATTCTGCACAGTGCGTAACAGTAACATTTTGATATGCAACATAGCTATTTTTATAAACATTTTGCTGAGTATTTATGTCTTTTATTGGTAGCATATTTCATACCTTTTGACCTGTGAAACTGGCATTCCTTATGCCATTTTTCCAATTGTAAACTCTTAAGGAATAAAAAAAGACACATTTTAGGAAACTCTGAAGTGGCTTAGATAACATGCGTGTTGATGCTAGCATCATACTGTGTAGGCTTAATACCCTTCAACAGCAGAAGTAAATTGTATAACCCTTTGGGTAGGGTCGTGCCTCTTTCCACTGGTGTAGCAGAGATTCTTTTTCTGTTTATTTCCCTATCATATCCCGTATCAGTCACATCTGACCTTTGATCACTCAGTCTCTCAAGATGAAACAATAATAAGCAGGAAACTTCATACTTATGAGAAGGAAAAAAAATAAATATGCTTTTTTCATGTAATAGTGGCATTGTTCTTGAGATGTGATGCAGCCCTGGGACAGTGCTATCTATTACTGTGTAGTCTGGGGTAAAGTAGCAAATGGTCTCTCTCAACAGCACTTATCTTGTAAGTAGACGGTTATTTTATGTATGTTTCTAAGTAACTGTGTTTCTGACAAGCTGGGTTGGTTTTTTTTTGGGGTGGTGGTGTTTTTTTTTAAAAGTTGTCTTTGGAATTGCTTTGCCTTGGGGCTGATTGATTTAGACCTGTATAAAATCCAGATTGCTTATGTAATTTAATATTTGGATTTTCACTGTGCTTTAGATGGCTATAGTTACTCTTATATAGATACTATTGTATTATTAAACTTTAGCCTTTACAATAGTTAACAGTTGTGAATTATTTTTAGTAATATTTTTTGTCTCAAAATTAATAATTAAAGCAAATTCATTTGAAAATTGAAATCCTTCAGTCTTCAGTATGCTGAAGGTTATGAAAAGATTATCTACCTGATGTATAATGGGAAGATGTCTTGGTCAGTCATACAATAAAATTTTCATATGTCCTTTTTATCAGCTTCACTTTTAAATGTTACTAACCTAGATGATCTGAATAAGGAGATGGAAGTCATGACAAGAGAAATCTTCTGTGGCTGAAGATACCTTTGAGTTGATCTTTTGTAATGGCTCAAAAGTGGCAAAACAGTATTTCTCATCTGCCGTGGCAGCGTGAGGGAAGCTCTGGATAGTCATTGTGTTTCCTTCAGTAGAGTTGTAGACTGTTACTCAGTTCAGGTTCTCACTTTTTTTTGCTTAGTCTTTCTGTGGAGGGAAATGTTTGAATCCTGACTGGTTTTTTTGTTTTTTTTTTTCAATTCCGTTGGAGCCGAATTAATTTTGTGAGCATGTTAACAAACAGATACCCATCTGTCCTGAGAGAAGCTCTGCGGTTGGGGTCCTACAGGCTTCTCCGTGGCTGCTCCTCTTGCTGGTTGCCTGCCGATGGGCACAGGCAGGGCAGATGAGATACGTGCTGTGGAATCCACAGGACACTCACATTGCTTGTTATGGATCTTTGCCTTATCGTGGCATAAAGCAAACAGGACCATGGTTTCAAATATCAGCAGCACAGATAAGCAATTTGATCTCTTCGTGTGCTGCACTGCTGCAGCCTCACCTCGAGTACTGTGTGCAGTTTTGGGCACCTCAATATAAGGAGGACATCAAACTATTAGAGTGTGTCCAGGGGAGGGCAACCAAGATGGTGAAAGGCCTCAAGGGCAAGACTTACGAGGAGTGGCTGAGGTCACTTGTCTTGTTCAGCTTGGGGAAGAGAAGGCTGGGGGGTGCCCTCATCGCAGTCTACAACTCCCTCACGGAGGGGCAGCAGAGGGGAGGTGCTGATCTCCTCTCCCTGGTGACCGGCGATAGGACACGAGGAAATGGAATGAAGCTGTATCAGGGGAAGTTCAGATTGGACATTAGGAAAAGGCTCTTCGCTGAGAGGGTGGTCGGACACTGGAACAGGATCCCCAGGGAAGTGGTCATGGCACCAAGCCTGTCAGAGTTCAAGGAGCATCTGGATGACGCTCTTAGTCTATGGTTTAGTTTCAGGTAGTCCTGTGAGAAGCAGGGAGTTGAACTCAATGATCCTTATGGGTCCCTTTCAACTTGAGATATTCTATGATTCCATGAAATCTTATGGGCATAGCAGAGAGACAGGCATTTTAATTGGCCACTACTTTTTCCAAGGGAGATTTGCTTACCAACTAATTATCTCACTAGAAATAACCAAACCTGTATGAAGAATAACATGCAACTGTGGGGTGTCAGGAGCAGGGGCAGAAGTTGGACAATAACTGAGACTTCTTGCTCCAGAGGTACATAACTTAATCATCCTTATTTACTGTCAAATATTAATTAGACGTATGCATCATCTTCAACCTTTGGACAGGCACAGGGTGCATATGCTAATGTGCTCCCCATTGCTATCTCTTTTACTTTAGGAGAGGGGGGGTGGAGGGAGATGTTGGTCGTCTTCTTGGTCACCTCCGTGCTCTTTTTTTCATCCCCGTTACTCCTTTAGGTGTGCACAAAAGGGCTCAGAAATGATAAAGCTGTGATTTTCTCTAAGCTAGATCAATTTTTAACTTCCTGCTCTGGCATATTGGAGGTGTTTCTCATTATTGCAAATGGAAAGATCCCTAACCAAATGATGGTTGTAATGAGGTTACTGCTAAGTGGGTTTGAGGATTGTTGGAGGTGGCGGTTAATCAATAGCCTGAAGTATGAAAGAATAACAGGTAATCCTGAGACGGGAGTAAAGAGCTACTGGTATGTACAAGCAATGGCTCGGTGCACAATGCACGTGAGATGGAGTTCTCATTGCAATTTTCATGTTGTTTTGAAATGGTTGTCTTCTCCTTCCATCAAGAGTTTTCAGCTGTTGATAGATGTGGAAGTGAAATATTTTTCCCATGTCCACTCTTTTTCCATGATACAGTCTTTGTTTGCACAGTATTTGATAAGGATCTGTAGTTGTTTGATATCATCCTACCAATTATCAAGTAAAGAGTATGTACTTCAGTTTAAACTCCATGTATTGGGAAGATAACTTCGCCTTTTGCATGCTGCATCCAGTCACTACTAGGATGTTGAACTTATGGCAGAAGTTTGAAATAGACACTGATAGTCAGTGTCTTTCCGTAAAGGCAGAATCAAAGAAAATTTCCTGCAGTAGAATGCTAGCATTGTATATCGGTTGCAGAATATTGTATAATTTTTTTTTTTAAACCTTCAGTAACTCAAGAGCTTTACTTCATTAATGGACATAAACAGGAAAGTCGCCAGTTGGTGTGGAATGGAAAAAACAAGAACTGAAGGACTAGCATTTAGCAGTGGTTAGGGGACATTTTTTATTCAGTGTTTTATCATCTTTGCGTTAGTTGAGCTTTCCTTTTACTTCTTGTCAAAATGTGGTAACAACAATTCAACACTTTTTTTTCCAGGTTTATATTGTCTCTCTGCTCGTAAACATTCTCATTAAACCAAAGTGTGAAGAAATATATGAGGACTGGTGCAGACTGTGTGTGGATTGATGTTGACAGATTTTGCTATGTTAGAAAGCAAGAAAACGTTGACTTGTTTAATTCCCCTTTAGGACTTGCATTCGCTAAGTACTAGATGAAATCCCATGGGAAGGCTTTGCACTCACTTTTCAGTACGGCCTTTCAGTTCAGAGGTGAAACAAGACAGTTTGAGGTGTAACAGATTGGGTAAGGATGACTTCATCAGCTGAGATGACCTCACAGAAATTTAACTGCAGGTTGCTTAAGGCCTGATTTTGCAAAGCACATAATCTAGTTCTTAATTTCAAGCATATGTTTGAATCCATTCTAGTTGAGCAAAATACATGTCGTCGTCTTTCCTACCTTCTGTTAAAAAGGTACAGTCCCTGATCGACTGTAGCAGGGAAGGAAAAGCCACCAAAACATAGTATAAATCACAGTGTGCCTCCTGACATATGGTGGAGCATGTAGAATATCAGAAATCAGGCCACACCAGTCATTTAGGTCTCTGGTCACCCAATGGCACATCAGCAGCCATGGCACAAATACAAAAGTGTTACTTCTGTGCTGCAAACCTCTCCTGGTGGGTCAGGTTCCCTGGTGGACTCTGCAGCCTCCTCTCCAGCCTGCTGATCATCTGGTGCAGCATCACAAAGGCTGACTGGGTTTCCCCTTAGCCTGCTTATCTCTAGTTGCTGTAGGTAGCCCTGTGTCTGCCTACCTTTGCTTTTCTCCAAAATGCTAGTGTGCAAGTTAGCCCATGTTAAAAGAAAAGTCTTGGGGACTTTTTTAGTTGCTAGAAAGGCAGAGCTCTGTTCTGTTATCCATCCTGAAGCTGCTCCCCTAAAACAACTTGTTTCTGGAATTCTGTATTCATTCTTGCATTTCAGTGGAGGAAAGATTCTTCACCTTGGCTTAATAAAGCTCTTAAATACAGGGATAAAAGGAAAGATCTGTAGTTTGTTTACTTGGCGGGTTTTTATGGGTTGTTTTTGTTTATAGAGTGAAAATGCCATGCTGAACATAATTCCAGCATGTTCCTGTTGAATGCACACAGGAGCCTGAAGGAGCTAGTCTAATCATCTACTTTGGCCTGCGCATATGGATGATGGGCGGTGTAGCACAAGGGCATCACAAGAAAGAAACTTAGCTTTAAATAGGTGCAGTGTGACCCATTTTCCTCTCTTGTTCTGTATGGTGTTCTGCTGCTGGCTCCTGTTTGTGCAGGTTGATCCCCTTCGGTGCTGTTGGCTCTGTTGACCTTTGAGTTCATCGGTGGCTGGAACTAATGTCCAGCCTGTTTTATAACCGGTTGCAGAATATTGTATAATTTTTTTTTTTTTAAACCTTCAGTAACTCAAGAGCTTTACTTCATTAATGGATGTAAACAGGAAAGTCACCAGTTGGTGTGGAATGGAAGAAACAAGAACTGAAGGACTAGCATTAAGCTAGTCTGCAACCTGTTTTTTATAAGTATCTCAAGGTCTGCCCCTCCTTACTCTTCCATGCCATTACAGGTATGGAGGAGGTTGGCATCCTTTGTGTCTGATCCAGATGCACTGGAGTTGGAGGGTAGGGACTAGCTCCGTATTGTGCCTCTGTTTAGCTATGCAAAGGGCACAGCTTGGCAGGGCAGCAAGTGCCAGTACTGACTTTTGATCTATTATCTTGGTGGGGGGAGGGGAAAAAACCCCTTAAATTTTACTCTTGAGTAAATCTTAATCTTTAAATTAGTAGGAATGTGAGATTCCTACTAATGCTACAGTTTTAGAATAACTGTAATTATTTTAAGAAAACAAAGCCTAGGAACGTTATGGTGTTGAATGTAGAGTAAACTGGTGTTTGAAATGCTGCGCTGTACATCTGCACGTATCAAAAATGGAGTTTAATTTCCTAATTTGTTTTGGATCTTACCCCCCTTTCCTCATGTTCATCCCTGTTTTATTTTCTTCCTTTTGTGTCTATAATTGCATGCATTATTAGAACTGGCAAGATGAGCACCTCCAGATGCATCCTACAGGAACCCAGCCAATGCTGACTCTATTCCCATGTCAGACTGCATGCCAAGTCAGTGAAGCTTGGTTGTCAAAATCTATTCCCTTTCTACACTGCTTCTAAACCCATCTTCTCATATAATATTTTGACACAGGGTGACTGATGATAACCTCAAGAATTGTCCCAAGCTTAAGAAGGTGTCTTTTAGTATGTTGAACCGTCCTAGTTAAAAGTAGTATTTTGAAATAGTATGGTTTAGGAAGCTTTCCTTGTTCTTCTGTCAGATGAAACGACTTCACGGCTTTATATTCTGTCACATTGTACCTTTCACTGTTTTTTGTGTTTTTCTTTTTTTTTTTAACTTTCTCTGAATTTTTATGCCCTTTAAATACAAAAAACTTTCACTAATTTTACTAAACATAATGCATTTTGTGTTGTGATTTGTTGCAACAAGACAACAACTCCTCTTCCTTTTGGGGAAGAATATACTAATTTTACTTAGTATTTTACAGGTATCGGGCAACAACATATCAACGTTGCTCCTTCTATAGGATCTTTTCCTAATTGGAGATCTATACTGTCACCAACACGGCCTTCCACAGAAACTAAGACTTCCTCGGTAGCTGATATTTCTATGGGACAGACTCTGGAGAATGCAAACTTGCTTCAGATGATAAAAACAACACTGACTGGCACACGTACCAGGACTTCGGATCAAACTCATCTGTCACCCACCCTTTATCAAGGCAGTGGAAACAGTGCATCCCAGGAACCTGCTGAGGTTTCAGCTGAGTTGCCTCTGAGGTCATCATCTCAAGACGCAGATGAAACAGCTGCTGTATCAGGTTTGCCTCAACTTGGTATGTTTGCCACATTGTCCACTACACCATCAGTGACACATTTGAGTACAGCTGTGCCATTTCAGCTAATACCATTAGAAACACTCTCCATTTCAAAAGAAAGCACATCAGGATCAGGCATGCTTGCTGCTGTTCCATCACCATCATTCTCCTCATTGGTAAATCAGTCACCTCATACCATTAACTTTTCTAAACCAGCTGTACTGCCCATCAAAGTGCCTTTGTCTGCAGATCCTGAAGGTTTCTTCAACACAGATTCAGCCAGCTTGCAGGTTAGTGAAAGCAGAAATAGTCTTCTAAGCACGGTCACTGTAGTACCTTCCAGTATGGTGAATCACAGAAAGGGTCCCAAGTTGTTTACGGGTACCATGCCTTTCAATCTCTTTGGATCGACAACAGTGCATTTCACAGAAATAGTGGGAAAAGAGTCTCCTTTAGAAAGGACCTCTTTTTTGTCTGTATACTCTGATATTCCTGTGTCAAAAACATATCAGTCTTCCCTGTCAGTAACTTCCAGAAGCCTGTCACAGTTTCCTAATGAGAGTATGTATAATGTATCTTCTACTGGAGTAAAACCAAACAGTCAGCCATTTAAGGCAGCGTTGACTGACAGAAACAGTGATATCACTCCTCTGTCATCACCAGTTTTTCAGGATAAAGCAGAGGTTCCTACATCAGTCTTCCATCCTGTGGGTACTCCACATCTAATACCCCAAATAAGTCATCCTCAGTCTTCCACAGCACTGACTAATTGCACTACAAGCTCTACCAGTGCACCTTTCATGTCATCAGCTTCCGAGAGCCTGGCTGAGGTCTCCAGCAAAACAGAGAGCACGTCTTCCCTTTCATTGCCAAAATCACTTATTCCAGATGCAAAGCACGCTCGCAATGCAGCGCTGCCAATACAAGCATTTAGAAGTGAAACAGATTTTCTCTTTAGAAATGCAACGCACTCCTCTTCAACAAGCACAAGGTCTCCCTTGCTAACTGAGACAAATTACACCTTTACTAGGATAGCACGCACAAACAGTCCCAGTGCAGCAGCAGCTGATGAGGATACTTTGCAAATCCCTTTGACTGTTTCCTCGCAGCACTCGGTGGTGGCTCTGAATCAGACTTTTGCAGAAGACCTGACTGATGGAGCTTATCAGGCAAACGGCATGCGATTGCCAACTGCTTCTGCACGTACTCTCTCAACTTCTTATGGCTTTCCTGTGGCAAGAACAGCTCAACAGCCTTTCACAAGAAGGGTGACAGCAAAGATGTCCACGAACTTTAATACTGATAGTATTCTGCGTTATGGGTCTCAGCTTTCCAAAGCTTCTCTGGATATCCAAACCAGTAAACTCCCCAAAGGATCAAAGATAGTAGGCACTGTTTTGGAAACAGACATGACTAGTCCCGATCTAGCTGCAGTGCTGTTAATTACTTCCACTACAGGCCTTACAAAACCTGAACCTGCTATCACAAATACATCTGCTACTAGTATCTTTGTGACTGCACATCTCCCACCTGGTGCTGCAGAGAGTCCAGACATAACTGCAAATGAAGACAGAAATATGAGAGTACCCGCTGTTGTGACCCCACGTGCAGAATATTCACCTCCAAGAGCTTTAAATCACTTCACCTCTGGTCAGACTTCACGTTCAGTTGGTAGAAAGCATCTCGCCTCTGTTGTGCCTCCAGCGTGGGGTACGCGGCCATCACTGGTTTCCGTGACAACGGTGATGGAGAGCCACAGCTCCAGCTTTTCTGGGATTTCGAGTGCGGACTCTGAAAGCAATTTAGATCCTGTCGGCTCTCCTGAAGTCACAACTTTGGCTTCTACGTGGACCAATACAGCATTGTTGTCTTCAGCTGGCATTAGTATTCCTTTGGTAAAAACTTCCATCAAAATGGCAATAAGAGAAGTTCCTCCAAGTACTTCTCTGTTGGAAACTGAGTACCATGTGCCATACTCAGTAGTTTCAAGTCTGCAAAAGAAAACAAATACAAATAAGCAGTCACTGTTCTCCACCCCTTCAGCAAACTATACATATGCAAACTCTAGCAAAAACACTTCAAGTTTACCCTTCGCTGGAACAAAGTCAAATAGTTTTCCAGAACTTGATGTAGATGCATTTGCACTGAAAACATCTCCTGTTCAGTATTCATCCTTTGCTACTGCTTTGACAGTGCCTGACCCCCTGCAAAAAAAGCATGGAAGCACAGTTGAAAACGTTGCTAATTTCTTCACTGTTGGAGACGTTAATATCAGTATACACTATGAAGCACCTCTCCGTTTACATGTGCCTCCTGTTAATGATACAGGTGCTTTCCCTAGCTCTCTAGAATCACAAACAACTGATGCTGGAAAGATTACTTTACTGACAAAAACCTTAGGCGCAACACCAGTGTTGGCTTTTCAGCTCACTGACAACTTGACTTTTTTGGCCAGCTATGAAAGCAGTGCCATCCACAGCGTACTGCCAACCGAGTCTTCCTTCCCCATAACCAAGCCTTCTAGCTCAACTCTCTTGCATAGTTTTATTACAGAAGAAGACATTGGTTCTGGAAATCTGCCAGAATTTGCAGATGACCAGTTAGAGTCCTCTGGTTATTTGGTTACAGCTGATAAAAATCCAGCTACATTTAGTGTGGAGGAGTGGGACACAAGTGCTACAAGACATAGTCTAGTTCCCAGTAATATGTCTAATAAAGCTACCAAGGGCATCCCATTGCAAACCCCTACCACCAGTGCTCTGCAGTCAGTCATCATAACTTCTCTCCATGCATCACCAACACCACTAACTTCTCCTTTTTTGTCAACAACCAACTTTACCCATTCTGTCATTACAGTGTTATCTGGAGTATCTTCTGGTGCAATACCTACAGTAGGAACTTCAGAAGCAAAACCACTAACAAGAAAATCATCTCCAGCTTCACCAGTGACAGCTTCTTCCTTCTTTTCTCTAGGCACTGAAAACACACCTTTGCCATCTGTGATGGCTTTAAGCACACCGATACTGACACTAACAAAAAATAACACTGCCACAAGACTGGCATCGGGTCTAAGCTCAGTAGGAACACATACAGATTTTCCTTTTGCAACAAGAAACACAACTGCATCACCTGTGGACATGACAGCTATGCTCATAACCCCTAAAAGCAGCACGGCCACAGCTGCCACACTTGCACCCACAGCACATGTACCAAGGCAGATAGAAACAACAGTAACTGACACCCAGAAGCTCCCAAGCTCAGAAATCACCAAAACGTCAACTCCATATCCACTGACAATTACAGCAGCTTTGACATCTATTACAGCATCAGCGAAAACAACTAGGCTTCCCCCTACTCCAGTGGAAAACACCTCTGCTCCTCCCGAAACCACGGCAGCAGCCGCTTTCGCTAACATGACAGCAGCTCCTCCCCTGGATTGCCGGCTCTCCAGGAACCTGATGGTTAAAACAGGTATGTGGGGCCACTGAATTTGCAGAAAGGACCTCGCTTGTCAATGAGGGGCAACCGCTGATGAGTGGGAAATACACTCAAGTGTCAAAGAATGTGGGGGCACTAGTGATTAATCTGGGGACGACGCTGCTGCACTGACAAACCAGACAGATAAAAGCGGGGTTGCTAGTATAGGGATGGCATTGGCTTTATTTGTAGCTTGGATTTTACAAAGAATGTGTCAAATGAAGTAGTGAGATCAGGTGCTCTGAAGTTCAGTGGGTCACTGCAGGGATCTAGCAGAACCACCTATGCAGAGGGACAACCCCGTATGACACGGTGGTTTGGTCTGTGCTTTGCAGTAAGGCGTCTGTGTCACTGAAGAAGAGAGTGCAGTAACCTGCCTCAGTCTTTGGCTCTGTTTACATATGAATACCTAATTCTGTTTTTATACGAACACCTAATTCTATCATTAAACATTCATTTGAAAATAACGTTTAGCATTTAGAGTTGTACGCTTCAAAAGGGGAGGATTTTGAGCTTTCTATGTGAACGGTACTACTTCTGGCTCTAGCTGTTTTTTTACAGACAGCTTTTCCTTAGCTGTAAGCTGAACTAAAGGGGCCTGGAGAGGTCCCTTGCCCAGGCTTTGTATGGACTCCTTATGGTAGCATGGTGGAGCACGAGAAGATGTGTGTACCTTGGAGATCTCAGCAAAGAAGAATAGCTACATAAAAGGGTTTATGACCTTGTATAGAACTGAATGATACTGGGGACAATGAAATAAGCAGCTTTTAGACCTAACGGGTGTTAGTAGCTGCTAAATATCTACATCGGTATTATGATGAGTACGACAACTATTTCTAAAGATAGAAGTAGCTTGTATACAGTATATGATTGAAAGTACTTAAGTGCAGCTATAAAAATCTTTCTGCAAATTATAAGAGAAAAAGAAAAAGCTAGTCATGATGTTAATAAAGAAAGTATACAGATGCTTCCTAAATTGAAATAATTGTAGTGGTGGAGTAACAGATTTCTTTGTTTATTTAACTCTGGCCCCAAAGGTATGAAGCACACGCTGTTTACGTAGGCCTGCCTGTGCAGCACCGGCTCAGCCCCCTGGCAATGCTGCACCAGTCTATCTGCAGGCAATCGAGTGGCATCATACCTCCCTCAGAATGGCAGCATGGCAAAGACTTGTTGTTGCTAAAGAAATTGCATTAGTTAGACCTCACTTTGGAAACAATGGGCTATTGCCATGGGATGAATAGGGAACTCGGGGATGCTGCTGAGTCCCTGCAGTTCTTGCTCCCATTGGAGCTTCTGCAAATCCTAGCTGCTTTGATGGTCTCCATGCAGCTAGCACAACATAAAACAACTAAAAAAAGCAAACAGTAGCATGGTAATGTCTCAAACCAACACATGGCTTTTTTTGTTCCACAGTTCTGTTTCTGAACACAAGGAGGATGCTGATCAGCAATCCCTTCAAGGAGAGTGTGAGAAAAGGACTCAACCAAGTGCTGAGACAAGCTTTCAACCAAAATGTCAGCGCTCAGGTAAGCATGCTTGGCTTGCCTGCATGATCTCACCGAAACAGCTCTCCCACCAAGAGAATCCCAGCTGGCTGCAGCTCCAGTGGCGTCTCTGGATGCAGGAAGCCTCTTGGAGGGGAGCACCAAGCTTTTCCTATGGAAAGCAGGCATAGGTGTCACCCACTCCGGGCTTTAAAAATATAAGGACCGCTCTAAAGCTTTCGCCATTTTATTTGATGAAGTAGAAGGGAGAAATGCAACTTTCTTTTTGGAAAGTTCTGGGAAACGCCTACTGAGATCAGTTTCCTCCTCCCCTTGCAGCTCAGGAATGACTCTGGTTCACCGTCAGCCAAGTGCTGCTGTGCTCAGCGTGGATCAATTGCAAGAGCAGGGCTGGTAAATGGGGTGTCACTGCTGTCAGTCCGCTCCCTGCTTTGAAAAACCCAGCACCTGACAAGTGCAATTCCACAGGGATGAAAATCCCGAGCAGGGAGAAAGTACATTTTATTGAAAATAAATTAAAGAGATGTGTTCATCACTTTGCAGCTACATTGCACAAAGCTCTGCATTGCTGTGTGATCCACAGACTTAGGTGGATCGCTGGGGCACGCTTCTCTGTGACGCAGGTTTCTGTGCGCTTAGGCAGGGGTTTGTGCTGAGTCCAAGGCTGTTTGTTATGAGTTATACTCACCAAGCCACTGTGAAGGAAAAAAAGTAATTTTGCTTTTTATAAAAGTAATTTGTCCCCATGCTCCATTGCTTCAAGTTTGGATGATGTTAGTTGGTTGGGGAATCGTATGTTCCTGAGTCTCAGCAGCAGCAATGAAAACTCTCAGACTTATTCCCCCACCTTCTTGTAAACCTGAGAGAAGCTGCCTTTTTCTAATGGAGGAAACCAGCTAAAACTTAGTGTGGAGGACCAGTTCCAGGGTTTAAACTTTTTGGAAAATACAGAATTGCGAGGTAAAACTCAACTCATGTTTTGGCTCACAGTGTGTTCATTCTTGTGGTTTGTCATTTCTAATCATATAGGTGATGGCTTAACCATCTGGGACAGTATAGGAAAAATAGTATAGAAGAGACAGTTGAGGTTGAAGAATCATATATTGGAAACTTGTCTTTCAAAAATTTGTCTCCAAACCTGCAATGACAGACACATGCACAAAGTCAGTGAACTTCAGGTATGAAGTAGGAGCTGGATGTTCTCTGGATTCTCTGTATTTTTACATTCATAAGTAAAATGTCGCAGTATATATACATGAGTGAAGCTCCAGTCTAAATTAGAGGTACATGAGCTCTGATAGCAATACTGCACTGCTTCAATTCAGAGCACGTTTTGTATGGGCTGGGTCTAAAGCTCCCTGAGCAGTTCTGCTAATATTATGTCTGATATGACACTAACTGATCCTGTAGGGTTTATAGAGGATTACAGGATAAAAACCCTGCAAGGGAGCTATATTCAGGACGAGAAGTCCCATCAAATAGTGGTTGAACTGCAAATAAAATAATAATAAAAAATGTTTCCCTGTGTGTTTTTAGGTTGAAATCCTGGAGCAATCAAATAACGTAACAGTTGGTTACTACGTTACACGAGGCAGACTGGTTTTTATGCCAGCTGCTGTAATTGAAAGGCTTCTCGCGTACGGCATTAGCAACGCCACAGCAGACATAAAGCAGCATGTACCACATCTCCAGTCCGTGGCAGCCCTGGCCTTGCCGTGGATGCCCCTTCCTGCGTACCATTTCCAGCTGAAAACAGGTGAGCGAGCTCCTGCCTGCCCGCGCCCAGGGCTGTGCGTGTGTGATAACGGTTCAGTGCATAAGGATGACGCTTCTCCTCCCCTTTGCTGTCCTGCCTCAGCCCCTGCTCTCCGGCACAGCAGCAGGACAAGCTCTGCTTTGGTTTCACGTGTTGATGTTCCTGGCGCAAGCAGGACAGCTGGCGTGTACGTCCCTGTCCTGCGCGGTGCTCTGCTGTGAAATGAAGTGGCATCGCGTTAGGGACGAGTCACGCCAATATGCTTGACTAAGACTTGGTGTTTGATTAAGATGGACTTTAATCGGCGGGTTGTGCAGTAACCTGTGCATTTCTTTTGAGGACGATCAGATGAGAAACATGACTATATGATGTATGTATATGTTGCTCTGGCTGGACCCATTGGATTTGACGTAGGTCCCAGCTGTCTGACCCAGGGTCGCTGTGTAACCCCTCTGTCCTGTAGCAAGCATCAGCGCAGAGCAGTTGCAGTGCAGCAGAACAGTATAAGCTACGAGAGGGCAGAGAGTGCTGTAAAACAACGTATTCAGTTGTGAAAAGATGTCTTTATGTGTGTGCTTACGTGTCTATATACACATACCTATTGCAATTACCCAGTTAAGTATATTTTTCCTAGCACAAACAGCATGGGAATCAATATTATGATTGATTATATCTTGCAAGAGCAAATGACCTGCAAGATTTAAGAGTATAACTTGCATTTTAGAATGATTTCACTTACTGCCTGGCTCTGAGTAAGTATTTGTACAGTGAACTGGTCTTACCATCTTATATATCACTGCAGAAACAATCTCCATTTGTTTGTGGAAAGTATCAGCTCTAATAATGCAATTTAGTTCTTACATTTTGTCTTAATTAAGGCTAGTTTAGTGCAGTGCTTGAATGACATAAACTGATCTTATGTGGCATTATTTTCACCTGCTTAATTTGTAAATAGGTCATCTTGCTGTCAGACATTACAGGAATTATGCAACCAGGAATAATTTGTCCACATACAAATACGTTGTTCCTTTTCCAGAGCTGCAGTTTGTGGGTCAAACAGACAATATACAGTCATGCAAATTTGTTCAGACCATGGAGCAACGGTTACAGAGAGCGTTTCAGGATGCTGAAAGAAAGGTCTTAAACACCAGCAACAACTTAACAGTTCAGGTACAACGTTGTGTGCTTTGCCTGTGCCTGTTGCCAGACTCTGGGTTAATCTTTCCTATGTATATGCTTGTATTTCAACATAATGTCTTTGTTAGTCACTATTAAAGTAAGTTTATGCTTTCATCTGAAACAATTGTTTTATTTATTGCAGGAAAACTTAAAAATGCATGATTTATAGAAGACTGTTACTGTTATTTTCATTAATTTGAATTTTACTGTCTGCAGTTAAATAATTTAAGTGGAATTCTAATAAAAATAAATACATAAAAATATTCTTCCAAATGTATATTTTTACTGAATATGTTATTCTGACATATCAGTTGTTCTTAGTGAGGCTATTCAGGTATAGTGTCATGCATAGCTGTTTGTAAGATCTAAGCTAATGGAAATATTTCTTTTTTTGTGTGCATTCCATTTCCACACTCACAGACCCAAATTCACTATTAAGGGCCTGATTTTTGCAGAACTTCTTATGTTTAGTGGGCCAACACCCTTATGCTCTGCGCCATACTTCAGGAATAAATAAATTATCCTCTGGGTGATATATGATATGTATTTGACGTGATAAAACTCTGTGTATGGACTTGCGCTCCTCAGAATAGTGTGCATGTAGCTTACCAGAGAGAGGAAATTGGTCATCAGAGCTCTGCTTAGTTACTTTGGTACTGTCTCTTGTAAGCTTGTGTTCAAATTGGAGGAGCTCAGAGAGGCAGAAAAGTGCATGGCAAGAGATGACCTACTACAGTAGGTAAAGTGATTATCAAGCTTTTCATTAGCTGGACCTATGATGCTGAGGGGACCTTCTTGGTGGCTAATTTGCTCACAGAAGAAGTTGTAGATCTTGAAAAGTGCTGAGTCAATTTTGTAAAGAGCCCTAGAAGAAGGTGATAGTTGTGGGTTTTGTGGGTATTGCCAACTTAGGAAGTGATAGGATGGAGGTCTTGGAGGCAAGATATAAACTGGGAAGTAAGAGGCTCAAGGTTGTGATCTTTGTTGTAATTTTTTCTGAAATTATTCCAGTACCATGCAAAGGACTAAGTCAGTGCAACAGAATATAGTACGAGGGTTTTAGATTAATTACAAACTGAGGAACAGTTCTGGAGCAGATTCAGAAAAGGTGTTGTGGCACTGCAAGAGTAGAGAGAACGGCAGCAACATGGGTAAAAGGCATGTAACGACTTCCATGCAAGGAGAAATTAAATTGGTCATGGTTCTCCAACCATGAGTGGTGTCAATCAGGAGTGATCATTTAGAGTTTCCCATAACAGAACTACTCAGGTTTAAATAAAAAGAAAAATCCTCTCACATAGTGGGTAATAAGGTCTTGAAGATGGCCAGATGTAAATGGAGAAAAAGTATGGAAGTTACAAAAAGCAATTGGCCAAACATATAGAATAAAAAGTCATCAACCCTTTTTAAACCCAAGCATATAATTTATGGCTCAGAACATAGCTGTGGGCTAACCTTACACTGTGGAAGAGAGTCGTTTCTTCTTGCCCTGTGGTCATTCTCCAACCATCTGCTCCTGGCCATTTTTAAGTCGATGTTGGCTAGGCAGACCTTTGGTCTGACCTCGAATTCTTCTTCTGAGGCTTTATTATACCATGTTTAATGTTTTTACTTAGTGATCCAAATCATAAAAATGGGGTATTTAAATAACATTAATGAATGCTGTTTGCCCTACCTCTACAGTATCAGTAGCCGAAAAACAGCCCTCTTGTCCTGGGGCATGAGTGTTCTGAGAAAACATGTTTTTTCCATTCCTGCCCTGCCTTTGCCTCTCTGCTTCCTACATAAAACTGGTGTTTGAGGATCGATCCAGTAGGCACTAAATAGAATTGGTCCTTAAATGCAGTCATCAGATTTGGGCTCAGGAAGAGACTGGCATAGTCACTGGCTATGTCACTGGCTAAAGTGGGGAGGAGAGCTGGTAATCGTATGATGCTAGGAACAGAAGAGACATGATATCCCTTTATTTCATGTGCAAAAGGTATATGTCTAGATAACTGCATTAGGAAGGCAGCAAAAAGAGCAAGACATACAGGCCTAATTCTTCTGCATCAAATACTGAACAGTTTTTTTCTGATAAGCATCCTCTCCCTCATCTTACATCTCCTGGTAAAAAACAGGGAAAACTATTTTCAGTCCTGACTGCACCTTTTCTGCCTGCTGCTGTCCTCCAGCAACTCTGCATGTGCTAAAGTAGCAATTAAAGTATCACGATCTGCTTTACACTATCATGTTGAGTGAGCTGTACCTAACCCATTGTTCAAGTTAACTTCTTCCCAGTTTGTTTGCAGTGGTTTTGGGGTTTTTTTTGTTGGCTTTTTCCTTTTCTTTTTTCCAGCTGAGCTGCAACACAGCTACACATTATTTCTTTACCTCTGTTTCAGATTTTGAACACCTCCAATGTCTCCCAAGCTGTCACTCTGTTTTATGTAGTGAACAATCAAAGCACAACTCTAAATGGCACTATTTCCAGCAACCTTCTTAATCAGCTGTCAGCTGAGCTGGTGGGTTTCTATCTAACCTACCCGCCTCTCACCATTGCAGAATGTAAGTATGCGCTTCCCAGCACACAGCTCCTTAAGATTAGCCAGCATTGGGCTTTTGCTTTGCAAGCACTATAAGCTTTGTCGTCAAGCTCACAGATTGTAGGTGTTTTTGCTGACTGCTTTTTAAACTTTTTTTTTTAAAACAAAAAAAATAGAGGGGGGGGTTAGGTGGGGAGATGTTCTGGGTTCAGTGTTTACTTCGGCTGCTAGAAACAGTGGCAGATAATTAAGAAAAACACATGTATGCTGTCATTAATAAAAAAAATGCCTGTGCCAGGTTCCAAACAAAATAAATTTGTAGTTTTATGTAAAACAAACCACAGAATTTCCCCAATTCTCCATTTCAGGAAAACTTAGCGCAGCACAAAGTTCATCTTCAGCATAGCCCTTTACTGCTGTGTAAGACTCAGCCCCCAGTGCTTGCTCCAGTTGCAGGGGCTTGGTAGCACGCTTTGAGTGTGTGTTTGGATAGTGGATGAGCATTATCTACGCTTCTCTGTTTAAAAAGTTGTTGGTGTATTTGCTGAACTTCATCCTCAGTTTAAAATGTGGTCTAAGCACTTTAGCATCAATAATTTGCTTGCCTTTCATTATTATGAAGAGTCAGAGGTACAGAGAGCGAGAGAAAGTTGTGTGTCTGGGCAGCCTGTGCGGCATATATGCTCTCTGACTCTGCTTGCTAATTTCTCTAAAATGAATAAAGGGACAAGACATTTGATTATGGGGATTTCTGTTTAATCTGCTTGTTAAACTTGGTATGTGAAATTAAGCTCACTGTAGAGCTGGGTTATCCGTTCACTGGAGGAGATCAGTGTTCACTGGAAGTGAGAGGGACGTGCTGCGTACTTCGGTGCATGGTAATGGACTCTGGTTAAGGAAAGGCAGATTTCACCTGATCTCACTGTGTGTAAATCTTCACGAGATGCTTGTTAAAATTGAAATACTGCGCTCAAATACCAGTAAAGATCTGGTTAGGCTTCTGGTAGCTATCAAACTCACTTAAGGCTAAGGGATGGAGTAGTTTGTAATTTTTCATTTCGCAAGTATGGAAATAATCGGGCACATAAGGATAGAGCCAAATATGTCTTTATGATGAGAACACTGAACTGAGTGGATTTGTAGCTTTAGGTAAAATTATTAAGGTGCTTGTTCATTTTCTGATTCTAAGAAAAAGCAGAACCAGGCTGCTGGAAAGTGAGCACTGGGGAAAACACAAGTTACCTTTTTTGTCAGTCCATTTTATTTTCAAACAGCCCAACAGCAGAGTAATTATCTTGTACAGTTCTTCATCAGTTACTTGCACAACGAGCACTCTGCTGTCTGTGGGGTAAGTGGGCACTCTCCGGTGCGAGGCAGTCAGGAATCACAGCTAACTCCGGTGATTGTGCAAATTCTTGAAAAAGGAGGAGCATACATTATTCTTGAGGCACCACCTATCTAAATCAGATATTTGCAAACAAACAGGTGAAACTGTCCCATGATGAGTTATTGCACTGCGTCGGTGCACTTTTGAATCAGACTTTCCAACACAGGGTAAGAGACACGTCTCCGGGTAGGCTTGCATTTTCATCAAGTCTTTCCACAGACAAGGGGAGGTGGAGGGAGGCTGTTGACAACGGATGTGCTTGGGGACCTAGGAAGGGATGTAGACCATTCATCATGAGACAGCTCCTTCCTTTTTGTGGCTGGCGGGTGAGCCTGTCCGAAGAGTGCCCTGCGTGCAGGACTTGTCTTCACACGCCATCCAGGAGCACTAGGAGAAAGCCCAAGGAACTTTTGATGATGGCTGCGATCGGTTCAAGTGTTTGGCCTCCAAAATAGGCCTGTTGCATAGGAAAAGGACTATGGTGCTTCTCACAAAGGCAATACAGGCATATGCTTGGTAGTCAGGAGCTGTGAAAAGCCATTTGTCACACAGTAATAGTCTTGTGTGGTATTGCAGTTCTCTGCTGATCCACGCACATGGTGAACTGGCCCGATAAAGTCTTTAGCTAGTGCTCCTTTAACAATGAATGGCTTATATTTCATTTTGGAGTTCTTGGTTTTATTCCCAGTGCAGCAGGTATACTGTAAACTCATGAACTTAATGCGCACATAGTGTTTATGGCTTCAGACTGATCGAGTGTCCGATGAAATGTTTACTTTGAAAAGTGTTTGATGCTTATTCATGTGGCAGTGCAGTTGTTTCAGTTTACCAAATAAATACTGCTGCTGTTCTCAGAGTGTGTTATTTCCCAGTAGACTCTGGCGGCTCCTCCAGAGCCTTCGCAGTCTGCTGTGGAAATGCGCAGCTCAGGACATGCCGTGAAATCCCTCCTCAAAAGCAGTTACTGTGCATAGTCAGATGCTTTGCAATGTTTACTATTTCAAGCCACTTTGGAGTTTAAAAATCAGGGTAACTCAGTAGCAGTGTATCAGCATGCAAGGCATGGATATTTTCTGAATTAAGTTCCAAGTGTTAATGCTTTCCACGTTACATAAATCTATTGAAAAAATGCTGAGCTGTATAA
Organism: Ciconia boyciana; assembly: GCF_034638445.1. Lineage (NCBI taxonomy): Eukaryota > Metazoa > Chordata > Aves > Ciconiiformes > Ciconiidae > Ciconia > Ciconia boyciana. Next base: position 9,823,393 of record NC_132939.1, read on the forward strand.
TGAATTAGCAGCATATTGACCTTTACAGCCTAACGCACTTTGGAGATGGAAAAGCTAACAAAAGGCATCAAAATGGCAAACATTAGTTTCTCTCACATATAAGCACATATGGTAGTAACACCTTAAATGGTGCAGAGCGAGAGAGTGAGAGTACCGCACTTTAAGGTGTGTTCACAGTTTCATTAGTCTCGTTTGTAATTCATGTGGAACTGCATGGAATCTGATCCTTGTTAAGTTTAATATTATTTTAGGTTAAAATTGTGGTCTGGGTTAAGTAAGGATTAAATCACAGAATCACCATAGAATCTCCTCTTGTTTTCCCCAGGGGATTACTCACAGGGAGAAAGCAGCAGAAATGTATATAACAGGCACATGCATGTTACCTATCATTTTTAGTAACGGGCAATCCTGGGCTTTGCCCCAGACAATGTACCAGCCAGTGTTTTGGCAATAGATCTATGTTCTACTTTGTATGGCAGCGCTAGTACTGTTTGCACTTGATGTCCTTTTTCAGACAGAAAGAGAACTTGTAACCCTGAAAATTATGCCTCTAGATCTCCTCCTGGGCCATAGTTCAATTTTATTTATCACTGTCTGGTTAACCAAATAGTTTTGGGACATATAATGTATAGGATGTTGGGATATTATGACATAATTTCAACTTTTATTTTAAAGCTTTGGAGTATCCAAACCTTGATGTCTCAGAGTCAACTAGAGACTACTGGGTGATAACAGGTACTTTTTAACCTCCTTCCCTCCTCCGTGCACTTCAGATAATATTTTTTAGTGCTCGATTATATAAACACATAGGTGCAGTAATTTTACACAGAAATAAGTGGCTGCCCATTGAACCTGCCTGTTGCATTCAACTGGGCAAATGTATTTGAAGTTACTCTAGGGCATAACTGTGATTTGTTATCTTAAACAGAGACATCTCCTGGGCCCAGCACTCACCTCAGAATTTATGCCACTTTGGTTTAAGCACTTCTGAGAGCAGCATTATCTTCTCAGAGTTTAAAAACACAAATAGGCTTTTTTTTCTTCTCTTCTCCTGGGACTTGGATTTAAATCTGAAATCAAAAGAGGCTTGTAGACATAATCCAGAAAAAAAGGTGATCTGCTAAACTGAAGAAGTTTGTTACGATTTGCTGACACTGTCTGGGCCCAGGAATTTTTGCATCTTTCACCTGAAGCATTAAGCACATAACTTTCTGTTGGTGGAAAAGAAGGTGCAGAGTATGCTATTAGGCTTCAAAATACTTGTCTTATCACAGTCATTTTACTGGTATCACATTCTCATTCACAATCATTTTGACTTTAGAAGTGATAACTGGGCAAGAAAGAGACCCTTTCCCCCAGACATCTCTGAGTGAGTAGATACCAAAGCCTTTCTGATCGGTGTGTCTGTAGCTGGAATTGTTTGATACTCAGGAGAGCAAGAGAAAAGGAGCCTGACATGAAATGGATTAAACTCTACACTCTCCTTCCAAAAGCCAGTGTGGTTTGGTGTCTGTTATATCTATTCATAATTTTGAGATAAACAATAAGTTTATGCAGAGATTATGATCCTCTGAAGGGAGTGGTACAGCTCGACCCCATGAACCTGATACTCCATTTCTTGCCTTTGTGCGCTTACTGCAATGGAGTATCATTGATATTACAATGGAAATGCTGTTTGCAAAAAAATCATGATGGTGCCAAAAGATTTTTTTAAACAATATTGAAAAATCATACATTTGTATGAATTAAATTAGCATACCATATCATTTATTTGAACTTTATGTAAGTTCAGTGTCCTCTTAATTTTACATTCATTTTTACTTAGGAAACGTTTATTTGGTTTTCAGTGCTCTCAAACATATAGTGTTTTGTTTCAGAGTTGTACAAAATTCTAATTTCAGATTTCAAAACTGCTGGACGAAAAAACTGTCATTTAGTTAACAGGAGCATCTGGCAGTAAGCATAAAAACTGACAGCTCTCGAATAGGTTTTCACTTACTTTTTACGTTGAAGATCATAGATCAGGTGCTTCCTGGAGCCGTTTGGGTAAACTGAAGGCCTAAAAGTTTTTGGAGGATTTTATTCTCTGAAACATCGTTGACATTATCTGAGAACAACAGTGCAGAGGCTGAAACAGAAGCACATTATATCCCCATTGGGAATTACTGAGGGGGTGGAACAGTGTCCAGTCATTTTTCTTCTAAGCTAGGTAGTACATCCCTGTCCCAAACTGCCCTGCAGACCATGTGTTACTTAATCTGTCCATGTAAAATGTGCTGATATGTGATTTTTCTTCATTCCCACAGTTATTCAAGGGGTTGATATTGCATTACTGGGACTGAACAATCAGAGCTTTGCAAGATTAATGGAGCAGCGTTTGGCCCCACTGTTTATGATGTCCCATCAGCAAGGAAGACGATTCAAACGTGCCACTACTGTGGGCAGCTACACTGTGCAGGTGGTCAATGCGACATCGGTTGCGCCTAGATATGTGTTGAAAAAAGGGCTTTGTTTGCATGTGTACTGCCTCAATTTGTGTGCAAAACTGTTTAACTGGGTTGAGATTTCCCGTCTTTTTTCATGAATACCAAAGCAGCGAGTGCAGTATGCATGGCATTACTGACGGGTTTCTTTTTCTGCAGTCAGCCATGTTTGCATGCCTCTCATCTTCTAGAAATTGTTATTAGTTAGTCAGTGTTAATAAACATTTTCTCTTTGGTTGCTATGAGGATTGGTACAAAGTACATATTTTAGCCTAAAGTCTCGTATTCAGCATAATGAAGAGTTCCAGGCGTTTGTTCTTAAATTAAAAAAGTTTCCTAGGTATTCCTTTCCTAGGTAACTCAGTAAAGCTACAACTTCTTTTTTCTTTTTGTTGGAAAAAAAAAATATACGAAACAGTCTTTATACAGGGTTAGTAATCAAATCATGTGGCCACAGATCACATTATGAAATAGACATTTTGGTCCTGAGTAATTTATTAATCATCTTTCTCTTATTTAGCAACATTTCCCAATCGGTTTTTTGAAATGATCTTATTTTGTTTTCTCAGTAATTTAGCCAACTGATGCTGGTTGTTGGGGATTCAAACAGGATCTGTCTTCAAAAATTGCATGACAAGTTACTTTTTTTTTTAATTACATGATGGTTTTCAAGAATTGCTTGTTGTGAGACATAAAAACAAATTACTACTTTTCTCGTTTGCCCACAGTTCTGTGTGTTTTCCCACTGAAAGAATTTAAAAGAAGGAACATGTTTTACTTGCCAAAAGTGTAAACCTTCCTAAAATTTTCCATGAAAACATGACACATTTTAGACCATAACATAATGGAGAACAACCACAAAACTCCTTCCTCTCATCATTAGAGGGTGTTTGACACTTCCTCTACTCTCAGGAAAGATAGACGTACAATGTAAAAATTCTGCTGGTGTTCTGCAGAATAAAATGGAAAAAGCATGGTTCTCTTTATTGTCAGCCTGGGATCAAAAATAATTAGTATAGAAGTAAAATGTGAGGGAATTTTTCAACTGCGATATGCCAGCAAAGTATAATTTTTCAATATTAGGACAGATTTTAAGAAATCCCTCTTTACAGAGGACTGTAATGTCCAAACATTTGATCCTTTCCTCCTTTTTACTGCATGCTTTTCTTAGTATAGGGTTTTACTTTAGGATTATGTTTAAAAAATTTTTAAGAATGCAGTCAGTCCTCACTAATTTTAATAGCCTAGACTATGAAGAGGAGAAGCCCTGATCCTATGGGAATATCTGCATGGAGCTTATCCTTATATGGGGTCTTGAAGGTTCCCTCTGTGCACTGCCTCCAAGTAGCTTCTGGCAGGTTTTGCAATGGTATAATACAAACAGAGTTTATTTCACTTTCTCTCGTTTTCTTTTTTTTTTTTTTTCCTGAAAGATGGTAAAAATCCAACGTATTCCAGGACCCAAGGAGCCGGCTGAACTGACATACTATACTTTATACAACGGGAAACCTTTGCTGGGCACTGCAGCTGCCAAAATTTTGAGTACTGTTGACTCCCAGAGGATGGCCTTGACACTAGGTTATGTTATTCAAGTTCAAGCTGATCGTAAGAGTTCTTTTAAAAATTCTCTGGTTTAGTCCTTTTTTTTTCTTTTTTTTTTTTTTTTGTTTTTCCTTTCTTTCTTTGTGAAAACACCAGTGTAGGTGTGGGGAGCCTCCATTGATCACACAGATAATTTTCAGCTGTATCTTTCTGAGCAGCTGCTTAAGTCAGGCTGCTTTTTTTCATATGGAATACAGACTAATCTTTTATTGTAGTACATCAAAGCTATATATCAACTGTTATTTAGCCAATCACTGTAAACTCTACTGTATGACTAACTTTACACACATACACTTCTATGAACTGAACAACTTTATGCAACTGTAAAGTCAGAATTAATTCTGATGCTAATGAAACCATGACACCACAGGCTAATGGCTGCTGGGGCTAAATTGCTATTCAAATAACTTGGCCCAAAGTAAAATGTGGGGGCTATCAAGATGTCCCTTATTTTTGACTTGTTCAAAATAATGTAGATTATTTATATCTCAGAGGGATTTTTTTTTTTAAATAATCATTTTCACCAAGAGTTTTGTAAAGTGCATGACATGGTTGTTAAAGATATTGTTTAGATACAAATCAGAAAAGTGAAGTTGGACGCAACTACTTATGTGTATGGGCAATTTTCAGATTCAAGATATGGTAGCATCATTCAGAATAATGTGGCTAAAAAAGTAATCCATTCTTGAAAAGTAAATTGTTTTTGAATTTCTCTTTTAAGACTTGCATCTGTTACTGAGTGATTGTGGGCACAGGTGTTTTCTTAAAAAAACATTTTTGGGGGGATATTCCTGTATAGTTGACCCATAGTTATAAACCTGTGGTGGAGCTTGGAGGGTTTTTCGTGCAATAACAGCTTAATGTATGCAATGATGCCTTTAGCTAACTGAATGTCTCCACTTTGCCAAGGTTTTTATCCAGATGGAATTAAAATTATATAGTGGACTTCTGTACTGGATCTCCTTACTGGCTAAACAGCATATAAAATGGGACTCCCTGTTGCCATTATTTCTGCCTGAAGGAGGAGTGATATTGAAATAATTACATGTAATGGTGATAGGAAAAGAAGGAACCACTGTAATAAGTAATTGACGTATCATCCATAAACATATGATTGAATTAGAAGAATAAAGTATGATATAATTTGCAGAGAATGCACTATCTACTGTACCTGGTCCTTGATTTGATCATGGTCTGTTACTGAGTTTAGTTGGAGTAAAACCAGGGATGTCCATTCCTGCTTCCATAAAGTCCAGTATTTAAATTCTGAATGACTTTGTTTTCCATGAGAATATTTATTTTATGTAATTTTTACTAAAGCAGCTATAGATAATACATAGTAGTTTCCTATCTCTTTGTGCAGTTTTGTGATTTATATGGGTATTTAGGTAATTATGACATCTGCTGTTCATGATCTAAGTTTGTACTTCCATGGTCTGATAAGGCAGCCTCATTCATCTGTAGATTTTCATACTAGTTAAATATGCACAGAATACTGTAAGAAGAGAATATACAGAAATTGAAATTATGACCCTGTGAGATGCTGAAGCTAGAGTATTTGAAATGTAGGAGATAGAGCTATCTTTATACCTTATTAAGAAAAAAATCAATTTCTTTCATTTTGGACATGGTATTTGTAGTCTGTCTTTGTATTCCCAAAGAAAATACTTTGTGTGCACTTCATTTTTACTCATTATAATTTCTGTTATAGCAGAATTAAAAGTTCTGTACCAAAATGCAGTAAGAAGAGACATCTACCCTCAGGAGCTCACAGTCTGGTTAGACAAGACAGATGAATAATAACAAAAAATATGGATGTTCCTGTTTTATAAGTGAGGGACTGTGTTATAGCAAAATGAAAGGCTTGCTTCAAAATCGACCGAAGTCTTATTGAGTTGAATGAACCGTGGATTGACTTACTCAAAGTCACATTGGAAGCTGGTAACTGAATTGAAGATGTGAACCAGGATTCCTAAATGTCTGTCCTATTAGCCATAAGGTCATCGTTTCCTCTGCGATCCCTAGAAAGAATAATTATAATTTTTCAACAATTGTTTGCTGCTCCCACAACAGCAATCTATAATAATAATTACTGTTATCTGATAAAATTCAGATTCAGTTTCCTTCCCCACAGCCCTTTCATCCCCAAACTAAATGTCCAAGGTCAATAATTTAAAATTATGGAAGTCCATTAAAAGTGAACCTTGAAAGGCTTCAGCATGGCTTTCTGGACAGTCTTTAAGCATGCAGTTACTGTTACACTGTGCGCAAGATACGTACCTAATGGTGCTATTCCTGCATCACCCAACAAACTACACAGGCTTTGCAAAAAACTGTAGATTTGCAAAGAAAATAGGCTCAGGCTTCAGACAGACTTTCAGCTGGCTTTTGCAACTGCTGCTGAACAAGATGATATGCATTTGAAGTCTGATCCTGAAAGATGCTGAGTGCCTCTGACAACTAATAAGCTCAATGACATTTGAAAGTGCTAGTCCCCTAGGAAATGGGAAGGGCTGCTTTACGCTGGTATTCTCTCAATTGCCTGTCATGCCAGCAACCAGTGGCATAGGAAAATAAATAGAGATAGCATGGTGAAGTCCACAAAATATTTCACTAGAACAAAATTCAGCATCATAAGGAGATTATCTGGTGTTTTTCCAGAAAGAAATGAAATGAGAGAACTGGGAATGTGTCACAGGAGGATCTCCTATGTGTGTACAAGTTGCAGTTTCATACTAAGAGACTTTATTCTGATAAAATGGAATCTAAACGTTCCGATAAAATGGAATCTAATAAAATGGATGCTAAAGCGTTTTGGCATCACTGCATTTCTGAAATGTACCCTTTTCCTGGTGCCATTATTAATATATCTGCAAGTAGCTCTTTCCAAGCACATCATTTCCCCTCCTTCAGAAATGATGGATTCATTTTGACCTTAACTATGATAAAGTATTTCTAGAGCACAAGAGGAGCATTTTCCTATTGCCTTATTGATATCAATAATAACTATTAGCGTGCTTACCTTCATTGTTTTTGAAAAAACTCTCCTGGTTTACTCTTGCTGAGCCAGTAAGTCTTTGACAGCAGGTATGGACTCCGTGTGTCTACATGTAATATACATGCTACCTTACTATAAGCTGTTTCTGTGTTGGAAAAATAATTATGGATGTATTACTTTCACTTTTTTGTTTATTCTGTAAATGAACCATTAGAGTGATGTCTAACATGGCATCTAATCTGACTTGGGAGTTCATGGCTGCTTTAGCAGCTGGCTATAACTAAGTAAGAGAAGAGAGCCCAGGGATTTGTGAATTGAACAGTGTTGCTGATTCTTTTTTTTTATTTAAGGAATACAAAGGTATAGCTAGATTACTAACAACCCTTTCATACTAGCTATTATATGGAGACAGTTGAAGACTGTTGGAAGCAATTTCAGTCTTGCGTTTGTCCAGTGAACTTACCAATGTTGGTTTGCGATTTTCTGTAGCTGTGGTGAAGAACCCCCCGAACAACCTGTGGATCATTGCAGCGGTGCTGGCTCCCATTGCCGTGGTTACGGTTATCATCATCATCATCACAGCAGTTCTGTGCAGAAAGAACAAGAACGACTTCAAACCAGACACCATGATGAACCTGCCTCAGAGAGCTAAAGTGAGTGACTGATCTCCAGATCCAAGACGTCCGTTTGCTTTCTGAGGTTTTAACTGTGTTTTTCTGCTAGATGTAGTGGAAGGATGTTTGGAATTGAAATGGTCGTAACTCACAGGTTGGATCTTTGCACTTCTCTGTCCTTGATACCGCCGGTTACAGCAATTACTCTTCTGTTTTACTCAGGACTCATCAGCTTCCTTTGCAGCTTGTCTCTTGCCCCATAGGTAGTGGTGACATTACGCAGTGATGTAAGGCACTGAGCCATTAGGGCTGAGCAGGCTTTACTCGGGGCAGTTGCTTCCTTCATAAAGTTGAGGAAAAGGGATATCCTGCCTAGGCCTCAGCAGCACGTCTCCCGTAGGACTTCATTCTCAAACCCATGGCCTGAGCTGCTCCTACCTACTGCGAGTGGCAATGGCTGAAGCTCCGGGCTTTGGTAGCAGTTCAGACCTGGTCTTAACTAGAAGTTCTCCATTCCACTGCTAATTCAGAAAAGACATTCTCCGATATTTTTTTTTTTTCAGAAAATTTCTCCCACTGCTATTTTTCTTTTAGATGTTTTGAACTTTCTAATTTATTTGTGGATATTGTTGATTGGGTTCAAACAATAATATTTTCCTTAAATTTACTAACCCATATCAATGACAAGATTTTTTTTTTCCAAATAAAATGTCTTTCCAGTTTGATTTTCTGTTTCTAAGAGAAAATGTCACAGAATACTGATTTGTCTCTGTAGGGAAAAAAGTCTGCCTCCTCAATGCTGCTGTTAAATGGCTCTTAAATGGGGCCACCCAAAGTTAGGAGTTTTTAGCCTACAAAGCATGGGCGTAAGTCATGCTGTTCCTTCGCCCTTTTAGCTGGCTTTGTTCTCTGTTGGCATGGGATTGAAATGATATTTTTTTTCTTTGGTTTCTTCATGCTACAGACAGCAGGATTATTGTGATTTCAGCTCTGTTGCTTCTGCTGAAAACTGTAGATTGGAGGGAGAGTTGAAGGAAGGCATGATGCATATGACAACTCTTTTCTCCTCATCTTAGGTTAGTTGCAGATGGGTGCAGCTCATGCCAGTTGGAAAAAGACATTTGTATTAAAAATGATGCAAAAAAGACATTTCCATTGCGGTTCCAGTATGCTCATCTATTTATCCGGTGTTACCAACTAGATCTGCAAAAGTGAAACAAGCAATATCACGAACACAAACGCAAATTAATACTACTGCAGTGATATCATATAATGTCCCATTGAAACCTCTAAAATGCAAATCATGCTTTATTAGGGGCTGTTGCAAATACTGTGCACCACTTGATTCTTCTTATATGCAGTCTTAGTTCCAGCTAAAGGACAAACTGAGACTAAATTTGTACATTGTTTTGAGCTGGCCATCATTATGGGATGCTTTACAGCTGAAGAAAGTCGCTATTTAAAAAAGAAAAGACTGCTGGTTGAAGCTACAGCACAGAAAAAGCTTGAGAGTATTTTAATATTCCATAGTTGTGATTCCAAAAAGTAAGAGAAAGTTGAATTTTTACTTTTCCTGAGAAATCAGATTTAGTCAGGCTGTAAGATACATGGTCGGGTTAAAACCTATTCAGTCAGGTTACATTTGTATCAGCAGCCAATGTGGTCAGACAAGAGTTGGATCTGCAGAACAAAACAATTGGTGCTGAGCTCCCAGCAGCCATACTACACTCGTTTCAGGAGATTTTCCTGCAGACTTGCTCACATTTGCAATTGGAGTGCAGTAGTCCACTTCTAGAGTGCATTTCCCCTTTTTGGGTATATTTTGAGACTCCATAAAATTTAATTTCATTCATTATATAAAAAGTTATGCATTTCAAAATGAAAGCTAAATTGATTTCCGCTTAATTTCACAATGATGGCTCCATCAAAGAGGTTCAGCCAGGTCTAGTTTAGGGTATATGCTGGTATATGGACCGTGGAAGATAAATTCTGCAGTGGGATTGGGAATGGACTGGTTTTGTCATTCCTGATTTCAGCATCTTTACTTAAAATAAGGCTAGGAAACGTATTTTGGGAAGATAATGAAATAAGGTCATTTTGAAAAGAACAGTTTTATTTTTAATTCCAGCATTAGGGATATCAGGAATAGTGGTAATTACTTGAACTGTAATTGCTACATTTCATGCAGTTTGGCAATACAAATAGCTGATGAGCACATATCTATATCACATTTAAAATGAATGTATTATATTTCATGGCTTAGAAAAGTGCCCGAGACTGCTTGATTAATGCTGAATCTGTTCTGTAAGTGGAGTCACAGCAGAGTGATTTTTAGTTTAAGCAGCAGCTTTAATATTTTGTTTCTGTGCCTCTGAGATTTGCTGTTGAATCACTGGAGCAATTTTTTGATACCTTTTGAATATCCAGCAAGCAGTATAGAGAGGAAAAGAGACTATTATGGGATACCTACAACCTTGGATTTCGGCTGGCTTTGTTTTCAGTGGTGCCATTTTATGTGTTTGGATTTCAAAAGTCCTGTACCAAGGGGACTGGCAGAGCAGAGCTGCCTGTTCATCGCTGCAGTCCTATTGCTGCTGGGAGCAGCGGGAGGCTGCAGGTCCTCGCAGAGCAGAGCTGCCAGCCATATCCCTCCAGAGGCTCCGTCCCGTGCCAGCGGGATAGGATGCACGAACACAGCACGGAGGGGTAATGAAACATTTAGCGTTAAATATCCTTCTGTAGGTGGGGGAGGTGATGTAACATAACAGCAGGATCGCTGCCCGTGCCTGGTAATTAAGGAATGACTTTTTTGTCGTAACAGACTGAAGGCTAAATAAATGAAGTTTAAAAAATGACCTCTCATACGTAGTGTAGTTTATAGTATCTTTCTTAGGAATTGTGTTGCTGTTCTGAATTGCCTTAGCAGGCAGGGACATCTGGACTAAGTCGCAGGGAAAAGGCACTGTTACCATTTTTTTCAATTGACTCTCCAGTTGTAAAATTAAATATAAATTCAGATCGGTGAAATTCTGATTGGAATTTATTTTAATGTTCTTTCAATACTGTTTTTATTTTGAGATACTGTTTTTACTTTGAGGTTTTGGATAGATGGTAGTTTTTTACCTCCCTTGCTTTCTAATTCACAGTGTGCTTTTTTAAAGGCTGTAATCTGATTTGTCACCTTTCCTTTCTTTTAGAGCATGAAAGAATAAGCTTGCAGGTAAACAGAGATAAGATCTGCAGTCTGAGACCTGCAAGCAAAAGCAAATACTGCAGGCCATGAGAAAACAACCACTATCAATTTGATAAAGGGCATGGAAAAAAAAAGATTAGAGAAACTGTCTGTGTACATGGGTATATATGTAGAGGGGAGGGGCTGATCATCCTTTTTTCTGTTTTTTTTCTTCTTTTCTTTCTTTATTTAAAATATCAGTGTCTTTTTCATGATCATTACAAGGAAAAAAAGTCCCAGAAACAACTCCCTACATTCAATCTGCCCTTTGCCAGGCGATGTGATTTAATGGTCTGATCATTCATTTATTATTTCAAAAGCAATATTCAAATCCCAGTCCTTCAGTTGTTCTCAGTATTGTGGCCGTATTGGACATCTATGCTTGCAGTGCTTCAGCAGTGCCTGATCGTGATTTAGTCTTGCCAGTTCCCTTCAGGGGTGGTAAAGCCATCTGCTCCTGTGGGGTTTTACAGAGCAGGGTTCCAAGATCAAATTTTATTTAACGCAATATGTCCGCTGATGAGGATGGCTTTTTCAGCTCTTCCTTTAATGCAGTTTGTTACTAGACATGGTGGTAAGTAGAACTCAGATTAAAATAATCCTTCATTTTCTTCCTTTGGCAGATCCAAGCTGGGACTCTGCAGAGGTCTTTAGTAATTCTCGTGTTCTGTTTCTTCTGGTTTGGTGGTGGTGGTTGTTGTTCTTGTTGTTATTTATTTATTTATTTTAAAAATAAGATATGAAGTATAAGTTGTAACAACTTCTACCCTTCAAAGGCATGGAGGGAGAAATAAGCAATTTAATCAGCTGTTCTCCTTTGTTACCTTTTTTGCAGAATATCTAGGAGCGTCTTGACTAACTCTTAACATAGATAATTAGGTTGAAAAACATTATTTTGGTTAAACGTATTGTCTAGGATGGTGTGCAGTAGTTCTTCCTAGCTGTCCTTCACACAGTTTTTACTTCCCCTTTCTTCATTCCCTCTCCTTTCTTCATTTCCTCCCTTCGTAGCTAATTTGGTGGCTGCTTTTGTGGTACCTTGCCTTCAGAGGAGGGCAAGCAGAAGGCTCCGTCAGGGGCAATATCATCATGACTTGCCATGGGGTAGTGATGGTGAATTGGCATTTCTCTGATATGTTGCAAGTTCCATTGTGGTAATGTGCAGAGACATCTGCTCTCCCAAATCAGCATTAGCCCAGTTAGCGTCTCCTTAATGCGCTGGAGCTACTTATCAGAGGAATACTGAAGTACATGAGCACATTAGAAATCATCAGCCTCAATTCAAAGAGGAGATTGGGAATGCGATGTAGATCCTCATAAACAAAAAGCATGTTTTGTTTTGTCTTAAAAAACAGAAGACAGCCCCATTTTTTTCAGAGTGAGATCGCCTATAAAATTTATCTGTATTTATAGCTATAGCCCAGACTTAGTAAGGGACAGAATAAGAGAAAACATTTTCCCAGAGCTCATCCCTTTTCTGTGCCATCAGCAAATTTTTTTATCCAGCCGATTTTCTTCCAGAACTAAAATATTCAATGACAACATGAGAGGAACCTGAGAGAGACCATTCAGTTATTGTCTAATTCTGATGTACATTTGAGGGTTAAAAATCACCATTGCTCACCTTTGAAGTGTTTGATGGTGCTTTTTTAGCATTCTGCCAATAGTCTTTATACTTCAGGAAGAGCATCCTTGCAGTTTTAGGTAAATTAATTCAATTTAGTGTAGCAAGAACTTTTTTTAATGTTACATATTTTTTTCCAGAGGTGGTGAGGAATTTCTTTAAGTAATTTTTTTTTTCTTCTTTCTCTTTTTTTTTCCCAATAGAAAATGCAGGTTGGGTTTTCTTTTTTCCTTCTCTTTTTTTCCAATAGAAAATGCAGTTTGGAAAGTTAAGTTTTGCTTAAATGCTTCAATTTTTGCATTAAGAGAATCCACCTTTTGGTGGCTGCTTTACCCAGAAGGCATGTGTCAGCTCTGCTTGTTCCTTGCAGAGGTAGCAGGGAAAGCCCGGCCAGGCTTCAGGGCAGGAGGGGCTGGGCACACGGCCCTCAGCTGCCTTGCTGCAAAGCTCTTGCGAATGCCACTTCCGGAGAGAAACAAGTGAAGTCAATAACAATCTTCCCAGTAGGCAACTGGCAAGCCAGGGGAAATACAATTTCACTGATCTGAAAAAGATCCTTTTCTGGAAAATGTTGCCCATGAAACTTTTATGTGTGCCTTTTTTACTTTGTCTTGATTTGGAATAAATTACTCCCACCCTCTTTGGAAAGATACGATTTTTTTCATAGAGAAAGTTTTCCATTTTCTGTATGGGCTTATTTTTCTGCTTCCTAATTTTTTCTTCCATATGTTCACACTTCCATTGTCTGTTAAAGGAATTTCTGGGGGTGTTACGGCAGGGTAAGAAAGGTTAGCCAAGGTCAATTTTATACTAACTAATCATGTCTAAAATATGTGGAATGGAGAAAAATCCATTTTCTCATCAGAAGATTGCTTTGTTGTTGGGCATTCATATAGCAATCTACATATTTTTACCTGTCACTTATGTAATTAAAGAAGTTAAGGGGTAGTGGAAAATTTTATATTGAAGTGGAAATTTTATATTAACATATGACGCATGCTGGAAATGTCTTTTTTCTCTCACTTTTTTTGCAGCCAGTACAAGGCTTTGACTATGCCAAGCAACACTTAGGTCAGCAGGGAGCTGAAGATGAGGTTTTACCTGTAACTCAGGAGACTGTCGTACTTCCACTTCCAGTTAGAGATGCTCCTGCCTCCCAGGAGAGAGAAATTACTCAGGATGGGAGCACCATCAAAACTGCCAAATCCAATGAAACAAGGAAAAGGTATGGACTGGCATGTTTCTGCAGAGGGGTGGAATGAGGTACATGCTGCTGGTTGCTTAAGAAAAACCTGTAAGATTTGGCACCCAGGCTCTGCATGTGGCAGATGGTTCCTCCATGATATATTCTTGGCATAACGCGGGTCTGCGCTGGATGTGTAAGATTGCTGCAAAATACAAGATAAAATAAAGTGAAGTCTTTATTTTACAGATTGTATTCACAGATTGTACATGCATAGAGGAGGTAAACGGGAAATGGCTCTCATATGCATGCTGGTGTTGTACAAGAGATGAACCCAAACGAAACATGGGATCTGGAGCATGAACACCGATCATTTCTCAAATGAACCAAAAGACAGGACCTCAGCCACTGCAAGTTGCTGTAGCTTCACTGACAGACTCTGTCACTCCAGAATTGGACCCAATGTCTTCATTAGTAGAAGGGCAAACCCTAAACATCCACTAAATTACGGAAGACCTCTAGATCCAAAGCATCTACAGTAGGACAAAACTTTTGAGTGTAAGAATAGACTAGATAACATCAGTGTCTAGGGTAAAGTGTCCCAGGTTTGCAGTTTCTTCACAGTAAGTCTACAGGGTTGTAGGATCACAGATTAGAAGGTCCCCAGGAAGCTATCTGGCTCTTCCTTTTTTCCACTGCAGGGTCAAATACACCCTTAACTCAACTTTATCTACCTTTTTTTAAACTCTTCCAGTGGTGGGATGATCAGAGCCTCCTCAAGCAATCTGTTTTTCACTACCTTTCCTGTTAGGAAGTTTTACCTCATGTCTACCCTCAATCATCATCGGAATACCTGAAGGTCATTATTTCTTGTCTCAGTCACCTCAGGCAAGGAAAGCAGATTATCCCTTCATCCAAGCTGTTTTGCATGCTTTAACTCCATTTTCCCTTGACCCGCTCTCCTTGAAATTAATTTAGAGTGGAGGATCATCAACTTTTTATTGCTGAAGAATGATACTGAAGGGAACAGAAGAAAATAAAACTGTTAGGTAAACAGCCTGAATAGAGGTAACAGTTATCTGGTTCACTGGCATTACAGTCCTTGCCTCTTGAAGGGACTTGATAACATAAAAGCAGAGTATCGGGCTAGTGCAGAGAAATTCTATAGAAAATCAAATCTTCATAGTTGAGTCACCTCATCTTGTACTTGTCAATGCACAATGATGTTTGCCCCTTTGGAGTAATGGAAAAGCTTGGAAAGCTCAGCACAGTATTGCTGTGCGCTGTGACAGGGACGCGCTGGAGCCATCGCAGCCGTGGGAAGTGCCGCACGGCGCAAGTCAGCCTGCACGGCGCAGGGCTGGAGGACCCGGCACCGCTGCTCTTCATGGGGGGTAGACCTCCCCATTGGTCATAAGATGAGGTTTTGCCCTACAGAAAAATGGAAATGGAAGGATCCCGAGCTGGTGTCTGGTTTGGCATACTTCTCTGGTTGTATGGTAGATCACCTGAAATATGGAGAGAGCTGTCTGCAGGGAGTACCAATAGGGAAGAGTAAGCCAGCTGAGAGCTCCCCTGGTTCCTGCAATTGCTTCGCTGGGTTTGGGTGTAAACTGTTGTTATGCCCTTTAATGTCAGTGATGTGTTGTTCGCACCATAAATCACTCGAACCATGACAGTCAGGTTATATAGTCTGTGTGAACCAAACAGCGCTTGTCCCTTTTGAAGTCTTCTGTCCTCTGATGAAATGACAAATGGAAGATGACCATGACACCAGCTGTGGTTGCTGGTGCTGGGCCACTACAGGTCAAGTCTTTGCAGGAGCTGTTTTTCAAAATGTTTGGAAGCCTCTCCAAAGCCATGTGTAAATACACACAAAAAATGTTAGCCAGCCCTATTTAATCCTCTAACAAAAGTGATTAAGTACTTCACTCGGTCCTTTGAATGAGTGCAGATATCCCCCTCTACTTAATCTGTACAATTTTAAACAAATGTTGATAAGCAAATTGATTCAGGAATTCACAGGAAAGTTATTCTTATTATAAAATGTGTTGAACCTTGGTGCCTTTCTAAGCAAATAACTAAGAGTTACTTTTGCCTCCTTCAGGGTGATTACTTGAGTAAGAGAGAACATGCAGAATTTTAGTCTTTTTTTCATTCCCAGGAACTGTGTCTGGGGATGGAATTTAATGGTTTCTGAAGATGAAGAAATATTTCCTGACCTTTATGTATTTGCTCTTTCATCCAGGCTACTTTGCAGGCTGGAAAGGTCAATTTAAATCAGACTGCCATGAAGTGGCTGGTAACTGATCAGAATATCTTCTCTGATATTACCACTGAAGGAAAATTCACAGTTAACAATACGACGGCCACTTAAAAAGGATGACTATTTAGATTACTGGCAGCAGAAATAATCGTGCAAGCTATTCATGCTTGCTGCTTTTCCTTGTTCCGAAGTGGAGCAGATTTTCTTCAGGTGTTGATCTGTCCCTGGATGAATTTTTTTATTGGGCTAGGATTATTCATTAGCAGTGACAGACAGGTTTATAGGGGAGAAATGCTACTTTTCAAGATTATTTATTCTCAATAGAATTTCACAAGAAAATCTGCAGGCTGAGCTGAGCTGAGCTGGGTTGCATGCTGACTTCTCCTAAAGCCCTGTAGCTGGAAAGAGCCTGTCTCAAATTATATATATTTCCACCGAGGCTGTCTCCAAAAGAGAGTCCTTAAGAATTACTTTTCTCATAGTTGTCCCTTCCTGTTCTGACCACAGTAAATGCTCTCTACTTACACCAGACAGGGCAGTCACAACCGGAGGTAAATGAATGTTTCAAGCTGGCAACATAGTATTGGCAATAATTTACAGAATGGTTTTTACAGTTGTGTTGCTTTAGTACCATTTTCTGGATGTAAAGCCATTGTGACAGCAATAGAACTTGATTTGAATTTTTTTCTCTGTAAATGAAAGTCCTTATGACTAAGTCCATTTTTTTTCTCCGATGCGATCTCTTTACATTATCCTGTCATTGGCCATGACAATTCAGAGTGATAAATTGCAGCTAGGTGCATGAGAAACTATACAGGTCCTGTAGATAGTTTTCATTCCCATTGTGGCAAGTTTCAGGTGTAGAAACAATGTGACACTGTGTTTGGATGTGGAGTAGCACCAAATGTAACGTTTTCTACTCTGGCCAGTTTTCCCCAACTTGTGCATTAGGATTTGAGTAATCTGCCCACCCCAAAAAGAGCAGCTTGTTCCCGGTGCAGGCCAGAGTTACACTGCTCGTTTCTGTTCTTGCTCCTCCTTGGGACTGAACGCTCGCAGTGGTTCTGCTCTGCCCTCCCTCCTCACGCTGTGCAGGGACCAGTTTCAGGGCAAGGATATGCAATGGCTGAGTAAAACAAGCATTTTCTTAGGAGTTTCAGCAAATAATGGTGCTGGTTAAACCAGGTTACGTGCAAAAAGGAAAAAAAGGAGAATTTTCTTATCACGTGTGTGTGTGTGTGTGCAGAGTAAGTGAATTTTGCGTTGTGGCTGCAAAATAGCTGAGTGTAAATGCAGGCTAAATAATAAAGGAATTAGTTTAGCCATATATATGAAAACAAAGGTCTGCTTTATTTTAGCTGGATAGATGACACTGAATTGATAACAAGATTTTTTTGTCCTCTGCAGTGCCGCTTCTGTCATTGTGGGGGTTGTGCATGGGAAGTGTTTGCTTTCGATGCCGCTAAGATGCCTATCGGCCCTGAGCTAATTGAGAAGTCGTGTTCTCCTACCGTCGCTCTGTTCCTGCCTTTACTGTGTTTCTGTGTGCAGTTTATATTCTGTCTCCTTTTGGTACAAAATCAGACTTGAAAACTCAGTGATGCAAACTGTGCGAATGAAATAACCTTGAAACGAGGTTCATAAGGAAGAACTCACAGCCTCCCTTGTTGCTATGGTTACTTGCAGCCGATCCCCGAGTCAGAACGGCTCCATCATCAGCAACGGGTCGGGAAAGCCCAGCTCTGGCCGGAGCTCCCTCCAGAAAGTAATGGCACCGCAAAAAGTGACAAAAGACGAAGGAAGGAAAAGAAATGGTGAGAAGTGTTTCTTGATGAAAGCTGCTTGCGGTCGCCCCTATAGCCGTACCCACACAGGCACTAACTATGTTGAAACCATCTTCCTATACCTTCAGCAGTACTTGGGCATTTTCTGTTCATAGCTGTTTGTTCCCTCCCGCCCCCCTTTACTGCTATAACTATTTCTCAACCTCACGTGAAACGGTATGTTTACTCTTTGTGTGCACCTTTGCAAGTTTTCTTTCTTTTTGTTTTTCTTTTTTTCTTTATATATCAGTAAACCAACGAAGACATGATGCTCTGTAGTAGGTGGACAGGGTTGACAGCTTTTTTTTTTTCCTGTGTAGAGCCCTAAGATATTAATTTCCATTACTGCTGTTGCTGAGCTGGCCCAGATCTGATGAAGATGAATTAATTAGGTAAAAATTAATTTGAGAAAGTGTGAGACGTCCAGAGCTTTAACTTTCCATCTCTTATCATCCTCATCATACCTTTTTGTTATTAACACTTGCTGACAGCTTTTCCTGATGCACCTAGCGTGTTACGCTGGATGTTTTTTACAAGCCCTTGGTTGATGGTGGTGACCTTGTGACTTGAGATGCATCAGGAACATCTGATGAGAGTAGAATGCAATGCCCTTTCTTCCTTGCTTTTCTTTTGTCTGTCTTTCTGCTTTTTTCTCCTGAGTTATAGCTTTGCTTCCATAGCTATATTTTCCGTATGAATAGAAAACACTCTGGTTGAACCAATTGATCATTTCCCTCTAAAGGGAGGGAATTAAACTGAATATGGTCTCATCAGATTCTGTCATGAACACAAGTCTGTAATTCTTCTTTGTTAAAAATGTAAGTGTGGAAGGGAGGACTCGGATAAAGAGAAAATCTTAGTGTGTGTCTTTTCTCCTTTCTCCAGTAAATCACCCAAGTCACCTCTGTGGAGGCGATCCTGGTATCAAATCATATCATCCCCTGATGATCGTTATGCCTCATACTAAAGTGTCATGCAAAGGCTTTGCTGCTTTAGCAGGAATACAGGGCGATATAGAGACAGATACATAGCACCAGACGTGGCTTTTGTTCTGTACAGCAAAATCATACTGCATTTTTTAAGCATCCTCTGTTCTTTCCATACACGTACCATAGAGCATTGCATCTTGTGGGGATCATATAATTGATGTAACTGTAGGATTCTGTTTTTAAATCAGCTTCATTGAGATTTATGCACATCTGCATATTCACACAAAGAAGTGAAGTTGTTAATTTTCTTTTGTTATGTGTTTGTCACCTGTACTGCTTTCTTCTGACAGACCTGTGACTTTACTGATTACTTCAGACCTGTAATAATAAGTATTCTCACTGGTCTTTCTTAAAGAGGTCTTTTTTTTTTTTTTTTTTCATAGACAGCTTAACAATATTTCATGGTTCTAAGATTCAAGGGTTCTAATTATTTTTTCACTGTTTCAAATGTAGCTCGTTTTACAAGACAATAACATTTCCCTACCCAGGAAAGCCAATATTCAAAAACAGTGTCAGGTGATGTTTACACGTGTAGGCAAAGTAACTTAGTGAAGGTATTTTTTTGTTTTGTTTTGTTAGGTTTTAAATCTTCAAAGAAAATTGGTAAGAATTTCCAATTTCTTTGTTAAAGAATTGACTAACACCTAACATCTCTTCTGATCTGGACTATAGTGCGTTTCTAGAACATGCACGTGCTACTTAAAGAAACCTTTCGATGTAGTATAAAGGAATACTGACCCTGTATTTGAAATCTTAATTTTATTATAATTCTAGCTTCAACTTTATTTGATAACAATAGCTAGGCACTTTTCAAATTATGTGGAAAACTAATAACTGCTTTATTTACATGTTTATTTTACCTTCTCTCTCCTGTCTTCTGAAAAAAAGCCTGAATAATGTTGTTATTTAATATGGTCAAGGTGCTCCTTGTTAGGAGCAGCAAAGGAGCTAAATGATTTCTAGGAAAACATCTTCAGTGTGTAATCCATTCACAGTATGGTTACTTGTCGTTTGTTCCTACCACATGCTGGCAGCAAGATCTTGAGCTTCTGTGGCAGAAAGGAAAAGCTGGGTTTGCCTGTTTAAAAAGTAATAGAATAGCATATATACAAAATATGAAATGGATGGGCTGTGTCCATCTGACTATTCTGGCTTTGAAGGAACCTGTGCATGAAACACCTTTCCTGCAGAGCCCTCCTTGTAGTTACTGAAGTAGAGACTTCAGCTACTTCTGGAGGAACTTCCTTCACTCGACTGCCATGGCCCTACAAAGGGTTGCCTGGTAGTTTCCAGGCACAGATACGAAGGGGAGTAAACACAGTGTTCCCTAGAAAAGAGATGGGGACTTTTTAGCTCTGGGCATATCTTTTAAGATATGTTTAAGAGAGTTTCCTGACACAACCCTTTCAGAACAGCTTCTGAGAAGGAAGATGTGGCCATGGGAAATGAAATGGCCTCCCCCTTACCAGAATTACGGAGCTGGCCCCACATTTATTTTTATATGCATGTGCAGATGTGTTCTTGACTTTTGAGTTGTGTGATCCCAAACGCCTATTGAAGTTGAAATTAAAAAACAAAAATCAAGGCACCCGTTACTTTGCATCACAGAGCTTACGCTTTGTTCCCCAGTGCTATGATTACAAACACTGTTGTCATCTCGGGTATTTTGTTCTTTTTGCAGGGTTTTATCTTTATCCAGCATGATTAGCATCAGTAGAATGTGTTGTCTGTTTTTCCTTCCAGGTTAAGAAAGTAGCAGCTTTTCTCCTAGCTATTTATCTGAACCTGCTCCAGCTCTCTAGCCTCATTGTAGGCTGACGCCTCTAACACGCATGTCAGCAAAAGCAGCAGCATATTTTCTTCTCTGAAAAGCAGCATCTTAAAACTGGAATGAATCCCTTGATGGTCACATGTTTGATTTGGGGACTCCAAGTTAGAATGGCTCATTAGTTGCCATAGTTACAGACCAATTTTAGATTCTATTTCTCCCTGACATTTAGTTACACGGAAAAATGACAGCGCTGGATGTTACCTCGGTACATAAACTCTATACGGCTTGTATCAAAATTGACTCCAAATGGAGTGTGTCAAGGCTGAGAGTGAACAGTGTAAAACCACCACAGACTGACAGGCTTGGCTTAAGGACCTGATGCTTTGGAGGATCAGGAGAACTCTTTAGCTGAGCCTCATTTCTACAGAAAACACAGAAAATATCTATTTGTATTACAATAGTGATAAATTTTGGTAAGGTAATAGTATTTTTTTTCCTTTTGTTTTTCTTGGAAAACATTTATTAGTATTCTAATAGGAAGTTTCCTTTCTAAAAGTTGATGAGTTGGGCTCTCATTCACTTTGGGCACTTAAAAAAAAAAAAATTAAAACCTTTTTTTAAAAATGCCCAATTGCATATGTTAGAGGACTGTGAGATGAATGATCAGCCAACAGAGGTACTGGCAATTTCCGAGATGGGTTTTTAAGAGAGCGTGGAAGAGAACAACAGGATATTAACACTTTCACCTATAATTTTATCAGGCCTAACATCATTCAGGGATAAGCAAATGGCTGAACCCACACATACTTAAAGAACTATAGTAGCCTACGATAAAAAGCTTTCTTTCACCAGCTGCTCACAAAATGAAGCCAGTGAAAGTTATATAGGTTGTTTTTCCAAACTTTGAGTGCTTGATCTTGCAACCTTCCCGTTACCATCTTTGTGATGGGGTGATTGCTTGCTTGTTTTGAGAAAAATGAAAACTTTAGTTTGCTAGCAGTTCTTAATGAAGTGTATGGCTCCATACCTTTTGGGCTGAGAACTCATATAGTTTTGTACTCGAACCTCATCATCATGAAAGGACACACATCACAGGTGAGTATTTGCAAAGAGTCAACCTTAGGTAAGAAATCTTCCTTTCCTCCTCCTAGGAATCCCAGCTAGAGCACTTCTTCTCATCTTCCAAGCATTTGGACATTGTCTTTAAAAATAGATGCAACTTTTCAGAAGCAGTTCAGTCAGGGGCCGCACTCCTTTTTTAAATATCAGTCTCCAAGACTATAATTTTCTCTGTCCAGGCAGAAACTGTCATATAAATTTTAAATTCTTTTTTCCTTCTGTTCTTTGTAGGGATATCTGAAAATCAGTTGTGTGCACGAACAAAGTACCGGGGAGGAAAACTTGGCTGTATTATTGGCTTCGCTAAAATCAAAGGGATTTTGGGATGTAACTCAGCCAAGCTATGATACACTGCCTCCTTTATTCTATGGAACTGTGGGCCACCAGTTTTCACACTGTCTGATGTGGCAGCTCAGTGTCAGAGCCAGCTTTTCTGAATTTCTGAGCAGTTGTCTGTAGTGACTCAAATGAAAATGAAATATGGCAACAGCAATTGAATCCAGCAGCAGCGATGTAGCAGTCTGCTTTCACACAGAGTTAGCTGGAGGATCTGGCATATCCTAGCAAACATCCAGCACCCTTCATCTGCCTTTTCTGTGCTGGGTGGGGTGAAATACAAGTTAGGGTGGAAAGGGCTTCATCTTGCCAAATTTTGGTCCTTTAAAGTTGGCTTCCTAATCTAACCTAACCTAACCTAACCGGTGCTCTAGTGACTCCAGAGGGTCACAGCGAATTGGGACAGATCTCTCTGCTCTGGAGGTACTTGCCTTTCTCTTTCCAGTATGGAAGGAGCCCAGACAGCTGCATTAGAGCATATGCACAGATCTGAAGTGAGATGATTCCCTTTGATAATGCCCGTCTCTCTGAAAGGCTGAGAAATCAGAGTGCTAGGAAGAATTTATGGTGTAGAGAGAGGAGTCTATTCTTTTCATCATTCATTCCCTCATCCTGAAGTATTAGCTTCATTTGCCCCAGAGAGAGTGTTAGTGAGAATCTTTATCTAACTCCACCTCCTCACAGTAAACTCCTAGGCTTTTCTGGAGTAATTTCCTGACATTTAACCGTAGCTGGGTAAGAAGAAAAGAAGAACAAAATCCACTTGTTCAGCTGAAATCCCTCATACTGGCATCAGTTACTATTCTCCTTGAGCCTCCCAGATACACATTGATTTTTTTTTTCTCCAAAGATTTCAGCTTGTGTGATATAGCCTAATATTTGCCCATACTGTTTCCGTTTCTTCCACTGTCTTTTTTTTGTGTTTGTTTGTTTTAAATATAGAGAGCACTGTGACCCTGCTAGCATCCTGCTGGTGACAGTGAACCCTTTGTTTCTTCAGATGTAGCAAATACCATCTCCTGCTGCTTTCTCCACTTGGTTTTGGTTTGCAAGAGGCAGCCAACTGTTATAGCCTATTCTGTGAACTTCTGAGCCATGTTTCTGAGCCTCTTCACACTCCTACAAAAGCAAAAGGTGCCACTGCTCCACTACCTCTTTCCCCAGAGAGTGGGAGAACAAGCAGCACCTCTGAGTTGTCCATACTGCATGACTGGGGCCACCAGGGTCATGTATTCACAGGCGTAGTAGAACATGCATAAATAAGTGGAAAATACCTTCTGTTTGACCTCTTAGCTCAGCATGGCTAACCCAGCTTGTCTTTTTTTCTTTTTGAGACAGTCTTTTTGATTGCTTTTCTCATGGCAAGAAAATACCTTATCCTATGTTGTTAAGGTTGTTGCAGCAGACCTCGGAAGGAACTGGGATCTGCAGGGGGTTGCACAATTAAGTATTTCTCAATTCACATCTGTCTTCCCCTCCAGATGAGCTTTACTCTGCCACTAATTGAGTCTGACAGCAGTTCTCATCCAAGCAACAGTGCGAAGAGTGTGTAGATGTTCATGCCATCAGATCCAGTGGCAGTCTGGATGATTGTATCTTTCACTAATATGTCAGCATTGAAGAAGACAAATGCATGGTTTTATTGTGCAAACAGAAAACTATTTCTGCAAAGCTTTTTAAAAGTCGTAGAGCACTACTTTCTTAAAGAAGTGGCCTCTGTTGTAGGTTCTCATGCTTTCCCTGTCTTCTTTGTATAGTCATCATCCTTGTCAGTTGAATAATTTTTTTTAATTATTGAACATGTTTAGGATGGTATTACAGAAGTGCCAGCCAAGAAAAGGGGCTGATGGATTCTCTACAAACATTATGAAATACATGGTCTCTTTATGAAATACTTTGATATTTAAATAAATGAGGCTGATGTGGTTGGAGGAGAAGACATAACCGCAGAGAGAGCTATCCTTGCTTCTGCTTATAAGGACAAGAAACCTTCATAGAAAGTGAATGAAGCAAGCAGATAATAGAAGAGTAGACACCCCATGTATACAGTTCCATAAAAAAACCTGCAAATGTCAGTTTAGAGATCTCAAATGACTTGCTCAGGTAACTCCTATTTCAGGACCCCAGGCAAACCCAGGACTGCAGCACCTTGGACACATGGCCTGGCATTTAGCAGACTTTGCATAGGAGAAAATAATATCCAGGAGGAATCATGGGCTGCTTCCATTAGTCTGTAACCTCTCTGCTTCTCTGAAAATATAATATTTGTGCTGTTCATGAAAGGCTTAGAATCGCACTGTCTCACAGTTGGGTGTCTTTTGGAAAGGGTGTGTGTGTGTGTACACAAGTATGTTTTCTGTTACACTGCAGTATCTTAGAGAGAGGTATTTCAGTCCTCAGTAGGTTCAGATACTGATGTTAGGAAACTTGTATTTTACTTATAGGCTTATAAACTCTTTCAGAAGCATACATTTATTGCTAAAAGCTCTTGTTCATACCTTTCTGGAGATAGTCAGCTGACAAATTGAATTATTTAGATGATGCAGAAAATTTCCAATTTTTTTCTATATATAAAGATTTTCTTTAAAATGAAAATGACTTTCCCATTATTAATTTACATTCAGGAGTTAGGATTTCTGTTTTAAATACTTATACACAGGCTCTTTCCTAAGGAGACAGTCTTTTAGATCTGTGGCAGTTTGCTCTTTGTTAAACTTAGGATTTTCATTTCATATAATCTATTTGCTTTACTATTATTTTAAGCCCTTCCATTACTCAGAGAATTCATTGCACACTATAGGTATGGTTATAATGTTTGCATTCCCTTCACACAAAATAAATCTTTGAAAATTTTTAATGCTTCATTGAATGACCTAAGAAAAGGCAGAGCATGTCTACCTGCTTGCGAGTGTTTCCCATGTTTTGGCCTCACATGTTTTTCTCCATCTATGTCATTGTTTTTCTGAGGACTTCCAAAATCGGTCAAATGATTGCTTCTGAGCAGGACAGCACATATCTTTGTTTCAAGTATTTTGCTGTAAGGTTACCTCATCTGCAGGTAATTTAGATTTCCTTACTCTTTTTTTTTTCCTTTTTTTTTTTTTTTAACAGGTATGTATTTCAGTCCTTCTTTTCTTCCCTCCTACATATTTTGATTTGGGAGAGGGGAGGAAAGACAAGGTGGAGAGAAAGAGAAAGGAGAGAAGAAATCCTGTGTGGCCTTCATATTGAAATCTTAGGCTGACAAAAGTATAACTTTTTTAAAAAATATAAATTAATAGCTAGATAAAATTAGATTATTCCACCTGTCTAATTGCTTCTTAACCGTTCAGAGCTACAGTTCCCCAGCCCCTTTTCCACTGGCTGGAGGACCAGTGGCACGAGTGGGTAGCACCACCTGCTGGCATCGCCGGCTGGAAGGAGCGCAGAGCTGCACCCAAATTGGCGGCTGGCATCCCTCAAGCAGCTTTAATCTAGCAACTCTTGTATACTAATAGCTGCAGTGATGTGGAGATAAAGCTTCAGCGATCGTCCTGCTCTTCAAAACCCAGTGCCACGCTGATCTTCACTGCCATTGGCACTCAACCTGCATAAATGATTGCTTTGGATATATCTTCATGTTCTTCAGTCACAGAAAGTTTAGGAGGAGTAATTCAATCTCAATGGATCATGTGGCATGAGATATCTAGCACAAGATGTTTCAGAGATGAGAAATTACTGTTAAGTAGGTGATTTTTTCCCTTTTCTGCCACTGAACTTCTAAGTCTCGCTGTGTGTGCGTGCAGACAGTGCAAGCAAGAGTAGAACAATGGATCCGTAAAAATGTTGGTATGCATCCGTTTAAAAATGGAAATTAAAAGCATCACTTTAAATCTGCGTTGCTAATTATAAGAAGCAAGTGTGCTTATTGTGAGTGACTATAAAGGACAATTGGGCAGTTTTCTGAAGTTTCCCATGCCAGTTGGTTACTTGCCCAGCTGAGGCATTCAGGTGGGTGTGCTGGCCCGGGGCAGGGACACACAGCAGAAACAAACACTCCAGGACTCCCACTTTTCTCTGAGCTCCCTTTGGTTTGTTTTTAAAGTTTAGAGGTTGCTGTGATTCAATCGTCTTATAAACGCGTGCCGTAAATTCTCTCTGAAAGGGATGGATAGGAGCAAATATTAAAATTCCCACAGTACTTGCTTATGGTTCACTGCCAATACAAACCATAGCAGCGTGCCAGTAACTGCAGATCACAGACTCTCTTTATCACTCACCAGTGAAAAAAGGGCAATGGAAAAAACTACTTTTATATTATAAATGCCAATTAATGAACAAATGCTAAGTTAAGATGGAATACACTTCCAATTTCTAGTCCCATTTGGCTATTTTCTCCATGCCAATAGCACTGCAGTAGATGCAGGAGATGTGCTCACAAATGAGAGGGCTGATATACCGAGGGTGCTCTTTGGTGTTAACGTACCACATCCGAAGTAGCTGTCATCTGTCATTCCTGATTCTCTTTACCCTTAATTTTTCTTTTCTTTAATGAGTCTTTGAACCAGAGGAATTCTGTTTAATTAAGCAAAACTCTTGGTTTCTGATCCTGAAATGAGGTCTGAGGAGACAATCCACGCAGCTGTACCTAGTCATGCTCTCTGTGGGTGCCTGGAGATCACTGCTGAGGTCTCAGCAAGCGCAGTCCTTCTGAAACGCTGGGGTGGAAACACAGCTGCTGCTCTTGGTGCTTTCTGCTTGAAGTAGGATACACAGAGGATGTTTGGAAAGAATCATGTTTTGCAAGCTGATGCTTAGCCAGGGTTTTTGGGCATGCCTGGTTCAGGCAAATGCTGGGACAGGCAGACAAGGGAAGCGATTCCACAACTACTTGGTACTTGGACCGCTGAGAAGATACTACCCAGGCTCACCTGAGCTGTAATCATCATGAGAGACCATCTTTGCCAGTGAAAAATACAATTCAGACAAACTTCTCTCTTGGAGATAGTCATGTCACAACAGAGGTACCTTGTTAGGGTAGAGGGGAAGTTTCAGCCACGAATTACAGACAACACCAGAACTTCCAGAACTTCATCTGGTGACTTACATGAGAATTGAACCGATTGAAAATGCCCTGAGGGAAGAACATCTGTGCTTCACTTTTATACTCATTGTAATGTAAATGTTCAAATGCAGTCTGTGACAGGCAAGTATCTCTTCGTTCATCTGATTTTGCTGGTGTGGTGGCCTGGCGGCACGGTTGTCAGTGGGAGTCTGGCAGTTAATTTCAGTGAGCCAGGCTTGTGATCTGCTCGCTCTGGTGAGCATACAAATTCAGAGTGTTTGAACAACCCCAGGAGGGACAAGGGGATTTCAGACCCACTAAAGACTCCTCTGTCATATTTGGACAGTTCTGTGGAGCCAGAGGGACAACATTTAATGACAGAGTGATTTAACCCATCTATTTCTCAAAAGCTCAAGTAGTGTCAACTCCAGTCCACACTGAGTACAGACAGAAAGATAATAAGCTTACTCAGTGGGTTCATATTTTATGTTACCACTGTCAAATATTTTCTTACCAAAATCACTGGCTGTCTAAACTGCTGAGTTTATACAAGTCCATTGTAATTTGTGCAGTGATTAAATATTAAAACAGAGTGTATTTTCAGAGGAAATAAATTTAGAGCAGACCACTTTGTTCTTTAGCAGAGGATCTCTGCTCCTGTCAGGTGATCGAGCAAACATTCTTCCCTCTAATAGCACAATTATTCAAAAATGTTTGCAAGAATCTCTCTGTAGAATTTGTGCTCATGCTTTAGAGTCATTCTTTTATTCCAAAATGAGGATAAAAGGTTTAAGATTCAACAGCTGACAAGGTGATGCAGGTTTACAAACAAAATTTGGAGGAGAAAGGGCTCAATTGTATGTGAAAGTTATCCATTTACCATTTATATAGAAAACTAAAACTAAAGATGCTTTGCCATGCCATTTAATTTTAAAGATTTTCAGAAGCCTTCTCGTGTCTCTTAAGAAATTTTAATGGTTTAGCTTTACAGCCACCTGAGGTACTGCTTTGCAAAGCAAAAAAACCCAACCCATAAACTTGGACACCATCAGTTTCTTAAGCATGTTTTAACACACAACAGTAATGCTTTCATTTTAACATGGCATTTTTAGCATTAAAAACTTTTGCTAAAATCCGTAGGTTTATTTTTCAACTTTTGAGAATGCCCATGCTCTTGCAGTATAAAACAAAAAAAGCTGCACTCTTGGGTTAGATCAGGTGTAACTACTGATGCCTTGGCATGTGGAGACTTGTGTGTGTGCACATATAACATCTTTTCCATGTGAAACCTAGATGTACTTTGACTTTCATTGTCATCTTCATACAATTTTCTGTGTCATTCTTTCTCCTTTTTTTTTTTTTTGCGTCTTATTAGTGCAGATTGGAAATCAACCTTCTTTGGGGAGTGCCAGACAATCTTTGAATACATAATGTTATCTGTAATCTAATGGGATTTTTTTCCAGTGTAAAGGTCTCCCAGGGCTGCTCCTCGAGTGTACTGAGCACATCATTAATCTAAAGCATGTGCTCACTGAATTTCACCTTGAACATGCAGTAAAAATATCTGTGTCTTTATGCTGAATAAGTTTGATGTGCTTTAGTGCCCATAAGTGATGAAGAGGAAGGAGGCATTCTCTTTGATAACATTGCCAAATCTGCCATTGACCCCTTCGACACCTCTTCTGGATCGGTACAGCTGATAGCTATCAAACCCGTGGCACTACCTGCTGTTCATGCTGCATCAGATAGGAGCCAGGAATCTGCCATCATTAATGGAGAGGTAAGGACTGTCTGATAATGTCTTCAGCTGTTTCCTTGGCTACATCCACAGGTGGAACAATCTTAAGCCTGTTAGAGTTGAGGACTGGTGGGAACTTTTCACCCTGATGCTATATAAAGTCCCATTAGAATTATGGGCTCAGAGGTCTGAGAATTTATGATCTGCTTTTTTGCAATGCACCTGTGAATGCATGTGACCTTGGAAGAGGCAATTGTCTATATTCCTACCTTCTCAATATCCTTCTCTCCTATCATATTAGTTTTAACAAGATGAGTAATGAAGGCAGAGAGCAGAATAATATCTTTGTTTACAGGAATACTGTGGCTGAACATGGAAATGTATACAGATCATCTGGGTCCCAAGCTGATCTTTCTATACTGAGCAATGCATCTCATTCAGAGCAAGAAGGGGTAGAACAGCACCATGGCTTTGCTCAGTCTGCACTCCAGCCTGTGCGCAGAGGGTGCAGTGGTTTCCTGGGAACAAGGTGGGATGGCACAAGTGTCTGATGCAGGCACTGGCCAAAAAACATGCTTTGGCTCCAACACTTGTACGATTATTCATGTTTTCATGTAGATTTAATCAAGACTGGTCCACTTACAAAGGACTGAGGCTTTTATATAATTGTTAAACACGATGAGGACAAGCCAGAGAGGTGTCCTGTTTGCAAACTTGCACTGCAACAGTCATTTAAAGATCAGCCAGAATCTCCCTGATGCTGTTTAAAAGCAACAGGGAGGGCTGATGCCAGAGACCCAGTAAAAGACAGTGTCATCAGGCTTCCCACGTGGGCCTGGATTAGAGCAGTCTGTTGTGCTCCCTTTCATACTTGTATTTTAAGCCCTGATGTGCCACGTAGTTTCCAAACTCAGAGAAAGGCTTATTTAGACTTCAGCATCTATTTTCTGTAAGTCAACAGGATGGCACTCCCGGTGCTGTGTGCTCTCTTGTACATACATTTCTTGAAATTTGTGAGAAGACTGTAGAATTTGACTCTGGAAGCACAAAGTCCAAGTAAATTGCTCATTTCCATGTAACTGACAACTTGAAGCAGGAGGGAAATTTTCTCAATACTTAGGAGCATCCATGGGACCTGACCTGTACCAGGTCAGACCAAACACCCATTTATTTAAGGATCCTGTCTCTGACAGGGGCCCATAACAGATTTGTAAGGAAGCATATAACTAAGAGGAACATATGATGATATTTCACCAGAGCTCTTCCCTGGCCACCAGTGATGACTGGTTTAAGGTTTTGTGTAGTGAAGGGCAATGTCTCTCTACTTACGGGACCCCAGAAGAGTTTTCATCAGCGAGTTCTCCCCATGGTGCCCAAAAGCAAGCATGGCGTTGGGTCACGACAATTGGCTATCATCATCAGTGTTTTTCTTCAGTGGGTGTATCTGAGTCACTGTTGTGATGGTACATAGTTTTTAGGCTAAAATTATTTAACCATCTGCCAAGCCATAAAAATGCAGCGACTCTGTTCACTTGCAGTTCCTCTCTGCTTACAGATGGCATGGTGTGGTACAAAAAGCGCTCTGTAAAATGACACATGCAGCGCATCAAACACACTCCAACAATACCATTTGGAAGTAGCCAGCCCAGCACCATCCTTTAAATGTCTTTTTGCCTTTTAGGTGAACAAGGCTTTGAAGCAGAAGTCCGATATAGAACATTACCGCAACAAGCTGCGCTTGAAAGCCAAGAGGAAGGGGTACTATGATTTCCCACAGGTTGATAACAACAAGGGGCTGACAGAGAGAAAAAGGATGTATGAAAAAAACCAGAAAGAACTTGACCACATTTTGGATCCAGATGCAGATGTCTCATCTCCGTTTGCTGAGCCTAAGAACAGGTGAGAATTTTTATATGCAGTTCTTCATCTGGGAGGAAAGTTGATGTCCAGGGGTTGTAGGGAATCAAAGGGGCCATTCTTAATGAGCCAACTGTTTGCTGTACGGTCAGCTGGTCCCTCCTACTTTATGAAGAAAATTCATATAACCCATGATTATTTATGAAAGTATGTTATCTGGTAAAACTGCAATGTGGTTAAAAAGAAAGAAATGGAAAGACAAACAAATAAGGGAAGGGACTGTTGCAAGTTCTTGTGAGTCATTTTCCAATTAAGGTAAATATAAAAAGTGGTAATAATTTTTTTTTGGTAATACTGAGAGTGGACTCAAGCCAGGGAGTTAGCATCTGAATTCATTCTTTTCCAAAGTTCAGTGGTGGTGTTATTTTGTCATTTTTATCTGAATATAACTACTGCAGTAGGCATAAGATAACACAACCAGTAGATTGTACGTGTATTTCATTAAGTCCTGCAAGGATGGTACCTGTAAGGATGTGTGTGTACCTGTTATTGGTGATCTTCCTGTGCCTTTAACAGAGAAAGTCATAATTTGCTCATCTGTGACGTGAAGCTGGCATATTGTATAACAGTACTAATGTTTGATTAACACTTCACTGTCTCTTGAAGATGGCACACCACTAGTATTCATCTCCCCATTTGAGAAACGAGGCGGGAGTTTACATGCTGATTCTGCCTGCGCCTACTGTGGGTGGGTGGGTGGACCTGCTCCGTCGCTGGTGCTCTCTGAAGCACAAGTTGACACATTGAAAAGAGGAGATCACACCAGTCCTACCCCAGGAATGGCACAGTATGCAGATTCCTCTTCCTTAGGGGTGGTGGAGGTGTGAAGGATTATAAGAGAGTGTGTTTGCCATTGCACCTCACACCACGAGGGCTCTGGTTCTTACTGTAAGCAGGGACCAGCAGCAGCTGATCTATGAGAGAAAAACAGATACTGAAGTACAGTTCTTCTGGAAGTGGTCTCATGCCTGGAGGTGCAATCTTGCATCCTATCTCCTGGAAAGTTCAGACCAAAGTTTTTTTCCTATGAGCATAAATCATGACTGCAATCAAAGCATCGGTGGTGACAGTCTTTGCACACAGTGCAACTTCAGCAATTATCCTTGGGGCACAGAGATGAAAAAGACTGTAATGGGAATTATAAAAGCAGTGTTGGCTCAGAACCTGGGCAAAAACTGTGATTAGATGAACTTTTATAGGTCTAGAGTTAAATGACTGAGGGATACTGCCCTTGATGGGCCGTTTCCCAGGGTTGCACTGGTCAATGAAGAAAAAAGATGCTGATTTAACTGTATGTTATGTCCTTGCTGGAGGGTCTGGGACATCATTTCCTTGTCCAGTTTTCCAATGAAAGAGGAATAAATTGCTCCAAACACACTGAAAAGGTAAGATACTGAACCCTCAGTACGCAGGAGTCCTGCTCTGTCTGCACAGCCTGTCCAGAAGACATAAATGAAACAGTAGAAACATTGATATGACCATGTGCTGTACATATAGTGAGGGACTGAGGCATTACTTTGGATATTTATTATGTGTCACAAGCCCTGTAGGAAATGTTTAAAACATTACGCATGAAGCTTTAATGCTAACCATCTGCTTTTTGTTAAAAATACTGATGTTTGTTTGTTCACGTGCCAATGTGCTGAAAGGTCCCAGAATACATTTTTTCTGCATGCTTTCTAATGTGTTGTGTAAACCTGTCATAGTCTATTTGAAATAGTGATCACTGGCATGATATAAACTGCTTGAAGGCAGGTATACTGCTGCAGAGGAATGATTTCATTGTGTAGCTGAACCATAAAAGGCTGACTGCTGGATTTACTTGTTAAATATATAGTCTCTATCCTGACATAGGAAGAGAGAACCACCATTTCTGATGCACTTTCTGTAAAGACACAAAGCATTTAGAGAACTTCACAGATGTTGCAGATGTTTGCAAACAAACCAATTCCAAAGTCTGCTAAAATTTCCAAACTAAGACCTGGAACCGAACTTGATAAGCTGCAAAACACGTGACAGCATTATTGTCTTCATTTTTCTAACTAAAAATAAGATGGCTAAAATGGTATCCTGCTGGAGGAAAACCTTGAATAATACTGCAAGATAAAGTGTGTTTTGGTTATTGATAAATGAATCAAAATGATTTTATTTCCATAATGAAATAAAATTGCTTTTAAAGCAATCTAGGGTATCATAAAGCAATCTAGGTTAGCATAAAATTGTAAAGATTTGATTTCTAACTTTTTCTGCCTTGTATCATTGCTGTATCATTGTATTTACAGCAATTAAAAACTGAAAAATTGAATTTTATTTTTTTTAATAATATCACTTAGGAGTAAGTCAAAGATTTCAAAGTTTCTTGGGAAAAGGTCTATTCCACTCTTTTGTTTTGTGTCTATTCCACTAACTTAAATCACATCATTACAGCATTTCCAAAATATATCAGAAAATAGATGCAGTTGATTACATTATTCAAGATCACCTTTACATTTTGGATTTGTTTTAAATTGCATTTAAAAGTGATTTACAAAACATCACCACTAAATAATTTGGTTTGTTCAAGAACAAACAGCTTTGTGCTCTTAGTACCTTTGAGTCTTCTGTACCATAAAATTGATGTTTTAAAATGTTCCAGTTGTGTTCCCAGAAGGCACTCACTAACCCATTTGAATGCCAGTTGTTAGTGTTCATACCTCCTTTCTCATTAGTAAAACTTTCTTAAATGAGCTAATTGGCAATCTCAAGGCAATTTTTAAGAGTCTACTGATGATATGCACTATTCTGGGTTTTTCTTTAATAGTTTGTAATCAGGTCAAGAATCTGCATGTATTAGAGAGCTGTATATTTGAATCTCTTAAAAAATATATCACAACTGCCTCACCTAAGTATTTATGGACCTATTGTAAAATGTGTATGAAGTTTTAGAGATCTTTAATGTAGGAACATAAAGATTGTCAGATCTGATTAGCCTTAGCATAACCTAGTTCCCCATGTTTTCTGGTAATACTGACAGTATAGTCTTGGAAGAAACAAAGTATGGCACATTAATTTATTCAATATTATATTTATAGGGGAAATTTATTCCAAGACCTCTACTTGTCTTCTGCTTTGGCAGTGCATTTGGGACTTTCAAACATGTGCATGAAGATTTGTGATTAAAAGTCACGCAGAAGTTTTTTGAAAGTTGCCTTAAGTACATGCTCGAGTACTTAGTTTAATCGGAAGTGTGAAATTGATATATTTTTTTTGTCCTATCTTTTATCCTATCTGATCATGTAAATGTCTGTCTGTCTGGATTTCTGCAAACCAGTTGCTGCTGCTCTAATCTGTCAAGGCAAAAAGTTCTGTTAACCAAATCTGTAATATCTGAAGAATTATTTCTTCTTATCAGCGAGTTCATTTGGACAGTGTTGTCTTTTCATTTCATTGATGGTTCTTGAGAGGTTAAACCATGAAGTCTTTGTAATTGCTGAATGGAACAGAGGCTACTTAATGTGGTTTCCTCTTATGTTACTTACAGAAATGGTCCTAGGCTTTTCAATATCTCAAATATTGTAGTAGATCTCTTTGTAATCAGTTCAGGCAGTTCCAAACATTTAAAACTCTGGAGACCTTATTTTCACCCCACTTATTAACTCAAATAGAGCTCTCAGCCACAGGCTCACTTTAATGCAAGCATTTTTTGCCCTTCAATCAAATCTTAGCACAGGATTGCATTTTTCTCTCATGTTACCTGGCAAGCATAGGAGAATGGCAGAAAAGTCACCGAA
The DNA here is from genome assembly GCF_034638445.1 of Ciconia boyciana. NCBI lineage: Eukaryota > Metazoa > Chordata > Aves > Ciconiiformes > Ciconiidae > Ciconia > Ciconia boyciana. The sequence goes on from NC_132939.1 coordinate 9,857,902, forward strand.
GCTTTCTCCCTTCAATAGCCCCCTTTCAAATTTCTGGTTTCAGCTCTTCAAGAAAATGACTAACGGCCAGATACACTATGAGAACAGCATCTCCTAAACTTTTTTGGTTTAGATGTAGCCTCTTAAAAGATGCAGCTTGATGAAGCATGAAGGTCCTGTATCCCGATTTGTCAACCACTCCTGAAGAGTTTATGTACAGATATGTTCTGTATCTTAGAGAAATGCTATATTTGTTTTTGTATAACGAATAACAAGGAAAGAAATGGTTGCATTGGAAAGATTACAGGATATTTTGGGTATTGAGTTATATGCTGTCTTTCGAGCACCTTTGCTTCCCCTTGCTTCTGACACACAGTGGTGAAAGCTCAATGCCTAGGGATGCCTTTGCCCCAGCGCTGCTCAGAGTTATGCTGGAAGTGGTTTAATCCCAGGGAGTACAGCTCTCTGATAAACTTGTGGCCAGTTACCAAACTGGCTATTTAAAAACAGCATCCTGCAAGCAGTTCCCTCCCACTCCTGTCTCTCTTCCTGTTCACTTTGCTGGGTGTTTTCGTGGAGCGTTATTCCGCTTCTCTCTCGTTGCTCAGGATCAGCAACCAAAATCTCTGTTCCCCATCTGAGTGTGTCCTATTATTTTTTGATAATAGCACCTATTTATTTTTTATGAATTTGAATTGTATCAGCTGAGGTTAAAAGGGTTCTGATATCTTCTAGGGACCTATTTCATCTGATAAGCTCCCACGTATCATATCCGTGTCTTTTACGTAGCTTTAGTTTCTTTAACAGTAAACAAAATTAATGATCTCTTAATAACATTACTGATTTCTAGCACTTCCATATACATAGAAAGAATATCCTATAATAAAGTGGCATTTTTATGAACCTCATCATTTTAGAATAAAGGTAAGTATTGAAAACTGCTGCCTGTCATTTTTTTTGTTTTCTTTTCATTTTACTGTTCTCTTGTTTCATGTTTTCTAGGCAACCGATGAAGAACTCAGTATACAGAAGCAGGCAGTCTTTGAACAGCCCTAGCCCAGGAGAAACTGAGATGGATCTTCTTGTGACTCGAGAAAGACCTAGACGTGGAATCCGTAACAGTGGATATGATGTAAGTTTGTCAGTTATATGCAGTGAAATTTGCTCAGCAAAGTCTTAACTTACTCCTAAAACCAGGAAACTATTGACAAGCTACACGCCAGAGTGCCATTGGGTATTTAATGTTACAGTATGTCATGTGCGCTCAGCATCCTGAAAAAGGCTCAGGATACTCAGCACAGACTTTTTCACGTACTTTATAGCTGTACATCATTTCACAGACCGAAATGCAAACAAAGCATTTGCCCTGAAACTCATTATTTGCCAAAGTATTAAATTTTGAATTTAGATACTTCTTCCAAGTATGCAGCCGCTTAAATGACACTGAGCTTATTTTCATTGCAATTAAAATCCTCTGTACCTCTGATGCTGCTCTCTTAATTCAGAAGAATAGACAATCAGCTTCTGGGAAATTCACTTAAGTCCAGATGTCAGTGTTTTGTGGAAATCCCATAGGAACAGATATTGTCCACTTGCTACATCAGAACTGGGAGAGTTTTGAATAGGTAAATGTCAAAAGCAGCCAGAGGAGATGCTGATTTATGGTATAAGGAACTCACGCGGCCAACACAAGGCTAGATTAGTTGTCTTGGGCAGTCGGTACATACACTGGGTGTGAGTTGATGCTGCGTGCACCCAGAATGAGGATAAAAATAGTCCCCACACTGGGTAACGTAGAATTTTTCAGTCCTTCGCCATGTGTACAAAATGCTGTAGCTCAACCATCCCTGAAGATCAGTCCCTGGAAAAGGTCTAAACCATTCTGGAAAATAAGGAAGTTAATCTGGTGGTTGTTCATCCTCTAAACTCTGTAGGTGACAAGCATTTTGCGTGGGGCTTAACTGTCAATTCTCTCAGCTGCCAGGGATGTGTTTTTAGCAAGGTGAAGGAATGTACCAAGGTCAGGGGATGTGTTCAGGGAAGTTTAAATCTTTCTCGGAATTCTTTGGGGCATGTTGTAGGTGTCAGATTTCTTAAATGATTTCCTACACTTGGACACTTCCCATCAGATTGCATGAGTCATGTTGTGCCAGGTAACTGGGATGACTGGTTCACTGCTTTCTGAGGCATTAGAATACATCGCTGTAGCCTGGAAAAAGAACGGTATAACCTGTTAAAATAGGTTTTACATTTTGCAATAAGATGTATTTTTTTTTTACCCCACTTAAATGTTTCCTTTATTATTGGAGCTTTCTTAGGTAATAAAAACATTGTCAAGCCAGCCTTCCCTCAGTATGCTGAAAAACATACGTTTCAAGAAAGCAAGAGGTTTTTTTAATATGCTAATAAAAGGTAGTTTTTCATAGGTGATGTCTTCCTGAAATGAATGTTGAAAACATTCTGGGAGCAGGCATGGCCTTCTGCTATGAGTTCGAAATTAATATGGTATAAGTAGTTAGCAGAAGATTTTTAAAATATTTTAACATATTGTGTATATTATATATAAAATATATTTTAAAGCAAATTTGTTAAAAACCTTGGAAATAGATTAATGAGCTCACGCAGATTCTGAAATGTCCTAAAAGTAATGATAAACTCTGAGATCTGTGCACATCACACACAAGTTTGCTTTCACCTTTCTCTTAAGGTTGCGGTGGGCGAGCTGTCCGTGGCACAGCTTTTTTTTTTACTGATAAGTTACATAAAATTCCTTTTGCCTGATGTGCTGCAGATTCACTGCAGTGCACCTCTTCTAACTCTGAACGTGTTTCCTGTCTGCAAGCAGAAAAATGCCAGGGGAAACTGGGACAGGATATTGAAATTTAGTTCCCAAGCCTCAGCTTGCAGCGTGGGCTGGTTTCCCTCACTCCTGTTTGAGGTTCCTCAGAGCTGTGCCGAGCGTCTGACAGGCTTGGGCTCCCAGGATACCCACGGGCGGGCACTTATGTCTATATTTATGCATGGAATTCATATGGATCTCACCAGTGGTGCAACTAAACACCTCTGTAAATCTGACCTGTGAAAAAGGGCTCTGAAAAAGGGCTGGTTTGTATGCTGAATCTTGTGTCCTTCCTTTTTTATCTAGTAACATCTTGTACCATTTTTTGACATCTGCTTTGCTGTTCTAAAGGTTCCAGCTTTCTCGGACTCCTGTTAACCTCTTCCTCCCAGATTATTTAGCAACAAGTCCCACCGATGAATGGTGAAATTTGTCTTTCATAAGCAGTTCCAATGATCAAATCAATGAAGCAAATAGCCCAGATTATCTTCAAGTGATGAGATTTATTTACAGATTAACAAATTGCCTTTTTTTTTTTTTTTGAGCTGTTACCGGTATGCCCAGGTTATTTGTTGAGGTTTATCTTCCCAACCATGATAAATGCTTTTTTTTTTTTTTTTTTTTAAGAAGAGAGACTGATTCCCCAGATTCTTGAAGAAAACTCCTTAAAGGCTGCTAGACTGATATGCACAACCAAATCCTGAGAGTTTATGATCTGCCTGATTTTGCCTTGTCCTTTAAATAGGAGAAGGAAGTAAGAGCTCAGAAATCCGCCATTTCATACTATTGGGTTTTTTTAATATGGTTCCCCTTTCTAATATTTCAGTTATGGTTTTCTAAAAATATTTCATTCCCTACAATATTTTTTGTGATATTTCTCTGAATCGTTGTTATGTTTCTCAGAGCTAAAAACTGGTCAGGGTACAAGGCCAATAGTTACATACCTGTCCGTAGAGAATGCATAGCTTTTTGTATTATTTTGGAGTGTACATTCTACTGTTTGATGATCTAAGTATATGATTTGCCCTTATAGCATCTTTTATAAATGGATTATTATTGAACAGCACCTGTCTGTCAATTTTAAATAATCCCAACAGGGTTTAGTATCATCATCTAGCAAGTAGATTAAGGAGACTTTAACATGTTTATTATTTTCAACACGTTCACAGACAATGGTGAGTACAGCAAATGCTATAATGAAAGAGTCTAGAACCTCTAGACTGCTAATGAGCTCTATAGTAGGGCAGAAAATATTTAGGCTGGTATTGGTGTAAAAGGAAGAAAATGACCTTATTATACATATCTGAAAGATCAATATACAAAAGAATGTACTGGTATAATTTTATTGATATAGTTAAATTAATGCAACTCCTTAAAAAGCTTATGGGTTAATGTTCACATGAAGACATTTACTGATACAGTTGCAGGAGCAGAGTTATGCCAGAAGTGTATAAAGTCTGTGGCTTAGTACAGGACTTCCTCGTCCTTCATGTAGTTCCAGTTCCTTGTATTATACACTAATGGTGTATGAACAATATCAGATTTTTATAATGATAATGTTAATGTATAACGGCATCTATTTATGATACTTACATGTTTCAATTGATAGGAAAGCAAATGACATACATCAGAAAGTGACAGGATGAATTGAAATACATTTGAAAACTTGAGGAAAAGTCATGGTCACCAGTTTCCCCCAGAATCTTCATGCCAACTTCTAGATTGATAAATCAAAGCTGGCTTAATGTTAACTGCTAATACGCATCCTTTATTTATACGATATATTTTAGACATTCTGTAGAGGTCTAATGGTTTCACCAAGGGGGTTGTAGTAGAGAAGCTGATTTATTTCAGCATTGGGTACTAATAGGTCTCTTGTGGGATTCCATTCACTGACATTTTTACAGTCATGAGGAACTAGTAGAGCCACGGTTATTAATCAGCCAGTTGCGACAGTTTTATTTCAGAGGCTCTTTGGTTGCACTTATACATACAAACTACCATTGCATTTTAGAGTCAGGCTTCTAAAATTTACCTGATTTTTATTTACCCTACTCTGTAACAACACAGATAACAGTGGAATCAAAATGCAGGAAGAAAATGAAGGGAAACTATTTAGTTGAAGATTTCCTACAAAGTTTTTCCGTTTAAGATAAATTTGTGCTGTTACATTGTTCCTCCCCCAATCTGATGTGTGTAGCACTTAGGAATCCTAAAGTTGGGTTTGTGGTTTTGAATTGGATAATATACCATATAAATATAAACGTATAAATTACAGTTAAATTCTGATATTCAAATGATTAATTATTGTCTCAATTTTCCTTTTTTATTGCTGTATTGTCGTTAAATACAAAATAAAGCTTTATTTATAACAGGTAAGAGAGAAAACAAATTAAGATCTTCTATTTAAATTTATTGTCAGTTTTTATGCTAACCATGTAACTCTTCTCTGAATGGCTGATAACAGAAGAAGAAAGTCATTTTGATATTTGACTCTGCTGATAAATATGTACTATGATTGTCCTATAATATATATGACCATACATAGCTTGCAAAAGGTTGGGGGCACAGTTGCTTATCTAGTCAGGTATATAGAAAGATATTGCACTATTACATGGGAAAAAAAGTATGCCACAGCAGAAGCCACAGAGCACTCAAGGAAATTATCAGGGCAGTGCTGGAATTTTTAATAAGAACATCCTGTTGCATTCTTTTATTTGTGGCTATTTTAAATGCTAACACAATTCCAACCACATGCTATATATAGAAGGAGGTACATATCCTATTCTTCATTCCAGTTATCCTAGCATCTTGAATTTCTTTTACTGATATTTAAAGAATTAGAAATTGGTTGCTTTTTCAGATTGCCTGTTTAACATGTTTTTTTTTAAAACTATAGCCTGTAAAACTAATCTTACAGAAGATAGATGAAGTTAGGTATTTCACCGTCAAGTTCTTATGATGTTTTTTTCTGTATTGGAGTTCCAGGCAAAAAAATCAGGGGGGTGATTTCTGTTTGTACTTATCTGTAAAGAAGGAATTACCCTAGGAGTAACCCTTCAAGTTAAGCTGCGTGAATACTATCTGCTCGTTAGAGTACGTGCTTCATTCACTGTTCCTACGTTAGTTTTGGATAAATTTCTGTGTAACTGCCATTCGGTGGCTAGGTAAGATCACTGAGCTGGGTCAGGATATTTTCTGCAAGGAACAGGACCTAGTTTGTGGCGTAGTTGTTAGTGGTCCTTACCGGGTTAGAATGTTCAGGAAAACTCCTAAACTTTAATTCTTCTGAAATCTTAACGTGTAAGAATGGACAAAAGAATTTCAGTCCCTGTAGCTGTAACAAGCGGTCCCTTGTAAGGGCTCCTTCATAGTGATGGTACTATTTAGGGAGCCATACTCCTCCTGGCACAGTTGTACTCCCATTGATGCTAAGAAAAGAATTTAAACATTAATTCTAATTGTTTTTAAGTGAATCATTGACAGTTTAATCCGTTACAGAGTGTCCCTGCTAGTTTTTGCAGCAAACAATGGAGGATATAAATGGGTCTTTGAGTCCCTGGCTATTATACTCGCCTGCATCATATCACTCCTTTCCAGTATTTGTCATGTGTCTATATTGTCACAATTCCTGACTTTGTATATGTTACATCTGTGTTTGAGAATGTTTTGTGTGAAGCAGCACAAATACTGTCTTGTAAAGATTTTTACATATACATGCTTTTATTCCATCCAACAGACTGAGCCTGAAATTATAGAAGAAACAAATGTTGACCGTGTCAACGAGCCTCGGAGTTACACCAGGTCCCGTCAGGCCAAAGGCCACTCGGAGACCTCAACTTTAAGTTCTCAGCCCTCCATTGATGAGGTTCGACAGCAGATGCATATGCTCTTGGAAGAGGCTTTCAGCCTGGCCTCTGCGGGCCACGGAGGACAGAGCAGGCAGGAGGCGTACAGCTCAGCACCGCACTTGCCCTACTCGGAGGTTGTGACCAGTGCTCCTGGCACCATGACCCGACCTAGAGGGGGGGTACAGTGGGTACCCACATACAGACCAGAAATGTATCAGTACAGTTTACCGAGACCAGTAAGTGAAACTTCTCTTTAGTAATATCATAAAGATATTTCTACTCTGAGACACGTTTTTTAAAGATGGAGCCCCATTTACATGCTTAGCACCAGATGGAAAGCCATGCTTACAGTAGATGAGTATGGCTAGTGGGGTGTATGCATGTGTGCTTACCCATACCCATCTCTTGCAGGAAGACTCTTAGTATCTATTTTAGCAGCAAGGTTGCCTTGTCTAAATTGTGCTTGAAAGAATGGGCTGCACTAAGCTCCAGGCTGTTCAACAGATCAAGAACTTGTTTGCGTGTCTCCTCCTGTTCACTGAACACAGAATAGGAAGCAATCTGGTTTTGTAGAACAGCTATGTAGGCAGCAGGGTGTGAAACATTCAACGCTTCTGCCTGAGGTCCATCATTGAAGAGCATCATTGTAAGAGAGGGAACCAAGTGTAATAATCAGAGTGACCTGAAATGTGGGCTGTTATTGACATTCTTGCAGTTATAGCTATTGACTTGGGACTCTAGAGATGGTTTAATTCCACAGGTTTCTTGGTTGACCTTATGTAAGTTGCTCTTTATCCCTCACTTTCTAGCCTCAAATCGTGGCTAACATCCTTACCTCACAAAAGTAATAAATAAGAACTGAAATCCATGGATGGAAATTGTTAACGGAATTTTGTAGGTATCTACACAGCAGTCGCAGTAGCACTGTGCACACCATCGGCATGTTAAACCACCCCTGAATTCTCACACATGGTATTGTGAAACTCAACAAACATTTTCCTTCTCATATGTCAGGTACAAATGTAAACAAGAGATGATTGATTCCTTTCACATGAGAAACAGCCCATCTATCAATATGAATGTGAAAAGTTCTTAATTTTAAGGCTTTTTTTTGGTCAGAAATGATTATTTTTTTGAAAAAATGCATTTCAAATGGAGTCCCTTACTCTGGCTAGAATAAGACAATAATGCAGAAAAATGTCCTCAGTTCAAAATAACTATTACTATGACTTCCTTCCATGACAAAAAAAACCCAACAAACGAAACCATTAAGGGATGCTGCTTCTCAACTATCTGAACATATTTGAAAGCCAGTGGCACTGCCTGCAAAGGTTCATGCTGGTGCTATTTAAATCATGCTAAAGGTTATTTCTGGCACTTTGAAATTGGTCTGATGAAATTCATACAGTATATAATCATATTTTATGGTTAGAATTCGATTACAAGCTTAAGAGACAGCTAATGGGTAGTCAAATTACTTTGACACTTCAGAGAGTCTTTCTAAAATGAAATTAAAAATATTATATGGTGACAGATTTTTAAAAAATGTAATAGCCATACTTTTTTGGTGAATGCTTCACTATTTTCTTTCTAAGACTCATTACTCTTCTAAATCATCTGCATGTTTAGGACCTTTAAGCATTTGCTTATGTTTCTGGCATTTTGAAGATAGTGTTAAGAAGTTCCTTGAAGATAACTGATCACCACAGATTAGGATAGGCACAGGCTGCTGGACTCCGGATAAGGGCTGTTAATTCATAGTTTTCTGTGTATTAGTTTCACAAATACAAGCTGTATTATAACTAAGCCATTTACTGGTTTGTTCTCAAATGGGGACGGAGGATTGGAATTGAAAATATCCAGCGGAGACGTGTGGGAAGTGACCTGTGGGTAGGAAAAACGGAAGACTTACTGCTCCCAGGACCTCAGCAGCTGTTTGCCTGCCCAGGATACCTCCGTTCAGCAGCTCTGGGGGAGATGCTGCAAAGGGGAGCACTTGGGATTGGCTTGGCTGACAGGTAGAGGAGGTGTCCGGGGTGAGCGAGCAGCCTCCGGCAGCTTTGAGGATGAGAGGTACCTGAGCACTGGGATGTTTGTTATATGGGGGAGGATGCAAACCAACAATTAGTTATTTTTGTCCTTTCTTAAAATTAAGCTCTTAGTGGCAATTAAAAGTCAACATTAACAACGCTATTATAATTCAAAACCTGGATTCAAAAGCATTTTGCCTGCTTAGATGGAACAAATGCAGACATTGCCTTTACTGTTGGGTCTCTATCTACAATGCAAGTGTAAAGATCTTCAGCCCGTCACTCTCTTCTAAGATCTGGCTCTTTGCAGTCCAGTTACACTAGACTCTCAACTTTTTACAAGATCCCACAAACTTTCCAGTAACTTCAGTGCAACTTTAGATTTTATTATTGCAAAGGCATTTCTGAGGTGATACAAGTGCTGTGTAAGATTTCTAGCACAGACGTTCTCTACCTTTATAAAGCACAAATGGTAAACAGATTGAGGCAAACCAGCAGAAATCTGCATCCAAATCTCCATCTCAGTGTTTCCCTCTGTACCATATGCTTTCAGGCAACCAGAACCACTCTCCGTCTATGTTTCAAGTCTTCTCCAAGTTATGGATCTTTTGATTTTTTGCGGTCAACTTCTTGGATAGTCCCACCATCAAACAGTTGTGTATCTCTCCATAGCATGCATGCATGCATCTTCTTTTTCCTTTTTCTTTTTCCTTTTGAGGCCGCCTGTGTTTTTTTTATATGCTAGCATTAATATCTAGATTCTCTGTAGCTCTTGTGAGGGAATGCCTGTCTGTCAAACTGCTAATGGGTGACCTGTGGTAGCAGGATTCCTTCATCTGGGGCTCGTGCCTTCTCCTGGCAAAGAAAAGCTAGTAAAATGCAAACTCTTAGTGGTGTTCTGGAGCCTCCAAAAACAGGATGAGCAACACTTGGCTGAGTCCTTGTCATCCAGCTACCATACAATCTGTATGGATGGATATACCATACTATGACTGGAGGATGGAGTTATAGCGTCAAGTGTACAACACAAGCCTGACCGCCAGCATTGTACCTTGGCAGATCATGTTACTGCTTTGGAAATTTGCACAGCTGAGTCGAGCAGAGAGCTATGACCAGGGAAAAAAACCCTCTTTATTACAAGGCTGGACCAGTTCCCATCTCTCCTCTTTAGTGCTCGGGACAGAGGAGTGAGAGTAACAGAGCTCTGGGTCCCAAGGTGAGACCTAGCACCGTACAACAGGCACTGCTGGACAGACTTGCAGGCTGAGTGACTGGTAATGTATCCAAGTCCTTAGAGCTTCTCTTCATTTAACAGAGGTAAAGTGAGAGTATTTTACCAAAGTTCAGCCACTTTCCGTAACAGTGACTAAACTAAGTATAAAACAGGACAGCTAGCAAAGCAAAACCAAATCCAGCTGAAATCAACGTTTGCGTTATTCCTGGATTGCCATTTAGTAATCAAATTAGTTAAATCATTCAATGAATAAACAAAGTCACTGCCCTTTTAATTCCTATGGTGAGATGTAAGGAGATGGATATTTCTGTAATTAGAAGGCAACATTGAATAATTTCACCCAAGACAAATGCATCTGTAAGTTGGAGGTGGTAAAAATATTTTAATACTGCAACTGGGGAAATGTAGCCTTAAAGCTAACTGCAAAGTTTCTCCTTTAGACTTTAGTTATTGTGTGCTGATTTTTAACTTTTTTTCCCTGCATCCTGAAAGATGGTACCTTTGACTTTTGTGGGTTGTAGAAGACAGGTGTCTGCTGGTGCCTGGACTTTATCTGCCAGAGGGTTGTGTTGTAAGTCTCCTGGGCCCAAAGGCTGAAGTTTCTCTGCTATACTGCACCCACTACTCTTTAAAATTCTTCACTGATTTGCTTTTTAAACTGTCAGTCTTTTAGCCACAACAGACTCCTTCACTGGCATTTCTTCCTGAAAGGGTGGCGTAGGGTCTGCAAGCTGGTACCTGTGCAGTCTGTCCTGAATCTCAAATTTGCTTACTTCTGCCAGTGATTGTTATAGCCTTTGTATTATACAAGTCCTCATTTTTCAACAAAACAGAGTTTGGAATCCATGCAGAATGTTTATCTTTTAAAGTTGTTTTGGGTTTTGTTTTTTTGGGGTGAACAACAAAAGTGATGCAACTTTTTTTAAAGGATAAACTCATTTTGAAGAATAAAATTAGGGAAATTTTCTGTGAAATCAGCTCTTGGGTTTTTTTTCTGATTGGATTTACAACAGTGTATGAATTTCAGGGAAGCGACTTTATTTCTACAATCATGCCAGTTAGCCTAGAACCGAAGGGCTCACCTAAATCTATAGCAGACAGGCCTCTTTAGTAAAACTTTGGTTTAATTTAGCCTCTGAACATTTTTTTCCATTTGTGTAATGCATGTTGGAAAACACCAACGTCCTGACCCATTGGAGAAATTCTAGAAATTTTATTGGAGTTCCCTCTTGTAACGCTTTTGGTGTCTGTGGAAGCTCAGCACAAAGAGGACTGACTGCTGTCCCCCAGGACGTTCCTTGGCATGGCGTAGCAGATCTCGTAACAGGATTTGTCACTTTAATGTGATTCCCTCTGGCCAGCCATTAGCAAAATATTGCTGCTCACTCAAAATTCTTCATCTCCTATGTAAGCAGCAAAATAAGTGCTTTGATTTTCTATTTTACTTTTTCCCCCCAAATTTTTGGTGCAAGTCACAGCACGTTTGTGAACTGTTCTTTGTGATCCCTTAAAATGCCTCCTTTGATGTCCATATTCCAAAGCACATCCACTAACACGCAAGAGAAAACCCAAATCTGCCTCTGTGTGTCTGTCCACCCTGTTATGCTCAAACAGTATCTGGAGTCACCGACCACTCTGAAACATTAGCTCATGTGCTGTTCCTTTAAAATAGCGGGGAAAAAAAGAATTTCATACTTGGTACAAATGCATGCTGAGAGCAAGATGTGGGATGAAAGGCTTGTGGAGCCAGAAGGAAGTGTTCAGCTCAGCCTGTGAGAGCACTGCCAACTTTTCAGATGCAGAAGAGGCATAGCGAACCATTTCAAGTCCAGCGCTATTAGGAGAAATCTAATTGAGGTTTTCTTTGATGCGAATAGCATTTGTTTTTTCTATACAGTTCTTTCATTAAAAATCAGTATTTCCAACCGCTGGCTAGGAAATGTACCATTGCCTTTTTAGATATCCCCCCCCCCTAAATATAGAAATACTTTAAATACCATTGTAGCATGCTGAAAGTAAATATTAGGAGACTTTGTAGGTGGCATGAAAGGAAAAATGATTTTCATAGACATGCCTTTGAGGGACTCTACCCTGCTTTAAAAGGGGTGGCAGTGAGAGGCGGGAGAAAGATGCTTGGTCTGTATTGCTTTTCCCTTAGAGACACTAACATCAAAAGTCAGTATTTGATAAGTTACCTTTCCTCTGTGTTAACCCAGTTTTGCAGCTATTTGAGAAAGAAGGTATTGGAGCACTGTCTAAATGTGTAATTTTAAAAGATGATTACTGAAAGACAGTGGGTTTTGATATTTAGTGTGGGATTTATATTGCCAAATTCAAACCTAAATGTAGGTGTTAAGTCTGAGCTAATCATGTAAATCCTGTAGGCTCTTTCTACAGGCTGGAGATAGAGAGTGACTCATCCCATGGTAACATGTTTTTAGCTTTCTCTGCTGTTCGTGGAGGCAGCTTCTCTGGCTAAACCAGATCCCTCTTGTTTAGAGGGCCAAAGTCCTACCATTGGACTTTGGACTCTAGGTTTTGTCAAAATGCCTATGTCTTGATACTGGACAGCCTCCCCTTCATTTGTTATTTGCTATTGCTCTGATCTTATCTTTAATCCTGTGCATTGCTCTGAAGCATTGTCAATAAAAGCATAATTAAAAAAACCCACAACCCACAATGTGTTGAAGAAAAGTGTCAATGAAGTGCTAGAGAGATATCATCCCTCTGTCTTTAAGTATATTTAGCAAAATTATGACCTCTTATCTATAGCAGCACAAAGAATTTAGAAGAGAAATTTTGTCCTACATGTCATTTCTTGGGTGCCATGAGTTTCATGCACATGATTACTCGTCCTTCACATGTATTAGTGATGAAATCCAGAATTACTATGGGCAACATGCTTAATTGTGTGACTCAGTGGGTTGGTCCTGTGTTCCTCTGAATTACTCTACTTTTTCAGAACTGTTTGAGACCTTCGTTATTGCTTTAGGAAGTTACAGAGCTTGGGGTTTTTGTGAAGAATTTTCTTTTCATCTCTTCAAGGCTGAAAGGAAGAGGTTGAAATGTGCATTGCTCACAGGCAGCTTCACTTCACTACATGCTGCTCTGAGGATGCTTTCTGAATCTTTAAAATACGTTGTTTCTGGAGGAAGTGAAAATACTGAGACCTTTTTCCTGTGGGTCCAAAGCAGCTGTCGAGTCTCACATAATCATAACAGATCTGCTTTGCCAGCAAGGTTACAAATGTCACAGAGACAGCGTTTAATACGTTTTATTTTAATTAGACTTCATCTTGGCTCTGAACTCATTTGTTCATGTTCTCTTCCACATCCCTAAAATCACCCAAGCACTGTAAATTCTCAAATAAAAGGCAATTATTATTGATGCCACAAAAGTTAACTTCCTGTTGGCTGGCACACAAAGCAGGTATTTAATTTCTGACTTTCTTTTGGTTTTTAATTTGACAGAGATCTATTGGTGTTTCAGAAAATATTTATTTTTCTCCTTTACAGGCTTACAGATTTTCTCAGCTTCCTGAGATGGTAATGGGTTCTCCTCCTCCTCCTGTCCCTCCCAGAACAGGTCCTGTGGCTGTTGCCTCTCTCAGGAGGTATTTATCTGTTGTTTTATTTTAGGTATGAACTCTAAAAACCACTGTTGTAATAATAACTGGGGCAAACCCTGAAGGGGCACTTAGAAGCCACTTACAAGGCACACATTCATGAAATTGGAAACATGTTGTTTTTATTTCATTTTAACATGAAGAGGAAAGGAATAACAATGAATTTTCTCTTCTATTAGCTAATCAGTTTCAATAAAATTAGGAAATCCAGGCTCCGATTTCTTTTAAAACATGCTTTGCCTCAACTCGCATAATGGTGTATTGTATTGCAGATGTGTGGTAGATAATTTCCCTGTCATTCTCCCTGCTTTTCTCTATTGTAAGGACTTGCAACAGGATATGGATGAATTGTAAGATGTCTCTCGGTACCCCGGGTCTGGGGATTTCTGCCTAGCTTTCAGATATCACATATCTGCGTTTCTGAAGCCAAATACATGCAAAAGCCTGCTTGCCTTAGCTCAGTGCATACATTTGGCCTCTTCCTCACAGTAAGGCACTCTATAAAATGTATTTCAAGGAATTCTTACACTTCTGTGGTGGATGAACTCATTTAGCCCTCAGTGCTGTGCTGTTAGGTACTGCCTGGTGCCAACTACAATTCGAGGCACTGCAGGCCTGCTCAGAGCTGCTGTGGAGCACCGAGGCCAAAGGAAACTTTTCTGAGTGGCTGCTAATGATATCGTAACTGCGTCCAAATATTCAGGATACGGACACTGTTGACATATTCTTGTTCATCCATTACATTTTAGCTCTAAAGCAACTGGGACACACCATTTCAAAAGATGTTAGTACTTCCCAAGTGCAGTTAATGTTATTTACCATAGTAGTCTCCTACAATATGATACCATGTCATATATGCTGTAGTAATATGGTATTGTCTACAGTCTTGTGTTGCTGAACTATGGTAAAGCTCTAGTTTTTGTGTTACATGTCACAGGCAGTTGTTTGAAGCAGCAAGCAAAGCCTCTATGAAATGGTAATAACATGCTTTAGCAAAGTAGCGACCAGGCTGAAGAAGGTGTTCTCAGACTTCTCCAGACTTACTGTTCTCCAGTTGTTCTCCAAATTTCTGTCATGCCAGAGCAAAATCAGATGGCTCCTTCCTAGCTGGCTTGTCATACTGTAGCTGATAGGCATGTATATGGCTATGAATCTAATTTGTCAGTCAGAAGGACAAAAGTTTCTATTTTTTTCTTTCTTGATGCACAGGTCTACATCAGATATTGGCAGCAAAGTGAGAATACCTGAGTCCAGTGGGGCAGATCAGGCCCAGCATCATGATCAGGCATCTTTTGCACCTGGTTCAAGAGCTCCGATGTCTGTTGGTCCACTTGATCAATCAGCTTTTCACTCAGGTGAAACAACAGTGCAGACCCAACTTGCAGCTTTGAGACCCTCGATTTTTTATTGCATATAAATGAATGTATGGGCTATAGCAAATACAGATGATTATTTGGAGAAAGACTGTATTAGGTGTTTTTTTTCTGGTGCAACTGAAGGAGACCTAAAAAGGATTGCTCCTTTGTAAATGCAGCATCAGCTGCATTGTAGAATACTACTCATTCTGCAGAAGCACCAGAAAATGGTCATTTCTGAACGTAAGACCCAGCAGTAATGTACCAGATGGTCTTTGTTCAAGTATGGCATTCTGCTGGCTCACTGATAAGGACTCTGAATTATTAAAGCCCAGTAAAACAGTTCATCTGTACCACAAAATCCGTTGGAATTTTTAGCACTGGTACAGAGGGTGTTGGCTGGCAAAAGCAGAAGTTGCAGTATTGGGACTGCGGTGTGACTT
This sequence comes from Ciconia boyciana, assembly GCF_034638445.1. Classification (NCBI taxonomy): domain Eukaryota; kingdom Metazoa; phylum Chordata; class Aves; order Ciconiiformes; family Ciconiidae; genus Ciconia; species Ciconia boyciana. Next base: position 9,873,258 of record NC_132939.1, read on the forward strand.
GTGTGTTGTGTTACACCATGCACAGAAACAAGCAAAGCGGGAGAGATGGGTAACAGGGTTTTGAGGGGCATGGAGAAATGAGGTGGATCTTTCCATAATTTTATCAGTCAAGAATGTCAGGCCAAGTGCTTGAAAACAGAGTATGTACAATGGAGCTGTAAGTAGTACTGCAGAAGGAGGCTTAATGGCATTCAGCTCTGCTTGGTTTGTAAGGAAAAGGAGGAAAAACAAGTGGACATGAAGAATAGTGTGTGCGAGACTAAGGTTTTCCAACCTGACCATGGGATGAGTTTTGAGACTCCCTATTTCCTCTTGAGAAACTTAACCCCTAGTCTTGTCACAACAAGTGAGCTGCTGAGGGGGTAAGTTGAAGATGTGTGCCCCCTTCCCTTCCAAACACAAGGCAGCAGTGCTTTTGTGTAGTCAAAGGTAATCCATTAGCTCGTCTCCCCTCCTATGTTGGAGAAATTAGTTCCTGCTCAAGTGCAGAACTTGTTTTGGGTCTAAATGTCCCAGTTTTAAAGGCTTAGTGAGTTCCTGGTCCTTTTGATACGAATCTTGTTTATGAATGCATTGATTTAATCATGAGATCAAGCTGATACACTGTTTTGGTGATATCTGGATAACATTTAGCTGGGAAAATATTTGAAATAGCTTCTTATTGGCAAACTATGTTTTCTTGAAGAGCTATAGAAAAGAGCTTACAAGATTAAAAAAAATTTACATTGTCAGTTCAAAGTTTTGAAATTAGTAGTTTATTAGACATTGCTCTGTTAATCTGCCAGAAAAATTTATTTCTTAGCTTGCTCAGAAGTAATAGTTATCTGCATTGTATTCAACACCTACTGAGAATAATAATGTAGATATGCAAATCTGTTGTCAATTAATTAAATACAGTAGGTTTGAAAGATCCATTCTGCTCTCACTTCTTGTCATACCTCTGCCAACGGTGCATGTGAATCTGAAAAGAGCAGATGCTCACCCTTTTGTTTTAAAGCATTTCAAGCTATAAAATATGCCACGATACCAAGAGCTCTTTCTTCATGTCTGCAGTAATCTGTTCTGTGTGATATACTTTTTTATAATTTCCAGTGATGTGCAGATTTTATTGCTGTATGTTAAAAACAGGTATGTTGTGTTACCACTGAAGAGTGGCTGCATTTCAGAAGAGACAGCGACCTCTGTGTACACTGAGGAGCTTGCCAGAATTATTCTGGGGGTAGTTGGAGGAAACTTTCATATATGATAGATGCTACAAATGGCTATAATAAAGGGAAAGACAAAGAGAGTTGTAAGAAACCTGCAAGTGTAATACAAACAAGGATTTCTAAAGTTCTGATAGGAAAATAAAGTTTTATTGCCTCAATAGATGAAGAAACATTGCTGCAGGTGCTGATTTGGCATGAAACAGCCGAATGGGCTCATGCAGCCCATCAACATCAGCTTTAAGATAATGATGTGGTAAGAATTGGGTTAAGGTATTACATCAGCTAATTGAGTGTTCATTTTGAATAGTAGCTCATTTTGCTGTAGTTAAATCAAAAGAGCATTTTGGTGTAGAAGCCATGTGTCATCTACAGGAGCAGCACTTTCTTCTCCGTACAATGTGTGAAGAATACTTATTTCCAGCCTTGCTAACTCATTTAAAGTAGCAGCCCTTGTGCTGCCTATGACCTGGGAAGAACAAAGATCGCCCACACCTCTTCTCTTAGCCCACCTCCTTGCAAACCAAGGGGCTGGAGGAACTGGGATAGAGGTCCTCTGAGATACCCTGTAGCTACCTGCCGTGCAGCCATACATCATAGATCCCACTGGTCCATAGCAATTCCACAGCGACTGCTTCTCTGAGGGCTGGGTGACCTCAGCATCCTCCCTGACATAGTGCCTTTTCACCTACAACCCGATGTCAAAATGAAAGCTAGGACTTAGTCCCTAACAGTAGAAAACACTGTGTAACTGTAAAGAGTTTTTAGTCCATATTTTGGATGACACATCCCTCATTTTTCTTCCATTTTTTTTCTAAATTGTTTTTTTTGAGACAATGTTGAAACAGATGATATGTTTCTGATCTGGAGGCAATTGTGCTACAAAATATATTTTTCTCCTCTTTGCATGCCCTGATTGCATGCATAGCCCTTCTGGCCTAGGACTGCATGGGAGGTTGTTGAGAACCTATAAATTGCTGGGTTTGTGGAGACTGCTTTGGGGATGGGTGTCACTGTTCGAGTCTTTCTATCTCTATGTACAAGCCCATGCAGCGTTCCCAGTATCTATCAGAGGAAGCAGCGTAACCCTCTTGCAGAGTGTTCAGAAGTGAGGATGTGCCAGGGCTGTGAATTACATTCTGGGGGGCAGATATTTGAAGCAGCCAGTAAGTGATGCTAATTTCTATCAATTATTCTGTTTGAAGTTTGGGGGAATGCCCATGTCTTGCCATTTTGTCAGTACCTCTTATGCAGTGGTATCATATCTGCTGAGGACAATTAGTGGCAATATTCAAATGATGTGCAGTTGGAGGGGAGAGGAATTGTATTTTCTCTGCATTGACTTTAGTACAGAGCCAGTGCCCATCTGTGCAACGTTACTGTACTTCCATTTCTCAGCGAAAAGAAGTTGTACTTTATTGTGTTCTTATGGGGTTTACTGGCTCTTCTGCTTTCACATAAATGATGTTATTTTTGCTATATTCTGTGAATCTGAGAAGTAAAATACATGTCCATGTATTATAACTGAGTACTCAAAGCACACCGTCCACACGCTGTATTTACTACCTGATAAAGATGATACAGAGCTTTCCCACCCAGGATTTAGGAATGAGGATTTTATGACCATAGTGTAGCAGTGGTACACTGCTGGTGTCTGTCTTCGAGTGTAAGTCAACACTAGAGGAAGGAAGTCTTACTGGACAAGCAAGTTGTTTCTATTTTATTCTAAACTTAGAAAATACATGGAGTTATGATGGTTTTTCTCAAGGAAAATAGTGGGAGCACACAATAAGATGCTGGTCTTCCAGACAGCCTAGTTATATCATGTGGATAATCTGAGTAATTGCAGCAAGAACCACATTGTTCCATGCATCTCTGTGAGACCCAGGAATAAACCCTACCTGAAAGAGCAGATGTAACTATATCCAGAGATTTGGCTGAACCTCATACTAGGAAGGCTGGTTTCTCCCACCCAACTTGGAGTATGATAGTGGAATTTTAGTAGAAGGCTTCCTGGACATACCTATGCATACATCTTGATCAAGACATGACAAAACAGATTTGGTGTCAAGAAGTTTCCTTGGAAATATTTAAGTTGTAGCTGCATAATTTATTGCAGTCATAGACTGTTCCTGGAAAAGGAATTGAGCAGGTAGAGCCTTGGTATTTTTTTATGGCAGCATTGAAGCTTTGTGATGGGGTTGTTGAAATTACAGCCTTTCAAATGTATCTCTCACTCATTTTTGTAGGTTTTGTGCCTAGAGATATTAAGACGGTTTTACTGTGTACACTGAATGCTCTAAAACCTGCTGTAGAAAAGAAAGGTGCACTACTCTGAAACCCATGGTAACAACAGCTAAAAATTGAATACAAGGAAGCAAGTGTAAGAGGGGAAAAAAGCCTTTTTTTTCTAATGATTCAAACTTTTGATGAAGATCAGTTGTTACAAGGATCAAGTCTTAAGGACTAAGTCCTCATATCTTTATCTGAAGGCTATGCATGATAACATAGACAACTGGAAATCTTGCCTTCTCCAGTATTTCCCAGTATTATAGAGATGTTCTAGTCAGATGGTGGGAGCCTTACATCCAACCGATGGTGATCATGTTCTCACCAATTAAAAAACAACAACAACAAAAAGACTGAGGCCAGTTACTCCATAAGCATTATCTTCTAATTTATAACTGAAAATGTGCGCTATTAATTATATCTACTCTCTTTCTTAATAGGAAATACCGTACCAGCAGTGTTTGCCATACCAGCAGCAAACCGACCTGGCTTCACAGGCTATTTTATCCCAACACCACCCACCGCATACAGGAACCAAGCCTGGATGCCCTATGCTGGAGAGAATGAATTACCAGGGCAGTGGGCAGACTCAGTAAGCATCCTTGCTTTTCTAACTACATATGCTTTCTGTGATTTGCAGAGGGGGGGGTTTAAGCAATGCTAAGTGATCAGCATAATTCTTCCTTGAATGGTAATAATATCTAGTAGTGAAAAGTTATGAGAGGGGGCATAGATACCTTAGCTGTCCATCCTGTGAACTGTAAGTAAAGTCTTTTAGAGAGTTAAATCATTCACTAGGTTAGGGGCTGGCACCCGTTCAAAACTGGTGAATTAGGTACCACTTTTCTTTCCCAAGACAGAGGTTAAATGTTTGGATAGGCACGTGGCAGGAGTAGGTGATGCTGCCTCTCAAGGTGGCCTTGTGCTGTTTGGAAGCTGGGGAGCATCTTTCCCTCCTGTAAGGTCCTCCCAAGAGAGCCCGGCTCCCAAATCCTAGCTCCCGGCTCTGCCGCAGCCCTGCTGTGCAGTGTTTCAAGTCCTCCTGCAGGCTGCAGTGACAGAACATAAATTAAATAATTAATTGCACAATCCTAGTCTGGGACAGATGTAATTTTTAGCTCGAAGTATACCTACATTTCAAGGAAATGAAGTTGAGACATCCTAAGATGAATTGCAGTAGTTTATCATGTTTGAAACAATTTATAAAATTTAGGGCTTTTTTTCAACTAGGAAAAAAAAGATCAATTCTGCTGCTTGAGCTCACATCTTGGTATTTATGCAGAACCAATTCAGCTAAACAAACTGGGAGATGGATTCTATTTCCTTGTGCACATCATCAACAGAATATTTTAGTGAATTGCAGTTGGAGTCTAATAGTTGGCTTTGAGCAGCTAAGCAAGAGACAACACGGTCATATAAATGTTCCTGGGGGCAGCTGTTTATTGCTAAATCTTTATTACTGCTCCTGATGCCTGCGAGGAAAAGAATTCAGTTTGACTGTCAGATGCAAGTCTGAACTTGTAGGCTGACTGTCAAGAAAAAAGTAGTATGTTCATCTGTAAGCTGAGGACATCTGCTGATGTGCCCCTGACACCTGGAGGCTTTTAATGCCATCATACAGATTCCCTTCCCAGAGCCGCCCTTTAAAGCATGGAAACCCTTTTTCTTTTCATTGGGGTTTTTTTTTGGGGGGGGGTGGGTGGTGGGGTGGGGTGGTTGTAGTTGTTTTTAACCCTACTGACATTTTAAATCCAGGAGGCCCATTGTGTCTGAGCAATCATTTTAAACTTTTTCTTTAAGAAGAAGGAGAAAAAAACCAAAAACAAAACAGGAAAAGTATTTTACTTGTCTTCCATTCTTTTTCCCTTTTGTATCCCTACTCCTCGGCTTCAGTCTCATGAAAAAAGTGTCAGATACCGCTTGTCAAAAGGGGAGACTGAAAACAAACTTGCCAAAACTGGAACACAAGTCTCCAGCCCCCAGTTCCTTCCTCTGGAAGAAGAGTGTAACCCTGATGTGGGTTTCCCTGTCTTCAGGGAAAGAGGTGGGAAGAGCAGTTAGTGCTGGTGGACCGTACACAGAGGAATGGATTGGGATGCGAGAAGCTGTCTGAAAAATAACTGTGGCAATATAGCATTCAAAGGAAACAAATATTCCTTTTAACTTCACTTACCCATTACAGAGTTTTAACAAGTTCTTGTCACTCAGACTTTCAGCCCTCCTGTGACTTTGCAGGAGAAGAGGAAAAAATGTAAGCCCAAAACACTTCAGTTTCTACAATGAATTTGCACCTCCCAATTACTGCAAATCTGTCAAGAAATTTCCTTTATTAGAAAATCATTACTAGAGGAACTAGTAATAGTGTTAGCAACATAATACAGTCAGAAAGCCTGAATAAAACTGCAAAAAATAAAGATCTAAAGTAATACCCAGAGTTTGAGTTTCTGGATGCTTTCTGGTTTCTGAGCCTCTAGATTATACCCTGATCATGCTTCCAAGGTTTTCTTTACACTTAGTAAGAACAGAGGCTTAATATCTATAAGGTGAGAATTGAAATTCTTTACTTTTCATGCATTTCCACTAGCTGGACTGTAAACAAGGGGACATAGGAAACAGGAGATTTGACCACAAAGAATTATTTTATAAGCTCAATTTACTGTAATGTACTATTTTCTCAGTTTAAAAGGTAAGTATTGAAGCACTAAGTTTTGTGGGAGAAGGGAACTGTGTCCAACAACATTTACTTTCCAAACTGCTGGATGCTGCTTAGTGAAAGTAGTAACCTGGTGGCCTCTAGTGGTGTGTTCACATGTTGTACTACTAAAATGTTTGTCTTTTGAATGATCTGTTGTAAACTAAACAGAGGCAACTGCATTTAAAGATCATTTTCATATCATGCCTGCTTCCTGTGTTTGTCTCATCACATCATACTGAACGTGTTTGACATTCTCTTAATCGCTTGATGATATCCAAGATCATATAGAGCATGTGTAAATCCTAGTAGTCAGGTTTTCAGAGGTTCTTAGATGCCTGAAGTGGTAGGATTTTCAAAAGCACCCAAGGGGTTGTTAAACTCTCACAGGGCCAGAGCCAAAATGGGATTTAAGCCAAAGTCCACAGCTGTCACTCTGAAGTCCACGCTGAGGTCCCATGTTCCCCAGAAGGTATATAAAATTGGCAGATGGTTCACATCTTGACATTTCAGTCTGCTTGCAGACACCTAAAATTCTGAAATTCTGCTTCAGGCGTACCCACCAAAGCCTTAGTCCTGGTGGGCGAAGCACCTTACACCTCAGCCTGACTGAAATCCAAAAATTAGCAGACATATCTGCCTGGCCACCTGTATTATATGCTTATATAAGACCTTAATGTATTTGGAAAGTCAAAAATGTGCTTTTCCCATTTAAAGCAAAAAGAATTACAAAGCTAACTTTCTAGTGATTAAACATTGTGGAAACTTATCACTTAACTTGTAAGTGATAGTTAGATAGAAGTGTATAGTGTAGATAAGTGTAGTTTTCTGAGTCAGTTCACAAAAAAGCATCACTGAACTTTCCTTACTTGTCATCGGCATGGACTAGAATGATCAGCTGGTAAGCTTTTTCTCAAAGAGAAATTATCTTGTCCTAGTAATAGGTTATGGGTTGCCTTCTGAAACAACATAAAGCCTTCTTCAAAACAAAGGGCCGTAGATTCCTGTTTTATAGACTTTTGCAAAACATAAATAGTATTTTTATTTGATGCATTAAAAACTTGAGGACTATAAAGACTGGTATCGTGGTTCGTGGATTTGTGAAGGAAATTTAATATCTCACAGTGACTAAAGGGCCTACGCTATTATTTTAGTTTTAGCCAGTGTAACGTGGGGCTGAAATCAGTGAAATTACAACAGAGTAAAATTGTGAATCCCCCATGTAATTCTGTTAAATGTGGCCAGAAATCCTGATACTTCTGAGAAGACAAACCTTCTTTTCAGTGTTGAGTTTCCAGGTTGGCATATCTGAGCTTAGCCCTGTTGTCTGGATCTAGTGAGTTTTTGTTAGGAACGGTAAGTCCAGAGACTTGGCTGACTTGGATTAGACAGTGGCTGCAAATCAGCGAACTCTACTTTTCTGTTCTAGGCTTTTCGGTGTCCTGAAACGTAGCGGTGCTGTCTGTTTAAAACTGAAATGTTTAGGAGGAGGAATAGTAAGTGGACAACACACTTTCAGAAAAGCCTTCTCCCTTTGACTTTTTGTAGTGATGATAAATTAGGACATGCAATGTTTCCCCTGCAAAGTGTTTTTGCTGCCACAGTCTGGGGAGTTGAGTACCCAGTACATTGACATATGTGCTTAAACGGCACATGCCAAGATAGACATTTGTAAACGGACGCTTAGGAGTATGAAGTTTATATTCTCTTCATATGGTCCTATCTGTTACATCTCATTCTGCCCCGGGGAGGTTTGTGTTACCTGGCAGGTGGCACTACGGATCAACTGTTCTGTATAATTTTGTGTAATTACAATGCCCTACAGGTTCCACTACCTGGATACATTGAGGCTTATCCGAGGCCCCGCTACCAACATAATTCTCCTTCGCGACTTCCTCGCCAATACAGCCAGCAAGCGAGCATGCATCCCAGCCTGGAACAAGCTCCTTTGCCGTCCACCGCAGCTTCTCAGCAGAGCCTGACAGAAAATGACCCATCCGATGCTCCTCTCACCAACATTTCCACAGCTGCCCTCGTAAAGGCAATAAGAGAAGAAGTTGCTAAACTGGCCAAGAAGCAAACAGATATGTTTGAGTTCCAGGTCTAATATCTTTTGTGCACAGTAGTTGTATCACGCAACCTGGGGTAGCCAAGAAAGCGGCTCCTTTAATTTTCAATATAAACTTGCTGTGAATTGTGCCGAAGTGATGGCATTTTTCTCTGTCTGAAAAGTCAACACTATGAAATGACTTAAAGTAGAGCAACAGGACTCTGAAGATAACGGAATTCTGCTTGCCAGCTAAGGAAATGCTGCCAGATAACTGTTTAACACAGATAAGATTGATCATATGCAACTGTTTGTCACTTAGCTCTTGTATTATGACCCATCATCACTAAAGACGCTGCTGAACGTGTCTGCGCCACATGATGTTTCATTTGCAGGCCCAAAGGTAGAGCTGCTGAAAACAACTTCTGCATGTCAAAACTTTGATTAAAGAAGAAAATACAGTAGAAGACGGTTAGCTAAAGGCCACGGTAGGTGTGGTGGTGGCCATGTTAATTGTTTGCTGCAGGACATTGTATAAGGGATGCTGATTTCAGCAATGCAGAGTCATTCAGCCTTTTCATTCTAGAGACCGTATTCAAACCAAAAGAATTTGAGATGAGTAAGTAATACAAATAAATGTCCTGTAAATAGCCCCAATTCTCCTCATCCTATTAACAGTACAAAGAAGTGAAAGAAGAGAAGACTGTGAAGAAGGTTAATGATATTTTGATAAGGTGGCTACCTTGTCCCTGAATGGCACTGATGATTTATGGAGGAGATTTTTTTTTCAGCGTGAGAGAATACAATGCACGAAGAGCCAACAAAGGATATTGGTGCTAGAAGCTTCCAGGAGAAATGAAAAAAGGTTATTTGCATTTGCTCTATATTCAGGCTTTTCACTCTGAATACATGTGAAGCTGGTAAACCTGAGACCTTTGAGCAAGGCTTTCCAACCTGGAATAATGAACACACCTGCTTGGACAAGAAAACCTCTGTTTAATACAGTGCTTTTTTCTCTTTCTTAAACAATGCTGTCTACTAAAGTGATGCCAGAAAGTGCTACCTGAAGCTGCAGTTGATTTTGATTATGCTGGAATAGTGAATGCACACCTAGGAAGTTCTGAATGTATAGGACCTGATTATTATATTAACATGTAAATAAGTAAACGGTTACGTGGATTAACAAAAATACTAATGTTCTGTGCAAAAGAGAGCATTTCCAGAAATTATGCTGACTTTATATTGTGCAAGATGAAGGTCACTAATTGTTAAACTGCATTGTTGTATGAATCCAATCCCAAAAGAAAATCACAGTTGAATGCGACAATAGTTGTACAAAACAGTTGGAGATCATGAACAATTGTTTTCAGTTCCTTTGGCAATTAGCTTCGGGAGCTGAAGTTTTTGCAAAATACGTTGTGTTGGGCATGTTTGATGTCAACTGGAGTTAAAGGCAATGTCCTTCATTTCAGTAAGTTATTTAGTCATCCTTAATTGCTTATGCTGTTTTGTCTGATCATTTCATTTCCCTGAGTTTCTTTGGTCTTTACTGAGGTGAGAAAGGGAACTTGGTTTAGCTTTTTGGCCATCAGTAAAATAAGAGGAGAAGGAGACAGGAGACTAGAATAGAAGATAGAAGAAGAAATTGATGAAGCACAAACTTTCAAGGCAGAGCTATTTTTTTCCCAAATAATTATATCACAAACCCTGATTGAGATTGTGATACATAATTATCCTAGAATATACAGATATCTTCTGCTCCAATACCTTAAATATTGCAGAAGCTTTTGGAATGCTAGCTAATATTTCAACAAATGTGAAATTTCATTTTTATTATTTTAAAATCAGATATAAATAAAATGTATTTTTGTAATTTCTATGTATATATGTGCTGTATATTTATATGTGACTAGTCTGCTATCGTCAGAAAATTTCCATAAACCAAGTGCAAAAAAAAGAAAAAAAAAAAACCCTAGTAATTTTAATGATCAATATAAACATGCTATGTCTGGAGTACACAAATATACATTTGGGTGACTTGGATACTAAACAACCAAAGAAACTCAATCTTTCATATAAATATAAGTCTAGTAAAGGCAGACTGCTGTCTCAGTTACCTGTCAGCTAGTACTGATCTTATCAGTGTAATACAATACATCCAAATGTGTTTTTCTGTTGAATTAATAGCTGCCTAAGAGTATCACACTTTAAAATAACAACTAAAAATACTGCACCAAACTCAGCGTGCCAAAAAAAGACTAGTTCTGGTTGGCTTCAGTGGGAACTTCACTCGCTGAGAGCAAGGGTGAGTTTCTCTATTAGGATTCGTCTATACGTGAAAGTTTCACTCGAATCCCTTGAATAATATTCTGCTTATTTTTCAGTCATTTAAATCACTGTAACATCATTACAGACATAACTGAAGAGTGGCTTACTTTTATTTAGCCTAAGCTGGTTCATAACTGGCTTAAGCTAATTTGGTAAGTGAAATCTACGCTAAATTGTGCCAGCCACATTTTACATCGGCTTTATTACCTCAGTTTTTGAATGATTCCTCTATTTATCCCAGTGGAATTTTGCAAGTACGTAGGCCCTTCTATGCAACGGGAGTGAAATGCTCTGTGAAATAAATTTCTGTATCTTAGACTCCAGTTTTGCAGAATTATCCTAAAGTTATCCTGCAAGCATGGAAGCAGCAGCAATCATGTGGATGGGAGTGCTGAAGCAATATAGCTGGGAAGGGTAATGTTACGACGTATTCCCAAAAGAGTCACAGGAGGTAGGACGTACCAGATTTAAACAGCATCTTTGGGACACTTAGTTCTGCTTGTAAATCTGTACCAATTCTTAAATGTAAGCGATTTAGTAGTTCTATCGAAAAATGTGTGAGGATAAAGCCAAGCATATATCTTGCCATACTGGACATCAAAAAGTTTGGAAATTACCTAACTGTACAGGGTTTGAATGCCTACATGCAAACAAAATGAACAAATAGAAAAACCCCAAATAAAAATGTTTAAATAGCCTTCTAGAAAGACAAACCATTTCAGTAAAGTTAAACAAAGTACTCTTCATACTACTGAGGAAGACCTGTTAGACTTTCAAAATTAATTTTGTTTGGTATTGTATCGATGATGTGCAGTCTATTGAATATTCCTTCAACCATCACTCTAAAACCATTGTGGTGCACTTTAATCACAAAGACATTTTACATTCTTCATTCATAATGGCGTTTTATCTTGTTTGTAATATGTTTCTGTATTTTTTTTTAAGTACAAAGTAAGATTATATCAAGACAGTAAGGACATTCCTGGGAAAGAAAAATCATGCTGTAATATTTATACTGTCTGAGCACAAAGCAATGATAAAGTGAAAATATAGTGTACAAATAATTTGTAATATAATAAACATTTTGTATGGCTACAGTTACAATATAGTTTTTCAATATTGATTTCAAAGACGAAAGTATACCTGTTTAAAGTTATAACCTCATCAAAATATATTCATGCCATTTTTACTGATAAAAATATAGTCATTAAGGTTTTTCTACTAAATGTCCCAATTTTCTTTAAAATTATGTTAAATGTTTAGGTGAAAATACTGTTTTCTGTGTACAAAAATGTTGATGTTCTGACCACTACTTGTCTTCAGACTTGTAAATCATCAGTAGACACATCTGTAAATGAAATGCACATAAAATTACTTCTCGGTATGTGTGTAATGACCACTCTCAGTAGGTATACTGTGTGTGACATTTATTAACATCAGAAGAACAGTAACTTTAAGAGGATAAGAGGGTACTCTTTGACAGTCATTTTTTGAGAAAAACATATTATCTGGATTTAAGAGAAGCTCTAGCACTCAGTGTAGAAATGTGAATAATATTTGTATCTAATAATCATGAATAGAACTTGATAGAAATGCACGTAAATCCTCTATATAGAAATGGGGAAATTATCATAAGTTATGATCCTTTCTTTTTCAGGCTAACTTTGAAAAGGTGAGACATGGAGGAAAGAAAATGTAAGATAAAAATGTGAAGCAGGTAGAAAAAGCAGCATTGGACTGAGTGACAGAACTGAAGTGAGGCCTCTGTCTTGTTTAAGGGAGGACACATACAAACTAACTAGAATTTTTGTTATATTTCAAGATTTCTGACTGTAAAGAATTAATTACATTTTAATGCACTTTTTTAGTCCTGCATTGCAAATAGATGCTGGCAGTGAGCTCTTGTAAAAGTCTGACGGAGCTTGAAAGCAGCAAGTTTTCTGAGCTAGCAGGAGAAGTCACTTCATTTTGCTGACCTTGTTCATCCTGTACATGTCTGAGCAGCTCTGAGTACTGTGTCCAAGGATGCTGTAAATCAGTTACGGTCCTGACCTTGCATTTCTTGTACATAAACAAATCTCAGTGGCTTCCCATACCTCACTGACGTGAAATGGGATAGGAAGAGAACAAGTGGGAGATATTATGAAGGCTATTAACAGGTCAGGAGTACCTTAATGGTCTGGAAGCCATGAATCTTCTCTTGCGTGCTATCTCATACCTACTAGAAAATGGTTGTGTTTGGCAGCTGTCCTCGGCAAGGTGCATTCCTTTCATTGTCAATGACCGATATGTATAAATTAAGACTCAGTCCTATCACAAGAGAGTGTATCAATTCACGCTTCCACTCCTTCGTGTAAGCCATGTGAATTCTTTCTGTAGCTCCACATGAGAGTGGCATAATTAACATGAGTGGTTTCCAGTTACTCAGAGTAATCTCTTGTAATAAAACACCAAGTAGTATGGCACCTTTATATATATATATATATATATATATATATATATATATATTCTACTACATCATTAGGAGGGGGAAAAAGATATGACCATACAGTATGTTAGTATATTAATACCATTAGCCTTTTTTTTTAAAGGCTTGTGAAAAAGGGAAAGTTCGGTCTGCTAGGATCAGGACTGCTCACTAGTCAGAGTGCATGCAGGGCAACAGCCCCCTTCTGCTCAGTACGCTGTTGTGGCTGATGGAGCAGATCTCTCCTCTCGCCACTTACTGCCCCACTGTAAATAGGTACAAGCACACGGCTTTTTTTCAGTCAGACAGTACTGAAAATAAGTATATGGGGTAAATAACATCTACCTAGTTCTCTGTGACTGCTCCAGATCCATTACTTGTCTGCTAAGTAAATTTTACAAAGCAGTGTGTGTTCAAAGAGAAATGAATTAGCTCAAGCTTGTTTACTATAATGTTATCTAGACTTAGCACTGTAGATGCTGTAACAGTGCTATATGGACTCAGTATGTCAAACAGTAACTCACACTTTCTGCGCTAGACTTTCTTTTCATGGGTTAACTTTTTGGCCATAACTCCAGGACTGAGTAAGATTATTTTTTTGCTTATCAAATTATTTCAAAGTTATATTTTTCCATTTTTAAGTGTAGGTGTGCAAAATGAGGATAAGAGTACTCATTTAGAATGCTTTTTTTTTTTGAACTCTTGCCTTTTTCTCACAAATAAATAATGCAAAACTTGACTTGTGGAAATTAGATTTATATAGGTCAGTAAATGAATGGGGTACTGACTTGCTCTTTAAAAGAAAGTTTCGAGATGGCTGAGTCATAAAGGCATACCTGGTTAATACTGCAGAATCTCTGTTGAGAAGAACTGTATTGAACATCCTCGATCAAAAATGTTTTGCCATGCCCAATGAGTGAAAAGCAATCAGAAACCTGTGCATCTGGGGACTCCTGTTATCCAGGAAAATTTTTGCTTGGGCTGTATACGAGACATGGGAGATGGGACAGGGATTTCAGTGGGGCTCTGAGGTGGGTAGACTACCCTCTGTAACACATCAGCCCTTTGAGTGGCCCCTAATACCAACAGAAGTAAAACCAACTGCCACCAATGTGGTATGGCAGAAAGGCGGTTTAGGTCTTGATTTTTAAAACTGTTGAGATGCCCCAAAATCATATAATATTTCATGTTTCAAAAATCACATTGATACCATACTCCTATTGAAAATCCTTAAGGATTTTCATATATATATACACACATATATATATAAATCTGTCCAAAAATATTTTTTTAAAACTAGTTCTTTGATCCATCTATTTGTCCCCATACATTTCAGGTTCCTTAAGGTGTACAGAGGCAGTAAAGAAGAGTTAGTTCTCAGTTTTTCTGCTATGAATGTCATGAAAGATGAGAAATGGGTTTTAAATACTTAGGTGGCCAAGTGTATAGCAGATGTCTCGAATAATTACAAATACCATGAGGAGATGTTTCAGGAATTTGATTTTTTTGCATTTGTTAAAAATAGTTCTTGTCTTAAGAAGTGCCTGACTTTTCAAGAATTTCCATGCTTGATTCATTCCCAAGGAGTAGCTTGAAACTATATTGCATTCTGTAAATAATTTTGTAAATTTATAAATACACATTTACATACTAGGCAATAATGGGTCCAAAGGATTGTAAATCATACAGAAAGTTGATTCCACTGAGTACAATATTTAGAGAAGAGGTGATTTTTTTTCTTCCAAAGAATGTCCCTTTTCACTGCAGCTCAATGCACTTCTATGCTTTGTAAATCAGTGTCTAAACACTATAACACACATTGGCATCAGTTAAAATCTCATATATCTGGCAAGCAGCACTGACTTTTGCAGCATCCAGTGGGACCTTGTAAAGAGTGCCTGTGTATAAGATTATTTTTTTTAAACTATTAAAACAGAAATTTGTGGGTCCTTAACTCTGGCTTTTTGCAAGGAATCAGTGGCTTTTAGGTCCTGCATCACCATCAAACTTAGCCAATAGATACGTTGAGATGGGATGCAGCAGAATACAGCAGCCTATGCCAGGGATTCACCAGGATCTAAAAAGCAAGTGACTGTAGTAGAAGAATCAGTGGTAAACCTTCTATTTCAGCAGTGGATAGACACTAAGTAATTATGAATTGATTACTATGGCAGGTCAGAGAGTCTTGAAGTTAACTGCTTAGAATCAATTTTATGTATTTGGTTAGCTTTTGATTTCTTAATTTGTTTAAACAGCGCAAAAATAGCAACATTAACAGCGTATTCTATTTCAGAGTTATAAACATGGGAGATCTGAATGTAAGTAAACTTGAGGTTTATTCTTTGTCCTTGCCTTTATCTAATACTTTCAACACTGCAAGTAGGAAAAAAAACCCAAACCACTTTACCCTCCGCCAAATTAATTTTAGTATTTCTTTCTATGACAGAGAGACTGGGAAGGCTTTTTTCATTTCATGTTGGTGTTGGGTTCTTCAACCTGTATTCAAGGTCATATTTGATAGGAAAAAAAAAAAGACAGTGAAGCCAAAAATTTTTGAAAATAAGTTAGAACCCAACTTATTGAGGCTTGAATTTTGGTTTAGGATTTAGCAACCCAGCAGAAACAGCTCAGACCCAACCAAGGGTCTGTTCTGGGCAGTTTTTTGGGTCTCATTGGAAAGAACACGTGTACAGTGCAGATATTCCTATGTTCTTTGACTTCTTATTTTCATTTAATGTCTTTCTTGCCATAGCTGTGCATTTTGAATCTGACTTTTATATTGGTGTACACAAACAAGTGCACTCTTTAGCTTGCTGATATACTGCTAGTGCGATAGAAGTAGTAACCAACATATGTGATATAATTTTTAATTAGCTATGGCACTGTGTGGCTTTGGCCCGTGTTCTGCTTTGTGATACTTACAGATGTCATATTAGTATTAAGGTGACATGAATATAGATAACGTCTTCCATTGAAGTTATTGGCAAAACACCTGCTCACTTCAAGGAGAGCAGGACTGATCCAGTGTTCTCTCAGTGAATTAACTATCACAAGTATCTTTAAATTGTGCAAAGATAGGAAGAATGCTATCTAGTTATGGGCAGCTGGAAATTAGGAGATAAGAGGTCGGTTGTCCCTTCTTCATAATTTCGGATTGGTCCTGGGCAAGATGCTTAATTTGCCTATGCCTCAGTGTCCCCGTCCGTAAAGCAGGGTGAAGGGACTGTCTCTCCTCACACCCCTGGTGAGAGGTTGAGCTAACTGATAAAGTTAGAAAAACTGAAACCCTGGAATGGAAGTGGATATTTTAGTACAGAGCACTATTTATTATTTCACGGAGCATGGTAATTGTTCAAGACTATAAATTACCTGTTCCTCTGGTAGCATTTAAATATGTGTGAATTTACAAGAAAAGAAACCCACTTCCCGATACTATTTCAGTATGTTCTAGGAAGCCTTTCCAATAACAGCTTCTACACTTTTTTACTGAGATGTTATATCAATAAATTGTCTCACTTCCCATGCAACAGATCTCACTTTCTGATGAAATGAACTTTTCTTGCGTCTTTGAATTATCGAAAGGACTAGCTCTGCATGATTACAAATATCCATGTTATCTTTTGTTCACAGCTTGATTCAACTAAACTGTAATGGCTGTGTCTGTGAAAATTGCTCAAAATTTATAAGTGTTTCAGCTGTAAATGGGAAAATTAGTTTTCTGAAGCCAGTCAGAACTGCAAAATTGAGAGTGATTTGTAAAGCCAAGTGTACGGATTAAACTGAAAGAGAAAGAAAGTAATTAATTAAAATTTTATACTATGCAATCAGAAGGGAAATCTCCAGAACTGGTTCCTTTTGCAATTACAAACGTAAAACCATACCAATGGTAGAATTTTACATATCACTGAAAAGGAGGCATTTAAAATGTTCTGGGTCATTAGCAAATGGCTGTGTTTTTACTCTGAACCGTAGGGCGATTCTAGAAATGAAGCTTACGAGTACATCGAATAGTTTCTTCCATGTTAGTGGCTATAGCTTAGTTGAAGTTGTACATGTTTTTTCTTGGCAATTTTGCACATTAAATAAAATACGTCTTATAATCTATGTTGCTACCTATTGCTTGTTCCTGCCGTGTCCTTTTCTGTAGATCAGCTGCTTTAAAGCATGCGCATGCCTCTCCCTTGGAGCTTCCAGACTTCTGGGCTGTGTAGGGGTCCCGCTGCTCATGCTCTCGAGGCAGAACCTGGCAAAGAACAGGAAAGGAGTTTTAAGAACTCCACAAGTTAAAACCATGTATTTCAGTGGTGGCGTTCCCTCTGAAGAAAGGCGTTTGCCTACCTTACAGAGGTGAGCAGGACAGTAACTAGCAAGCCCATGGGTTTTGAGGGCATCTTGTGATCCTGTGTTTCCTTTGTGAATTTTTGTTCTCACCTTAATGTCCTCTATGCCTTCCTCTATTATTCAGTCAGCTACTGTGGTTTTTATTGGTATTTACTCAGACCTAAGTTTCCTGCTATGAGTCTGAAAAGAAAAAGGAAATGAAAAGAAAAAGGAAAATGCAGGTACGTGCTTTTGACAGTACTGCTTTTGTGTAATCTGTGATGCAAGAAATTTGGAATAAAAAGTTCATCTTACTACAAGGAACACATCTAACCCTTCCTCCCTCTCTTTGTAGTTTCAGAGAAAAAAAGAGGCAGGAAAGGATCTTCCCAAAATAGAGGATAAATGAAGTTCCTAGCGTACATATCACTACTAAGGTTCTGGACAGATGGTATACTTAAGATAGAGTTATATATATATGTTGTGGCTGTGAGTGCTTAAATTGCCTCAAGGGGTTGTTCTGGCTTTTCTCAAGATATGCCAAAATCTCAGCCTATTTCGCAAATGTATGTTTTTAGTGTGTAACATTAAACAACTGACGAGTGTTATTAATAAATACATGTTTCTTTAGAAAGGCCGAATGCACTACTCATTGACTGCTTCCTGATTAGCACCCCTTATGGCACCTCTTTCATTCAGTATCTAGGTGTCAGTGATCTTAAGAAACACTACCTCCCACACAAACAAAAGAGGACAAGTTTCCTAGAGTTAAGTGCTGCTCTTGATTTCCCTACTTTATGTTGAGATACTAGCTCTGAATTTTCAGGACAGATGAATCTATCATGCAGCATTCACTGCTGAAAACAGAAAAATCATTTTATGATAGCTTAGTGCTTTTGGATTTCCTCTGTAATCTGGCCCTGAGCTAATTAAGGCAGCTTTACTTGAAGGTTAATTTACATTCTAGTGATCCATTGTAATAAGGCTGAGTATCTATTTGGAGAATTTTAACATAGCAAACTCTGAAATAAAGCAGTCTGAAATTTGATGGACCCTGTTTGGTATAAAATACTTTAAAGCTTAAATGCATTCTTGTTTTCAAATGGCTTTGTAACTAATTTTTCCCATCATAAAGCAGCCAAGGCTGCTTGAGGCTTCCGAAGTGAAAGACCTGAGGGCACCCCGTGGGGAGCACATGAGTATCTCTGTAGGTGCAGACACGGCTCTTTCAGCGAGACAGCTGTCATTGCTCAGCCCTCAGGGTGGCTGAGAAGACGTGACACTCTGCTTTTTGAGAAGCCTTCTTTGTTAAGAACTGGAAATGGGAGCAACCTACCGATGTTTTGAGATCTCTGCCCGTGAAGCAAAATTGTAGCCTAATGTTTCTTTCTTGAATGCAATAGAGAGAGATTTGTTGAGTCACAAGGCAGCTATATGAAAGAGATCTGAGCTGTACCAGCACCTGAATGTCAAGTTTAGCCTTCCCTAAGCAGTCTAAGAGAACAGAAACAATTAAAAGAAATGAATGACATATACTTTGTGAATAAAAAAACCTGCAGTAAGAATGCTCATTCTATTTTGTCTAATAGATGTTTAATTTTTACAAAGGAAACAATAAATAGATCAGTTTTGCGATGAACCCATAAGCCTGCAGAGACAAGAGCAAATTACTGGATGTACAAGGTCAGGTGGAAACAGAGAAGAAAAATAAAGGTAAATAAAATGTTCATGGACAAATGAGAATCAACATATGTGCCATTACGTACAACTGGTTGCTTGTCCAGGCTATTAATACAAGCTTACGACTGTCTCGCCAAATTCATGCACATGCGTTAGTATTTCCAACCGAATGCACAAACAGGGGTTCTTTCCAGGCAGAATATTTCACTGTATGTCCCATGTTTCCCCTACTGTCTCTAAGTTACTTTTTGTAGGTGTTACTTCACACACAGGAGGCCAAATTGGCTTTCCAGTGAAGATAGCCACCATCCTTTAATGATCTTCTTGGAACGCTGAGATGCCTCAGTGACAGGACTTCAACCAAAGCATCCCGATACTGGAGTGCTGTGGCTGATGCTGGCCAAGGGAAACCATTCTGCCTTGTTTTGGCATGTGAATCAAATTATTTTTTTCAGTAGATGTGTGCCCCCAGGCAACTTTAATTGAGATTACATATTAACTGATGTTATTCCTTGCATTATCACCTGGTAATTAAACATGAAGCGTTGTTTTAGCATAAAGGATGTATGACAGAAACTGAACAACAGATGCGAAAAGATTTAAACTGTGTGCGGGGAAAAGTAGCTTTGTTTAAGCCAAGAAAACCTGAGTGAGTAATGGCTCATGAGAGCTGGATGCAAAGTGAAAGAGTTGCTAAAACATGAGGGGAAGTAATAGTTACGGAGCAGTGATCGTATGTAATGGAAATCCTTGTAGGGCCTTGCAATAACCATGGGAAACTTGGGGTGGTTTAGGAGTGAAATTATTCTGGAGATTTGGGAAAATTAAGATAGTTCCTCTGCTACCTAACTTCATTTAAAAGCTCTTACTTCTGCGTGAAGCCTTTGAAGGCCCCTGTATATTGGCCCTTTTTGTCCTGTCCAAGTTTGTCTTGTGGTATTTAGTTAAGCACTAATACAGTTCCCATTTTCAGAGTAATGAACCATTGCAGTATCTGTTCATAGGTTTAGCCTCAAAACTGAGAGACTTTTTATCCTCATTCTGCAGGGGGAGCTGTAGAACACCGTAGCCCAGATTTCCAAGGTATATCAGTAATAATTTGGTTCTTTAGGCACCTAGATCTACCTTTTGTATGTTTACTGCCTCAGCCTACAAGACGTGGTTGGGAAGAGAGATAAATCATTGGTGGTTATGTGAGCATTTCCCAACAAGGTGTAAAAATACCTCCTTTAAGAAGCCCACTTTGGAAGTTCCTTGTGGTGTGCTGTCTGGAGTAAAATAGCTTCAAAGATGCCAACTAGTGAAAACAGAACTGATAGCCAGAAGCACAATGTCATTAATTAGGCTCTAAAGAGCTAAACAGCAATTAAATGGTGCCAAGGTGGGCGTAATGAGGAGATTTAAGAAAGCTGAAGAGAGAGGGTGTTTATATTGGAGTGAATATGCATTTGTAGTGTAGAGGGGGAAGCTCGTGGTAGCTACTATCGATCTGTGAACACTCGACCCAGTGTGCGGGCGGTTGTCAGGGCCTCGGGCCCCCCAGGAGGCCGCAGGCGCCCTGGCCAGCCTCCTCCGGCCCTCCACCAGCTGCTCTCTGCCCCACAGGCCCGGGAGCCCCATGGAAGCTCAGGCCCCGGCTCCCACCCTGGCCTGGGCTACGTTGCAGGCGTCCCTGCAAGTGGGCTTCGAGGTTTTAGGGCTGCCTTGGTGAGACCCTCCATGGGCCTATGTTACAGGTAGTCTTGTCTCCAGCCCTGCCCCTGGCCTTCCTGCATGGGCCTGGGGCCTGGTCCCTCACCTTGCCCTGCCTGAGGCACACCGGAGCATTGGACAAAACCTGGCCTTACCATGCTCCCCCCAGCTCTGCTCAGGCTTCGTTTCATTCAAAAAACCATATATATTAGCAGATGAAACCGTGAATTGCCATATTGGTGGAGACACCCAGCTGACAACGGCAGTTGTGGATGGTAAGATCCTGTTTAAGATCTGCTTGCTGCTCTGATAAAATGTGATTATTATAGTTTGCTGATTGACAAATGGGAGTTATAAACTAGATATTTTTTTAATATAAACTCTGTGTAGGGCAGATCAAAATCTGGCTGGAAAGATTAAGATAGTAATAGAGTGAATGCTGTAATAAGCAGTAATAGGAAATAAAATTTTGATATCATACTGTGTTAAAATGCTACACAGTTGAGCAAATTGAACGCAGTTTTTTAAAAAAACAGATTAAAACATTACTCTTTTAAAAAAAAGAAGCTGCTTGACAAAATATGATAGCTTCGGGGTTGGTAACTTTATTATTTCATGCTGCCACCTACTGCTCTTGAATTAGAACAGGAAAAAGTAATTGGTATCTTTTTAACAGTCTGATGAGCCTATTTACTACTTTGTTAGGTTATTCTCAATGCCCTGTATGGAATTACTTTTTTAATGGCAGATATTCTCCAGATCTTCAATCTGTCAGTGCTGCCTCCATCCATTTTTTTCTCATGAAAGGACATGCCTTCCAAACATAAGGATGTTGTCACTCCAAAAACTGCCACAGGCTTTAGCCTAAGCACTATTAGTCCTAAAATAATAGTAAAATGTTAGTTGAAAGTCAATGTTATACGACTATTCTGTTAAAAACTAACTCAAGCCATAACTTCTGTAATTTTGTGGTACACTAAAGACAATAAAAGAAAACACTGTGATTGTTTGTAACAAAGATTTTTGTACTAACATGAAAGTAGTTTTCTAAAGCTTGCTTGGAGGCATAGGACTTTTGACCATATCTATTCACTTTCAGTTGCGCTTACTTAACATACTTAGAATTAAAACCAAAAAACCCCCTGTATTTTGTATTGGAAATTACTGTGTTTCCCTGCTACATGTATCTTGAACATCATCAATGGACTGCTAGGAATCCTGACATCAACAGTGTTAATTTCTTAGTGGTTTTGAAGAAAATATTATCCATCCTGTTTGCCTATAAGCAATTGGAGAAAAAATGTTAAAATACATAGTAGTGTTATCAATAACTAGTACCAGACAAATTCAACAAGTCTACAAATTCAACAAGTCTACTACAAAAAAGTCAACAAGAAAATATACTGTATTTTTTTATTTGGTAGGAGAATAGCATATAATAAATAGAAAAATAATATCGAAGATCCATTAAAATACTCTACAGTGACACAGTGACAGAATATCTAGCTGAAATAATCCTCATCATGTTGGTGGCTATTTCTTCAGCTTCTGCCTTGCTTTCATGCCTTGTATCTTTTCTTCTTTAAGTGCCTTCAGAAGTTTATCTAAACGGGAAATAAACATAATTTGTCATCAATTTTGTCATTAACACTTCACAATACTTTTAAGAAAATCAAATAATGTGTTAAGCAAACTAGTAATATTCCTTACAGTTTCTTGTTTAGCAAATATCTGAAAACTAAAGTTTCACATATGTAATAATAGGTATTAAAATGGAAAAAGGTATGTATTGCTATGGACAAAGGAAAAAAACCTATTAATTTCCTGTTCTGAAAAGTATATGTATGCAAACTACCTATCACAATTTCTTTGAGATCTTCCTTTCACTGTGTATATCTGACGGACATTTTTTCTGTGTTCTTGTAACCTTTGGACTCCTGAAAGTTTCCCCACTGGCAGCCTGTGACCTTGAAGGAAATGATGAGCATCACCTCCTTACAGTTGTTGGCCTCCCTGGTGGAACTCTCAGTAATCGCTGTCTGCTGAACTATTTTATTTCCTGTATTTCCTTCATGGCCAGTAGGTTTTAAAATTAAAATGCAAACTAATTTAACTTTTTTTTTTTTTTTACGCCTCCAACTATCAGCGGTCATCAGTGGCCTTTATTTTACGTCAATGATGATTTACAACCACAGGATCTCATTAGTAGTGGATACATTTTGCGTGTACAAACTCCCTCTGATACAAGCAGCATCTGCATTGTTTTTTTGCCAACACTTAATGACTTTGGGGGTTTTATGACTTTGGGGGTTTTGTTCCTTTGTGCAAAAGTAACCACATCCGCAATTCTTGTGCCTCCTTTAATTTGTGCCCCCAGCCGCTTGCCCGTGACCAGTGACCGGGGCAGATGACATCGGACAACGGCTTTGCTCCCTGCACCCCATGTGCTGCCCCAGGCACCTGCTGCCGGGAAGAGTTAGGGGCTGCGCACCAAACCCGGGGAGCCTCACACCGAACCCCGGGAGCGGGAGCACGGCTGCGTGGCTGGCTTACGGCGCTGTGCGTGCAGGGATACCCAAGACTGCCTGTTCACATCACGTTTCGGGGTGACTGACGGCGGAACCTGCTGCCTTTGGGGCTGAGGTGTGCTCGGAGGCGGCAGGGGGGGTCCCACCCCGCTGCCCAGCGGAGCACCGCTCCGCTGGCCGGGGCAGGCAGCCGTGGCCCGCCGTCGGCCCCCGGGGGGCGGCCCCGGAGCGAGGGGAGCCGCGTCTGGCCCGGGCCCGTGCCCTTCCCCCGGCCCCGGGGGGGGGACGCACACTGCTGCGCGTCGAAGCCGTCGCCGACCAGCGCTAGCAGCTCCAGCTCCTTGAGGCGGATGCCCAGCTCGCAGATCTCGCCCTCCAGCTGCAGCTGCTCCCCGGGCCGCCGCGCCGCGCCCGCGCCCTCCTCCGCAGCCGCCGCCGGGCAGAAGAAGCGCAGCGGCTCGTAGGCGATGGGCGCCAGCCCCGCGGCCCAGCGGGGCGGCCCGGCGGCAGGCGGCGGGGGCTGCCGCGGCCCGCACATGGCTGCGAAGGGCGCCCACGGGCCGCCGCCGTCGGCCGGGGGTGGGACGGGCTCGGCGCGGTCGTGGAAGTGGGGGAAGTAGAGGGGCCGCGGCGGGCGCTGCTCGGTCATGGCGCCGCCCGGCAGCCCCCGGCCGCCAACGGCGGTTGTCCTGGAGACGGGCCGGCCTCGAGTCGGCCGGGCTGGGCTCGGGCCTCTCCGTGCCGGGCGTCGCGGGCCCGCTCCCAGCGCCGGCGGCAAGCACCGGGGGAGCCCGGGCCGGCGCTGGCCCCTTTCCTTCCTCCCCTTTTCCCGCAGCGCCCCGACCTCGCCCCGAGGCTGTGGCCGGGCAGCCGGCTCCCCTCGGCGGGCCGGGGGGCAGGCACGGGCCCGGCGGCCTCCCCGCGGCGCGGGACGGCGGATGAATGTTGAATCTTCCGACGTCGAACACGATCGGTGTAGAGCCAAAGTGTGGGTGACGTTTCCAGCATAGCTGAGTTTTCCTGCGAGAGGGCAGGTGCTTCACCCAGCAGTTTTATTTCTGGGCCAGGGACGTGGTACTTCAGGGTGCATTAGGCTCTGGAAGTAGCCTTTATTAAAAGAAGTGAGGAAGGTGTTGTCCAAATATTGTCTTTCAGCAGTTTGTCCTCAGGCTACATGTGAAATAAGGAAACCAGATATTGAGAATGGAAGGATGTTGGTGAGGGAAAATTTCATCTTTTGGGTGCTTGCTTACAGGTAGCTACTGCTCAGCGTATCTGATGTTTGGGATTATAGGGTGGGTTTTGGGGGATTTTATTTGGTTGTTTTTGTTTCCCCCATGAAAACCTTCCATCCTTTATTTGGATTTGGGGATGAGACCTGTCATTAATGCTGATTCATTGCTATTTCATGGGAAAGCATTCTCGTAGCCTTAACTATGTTTCCGTTAAACAGGACAACCCCCCTGCAGCCCTAGGCAGCAATCGGGGGCATTGCTGGTTACTTCTGTGGAGGTCAAAACAGGCCAAAAAGACACTCTCAGGCTTCTAGCAGGAGGACTTCTGGGATGGATTTGAGGTGATTTGAGGTATTCTGGACAACCCTAATAAGAGAGGTGCTGTACCAGTGCTGTGGGTAGGGGATTGATGACTGCAGGGCCTGTGGAGGTTAGTTATCAGTAAATTCACTTAAAATGAGGTAAAGAGCCCACCGCAGTACTAATATAGGCTTGAGCAGACTTCAGCAATACACAGCCCCTAAGGGACTGCTATGTGCTCTGGAGTAAATTCCATCTTTAAAGCTTTCCCTTGAATAGAATTAGAAGTTTGGTCATTACCTATTTCTAGAAGTGGACTTCTCTGTATTTAGGTGTAGTGCTCTGTGGTGGGAGCCAATACTAATGTGAATGTTTCTTTGAAATTTAGCAGATCAACAGGCATTAGCTGTCACAAAAGTGACAGTCAGTGCCCTGAAAAGTGGTAAGAGCAGAGAGATAGTGGCAGGAGTCATTCAGTATTTTATTTTCATGTGCATTGTTTAGGGAATGTGCTCTGACTTAGACTCAAAACTGATAGCGGTATATGCAGTGTGCTTATGTTTTTGGAATACCATTACCAGTATAATACCAGTACAGGTTGCATATTTTCTGAATGTAGCACACATATTTGAAATGGGCACTGATCAGATGAGAAGTCTGATAAGATGATTTTTTTTTCTTCCCCCCACTTCTTAGTGAATTAGACAAGAACCACCAGTACAGCTGATTTTACGTGACAATGTGAGGAGTGAGTCTAAGCATTAGGTGGGCACAGTGCCTGTGTCTCTCCCCTGCCAGCCCCCCCCCAGTAATTTGGGAATGTATAGTAAAAGTCAATAACCTTTCCTTACCTTTGTGGGTTGCTTTTGAAAGCAGAACAGTGCTCATGCAGATTTTGCAGGGAGCTCTACTTTTGAAACCAGCAGGAGGCCCAGTGCTTCCACTTATCTTTGCTAAAATAAGTTTCTGTTTATCTGTGAACATGCAAAACGAACGGATACATTGCTGTTTTATTTGAATCTCATTCAGTCTGTCTTTTTTTATGCTCTAATTAGATTCCCTTTTATTGATACAATTCACTTTGTCATTGGGGTAATATTGGCATACTTTTTAATTAGTAATACTTTGAATAACTGGATCTGGACTTTTTTTCTCTGACCCTTTTCTATCATCACAGTAGAGTCACTACTGTCTTGCCATTGCACTGTTTAGCACACCCTTGCTTCCCCACCTCTTAACTATTAAAGAAGATTAGGTAAAATATTATTATTTAATATTCAGTAGGGAAAACCAAAATGTAAGTGTATCAAGGTGTGTGTAAGTATGTATGTAGGTGGAAAAGAAGGGGTACTAGAAAACTAGGAAGGTTCTCATGATTGTAAAGCCCAATCTTAAATTTGTAGAGTATATTCCTTATATAGGGGGTGATAAGCAAAAGCATCTGCTTTCAAAAGAATTGAGAAAAAAGAATTAAAAAGAATTCTTTCAAAAGAAAAATATCTTTAGTAAAAGTGTTTGTTTTATGAAATAGCTCTTATGACTGACATTTATATTTTAGTGAAGTGGTGTGAAATGTGGATATTCATTAACACATATGTGTATATTGTAGAGTTTTAGTCATTTGTTACAACTAGCAGTGATAGGATGCCAAGAGATGTCAAGGTCAATCTTCGCCCTGATCCATTGCAGCAATTCTAAGTTTCTGAAAATCGATCTTAGTGAAAAGAAAAAGATAACTTGGAACACAGAGAATGGAGATTTTCAGCTGAAAGGGGCAAAATGAGAAAAAATGTTCTGAAAAGGAAGAGGAAGGTACCTGCATTCACTAAAGAGGAAAATTTTTGGAGGAGAGAGCATAATACAAGTGTTGCAATTTCACACTTTTTTAAGCATTTTTCATTCATCATTTGCTATCAGTCAAATATACAATTTATAAACATTTCTATTTTCCTAAAACACGTGGACTAGTGAATCACAGCAATACATGGTTTTATATGCTAGATGCTAAAATCATGAACCTAAAGGTTCCTTTTTTTAATCCTTACAGCAAAAAAAGTGTGCGATACTAATGCTGAAGTAGTGAGTCACGTTGTCTTTAGGTGCCATCTGGTGGAGTTTTTACAGCATGTTAAAAGTGCTGCTTTTTCTTTTTGATTGCATTAGTCATGCAGATAAATATGTGCTGAGCACAGAAAAGGTTGCTGCAAGAATCAGAAGTTAAAGATACAGAGACTAGATAAAGACGACCTGGAGTGCAAAGGCTGCAGCAGGGAGAGCTAGTCAGATTCTAATCCACATCTTTATAGTATGGGTTTCAGAGATTTCTAGTTCTCATAACTCTTAAAATTTTCTCCTTCATTTAATGTATAATTAGTGATAGCCTCTTTACTGTGAAGCAAATAATGTTCTTGGTAATGATATTTTGAAATTAAGATGATGATATTCCGGAGTTACAGTCTAACCTTTTGTGAGGGGAATGCTGTCAAGATATTTTAGGGTTTATTTTTGTAATTGTACAGGCATCTTGAGGTGATGCATTGCTATTAATGTAACCCCAAAGATCATATGAAATAGCAAAAGGGTTTATGTAAATTTTATAGTAGAATAGTCACTATATACATTGTTGTTAGACGTCTCTGGGACTTAAGAGTCAATTATATGAGTTACAGTAGGACTTGTCCCATGGGAGAAAGTACTGTCGTTTGGCTTAACCAAAGAGTTTAGAAGTGTATTATTTTCTACTTGGGCCTCAGGAATAAGGTCCTTTTCACCTGTCATGCAGGTCCTACCTAAAGCACGAGCTAGTGCATGATAAAGCAGGATTGCATTTTGGATGCTGCCTCCTGCGAGCAGGTGAGACATCTGGGAAGAGGCAGGGAAGGGAGAGGAAATACTTCTGTCTGCCTGCCAGGAAGCCAAGGTGGAGAAAGGATGTCATGCTGTGACATGTGAGAAAAACTCTGCTTTTAGGAAAGATGCGTTCATTTGCCATATTTATACAGTTACACACTGGTCAGACATGTGCCTTCATCTTTGGCATTCAAAATTTGTATATGAAGTTGGCAACCTTTAGTCCTGGATTAATGAATGCATCACGTAGACAGAAATTTAGTGTAGCTAAACTGACCATAAATGATATAAAGGTCAGAGTTTTGAGACAAAAAGTGTATATATGTGCTTTGTAGGCCAGCAATTGCAGTATGGGTAATAACTATACAGATTTGATCCCATAGAGGGAGTAATATACATACACTTGGTAATGTGTTATAATTTGATAAATTTAGCACATTCATCTCTGTGTGTTTAAGTGTTGATATTTGAAGTACTTATGAAAATGTTAATGTTGGAGAAGCAAGTCTTTTACTTATCTAGCCAACAAAGACAGTAGTGACAGTATTCCAGCCACCACTCCTCTACAGTACTTAAAAACTTTTTGAAAGACTTTTGTGTTGAGAGAAGTTAAGGATAGTAAATTAAAGTTATGAAGTCTGAGGGCAGCTAAAATATTCTCATGTTAGCAGCAGCAGGCAATGCAGTCTGCAGTGTCAGTGACAATATTAACATTTAAAATTACGGGAATGGAAACTATGCTGTTATCTGCTTGTGTCACCATCTAAGCTGTATGGACTTTTTATTTTGCATTTTGTATGCACATTCATTTGTATTTACATTCAATGATACCTAGGAGAGCGTCTTCCATTGGCTTGATATTTACAGTTTGAAAACTTACAGCTGCTGGTAACATATGCAGTTTAAATACTGATACTCAGGAGTGTTTAGTGTGCATGTGTGTGAATTCATGTTTTCACACAGATTGCTCTAAGAATCTGTAAAAGCCACAAAAGCTACAGCTCTTACACTTTCACAATGAATTTTATATGGCATTTAAAAAAAAAGCAGATTTTCACCACTGAGATACCCTGAAAAGTTATGTCAAAAAGTTGGATTTAACATCTAATATCTAATGTGTTACTTAAAATACATACTAATAAATCACATTTTTTGCACTCAGTTGAGAGTTGTGTTGGTCTTCCAGCATGGATAGTCTGCCATCTCTTCTTTTTAGTTTAGTTGTCTATTTTTCTGCCTTTTTTAGTTAATTTAATTATGTTGGTGTTCCTGGCTGGTCCAATAATGTATTTTATATCAACTTTCCACTTTCAGTACCCACATCCCCAGCCTTTATTGCCCATCATTCAGATTCTCCAGCAAAAATTACTAGATTTTCTCCTTTCTAGGGGAAAAGCTTCTAAAAATCTATACAGGAACTGCTGTGCTGTACTTCAGATGCATAGGTTTGCAGGCAGTGAGCTGTGACACTTCTGCTCCTCTTGTTCGTTTCTGCTCCTTATGCATGTTGTCTCTCGCATTTGTGCCATTTGTCATGCTGTTTCTTAATGATAAGTAGAAGAGTCCCGTTATGTTTATGAACTATTGTACTGCATCTAATTTGTCCCTTGTTTCTATTTCTTTATGTTTGGAGTCCCTTCCAGAAGGCCTCTCTTCTCTGTATTTGAAAAGATGTTGGTGCTGTTCAACCCGATCCTGATTTAGACATGTGACTACGACCACAGTGTGTTAATATAAATTGTAATAATTTGAATAATGTATTGGGTTTACGTGGCAAGGTTTTGGTAGCAGGGGGGCTACAGGGATGGCTTCTCTGAGAAGGTGCCAGAAGCTTCCCCCATGACTGACAGAGCAAGTTCCAGATGGCTCCAAGATGGACCTGCTGCTGGCCACGGCTGAGCCAAACAGTGGCATTGGTAGCGCCTCTGTGATAGCGTATTTAAGAAGGGGTAAAAACTGCTGCACAACAGCAGCTGGGAGAGAGGAGTGAGACTATGTGAGAGAAACAACCCTGCAGACACCGAGGTCAGTGAAGAAGGAGGGGGAGGAGGTGCTCCAGGTGCCGGAGCAGAGATTCCCCTGCAGCCCATGCTGAAGACCATGGTGAGGCAGGCTGTCCCCCTGCAGCCCATGGAGGTCCACGGTAGAGCAGATGTCCACCTGCAGCCCGTGGAGGACCCCATGCTGGAGCGGGAGGATGTGTCTGAAGGAGGCTGTGACCACGTGGAAAGCCAATACTGGAGCAGGCACCTGGCAGCACCCCATGGAGAGAGGAGCCCACGCTGGAGCAGGTTTTCTGGCAGGACCTGTTACCCCGTGGGGAACCCATGCTGGAGCAGTCCATTCCTGAAGGACTGCACCCCATGGAAAAGACACGTCCTGGAGCAGTTCATGAAGAACTGCAGCCTGTGGGAAGGACCCACATTGGAGAAGTTCGTGACTGTCTCCTGTGGGAGGGACCCCACACTGGAGCAGGGGAAGAGAGTGAGGAGGAAGGAGCAGCAGAGACAACTCGTAATGAACTGACAGCAGCCCCCATTCCCTGTCCCCCTGTGCTACTAAGGGGGGAGGAGGTAGAGAAATTGGGAGTGAAGCTGAGCCCGGGAAGAAGGGAGGAGTGGGGGGAAAGTGTTTTAAGATTTGGTTTTATTTCTCATTATCCTAATCTGGTTTAGATTGGCAATAAATTAAATTATTTCCCCAAGTCGAGTCTGTTTTGCCCATGATGGTAATCGGTGAGTGATCTCTCCCTGTCCTTATCTCAACCCACGAGCCTTTTGTCATATTTTCTCTCTCCTGTCCAGTTGTGGAGGAGGAGTGATAGAGCGGCTTGGTGGGTACCTGGCAGCCAGCCAACGTCATCCCACCACAATAAATTAATCTATATTATTGCTATTAATAAAATATAATTCTTTTTACTGAGTTCATACTGCTTTCAATTTATAATCCGTCAGATTTATTAGTGAAATTGATTTCAGAAGTATGCCACTCCCTTCCCTGATGCGTGTGTCTGGTTTGCTAGATTTGTCACATTACAACAATACAAACCAATATGCAGAGGGCTATTTATAAAGTCTCAAAGCACTATGCCAGCAAACTTAAAATTAACAGTGAGCAACTAATTAACAATTATACAACTTGAAAGAAGTGCTAATTAAAAAGTTTCTAAGAGATGAGTTTTCAATTGAAATACAAAATTAGCCAGAGACTTAGTGCCTGAAATAGAAATTTGGACTGATTAGCAGAAACGCAAAAAGCACTAGCTGTGTAAAAAATGAATTTTTAATTTTCTCTTCAGGTAAGTCTGCCAATCTTTAGGATCAGAAGAAGATACACTGTTTTGGATAGAAAGTATAAATCGAACTATTTTTCAGTGTTGGTGTTTCAGTCTTATACATGTTTACAGTGTGTTCAATCACAGAAGCTGCAGATTTTGGCAGAGAGACCGTGACTCTGCATCTCTCTGATGATTTCTGTGCTGAGTTCAAAATGCCTGCCTTATTCCAAGAACACAAAATGAGGTAAGAAACAAGAAGATAGAAGTTGTCTGGAAGACAAGTGTTGCTTGTTTAAAGGCATTCAAGTCTGGTAACTGGGGGAGCTTTGTATGTTTTGAGGTTTTTCTCTTCTGCCATTAACTCCTGTTCTTCTGTGGAATATTGGGAATGGAAATCTAGTGGCTTCAGAAGTGGTTTAGATGCTATGTTTTTACAAGACAAAGTGGTGAAGGGTGCATAAATGGAATAAAAGCAGCATTAAAACCCGATCTACCTGCAGAGTCTCTGAAAAGGATCTTTTGAAGTTGCCTGTTTTTATGCATTGTATCTTGTGTATGAGTATGTGTAGGGTGATGGAAGAGGAATGAGATTATTTTGATAGAGCAGAGTAATGTCTGCATGTTAATTCAGCAGATAAGTACTTTGATTAGCTCTGTTTCATCTGAGTTAATGATGGGTGCTTTTTCTTTAAACATGAATCTTTGTCAAGCCCTGCTTCTTGCTACCAAGTATATCTCTAGGATGACCTCATTTTTGAAATGTTATTTTTGATAGTCTATCTCTTTTCTGGAAATCATACTGTTTTAGGAGTATACTTGGCAATCTAAAGGAAGTAATGAGACCTCCTGTGGAGTGGGAAAGCTGAATTCCACTGACCATTAGAGGTCTGGGTTCGGCGCTACATCACACGTACATGAAATGAGTCATCACAGCAGATAAGGTTGCACAAAAAAGGCACAGTTCACCACATAAAAAATAAAGAGAGCCCAATCCATGCCAGCTTTGAAATAACAGAACTCATGAATAATCCTGAAGGCAGTGTTGCACCTTGCTCCTGGCTGCTCATATGCCATACTCCAAACACCTTTTACAATTCCTGTTGCAGAACCATTTAATCCCGGCCCAATAAACACTAATAGGCTTGACAATAATAAAATTTATTAAATAGTACCAGAATGGGTTGCATATTTTGGTTTTTTTCTGCTGTGAAATGAAAGAGGTTGGAAGAGAATCTACATGTCACTCAAATATTTTTCTTTGTGTGTTGGGAGCTGACACCATCACAAATCTGTGCATTTTCACATGATGTTGTAGTCTATAGATCTCAAAATTTATTTGGGAGATTTTATGCAAAGCCTCTAAAATTCAGATGGATTTTACTGTGAATATGCATCATATGCTTATAACTTAATTCAAATGGGCTTTAACAGAAAAAGCCTTTGTATGGATCTGTAAGATTTGTTCTTTATTAGTTTACACTATACTTAGGGGCTAAGCACTGTGCTAAAACCTGTTATGTCTTTAAGGGTTAGCATTGTGTAAGATTATATTTTCAGAACTGTGTAAATATTATTGGCATATAAAGTGAGTTTTTATTCATACTTGCCAATAGTTACTGTAAAAGTTTGGAGATGTAGATGGTTTCTAATTATAGCAGCATTGGAATCTGAGTGGTCTCTGACTTACTAATAATTTTCTTTGGAGCTGCAGCGCATCCTATCAAGGAATGTGAAATTGTATCAGTGAGTACAACTGCGCTACTTACATTAACTACTTAGAAAAATGGAGACTGGCTCATGCCAAACATAAAAGTACAATGGTTGCAGTGGAACAATGTATTGCAATGGTACACTGAGTTTCATTAAGAGGCATTTTCATCATACAGCATAGCTGATTCAGAGCAAAGATGTCATTCAAGTATTTCAGCCCAATATGTCTGTGCTCATCGTTACTAGTGCCATGCATTGATGAGCAGAAATTATGATAAAGGTAGCATTTTCTTTGAAGCTACTTAAGGCTGATTTTTTTAAGCGTACAAACAAGGTATATATTTCATAAACAGGAATAGCAACTGGTGTATGTTGACATTATTTAACTTTCCTCTTTTATTTTAAACAGCTTAAATTAGATGAATCTTAAACAGATTTACAGTTAGGCCATTATTTTTCTTAGGAAAAATCATGACCTTATGTTTTAGCCATGTCTTAGGCTTTTGGGATGATCATGGTCTGTTGTTGAATTTCTTTCTTTTTTTTCTTTGCAAGATCCATCAGTTTAAGTATTTGGAAGACTTATGGACTGTATCGATAGTATATCATGGTTTAAATGGATTCTGTGCAGTTCCATCTTCAGCTGCTGTGACCTCATTCCCTCTACTGGAAGATAACTTTACGGCTAGCTGGTTGCTGCAGCAGTGCTTTTGGCAGTTCTTTCCGTATATTTCTTTCTGTAGTTTATCATGAAAAAACAAATGATCCAGCAGAGAGGTTAACCCTATGTATAAAGAAACTGGAGGAGAAAACAGAATACACTAAATCAATAACAAAATAACTTTTTTTTTTTAAAAGGAGTGCCCATCCATCATCATGTCAACTCTGATTAACAAACACAAGAGTTTGAAATGATCACCAAGTCCCACTGTCCGTAAGAGCAGATGGAAGATGACCTGAATCATTAGCTGCCTGAGAACCACCTACATGCTTGATTGAAGCTTTAGTCTCTCAGTAGTGGGTGTAATCCATGCATTTAAAGCTAGTGTTTCAGAGAATACCTGTGCCTCTAGGCATCGACAGACTCAAAAATACAGGTTATGTACAGTGATGAGTATTCCTCTCAGAAATACTAATTCCCGTGGATAGCCTGTTGTTGTGTAAAATGGTCACTTCCAACAAAAAATTTTTAGATAAGCCTGGTAGTTATCATGATGATGTGGATCACGGTGGGTGGAAAGAACTGGAGTAAAGCTATGGAAATCAATAGAGTGGAGCCAATTAGGAGTTAAAGCATCTCCTAACCTGGGAGAGAGGTGATGAGAAGTAGGACTGGGCTTTTTAGGATAAAAAGACTGAATTAGAAAGGAAGCCTAGAAGGAATCTTAGAGTTACATACATAGAAGTGATTTTTTTTATTCTGAAGCTGAAATTATTAATACAATTTGAAAACAGTTTAAAGCTCCTAAAGGGAAATGATTGGGGATTTTTTTCCCCCTTGCTTTAACTTTGGTTAAAATATATTTTTCCTGAAGCATTAGTATTCTTTCTAGGGCTTCTTACCATTTAGGCAGGTCTGTTACTGTCCATTTTCTGCTGCCTCTTGGGAAATTGTTTTCCCATCTCTTCAACTGACTCATTTGAACAATAGTTCAATGCCCTAATGCAATGAAAGATGAGCTTTCAATTAATTCTGGGGCACTTCTGCTGTTTTCTTACTTCAAGGACTAAATTGTAGCAAGAATGCAAAAAGGGCATCTAATTTAAGCACACATTTGGGGGTAGAGGGAGGGCAAATACAGTGAAGACTTGCTGACTATTGCCACCTGGTCACAAAAATATCAAAGGAGGAAATTGTCTGTGAAAATGACCTAGATGAAGAAATAAGAGGGGGAAGGGCACAAGGAGGAAGACCATGTGAATAGGTGTACTGTTAGGAGCATAAGATACCCCTCCAGAATGTTGTTTTTTTAAAATAAGGTATTTTGTGCAATCTGGTGTATTCCAAAAGAAAATGGAAAGTCTGGTCACAAGTTTTTTCCTAAGATCCAAGGATAAATCCTGGAGAGGGAACAGCATGTCTGTTGCTTATGGATACCTTCTCCCATCTTGCAGTGGGGTGGTGGAACAATGGGCTCCTTCCTGAACAGGGCCGAAAGAAATTGCTTCATAGCTGGGAAAAGAAGTCTGGAAAATTAAAAAGTAGGTGGAATAAAATATGAGGCAGCTGCCTCAGCAGTATTGCACTAGCAATGGCTAATTCTGTGCCTCGCTGTTTCTTTGAAATGGCCTCTGCTGGACAGTCATAAATGTTTTGACACCTGCGGCACATTTTCCTCCTTGGCTCTTGACAAAGTTCGAAATATGAATACTGAAACACAAGCTAAAACAAACCAAGCTAACAAGGCTGTGGCTAAGTGTCATTTTAAGACCTTGGCTAAGGAGGTTTTTTCCTTTATAGCCCACATGAAAGTTGTCTAAAAATAATCTTTGGCCTGATTATAGCGAAATAGCTTCAGCACTGGAAGGCTGGCTGGAATCTCATCTCACCAGTGCTGTGCTAATGATCGTACTTCCTCTGGCTTCAGTGCCATTCCTGTGGATGACATTAGTTAAGGTATCATCAAAGCTTGATCGTTTACTATTAATTGATACATATTAATTAGTTATTGGATGGCATCTTGTCACTGATTTGTTTAAATTACAGGACTCATATCTCTAAAATACCTTCCGCTCAGAGCACGTATTCAAACTTTAAACCAGATGTACAATCCTTTTAGTAAATAAATGCCTCTTGCAGTAAGCTGCATCCATCCCACTGACAACATTTGTGAAGCAGTGTAATGTAGCAAATCATATCCAACATAAACAGATGAAATGCATCATAAATGAAACAGGATGCATCTGGAAAAATGGTGTAATGAAAGTAGATGTATGATTTCAGCAGATTGGGTATTTCTAATTAGTCCTGAATAGTTCATTTTCATGGATAAGTGTATATCTGCATAATGAAATGTGTAGTGCTTTCATGATCGTTCATGATCGGTGCTCCTTCCTTTTGTTGCCGGCAGATGTCTCTCTTGAATATTGCATAGCATGACAATTGATCATCTTCACTGATTTACGGTCCGTGCGTAGGTTGTACAGCTGTTAAGTACCTCATTCTAGCTGGTTCCCAATTAACTGAAATTCTCTTCTGCTCTGTGCAGCAATGTGGCTTTGCACACAGACATGTAGAAATATACTGAGTTAATGGTATCCAAGAATGAATATGCACAAATGTCATCCAAATGTGCTTCAGTTCCATAAAAAATAATAATGGAATGATGCACTGCAGGAAAGACAATTTGAAAAATATCTCATTTGATTTTGCTGGTGAAGAATATTACAAAAAAGTGAGGGCTCAGACAAGGCTTGAATAATCTAGCAGAAAAAATCTCTTACCTAAAGCTTAGGGAAAATATCTTTGGTATCATCATGAGATTACTCAAGTGTCATTTTAGATCCTATTCCCCAATTCATATTCTGAGCTGAAATAAGAAAGTAGTCTAAGTAGGGGTGGCAAATAGGTAGTATAACCTTTTTTATTTTACCCTTACTAATACCAAAACAAGATTTTGAATGAGGAGGTGGAATTTGAGGAGAAGTTTGTGCAGGGTGGAATTTGAGTAAGTCCAGTGTAGAGTAATGGGAAAGCCTTACGGGGGCAGCTGCTGCTGTAAGGAAGAAACAGGTGGAATTTTGGGGGCAGGAAACTGAATGTTGGTGAGATGAAAAGCATGATGATGAAAGCAAGGCTTAGGTTGTCTTGTTATATGTAGAGGGATGGGTCAAAGATGTAACGTGGCTGAAATATCAGCTGCTGTGTTGGGTGACAGAAATTTAGACATGCTAAAAACGAATGGGTACATACTAGAGAAACCCACAGAGAAAGAGAGAGAATTCACAGCGGAGGTTCACTTGTTATGGAATAGAGTTTGGCAAGTAAATGTGGAAATTAATTAATTATATATGTTGCAGAATAAGTGGTCTGAAAATGAGGATTAAACTAGACATAGATTCACCAGGGACTTTCTCCTTATTAGCACAGCCTGGTGCTTCAGCCTGCTTCTCAGATAAAGGTTCACAAGAAAGATAAGAAACTTCAGAAACAAGGGGTTATTGAATAGTGAAAATGGGATAATGGAAAGATTCCAATTTTAACATGCCGAATATAAATGGAAGTGGTGTGTCCATGCAAGCGTGTGCAGCATTAGCATGCGCTTAAAAATACATGTCACTGAAATGCAAATATATTTTACACACTGGTCACTCAATAATGATTGAGATGGGGGGTTGAGGGGGGCAGGGGGCTATGAGGGCAGAGATTAATTTGTCTAACAGTCGAGACAAGTAATTTTCCCAACTGAATACTCTTCAGGTGCAACATGAGTGGAGTGCTAGAGTGGAGATTCTCATCTGCTACCTGACATTAGTGTTTAGTGTAGCAGGATTTTTCTGTTAAAATATACACTTCTGGAAAATCAGTTAGAAATGAAGTCTGATAAAATCCCTAAAGAAACCTGTGTTTCTTTATGTGTATTTTTAAAGTGTTTTTTAATACAAACCCTTTAGGAAACTGTGACACATCTCCAAAAGGAGAGATACTTCAGAAAAGCATTGCTAGAAATAAATTCTTTTATTGTGTTTTGTATTACTTTTCAAGTTCTTTTAGTTTCTTTTATGAAAAGCTATTTCTCTTTCACTGTGAGAGTGTTTCTGTGGGAAATACGTATCTGATATCAACAGATTCCACATAGGGTTGTTTCAGGGATATGTGTAGTTTCTGAGGGTACAACTTCCATTGTAAGGAAAATGAAAGTTCTTTTTTAATGAACCACACAATGTAAGAACAAAGAGGCCCTTGATAACTTTGAAACAAAGAAAAGGGAAGAGAGTCTTATTTCCAAGCCTGTATGTAGCAATTTTATGAGTGTAGAATTCTAGATATGCAGAAGGAAGAAAAATACCTGGATGGCAAATTACCTTTAAAATGAATGCAAAATGGGTGTCCATTTTCCTAGCTGACATTGCAAATGTTGGCCATGGAGTTTTCCTTACAAATCTAACCTTTAAGACAGGCTGCTTAGGGCTGCTATCCTGCTGCATCCTGCTGCTCTGCATACTCCAGGAAACAGTGGAACATCTCTCTCGAGATTAACACAAATTAATTTCTTGGAAGCTGCATTTCTGCACAGCTGGTCAGACCTTCCTCCACTTGTGTGTGTGTGTATATATATATATATAGTGAATATTGCACAAAATACTGACTGTGGGTTTTGCTGATAGGAAAGGATAAGTAATTGCTGATAAGGAATTTCGTTAAATTGCTGATCATAACATTAACATTGATTTACTGAATTACCGTGCTTTACTGGGAAGGGATCGGAAAGTGCTGCAGGGAGAAACCTCCTTGCTTTCACCATGTACTGTGGAAATCCAAGTCATTTGACTTTAAGTAGTAATCTGTCTCTGGAATTAAGGCAAGAGAAAAAGGACACTTCAGTCATAACATCCCTGCTGTGTCAACCTTGCCCCAATCTCATATCATTTTTCCCTCTCTGAATAGAAGTAATATAGACCAACACATGTTCATTACTGCCGTGGATTTTAAAACGCAGGAAGTGATGTCTGGGCTTTAAAAGACGGATGGTCAATTAGTTTATGACTGTTAACAGCACTGCAGTTTGCAAAGATGGAGAAAATGTTAATGAAATAATGCTCAGAATCTCTGCTGGTTGCCTCTAATTGGCAAAAGGATTTTTTTTGCTTTTATATAGTGCTGCACAACAGGTATCGCACATAAATCTTTTGTTTCATCTTCTGATGCATTCAGTATTAGATGGAGCAAAGGTTTGATCTGATGCACGCACTTGTTACTCCGTGCACCCTGCTCTGAGCAGGCAGTTAGACTATGTGGCCTCTGGTGCTCTCTCCCCACCTAAAGTGTTCTGTGAGTATATTCTATGATAAGAAACAACTTTCTATACCATTTCTAGTGATGACAACTATGCAAAGAAGTTATGCAACACTGGTGGTCCTTTGCTACTTCATTTGTTAACAAATAAAAATTAAAATTAAAAACCAACTTAGATAATCAGTCCAAATATTCTAGTACATGGACCTTTTGAAATGAATGAGAATATTTTTATTGGCGGCAATAAGTTAGGTCTGACTTTTTACACATAAATTTTTACCTACTCTAAACATGGTAAAATTTTCTTAATTTGTATGTAATTGCACTCTTTAAAAATAAATCCTTTCCTAGAATTACCTTTTCCTAGGGAAAAAAAAACCCTGCTGGAAAATAGTATAAAAACTGTATATAATGTGAAATGTCTAATAAAATCGGTTTTAAAAGCTACTTAAGATAGTTTAAGTTATGAATACTGATTGATATTAGAAATCAGTATGTTTTTGACCATATGAGATTTTGTTTTCCTTTTATATTTAATTTATGAAGTTAAAGTAGATATGTATCTGGGTATAGACACTTTTTTTTATTATTTTTAAGACCACAATATATATTTTTAGCATTGCAGAAAAATATCAAGTTAAAATAAGCCTCATTTAAAAAGCCTTGTAGTATTATTTATATAAATGTATCATTAGAAAGATAGATGTATTTTTGTAATGTTTTGTCAAATCTATCATGTAGTATCTATAATTTGCCTTTGAATTATTTGATAAACTGATTCCTAAATGATACTAGAAGCATCATACAAAACAACAAGAGCCAAGAAATTCCAAACTAAGAATGCCATTATTCAAGGTTTCATTCACATTAAGATGAATCAAAGTGAATGTTATTTCTTTAACCTTCATCGTTCTGTGTTCTATTGCAAATATATTATTTTAATATGATTTTTGTCAGTTTATACGAACTTCATGTGATACTGTATTCCAGTAACTATTGCCTTAATACTTCTGCAAAATTTAATAAGATATACTGCAGTCACAATTTATCCTGGTTCATAATTATTCATCTGAACTTTCTTTGTCATTTTAGGCTAAAATACCCAAAGCTCCTTGTTAGAAACATTTTTTTTACAGTGACTATGAAAATTGATTTGATAATTGAAAAATGATTGAAATAAACACAATTGCTCATGGTGCTTGAATATACAATTAATGCAATACTTAGAATTTACAGCTATTATGAAGATCAAAGCAAATAGGCTGGTTATTTTTGTAGTTATAATTAGATATTCTACAGGGAAACATAGTTTAAGCTTGTTGCTTCTCATATGAAAGAACATAGCAGTTGTAATGAAGGCTTTCCAGGAAAAAAGAAATCCGTGTAGTTAATGTTGTGTTTTCCTTTCTGGAAATATCCAGTCCACAGCAAAAGTCACGTACGTGTTTGAAAACGTTAAAGGAAAGCTGAAGAAGCAGTGGGAGCTGTGTGTTTTGAAGGCATGGGGATGGGAGACGGCCCTGTCTGTTTGCTTGATCTGTTCCTTCAGGCAGAGGCTGGATGAGAAAGAGCTGCCCAAGACGAGAAAGAAGGAATCTTGCTTTTTCAAAACAGCAGTAAGACATGATAGGAATAACCTTGCAATATAGGAATTTTGATTCAGATTTGGAGCTTATTGTTCTGCTTTATTGTAAGATGCTCCTGAACATCTAGGGGTGAGCAGGGGCTCTGTTTTCTCATGTGCCACTGTTGGGCTGTTACAGGCTTCTTGGACCAGTTTGGCTCTAGTTACCCTTTGTCACAGCAAAATTTTACTTCTGTTGTGCTTGGGAATACTATGTTTAGAGATGACTTTAAATCTTCAGTTATAACCAATAAAAGTTTCTGTCTCTTTGTTGCTTCATGTACGTTGCAGTTAGTTTGTAGTGGTTGTGCTGACTCTCAGGTTGTTGCTGGATGCAATTTAAGCAGTTACCTTTTTTTGAGTATTATTAATGTGAGGAGCCATTTGGTTTTTTTACTGCAATTAGGATCAAATGAGGCAATTTAATTCAGCAGCACAAAGTATGGAGGAAACCTAATACTGCTCTGTTTTGATGTGACATAAGCGTATTTAATTTGAAAATCAATTGTTAAAATGTGTTAAATTTTCAAGAGCAGAGCCAAGGCCCGTCCCTCTCACAGTGCAGCTACCTTGGCTTCTTGCCTGGCTAGAGCTGGAATCTATAGTCATTTCACAGTACGTCAAGTTACTAAATCAGAATTTAACCTAATAGGAATTTACAAGAAGCAAAAGCAAAGGATGGGATGGCATCAGCTACCGCTTCCCATCTGAAAAGCACTGCGTGTAAATCTGCAGAAAAAGATGAACAAATCTGAAAGAGACTAAATTCCTGCCCTGTGCTACATATTCTCCCTTTCACTCTACTGCAGCCTTTGCACACGCTGTTGTTTCGGCTGAATGGAAATAATGTACGTCAAAATAGAGAATACAGCCATTGTCATCGAAGATCCTCCTTTCCTTCAAGCATGGCTCATTTCTTCCTGCGGAGCACTGAGCTCCAATTGACATCCTGAGGAGTATTATATCCACTGCGCTGTGGACCACAGATGCCTTTGTGTGCTTCCCTAGGCCGTGACCTCCAGGGTCACGGTGTCCTTGCATGTCTGGTAGTAGGTCCATCTGTAGCACTGGGGGCTGAAATGCTGTCCAAGTGTTGGGAATGATCTGCAACCTTTCTTGGTCTGACTTCCTTCCCAAACAGCATTTCTACAGACTCATTGGGATCTGAAGCCACTCCGTTTGCATTTTGTGAGGATCACCTTGGATTTAAGGAGGATGTATGCCTTTATTTACCAGCTCATTTTCAGGAGGGGGCTGCTAGTCTGTCGTGATGGGACAGTTTTCTGTTTGCAGCCTGCTTTGCAGTATGATTCACCCCTTGCACAGGGAGTGTCTCTGATTCATGGTGGAAGACTCTGGTAAGCATGGAGGGTGACCCCATCTCATCTCCCTGCAGTTTTTGTTTCTGTCCAGCAGTGCTATCCTGGTCTCTCCTTGCCAAAGTTTGTCTTTCCCTAGAGAGTTTTCAGGTGCCAAGGAAGCTCCTAAAAAACTGACTCTGGCTCAGCGCAGTAAGGTTTATGAGCTGTGCTGGAACACATGAAGTTACGCACCTACCTAATTTTCCATTCCAGCTTTCCATGGATGATGTACGATAGTTATGTCAGAATAGTGCATCACTGGCTTTTAAAAGTGCTGTGTGTGTTTTGGAAAAAGTAACTCTGCACAGCCCAGTAGACAAACTGGCTCCCAACTGGGATGTCCAGTGCCCCTGTCATGGCCTAATTTGCAGTGTAGATGCACCCAAGGTGGTGGAATTGCCTCTCTTCCCAGCTGACAAGACATAGTCAGGAGAATTAATCCGGTGATTTATTTAATGCAATTGGATGAAATTTTACAACAAATGCTTGAAAAAAATTTTGGAATATCTAATCCTGTACACATTAAAGAAGGTATTTTCTTCTAGTTCAGTGAAAGGTTTGCAAGCCAGCTTGGTTACCTTCTGTCTGGGCTTGAGACTGTAACCAGGGTTTTGCATGATTAAAGTATTTTTAACCAGCATTTCTTGTTCTGATGTTTAACTTATTCTCCACTTTTGAGAACTTACTGTGTTTTTTCCCTGGTCTTCTTCAGTCTGGGTTTCTGTAAATTATTTCTAGATTATACTCTTGCACTGTAAGAGGTGTCCTCAATTTTGTGTATTAATTTATAAGATACCTCCCACAGAGAGTGTTTCCTGCAGAATCAGGACTCTTTTTTAATACAAGAGAGACTAAAAACTTCAAATGAAGCTCTGATGAAAGAAAAGCTATAAAATAAGGATAATTTTTTTTAAAAGAGATTAATTATTTCCCCTGTCTTCTGCTATCAAAATGCTCAGTGCCTGATTTCCAAAATACAGAGAGTCTGCAATCTATAGTACTTCATAACAGCTGCAGGTCCCAAAAGATCAATAATAAACAAACATTTATAGTCAATGCTGACAGTTTCATTTTTAGAAGGAACTCTTTTGAGTGTAGAGAATGAATCTCTGTTGTTCAATTTAATATTTATTGTCTAACTGCCTGTCTCCCTTTGCTTTGGTGATGCTAAGAACAATGAGGTTTACTGATATTCTTGTCTTTTCCTCTGCTTCTTGATGCTTTTAAAGTAACAAAATATGGAAGGTGGGCATTGACCTGTGTTAGAGATTCATTGGTTGTTACAGTCAGATTTATTTTCACTAGCCTAAACTCAAGTGACATAGGCTGAGGAAGGGCATATACCCTCAGAATTTTTTTGTTCTAAATAGTGGAAATGCTAATAAATTGTAAGTGTGAGCCTTTCTTCATGGAGGTTTACGAAATGAGTGTTTTTTCTTACAGTGTTCATAGTAGCTGCTACAACATAGATATTTATTGCTTGCCATTTGGAAGTGCGTGCCATTTCAGGGCATAGAACTACTAGTGTACTCTGTATTTGCCTTCTGGACTAGTGCCAGTGTCACAGTTTAATTATTACACTGTGATGGTAAAAGTCCAACATGTAATGGTGCCCGGTCTTCTTTAAGAGGCAATGTAGTCCACTGCATAGAGTCTGCGGATCAAGTCTGCTTCAGGCTTTGCTAATGATATAGGAGACAAATTGCCTTATGCATTTCCTTCCCCATTTGCTAATTTGTCTGTTCAGATTGGCAATGCTTGTAGTCTGTGTGTTCGTGCAGTGTCTAGCAAAACTTGACTTTGATATCAGAGTAGGACCATAGTATTTATTATTGCTAACTGTAATACCATGTTCAAGAATATAAGGTATAAAAATCAACTACATTTTTGACTTCTGTTTAAAGATCCTGTTTTATTTCCTCTCAGATATGCAAACATTTCAAGGCATTTAATATTATATGTTATTAAAAATCCAGGGCACAGAATTACCATCATCCACTTAATGACTCTAGATTTATCTAAAAATAAGTGAATTCTTAAAAAAAAGTGAAATGGATATTTGTTGAAACATACA
Organism: Ciconia boyciana; assembly: GCF_034638445.1. Taxonomy (NCBI): domain Eukaryota; kingdom Metazoa; phylum Chordata; class Aves; order Ciconiiformes; family Ciconiidae; genus Ciconia; species Ciconia boyciana. Next base: position 9,916,893 of record NC_132939.1, read on the forward strand.
TTTAGTAAAGAGTGGGCTGTTGTAATACCGATGATGTAGCTCTAGATGTACAATTGTTAGGACTTTATCAAAACGTACAATTTATATGGGTTCTTTCTGTTTAATAGAGATATTAAATTATTAATTTTGAAGCAGGTCTCTGCTGAATTAAAAGATGAAACAACAATTTTATTTGGTGCCAAAATTAGTTACTTAAACCAATTATGAATATGTTTCCATGATTTAGCTGTTTGAAGTCATTGCTAGAAAAGTGCTCTTCATTTTAAAGACCCAAGAGATTAATGGTCTTTCTGGGCATGTACTGCACTCATATGTATTAAGAGCTGCATTTGAATATGGAGATTGGAGCCCATATTGTTTGCATACCCTAAAGGATAGATGATAAATGTTGCCCTGTGCATAAATGATCCAGGGGATTAACGGTTGTCTATGAAGACTTTCAGTTTTAGAATCTAGCCTCTTCACTGATACTATGGTGAATAATGCTTTAGAAATGCTTAAAATAGAGTCAAGAGCTGAAAATTATTTTCTTTCCAGTTGTCTATATGAAATGAATTGTGAGTCGTCCTTGCTGTCATGCGATCATGGACTCTTAGGCCCCAGTAACCAGTAATTATTGCACCTGTTCTAGCAGGTGCCATCTAGAAAACCAAAGGATCATAGGATTTATACTGTTTTATTACCTAGATTTCTCACTCATTTCTGAAGCACAGTGATGGAGCTGTACCAAAAGGTGGGATGAAATGCCTTGTTCTGCCATTTACTTTACTGGAGGCAGGATTTGAACCTTGGATTTTGAGAAAGGTATTAAATATTATTTATAAAAACATTATTTTTGTTCAGCTTGTGCCATCAGCTCTTCTTTCTACTGCTTCATTTGTAATTCATATTTGTGTGTGATATAATATAATATTAAGCATAGAATGTAATAAAAGATATTTCAGAAGGCAACAGCAGAGAACAATCAAATAACTAACAGACAGTTAGTGGCAGAAGCAATGCAGAAAGTGGAATAATCATCCCAGTTATCTTGGAAAAGATCAGAGAATTCTCTCGTCCTTTCAGGGTGATATTTATAGACTTTGCCTCTGACTTAGTACACATGATACTGTGGGGGTTTTTTTCTTCCTTTTTTCAGTTCATCTGAAAACCTTTTTTTCCAGGAAGGAACAAACTTCAAGTAAAACATGACTTTTTACTTGACCCTTTCACTATAGAGGATTAACAGGTTTGGTGGATTCCTAGTATTGTCCCTTGGAAATGAGCCTAGGTCACATATATCTGTTTTTTGAGTGAGCTTTTGAATCTGCTGGACAAGAAGGTCAGTCTATGAAATTTTAGAAATGACAGAAGGGCTGAGGCCAGGACAATACCTTCAAAACCTTTTATTGTCCTTTATAGTCACATTCACACTGATGTGTGCAATTAGTTTGTGATAGGGGGAGTATAAAAGTGGCTTGAACAGTGTAGCAAATCCACAAATGCCTTGCATTGAAAATGGAGTTCATTAGTTTTATTGAATATTGATTCAGAAATTTTCATTCCGATTACTCAGTTATTAAATTTTTCAGTCAAGATAGTAAAAAAGGAGGAAGAGGTGTAGGTGTATCAAACCTTTTCCCCTATTGTATGAATCCTCCTCACCCTTTCTCTCTCTCCATGTTGGAGACAAGGTCTCTATATGTCTCAAATTTTGTATTACTGTCCTCTTTTTTTTTTTTTTAAATTTATTTGGACCATAATAGCATGTAGCAGGCCTGATTATGGATAGTGCTGAGTACTGTACAAGCATACATGAAAAAGCCAGTTCTTTCCCCAAACAACTTTGTCCTAGTGCTTATCACTTGTGTGACAATTATTAATTTATTACAGGTACTCTGCCATGAGTTACTTTTTTTCTGTTGTGTTAGAGCTCACTGCTCTGCACCAGAATAATCTTGTATATTCCACATAATTTATTAATACCCTAGCACATTATTAATAATTATCATAATCTGCATTACAGTAATGCCAAGAATTATCAGTCGTAGGCCAGAAAGCTGTTGTGCTCAGTGCTGTTAAAACACAGCATGAAAGCAGTCCCAGGCAAGACAAGGTTTTCATGTAAAATCATTATGGTTGAACGGATAACGGGTAGAACTGGGAGTCAGTAATTCTTGTTTTCTAATTCTGCTTCTGCCACTGATTCACTGGGTGGTTGGTGCCAGCAGAGCTACCACTGAGCCAGACACAAGTTTGCTGATGCCTGTATGTGTCTGTTTCCCTTGACATAAAATGGGATTAACTCCCTGCCACGTTTGGATGGAGAAGAGGGGCACATAATGCATTATATGTATAAGATGGCTTTGCTGTGAGCTTGTTGGAAGGCAGAACAATACAGAAATTTAGGCTGAGAGGTTCAAGCGAGAGGTCATCAACTCACCCATCAGGACCCCCAGGTTATTTTCTGCAGAGCTGTTGCCCAGCTAGTCAGTCCCCTGTCTGTAGGGATTCACAGGCTTGGTCCATCCCACATTCAGGGCTTTGCATCTGTCTTTTTTGGACTTCATGAAGTTTTTGATGGTCTTACCTCCAGCTTGTTGAGTTCCTTCTGAATGGTAGCCCTGCCCTCCAACTCCCCCCACTTTGGTGTCATTTGCAAGCTTGTAGAGCTCACAGTGCATCCTGTGAACCACGTGTAGGTGTGAAAGCCCATCTCCTCTCTCAGCACGGGTAAGGCTCTTTTCCAGCAGTAATGTAAACATGTTACCCCAAACACTTAGAAGTTATGAACATTAATAAAAACCCTACACACATTTGTACAGTTTCCATATGTGCATTGTTTTTATTCCAGCACCCTGAAGTCATCAGGTCTAATTTAAGGATGGGAGACAGCCCCAGCCCGGAGGTTTGGACTGGAGCTGGGCTGCAGCATTTGCATGTGGGCATCTAGTCTGTTTAAAGCTGACTATCTTCTGAAACAGCTTAAGTGACAAAGTACAACCTGTTACAGCAGGTAACAAGAGCTTGGGGGGTATGAAATGACCCCACAGGGAGTATTTCATTTAAGAAATACTGCTATCAGCCATAGCACTGTGCAGTCCCCGGTGGTTTGCACTGGCCACAAGCTGGTGCAATTTGTTCCTATAAGAGTGGAGGGTGATTTTAGAGAGGGAGAGCAGCTTAATTCACCTTGCTAACAGCCTAGCTACAGCAGTCCAAAGGTGATTTACCCATGGTTACAAAGCAAAAAACATCAGATCTCTCAGTGATAGCCCTTTGCTCTAACTGTTAACCATGCTAAAATAAAGTAAAAGCTTGATTTAAACCAATGAAAGCAAAGGAAATGCACAATTATATACAGCATGCCTGATCCTCCCTCCCTTCCTTGTGCTCAGATGTTGTGGATTTCTTGAAAATGTGTTTGGAAGGGAGGAGGGGAATAGGGGTGTTGTGCGGGTTGCTGTCTGCACACAATGGGGAGAATCAGAAATCAGGTTGCTGCCTTAACTCTGCCGGTTTAAGCCGAAGCCACAGGGATATTATTTTTGACACTGTGCACAGTGGATTATAACTTCAGCTCCCATTACCTCTAATGGGATGTTTGCTTGCAATCTGCCACTGCTACAGCAATGAAAATCTGTCCCTTAATGCTATTTTACTATTGCAGGTTTTTGTGTTTAATTATATTATATAATAATTTGTTGCAGCATCTACATGATTCCTTTAGGAGTGCACTTGAAATGCTTATGAATTTTTATAAACACAAGCTGTGTATCACTTTAAGTGTCTCATTGCTTTTGTAAACTATTCTGCCTTAATACAGCATCTTTTTTTCTCTCTTGCTGGGTGAGCACTATCTTTTACAGTGTGGCCATTTTGAAAAGCACAAGGATACTAACGCTGAGAAGCCCAAACCTCTCATTATTGCATTGATGACTTGTGAGAAAAGTGTTACAGCCGTCTCCCACTAGAGTCAAATGCAGAAAAAACCCCGAGACCCTAGTAGGTAGAAGGTTTATCTTTAGTGGTGAAATGTATTATAGTTGTTATAAAATTATTGAAATGAGAAAATAGATATATTGCCACATACCTTTTTTTCATGGATGTGCGTTCAAACTTTTACGTGAATTGGTTTACATTTTGCTACTTTTTTCTCAGACATACAATTACATTTAACTGATCTGCAAAATGATGAAGTTCTGAGATATATCTAAAAATTACTGAGTCTGAATTATTCACCAAGCTCTGTCCTTGTGCAGGCTGTCATCAGCTCTACAGCCCTACAAAGCTAATTTCTCAGAAAGATAAATGAACATGATGGCTGTTGCTCTGTTTTCCTCCTGCAACCTTATTTTTTTATCTTCTCTCTCCCCCTACATGTAGATAGATATGTATTTGTGTACGTATGTGTAGAGAGAGAGTTGTATGTCTGGAGAGAAAGCAAGATTTATTATTCTCCTTTTAATCTGCTTTGGAGGCATTGCTTACTGGGCACACAGTATGTACTGAACAGAGCGTACTGATGAAGTACCAGAAGGCAGACCAACCCATTTACTTGAGACTTTGCCACAGATGCATTAATTGTTTACACATGACTTTTTTCCCCTCCCCTTCCTTTTTGAACCATCTACACCATATATATACTGCCTGCCAGCAAGCTGATCAGCACTACTCTCCCACCTGATCAAAGACAGGAAACGTTCCTACTTCTGGCCAAGGATTTTTCCAGCTACTTGTCTTTTTGGCAGTGCCTGTAGCGCTGGGCTGATGGTTTGCACTAGGTGTCAGTTGTGCTATGGGTACGCTGCGTGTTCGAGTTGCCTCATGCTGGGGAGGGTCAGCAGAAAGTTTTCTCCATGCTACTCTTAAGGAAAAAATATACCAATTTGAGCAGTGATTAAAGGAGCTCTCTTTCAAACCTGTAATTTTAGCCAGGGAAGAGGTTAGTCATGGGAATCTTCCTCCGGAGCTGTATCCTGTGAGGGGGGATGTGCTGGGGTCCTTTTCTGCTTTGGGCCTCGAGATTGCTAGAGGGGACTGCATGAAGCTAATACACGTGTGAGATACGGGCTACTAGAATTTCTTGATAGCTGTATGTGGAATAACGTTGCGACTATTTGCTGAAACGGGGAGCTGTGTACAAAACTTTTATCCTTTGCCTCCCGCTGGCAACACCAGCTAATGCCTCCTGAAGAAGGGTGTGTGATATGCCTGTTTTATCCAGCCTTGGGCAAAACGTACAGAGGTGTACGTATACTAATGTGGAAATAACACAGTTCAGTGTATATGATCTGGAGTAAACTGGATCGCTGCTTTTTTATGATCTGAATTGCTTGTATAACTCCCTCAGCTCAACATTTACATTCATGTTTTAAAGAACTATTGAAAAAACAGAAAAAAGGTCTCCTAAAAGCAATGCTTCTGACAAGCGGAAGAGCAAATTTCTCATGAAGGAATCTATTTTTGGTATGATTTCTATCCCAGTTGAACAGGATGGAGGAGTTTGGAGAGGATGGCTCCATCTGATTTCGCTTAGTCCATCCTTACGGCTCTCTAATTGCGTTGTTTTAACTAGAAGCAGTTCTAATTAACAATGGAACACTAACGCAGCAGGGCACTGCCTAAAGTGAACTGGGACCTTGACCGTTTGGGAGTGTTCTCAAAATAAAGGGCCTAACTCTGCTATCTAGTACCAACTAATTAATTTCTTCCAGGGAAAGAAACAAAATAGTAAACTACCATACTGTGTGAGTAAGTGTGGTATGATTTGTTCCTGAATTTTAAAATGTGATAGATTTTTTCATATATCTCCCTTCAAAGATGAAGGTAATTTTAGTTGTATAAATGAGGTAGAGATGGTCACAGCAGGTTTTGGGGGAAGTGAAGAGAGAACATGCTGCTTTACTTGCTTTATATTTATTACTTAGAACATCATAAAAACAATTATATTTTTCTGTTGTTTACTTTGTGTATTTGTGTATGACAAAAACCACTGTATGTCACATTTAAACATCCATTTAAAAAAATCTGTAAAATATTATGCTAACATGTAATGTCACCTAATTTCAACCATAGGAAAAAAGTCTCCTCTAAAATGTTAATGATTAAAGTGCATTTACACAGTTTCTATATAATTTAAAGGTAATATACTTCTGTTGCATAGGCAGATGTCTGCACTACATCAATACCTCTTTATCTCTGCTTTGCTTTGAAAGCTATTTTTCTCCTTTTTCAGAAACCTACATTTCTGTGTATTGCTTACATATCTAACTTTGAAGATTTCTTTTAAAATAGTTATAAGTGACATTAATAAATCTCTGTCTTGAGGGGGTTGATGATACTTTTCTTAGTAGCACTCCTTTTCAATAGTTTCTCTTTGGATGTTAACCTTAAATTGCAAATTAAAGATTAAAGATATTTCAGGAATTGGCAAGAATTCTGAATCATAATTTATTGAGCGTGACATGATTTGACTTGATCACAGGCCCTGATATTTTCAGTGTTCTCAGGAATACATAAATTATTGAAAGAAAACAAACTGTAAGGAAATGCTAGCCAAACTCAGAAAGGTAAGCACATTCATGAATATCACAGCTCAAGTAAAGCGTTTTTAATTCCCTTACAGATGACTGAAGAACTGATTTTCTGGTCTTACCTAGTCACTTTGGCTGCAGTAATCACTATGTCTAAGATGAACTACTGAGGACGTCTATTAAAATGATAGTCTGTAATTCAGTTCTGGAATTATTGAAGCTTTGGGGAACTAAAAGGCAAGATTTTTACTAAGTAAATCCACCCATTTCTAATTCCACCATTCTCAAGAATAAAAGTAGTTATATTTAAGCACCAGAGAATAAAAATAGTTAAATTTAAGCACCAGCAGAAAATACCATTAATAATTTAAATAGTTGTTGCTTAAAAATGAAAAAATAGAAGTAAGCACTTTGCCAACAGAATGCAGTTTCTGGACTGCAGGAGGTGAAATGTGGACCACAGCTCTTGGTGTTCCTCTTCAGCACTAAAAACCCCCACATTTGAAGGTCTGCAAGAAGATGAGTGTTTCATGAAATACACAGTATGAGAAGAAGCATTATTGAGAAAAATAAAACAACAGGTAAGGGTAGTATATTTTAGTACAACTAAATGTTTCTTGACAATTAAGGAATTGGAGGGCATAGAAGATAATTTAGTAGCTCTTTTCCAACTCAGATGTCCCTGACACTGTAGTTCCACTGTGACTAATTTGTTAGAACAAAACAACAAATTTCTCCAATTAAGACATTTAAAGGAAGAAAAAGAAACACAATGCTAGGAATGACCAATTTCATTGGAAGGAACCCGGAACAATAATTCATGTAAAATCAGTGTAAAGAAGGACTTTGTGATTCAGTCCATTATCTGTGAGCTTACTAGATCTATGCCCTGCATCATAAGACATTCTAGATTGATAACAATGCGTGGTAATTACTTATTAATCATAGAGAAATATTTTATGTAAGAGCTGTTCAGATGAAATTCAGTCATTCAACCAGATTAAAGACTTCTGTACTGAAGACTTATTTTCTGTGGTGAATGGTTTTGATTTTCCTGTCTATCCATTGTAAAAAAAAAAAAAAAAAAAAAAAGAACTTGGGGAATCTCAACAACTGAGATGGATTTAATATTTGCAAATTTCCCTTGCACAGATTTTCTTCAAATTTTGTAGTCTGCAGTTATTCACCAACCACTTTCTTGGTCTTTAAATTGTGTGCTCTAGATCCCATGTGAGAATTTGATACATGGAATTAAAATAGAATGGTGTAATTTTTCAGTATATAGATAGGAGACACAGATCATGTCTCCTTTGGGATTTCAGTCCCTGGTGTAGTTTCAATTATGCAAATAACTGATGTAGCTGTGATTGACATTAACGGCAATTGCATGAGACTGACGTAGGTTGGTTGGAATTATTCTACCCTGTTGAAGCACTCTAAGTGATACCTGAGTGATGGGGTTTGCTAACTGTCTGTGCTGTGTTGGCTTTGCAGCACAGCTAGGAATGTGTAATGGGTGAGCGATACTGTGAACACCTCACTGGCATGTTGAAGAGAGATTCTTTGGACTCATGCTGTTACTGTTCTTTAGGGGTTTGGGTTGCATGGGTCCCTGAGTTTGTTTCTGCCTGTAGCTGCTTGAGGTGACTGTATGGTGCACAGGACTGTGCAGCATGGCCCGCACCATCTCCTCTCCTCCAAGTCTCTGCTGCCCCATGCGTAGCATCCTTCTTCAAAAACACAGAGGGGACCTGCTCAGTCCTGTCCGTAGCTGAGCTGGTTACGCACTCAGCAGCAGCAGGATGCCTGCCGAGGGGGATGCATTGGAGCAGCCCTGGCTTAGCAGGTACTGTGTAGACCTGGAGCCACATGGACTAACTCTGTCAGAAACCAGGCGCCCCTAATCAATGCCAGGGTGCTGCACCTGGCCCCGGCAACTACTGCACACACCTGTGAGTCCTGGTTACTCAAGCAAACCCTCCTTCCCCCTCCACCAAACAGCTCCTGTGGCGACCTGAGTCAGTTCTGGTTGGCCGCTAGCCACGGCTGATGGGCAGTAGGATCACCAGCCACTGCCATTGGCTCTGCAGGAGCTGGAGCTGGTTGTAGCGGGTCACCTTTGGGAGATGTTGTGTTCACATGGGGTGCCAGCTCCTTGGCAATAACACACTGAGACGTGTATCTGGTGACTGGAGAAAAGGAAACTAACAATGGGAGGACAAAATGTTTCACCAGAGACTGCTGGGTTCAGGCAGGGATGTCCTTGGCCCTCTGAAAAGTTTGGAGGCAAATCCCTCTGGTTTGGGATTAGTTGCATTCAAAGAGTCTGGGGGTGATGTTGCCATTTCTAAACTGAGTTGTTTGGTACACCTAATCTCCTGATATTCAGGAGCTCAAGAAGGCAAAGAAATGGCGGAAACCAGAAAAGGGCTTTCAGACTGCAGAAAAGGCTTGGTAGTGTTGTTCTTGATTTTGGGTTTCCTTGTTGAGAGACACATTGCTTTCTAGGTTAGGTGCCGCAGGGCTGCGTAGGAGCTCTACCTGGCAAGCTCCTGCCGAGGTAGCAGTGCAGATGGGAGCAAAAGATAATCCATTTTTCAACAGTAGAAATGTATTTCAGCTTTCGCTGTGGAGAGAGAGTTGAAAACGCATGACTTGTCTTCTCTGTAAATAGGAACCGTGCACGTTTTGTCTGCTGAGTGGGAAAAAATGAAGTGTGAGATAGCTCTGTCTCCCAGAGGTACCAGTCCTACCGTGCTCGCTTGGCAGCACATGCACATTGTCCTGCCGCAGCGAGGAACAGCCGGGGCAGGCGTGCCCCCAGGTCCTTGTGGACTGTTTATCAGAAATTGTTTCACAAGTGTTGCGCAAAACAGATGATTTGAGAGGCATATACATTGTGTGTTAGAGTAACATTTCTGAAATGCCAGAAATTGTTTAAATTGCTAGTTCTGAGAAGAATAATCAACATTTTATTCTAGCACTGAAAATGTGATTTAAACATTTACTGTCTAGATAAGAAAACATCATTAATTGTGAATAAGACCAGGATATGCAAGATAACCACTTCTGCTTTTTGTGTGCTAATGCCATCTTTGAATAATGGCTCCTATAAAGACTGCTGAAAATCTTTTCCTTAACGGTGTTTGTTCACACTGTATGCCCAGGCTTAGTTGATGTTTCTCCTCTCTTCCAAGATTTGCTATATGTGTACTTGTATTTGGTGGCACAAAATGAGAATTTAGGGGCTGTGTATTTATTCCGATTCAAAATTTGGACAGCATTAAATGAAAAAGATTTTTGTTTCTTTAATGGTCAGAAATGCAGATTTCAGCCAGAGTCTGAAAGTCAGTTTGAGTTTTATGCAATGAATAACATCACTAATAATAGAGATTTGGCAGGTCAGATTCTGCACTGATTTACACATCTGTTCAACCCAATTATCATCAGATTTAATGTGATGGCAGCTACAGATAAGCGGGTAGGTTTTTGGTCCTGTATTTGGAACTTGGTTAACAAATTCTGTTTATGCAGTAGAGAACTCCTCTGCTGTTTCCCAGAGCTGTTTGTGGCTCTATAGAGCTGAGAACAGTAAAAATCGTGGAAAATGTTATTTTCATTACTTGGAGACCACTAGTCATATCGTGCTAGGACTGTGGGTGAGGAGTAGCTTGCAGAGAGAAGAATTTTCTTCCTCCTCTTGGTGAGAGGCAGTCTGACTTCCCCTGAGCTCCTGAGGAATTTTAAGTATCTGCCTAAAACTTCTGATCCTCTGATTCTCAAGGATGCTGTGGCCAGCCTCTGCAAATGTATTGTAGGCATCGTGTCTTTGTACCGTGGGGCTGTATTGTGTTGTGTGGCAACTACATATTGCCTGTAGTGGGGATCCTGTTGGCATCAAACTGGGAGAATCCAGGAGGTACAGAAATTATTTTCCTTTTTTTGGTCTTCTTAAGCATGTCTCAAGGCCCTGGATTCATCCCACCAAGTCTTACAATATTCTCTGTCTGTGCCTGCTACTCTTCAACAGTAATAAAAGGCATCTAGCTGAAACTTCGTGGCACCTGAAGTTAGACAAAATGGATTTGGTGGTACATTTTGACACTTAAAAATTTAATATTTGGTATTCTTTGTGAACATGTACATAAACAAATTTTGGCTTAAAAGAAGAGGAAAAATAATTTGTTTTCAAAAGTAAGGAGGACTGGGAATTTCATTGCTGGCCAGTCTTCCTGTGGGAGGCAGAATGCTGTAAAAACTTTGCAAACTGAAATCATTGTCATAGGTAGGGCATGTGAGAGTCATCTCACCTAACTTTTTGTGTCCAATATTCTTAAAAAAACTGAGCTGTGGAGTTTATACTCCAAGTGGCTTGTCAGTTAAGACCGCACTGCATCCCAGTGTGTATTTTACCTGGTAAATTGACTCAAAAAGCTGCGACCTACTGCACCATATTAAGTGTGCCTGTGTTACCTGCTGCTGAGTCCACCCTGGTTCCACCAAGCAGGGAAGCGCTCAGGGCTGCCTGCAGCACACACCACAGGGCTCCAAGTACAGGCAGAGGACAAACTGCACCAAAAAGAACCTTTTCACCCAGTAATTTGCTAATATAGACCACTACTAGAGTCCTTCTTTATATCTTTTAAAATTACTCACCTATCTAGATTGTCAGGATATATGTCTCTGAATGAAGTGAATATGCTGTTTGAGTAACAGATACACTGTAAGTTTTCAGATTAGAACCATGTTTTGTAAAGGGGTAAGATATGGCATTTGGTTTTATTAACTTTAATTTCTTGAAGTGAAAATATCTAGCACCAGAGCTTACCACTAAATTTGCTGAAGCTACAGAAAAATTTCAAATGTAAAATGAAAAGGCTGAATTGCTGCTTGCGAAACTGATGAAGCTGTAAGAGGTGGCTAAGTAGGATCAAGTGTCTCTCTCCATCTTGCCATTGTGCTCTGCTGAGGTGCTGGATTTATTTTAACCTCTGTGTAATTTGGAAGGGAATCAGGACTACTCCAGTTCACGCCTGGCTGCAGAGCATCTGCATACACCATTCTGGTAGCAGTAGTGACTTGTGCTGCGTAGTGTATCTTTGTAATGTAACAGAAATGAAGTTAAGGTCCATGTGCTACTTTCTGTACTTCGGAGTAGATTCAATGTGCAAAAAGTGAAGAATGAGAAAGAAATGCTGCAAAACTATGCAGCTTCTCATATGAAGGTCTCCTACAGAGTGTTATGGCATGGGGGAGTCACCAGTGCTCGATCAAACTCATCGGACTCCCCGAGTGACAGAGCCGGAGAGAGAGAGGTGGAATAATGCTGTAAGCAGAAGTATCCTCTGCTGGTTTGTTACCCATGCGCTACAGGCCATGTTAGATCAGCTTCTGGGCTCAGAAGTATCAACTTAGTGCTGCTGAATTATCAGGTCTTTGTGCTAGGATCTAGTTCTCAGCTAAAACAATATGATCTGAGAATTTTTTAAATTACCTGTTTCTTTCATAGAGTGATGAGAAACAAAAAGACCCCTATTAATAAATAAGAAAATTATCACACAGGAGCCTAAAAAAGAAATGCATAAGCTAGCAAGTGAAGCTTGGGAAGGAAAAGTGATGGGTTAGAATTTTTCACCTGGTCAAGTTGGAAATTACATGAAAATCCCCACCCTACCAAAAAAAAACCCAAACCAAACCAGCAAGTTCAGGAACCTAAAAAGCAGCAATTGTTCAGGACAACCATCTCCAGCTTTCAACTGGGTGGAACATCGGAAATCTAATCATTTTTGTAGCCTTCCTGTGGAAGATGCTTTCTCAAAACCCAAAAGTTTTATCCTCCATCTTTAGCTTTCTTTTATCAAATTCCGGTTGGTTAGAAGAGCAGCTGACTGGGAACAAAGGAAGAAGATTAAAAAGGGCTACCAGCAAGTAACTTTTTTCAAGAAAAAAAGGGCTTTATTTTTAGATTTGCTTCCCTGCCTGTGAGAGACATAGAAAAAGGAAACAACAGGTAAAAGAGAAATGGATGGTGATGTTGACAGTGATATCTGTCTGTATTCATTCTCAAGCCATGTGTGGGATAATCTGTCCATGTGGGAAGTTTTTGGTTATTTTTCTGAGAAGGAACTTATGTCCATGCCGTGTGGTTTCCATCACCATGCCTATAGCAATAAATTTGAATTAAACAGGGCTAGAGAACATATTTGAGAATTGGCACACCATCAGCTATAATATTTAAATGCTTGTATGCTCTTTGGCAGGGTTGGGACCCTTGCAGCTCCCTGTCAATGTAAATGGATGATTTGGGGAATTGTCTGAATGGTGATGGACAGCTCCCCATAGCAGGAGTGGATGAGACCTCTTTTGGGGATAAAACCAACATAGATGCATGAATGCAGACTACGCTGAGCCATATGCCCTCAGGGCATATGTTTAATTTAGTACTATAGACATAACCTTTACATTTGGGTCTGTGTGGTGTGAGGCAAGTGAGAAAGGTGGGAGATCCTATTATAGCACAGTCTAACCTAATTCTCCAGGTTACTAGGAAATGGAGTCGTGAGATTGCCAGGAGTTGTCTGTAGCACAGAAATGGATCTGAGGGACATGATTGTGTCTCGGACTGTCGAGGTGCTTTCCTGAGCCATCTGTTAACCTGTTTTCCTCCTGCAAGGCAGAACTGGTGGCCACCTCCCTGTCCCCAGCCTTTTGCACAGGCTCCTCAGACCCCTCTGCCCCAGGATTGCACTACAGCTGCCAGGATTTGCACGTGCATTTTAATTCTTCAGAGGAAAAATGTGAGGGGAAAAAAGAAGTTTACAAATAGATTATGTCACTATCTGAATATTCTTGCTTTTTTTTTAAAAGACAAACCAGGATGAATTCAAATAAAGTTGCAAAATACAGTGAATGCTGCTTTATAGCTGATCTCTTGGGAGGAGCCCGCTGCATTAGGATGACCGGCTTTCCTCTTACCTCATTAAGATTCTTCATTTCCCTCATCACACTGGCACATTCTCTAGCAGAGGTCAGGTTCATTGAGGAGGTCACGATCATTTTCTGCTACAGTGCTATTTTCTTTTCCATCATGGAAACTTCCACCGTGCAAAAGCAGGCTGAAAATAGACCTTTTCTGCCCTGCAAAAGCATGTTGGCATTCTTCTGTCCTTGTTCAAAATATCTAGTGCTTTATCTCATCTTTCTGTCAGTTCCTGAGTTGTCCCCTCTGCCTCTATAGCTTGCTACTGATAATCCGCCTCTGTCCCGACTGCATTTTTGGGTCTCTCTTCTTACCACCCTCTTCTTCTTCCAGAAGACAAAAAGTCTGTGTCCTCCAGTCCCAGCCGTCTCCTGTAGGGATGATTTGACTGCTGAGAATTATTATCCTTGCAAGGGTCTTTTGTAGGAACTTTTTATTCCAATTTATTGATAAAATTAAGATTTGTACAAAATTTCAGCGGAAATAGCTGCTTGCCTCGATAAATGAGCATTTCATATGTATAACAAAGTAATATACATTATAATGTGCTTAAGATATTATTATGACCTGCTGTTCTGAGATTATAAAAGGATTAATTCTGCAGAATCTGCTCCTTCCTTCTTTGCTCTTCTACCTACCGGTGCACTTCTGGTGCCGTTGTAAAGAAGTTCTAAAATGAAATGAAATAAAATTCATTAGAATACTGACCTGAAGAGGACCTTTTGTTCAAGTGAATATATTACATGCTTTCTTCACAGGTGATTTTTAGTATTTCTGAGTTTACTTAAATGAAAATTTGCAAAAGGCAATAGCAACAAGCATATACCACAACCCTTAGTAGGGAAGGCTTGAAACATATGTTCTTACTCTGATTCTGTATTTCTGTATATCTTGTGAAAGTTGTTCTTGTGAAAGTTGCCATGCTGAGATGTGTGATGGTGAAAATCTTCCTCTGGTCTCAGTGTAAATGTAATGTAGACTGCAGTACAGTGTTCCTTTTCATACTACTTAGCACAGGGCTCTTTGACCTTCAGGGGTCAACTTTGTAGTTAAGGGCTTAAGTGTTGCTGGCTAAGCCTATTGAAGACTAAAACTGTTAACTTGCAAACATCCTGTGGATGCTTAGTTACTGAGGAAGCCTGAACCCCCTGTCTCAAAACTGAGTCTAGTACCATACTAAATTAAAGGTAGTTAGGGTGTGTGAATACTCTTGTGGATCCAGATGTAGAGTAAAATTCTACTAAGGCTTCAGCATCCACCCTGTACACATTTTTCGTGGTTTTACTTCAGGCTGGCTCTGGTCTGGGTGCCGATTCGTGGCTGGGGTGCACTTCCCAATTTAGTTTCACTGGCAGGAGTTCAGATCTTGTGCTCTGGAGCGGCTCGCCGAAGCAAGCCGGAGCGCTGCGAGCGGAGGCCATCAGGAGGTTTGTTTCAAGTGTTTACTCCTCATCCAAATTAAATGCTAATGCAGATCTACCCTCTAATTCCGCTTTGTGCCGTGCTAATCTTTAGCCTGTGGAAAATCAGTTCTGCAAGACATGAAGATATTTCACAAATCAATATCTCAATTGCAAAAGAGAATACCTGCTGTGGAAATGTGTTTTATTCAGTTGCGTCTAGGCTGAAGATAGTGCATCTCCAGATAGGGTGTCTTTCAACTTCTGTTGAAAGTGATGAAATGTAGGCTTCTGTCTCAGACAGAACATTTTGGGACAAGATTCTTACCAGTGATATGGAAAAAGAGTTTAGCGCTGTTTATTGACCTTACGTAGCCAGGCTAGGCAGACTCTTCCTTTACCGGCTGGATCTGGAGGTCTCAGGGTTTTTGCTGAGGATTTGCTTTTCCTTCAATTTATACAAACATCACTCAGGAGACAGTATTTTATCCTTGTCATGCTAACTTGGATGCAAAGTGACTTCCCACTGGCTCCCCCCTGCCTCCCGAGCTCTGCAAGGCGCCAGCTGTGACAATGCCATTGCGGGCACCCCTGTGTGATCAATTTGGCTCACAGCTGTACTCAGTGTCAGTAGTAATTATAAGGGTTAATGTGATTAGTTTCACTTGTAGTGTTGGTAAGTATCTGTTGTTGTTGCCCTTGGCAATAAATTTCCCTGTATAAGTTCTCTGGTATACTGTTTTATGGTACCAGTTGCAATCACGGTAGGTGAGGGAGCAGCTACGTGAGGAAAGTTGGAAATAAAGGCAGAGGAAAGCGGGTGGGTAAAATCTCTTTTGTATGAAGTAAAATACATAGTGACTGCTCACTGTAAGAGTATAAAGAATCCTCATAGATAAGATTTTTACCCTCTGATATTTCGTCCATCTCAAGATTGTGGAAAAATATGGTTTATTTCACTCATTAATTACTGCCTAGTGGTAGCATCTGGGTAATACCAAAACTCATATAAGAATATATTTGCTGTTGATACTTTATGTCTCATTCAGGCGCTAGTGGCAAGAGCATTCTGTTCTGCACAGTGTCTGGAATGTATTTAAGACTGTTTCATTTGTCATTTTAAAAGGAATAAGCAAGAGGTGGTAGGTGAAATGTCTCTTTCCCTCTTGCTTTTATGAACTGAGCGGGAAAGTGAGATGAATTGAAGTCAAATGTGAGAAATCTTTTCAACCTTAATTTGCCATCTGAGAATGATATGATTTAAGCACAATAAATAATGTGTGTGAATGTGCGTTGGGGAGGGAGAGAATCAGCAATTTAAATGAGTTTATTCACACAGGGTGAGACATACAAAATTAAAAAGACTCAGTTTGTTCTGCTGTTGTAACTTATCAGGGATGTGTGGAGTCTCTCGGATGTCTGGGGCTTTAGGGATTAGCATTACTCCTGGAAAGGGGATTTGGTCCATTGAACACGGCTTGTCATATTTCCATTTAGCACAAAATACTACAGAGCTTATTATATATGGTATGGTTTTTATCTTCACCTGAACTGTGTGTCTAGTGTATGTGCACATCTCTCTTCTCCTTTCTGCTTTTGGTCTCCTTCCTTTTCCTCCCTCTCTTCAGGTACTTGGCTCTCTCCAGTATGATTTTCCAGCCTTTTGCCAACACCTTCATCTTTGCACTGAGTATCCATGTTTCTCTCAAGCTGCTGAAATGATTTAAAGCTGAAAAGATAAGAGAAATGGACAAGAAATGTTTTCAAATCACAATGGAAGATAAGGAGGGAAACCCTCTTCCTAAGATAATGGGGCTTTTGGAGCGCTGGCAAACTGGAAATACATATTCAGCTGTTGATATGGACATTCTGCAGAGAAGACGTATATGAAAAGTGGTTGCTTTTTTTTTTTTTACTAGCACAAAGAAGTCTTTTAACATAAAGATAAGTGAAGTCCAGTCTACAAAATTTAGTTTTTCATTCCTCTGAGTGCATGTAATTCCTGTCAAAGTGGCATTCTCCCTTGTATGGAAATGAGAAGGATGTTAGGTTTACGTACAGATTTTGTATTTAACTGTCACAAGCAGAGAGATTTGTTTTTAAGGCACATCTGCATGCAGAAATTGCAGGTAACCATAGTGTCTTAGGCACTTTTAAATTCCCGTCCCCAAACAGAGATTTTATTGGAAAGCTTATAAATAGAAACTCTGTGAGAAGAGTAGAGAGAAGGACTTGGTGTCCTCTCATCCTCTTTCCCAATCTTATTTTTTAAATTTTGTGATTACTTTCTGTTCAGCTGTCAGAGAATGGTGAATTATTACCTGCAATTTAGCATGCTCAAGTTCCCCTCGCAGCCATCCTGGTGCATATAAATTGCTATCAATAGCTTCTTTTAATTTTCAAGCTAAGCTAGCAGCGGATACAAAAGGACCTTGCGTATGCTTCAACACAAGTGCCAATTACACCTCTCTCGGGCAGCACGGAGCAGAGGTGGGGGAATCGTGACTGGATCCCTCTGTTATCCCGCAGCTGGACTTGTGTGCTCGCCTCCCGTTTTGGCAGCTGGAGGAGCTGCAATGGCAGGACTGGCCGCAGCAGGCCAGGACACAGGGCTGCAGGTTTCTCTTGGCAGGATGGAGTTCATTTATCTTTATGCTTTCCCTGGCATTGAAGCTGGCATACTTTCCCAAGAGTGGGAATGGTACAGCGATGTTCTCAGTTCCAGTTTGGCTGTAATTTAAGCCTTCTATAAAGCAAGGTTTTCTGAGGCCTCACGTGATGTGTCCCTCTTCCGCTCCCCCCCCTTTTTTTTATTTTCAGGAAAATACCATATATTTTCAAAGGAATAACCTTCTGCCTGTGTGTCTGCAGTGTTGTAATAATGAGAAAATGTAGCCAAGCCAGGAGTGTCATGGGCTCCTAAAAACTTTTCAGTTGAAACCAAATGAAAGAGAAGAAAACATTACCCTCCCATGTTTGTTACATTGCAATAAGAAAAAGACACTTTCTGCATTGTATTTGCATAGCTGCACGGCAGCGGAGGCTGTTGGCTTCAGAGCTCTGCTCTGCCGGACATGAACACAGGACATAGGTATTACTCCCCTGAAAGGTTTGTTGGAAAACTTAGTTAAAACTATATCCTTTAGACTTTTTCCCCTCTAAGTAAAGGTTATTTCTCACTGCACATAATTTTTTAAAAGTTTATTTGCAACCAAGTACTCAAAGTTATGCTTCTTTTTAGGCGAATGCTGAGTTACATAGCTTTGGATGCATTTATCCAGAGCCGTCATATTTTTATTTTAATTACATGGGTAACTTTTTTTTTCTTAATTTTATTTACTTGAAATTCGTCCAACTGTATGCTTGCAAATGGGCATTCAACCTTAATTAAACAGAAATAGTTTAAAAAAAATTGACACTTATTTTTCACTTAAACTTAGTGAACAAAGGAAATTCACCAAAGCTAGTGAATGAAATGTTTCTGGTCACTGTGTCCCCAATATTTAAAGCTACTTTTTCAGATAAGTTCCCACTCAAATTTTGAAAGTTAAGAGACAGGTGATTTGACAGTGAATTTTAATTTTAGTTGTGTATTATCTTAAAATCTGATGCAAACCCCAAGGTTTAAAAAAAGTATAAGTCCTGGTTTGTATTCATAGATTGGAAAGTGAAAATAATTTATCTTGCTTTTTATATGGCCATTGAATTTCTAACTTTTAATGAATACTAGCACCTGCTGTCTAAATTGAGACCAAACATAATCAAGGAAAGATTTTCTAAACCACAGAAACTAGTTACCACCAGCTGAAAAAAGAGGTCTCTTAACTTTTGTTTCATTTTAATATTATATCGATATTAATATAGCATGGACACTGAAAAGTGTATAATGGTTGTGTTGACATGAGAACAGATATATGCCTTGTAGTTTTACTTGTAATTAGAAAACAACACCTTTAAATCTTTATAAAGTGCTTTGTTAATAAGTATTTTGGCATAACTTAATACATTTAGGCCTTTATATCAGTTGCCATAATGTCCAGTTTAATTTTTAGCAGGTTTTCTTTTTTAAAACTTTTACTGCAAATATTTATGCTTCTATTATTTTTTCATGCTTTGAATGAAAACAGAAAGACAGAAAAAGAAAGAGTCATTGGATTGCACACAACTAATTTCAATACTACATTACTTTTTAGTTTCTTTAAAGTAGTTTGACTGGTGATCACCAAAAGAATAAAGTTGAATTTCCAATGAACTTTATTAAGAAATTCTATTGGAACAGATAACAAAATGGACATTGAAATGTAGAGCATTACGACTTGATTGAGGTTTAAAGTTATAAGGTACAATAAGCAGAAACTTCTTCGGCTGCAGATTTGTGCTACTTATGTTTTGTAAAGTCGTTTTACCAAACCACTGGCTGAGCACGTATAGTGCCGTATGGTTTCCCTATTCGAAGTCACTGAAAAGCAGATTTCCTCAGTGATTAGTAGAGTTAACAGCACATATTTTAATTTAAGTTTATTTAAGATGTTTGTTTACATAAGTGATAGGTATTTAAAATTATAGATTTATAATGGTAATGAAGAAAACTAATTTTAAAGCACATAAAATGTATTTTGATGATCCCATGGTAACTGTAGAATTTCCTCCAAATTATTACCACACTTTTATTCACCATACTAACATGAAATGTAGGTAGAAAATCGTTCTTGCAAATGGAAGCTGTATTATTTCATTCTTGCATGTGCCAGTCATGGCCAAGAATGGTTTTGGTTTCCAGAGCATTGCTTTTTTGGCTGTTTGGCACTCTGTTGTCCTTAAGTACGTACTGGATGAAGTAGCTCAGTCTTGGAGGTAGGGCATTTGGGGTCTTGGTACTGAGTTTCTCTGCTTAATTCTGCTGGTGCACAGGAACATGTAGTCCACTTATCATTTTACATGTGTAAAACTTTTAGTTTTAAGTGTATTGCTTAGTGATTTTGGGGTAAAGACATTTCAGAATGCTGTACCCAAGCTTCTCATGTGTAGAAAAGGATACGGTGGTCATGTTAAATACTTGTTGTTCAGCTTAATGGTGTCATGCTGCTACAGAGCCCTTGAATGGGAAGCGAGTATAAAATGTTAATAAAGTATAGCCTATAGAGTTATTGGATTTTAGTGAGTTGTTGTGCTCGAGGGAGTCCTGGCAGAGACACTTTTGTCATGGTTGCTATAGAATGAACTCCGCAGCCCTCCAAAATGGTACTCGCTAAATATCAAGAGATATTTCAAGGATGCCTGGTGCTATCAATTTGACCATGCAGTGATTAATGCAGCTGCTTGTACTCATTAAATTGAGAGATGCAGCAGGCTGAAGTTTACAGTATTGATCCAGTTTCAGTCCTGATAAAAGATATATGGAGGAAATATTCATTGTGATATTATTGCTCATCGTAAAGCCATGTGCAAAGTGAACAGAAGATCTCTTAAGCTTTAGTATTACACAAACTATATAAAGTGCTCCAAAAACGAAGGTACGCTTATGCTTAAAAGCAGGGCAGATGTTTTATAATGAAAACAAATTCTACAGCACAAATATTTACGTTGTAAGTCACAGTTGTGATTGTTTCCTTTATACTGATTCCAAACTACCAAAGAGGACATAAACAGTAAAAGCAAATTGTTGTTCTGTTGCAAATTGCAGGTGCAATGAGAAATAATGAACCTTAAAAAGAAGTATGGAATTAAAACCTTTTTCTTTCCTTTTTGTCTGGCCTACAAAGGCCCACATCAGCTGGCTGCCACCTGACGTGACATTTCTTCTCATCCTCTGCCGACGTCTGGCCTCACTGTGGAGCAGCGCTGGCGACTAGAAAAGGTCAGTCGTCGTTTTTCCCCGAGACGGTGTCGTTTCTCCCCCTGCGCAGCGTCGCTGTGTCTGGGTTGACGCCGTGCCTCGGGGAGCCCGGCCGGGATGCGCGCTCCTGGGAGGCTTCAATCCCTGCTGTGCAGCCGCGCAGCATCACAGAAATCGTCAAACTAATGAAACGCGGGGGGATTTCGGTACTTCCAGAAGGCTGTCTGAGTCCTTTAGAGTTTACACTGTTGTAACTGTACTGTATTTCAATTATTTCTCAGTCATTAGTATGCAAAGCTTAGCATTTCTGGTTAACATTTGATTTCCAACGAAGGAAGCAAAGCAAGCGCCTGCTACAAGGAAATGCTTTCAGTGTGGCCTAAAAATATTGCCGTGAAAATTTACTCACTCAGATACAGTATGTTTTTCTGGCACTTTCCAGTGATTATGAAGCTAATGAAAATGGAAGCTGTTACATCCATCTGTCAAAAATATTACTTGCTTTGGAAAGAGAGCATCGAGAATTGTGTTTGTCTATCATAACCTTAGGAGGAATATATGGCAGCTTGGCAGCAAGCGGGCGGTTTGATACCTTCACCTGTGTCAGAGTGTATAGTGTGGGGCAAGAGGTGTAACAGGAAAAAAAGTGAAATCTGTTTTCCTCTGGGTTTCATTTTTGCAGCCGTAAGAAGACACAAGAGCGGGTGCTGATGTCCTGGTTTATCCCATTCACTTAGGCTGTTAACTTCTGTGTTTTCCTAAATGAATGCCAGGATTTGCAGACTGCCTATCAGTGTTCACAAATTCGGAATTGTGATGTTGGATGTTTAAAGTCTTATATTCTAGATATTACCAGCGTCGCAGGCAAGTGTCGTGTTATATTGCTACGATTTGCCTTTTGTTGTAAAATTTCTCATTCTCCCATGCCAGGAGAGAATTTGCTCTCTGTTTCCAGTCCCTTCATGTTTCATGCCTTAACTTTGACTGCTTTGTTGCCACGGCAACTCTGCCGTGCAGCATCCTTCCACTGCATTATTGCTATTCCTATAACTAAGAAGTACATCAAATAAATTAAACATGTCAATCACCTCTAAAAAAAGATATTGAAGCTGTTTCATGTCCGTTTCCAATATCATAGCAGACAGCCAAAGCACTAGTTCTGGACTGCAATCCCTGCCTTATTTTCTTGGTCCTCATTACTTATAACAGATGCACTGAACCTGGTGGGAAATATTTGGTGGCTGAAAATAGTAACTTCCTCTGGATATTAAAAATGCTATCACTCTTACACTCTTTACTGGCAAAAATGTCCTTTTTTTAAAAATTTATTCCTAATCACAGAAGTGAATATGTTCATCAGTTTTCAATCTTTAGTGCTTAAACTATCGTATAAAAACAGCTACCTTCCTTAGGTGTCTGGGCCCTAATTTGAAGACCAGATATAGAAAAGGACTTCTCGGTCGCTTGCAAGTTGTGCTCTGTCTACTTCCTGCAAACATTAATTTTATTTTGTAAGGTGTCTGTCAAAACGTGTAAACATTATTCCAGTCTGGCAGTCCGTAGAAAAGAAAAAGAACAATTATCCTTTCGGGGAGCTGTCTAGAAAATATCTGGTCAGTGAATGTGGCTGACATATCACAGTTAAATATTAAGACATTTTGTATACAGCAGGAAATGCCAAAAATAGCCAATGTGTTATTTTCTAAGACTCTGTTGCAGATAATTACTTGTTGCCATTTTATATATATTTCATTTGCTCAGTGAAGCATTTATTTGGCTTTTGTCATACTACATAAAATAAGGAAAATGAAAAAAGATTTTGCACACATCATTCTTTAGCTAAAAATAATAATATAATTTTAGAAAATTGTAATCTACTGCAAATTATATTTACTATTATAAGCCTGATAGCTGGAGGCTTTTGGTGTATTGTTTGTAATTCCCAATCCGAGGCTGTGCTGAACACGATGTAATTTACTAGAAGGCCGCGTAACTCGTGGGAGGGGATACAAGGAATTCCAATATTCCCATCAACCCTAAATTGGTCTGAAACAATGTTATTTGTTTCCATTTTCTTCTGAGAAAAAGCAACAACTCTTAAACAGATTTTTCCCTCATGCAAGCAAAGTCTACGGGCTTCCAAAGCTAGATTAATGTGTTTCTGGTATGATTTCAAAATAAAAATGAATAAAAGTGCTTTTAGAATTTAATAAAAGTCAAAGCCCGTGTTTTTTTCAGAATAGCATTGGCTTTTGTTTGCAGTGGTTATGAAGCACTGCTGCTTACTGTGCATTATAGTGTTTGGGCAACGAAGCAGTGTGTTTCTGATGCATTAAGTAAATAAATACATGTATTACAAATTTATTGAAAGAACATAAGAATTAATTTTTTGTCTGTGAGGATTTTGCAAGTTATTATCTTTTAAATTCAGCCCCTGTGGAATTCAGCCATCTCCTGCCTTACAGGCTATGAAACTTTTCCCCAGGTCTGGAAAGCCTATTGGTAACATTGGAGATGCTTGCACTGGTAATTATTCTGATTTCTCTTTTGTTTACCATCGCAAGAAGGCATGTGGGCAGAATATATTTTCTGGACATTTAAACATACTGTCTTCTCCCCTAGGAACAAATATAACTATCAAAAGACATCCCGAGTAATCTGTTTAGATAAGAGAATGACTCTTTAACAGGTAATGAGGATTTTCCTTTTATAGGCTGGGCAGAGTAGTGAAGTCAGGTCTGGCAGTTATTAAAGCAGCAGGGGTGCAGCAATCCTCACAGATGTTGAATTTCTCCCCTGCAGAGAACTTTTTCTTCATTTTGTCCTGCCACTGGGGTTTGGTATTGTACGTGGGCTCGATAAGCCTTCCTCTAAGAACAAATCTCCATTAACTGGAAGACACCAGTTAGGCTATTCCATCGTTCAGGATGGATTTGTAAGTAACGGTAGGGCAAAATCTGAACTAATATTTTGAACTGATATGAATCTAATATTGCAGCAAAGTTTGTCCCTCTTGCACCACAAAGTACAACGTCAAGCATAGGTTTGATGTACTCATTTTGATTGCTCCTATTCTGAACAAGCCTGACAGAACCATGTTAGACGTGAAGTGCTAAATGTAGAACAGACACCAGTATATAACCTTCCCCTCCCCAGGGAACTGAAGAATGTCTTTTGTCTTTTGGGCATTGAAATTCTCAAATAAAATGCTGTATTAATATCAGTTTGTGACAATGAATAATATTCCTGCTGATCTCTAGAGCCTCTGCAAACCCTGAAGCAGGGATTATGCATTCTGTTCAATGCCACAGAAAGTTTATTCTAAAATAAGCTATTTTCTTTTGTCAAAGGAGGTGATAAGAAATACAATAAGCTGTGATATAGCCACTATCATAATAAGGAATCATGCTCCTGGAACCCTTCTTTAAACCAAAGTGTTATAAAAATCTTCTTCCCCCTAGACTAAACAAACAATTAACAAATTCTGTGAAATAAGTGATAGCTCTGCAAGCTCTCACGGTGCTCCTGGGAAAATGAATTTAGGTTTCCCGTAGCTCAGAGCACATATAAAAATAATTCAAGGCAAGGAATGGAAAAGTATGGGCAGAAGTTTCAAGACAAGTTGCATCAGAGCAACTCCAGTCTCCCTAATGTAACTGGTATATCAGCAGCAGCAGAAGTTGGAAGTTTCCTAATTCTGCATTGCTAGCATGGTTAAATCTACTGGGTCTAAAAGAAAGTACAGTTTCTTCCTGTTATCTCTTTTGTTTGTGTCTTCTTTATGGGAAAGGAAATACTTTTTTGGGGGAATTTGGAGAATACTTAGGAACCATAGGCTGATTGCGATATATCATTGCATATAATTGTTGAAGGTCCTTGGGGTCTTTGACAACAGAATCAAGCAGTATTTAACTCTCAGAATACTCAGGGGTATGTTGTAGAAGATATTTGTCCTCCCTTACGAGCCATTTGAGAAGCTGAGTCAATCTGTGATGTAAAAAGTAATTTTAATACTATGTTGGTTCTATTGCAGCTTTGTTCTATTTTCGTAATCTGTGTTTTTGAAAAAATGCATTCATTTACATTTTATCTAGCGATAAGTCTGAACCATAGAAATCTGTCAAACTGCAAAACGCTCCATTCCTATATGTGCGTGACCTATTAAAATGTGACACTGAATCATTCATGTGGCACTTCAAATAATTTAAGAATATGCAAAAGCTGCCTCTATAGTATATAATTTATTAAACTAAACAGTGGCAGGTTGCAGGCACATGTACAGGAATGTAGTTGTTAAAGGTACTGTTAAATAGTTCTCTTGGTCCCTGACACAGCTTTGGCTTCACCCTGCCGGACAATTCCTGGGCATATTTTGAGAGTTAATGTGAGCATCCCCAATAAGCATCTTAGATGTGGCCAGCTCACTGCTGGAGACTTAGTAATTTCTGTGTGGACCATTCCAGGGGATTTGGCTCCAGTGCTAGAGAACAGCTCAGAGTATTTTAAATTTATTGGTACAGATGTAGCCAAAGAGCAACTGGGGCTGTCATAGGGACCTTACATCGCCAGGTGTTTTTCTGGAAGAAGCATTTTCCGGTGACCAGTGCTTGTCAGGTAACTCTCTCACACATAATGAGGTCCTGGAGAAAATACCAGAGTCCAAAAAAGTCCTGAGGGAGCATTAAAAAATGAATTGATGAAAGATATGGTTTTACATACTTTAGTAATTACTTTTACTGATGTTCAAATTATGACCCAGGTTGATGCACTCAGGCTAATCTGAATCAAGTTCTTTACCTATATAGTGACATAAGAAAACCTTATGGTTTTGTATGTTTTTTTCCATTTTTAGAAACAACTTAAAACAGAACCTTTTTAAGGCATCGGTTTGATTTTTTTTTTCTTTTTGCATATGTTTTTGTTTGCATATTTTGTTTAAATATATTTAAAAATATCTTTGTAGCTATTCTGTGTGCCTATAGACCCCCATCCATTATGGCAGAAGTTCTCTCTGCAGTCCCCTGTGTTTTAGTCGTGGCCTCTGCCCATTGTAAGAAGGAAACCATTCTTCCCCGGGAGATACTGTAATTAATTTTTCAGTCTGTTTATGTATTTCTTTTTACATCGCACATTACTAGAACTGCTGAGGAATTATTATTTTCTATGAAACTTTTGTCAGAAATGTTTGAATTATTGAAACCAGACCTTTTCTTGGGAATGTTCCAGTCATGGGAAAAAAATAATCATCAAAAAAGATATCTCTGGACCAGATTTTGTGGTCAAAAAGAAAACAGGCAGAAGAGAAGAAAAAGAGAAAGTAACATGCAGTCTGACACCTAAGGCATTTTACTTGTGATGGAGGAAAATAGCACAGTAACGACATGAACCGGGTCACTCAGTCACATGCAAATATCCTTTTGCTTGTAAAGCAATAATGTATCTTTTCCTGTTTGGGGTTTGTTTTTGCTTTTGGTTTTTTTGGTGCATGAAAATTTTAGGAGGTCTCTGGTTCATCTGAGTGGTGATGGAAAAGTTTCTGAATTTTCAAGAAGTTTCTCGAAATGGCAAAGCAGGTTTTTTAAAGCTTTAATCATTACACAATCTGTTAAAGAAATTGTAGCTTAATGATCTATCTCTGCAGGAGTTGTGAAGTACTTTTAAAAATCAGATTTAGAATAGAAAATTGTTGCATTCTGTGCAAACTCATGCTTTTCACAGCCAAGAAAGCAGTCTTGCTACTGAAATAACAACTAATAGCCACTTTTGTATTACCTTGAGGTACTTGTAACATGTGTCTGACATCTGTCTTAGTAGCGGTGAGACTATGCTCTTTCATATTTATCCTACATCATTAGTTCTAATGGGTGCTGTAAAGGTCTTTGTATTTGATTAAAATAGGTGCAGGTGATAATCAGCTGCAATACCAGAGTGGAATATTTATGCTAATATCTTTAGCATGCAGTCCCATAGCACTAGAGAGTCCTCCTCAGAACATGACTTCAGTCTTCCTTCTCTTGGTGTGTGTTATCCCAAAATATGGCAATGCTAGTTTGGAAGATGCTGAAGACATGGGACCCAGTAAAAGTAGATAATTACATGACCTTGGTAACTTTCTAAGGAGCTCTTACCATAACTAAAATAACTGTCAGAAGCTGAGAAGACTGAGCAACTGCTAATGCCTTGCATATTTGTGCCTTGTACTCAAATCTCCCCTTCAGGTAAATCACACTCAATCATACACCAAAATATTTTCTCCATTTAAAGTGGCATAGGTGGCCTTTTGTGAAAATACCAAGAACAGGCTATGTTAGAGAAACATGATATAAAGATGAAATTCTTTCATTTGGCTTGTTAGAGGGATTATTTTGTTTGCTGAAGCTGACCAACACTATGTACTATGGCAGGCACTTAGCTGTCTGCTGGGGTAAGGTTTTGCTGTAAGGATTTGGGAGGATGGAGTGAGAGGGAGGAAGAACCCAGTGCTCTAGTGCAGCAGAGATTAGCTAGGCTGTAATCCAAAACCAACCTGAAAACTGCTGTGTCACAATAAACAGACTGAAAAAAACTTCTGAGGACTAAAGCATATGACCTTGTCCTTATCTGTAGCAAGGTAAACTAAGAGAACAGCTTCTTCTAGCAAGGGATTTAATAAATACTGTTTTGGCGATTTTCTAAAAGCTGTTCTTACCTAGAGGTAAAGAGTGTCCAAGGTACAACTCTGATTAAATCCTGTGTTTAGGAGACTTAACAGTTTTTAACAGGCTACAAAGATGTGCACATGCAAGTTGTGTCTTGTCCACTTGATCAGCCTTGATCTAGAGGGCACATATTGGAAGTGTAGCTGAGGTCTGAGATAAAATTGCCAAAGGTGCAAAGTCACTTAAGGGTTGCCTTCCCTGAGATTTCACTGAGATTTAGGCACCCAAAGTATGTCACAGACATTCAGAATTGTTCCAGTTTCATGAACTGTACAATTTTAAATTAGTTTAGTTAAACCAGTGGAAAAATCTGAGTTTAGTTTAAATGTGACTTATCCTGAGTTAAGTGCATTCACTAAGAATTTAAATCTAACTATACCTTTTTAAGCAAAACTAAAATCAGTGTTTCAGAAGCTGATTTACAGTAAAATGTGACTGTAAACTAGAACTGAAAATGTATATACGTTTGATGCTTTAAACTTTTGCATTATTATTGTTTTTAGCAAAATGATCTAATAATGAGTAGAAAAGATTTTTAGTCTTAAAAATGTTAGAAAACTTGTAAGACGGAGCTGTGCTTGAATAACTAGAACTTTTCTCAGCTCAGAGCTTCCTTGCTTCCTTCTTCCAAAAGTCTCATTGCCCATTCAGTTCCCCCCCCCCACCCCTCCCCCCCCGAGAATAGCCGAAAACCACTTTGTCCCCGGGCAAAGTACTTTCCAAAATGTACTTTCTGGATTGTTAATGAAGATGTTAAACAGCACCAGCCCCAGAATTGATCCCATGGAGTACGCCGCTAGTGACTGGTCTCCAGCTGGACTTTGTGCCCCTGGCCACAGCCCTTTGAGCCCGTGGTCTGGCCAGTTACCAGTCCAGCTCAATGTCCATTTATTTGGTACATCATCAGTTTATCAGTGAGGATCCGCTGGTCAGCAACATCCACTGCTGCTCTCTTACCCACCAAGGTAAACCCTTTGCTGTAGAAATAAGAGCAAAGTCACAATTACACAAACTATTTGGACTTGTTTATTTTCAGTCCGCTGGGTTGTATGCTCATAGGCTGACATGATTAGAGGTGGCAGATAAGAACAATTTAACTTTTGTTTACTGCAGTTTCTCAGATTGTTTCTAATCTTGCACTTTTTTTGCCAAGATAGTTGCCACCCTAATGAATGTTGTTGGTTTTAGTAGAAAAAGTCTTCACCGAGGACTTTAGTAGAAAAGTCCTCACGGTTTGAGACAAAGCTGCATATGACAAAGAAGCGGTATGACTTCATGTAGATTATCTGTTGCATATGCAGCTTTGTCTCAGACTGTTTTTAAAAGCTTACTGTCTTCTTGATGCTAATTACAATGCAATAATTTTAAGGGATTTCAGGTTGAACTGCTGCTCCATTTTTGAGCTTAACCCTGTTGTCAGTTGTGTAAAATGTTGCCAAATGTTAACTGCTACGGCTGAAGTTTTCTTCAGCAGGTGTTTGTATACTGAATGAATCAAAATCTTGTGGGGAAAAATAGCAGATCATGTATTTATAGACTGCATCAGAATGGATGGCCGAAAGGAGGGAATGAGCGGCAAATAAAACGTATGCTGACAATCATAGTTTTTTCATTTCATGTATGCTGAAAATCATAGTGTTTTCATTTCATAGCTCTTGAGTTTAGCTGTGCCAGCTTTATGTTCTTACAGTTTTTGTGTGTATTATGCATGAAGCATACTGAGGAAAGCCAGGGCTTTTGATACCATACTGAAAGGTCATCCAGGATAAGGGGACTTTCCCACTATAGATGTTGTGATGCAAAGAATTCCCAATTACTCTCATTCAAAGCTAATTTCTTCTAAATATGTCATCAAGGAATTATGCCCAAATGTGTACATTTGGCTCTACATGGGGCCCTGTGAAAGTTGGTTATTTAAATTTCATTTCAATTTCTAATGTCTTGAAATGTGTTAGAATCCAAGGCAATAGTGTGATACCTTTAAGGGAATGTCTTTCTCTTATGTTTATTTACTGCTGTTCAAGTGTTTGTTACTGCAGAAATACTAAGATTCTTTATTACTCAGTGCCTTAGTCTCATGATCGCGCTGCACTGCTGCTACAGTGCTTAAACTTCTTGTTTTAGATGACACAGAATTTTTTGGAAATTCAGTTTAATTTGGGACTCCTGTGTCCTTGTCAAACTCCAGCTTGGATAATAGTATTAAGTTGCTTTCTACATTAACTTTCCCTTGTAGTTTCTGCTGCATACAGCATTTTTTTCTTGTTGTTTGTTGGCAGAGCTGTGTATTGCTGGAAACTTGCCAAATGTAAATGCAGTTTACAGTTGGTGTTTGTAAGCAGTCTTGGTTCTGCGTGAGAGGAAGGCATTAAATGTGTTCTGGATCATTTGCTCTTCCTCGTTAGGTAGGCAGATGCAGTGGGACACTTTGAAACATGAGCTTAGGGATGTAAAATGGAAAGTAGAAGGTTGCTTATACAGGTAAGGACACTTAGTTCAGACAATACCTAAAATGTTGAAAGGTATATCTAGCAATATCTGTCAGAGTGATGGAGAATAACAATTTTCCCCTTGTCTGTCACACATGACCCAAAAATACTCGGAGAATACACCACACATTAAAGTCTAGCTTTCATAATATCTTGTCAATGCTGGATAGTTTGACATTCAAAAATTCACCTCATAATTGAAAAATCAAGACCATCATCTTCTAACACTTTACTGGACTTTCCAAACTTGATGGAGTGTCCCAGCGAGCTCCTCTGTTTGGTGTATCTCTGTGAATGTAACATCTGAAATAGTCAGCAAGAATGAATGGGCCTTGGTAGCTTTTAATGAGCCATGCGACTGGGCAGCAGTGGCCGAATCATGTCCTTGACTGTGCTTTTAGGAAGTTTGGCCTACGCCAGTGGGCTGATGGGATGAGACTGATAATGCTCAGAGCAGGGCTGAAAATGACAAACCATGTGGACAGCTCTTTTTTCCAGGTTTTCTTGTGTTCAGCTGTAGCTGTGGAAGCCTTCTCACGGGAGGTATCTATGAGACTGGAAAAATCTCTCACGTATGTACCATAGTGAGATGATGGTCCTTACACCTGCCCATAAAAGGTGAGCAAAGAAAGCTTCTTTGAGACCTTTGCCCTACACAGGAGCAGAACAAAAAGTGCAAAGAAATCATAAAAGGTTTCCATTTCCTTAGGCAGCCTCTGTCAGAGCTACAGGGATTTTGGTATAGTCTCCAGGAGATCTCACTATAAAGCACCAGGTCAGATCCTGCATGTGCTATTTGATCAAATCTTCCTTAGATTAGTGGTTGTGTTTCTTGAATAGGACTCAGAATTAGGATGTGATTTACTGACATAGGTACCTGGGCAGAAGTCAGAAGCTACCAATGCTGTTACACTGTTGTGCTGCTCGGTGTTGGCATGGCTGTATCTCCGGAGGCTCTGGTTCTGTAGCCAGGCAAGGAGATTTGCCCTTAGAGCTAGAGGATCACAGTACTAAATCAGCTTTTGTACTTTAAAAACCTGTCTGAAAATCTTCCCCAGACGTGCTCTATCGTGTGCTTTCTCATTTCTTAGATTTTGCTTTCCCATTGTAACACACCCATAACCTGCTTAGGATTTGTCTGAAGCTGATGAGTTCTTCAAGTTCTGAACTTTCTTGAATGAGCAAAGGCAGAGACCCTTTCAGACCAGCAAAGAGATTTTAAATGACCATCTCAAAACCTCGGGGGCTGTCATTCTTTCCTAAAACTAAGGGAAGGTTTGCAAATATGGGGCAAAAAACAGCAATAGAAGAAATAATTTTCCTGCTCTTTAGGGCTTCTAAATTTATGTATATGCAGCCTTTTTCCCTTGCTATGAATTTCTGATGTCTCCCTAATTGCTTAATAGAGGCAGAATATTTTCTGCTCTAATCTTTGCAAGTGCATCCTGATGAAGTCGATTAGGCACTGATTTTCAATAATGCTAATGTCCTCTCTCTCTTAAAATTTTACTGTTTGCTGTGAACTGCAAACACTGTACTTAAGGATACTAAAATCAGACATGTCAATTGAACTTTGCATTCAGAAGTTCGGCTCAGCAAAATCTCGGGTGAATCTCCTTAAAATTCCAGATATTTTCTCCATAGGCTTTTTCAAATGACTACATGAAAATGAATGTGCTCAGTTTTAAAACACTGTTAATTGAGAAATGAGCTATCCACCACATTAACACTGCTTAACTTTATATATTGATTTCTAACCTCAATGCCATTGGTTGACTAATGTATACTAAGGTTACAAAACGTGAAACATTATTCATTTTTAATAACAGAAGCATTACTTCTCAATGGCAAAAAGGACATAAAAGAATCACCTTTCATCCCCAGTATTTAGAAGTTAAGGCCTTTAAAGTAAGATGTATGGTTATCAAAGGTGAAAACTGTTTGACTTCTTTTGCATAAGACATCTAAAATATTCATTCAGTGCCAGAAATGCTATCCAGTGGAAACATCAAAGGGAGCAGGGCTCATTAGGAGAACTCTCCTGACTTTGACGCATATCTCCAACATGCTGAGGAACTTTAAGAGCAATGTGAAGGGATTTATCATCCTGACTCCCAGAAATGTCAGTGCAAGCTGCACAGTTAAATCACTGCAAACTGCTTTGAAATTCCCCTGTGTATTTAGGGAAGTTTAATTGGGATGGAAATATAGTTATGGCAAACATTGGGATAATGCTTTCCCTCAGTCGCTTTGTGACACTATTGTGTGACAAGCTGCTTTCTTTTTTCTGATATCAAATATCTCTCATACCAGATATATCAAAGGCCACTAGTAAGTGCCTCAATGCTAAGAGCAGGTATGCTGGCATACTTAGCAGTCTCGTGTATTAGAATGCAGATTCCTGTGTATGGAGGTAGACTCTTTTATTTAAAGAGTTGCAGTCTGTTAGTACTTCTGCTATATTTTGAGAAGTGCCGCTAAGGAAGCAGTGAAAGCAATGCTTAGTTTGGATAAATTACTTAAAAACCATATTGTCTTTCTAAGGTGCTTATCTGGTCTTTATTATATTAGGTTTTGAGCACATCATTCTTTTTCATAACACACTTGTCAGGTAGGGGCAAGTGGTGTTGTCTCCATTTTAAAGGAAAAAAACAAGGAATAAAAGGGTTAAGGATGATTATTTTTTTAAAAGGCACACAGTTTCTTATTCACAAGTGCCTTAGTACAGCTTGGTGATTGATTAATTTGCCAAAACCCCCAAATTTGTGCCAATGGGCACAAACTGAAATGCAGAGAATTCCATTTAAACATAATAAACCCCCCCTTTTTTTCCTGTGAGGGTGGTCAGATACTGGCACAGGTTGCCCAGAGTGGATGTGGAGTCTACCTCCTTGAAGACATTCAAAAGCCATCTGGACATGGCCCTCGGCAACTGGCTCTAGGTAGCCCTGCTTGAGCAGGGGGGTTGGACCAGGTGACCTCCAGGGGTCCCTTCCAACCTCAACCATCCTGTGATTCTGTGAATAAAGGTATGTAGACCCTGTGCTGAAGGTGCCACGCATTTTAATGACAGAAAAAGTGGTGTGAGGTTTGCTCTGAGCGAGGTAGCTCATTAACTTTAGGAGTGCTAAGGTAGTATCCAGTTGTTGCTATAGGAACCCAAAGGTTTTACTGGGAATAAATGTGATAAATATACAGTCTGAGCAACATAAAGCTGCACATTTTTATATATGAATGGATATCAAAAGTGGTCTGCATTACTACTACCTCAAACCCTACTAAATTAAATAATTTTTAATTAAAATAAATAGTTCTATTTTTCTTCACAAATCCTATTAAGGAGGAATAGGACAATAATAGTTGGCTGAAAGTCATAGTTGAGAACTATCTACTACAAGAAGCCTTGATCTGTGAGGAGGACTCTCCCTTTTGAACGTGGTGGTAGAGTACTCTGCTGTGGCAATTCCTGCATTTTGGATGTTCCATGAAACCAAAATTCTTCCTGCTTGTGTCCATCAAATGTCTTGGCAATTTTCTCATACAACTAGAAATCTACTCCTGGATTCCTGGTTAGTAACACCTGAAACCGTAGCTTTGTTAAATCTATGCAACCACATTGTTAATTTGAACTCTGGTTGAAAGCTGATACATATATACAAAAGCATCATTGCTCTGAAAACTGGTTGTTTACCTGCTGGATTCAGACTTCCTGTGTCTTTTTCTATTTAAAACAGAAAACAACTCTTCTGCAAATTCTTGCAAGTGTCAGCAGTTTCCATGGATTTAACTCTTCTCTGTTCCTGGGTGTTGTGGTTTAGCCCCAGTCGGCAATTAAGCACCATACAGCCACTCATTCACCCTTTTCCCCCCGCCCCCCAGTGGGATGGGGAAGAGAATCGGAAGGGCAAAAGTAAGAAAACTCATGGGTTGAGATAAGAACAGTTTAATAATTGGAACAAAAATAATAATAATAATAATAAATTGTAATGAGAAGGAAAACAACAAGAGAGCGAGAGAGGAACAAAACCCAAGGGAAAAAAAAACCAAACCAGTGATACAACTGCTCACCACCCACCAACCGATGCCCAGCCAGTCCCCGAGCAGCAACCGCTACCCCCGGCCAACTCCCCCCAGTTTCTATACTGAGCATGACGCCATATGGTATGGAATAGCCCTTGGGCCAGTCTGGATCAACTGTCCTGGCTGTGCCCCCTCCCAGCTTCTTGTGCACCTGGCAGAGCATGGGAAGCTGAAAAGGCCTTGACCAGTGTAAGCACCACTTAGCAACAGCCAAAACATCAGTGTGTTATCAACATTATTCTCATCCTAAATCCAAAACACAGCACTACACCAGCTACTAGGAAGAAAATTAACTCTGTCCCAGCCGAAACCAGGACAGTTCCCACCCCTTATTCTAGACCATCTGTGTCATGCCCAGGTTCTACCCTTTCTAATACATTCCAATTAATCACCACCACTCTTCCTGTCTTTTGATATATACACACAGGTATAATTCCCTTGGTCTATGGGCCATTCCTCTAAAATGTGTGTTGAGTTCATTTAGTCCGTGGCTTTGGGCTCCATCTGTCATAACAGTCTTTCAGGGCAGGAGAGATGGTGTGTGGTGTTGGATTGTTGCATGTTGAAGCCAGTTCTGGTTCCATCACTGCTGCACTTTGCTTGGTTTCATCAAAGTTCATTTGTCATTAATCTGGGTGATTCTTACTGAAATACCATTGATATGGTGTATAGTAACCATAAAAGGGATGACATACAGTATTATATAGCAATTAACATCATACCATTTAGTTCATTGTCTCTTTTCACCCAAAATCAAATTCCCTTGAGGAACACAGCGGACTTCCCCATCCTTTCACATTACCCACCAAGTGCACCCAGGTCCTTGAGCAAAAGCAATCCCACGAATGGGTTTTTGAGGCAGGAGAGTAATCCAGTAATTCCTGAGGCAGGAGTAATCCAGACTGTCTTCCCTGGCATATTTTTTATGTGCACTACAGGGACTTTATCTCCTTCAACAGTGTGTAAAAGTTTTGACTGGGCAGGGCCAGTTCAATTGACAAATCCCCTGGTGTTAACTAACCAGGTAGCCTTTGCTAAATGTTCATCCCAATGTTTGAATGTCCCGCCACCCATAGCTCTCAGTGTAGTCTTTAACAGTCCATTGTATAATTCGATTTTCCCCGAGGCTGGTGCATGATAGGGGATGTGATACACCCACTCAATGCTGCGCTCTTTGGCCCAGGTGTCTATGAGGTTGTTTTGGAAATGAGTCCTGTTGTCTGACTCAGTTCTTTCTGGGGTCACAGGTCGCCATAAGACTTGCTTTTCAAGGCCCAGGATAGTGTTCCGGGCGGTGGCATGGGGCATGGGATACGTTTCCAGCCATCCAGTGGTTGCTTCCACCATGGTAAGCACACGGTGCTTGCCTTGGCGGGTTTGTGGGAGTGTGATATAATCAATCTGCCAGGCTTCCCCATATTTCTATTTCAGTCATCGTCCTCCATACCATAGATGCTTTAACCACTTGGCTGGTTTGATTGCAGCGCATGTTTCACATTCATGGATAACCTGTGCAGTAGTGTCCATGGTTAAATCCACCCCTCGATCACGAGCCCATCTATATGTTGCATCTCTTCCTTGATGGCCTGAGGTGTCATGGGCCCAGCCAGCTATAAATAATTCACCCTTATGTTGCCAGTCCAGACCCACCTGAGCCACTTCAATCTTAGCAGCCTGATCCACCTGCTGGTTGTTTTGATGTTCCTCAGTGGCCCAACTCTTGGGTATGTGAGCATCTATGTGATGTACTTTTACAACCAGGTTCTCTACCCGGGCAGCAATATCTTGCCACAGTATGGCAGCCCAGATGGGTTTACCTCTGCACTGCCAGTTGTTTTGCTTCCATTGCTGTAACCACCCCCACAAGGCATTTGGCACCATCCATGAGTCAGTACAGAGATACTGGCCACTTTTCTCGTTCACCAATGTCTAAAGCCAGCTGGATGGCCTTTACTTCTGCAAATTTGCTCGATTCACCTTCTCCTTCAGCAGTTTCTACAACTTGTCGTATAGGACTCCATACAGCAGCATTCCATCTCCGATGTTTTCCTACAAGATGACAGGACCCATCAGTGAACAGGGCATATTGATTCTCATTTTCTGGTAGTTTATTGTACAGTGGGGCCTCCTCAGCACGTGTCACCTCCTCCTCTGGCAATATTCTGAAATCTTTGCCTTCTGGCCAGTCCACGATCACTTCCAAGATTCCTGGGTGATTGGGGTTTCCTATCTGAGCCCGTTGTGTGATCAGTGCCACCCACTTACTCCACGTAGCATCAGTTGCATGATGTGTAGAGGGGACCCTCCCTTTGAACATCCATCCCAGCACTGGCAGACAGGGCGCCAGGAGGAGCTGTGCTTCAGTACCAACCACTTCCAAAGCAGCTCGAACCCCTTCATATGCTGCCAATATCTCTTTTTCAGTGGGAGTATAGCAGGCCTCAGATCCTCTGTATCCCCGACTCCAAAACCCTAAGGGTCAACCTCGAGTCTCCCCTGGTGCTTTCTGCCAGAGGCTCCAGGTAGGGCCATTCTGCCCAGCTGCAGTGTAGAGCACATTTTTTACATCTTGCCCTGCCCGGACTGGCCCAAGGGCTACTGCACGAACTATCTCCCGTTTAATTTGTTCAACGGCTTGTCATTGCTCAGGGCCCCATTTGAAATCGTTCTTCTTCTGGGTCACTTGATAGAGAGGGCTTATGATCAGACTGTAATTTGGAATATGCATTCTCCAAAAACCCACAACGCCTAAGAAAGCTTGTGTTTACTTTTTGCTAGTTGGTGGAGACATGGCTGTTATTTTATTGATCACATCCATTGGGATCTGACGACGTCCATCTTGCCATTTTATTCCTAAAAACTGGATCTCCTGTGCAGGTCCCTTGACCTCAGTTTGTTTTATAGCAAAACCAGCTTTCAGAAGGATTTGGACTATCTTCTTCCCTTTCCAAAAACTGCTTCTGCTGTATTGCCCCACACGATGATGTCATCAATGTATTGCAGATGTTCTAGAGCTTTGCCCTGTTCCAGTGCAGTCTGTATCAATCCATGACAAATGGTAGAAATGTGGAAACAAATGTGGAAATACATGACTGTTTTCACCCCGGAGCACTCGATTCCAAGTGTACTGGATACCCCTGCATGTGAAAGCAAACTATGGCCTGCACTCTACTGCCGAAGGGATTGAGAAGAACGCATTAGCGATATCAATTGTAGCGTACCATTTGGCTGCTTTTGACTCCAGTTCGTATTGAGATTCCAGCATGTCCAGTACGGCAGCACTCAGTGGTGGCGTGACTTCATTCAGGCCATGATAGCGTACCGTTAGTCTCCACTCTCCATTAGACTTTCTCACTGGCCGTATAGGACTGTTAAAAGGTGAACGAGTCTTACTGATCGCTCCCTGGCTCTCCAGTCAGCAAATCAGTTTATGGATGGGAATCAGGGAGTCTCGGTTGGTGCGATATTGCCTCCAGTGCACCGTTGTGGTAGCGACTGGCACCTGTTGTTCTTCGATCCTCAGCAACCCCACAACAGAAGGGTCCTCTGAAAGACCAGGCAAGGTAGACAGCAGTTTAGTTTCCTCCGTCTCCAAGGCAGCTATACCAAAAGCTCACCGGTACCCTTTTGCATCCTTGAAATACCCTCTCCTGAGGTAGTCTATGCCAAGGATGCATGGAGCCTCTGGGCCAGTCACAATGGGGTGCTTTTGCCATTCATTCCCAGTTAGGCTCACTTCGGCCTCCAATACAGTTAACTGTTGGGATCCCCCTGCCACTCCAGAAATACAAACGAGTTCTGCCCCTATATAGCCTGATGGCATTAGGGTACACTGTGCACCGGTGTCTACTAGAGCCTTATACTCCTGTGGGTCTGATGTGCCAGGCCATTGAATCCACTCAGTCCAGTAAACCCAGTTGTCCCTTTTCTCCACCTGGCTGGAGGAAGGGCCCCCCTAGTCCTGGTCATAATATTCATTACCCATTTCTTGTATGTACAAGTCAGGAGCTCCTTCATTAAAATCAGGAGTAAGATCAGCCCTTTTACTCTGTCTGGGGAACTGTCCGCTGGAAACTGGAGCAGCAATTTTCCTGGAAGAACCCCCTTTGGTGATTATTTTTCCTTGCAACTCATGTACCCGTGCCTCTAGGATCGAGGTAGGTTTTCCATCCCACTTCCTCATGTCCTCTCCGTGGTCATGCAGGTAAAACTGTAGGGTGCCCTGTGGTGTGTACCCTCTATATCCTCTCTCTTGAGCAGAGGAACGCTGACTCCTAATAGCTGAGATACTGGTCTGTACAGGTGGAAATTAGGATCTACCTTCTTCAAGTCACTGGACCTTCAAGGACAGTTTCTCAACAGCTGAGACAAGGGAGGAATAGATACTTTCTTCATATTCCCGGAGGTGACTAGCCACTTCATCCACTGTTGGACCCTCTCTGTCTTTTCAGGTCAGTATTGCCAATGAGTTGGCACACGACAACGGTGTGTTCTGTACCAACTTCTGCCACATGAGTCGTGTGCACTGGACCTCATCTGGATCTTTGGGTAACTGCTTGTCATCCAGGTCACCATAAATCACCTCCAACACGGCTAATTCCCTCAGGTACTAGATAGCTCTCTCCATGGTGGCCCATTTCCCGGGGCGATATACATCATCTTCCTTGAAGGGATATCTTTCCTTCATAGCTGACAGTAGTTGCCTTCAGACGCTGAGGGCTGGTGCCCCTCTTCCAATCGCTTTGTCAATGTCCCCTTCCCTAGAAAGGGATCCCAGCTGTTTGATTTCCTTACCCTCTAATTCCAGGCTACTGGCCCCACTGTCCCAGCATCGGAGCAGCCAGGTGACAATGTGCTCGCCTGGACAACGGCTGAAATCTTTTTGCATATCTCGCAGCTCACGCAGGGATAGGGATCGGGTAGTTTCCGTCTCATCCACAAGTTCTTCCTCTTTCTCTCCTTGTGATGGCCCTGGTCTTTCATCTTCCCTTTCTAAATGAGCTGACTTTCGCTTCCAGGATTTCTTCTTGTGTATAGGGGCAACTGATACTGACGTGGATTGGTTCCCTGGTTGAACCGCATTATCTGTTGCAGGGGGGCTGGAGTGACACAGTGCCTGTCGCAGGGAGGGCTGGAGTAGCCGTGGTGTCTGTCGTTTTGTCATCAGACCCTTGAGGGTTCTGAATAGTGTTGAACAGGACTCAGTAGGCATGGGCCAGGCCCCAGCACATTGCAGTGATTTGCATCTCCTTAGAATTGTCAGGGTGACTGTCTCGTCCCACCTGGTGGGTTGCGAGATGGGTGAATCTTTTTGATTCCCCGAGGGTTTGTGTACCGACAAAGGCCGATCTCTCCTCGGCAGAGCTGCGTGGTCGATAGAGTCACGACAATGACCCAGAGGAACAGTCTGGCCAGTAACTTTATTAACTGGCGATTTTGACCAACGGACAAACTTAACGAACTGGCAAGCCCAACGAACAAACAGAGGCGATTTGGCAATGGAGCTATTTTCCGGGCAACCTGTCACAATTTATCCAAAAGTTACATATATTGGAAGAGTAGAGGAAGAGAGAAGCGAGAAAAGGAAAGGAGAAGAGAGGAGGAAAGAGAAAGGAAAAGTATCACCACCCTCGGATCCCGCGGTGACGCTGACAGACGTGGCAATCCTCCAATGGGGAGCGCGCGCGGTTCCCTGGAGGGCGTGTCTTTTACAGGCTAATCCCCGCCTCCAGGCACGCCCCTTCAGGACTTACATGGTTCTTGTTCTAGAAAGTTCTCCATCTTCTGCGCAGTCGCGGAAGAGGGGGGTGGTCACGAGGGGTCTCTCGGGCGGTCGCAAGCCCCTTCCTCAGGTCAGCGCTGTGTGGTCTCGGCCATAGGGGGCCAGGTCCGGCGGGACCCAGAACCGCGCGTCCTTCGCTGTGCTCCCCGCGTCCTCCGCGTCCCGCTCCCGCTCTCCCCCGCCCATGCTCGCTGACCAGCTGTCGCCATGCAGATAGCGCCTCGCCTCGCCACGGCGTCTGAGACATTAACTCTTTCAGTCTCTTACAGTGACAACGTACTTTTTCCAAATACTCTACCAATTTTTCAGGATTCTGCACTTGTTCAGGGATGAAGTTCCAAAACACTGGAGGTGCTCACTGTCTTAGGCATTTGCCCATGCTATCCCACACACCCTGCCACTCATAAGTATCCGGCCTTGGGGCAGATTTCTGGATGATATTCTTAAATTGTTTACTTATCTTGGACAAATTTGATACAGTATTCCCAAGCAATACCAATAGATGTATCTTAACTACCCAAGGATGTTCAAAATACTGAAAAGTTACTGTAACAAAGGAGGAAACATTATAGAAGAACATAGCAAAGGTGCCATTCTGCATTTCTTCCATAAAAAACCTCTCAGAGGAAGAGGTATAATTGCTGATTGTCTCCATAAGGTGGTACCCGACATACAGTAATGGCTTCAGTACGGCACTTAGATACCAAAATAAACCCAAGGTCACTGTTTTAATAACAAATCTCACAGGCAAAACATCACCAATTAAAGCAGAGCACAGCAAACTGCAAAAACCAACACCGATCTTTTAACATGTATGGAAAAAAAATGAGCATGGTGCAGATCAGATAAACCAATATCGAGAACAGGTGAATAAATACCGTGGCCTGCAACTACTAACAGATCTAAATTCCTTAATACGTTCTGGTTAATCTGTTATTATCTCAAGCCCTTTGAGCCCCACGTTGGGTGCCAAAAAGGACTGTTGTGGTTTAGCTCCAGTCGGCAACTAAGCACCACACAGCCGCTCGCTCACCCTCCCCCCCCGGTGGGATGGGGGAGAGAAGCGGAAGGGCAAAAGTAAGAAAACTCGTGGGTTGAGATAAGAACAGTTTAATAATTGGAACAAAAATAATAATAATAATAATAAAAAATTGTAATGAGAAGGAAAACAACAAAAGAGAGAGAGAGGAACAAAACCCAGGGGAAAAAAAACCAGTGATATAACCGCTCACCACCCGCCGACTGATGCCCAGCCAGTCCCCCAGCAGCGATCGCTGCCCCACAGCCAACTCCCCCCAGTTTCTATACTGAGCATGACGCCATATGGTATGGAATAGCCCTTGGGCCAGTTTGGATCAACTGGCCTGGCTGTGCCCCCTCCCAGCTTCTTGTGCACCTGGCAGAGCATGGGAAGCTGAAAAGGCCTTGACCAGTGTAAGCACCACTTAGCAACAGCCAAAACATCAGTGTGCTATCAACATTATTTTCATACTAAAATCCAAAACACAGCACTATACCAGCTACTAGGAAGAAAAGTAACTCTCTCCCAGCCGAAACCAGGACACTGGGAAGATGATGGGATTCAATTTCTAGAAGCCAAAGAGAATGTAATCATCTTCCTATATTACAAGGCTGCTGCCAGGTCTCTGTGGATCCTCAAGCTATAGCT
The DNA here is from genome assembly GCF_034638445.1 of Ciconia boyciana. Lineage (NCBI taxonomy): Eukaryota > Metazoa > Chordata > Aves > Ciconiiformes > Ciconiidae > Ciconia > Ciconia boyciana. The sequence goes on from NC_132939.1 coordinate 9,958,341, forward strand.
ACTGGAGACGGTGAAAACTCACCTTTAGCCCAAGAGAGCTGCAAGATTTTCTTGAGAGTGATTTATTTCAAGAAATGGATATTAGCCTTGTACCAGCCCTTATGCCACATATTTGCTATAGATAATTTAAATGCATTTGGTAGACTGCAGTAACTACTTGGGATGAACGTCATGAATGTGCCCCGTGAAATCACTAATGTTTCCAGATATGGGGAGGATTCTGGGGAGACTGACAGCATTGGTCCCAGCTCATCAGCTCAAAAACGCTTTCTGCAGTTGCATACTTCCAAGATACCTTGGAACACCCGGGGTGACAGAGAAAAGTTTCCTAGGAAACTAGGGATACAAGTCCACACAGCTTTTGTGGCTTTTCAACAAGTAGCTAATGGGAGCTGAGGTCTTGATATCGTTATAATATTCTGTGGCTTCTAATGCTGTTCCAGGCTGAATGGCTGCCACACATGGAAAATGTGCTTAGAGTTTCATCCCTGGCACTGTAACAGCTCCTGCCTATATCACACCCTGTAGGTCATAAGGGAGCTATTAAATCATACCTTAAGTGTAAAATTTGCAACTTAGTGTTTCTCTTGAAAGATTTTGAAATCTGGACAACGTGTGGCCAGCTGTTAATTCAGCCTGGAGCCTTCTGAATCCATTCAGAAACAGGTAAATACTGTGTTGCTTTGATAGACCAATTTATGCTTGTGCACATAGGACAGCCCGCTGCAGCTGTTGCTAGAATAGGAACAAAATATATTCAGAATATCAGGTGGATTGGTCTTTGGTTATCATTTAGTGTTGTTTGTGACATAACATATATGTGGAAAATCAATTAAAATTAAAGGAGAATATTATGTGGTTTTTTAACACTGAATTTTAATTTGAAATCTGCACACTATGTGCTTATGTACTGCGTTACATAGTGTCAAAAGAGAGGATGTTTCTCTAGATTAATTCAAGTGCCTATTAAAAACATTTTTAATCCACCTCAGTTTTTCTGTGATACTGTGTATAACCATACCAGTTATTGAATATGGCCAGCTGTCAAGACATGAGACTGTTTTCTGTTCTTAGGGAGATTTAGTTTAGTTCCTTAATACTGCAGCTATTATCAGGACTCAGAATCAGTCAGTAGATCAAACAAAAGGTCCTTTTATCCATAAGCAAAAGGAAGTGAAGTAGTTCATATAATTTTGATGAAATTGCTGTGTTTTCTTATTTTTTCAGTTGCTCATGCATAGCATAAAATAATTAGTAATTTCTGAAATTTGCCTGTATCTCATCGTGTTGCAGTCACATCAGAGTTTGATCAGAGGCAGTGCTGCAGAAAATATTGAATGAAGAGAAGGCAAATGTGAACAGTAGTAGAAAATTATATTATCATCAGAGACATATATATATATATATGAAAAATTCTACGTGTATCAAGTCTTATTGCTGCTTCTCATTTGGTGCTTAGTGAAATGTTTTAGCTTGTTGAGGAAAAACTACACCCAACAATCATACCAGTGACTTGTGCATGTTGTGCGGAAGGATCGTGCCCCTTGGAGTGTTTTCTACATGGCTTTATCGCTCATAGGGTCACCCAAGGAGCTCCGCACAGATACAAAGCAAGGCATTGCAGAAAACATAAGTACACAATGGGAAAGAAAATACAACCAAAATACAAGCTGTTTTGTGCAAGCTATTTGTGCACAGGTAGGTTTGAAAAGTGTATTCTCTGTAGGACCACTACAATTACAATTAGTTTACCATCTTTCTAAAGGGTTTTTAGCTTTGTGTGATAAACTTTGCATCCATTTTTTAAGCTGGCAGTAATATTGTTCTGTGTTTGATATGCTGCTATATATTATGAATGTTCCTAATCATCTCTTCAGATGGAGTTTCAACTTGATCTGCTTCAGCTATTAAAATGGCAGATGAAACAGAATTTTGAGGGCCAGGATCACTTTTTTAAAAAAAATCCTTGTCCATATGGCATATTCAGATACTATAGTAATGACTGGTGGAGTGATAGATGTTTAAACTGTTAAGCATACTTAGCTAAAACAATATCTTTTGTTGAGAAAAACATTCTTCCTCTAAAACTGTCTTGCATTGTGTATTCTACAATGGCATAGAATAGAAATCAGAAAAAAAGCTATTAAGTCAATCCAGGCCATCATTCCACGGAGGCAGTATTGTTTGCTGCATTGAAGTTTTTAGCTCTAATTGGAGCTAGTTTTCAATTTCCCATACAATGGGGTTTCAGCTACATCCCTTGGGAGATTATTTCACAGTACAATAACTCTGCTGAGATGTTTTGCTGATATCTGGCCTAAATCTTCCCTCCTAATTTCATCCCATTGCTTGCTGTTATAGCCCTAGGTATCACATTAAACAATTCCCCTTCTTCTTAAGTGGTTAGCTTGTCAAATATTTCTGGACATCTATGTTCACACTTAGTTCAGTTGTTGCTTGGTTAGTATCTAATCTGAACATTTCTGTATAGATTTATGCTCAGTCCCCTTAAGCTTTCTGTGGTTGATCTTTTTTCACATTTTTCTTTTTTTTTTTCCCCTCTCCCCTCCCTCCCTGCCCTCCCCCCCTGCCCGCCCTTATTTGTGGATAGCACATTTTTGACAGCTACCGAGCAACAGCATCATCTGGAGTGCATTACAGAACCTTACAGATTGGTGCTCTCGCACCACTCGTTGAGCTGTCCATAGGTGCACCAGCTTTATTTTTTCTATCCTGCCACATTGCCGTTTAAGTTGAACTGCATATACACTCTTCTTTTTCTGAGGCTTACTGCTTTCCAAATCTTTCTTTCCTATTGCAGTTCTGGATTTTTTTCTTATTAGGAGATTCAGGAAATACACACAATTAAATGAACAAGTGTTTATTGAATTTTGTCCTTTTCAATTTTTCTGATGTCTTGCTGTAACCCAGATGAATAAATTAACATTTGTCACTTTGTTCTTCAGTACTGCTGAAATATTGTTTAGGACTCTCACATCGGCTGAAATAGTAAATAAAACAGTCTTCTCACTGCGATGTGTCACTAGATAGATAGAAAGAGTACTACATGGTAATGAAAACTGTCTTGAAAATATCAGTGAGGCTGCTACTTTTTTCTTTCCAAATAATTCCCCTCTAGAAAATTGTGGCTTTTGGAAGAACAGGAGTACAATTGAGTCTGTGAATGGAATTTATAGAAGTCTCACATCCCTTCTGATTTCATATAAAAAGACTCTTTAGGATTTTTTTTGTGAGTCTTGCAATATTTCTCCACTTGCTGGAGGCACTTGATGATGTAAGAATCTCAGCTTTCATTTTTAAAAGAATTGCCCTTTCAGGCTTAATTGACTGCAGAGAAACATTGAAAATATGACTCAGGAGTTTCCAAAAGCAGAAACAAAAATGCAGATAAGAGGAACTGAAGCCTTTTTTCCCCTCTTAATTTACTGATATTTAATCAAGTTTCCAAATTGTTTAGATTGACCTATGATTTTTAAATTCTTCTACCTGACTTGACAGCTACATGAGTGTTTGTGGTCCTCTTCTAGCTTGGCTTAGAAAGAAGTAGTAGGCTCCAGAGCTTTTATGGTGTGATCCTCTTTATTCACAAAAAATGACCACATTCTTACACTGGAAGTGAAAGTAATCAAACGAGACACTGTTTTGTCCCCAACACAGCTTCCAGTCACTTTGATTTCTCAGTCCCAAAGACTTATTTGCCAGGATTCATTCCCTGTCCTTATTCATACTCCTAAGGCTCCTTCATCATATCTTCCTGTAACGTTAGTTCTCAACAACATGCTGCTTCTTAAGTCAGAGATAGGAAGCATCTAAAACGGTCACCAAAATGGGATGATAGCAATATTTTAGGAAGGTTTGTGTCTCAGTGTATCCTATGGCTGATCTACTCCATCCACCCTGTCCCATGAAAGGATCTCATATATTTTCATTTGTTAACTAACTCAGTTCCCTTCCTCTACTTCACCTCTGGGATGAATCCTCTCCTGCCATGACAGTTTTCTCTGGCACTGAGATTAGATGAATAGCAAAATAATTTGGTAGGCTGGAAGAGTATGTCTTTTCATCTTTATATAGCACATTTGAGTATATACTCTCTTTCTACAAGATGGTTTATCCTGAGTGGTGAACTGAAATGAAATGTCTTGTGCGTGTCATAAAATGAAGTGCTAGATTATAGCATATAAAGTTCCTATAATGTACATGTTCCTTGACATACTATTTTGTATTTTGCACACAAACTGTAACTTGTATTTGTATGCAGTGCTAACTAGATGACGTTTGTTGTATCAGGAAAAAACCTGTGTTGTATTTCTAGAGAAAAGTTCTTATGAACATGTAAAGCAGCTTGTGTTACGTATTGCATTTTTCTCAGCTACTTCATGCCTTTTCTGCAGCTTCAGTTTTTAAAGGACAATATGGCATGGCAGAGGTAATTCTCTAAGGCTGCGATTACCAGATCACTAAATACCTAGAAGCATAAATTATTCTTAGGCCTGTCAGCTTCCACTCCTGAAGCTGTGGGGCTGTCAACTAGAGACAGGAAAAAAGACATGTTGTTATAGTCATGATCCATTTCCAAAGACACAGGAAACCACACACCAAAAACTGTTTTAAAGGGGTGGCATATGAATTGAGATGTCAGCAATGTTGCTTATATAGCTTTGAAAGTAACTTCAAAAGTTTCGAGAAGATTCATTATATCATCTCTAAGCTGTAGCAGGGACCATAGAAATTAGTTTTATTCACCTTACATTTGATCATAGCTGCTCAAAACCACCAACAGCTGCAGTTTCAAGATGAAAAGAACATGAGCTCATGATGTTGTGTAGGCAGACAGCAGGAACCTGAACTCTGAACACAGATGTTACTGGTTATTGACTGGATAGAAGTGAAAACTACTGAGAGATTTTGTCATCAAAACCTCTTTGTGGTAATTCATTGTTTTGGATTAGTTATAATGACGTAAAATTCTGTATGCATCAAGATAGAGATGGCTTTTATTCATCGTAGCCTGTCAAAATCAGCTGTGTACCCCATCAGCGAGGATTTCTTTTTACTAGTTAAAATCATACAGAAATGATATTGCAGGATTTTATTATGCAAAAACATATCTGTTTGCTGTAAAGATATGGCTATAAGGTTACCTCCTGTGGCTTTGGTAATATTTGGTGATTGAGTAGAATTAATGTATGGTGCAGCCATGAACTGCAGTGGTCAAATTCTTACTTTGTTTCAACCTAGACAGGTTTGGGTAGGTTTATTCTTGAGCAGTTGACTTCTCCATCTAGGTCTAGTAGCATATGTGACAAATCTGTCGATTTATATAGGTAACATTTCTTCTATATCAACGTGCTCTGTTATCAGACATGCTCAGCTTTCCCCAATTGCATTTTGTGTTTTATTCACGGAAGGATAGCAGTATGAAAGAGTTATCATTAATATTTGTATCAATAAATCAGGCTTTCAGAGAGATTTTTGAAACAGAGATAGGAGGACAAAGCAGTAATAAAAATTATAAGAATATCTAGTGGAAAAAAGCAGATGACTAAGAAACAGTAAACTCATAAAGCTTAGCAGAAGAAAAGCCATTGTGGACAGCAAAGTTTATTAACAGAGAAAAAAAAAGTGGAATGACTAAGGAAAACACACAAAAGCATAAATCTAAATCTTAGAGAAGAAACACTTCATAAAAAGATGAATAGTTCCATGAAACAATAATTAAAAATAAAGAGTGAGTTGAGATCAAATTTGGAATGACTATTATTTGAGGAGTCTATTAATAATACATGTGCCAAATCAAGGATCACAATATCATGAAATAATCTAGATTTGGGTTTCTATTGCTCTCTAGGTATAGCTGGTGACAGTAAAACATACATATAAGCAAATATACTTCCACTATCATAAAACAAGTTTGGAAATATTCCAACATTATACTTATTTCTGTGTTTTATAACATCACCATAGGATCTGAGAATCTGATCATGCCTGGAAAAGGTGCTGTTCACATCCAGTATGACTGCCTGCCCGGTGCATCCTGGCACTAGCATTTTTGATACTCGTGCCTTAAAAGAGGGCAATCTGTTTTAGTGTTGGGAGTACTGCTGATAGTTACATCAAACTACATGTAAACACTTTTTTTTTTTCCATTGTTGTAAAGTTACTCATGCATTATTGAGATCATCAGAAGTACTTTTGTGTCTTTGGATAAAATGCATGAGAAGCTGTGAAGACTGTGATTTGTATTGGCACCTGCAGAAGATTGTGTAGGAGTAGGTGACAAAACAGATCTTCTGATTAAAACATAGATAGTTACATGATTGTGATAATGGCAGTTACTTGTACAGATGGGTAAAGCAGGAAAACAAAGCCACAAAATAAAGAAATTAAGCTGTAAATACTGAGGGTGCTATGTATGAAATCCTAATGAATATTCATATAGTAACTAAAGCAACTGCTGACAGAGAGCATTAATCCTTTTGCAAATAACAATTAGCAGCAAGGTTGTAAAATGTATGTTAATTTGCACATAGTATCAAGAGTTAAGAAATCTCCTGGATAAACAAAAGCTTTCTTAATCTGGAGAAAAATTCTGCACTGTGAATCAGATTGCAAAATAAAGAAAAGATCTGAATCACATCACAATTTCTAAACAGGTTGCAGGGGCACAGTCATTCGAGTGCAAAGATGAACAGTCCTCCTAAATATTATCTATACAGAAATCAGTGGTAGGAGCACACTGCTACAGGATTCAACTCATTCACTGAATTCAGCTGTAATGGAAGTAGCACATAGAAAAGGAAATTCAGTGTTCTTTCTTTCTTTCTGTAGAGGTGTTTGGGAATGACAAATATGGCATTTTTGTACTAATTCTGGTGTATAAATTACAATTATTAATGTCTAGTGCACAGTTAGTGCTGTTGCCATTGGAGGCTGAATACGTTTTGAAACAAGGAGGGTTTAACAACTAGTACATGTGATGTGCTGTATTGCTTTGTGTATCGAGATTTGAAAGCATTGTTTCTATGATGCATGCCCAAAGCATTTTGAATCAAATAATTTACAGCTTTCTTTAACATAAGAATGCAGAGACTAAGCATGTATGGCTACTCTCTATCAGTTTACACTGGCTGAGGATGTGGACCAGATCTACAGAGCTACATAGATATGTTAACAGTTGAACTGGCATTTAGTATCATCCTATACAGGCATTTAAATAAAAATTATGTGCCTGACTTCAACTAAAATTCAATAGATATTCCAGATTTTGATGAAGTCACTCCTTTTAAAACACTTACTATCTATCCAGATACGCCCCTAAATACTTTTAAGAAGTCATACTCATGACAGGGACTATTGCTTACTTATGGAGCTGATATGGAAAATTAAGATAAAGCACAACGTAATGTATTACATGATGAAGATACATTTTTAAGCTGACAGTTGTAGATGAAACATGTCCTTTGGAGCAAGACTAAATCTGAAGAAGATCAGATCGACCCCAAAGGTCAAACCATTGCCAAAAGAGGGAGATAAAGAAAAGAGTGTAAGAATGACAGCAAGTGTAAAGTGCTGTGTTGTGTTTTGTTTTGAATAGTTACCATCTAATTATCAGTTTAGTGGGCTCATCTGAATCATCACACTTAATAGCCACTGAGGGACGAGGTCTCTTTTCCATAAATTTATCTAATCCCTTTCTGAGCCCCCTTCAATAATATCACTGTACTAATATGGCTGTCTCCCACTGATCTCCATATGCATACAGTCTGTTCGCAATACAGTATGCCCAGCAGTGTCTGGTACTGGTATTTCAAGTGTTTGAATGTGTTTGTTTGCATTTGTTTCCTTTGTTTTCCACTGGCATTTTTTGTGCATAAATGAGTCAAACCAGTTGATGGCTTTAAAATACTGCGGAAATCAGTATATTCATGGTATTTTAGTGGTTTGCTAGAGTGTAGGTGTGCCACAAGGAAAGAAGAAAATCCTATTGTCTTTAGAGAAACATCTATACAAACAGATATTAATTCTACCATCTTCCCTTCATTTTTTTCCCCACAGAATGCCTTTAAGGCATTTCTTTCGGCATTTTCTTTAAGGCATTCTGTGAAACTATTTGTCCATGAGAAATGAAGTTTTGAGGCAACTGAAACTTACCACTTCGAAACTGGCTAAGTTTTGCAATAACATATTGCCAAAAAAAAGGGGGGAAAGATAAAATTGAAATGGTGCTGAGTGATTTTTTTTTTACATTTGCAGAATGTATCACTAGGTACTTAGGCACCATTTGCAAAATGAAGAACAAAGATATAATATGATCATATCTGACATCAGGAAAGTTGCCTGATACAAGACAGCCATGTTTTGTACCTGCTATCCACACAACTAGGGACTCAGTATAGCATTTATCCTCCCAGTTTGAGCTGTGATTTTTGGAACTGTTGTCAGACTATGAATCAATTTTAAACATATCTTCTGGTATTAAATCAGCATAAAACATGCACATAATGTGTTATTTTAGTTTGGTCCATTAGTAGTCATAGTACTTCCTGGATGAAAGAATTTTTGACAACTGATATCAAATTATCTTGTCTTCATCAATGCATTTTAAAGAAATAAAAAGCCAGTGAATATTTTAAACACATATGCCAAAATGGCTAGAAATTTTTATGTTCAGTCAAAACCTGTCCCTGTTTCAGGTGGTTCTTGATTAACTGGAATGCAAAACCCTAATTAGGTGGGTACTACAGATGGGGTGCTTACAGCAATATCCTTTTTAAAATCAGAAATTAAGATTTCATATGTGTGTTTGACAAATTTTATTGTAAAATTTATTATTGTGTTTTTCTTAAATTTAAAGGTCGAGGAAAAAAGGATATCCAAACCCAGATTTTTCTTTAAAAGATAAATCGCTTCATTACACTATAGTTAAGTTAAATGCAATATTCATTCTCTGCAGATACTGAATAAAATTTGTGATTTCATTTTCTGGTCTATGCAGAAAGTTGGGCACTTTGGAAATTCTTTAAAGAAGTCCTCTGACTGAAGGAGGATTCAAAGTAAGACTCAAGTCTTACTTGCAAAGCCACATAAAGGAATGGAACCTCAAGGAACAGTATGTTTGCCAACTTTATTTCTAGGTATTGTTAACATACCTGCTCCTGCAGTAGTGGTTTGTATTAAATTTAATTGATTGTCCTTGATTCAAATGAAATAAAATAGCAAGCACTATTCAGTCATTTCCATGTAAAAAATATAAAGCTGAAAAGTTTTGGAATACCAGTAAAAAATTATTTATTTAAATCATAAAAGTGACAATTTTAGAAATCCTTCTGTTAGCCCAGAGCTTAATCCAAGTTCCTTAAAAAACTCCCTAAAAATTTGCAAGGCATGTCACAAACATGGTTCAACGTTAAAGTGAATTTATACCAGGTAATGGGTATGGAGATATCCTAGTGGAAATTATGTGCTTTAGATCTCAATTTGGGGAAACCATGCTGTGTTTTCATGCTACCTGTATAAATCAAAGTTGGGGGGAAATGTTTTGACTGACATCTTGAAATGGAAGTCACACTTATACAGTCTTTATGATATGAATTTATGACAATTTGTGTTATAGGCTTCAACTCAGCAGATACAAAAATCCTCCTTTCATCTTATCCAGATGAAGAGTAAAATTGCCATGTATTTAAATGAAAAAGAATGAAATTGCCTCGAGAAAGTTAATTTCAAGATAGGAGTAAAATGCTCGAGTTGAATTTACTCTGTGCTGTCAGTAGGGCTGAGGTACTGTAGAGACATGAATTAAGAAATTCAATATTTCAAGAACTAATATCATAAGGAAAACAAAGCAGATATGGAAATAATCTTTCAATCAATCAGAAATTTTATTTGCTGAGATGTATCACCTTATACAGACACACAGGAAAAGATTGCTCTTGTTAAAATAAGATGATGTTTATAAAGTACTTATTGGACACAACATAATATATCTGACAACTTTCAGGAAGAATATAAATGTGAAATATGATGTTCAGATAAGCATACATTCATGGATAGGATGCTGCCCCTTTTCACTGCAATGCCAAGAACATGTTTAGCTCAGGTTTGTGATAAGCACAGCTAAAGCCCTATTAAATTATTAGTTAAAATGGGATGAAAATTAATTGACAGAATGAAAGTGAAAAAAGCAGATGTAAAAAACAATCAGTATGCTGTTACTTCCCAAAGTAATTTCAGGATGTCTAGAAATAGGCAAGCGTGATATTGTTTATCATGCCCATTCAAGAAAATATATAACGTATTGCTATACTTTTCTCAGCTGGCTCTTTTGTGCCACTTACAAGCATTGAAGTAAGTACATAGAACAAATGAAAACGAGAACAAACAGTAATTCTTTCCTTTATACAAATAGCACTGTGTGATATACTGTTGGACAACATCAGTTAAAAATACAAAGAAAGAGTGCAGCTCAAATTGAGCCTTGGAGTAGGAAGAAATACCTGATAGTGCTCTACTTCTTTGTGCAAAGAACAGAGACATTTTCTCAGGTAACGTTGTGGATGCTGTGTCGGCTGTGGCACTAAATAGCTAAACCTGCTAATAAAAGGAAATGAGAGAGACCGTGAAAGGAATGGGACAAAGAGCTTTAGCAGTAGGAGCTAGACTGCTGTTCTGTCTGACAGTTCAGATGACTCCTGGGTATATATTTTATGTATGTCTTAGTTATAAATAGCACAAGAACTTTACGGGGATCCAGCATGGCTATGGCATGATGAGGAGCTTGATTTGCAGAAGCCTCGAAGCGTATCAAGTGCAGGAGTGCTGAAGAAACTGTTGTTCTGTAGTTGGACGTTATTCACTTGTATTGGTTGCAGCGTGAGCATTTCAGACTTAGATGACGACATCTATTTTTTCAGCATGTTTATTATTTTAAAGGGAAAAAGGTGTAAAGTTCAGGTTCACATCTTGTCTCTTTTGCCCACTTTGGAGGTCCACTTACATGACAGTGACGGTAGCGCGTGGCAAGGTATCTGTTGCCAGACTCAGTCCATACAATATTTGAGTTCTGTAACATAATGTAGGAACATAACTGTTCTTTTTAAAAACCTGGATAACATGAAAATCCTGTACACCTTGCCGAGACAAATTCTGGAACAGGATCTCTGACTATATTTTCTCTCACCTCACTTTTGATGTCTACTGTGCAATATCTGTGTCTAATATCTATGTCTGAGCTACTTGCCTCAAGCTACCTTTGAAGATATGGAAAAGAAAGAACATTCTTAGGGGACAGTTAATTTAAATGCTCATTTCTTTCTGATGCCTATAAATGGAACTTAAGATGACTAGCTGAGATATAGGCTTTTTTTTTTTTTAAAGTACATTTTTTTTATACTGTAGATGTCCACAGTTGGCCAGATGAATCTCAAAGTGCAAGGCAAGAGAGAGATCTGTTCTTTGTTTTTTGTTGTTTTTTTTTTAATTTTTGAGAGGAAATTTTAACCTGCAGTAATGTTAACATATTAATCCAACTGTTTGATACTCTTCATATCTGATGAATTATGCATTCAGTGGATAAGTTCTTTCAGAGAATTCTATCACCACTGAATAAGGTGTTTGAGTATTTCCTGTTGGTATTTCATACCTACACTTTTGCACAAATTAGTCAAAAGAATGGACCATGGAGTGCTGAAAGTATCTGTTAATATCTTGATGTAAGTGATATGTTAACTTAGGCACTAGAAATGCATTGTATTTTGTAATTGGACTGTTAAACAAACAAACAAACAAACAAAAAATATGAAGCTCTTCAATTTAATAGGTCCTTATCCACAATATTCCCACATTTATGAAACTTAAGCATTGGTCCATGAAGATCTATGCTCAATAACATGCCAAGTGACATAAAGCTGGTTCTTCTCCTGCCACAGAGAGAAAACAAACTGGTTAATATGTAGCTCTCATCTAATATGTACAATGCACAACTCTGAGCCACATAGTTTGGTAATGATTTATGATAAAAAAGATCTATACTGAAGGCAGCTTAGAAAGGACTTCTGCTGAGCCAACATCTGCTTTTCAAAAATAAATGTGGAACGCAGTTTTCTTGTTAGTGTGTGTCAAAGTGCTAGTAGTGTAGTGGGGCTATTCTGTTGATATGGATTGTAATCCAAACCTGATGTGAATTGAATTTACGTTTTTAAAAAATAAACATGAATTGAATGGCAATTTAATGACAATTAGAGAATGTGATTAATTATATTCTTTTCTAAGGAGCAAGGAGCAATTCATTCAGAGAAGAGGCCTTGAACAGCTCAATAGTAACCTTCAACAATAGAAATAAGAAAATGTAGCTGCAGGAACTTTCCATGACATGTCAACCATACGGTCAGCTACAGATGCAATTTGTAAAAATGCTGGAGCACAAAGGATGACAGTGGAATGCAGACGTCGAGAGTGTTTCTGAACCCAGAGGGTTTCACAAGCAACGTATGTTAAAGGTGCAAGACATTTCTTCTAAGCAAATACATGAAAAGAATGTTCTATATTTTTTTTCTTTTCAGGCTCTTTTATAGAAAAGTTGGAATTTTATAACTTCCCATAGTTATATGGGAATGTAGCATGTCTGTCATTTGACGTTTTCAAAGCACTTTCTCAGGACTTAGTTCTACGAATTCTTAATTACACATGTGAATGAAAATTTGTTTTCTATATAAAGTTTTATGAAGAGTCCTATGGATATAGCAATATCTGTATAAATATAGAATGCAGAATATTCTTTGAAAAGAAAGTGTTTGTAGTTCTAGTGATGCCTTGCATTTCCCAAAGGATCTTGGGCTGTAATTTAATGGTTCCAGACTTTTGTCTTTTTTGACTGTAGGAATCTCTCTTATGGAGACCTTCACATGCTTGTCTCTATATATCACTATGCATGAAATATTCAGGATAAGAGGCATCTGTTTAGGACCTTTCTTCTTCCCAAGTTTTGTCCTCTGTGTTCCTTACTCTGGTACATCAAGGCTGGCAGGACTTCTCACAACCTCTGTAGCAACAGGTTAAGCATTTTCTTTTAGCTCTTGGATGCAATCATGGTTGAATTATGGATCAGTTCCCTTGAACAGCTACTTGTTTGTCATTGATTCTAGAAGCAAGATTTCCCAGCCACTCTTTTCCATTGCGCTAATGATTTATTCCCATATCATATGCCTATTAGTTTTTAGTGTGTTTGGGACTGCCATAGCTAGGCCAGTTCTCTTTAGCATTATTTAATCAATTTGTTCATTGTACATGGCCATGAAAATTGCCAAGCTATAAATTGGATTGAAAAAGGGTTTCTTAGACTGGGTCAAAAGTGAAACAAAGACTTCTAGGTGGGTATAACATGATGATAATGTTCCACAAAATAAAGGATATAATGAATTTATTACTAATATTTATAAGTTTTCAAAAAGAGCTTGGAGCTTTCTAAAAGAGATGTGTAGTTCAGCACGGCTGATTGGGTGTGGCAGTGTTCATTGATGTAGGGTAGAAAATTCCTTCACTGCACAAATTACTGTCTGATAGTTTATTACTTGAATCATTGAGTTAGCCAGACATAGAATTATGGCGTTACCTTTTCTTAAAGATCGTCACACCTGAATTAGTCCCTGCTGCTTCTGTCTCCCTGGAATTTAGCTCTGAATGTCTATGCACGCTTTGAAGTCTTCCCTATTTCAGTGGAATTTTACATGCCAAAGGTATAAATGTGAAATTTGGGTTACAAGATTGATAGAGCTGCCAGAAGAAGAGATTTTTCTCAACTCTTTTTGTTCGGGCCTGTGTATACTCAATTAGTATTGCAGCAAACATATGTAAATATATATGAGGCAATATCTGCCTCTGAAAAAATCTGGCAAGTGAGGGCTAATGGTTTTAGCAAGTTCACAGAGAGTTGCAGTTGGGAATTCATATGCTGATCGCTTTCCACAGGAACTGTAGTCCATGGAGCAAAATATTCTGCAAAACATCTGTGTTCCTGGCTAAGGCAGGTCCCTCTGGAGGAGAGGGAAATTGTGTCTGCCTGGGCATTTCTCGGAGGAAACAACGTCCTGGGAAATGGAGGGCGCTGAGCAGAGCTTGTTGTTACTCAGACAGTGCTTGTGCTGGCTGGATGCAAGGACCCAGTAACAAGGATACAGTGGGCAGGTGACAGTTATGAATAAACCATTCTCATTTCTGCTCTGCATTCCCCAGCTTCTCAGCTTTCTCTGTTTCAGATTATTTCTCTAGGTTTTTATTCTAACCAAACCTGGCTCTTCTGCATTTGAGTCTTTGTTCGGTGTCTTGCTATGTGGAAAAGTTCTAGGTAGATCCCCACAAAGCTGGATGAATTGGGGTCCTGTGAGAACGTATTTTAAAGCTAACTGTTGATTTTTAGATTCATAGCTCTGAGTTATAGTGAAATTGGGTCTCTTCCTCCTAAAGTGATCACAGCGTAAACTGAGACACTGAGAACTTCAAGCAAACCTGAGCCAGTGGAGCTTCTGGATGCTTTTAACACTGTATTAAGGGTGGGAACTGATAGAGAAGACTCAGAGGAGAGATCAGTTAAGTTTTAAATGAATGAAAGGCATCTGCAAAAGAAAAAGTGAATATTTCTTATCACAATCATAATGACAAAAAAAGAAGCAATGATCTTTAAACTGTTATGAAAGCAATTTAGAAAATTTAGAAGTCTAATTCCCCTTAAGTGCAACAGTTTAATGTCTACATTTATTTTGTAAATTGTCTTATTAATAAAAAAGAACTGGTAACTGTTGCACGTGTGCAATAGCCCCTGAAATGTGATTTAGAATATTTCCGCGATTTCAAAAGCAGAGTTTTACCCTTATCTGTTTGTGAATTGACAATAGAAAAGTGTTGGCATTTTATGCTATTTAATCTTTTGGATATCTCTGTTAAACTTATAGGTCTGTTCAGTTTTGAATTAGTTGCATACCTAATTTGTTTCTTAAAGATAAGGATAGATTCTTAAACATATTGGATTATTATGTTTACACTATTTGTAGTCAATTTTGTATTTAATTAAGCCTCAACTATCCTCAATAACTCTGTTTCCTCAAGGAGATTGTCTTTTACATGTCTGTGTGGATCAGGAGAGTGACGAATTGCTACTCCTTGTCTCTTATCCATGAATAGCATACGAATATTTAAATTGCACATGCAGTGATAACATTGTGAAAGATCAGCATATTTCAATACTGGTTTTAAAAGACTGTATACCCATTCCTGAAGCAATAATATCTATCAGTTATATTTAGTAGTATCGCAGAATTCCATATCTATGACTGTGACAGGGACAATGCTGATGGTATCCATTGTAAATTATTAGCTATGAAGCAGCTGGATACCTTTGCTTTGTGGTTCACTTATGGTTTTGTGCTTAAATCTATTTTATGGAGCTACTTAGTAGAAAGCAGAGACATTCCTACTTAGAAACACTGAACTAGAGTTGAAGAGCAAGCAAGAGCAAACAGAATTTTGTATTTCTTCTACTTCTATCCTCACTTATTAGAATAAAGTGATTCTTCACCATTGTTGCGTGACCTTTTTCTTTTGTGAAGAGTCTATATTTCTCCTGAGTAGAATTAAACATCTCTGCTGAGGAGAAGGAACATCAGATTGCAATTAAAATAATAGCAATCTTCCAACTGAAACATTAATAACTTTTTTTTAAATGCTACATTTAATGTTCCAGAACAGGAAGTCATACAACATAACTAAGTTCAACAAACAGTACAGAAGGCATAATGTTTATTATTAGCATCACATCACCATATGACAGTGACAGGTGGTGATCCACAAATGCCATCACAGTCATCAGAAGCAATGTGGGGAAATGAAAGGCTTCAAAAAGTGCAATTTTATAGCAGTATAAACCAATTCAGACCTGTTATTGTTAGATAACTGTAAGATAAATTTAAAAGTTAAAATTTATGGTGTCTGAAAACAAGCTTTTTGGCTTATTGGCTATGGAGGATGTTGCATCTTGCATTTATATTGATTTGTAAGAGCACTGGTGCTGCAAGCAGACCTAGCAGTAACGTATTCTAGAGTTTCCTAAAATAGCCCTGTGTCCTAATTTTTCAAGAGATGGGAGGGAAGAAATGTATATAAGAGGGTCTCAATTAGAAAATATAAAATTATGTTTTAAATAGAATTCTGTTTAAGAATTTCCCAATAATTTTACTATTTTGTTGAGCTGTTTTTAACTATTTTAATTAATTTCATTTTCAATATAAAAATTCCTATTGACTTTATTTTTTGTTCTATGAAAATATACACTCATATTGTGTACTTCTAAAATATAATATATTGTAAACATGGTGATAATAAACACAAAGAAAAGTTTTAAACTCCAGTGTATCACGCATATACAAAATGAGCAGTTAGAATTTGCCAGTTACGAACTGCTAAGAAGGAAAGTGTTCCAGATTTTATGTCAGTCAGTTTGTGTTAGGAATATGCTTTTCGTTCTGGGATGTCTCAAATGGGAAGATAGTTAATATCAAATTGTTAATATCAACTATCAGATAGTTAATATCAATATCAAACTTCCCTTCATACTTTGGTTTTTTTTTTTTTTTTTTTTTTTTTTTTTTTTAATTTGAGGCATGCTAGAGGTACTTTAAACCAACGAACATCAAATAGAGGTAGGATTAAGGCAATGCTTTTATCCACCAATGGTGGGTATGAATATGTTGGGAAAAGAAGCAGCAAGAACAGAAGGTGCTGTGCCACCCCCTCATCTGTTTCGGTCATTGTGGTGTACCCTTCTGTGACATTCAGTGCTCAGCTCTGTCACTTAGCTAAAGGTTGCATTAAATACTGAAGTCAAAAAAATAGAGCTTGAAGTACTACGTAAAGGTCACACAATTTGTGATTGTCAATAACTGGATAGATCTTGATTACTCATGAAGATACTGGTATATCCTGGAAATTTATGATCTTATAAGAAGTTATATTTTAGAAATTCAGGGATCAAAATATATTTATCTAAGCAATCACATATCACAGAGAGCTACCTGAAAACAAAACAATGTCTGAGAACTAATCGTCCTTTCTAGTTGGCGAATACTTACAGATGTGAAATATTTCTGCAGCTTGTGGTGTTCATTCATGAATGATTAATGAAACCCTATAAGCCTAAATGTGCTTAAATTTTAGGCTTGGTGAATGCTTGAATGCTGTAAACAGATTAATTTATTTGTGTTTGTCTTTTTTTTACATGCAATAACATCTTACTGTAAGAAACTATTGAATGTGTTGGATATAATTTATATCCATTATGTGGGGTTTTTTTTCTTGAAACAAGTAGCAAATCTATACTCTCCTTGGTTTATAAATACAACTTGCCTGTTGTGAATTAATGTTATGTAAATTAATGCATAATTGAAATGAAAGAATAAAGGTAATGCGGACTGAAGTGCACTCTGTGTGTGTATTTACCTGTATAAGTCTTTTGTAGGAAGATTAGAGTGAAACACAAAAAGTTGGATATTATTATAATGAGTTCTCTTTTTCATTAAAAAGGGTTGATCAACCACGTCATATCTGAATACCCTGAACTGAGTTTGCCACATAGTTTTGTGAAACTTCTGGACAAATTCCAGACATCATTCTAAGAGTAACTCTACTGTTTAAAAGCGTTCTCGGTGTGAGTGTTACTTCTTAGAGGATGTAAAGTAGTAAACATTCAGTTCTTAGAGTCCTTAAAGCAGATATTTTAAGTGTTTGCTACTCTGAACCAACTTGAGGGACATCAGATTTTTTTCTTCTTATGCCTTTTTTTTCCCCGTTTTGAATTCTTACAGTATCTATCCTTAAGCATATATATTTATTTTCCTTCGTTATATTTAGAGGTGATTTTCTGGCTGGCTTTTAAGGTTTTTTAACTCTAGTAACACCTTCCATTCACTGATGCTGTTGAGAAGTAGATTATGACAACCATTCTGATTTGCTCTGAAAACGTATCTCAACGAAGGTGCACAAGTCTATTCTCAGTCTAGAATTTTATTGTAGCACATGAACTTTGTTCACTTTGTCTTATCGGTGACTGTGTAGTCTGATAATGCTGCTGACACTAGGTATGCAAACTTTCATTCTGTTCAAGCCAGTCATAAATTCACTCTTTAAAAATGTCCTTGTCTGATGCACAAACAAGTCATAGATTCTGAAGTAAACGCTTTCTAGAAAGAGCACTAAGCATAGAATGAGAGATCTGTTTTTAGGAGAACAAAGCTTGCGAGGACAGTATTGTCATTAGTTTTGAGGTCAGACAGGAGTATTGTTTACGTGCGCTATGCATGGCAATATTTGTTAGAACGGGAACACTTTTGCTTGTGCCGTGTAATTTTGGCAGTATCAGCAAGCAAATAACAGTTTCTCAATCACTTCAAGAACATGTATTCCACTTCATGATTATTGTATTACTTGCAATGAGTGGTGGTTTTGTTGGGCCACTAATACATGGCAGTGAGCTATTAATGTGACATTTACGTGACTGAGCGTGCAAGTATGTGCATGCTCCACAACTTTCACCTCCACCTACTAGGGCTCACCTCCTGGAGTAGCTTCATTAACCTCCCTAGAAAAGAAAATCTCTCTCATTTTGCCTTTGAAAGTCTCTTTCAGTCTTGTCCAGATGTGTGGGTGTGTGTTTTGCCATCACAGTGTAATAATTTTCTTCTATTTACAGCTGTGCCTAGCAATGCTTATACTGTATGCGCTATAACCACATTTCAATGTATTTCTTTGCCTTTGGCTTAATTCTAATATTTACCTTGCTCAGGTAATCCATGAGCCCCTCTCCATTCCAGTTATAAAGGCAGTTGTATACTGGTATGGCAGAAAGGCAGTACTACCCAAATACCTTTTTTTTTAGCATTTCTTAAACAAAAAATATGCTCTACTGTTTCAGTCATTTTATGACACTAGTTTCTCATAAAGATCCATTAGTGTATTTCCTTTAATATTATTAAGAACTGTGGCTTTTATTCTCCATAGAAACAATGTCTGGGTAGCGTGTGTAGAATAATACCTTGATCAAACAATAACAAGTGCTGGGCGTGTAGTGCAGTCCATAATAGACCACCAAAGCGTGCATATTGTCATGCATTATACCACTCTTGGTTAATTTGAATTGGGACCTCTAGGGGCAAGGATGGTATATGCTTTATCACTGCTGAGCTGAACATCTTGTTGGTTTTCAAGAAGCAACGATTCTACATATTTTTCACATACTGATCTTTGTAATTTAAGGAAAAGGGCAGAAATATATACTTTCTTAAATCTCTACATCTGCAGTTCCAAATGCATGTTTAGTAGCAGGAGAGAAATGATGTTGAGGTCATTTAGCAGTGTCCTGGAGTTCGTTTACTTAAGCCATGTAAGCACTGCTGACCTGAGCACCACTGGGCTGTGGCTGGATCAAGATGCTCTTATTACTGTTCCCATTAAAATACAAAATCAGCAATTATAATGAATAATTTAAGTACCTTTGCACCCCATTAGACTGTGGAATGTAGCTGTAATTTCAATAATAAAGTACTTAATATTGGTACTTGCAGATCAACTAGTATTTGGTTGCAATGCATATCTATTATTGTATTTGGTTGTTAAGATTCTTTGAAGCTTCCTCTGGTGTAAAGGAGAGTGAATCTGGAACCAGCCTCAGTGTTTCTGATCGCCTTCAGAATCGTGACGTGTTAGCAGATTTACTATCAATGTATAAAAACTAATGAACCACTTTAAGCCATGTCATAAACCTGGAATTCTTCTGTACTTAATTAGATGGCCTGAAAAAGAGGAAATTGGACCAAAAACCTATAAAATTAGCTTCATCAAAACAAATGGAAAACAGATGAGCAACCCACAGTAACTCTACAATAAGAATGCTGCAATCCTTACAACACTATGTCTTGGTTCATTTGGATTGCTTATTCAAGACCCTCTTTAAGTCTTTCCCCACATTGTTCATTTATATATTATAGATGGAACTGCTGGTGATGCTTATGGTCAAGATAGTGTTACGCTCATAGCCTTGTCAGACTGTAATTGTTTGGGCAGATATTTTTTCCCCTTTCCCAAGATGTTTTCTTAGGAATAAACCAGAAATTTCTGGATAAAATGACTGAAATATTTTTGAGAATAAGCCTGGGCAAAACCACTCTTTTGTACATATTTGAAAAAAATCATTTGTAACAAGTTGTGGAGAAATTTGGTACATTCATAATCTGGAGCAGGGATTGAAATTTGGCAGGGAATCAGGAATGTGACATTTGCTGAAGATAACCTGAATTTAACCAACTTACAAGGCTTCAAAAAATTGCAGTTTGCACATGTGCAGTAAAGGTGTGTTAGTTTGGCAGCTTAAATCTTTTAAGTCTTTTCATCTGTACTGGGCATGTTCGAGGCCGGAGTTGCAGAACCTGAGCAGGAGTTTCCCTCAATCAGTCCCAGATGGTGGGAACTAAGGACAAGGAGATGTCTGCTGTCCGTGTTCCTGCTACCGGTGCCTTAGCATCGCAGAGGTGCCATGACGCTGTCTAAGTTGAAGCGGATGACTCGGGAACATCGAATCTGCCAATTTCTAGCTTGAAGTAGATGCCTGTCAAAGCTTACAAAATTAAGCTAACAAAAAAAAATTGGAAATCCATTCTGTAGTATATTTTTGATAGCTCACAAAATGCTATTAACAAAGAAATTACAACTTTGTTATCAGAACTTCTTAATTGTGTTCTTTGAGGTTGAGAGATCTGATTTGCAAAGTGCTAAGCGTTCCTAGTAGCAACAGAAGCAATGGAAACTGTGCATTGAACGTTCAATATAGTGTTTTATATAATGAGAGTTACTCTGAAAAATCCAATGGGAGGCATTTAAATTGGATCCACAAATTAAAAGGCACTTTTGATCATAACTTCTGCAGGTGTCAGCTCCCCATTTGCAAAATGGCTCTACTATCCCCTTACCTCCTAGTAGCTGTGAAACTACATTAGTGTTTGTGAAAAGTATCTTATAAAATCCCATGAGGAAATGAATAATTTTATCATCGAAGTTTGAATAGTGTTTAGTAAGTAGATTATGGAGCTGTTTAGTAGTAAAAAAATTACTGAAAAGACTTAATGGCTTCTTGCTTAATGAGAACAATCCATCTGTAAATGGAATTAGCCAGTGATTCAGTGGGAAAATGTGATCATAATATTATAGTACATAAACACAAACAGGTTTTATGCTGGGGTTTGCTAGCTTTTATGTGATTGATGTTTGCCACTTTAGTATTCTTCTAGCATTGTTTTTGGGTGTTGATTTAATAACTATCAAAGCAGGACTTTGATTTTATGCAAGGGCTTGTTCTTGCATATCTATGGAGATATGCATGCATATTTGTAAATTTGTTTATTCACTTGAGGAGACTTATGTATATAAATGGTTTGAAAGGCATTGTCCACTAGCAATTTGTTAAAAAGTAATCGACTCTAATTTCATCTCTTAGGAGCTCAGCAAGGAATATTTTTAGGGACAAATATTATTTGTAGCTCAAGAAATTAATGATTAAGCCTCTTACCATTCTGAACTTGTGTTTTCACTCAGATTTTTTAGACAGTGCTAATGATTCCTGACTTAAGTTCTTGATCTTACTGTCACCAGAGCCTTAAATGTGTTCCAAAGAATGAAAATGTTTTTTGGAAGCCTTCTTAATTTCTACCTTAGCAAACGTAATGGACAGATGATGACACCCTGTAAATATGTTTCGAGCTCTCTTGGTGGTGCAGATCTGCTGATCTGTCCTGCTCGCAATGTCCTCTGCATACTGATTCCTCTATTGGTAAGGAACTAATTTAAGCAGCTTCTTATTATCCTCTTAGCCACTTTTAAGGAGGCCATACATATGTACTACTTTCAAAGAAGGGGATGTGGCAAAATTATTGCAGCACTCTTGGGACCCCCCTCTGCTAGAATGCTCCTGATCTCCCCTCCATAAAAATATCACTGCTGTTCAAGTCAGGCACCTCTGTGTGTTTATTACCTTATGAGAATCTTGGAAATTTCTTTTGCTCCTAGTAGAAAAATCACAATAGGAAAGATAATAGGAAAAGTCATAAATGGAAAAGCAATTTTGAGATAAATTTTAGATTAGAATCATTAATGAAACAGAAATGTTATTTTCCAAGAGTTTTGATTTCTTCCCTCAGAGGAAGTAAAAGTTTTAATTTTCTCCTTTTTTCTTCTGTACTTTGTTTTTCTTAGGAAGACAATAAACTGAGTATCTAGGGGAGTTTGCCTTTTTTCTTCTTTTCCATTTTAACTTTTCTGAATATCAATGGTTCAGAAACTTTATTGATTAAATGTGAAAGATTGATGCTTTTAGACTCCCACTTTTCTTTGGTTTAGAACATTTTGAAAAATAAGGGTGAAAAATGAAAAAGGAAATTAATTAAGGTGAAAAACAGTGAACGATCTCAAGCGGATATCACATTTGGTGGCTAAAGAATAAGAAAGCAGGGCCAAATAGTCTGAAATGCTCCTTTTAAAGAATATTTCTAGACCTTGAACAAATGGAAGTATTTACACTAAGACAAAGCAAACAGTGAACAAAGAATAAAAAATAATGAGATGTACTTGAAAACTTTTTCCTGTGTATTTCTAATGAGATCCAGCTGAGGGTTTTTGAAGGAGTAAAAATATACTAAATCATACAGGATAAAAATCGTGCATTCTTTTCAGCATTTCTAGAACCAAAAAGTACAACCTCTGCATTAGTATAGATCTATTAGAATTTCTGTAAACTCAAATATTTTTGGGTAGGTGCTAAGTGATGCAAATAAAAATGTTTTGGCCAGTATACTTATAATCTACTAATTTTTCCTTTGCAGGCTTATTTCAAGGGAAGCGTGATCATGACTACATTCATCCTTCTTACGCTGCTAGAATTAAACCTGTCCATAAAATAGATGGGAGAGCACACTGAACCATTTCAAAGGATGGCAAAGTTCCCATGATAAATTAATACCCAAGTCAAACTGCCTGCCTTTAAGGACTCTACACTCTGTGACTCCTGTTCACTACCCATTAAATATATATGATGTCTTTAAATGCCCCAATATAGCTATAAACACATTCAGCTGAAATTTATTCTGTTTAATATTTATCTACAGCTAGATCTTTGTACTGTTATATCCTTCTTTCGTATGAAAGTTTTATATTGTAGTTGTGAGGGAATGCCCACTATCATCACAGTTATATCAATCCCTTCAAGCTGCAATATATTATTTCTTACCATCTCTGTCACATGGAACGGTTTCTCATAATTGCAACCTAAATGTTTAATGTGACAGAAGTAGGAATGAATGGGAAAAGATCTAAGTGTGGAGTGTAAATTAGCATGAAAAAAGATGACAGTGGTTCTTGCTATGGTCTTTG
The DNA here is from genome assembly GCF_034638445.1 of Ciconia boyciana. Taxonomy (NCBI): domain Eukaryota; kingdom Metazoa; phylum Chordata; class Aves; order Ciconiiformes; family Ciconiidae; genus Ciconia; species Ciconia boyciana. Next base: position 9,981,822 of record NC_132939.1, read on the forward strand.
TATTGTGTAGCGTTAATCAGACAGATAAAATTCTGGGAACACAACGAATTAAGTTTTGTCCTCAGTTTCCATCTTTCCTGTAGGATATTGGGTTTTGTTTGGTTTTCATTCGTTTGGTTTTTAAGAGTAAGAATGCTATCTATGTAGAATTCAGAAAAGAGGACAACTTGCTACTCGTTCAGCCCTGCAGAGGTGTTTATTTAAAGTCATAAGGCTTTTGTTTGACTATTTTAAGAAAACCTTTTCTTGCAGGTCAAAAATTACTTCCAAGTTGCTCATTTATATTTTCATACAACTATGTCCTTTCTAAATTCAGTAATTTTCTGCATAATAAGGTATGATTATAAACAAATTGAAACAGTTGCTTTTATTTTGTTTTGTTTGTAATGCCACTTACTTGTCATAACCCTATGATTTATTATGAATAATGCATTCATAATGAAAATGGCTTTATTACAGTGAAGGTACAACAGCTTCTTCAAAATCAACCATATGACCATAATTTTCTGACTGTTTGCCACAGACCATAACACGTATTTGTTCAATATAGTAGAAGAACTGAAGTGCTGGTTTGGGAATGAATGCAAGTACCTCCTAAATAATTGTGTTTTGTTTTGGTTTTTTTACTATTATCTCACATGTTCTCAGCTTGTGCCACTTCCATTTTTCCTTAGCTTATAAGTTAGGGTGTCTTGCAATTAAATGATTTCTTTTTTAAGAAAAATATTTCAGGTCGTTCTAAGCTATTTCACAGTGGAATCATACTAAGTTGTATAAACAGAGTAACTAGATTTTTAGATCTATCTGTGTTATTAGAAGAACAAAACTTAAAACTTACATGTATATGAAAATGATTTCTAATATTTTGGAAAATATAGAATCGTTTCAGAGATGCATCTGAAACATCATGAAGATCCCCTTAAATTTAATAAAACTATTTTTTAAAATTACTTTCTCCTCTCTTGTAATAATAATCTTGGAGAGCATGTACTGGTAAAGCTGGGACCTGTAATGATAACCCAAACCAAGACTACTCTTATGGGTGTACCCAGTGATGAAACTTCCATTGACAGCAATTGAATACATTACTAGCAATGACTACTTTGAAATGTTTACCTTTTTTCCTACTTGTGTTTGATAGCCAAGGTATTAAGGCTTCTGAGCAGAAATTAGCATCTTGTGCAGAAATTAAGTCACTTAAATCAGGGAATGTCTCCTGATACTATGCAGTTCTTTACTGTTTTTTCCTGTGTGATCCAATACAGCAATGTGCTTTACCTTTAAATTACTTTGGATCCAAAGAGAACTTGAAGGTGCTCAATAATCTCCTAAATTTTGAATGCGTGACTTTGTTGTTATTAACCCAGCACACTAAAGGTGGTGTCCATATCTAACTTCTAATCAAAACCAAATCTGTTTCACCTTCACTGTGATAAGCCTGCGTTTTGACTTTGTCTGAGCTCTGCAGTGATTTGTGAATGATATACAAAATGAAAAAATCTTTTTTCCAGAGGAAGGGCAGTCAGTACCTCAGATATTTGCTCAGCTTGTTAGATTTACTTACATTTGAAATAGCCAGGAAGAATAGCAACTAATACTAATTATTAAAAAGAGACTTCAGAAAATATTGAAATAAATGTGCATTTAAAGGCTCTGACTTAGCACTTGGGGATATGCACACTCATGATATAGATATATAAATCCCCTTTCCTGCCCTACAACATCATCAAAGAATTGCATAGCAGTTCTAGGGCATTACCTGTATTCATTCAAGTTTCTCCAGGTTTTGCAGTCATGCCAGATAATGTACAAATATGTTCTTATACTAAACAGATATGGGATGTGTCTCTTCCAGACATAGTTTGAGATTCACTGTAGTAATAAATTGGCTTGATAAGCATGTGTGAGCAATCCCTTTTTTAGTCACACAAGCCTGTCAGAACTACAATGCCAAATACCTCAAAAAGAGGTTTTTTTCAGTGAGTTCGTTGCCCAAGGTATTTAGTCAGCCTCCATTTTTTCTCCCATACCACTGTTTTAAGTGCACAAGCAGCCAATAAAGCATATGGGAGTTCCCCTCTTACACTGGAAGGAATCATATCTAAGTGATGACTGATATCATCACTGAACTGTTCCACATAAACAGATTTTAGCCACTCTGCACCTCATCTGCTGTGCAAGTAGGTCAATTTGAGGGTGGTTTACCTGCATGGGAAGTTCCTTCCTTATAGTGGAGACATCAATGGAAAATCAGATCATTATCAGTTATGTTTGGAGATGACTCAAGAACATTTTCTCTGTGCTTGAGAAAACTAGGATCTTTTGCTCCAGAGCCAGTCTGTTTCTGGGACCTCTTTCATGAGGAAATGATTCCATGCATTTTCTCATAATCTCACTCGGTGCTATAGAATGTAAAAAAGGAAGCATCCAGATTAATTTTATTTGCCCAGGTATGAGTAAAATAGTTCTAACTTGATTAATCATCACAGTTAGCTCTTTATCAGGACAGCCAGTCTGCTGTTCCTCTTGAGATTTTTGTAGCCTGCCCCCACCCAATTTCTGTGATTTCCTACGTTATATGATGTTGTTGTGCCCATTGCTTCAAAGAATTTGTGTCTATGCATGGAAAAAGAATACCTGAAACTTCATATGATGAAGTACTTTGGATTTTTTCTTCACTGATGGACAGATCTATTTTAAAATGTCTCTTAAATTTGAGGAATGCAGGTGCCATTTGCAGTCCTATCGGTGTTTGTCTTCCACTTGTAGAAGATGTTTCAGTATTGTCTTATCCTTCTGTAGAGAATGTTTTTGGGGACTTCAGTCTTTCCCGCTTGTTCCCCCCCGCAATGGGATCTTAGTTAAACAGTGGCCACCTCCCTGTGTCATCTTTCTGAGCCTGCGGCCTCATGTTCTCTATTTCACCTACGGAATTACTCTTTTGGTGACCCTTACTTTACTTAAAAGGGTTAGACACTCACTCCTGGGTGTCTTAATCTTTAAACTAGGTTTCTCTGAGAAAAGGCTCTACTTTACGTCCTCTGCCCAGTTTACTTTTCATTTATCTGAGAGTATAGCTCCCAGCCTTCTTCCCATAACCATTCCAGCTCCCAGCAGAGGCAGCGCTAAAGGCTCTTGGTTTTTGTTATTTAAACAGGATTTTCGCATTTGAAATCCACTTGTGTTTTTATTGTCACAGGAAGAAGTGTTTTGGGGAAATTCTACATGACTGTATAATGCAATAACGTCTGGGTACCCTTGTACCTAGTCACTGAGGTAGCACACCATACCTCTGGGTACAAAGATGTTTAGCTGAGGGCAGAAGGATGCAGAAGGCTCAAGTGTTTCCTGTGGAGCATTTCTGAGGACCATTTCAATTGCAAAGACTTGCAAGGCAGCTATGCCAGGTTCTGTTTGTGCACTCGCCAGGGACTTTGCTGTAGCAGAGTTGTGTAAATGGAAAGAAATTTTGCACAGCCTGTACCAAGAGTTTGTGCCTGGGCAATAGCTGGTTATTATAAGTTTAAAAAGAAAAAAAAATACTGAAAACAAACATCAAAATTAGAGTTCCTCACAGGTGATTTCAGAGTTCTGCCAGCTCCCAAGATACCTTAGGAAAAAAACCCATATTTCTTCCTATTTCAGAGAGAATTACTCGGGACATTTAGATCCTTTTTAGGGAGTTATCAAAAGCTGAAAGTTAAAATTTAGAAATTCATTTCAGTTGCAGGTTAAGTCCACCAGACCTCTTGTTGTTATTTATAGTAGCAGTAGAGACAACATCAGGTGCTGAGGGTGGCTCAGTTGCTGGCCAGCTATAAAGGAGCTTGCATGCTGAAACAGCACACACCATCACATAATGGCCTGCAAGGCCCCTTTTAGATCAAAATGAGAGGATTTGTGTATTTTTTGAATGGTCACTGCTTTCTCCTAACTGCTTATTTATTGGTTACTGCTCAATAAAGGAATATCAGATCTGGGTATATAAAAGATGTTATCAGGCTGGAATAACCTTGTTCTCACAAAGTCCCTTTGGTCTTGATATTTTCATTACAGTGGATAGTGTTGCCAATTATATTTTTTTTTGAAAACAAAAATCAGCTCTTGAATTCAACTGAACTTTCATCTGAATTTTTTTTTTAAATTATTTTTAAACTTTGCCATTGCAGAAAATAGCTTGGAAGTTAGAACTGTAAAAAAAGATATGAAATATTTTCAAAATTTATTCCACAGCTTCAGAGGTTTTTCTTTTCATATTCTGTGATTGATAATTGCTGGAGGTGGCAAAACTTTAAATCAAAGATATCAGTACAAAATTGTCAGTTCTCAATGGTGTGTTAGTTGGCGTCCGTGGTTTAGCATATTTCTAGCTGACCAATTGTGCCTTCCTCCTGTGCAGTGTTCTTACAATTCCATCAGCAGAAGACCTGGATATATCCAGTTCCTCCTTTTATTTCCAGGAGCATTGACATAAAGTTGTCAGAGAAAGAAAATGACAGGAGATAAAGACTTGGGGGCAGAGGTTTTAAAAGGTGTTTATGGGAGTTAATACTAGGTTCACACAGTTACATCCGCAAAAATAATTCATTAGCAAATTCTATTAGTGTCTTTTGAAGTTCTTAGCCAGGGAGATCAAGTGGTTTGACCTAAGGTGACAGCAGAAGTTCAACAGTTGAATATGAATCTTCTTTACTGTCATCTAGCACTTATCACGGATGAGACAGTATTTATTGTTCAAGCAGATTTAAGGGAAATGTAGAAATTGCAGTTTTAAAATGTAATTCCAAAATTACTACTTAAAATTATTCTTCCAGTCCATGTAGGTTTATATGTCCAGTATTTCCTCTTGCATTATCTTTATGCTTAATGACAGTTTGCTATTTTTGCCATTAGAACATTAAACAGGGCATTTCCCATCAATGCTATTTATACCCATTTTATTTTGAGGTACTGTCCTCCTACTGCAGAGTTTTATTTTGGCAATAAATTACTAGAAAAAAGTTGTATTTTATTCCAAAACATTTTTATATGAATGTAATCTGAATCTCAAATCCACATTTCAAAGTAATTTCTTCAAATATAATACTTTCCTAGCAACATGTCAATTAACTTGCAGTTGTCCTCATAGTTTAATATCCTGCAATATTCTTTACTAAAACTGACACTGAGGTTATTTTATTTAGTTTATGTTAAAACTGTGTAAATATTGCTCTTGAGATAATATATTAGGAAAACAATGGCTGACTGGGAATCACACTGATCCCCAATTGATCCTCAGATACCGTTCAGACATTTTGTTTTGAATTATAGTTGGGAAAAGAGAAGCTACAATTATATGACCAAGACATCATCAAAATAACACAGCAAATCAGCAGAATATAGTGTCAGGTCTTATATCCTATTAAAAAACCAACCAAACAAAACAAAAACCACTCTAGTTGTATCTAATGTATTTGTGTTATGGGAATATTCCTTTTTCATTAAAACACTGCAGACAGAGCCTCCATTTAAGTGAATACTTCAGGTTGGTTTTTAGAGAGTTAAAAATTTTATCATAACAATATGTTTCCATTACAAACTACTGCATTTTGACAACAAGAGGTGATGAAATCACCTAACAAATAGCTATTCTGTGTTCAGTATCCATTAGTTCAGTACATAATTTCAAATGTTCATTAGTCTCATGAAGCAGAGACCTTATCTCAGCAGGTTTTATAATTGAAGCTCTCTGTTGGGAGTGAAGGAGAGGGAGATTGCAGAACATTGCTTTAGAAGGAGAATCTTGGAACATATCTTAAAGGACTAAGGGTATACTGAGAAGTTCTGTGGTCCTTTTAATTTTCACTGTATTCTTTTCAAATATGGGGGAACCTCTGTGTGCAATTCACTGTGATCTTAAATACACTCTCTAAAAAAAGTGATCCACAAAGGGAAGAAGAAATGTCTTTTTCTCTTTTTGTTTCTTTTTGATTTATTAATTTTGAGTTGTACTTTTTGTTCCTTCCTGGTATACAAAAGGGCTGAAAAACTGAAGGTTTTACTATCAATGATACAAGGTGCTTAATGTTAGCAATACAGGTGCTGCCTACTCAGCCTGTTTTGGAAGCCTTGGTGTCAAAAATTATCAGTGAAACCTTGTCACTGAAATCCAGTTGAGTCAAGAAGATTTTAGTCATAATATCAAATAATTGTTTGGTTTTGGCTGGTAATTTACTCAAATGAGAAGCAGAAGCCTTTGTCAAAGGTTCCAGATCTCTACTCTTCCACAAATTACTTGGGGCACAAATCTGAATACTTCAGTAACTTGTATTGTGGAAGAAGTAGTGAACAAATGACCATCTTCAGAAATATCTACTTTTTTTAAAAGTACCCTATAAAAAAATTTAAATAATTCCCAACACTGTTGCCTTCCATGTGTATCAGAATAAACAAGATAGAAAAAAATATGCTTCTTCCATTTTCCTACTAGCAAGTATGAAAACAATATTCCCCAAGTCTTGCCATTCATCACAAATTCTGAGCAGGTAGAAAGGAATTTTTCGGTCAAACGACTGTTCTTGATAACACTAGTATAGTCTATTGTGTGCCAAAATGTCAACTTAACTTCAGGCAATACCTTTAGCTTTAAAGGTAGAGGCTGAAATTCTCTGTTGTGCTGGATTACACACACTGTTCTGTAAAGTTAGAAACGTGAGCATGCTGTATAAGCTGGCTCATGTACATAACACCGCCAAGTTTCAGATTAATGGAGACTGAAAGCTAAATGTTTTATCACAAATAAGAGAACAAGAAATGAATAGGAACTCTATTAGGAGTCTATTAAAGCTGTCTTCGTTGCTGCAAGCCAAGCCTGCTTGCTGCAGTCATAGAAGTATGTTCATTTGATATAGTTGATCAATACAGGATGAAAATTTATTTATCAGACTAGACTGATAAATGGGAAAGGGAAAAAAAGGTCTGGATATATGCATTTTCCCCCATATCCACACAAAAAAACCCCAAAGCCTCCAGTAATATTTCTAGGTTCTATACTGGTCCCAGGTGATGCTTTTCTTTTAGATAGTCTTGCAGTGACAGCAAACCTTTAACTGAAACACATCTTTTACTGAAGCCTTCCTCATAAAAGGCTGAAAGAGATAACACAGAAAGAAGATGGGCTGTCAGGAAAATTGATGGTGGGAAGGAATCTCTGCTTTCCTCTTTCACCAAGCGCAAAGTGCCTGGTCAGTTACTTAGTGCTCAGAAGTGGTCTGTGCAAAGTAAATCACATTAATTACATATAGCACTTTCCACAATGAAACAGTAAGCCCACTCAAACAGAAATCAATGTACGGTGGTGCTGTGGTTGCAGTGTTGTAAGAAGGGGTTTTAAAGTTTAGTTGTGTACAATTGCAAGAAATGGGTTTTCTTCTTCCCCTTCACAGGCACAGTGAAACCAGTTATTCAGGATTTTGGCTCAATGAAAATGGCACATATGTAGTTGATAGTAAAGTGGTTTTAAGGACAGCAGTGGAAGTGATATTGCGTTATGGCACAGGAAAACTGCTGTTTTTTTGGAGGGGGAAGGGAGGTGAGAGAAAGAATACAGTGTGGAATTTTTTTAGTGTATTTTGTTGTATAGTCTGGATTCTGTGCTGTGGTTTTTGCTTACATAATATTTTTCATTACATATTTAGATTTAGTGCCACTTTTGTGTGACTGACAGTGTTCCCTTGTCACTCTCTTCTGAATAGGACTTGAACCCCAGCTTGCCCCATGCTATTGTTAATATTAATGACCACATCCCTGGTGTGTGAGTAAAATCAGAATAGCCAAAGTTAATAGGCAGAACACATACAAACTGGTCTGAAAAGGCTCCAAATAAAGCTGCCTGCCTCCATTTGTATGTATGTGCATGTGAGCACTCCCTGTTTATTAAAAGCTGCTACTGTTGGAAAGAAAGAAAAATTGAGTTACCCAGGAGGAATAATACTGAGATAAATTTACTTATTTCAGTCATGAGTTCCTGCTTGTTTTAAAGTAAGGTCTTACTTTTCTGACGTGCTCTCAGACTTTAGAGTTGTCTGTAACTGTTGCCCATGAAACCTTCAGTTCGGTGACTACTTTCAGGTAAAAGATCAGTGAGGTTGATGGAGAACACGAATCCGTAAATCCTTGCTCTGTCACTGTGCTGCTTTTCAATGCTCCTCATTTTTCTGTGTGCCTATTTAGCTTCATTATTCTTCTCAGGCCTTATTTCCTATCTCATAGTCTCTTGCTAAATTTTCCTCCTTCTGATTTGTGGATTGATTTTTTTGAAAATACCTCTCCATAGTCAGAATGTGGGTTTTGCTGATTGTTTCCCTTGGAACAGACCGTAGAGAAAGCTGAATCTACTGTGACTAGGGGATCCAATTCTCACCTTTTCCCCCCTTCTTAAAGGCTTAGAGTAATGTCCACAGACCTTGGCAGGAACAATGTGCATCATGAGGAGTGGGGGCAAGCCCTGTAGAGTTTTAGATTCTTACAGTGGATCTCAGCTTCAGCACTCAGCAAGCTTGAATTGAATAAAATCCCTGTTGGTCAGGCTCTGTGCCACAAATCGTGTAAAAGCCAGGCTGCAGCAGTCACTGCAGGACAGAAAGATTATCCTGAATCCTGTTTCTCTTCCTGCTCCTACTGTTCTACTTAGAACACAGGGAAATTGATTTTCCAGCTTAGCCTCCAAGGAGAGAAACTTCGCTGAACTGATGTCTCCCAAGATAGAACAAAGTCAATGGATTAACAGGAGTAATCCACTAATGAAAGTAGAGCAGACCTAGATCAGATAGCTACAGGGTGGCTTAAAGACATTAGGTTTCTCTTTTCAGGCTCAAGCTTCTGAAGCAGGAATAAGAAGCAGAGTGTGTGTGTAGGCAGATGAGGTACAGATGGGGCTGTCTGGATGTCATTCAAGCCAGGTGTTTTGTCTCTTGCCTTCTCTGCCTTCCTTTCCCTATTGGGTTTATCCAGTCTGCCCTACCAACCTCAATATGCTGTTTATTTCTAGTGAGTATCTCCTGTGTTTTCCTACAAATACCCTTTTTTTGCTAGTCCAGACCTCCAGAGGTTTTTCTAGACCATAGCTAGAAGTTTGACGTAATTGGAATAAAATTTCTTCTTCTTTACATTAGGAGTAGCTTACTACGTACTTACTATATATACTTCCTAATATGGATAGACAAACTGCTAAATTTGGATTTCTTTTTGAGAATGGTAACTCTGAGACATTTGCAAGTTGTTGTGTTATTTTGAGTGCATATGAGCAGTTTACAGGTGCTTGGGTGAGTCGTTTCTCCAGTCAATGACGAGAGGTTTTTCCAAAGTCTACCTTTGACACTTGGAGTTCATCTCTGTAGTGTCTCTCTCCCCTTTGGCCAAAACAAAGGCCTAGGGCAAGTAGCCACACATTAAAGAGAGCCTTTTGAAATAAAGCTCATCTTTTATATTTTACTGGATGTGTAGTTGTTAAAAATTCACATTATCAGTATGTTATCAATTCCTCACCTGAGTAGCCAACTTTCTCACCTTTGTGTTTCTATTGGTACAAAAACTTGATACAATTTCTCCTGCATTTTCTAAGTATTGTTTATTGACTACTTACCGCTCACCCTAAGCCAAAATCCATCTGAAATATACCTAGGGAGAAGCTTAGGTCTGTAGTGCTACTTAGTAGAACTTTACATTGTCTCAATGTAAGCATATGTCCTGTGGGCATGATATGACCTTAAGAAAGAAAATATTGCTTTCCTGCAATACACTAAATTAAATTTTTCTAGTCTCAGTGGACTGACATCAACACAAAATTATCTGTTATTGGATTATATTCAGTTAAAGATTTGAATGTTGAATATGAAATTGTTCTACTTTTTCACAGAATATGTGATACTAGATAAGATAAAATATTTTGTGTTAGAAACAGATCCAAAAGTGAAAAGATAGCAGGATTTCCTGCCAAAACAATAATATCATTTTTGTTTGCTTGTCCTTTTTTATGGGGGAAAAGGGGAGGAAACAGAAAACAAGTATTGTGTCTTCCCTGCTATATATAAGCTTATATAAAGATTAAGTCATTTTGTCTAGTTGGAAAAAGGTGAGTAAAACACAGTTAGAGGATATACTTACTTACATTTTTTCCATAAAAAATGAAGGATTGTTCCTCTAGATGTTAATTAAAAGATTTGTACATGTTTTCTTGGTCTTGGTAGACCAATTTCTAAATACATATTAGAATGTCAAAGTTTTAATTTTTAAGAATAAAAAACACTTTGGTCTTCTCCTAGTTGATACTACAGAAGACTGAAGATACCAGTGTTTTGCCAATCCCAGCTTTCTAAATTCTTGTTCTTCACTGCAGCCTGTTACTAGTGTAATACCTTGCATGCACTGTACAACAGAAAACCTAGTAAGCCAGAATTCTTGTAGTTGCTGGCCGCTTTCTCTGTTTAGACATGCTCAGGATCTGGTTTGCTTTATCTAAGCACAGTACTTTAATTGTAGACAAAGTAAAGAAATTAATGGAGAATTTGTGGGAAATAAGATTTCCATTTAACCCAAATTCTTAAATACAGTTGTCTTTTTCAACTCTGTCTCTGTGAAGAACACTTCCTAGTTAGTTACTGTAAAAATTCATTTCTCTTTTCATTATGTGCTATGTTCCATTTCAATACAGTTTGTTTTATAGTTCAGTATTCCAGAAAAGGAACACTGCTGCTGAAATGTAGCTTCTCAAATGTAGATGAACTGTTGATTCAATCCAAGTAACAAACCTTGGCCCAGCCACTGATCATTGACAGGTTTAACTTGGCAAGTGCAGTGACTTCTGTAGTTATTCACAGTTCCTTTAGCTTTCCTAGTTCTGTCCCGCATTTTCACAGTTTATGGAAAACAAGTGATGTATAAACAGATGTTCTATATCTGTTCTTCCTGTCTCTGCACTGTGGTTATGCACCTAATACAAAAGGCACTGACGCATCCCTTGTTCTGTCCAGGATGAAATGGGCCTCCCTCTGTAGCAACATGACTTTTACAAGAAGGTGATATGTCTTCCTCCACTGTTGCAATTTTTGGGGAAGTATTCTCTGAAGAGCATGAATGTATGCAAGTCTTACAGTGTCTTTAATCCAAATTGTAACTCCTTCAATCCTCCTGTTCACTTGTGGGAAATGAGCACAAGTGCTCTGAGGTGCACTTTTTGCTGCTAGATTTACAGCCACTAGAAGTGATTATCATATTACTCTGTGGTTGATTTGTATGTAGAGATTTTTATTATGTAGTGATGATTTTAGGGAGTGAGTCTTTGTGTAGAATCAAGGACAGTAATGAGTGCATTGTATGTAAGCACAGCCCAGCAGTTTTAAAATTAGAGCCATGCCTACTGAACGCCATGCAACGCTACAGGCTTGGGGAACAGTGTCTGGAAAGCAGCCTGGCAGAAAAGGACCTGGGCGTGTTGGTTGACAGCCGGCTGAATATGAGCCAGCAGTGTGCCCAGGTGGCCAAGAAAGCCAATAGCATCCTGGCTTGTATCAGAAATAGTGTGGCCAGCAGGGCTAGGGAAGGGATTGTCCCCCTGTACTCGGCACTGGTGAGGCCGCACCTCGACTACTGTGTTCAGTTTTGGGCCCCTCACTACAAGAGAGACATTGAGGTGCTGGAGCGTGTCCAGAGAAGGGCAACGAAGCTGGTGAAGGGTCTGGAGCACAAGGCTGAAGAAGAGCGGCTGAGGGAACTGGGGTTGTTTAGCCTGGAGAAAAGGAGGCTCAGGGGAGACCTTATTGCTCTCTACAGCTACCTGAAAGGAGGTTGTAGAGAGCTGGGTGTCGGTCTCTTCTTCCAGCTAACAAGTGATAGGACAAGAGGAAAAGGCCTCAAGTTGCGCCAGGGGAGGTTTAGACTGGATATTAGGAAATTTTACTTCACTGAAAGGGTTATCAAGCATTGGAACAGGCTGCCCAGGGAAGTGGTTGAGTCGCCATCCCTGGAGGTATTTAAAAGACGTTTGGATGAGGTGCTTAGGGACATGGTGTAGTGGTGGTCTTGGTAGTGTTAGGTTTACGGTTGGACTCGATGACCTTAAAGGTCTTTTCCAACCTATACGATTCTGTGATTCTGTGAACATAACAGCATTTAGACAATGTCTAATCTGTAAGACCAGGAAGAGAGATTGTTCTTTCTGTTCTCTTGTGTGGCAGAATGGGGAACATCTTTTAACTGGTCAGAACATATAGTGAATGTCATAGCAAATTCAGCTGTGCATAGCAGTTACACAAGTAGAATGGTGTGGCAGTAACCTGCAGAAAATCAGAGTAAGACAGGAAAACCTTTTTATGCCTAACTATCCTGCTAAATTTACCTATGCAAGAAGCCAGAGAAATGAATTAACCTTCTTCAGTGCAAAAGAAGACAGAAGTGGTTTCAAAGCAAATAACATTAATGATCTAAAAATATTCATCAAATAGAAATGTCCATAAAGCTTTTTTGAGTGCTCACAATTATCCAACCCTGCACAAAACAAGGGAAGCTCATTATGTATTATTTTAGCAAGCCGTGTTTACAGAACAATTTGTCACAATGGTAATTGTCTATTTTAAGATTAACTCATTGCCATATGCAGTTTCACAATTAAAAATTAAACACAACAGATAGAAGGCAACTCATTGTCTCTGAAACACTGTTGTTAGTGATGTCCTCATCTGTAGATAATTAAATAATGGATCAGGTATGACTTGTTCTGAACACTGGCAATAATTATTTATGTCTGGTCTCTCAAGTTGTTATTAAAAGGTTGCAGTAGCAATGAACGCCATCTGAGGAAGACTAGCATTTTTAACAAGGTACTTACAGAGGCAATTTTTTTCCTGACTTAACTATTCTTCAGCTGAAGTGATTCCTATTTCTTTCTCCACTGATGAGAAAAAAACATGGGTTTTGTCATTAAATTTATAGCAGGCAGCAGGAAGACGTGTGGACCGTAACCTTCATGACAGTGGCGTGTAGCCCTTTGTGCCAATTGTTGTTGTGTTCTGAACACTAATGGCTTGCATCTAAAATATTTTGAGAGAGGTGAAGGAAACAAAACTGTTCATGCTTTTAGCGGTAGCTAACAGTTTACTATCTTCTTTTAGCCCAGATTTCCATTTCTAGCTCTACAGCATTACCTCCTCTGACAGGCAATATTAGTGCTCTGTCTAGCCTTCTGCAGAGCAGGGCCATGAGGCCCAGTCAATTCCCTGTTGCAAGTAACTTGTGCATTCAAGACGGTGAACTCCTGCCTTTCAAGGGGATATTTGTTACACGATACAACTGGCCATATTATAAACAATTCCTAAATCAGGAGCTTGAGGCCCTAGTTCCAGTATGTAGTGTGGAAGTTACAGTACGTAATGCCACATGGGGCGCTGGCAGCGAGGGCTGCAGGGCGGCTGCAGTGAGGGGAGGCCAGGGCTGCCCCATGCTGGACACAGCCGGTTCCAGCCGGCTCCAGTGGCCCCGCAGGGCACAGCCCGGCCCCTCAGCCGTGGGTGGTGCCTCAGGGAAAACATTTAAGAAAGGGCAAAACACCGCTTGGCACTGAGGGGTGAGGAAAAAAGCATGAGAAACAGCCCTGAGAAACAGCCCAAGGTCAGAGGAAACGGATGGGAGGAGGTGATGCAGGTGCCCAAGCAGGGATTCCCCTGTGTCCGGGGTGGAGACCACGCTGCAGCAGGTGTTTCCGGAGGAAGACAGTGGCCCATGGCGAGCCCGTGCTGCAGCGGGTTCTCCTGGCAGGAGCTGTGGCCTGCGGAGGAGCCGTGCTGGAGCAGGTTTATCCTGAAGGACCGCAGCCTGGGAGAGGGCCCACTCTGGTGCAGGGGCCTGTTTTGGACTGACCACAACCCCCACATTCCCCATCCCTCTGCACCGCTCGGGGGGTGGAGGTAGTGTTGGGAATGAAGGAGTGAAGCTGAGCCTGGGAAAATGGGGAGGTAGGGGGAAGGGGCTCTGTGTTTTGTCTTCGTTTCTCACTGTCTATTTTAATTGGCAATACATTACAATCCCTCAAGTCAAGTCTGTTTTGCCTGTGACAGTAATTGGTAAGTGATCTCCCTGCCCTTGTCTTGACCCACAAACTTTCTCATCTTATTTTCCCCCCCTGTCCAGCTGAGGAGGTAGAGTGAGGGAGCGGCTGGGTGGGCATCTGGCAGCGGGCCAATGCCAACCCACTGCACATATGCAGGTTGAAAATTGTTTTATATAAGACTAGTCATCCTTTGCTTTAACCTGAGATTACTTTAGTATTTTTTTACCTTTTTAATATTTAACAATACTTCAGTTAAAGCCATCTCACTGCAAATGCCCAAACTTTAAAACTTTCCTTGTTAATTGTACTCAGTCCTGGGTTCGTGGTGCCTGAAGTTAACTGATAGCCACAAAATCTCGCTGAGTGGTGGATGAGGAAGGATGGTCTAGGGCTTTTAGAGTCACAGACAGACATTTTCAGGAAATAAAACACAGGCAAGTATAACCATAGCACTAGTTAGTTAAGAAGAGCTTAAAAATTACACAGCAAAGAGAAGAAATAATGGACAAGAATCAAGAAACAAACATATGGTTGGAAATTGAGAAACTTAAACTATGAGGAGCCAATGAGAAAAGTTTCCAAATATCCAAATATCCCTGAATCTTGCCATTGCTGTCATACTTGATATGTGAGTTTCTAAAACTTCACTGACAGAATAAATGCTGCAGACAATTGGAAAGTGCTTGTTCCCTGGTTCTTCAATTTTGTACTTTTTTGGACATGACAGACCATATCCATATGAGTCAGTGAGATAAAGATGTTCCAGCACATCTCCTATAGAGGAACTAGAGAAATAACACCAACACATCATTCCAACTGAATTGTCATAAATGATTACTTAGGGGGTGAGAAGAAACAAGTTCACGCTATTTATTGGAAAAATAACAGCATAAAGAAAAAGCCCTGAAGGATCATTAGGTCACATCATAATGTGAAGGAAAACTAGCAACTGAGTTGTCTTCATATGTTCAGCATTTGGCAGATAATCGTTCTGTAGTTCTGTGGTTCTTAAGACAGCAGGAAAGTCATTGTATCTTGATTCCTTTTCTCTTTTATTTGTATGGATCTCTGCTAAGGAAACCCTTTAAATCATACTCATTCAGGAAGCACTTAAGTCTGCTGGTCACACTAATATTGTATACTCAGGTAGGCAGAGATGGATTTAAACCTCCAATGCAGTGTTTTCCTGAACTCAGAACACAGTCTCAAAACACTCTCAAAATGTGGAGTGAGGATTTTTGGCAGCAATGTGGTTTTCTGATCCAAATCCTGGATCAGAGTCTGTAACCTGAATTTTCTGGAATTATTTTAAAATCTTAGTCTATTTCCATCATAACTCTAATTTTTTCCCCCTGCTCAATCCAGATGGTATTAAAATAATTTTGTGCTTTATTATATAAACATAATAATTGTGTGGCATATAATTTATAAATATTGTCTTATATGTATATTTTTGCATCTATATCAGAAAGGTATCTAAAAATAAACATGAATTGTTTATCCGTATTTTTACAGATGGCATCAAGCATTTCTAGAATGAATGTTGCTCATCATTGCTTGCGAGTGTGTGACAGAGCTGGAGGGAGGAAGAACTGAGATATGATTCCTAATCCTAAGCCTGTTGCTAGATCTGTTCATCTGTAAGTCCAAATCTGCTCTATTTCATATGGTTTATTTTGCTTGCAGCAGAGTGGAAGTCTTGGCTAAAATAATTTCTCATGATGGATGTTGAGAGGGTGTACAGATGTGCAGGAGAACAGCATTTGAATATAAGAATAATTTTTGCAAATTTGAGTAGTAATTTTAAAATTAGTATTAATTTTGATAATAGCATGTGCAAGATGCTGTGAATAGGAGTCCTACAGCACAAACAAGGATGGGAAAATAAATTGGTTAGTAACAGTTCTTCAGGAAAGGATTTTGGTGTTACAGTGGTTTGTAAATTGAACGTGACTCTACAGTTTTAAGTTATTGCAAGGACAGGAGCCATGCTGGGTTGTATTTGAAAATGACTATAGCTTAGATGATGCGTAAAATAATGTCTCTGCTTTGCACAGCATTAATAAAGCCATAGTTATGTCTAGCTTGGTGTGTTTGAAGCAAAATGTGAACCATCTGAAGAGAGCTAAATAGCAAGCAACAAAAGGTAAGAAATCCACATGACATCTTAGAGCTTAATGACTTGGGATTATTTAGCAGAAGGACATAATTTGTTCTCCATGTGTATGATTGACAGAACAAGAATTATTAAGCTTAAATTGCAGCAAGATAGATGCAGGTAAATGTTAACAACTTTTTAATGGTAAGACAGCAAAGTAGATGATTGTTAAATCTTAATTCTCAGAGGTTTTAAAGTCAGGGTAGATAAATACCAGTTAGGAAGGACTTGGATGTGACCTGTATTTGCCTTGAAATGGGACTGAAGTCATAAATGACGTCTCAAGACCTGTTTCAGACGTATTTTCTATGACTGCAGAATTCAGTGGAAGCTCCACTGAAATGTAGCAGCTCAGTCAGTAACCCTTGAACAGAAAAAGATTAACCATGTTCTGTTATTTTTACTACCTTTGTCACCATATATATGAAACTCCCCAGTCATCGTTTCTTTACTTCCAGTTTACTGGATGACAGAGAAATAATTAACCTTTATAGCCAATAATACTTCACAGTGGCATGAAACTGCAATGATATTGTGTCTTCTATTGCTAAAACGACTAGACAGCTTGCTTTTATTCTCAAACAAAAGCAAATGGATTTAAAAGATGGCAAACAAGTGTCAAATAATTCTGTCTTTTGTTAAAAAAAGATTCAAAGATAACAATATTGATATCAAAACAAAAATTACATTTCACATCCAACTTCTTGCTCTTGAGAGCATGCTTAATATAGAGTTAACTTAAACCGATTGAAAATAATGACGTATTTACATAATTGTATTCTGGAGATTGCTGTTGTCCAGACTGTTGAAATCTCCTGGAATACCTGAATACAATGCTTTGTGAATCTGCTATTCCCAATTTTACCAATTTAATCCACAGTAAATCTCATTAATACTACCAGTAAGTACTAGAAATATTGTCTGATGTACTTTCAGATTAATTATGCTTGTGGCAATCTTTTCTTTATAAGAGGAGGTAATTCATTCAAACAATAGCAATTCTTTATGAATGCACTTGAAATGTCATTATGATGGAATGCAATTTTGGGAATAATGCAAATGTAAGTTTCAGTAGCTGGAAGCTATTTTTTTTAATGAGGTATGCTCTAACATATACTGCAGTTTCTACTGCTGGCATGGTAAAGTAATACACAGACCATGAATATGATTAAATTTAGTATTGGTGTAATTCATCTGAAGCTAAAGCTAAATTTAGGTAGTTTCTGTATTTTATTTATGCAGATGACTCAAAAATAGATTATTTCTGCCAAATTGTGCCTTATTAAGGTTCAGTATTCAGTTTTACTTTTGTTATAGGTATGATCTCTATGCTTATTGTAAATAGGGAGAGCTTAATGTTATATTTCAAGAAGGAGAAAGCACAGTTCAATGACAAATGTGATCTAAGGCAAAACTTATCTGTCTGCCAGGAGGCTGAAAAAGGAGGAACTGGTAGCCCTACCAATAGCTGTAATTTTCAGAAGCATCTTGCCTGTATGCTATTTTTCCTGTTATGCCCTACTGTGGAGGACTAGCACCCCCTTCTTTTCCACATGTAGTGCAATCTTGCTTTTCCTGCTAACTAGGGGATTTATGTAACCATATAAACAGAAATAAGTTAGCTCCATTGTGAATGTGTATTTCGCTGGTTTTCAATTGGTAAATCATACCCACAGATGGTGTGAGTTGTGATATTCTAAGCAGCGTTCGTTTGGGATGGACAAAACTATGTCATGGGTATATTATCTTGAGTTCTTCTCTGGTGTTGCTGGGTCTCTGCTGGGAGGTGGACGTATCAGTGGCCTGTAAGGAGACCACTGGAGATAAATAATATAATTGGGGGTGGAAGGTGGTGGTAGTAAGGTCAGGGATTCAGGGATTCAACCTGAGAATGAGGAGTTGAAGGAAGCAATGAGTTGAGTAGTGCAGAGTTTGTAGTGTAGTCCTGTCAATCAAGTGAGGGGGGAAGAAAAAGAGGAAAAGATACAAAGACAGTAAGAGACAGGTTTAAAAAAAAAAAAAAGAAAGAAAATTTATCCATAGCAAATGTCTATAAGAAGGGTAGTTTTCTCTGGCCCCTACAGAGCTATGTTCGGCAATTTAATAGGTGCTTTGTTCTTACAGACTCTCTTTTCAACATAGCTTCAGCTTTAGAGATAAAGCAAGGAAATCAGGAAGACAAACATACTTTTTCTCAGAATGTTCAAGCCATGAAGCTTGAAATATCAAGCCAACAAGCTATTAAAGTCAAGATATTCCATATTAAGATTCCCATAAATGTCTTGAATGGATAGAATAAAAGCTGTAGAAAAATAGTAGCCATTTAAAAATATTCCTTATCTGAACTTTTCTAAGCGTGTTAAAACAAGCAGGATGGGCATAGAAATACTATTGGACAAATCTAGGCCAAATACTTAACCAGTATGAATCCCTGATCACTTTTCCTCTCTGTCATCCTGGGTTTATGTTTTCAATACGTTCCTTTGGAGAATTCTTTAATGCCTGTTGCAAGTTACTCTGGTTAAAGTGCTCTGATCTCCTGATACACCTGAAAAACCAATGGGGAGGAGAGGGTACAGAAGGCGACATATAGCCGGAGTTCATATCACAATCATAAAGGCTGCCTTTTAAAGGCTTTTCTTTGGCTACATAGTGCTGTGTGATAACTGAGAAGTTATCACTAACTGCCTGTCTTATGTTTTAGAAGTGTCTTGACTTTTGAGTGTTTAAACTTGTGCCTTCATCTATTACCGTTACTTTATAATTTGTATTTTATTTTGAGATTTTTATTGATATTGTATATCAATATTGTAACAACTTAGGCTCAGATTATTAAGTAGATAAAACTGTTGAAAATCTGAGTTATTTCTCCTAAATCTGAATTTTGCTGTCATTCAGACAGAAACGTGTTGTGAATATGGGACTTGTGAAAGTATAAATGTTCTGTAAATAGGCACAGTCCAAGAATTTTTCTTCTGGCAGTAAGCTTTATGAAAGAAAAGCCATGTTGTGTTTAGGGAGGAAGAGGCTTCTGAGCTGTAGAGAAACTGGAGAGTTTTCCAGTTGTATGTCTTGGTTTCATAGGGACTGCAAACAAGATGCAGAATATGTGTCTTAAGATCCAGCCAAATAGCGGATTTGTGTTCATTTCCTCTTCTGAAACCTGCCCAGAACCCCTGGAAAAGGATAACTATGTGAAGTGATGACTGTATCATATATTTGAAATATATGCTATATATTTAAATTGCTTGTTAACAGAGACCGCAGAACTGTTTACATCTGGAATACTTTTTAATCTTAGCACTATCTTTATCAGAGACCCTGATCTTCAGTCCTGTGTGAACACCACTCTTAATTTCTCATCTGCATAGCCAAGCTGGAGTGTAATCCTTTAGGAACAGTTCCCTTGATTTTTTGGTTCAGGGCCCCGGTGTATGACTTCTTTTGTCTGACTCAAGTTCCTCTGAAGTTGTTTGAGAGAGAAGGCAGGATAAAGCCAACGTAATTGGGACTACCCTATTCTGCCCCCAGCAGTTGTGGTTCAAGAGCCCCCTTGGCTACTAGTGCCGCTGCTTAGAGGTTGCCTCTTGTACCCTCTCTGCTCTGGCAGGCATCTGCCAAAATCTCTTCGTCTGGATGCTGCACTCTCTTTGGGAATAGAGTATGCCTGCTCCTCTCTGGTAAAATACTTCCTTGCTAATAACGAGAAGGAATCTGTCAGAGCTGATAGTGTTACTTCTCATCCCATCAGACTCTCTAATTAAACAGTATACTGTGGCAGATCTGCAGTGGATGTTAAGTGGATTCTCTAACTTGTATTATTGGTGTTTCTCTGACAGCTCAGGCAACTTCAGTAATGTGTGGTTTTCATCTCTAAGGTATTTTACATCTTCGCAAAAAACTATGAGATTGTTAAACAAGTTTTGTTACTGAGACTATAACTTGTTTACCAACATTTTAAAGTATCTTTTCTGCATCTGATTTAATCTAACTGCTTTCTTGAAAATAAATCTTCTACAAGAGCATCCTAAAAGCAAAAGATGGTATTCTTTTACTGAAGCTGAGTTAGTTCAATGGTATTTTCTGATGTGAGTCTTTGAATCCCTGAATTTCATAAAAATACGTGTGAGCTGACATAACAAATTGAACAAATGGAACTTAGGTTGATGATTTGAACTGCTTACTGCTATATTTAGCAGAGCTTACAAGCTTGTAGTGCCATCCAGAAAGGTCAGACACTTTTTACAAATTTTATAGTTATAAAACTAGCTACAGATTTTAATAGTCAAGACATTTTATAAAACTAAAGGTATGCTAAAATAGAAATGATCTAAATATAGCAATTTTCTGTATATAATATGCATAGCAGGAACTTGGCATGAATATTGCATGCTCAGAAACCCACTTACCCTTTACTAACATATTTTCACCTGCACATGGCTGCCAATGTTGCTATTTGTAACAGATAACTGGTTTGGGCTTCTTAATATACATTGTGTATGTAGTCTTTTTAATTTCTTTTTACCAAACACCTGCATCATCTTTAGTCCAGGTTCAGGATTAAGGGGAAGTGATTCATGTGACTCTTAAACAGTTCACAAATGTAGCTGCATTACCATGATGGCTTTTGGGAGCAGCAAGTATCAGTTGCTAGGCATATATTTCATTCAGTCTTCACAGAAATTATCAAACAGGACTACTCCTATTATGAAATAAATAATGTGAAAATAACAAGCTTGCTCCAGAAGCAGACTTCTCCGAGCGCAGCTGGTGATGAGATGAAGGAAAAAGGTGCTAGTTAGGATTAGCTATTATAAAGTAGCTGTTGTGCTGCTGTAACACCATCAGGTTCCTTGCTTTGGTAGAATAAAGTGAAACACAAGTTGGGGAAGATTCTTTAGTGTAAGTTTGGAACTTTTATGAATTTGGATGGAAAAAAAAATGTTTTACTTCATAATAGGCTGTAAAACTCATGGGGAGCCATAATTTTGAACATTTATTCAGAACACATTTTTAATCCAGTGCAGTTATCAACTTCAAGTCTCACTATAAGTATGAAATGATTGATGCTGCAAGAAAATATGAGGACATTCTTTCGAGAAGATGCGTTGTTACACATGTTGGTATGTGTTCTGACACTGAGTGATGGGCATAAAGGACTGTTGGGCATAAAGAAGCAAGGCAGAGTAAACAGGAAACCTTTGCATTTGAATAATGTAGTACTGTAACAGCTAACACTAAGGAGGCCTGACTTTTCTGCCGGAAAAAAAAAGTAATGAAAAGACTAAGCATAAGTTTAAATATAATCAAACTGTCTTCTAAAACCACAGATTGCTTTGCTTGTTTCTTTTACCTCTAAAGTTTTAAGGGATCTTACTTAGGTTTGGCTTCAATGGTAACTGTTAAAAATGAATAGCAAATAGAAAGCACATTTTAAATCTTATGTTCTGTGGCGCACTGTATCTTCCTCACTGTATCTCTAATATCAAGCTCTGCATCAGTGAAATCTGGCACCATTTGGAAGCCAATCCTGCTTCTGCTGGAGCTAAAGACAAATTTCTTCCTTAATGGAAATGAAACTTGATCTTTTCATAGAGTATTTAGTTTTCATATTAAACTTGTAGCTTTTTCTGTTCATTTTTCATTAGCTATCAATTTCAGCCTGGGCTCAGAAAAGGCATGAGCTAAAGGAACCATATGTTTGAGATTATATTTTAGGAAAACTTTTCTGATTTGTCAAAATTCCTTTGAACTAGGTTTCTGGCACGTTCCTCTGTAAATATTTGAAATTAGTTATTTGTGTGCCAAAGAATTGAAGGATTTCAGTTTACTGTGGAGTATGTGAAATGTCTTTTAAATAATTTATGATAAAGCAACATAAATAGAGGTTTATTAAGCTTTAGTTTTATGCTTTAAAATTAAACAACAGGAATGGTGTAGTAAAATGCTTTTAATTCCACGTGTAACAGAGAGTAAGTATATCAGCTAACCTATGTACCCTTATCTTACAAATGGATCAGCTCAAGTACTGACAGCAGTTTAGTTCTATAAGCTTGTAGGTCTGCTTAGCTTGGTATGTCAGTAGGTTTTTTTCCAGTTCCTTATAATT
This sequence comes from Ciconia boyciana, assembly GCF_034638445.1. NCBI lineage: Eukaryota > Metazoa > Chordata > Aves > Ciconiiformes > Ciconiidae > Ciconia > Ciconia boyciana. The sequence goes on from NC_132939.1 coordinate 10,004,169, forward strand.
TCAGCTAGCTTGAAAATCTCTGTAGGGCATTACCTTGTAGAGTACACCTATAAAAAGAGGATTTCTGGGGGGAGAATCCAAACCTGTGAGAAGGGAAGTTTCTGCAGTAAGCTGGAACTATCTGAAGCATTTATGGGAGGATGTGTGCTTTAAATAAGAAAGAGGCACATAGAATTTTTTCTTTTAGTCCATTATCCTAAACAGCATCTTCAGCCCTCTAAGAAATGCTCCTTTTCCAAGAAGCAAAAACATCGTTTTTGCTAAAACCAGTTGGGTGTACAGAATTGATGTGGTCAGGAAAAATGGAATGCAAATTACAGATGCAGTTGAACCTGTAGGAACTCCCTGTGTCCATGTAGGATGTGGTGTGGGAACTACCCCTATCACCTGAGAGGTGTCCCACAGAAATGGTATGAGATTTTAACTTGCAGCATGCTTCATAACCAGGACAGTGATTTAAATATAAAGATTTATAATACAAAAATATATATGTATTGTCAGAAATGTCTCCACCAATTTGAGATGTCTTAGGTTATGACAGCAACCCAGGCAGCAGGTCTTCAGCTTCATGAAAGAGCCACAAACTTTCATTAGAAAGTATTTAATGTGTTGCCTGTCATCTTGCCCTTGTCCGTGTTTCCTCAAATACTCATTTCTTTTATCTGCAGCTGGGTAGACCATGTTCTTCCTCAAAAATGTATGTGGTTCCCAGAGGCAGATAGGAAAGCTGGGAAATCAATAGTTGGCAAAATATTTTGAGAGAGAGCTTGAAAGCTGCTGGAAGGATTTAGGAGCATAAGTCATTTGCATGGGACTTACTCATAACTGTAATTTTGGGCATATGTTTTTGAGGACAGTACTTTCCTGTAGTCACTTAGTTACAATCGATTAGACAAAATAAAAAATGTTATTCCAAATTCATACAAAACCAGCTTTACCAAGTAAGAATTGATATTTTTTCACAGAAGAACAAAATAACATGCTATATATTATAATAGTCCTCTCAATTTTTGAATAGGATGGTTGGCATACTTTCAAAGGCCAGATTTCCCATAATCATTCGTCTGGCTTGCCTACACATAGATTATCCATATTGTGGCCTGTTTCTTAATGTGTTTCTGTACAGGCTTCAAGATCTCTCTGGTCCAGTGATTCTTTTATGGGTTGTTTTGCTTAGACAGCTGTGGGCTGAATTCAGTTTATAATGGAGGACACAAAATTGTGCAAATGTATGTTTTTGAAATATCTAGGAATAAACACATTGTCTAGCAAAGCAAATAAGTATGTTTTTCACACTTACTGTTTCAGGAAAGGGTATTGTTATAGAGAAATGAATTACAAATTTATTTCCTGTAACAGAACATGAAAAAGAAAAAGGCAGTAGCCAGCAGTAAGAGATACCTGATTTCAAAAACAATCTACAGCTATGCCTACCAGTTGGTTTTGTGAAAGCTAAGAACAAATGGTTCAAGCTCAGGTATCTCAGGCAGTTAGAACAGTCCTCTGAATTTTTAAGTGCATAAATAATCTTCACTAAATTCCCAAAGCCTTTGAGATTTTTCCATTAGTGGAAAAAAGCCACTGTTCCAAATTGCAGCTTCTAAGAAAATGGTATGCTGCCAGGACTTCACACAGGAAAATAACTAGTCCTGGAATTGAAACAGATCTTTTTTTAAACAAGCCTAAAAATCTGAACAAACTGTGCTCATTCACTTTGTGAAGATCCACCCTTGTGACCTAAGCAGGCTCTGCTAGCCATATGCTGATAGATATTATGCAAGTGCTGTATGTGCTCTCATTTGATGACTTGAATGCCTTCAGCTGTGGTTAAGATTTATCTGAAGCTCAAAATAGAGAGCAAATTTGTCTTCTGCTGGCAGAAGTGCTGCACTTGCTTTTGAAACAACATTAATCCTGAGCAGAGACTACCCAACTGAGAACATTTATGAAACTATCTTTCAAGGACATGCCTTTAGTTATGAGAGAGGTTGAAGACTGAGACCTACTGAATCTTTGGTATGCAAAACCTTGAGATGAGAGCAGGTGGGATGACATGCAAGAGTTTGAATATTAAAAGAGAAAGACCTAAACCTTGATAGAGTCAAGATATCTAGATAGAACTGAAGGAAGATTAGCTGTCAAACTGAAAATGAAGTAAATCTGGTTGATTCATTCACTGTCTATGCTTTCCTCATATTAAGCATATTGCATTTCATATTGCTTTTCAAAGTTAGAAGATAAGTTGTGTTGAACTACTGTCCTACAGCTTTTCTAAACGCTGTAGATGTTATACACAATAAGCAGAAGGGACAGGAGGTGCTCCATCCGAGAGGGTATAAGACATACCTGGTGCTCAGTATTGCAAGTGGGATCCTCACCAAAGGCCAGATAAGGTGCTTTTGGGTGGGAAAACTTAACTTGAGCTCTGAGCTATATAATGAATTTATAAATGGTATCCAGATTAAGCAGCTTAAAATTAGCTTGCACATCTCATTATACTTTTGTAACTCATCTTGTATGCAGTATAGACATATTCATAGTGGCTGTCTGAGGGCATTCATTAAGAAATGCAGATTAGTTTCAGTACTCAAAGTATTCTTTTTGTTTACAGTTTTCCAGCTCCTGTATTTGCAACTCTCAAAGTTAGCATTATACCTTTAGGCCATGTGACATTTTTTCACCGTCTTGATTCCAGAATCAGTAATTTTAAATTATCATTTGACTGGAAAGAGAAGAATGAAAACACAATTTAAGCTTTCCTTAAGAGATGATTCAAGGATGAAACACACTTCAACACAACATCTAAGAGAAAATGAAATTGGATTTGCAGAACATTGGCACTTTTTGCCAAAAGTTTTGGGGGCACAGGGTACAATTGAAATTTGAAGAGAGGCCTAATATTCAGAGACAGGGAGATGCTCAGAAGGTTATGAGAATAACCTACCTGTGTACAATGTGAAAGTCATTAGCAATATTGCAATTTCTTAGTCTAACTCAGTAGAATAAAATTTTACACAGACTTCTTTGCCTGATTTTCCCCGAAACATTTTATATTATTTGTCTGTTTAGACAAAATCACCTATCATCCTAGGTGGTGCTCCTTTCTGATCTTGCCTACAAAGAAAATTATACATCTATCAGCTATGCTATGAATTTGGAGTCCTATAACTGTGTATTGTTATTCTTCATGAAGGCACTGTTAAGAATGCCAGTTATGGTTTAGCTTTGGTTATCTAGCATATGAAAAGTCTCAGCTAAACTGGAGAAAACTACTTTTATTGCGGGAAGTTACACCAGTGTAAATGATAAAGCTTCCCATTTAGAAACAAGCTTGTATAGAAAGGGCTTGATGGTTTGATGAAGTTTGCAAAGCACATAAACTACTAATAATCAACAAATTATTAACAACATTCTGCACTTTATGTGCAAACTGAGAGACATTTCCTTTAAAACTGTTGTGGCATCTTCAAATTTCACTGGAGTAGTTATAGAAAAATCCAGATAGTAACTTATCTTAATACTATCTGGCTATGCATGAAAACTATCTCCTATAATTTAAATATGTTTGAATTTGAGAATATTGGTACTTATTGTAAATGCAGTTTTCAGTTCTGCTTTTGTACTTTTTAAAAGTTTTTGGTTATTTTCAGTTAGTCTGCTTTGAAATTACAGTTGCCAAGAAAGATGGAGCAAAGCTCAGCTAAGGAGGAGAGGGTGATTTTGTGTCTTTGTACGCTTGGGGCAAGTCAAAGAAAGTGGACCCGATGCAGCTTACTCGGAAGCGAAAAGAATAAGTTTATTAGGAAAGTTTGTTCCTTCGAACTCTGATTGTGTAACCCTGAGGAGATTCAGCTGTATGCTGGCCTTGGCATACACATCATCCAACCTTCCATAGTCTAATGTTGATTAAGTAGTGAAATGTTTTATGATTTTTTTTAAGTAAATTGCAGTAGGCAGCAAATGGCAGCTATGAACTCCCCACATACTCATGAGATAGTTCTCCACAGTGTAACAGCATATATCTGAAATACATTGCTCTTCATGCTGTCCATTGACATATTGACTCTTACATGCTTGTTTAAAAATAGCATATATTAGAATAGGTTCACAGAAATTGTGACTAGCATTCAGTAACCTCAGAAAAAAGAGGGTAAAAGTATGCCCAGTTGACACTTTCTTACAGTGCACTGCAAACACTGGAAATAGTCATCTGCTGCTAAAGTCCTACAGTGTTAGAGAAAAAACAATTTAAAAGATATCAGAAAACAGTTATGAGTTGTAAAAAAAACCTAATCTGAAATGAAAAAGAATCCTGCTCTGATCTTTGTTTACCACAGTGATGTTGCAGAACAGCACCAATGAATCATGAATTGTAACCTGCCAGTGTTATCGCTACCACTGAAGTTGTCAGACTTGCTAGGAACTGGAAATCTCCAAAGTCAGGTAAGAGATAACAAATAAACATGATGTCTCCACTGCTGCCTCTCCTTCATAACAAGTTTAATTCATAAGCACCAGAACTAGGAAGCTGTTTGCCTGTGTATGTATGTTTTATGTCTGCTTACATGCTTTGTCTCAAGTTTTTTCTGTGGTTCGGGCATAACTTCTCTTTCCTGGAAATATTCTTTATTTTAAGAAAGCATATGTATACTCTGAAGCCTTTCTCTCAGTGGGGTATGTAATGTGATTACATAAAGATCTCTCTCCTCTTCCCATCTGTTTAGTGTCACAAAACTTGTGGGAACATAATATCTTTGAGGCCATATCCCGCTGTCAAATTTTGTTAAAATTGAGGAATATGTTCCAAAGCTATTGCAGGAGATAAACAGCATGAAGTTATAATCCTCATTTCCTTGGGATCAAGGGAAAAAATCTATGTTCCATATCTCTATGACAGAAAAATAATTTAACATCATTACAAAATTTCACCACTAGGTTTGTAGTATCTGAATTACGTTATTGCTGATTTTGTGTTACTGGACTTCTGTTTAGATGGAACAATGTAGTATTTGCTACTTAGGCTTCATGAGCTACGTTTTTGAGACACTGTGGGTAATGCACTATACAGCTCTTGTCGCATTGTTGGAATTGGGGGAAAAAAGGAAACTTTGCAAACAAAACATTGATTAATACTGAACACTAGTCTTACTTTTCTGTTCTCTGATGGTTAAACTGGAGATGCCACCACAAGCACTTATTGAGGAAAAAATACTGCTTATTCGGTTTTTCTTTTCCAGGTAAGTTATTGCATCTGACAATGCAGTCAGTAATGGGAATCACTCAAGCAGAACAGATGCAAAATATGAAGCATCTCTATTAATTGTTTTTGCCTCTCTGTTTATTAATTATAGATTTTGCTTTCGAACCTAAAGTTTTAAAAATCTTGACCATTAAGAAATTTTCACACCATGAGAATAGGTTAGCTATTGGGGAAAATGAATAAATGAAGATAGCTTAAGAAATTCCATCAACATTCAATGGAACCCAATTTCCAGCTTGCATAATTTTGGTTTAACTTGGTGTAGCTGGGTGGTGCTATGTCTCAGCTTTATTAATTTTGTGTTGATCATATCTGTTCTCCACCAAGTTACTGCATTTTCTTTCTTATTACCTCTTTGCAATTCAGCATTTGAGTCACTTGCTTTTTCTGTCCTTGTTCAAGTCTTCATAAAACTGAATTAGGCAATTGATAAAGTCACGTATTAGATTATGTTACTCATTAAATTGCACACAGTACAGATTTCCTTTTGAGCATGAACTCAAAGTGATGATGCGTAGCTGCTTTGCCCATGTTAATGGAATATCTAACTTTGTTTTACATTGGTGGAAATGATCCATTGCTCTGTTGCGGGGGTGGAAATGTTTTTCCAGATAAAATTTGCCTATTCTTACTAAGGAAACAATTGCTTTTTAACAATGCAAATGGAGAGCATCAACATAATGACAGTTCTCTCAATATTTGACAAATTACATATGTTTGACTTTTTACAATTATAATGAAAGCATTAGTAGAGCTTAATAATACTAAACAACGGTTCTTTCTATATTTCCATCCAAAAAACCCACCCCAGTATTTTACAGATTTTCCTCCTGGATCCTAAATCTCCTAAAGATAATAATTTAAAAGAAACATGTAAAATTGTACGTGTAAAATTCTTTTTGCCTCTTTCATTGTGTGAGTTCTATGAAAGATGGCTAAATAACCTTGGCAGTTATTTTTGAAACTTGAATTTTGTGAACTACTGTGGCTCAGTATCAGTCATCATATATACAAAGGTTCAGTTTTAGAAGAGTTCATTGTAAGGTGCTTTTCCTTTAAAGAAACACTGGAGGCATATAATGTGTTTTAAATTGATTGCTATATGTTCACAAGATCTCTGGACTGAGGACTGATGACCAATACATTTTGGTTTATCATATTTCATAAACCTAAGGGACAAATCCTTTCCAATAGCTAAGCTGTCCTCGGTGTAATTAAAGAATGAATACTTGAAGAATATTAAGGAACAAAACTCCAAAACCACACTCTAAAGCCAAAGCTGACTATGCATTTAAGGAAATAGTGGTGAATCAGCCACTGATACAAATGTACTGGTATTTTTATTTAAAAATAAAACTGTGCTAGTCCTTTTCTTGGGAATTATCTGTGGTTTGTGCTTCCTTACATTAACTGCTTATATTTGCATAGTAGTATTCTCAGCAGCTTAAAACGCTTTAGTATAATAAACACTTTTGTCCTTTAAGGGACTGCAATGTTTCTCTTAGCCATTTTATTTTGGGAGGGTTCAAGCATAAGTAAATGTTCGTCTTTTCTAATGGCTAATGTTAGTTATTATTCCATCTCTTCTCTTTATTTTGTGATTTCCAGAACAGAATTCTCAAATTTTAGGAGCTCTTGCTCAAAAAGCTTTCAGTCTTTGCTACAAAAGAAATAAAAATATTTCTAAGAGGTCACACGTTTTGGATTAGCTTCACTTTTTTGTACTTGGTTGCTCTTTGGAATACACTCTCAAACTCTTTCTTAATTTTTTCAGTTCTCTGCCCTTAGTGAAACCTCATGATGAACTTGAGGGTTTGTCACATTTTTAACCGAATAACAAGTGGCCTTTCCCACCATACTGTTAAATTGTATTAGCTTGAGTGAGTTCACCTCATTATAATATTTGCATATTCTCTAGTAAGGACAATTTTCTTCTGCACGTCCTTTCTCTTTCTTATTTACCATCTGCAGTCGGTGACTTTTCTAATCACTAGTCACAGTTAACACAGGTTTGGTAATGTGTAGACTTTCATACCACTGTTAAAGCTGCAACAGCAGTCAGTTGCTGCAGTCAGTGATTTATCTGAGCAGGTGGTGCCAATTTCTCTTTGTTTGTACTTGCAAATGATTGGAAATCAATTGCATTTCTTGAACCTTTTGGTGGATAACACTGGTTGTCTTGTCTGTAATCGTTGCTTCAGGTACTGCTTTTGTTTGACTCTGCCTTGGAACTTTATGGGCCATTCTGTCTCAGATGTTTGGGGGGTTTTTTGAGGTATTTTTGATCCTATCTTCCAATGTCTGAGGATCTTTTTTAAGAAGTGTAATATCATTGCTTTTACTCATTGCCTTTTCATCATACTTAACAAAGTACCCGAAAAAGCTAATCTAAAACATCTTTTCTTCTGCTCTTGATAGAGAACTCATTTGCACTAAGACTGTAAAACTTAGTTGTGACTGTTTAATCTGAGATTAGTCACAAAATTCTCTTGAATTTTGACTTTGCTTTATGTTTCATTGGAAAACATCTTTCTCATGTCTCATCTTTTTATCAAGACCAGTAGTCCTCAGATTTCTTCAGTGCAGTCTTCAGTTAATTCATGCAGTGGAAAATAGCTAAGAAAACGCTTCGACATAACAGCTGCTTCTGAATCAGCTATTGTCAGAAGCTGGGCACCAACAAAAAGGTAACCTCTATCTGCAGCTATACAGAGAAGCCATACTGAAATCTCCTGCAGTTGTTTTCCATATACATGCTAGGTTTTATCTCTGCTGGCACCTTGACTTGTCCATTCTTCACCTCAGAGTTTTCTTACTTTTTTTAAAATAAAAAACCAAACTAGTGTCATGATGGAGACATACTCTATTTAAAGTGCTTACACAAATTTGACTTTGTTCTGTCTCTGGTTCCATTGGGCTGTTCATAACAGAAAGTTTCACAGCTTTATTCATTCTGCATGAAAATCACTTAAGGGTAAAAGGGGGTGTAAGTGTGTGTGTGTGAATGTAAATTTGTGGTGGAGGTGGGGAGGAAGAAGTGAAATGAAAAACATGTTTGTAATTTGTATGCTCATTTTAGATAAATAGGGAAAAGAAAGCTTCATGTGATCTAGCTTTCCTAAACAGGTTTTCATAATATTGAAACGTCCTGGATGTTGATGGATTGATCAGAATGTGCTGTTCCACAAAGTGCCCAGTAAAGGGTCCATAGTGTGTGTTTAACTGCAAAAGCTGACAAATTGTTTCTAGTGTATTTGCTGCAAAGACACAAGACTTTTGCTGCTTGCTTTAAATAGAAAAACAAACAAGTGGACAGGTTCTCCATTGTACATGGTTGGCTTTTAGGGAAGAATGTAGCTTTAGAATTGTACTGATGGCTATGATTGTGTCCTAGAGAGGAAGATGGAGTGTGTTTAGCTCGCTGTTTAACAGGAACATGAAACCTTGTCTGGGTGAAAAATGTTGATGGTTTTATCGATAGGGCTCAGTAAACTAGAAGTATATGCTGCCATCCATTATATATGCTATAAATTCATGCGTTACCTTAATTAGTTTAAAGCCGTGGTACACTCACTTGTATTTCATTTTCCCAAGCTTGTTTCAGCTAGTTTTAGTTTTTCAATTAATTCCCTTAGATGTCTGTGGCAGATGAGAGAATTTTAAAATTATTCATTATTTTCATTTTTGTGAATAGGTTAAATATTGATTTTAGTATTAAAAAACAGAACCAAAATTGCTGAAGGAATATTATACAAAGATACTCTTTCAAAGCAATTTATCTTAAATACAGAGTTTGTGTTGAGAGCGCATGGTCAATGAAACAAAAGGATGCCAGCAAAATCCCAGGCAGTGAATTCAATTGCATTGTAATTGTTGTCTTTGCAACATGACACTGTAGAGATCAAAAGTATCAATGGGTTCAAGAAGGGATTAAGTAAATTAATTGCAGATGGGATTCCTAAACTGTGTCCTGAGCTCTGGGAATTTCTGTCTGTGAATGCTTCTGCAGCCAGAGGAACTACACACAATCTCTCAGACATTGCTAAAAATGTGGTAAAATTGGTTTGGACCTGCAAAAATGTAGATAACTGAAGCTGTCAGCAATTGCAGGCTTATTTTACTGAAATGGTTTTGTGTCTGACACACCTGACCTTTATTTGTCAGAATATTGACTTGGGTACAAAAGTTTTTCAAGCTCTGGTCAAAAGCTCAATGTGATTTTATTTGATTTTAGAAAAACACAGTACCTTACCTTCCCTAACTTACGCCATCATGGGTTTTGATGAAAAAAGACATTATTTGGGCAAAAAAGACTTATGATTTTAATTAGAAAGATAATTAAATAAACAATAATTAAAATGAGGAAAAGCTAAGCCATCTACTTTAAAGTATAATGGATTACTGTAATATTAAAAGGAAAGAATAGACAAATAGTTAAAATGAAAACTTCAGTCACTGTTTTTTTAGGTTTTTCATAACTTCAAACAGCTTACATATAGAAATTCAGATTTATGGTAAAAAAAAGGCTTATCCCAGTTTGTATAAGAGAGAAAGAGTAGAATATAATGGACATTTAAAGCAAAATCTTTAATCAGCATTGTAATTGTTATCATTATTATAATACTATTTTATTAAACCTCATTTCAGTGTTAGGTTTACCGTGCTTCCTCACTGAAGAAAATTCCTTCAGCTGCTGGATTTGGCTGAATAGGTCTAGTGCTTTTCCTAGAATCATTTACCTCAAATTGTCTCTGGAAAGTGCTCTAACCCATTTGGCAGGAGATCTCTCCCTCTCTTATTGCAGCTGTTCAATTTTGTATAAATAATTAAATATTCATTTGAAAAGGTATTGGCACTCAGGGGTTGCCCCTGACAGCTGAGTGCCCTAACCCCAAAGCTATAGACTCGTTTTCATGCTCTCTATTTGTTCCAATGAATATTTCAGTGTTTCATGTAAAATTGAACAGCTTGAAGAGGACTGACTTTGAGAGGTCTATTGCAGCATGGTAAAAACATTCTTCCTGTCATGTAAAAGAGGCAGAATGAAGTTCATCATGGAGATGTTAGATACGAGGTGTATTTGAACAAGAGTCATCTCATACCCCATATGAAAGTTGTAAACTCAGGTGTAAGGGAAAGGACCGTTGGTTTCATGCTGCTCTTTACTGGGCTTTTTTGGCAAAGTCCCCTTGTAATTACTTTTTTTCAAAAATAGCAAAATGAAATACTTATTGATTTGTTGAAAACTTGAAAACATTTTAGTGCTTGTGGAAAAAGGAAGATTTCTTGTTTTATTCGGAGACTATAGTTCTTATATTATGGATTGATGTGCTGTTGCCTTCTAACCTTGAAAACTGTACCCAGCCAAGCATCAAGAGCAGGAGAGACGGGAGTTTATCCGTTCATCTCTCCAGTGTATGAATTCAAAACTACAGGAGGGCTATTCAAGTGCCAAATAATATCTTCCATGTGTGAAATTAAAAAGAGAAATTAAGTACAAGAAAATACTCTTGAAAGTTCCAAGTGTAATCACAAAAACATAGAATAAAACATTCACGTGTTTTTCAGTAACTTTTTATTTCCCCATTGCTAGTGTTCTGCCAAAGCTGCCCATAGCGTTTTGTTCCTGTCCTGTGATACAATAGAAAAATAGAGGTAAGAGGGGTAACAGCTGAAAAAAGAAATCACATTAGCCGAGTATCAAAAAATAACATTTGGCAAAATTGGGTGGGAGGTGTTATTCAAATTTTGAATTTAAAAACCTAATAAAATCTTTACATCATCTGTAGTTCAACATTAGCTATTTGCGTGTGTATGCCTATATACAGACAGATAAGTATACAGATAAAAAGGACTGTTGTGGTTTAACCCCAGCTGGCAACTAAGCACCACACAGCCACTCGCTCACTCCCCACGGTGGGATGGGGGAAAGAATCAGAAGAGTAAAAGTGAGAAAACTCGTGGGTTGAGGTAAAGACAGTTTAATAAGTAAAGCAAAAGCCCTGCATGCAAGCAAAGCAAAGCAAAGCAAGGAATTCATTCACTCCTTCCCATGGGCAGGCAGGTGTTCAGCCATCTCCAGGAAAGCAGGGCTCCGTCACACATAACAGTTACTTGGGAAGACAAATGTCATCACTCTGAATGTCCCCTCCTTCCTTCTTCTTCCCCAGCTTTATATGCTGAGCATGGCGTCATATGTATGGAATAGCCCTTTGGTCAGTTGGGGTCAGCTGTCCCAGCTGTGTCCCCTCCCAACTTCTTGTGCACCCCCAGCCTACTCGCTGGTGGGGTGGGGTGAGAAGCAGAAAAGGCCTTGAGTCTGTGTAAGCACTGCTCAGCAATAACAAAAACATCCTTGTGTTACCGACACTGTTTTCAGAAAAAATCCAAAACATAGCCCCATACTAGCTACTATAAAGAGAATTAACTCTATCCCAGCCCAAACCAGCACAACAACTCCCTGGGTATTTCTTCCTGTTAGTGTCTCGCATTTTGGAAAATCAGTACTTTTCAATTTTCTAAACTTTTTATCTACTTTTACTTTCAAGAGTGTATTTTGGATGGGGACTTCATTTCAACAAGATCATTTGCTTCATAAGTATATATTCCCTCTCTTGGAGTACACTAACACTTTTTTTTCCTCCTTGTGAACAATTTCTTAAAGAAGAAATGTCAGAAGATAAGTACTCTGTTTTTTAGTTTAAAATGTCTCCTGATGGCTCTTTTTTGGACTTCTGAGGTCAGCGAGACAGTCTCTGATACCTTAGAACCTTCCAAAGTGTGAATAAAACAGCATGATTACTTCCAAAGTCAGTTTTGATCTGATACCATTTTTCAAAGATATAAATGATAAAAGATGTAAGGTAATGGAAAATCAGACTCAATATTTGAATCTATTTACATCTGCGCTTGTTCGCCTTTTCTCAGGTATTTTTAGCTGAGGGCATCAAATCTATTGGATGCTTAACCTTGACGATATGTAATTTTTTCAGAAATAGTAGGGCCGATGCAGCCCCAGTATAGGTGGGAGCGATATGCTAAACTGGGCAGCCCTAATGATGAGTTGTTGTCTCTCCTAGTAAATCTATATTGGTGAGCTGAATTTTCTATACCCAAATGCTGTAGTATTTTTTCCCTTAAAGTAGAAGACTGGCAACCACAGTTTCTCGGATCTGCTCTATATTTTGCCACGTGTCCTTGCTGGTCTTCAGTTTCCATATTTGCTAATAATTTATACTTATAATACTGCAAAAGATTTGATGAACCTTAACCTCAACACTTTGAAGTTAGTGGAGGCAGTGATGTATATTAGAGTGCTGCATTAGTATTGCAAGGTAGAATTATCTTGACTTAAAAACAATTAGCATGTATCAGTGTCTCTAGATCCTATCTGCAGTTCAGTATGAAAGCTTGCTGACTGTGGTTCTGCAGGTAACTGAAACCTCCCTGGGTTTTTTCTGTAGTGAATTAATTAATGCTCATCTTTCTCACTTCTGTCCAGCTAAATTTATCTCACTATTTTCCCATCTTCTCTGGAGAAATCTGAGGAAGAAAAGTGTATTCTTTCTCTGAAATTGTCCTCCCAACCCTGGTTAACTGGAGGTGAGAAAGTCTGAACATCTGAAATGCTGAGCCTGGTGAAGTTACGTATAGCATTTTACTTTTATTGAGATATACTGTGTTTAAAATGGATTTCTCAGCTCTTTATGTTCACAAGTCTCTACATGCAAAACTCAGAGATGGATTTTTTCCCATTTCTTTGGACTCCTTGTAGTCCTTTCTGCTTAGGCAAATGGGAATAAAAACCTAATTATGTAATTTTACACACTGTGCACGGGATAGATAACACTTTTTAAAGCACTTGCTTAAAACTCGGTTTGGTGTAATTTTATCTCTTGAATGTAATAAAGTGCAGAGGCACAATGACAAATTTCTAAGATGCATATCAGTAAGATTTAGTTAATTGCCTGATGATGACTTCTTAAAAGCAATTAGGCCACAGTTTTCTTTAAATAGTGCACTGACCTCCACATGCAAGCTTAAGGTCCATAAATGTGCTGGGTAATTATCTTTTCACTAAACAAGGAAAAGTATTATTGAAAAGATTCCAATTTAGAAATATTCATAAATAATTCAGATCTAAGCCAATCAGACTAATTTCCTTGGGGTATTTTTGTGGTTTGCTGCTGTGTTATTTAATTGAACATAGTCATAGTAGAGTAAACTCCAGACTTCTTTACCTCCCATATAGCAAATCTTTGCCTTGCCTTTTAAAAATTTTTACTGAAAAAAGTAGTGTCTAAGAATAGTAAAGAATGAGGAGGGGTAATGGGAGTACTGAAAAGTACGTTTGCTTTTTTAAAAATTTTAATGTTTGTGAATGTTAAAGGAAGAAAATTTTCCTTTTACTCTGTATGATGCTGGAATGTTGTTTCTTAGTGTTGGTATCTGTTTAGCACTATCCAGTCATCTGTATTTAGGTACATTAGTTATCCAGGGACTTGTCTATTTGCATTTACAAACTGTAGGCAAGATAACTCTTTAAGCTAGAAATGCTTTGATCTGTTGGAAAAACAATTTCAGAGGAAGAGTGAGGCATGGGAACCCTGTTCAGCATAGGTGTCTGCAGCAGTTCCTGCTTCAAAGTCTAGAAAACCATGAGGCAATATGTTTTCTGTTCAACAGATTTTTCTGTCTATTAACAGCCAATTTATTTGAATCTACTGTGTGCTACTGGAAGTGCTAGCTACCAGAAACAGACAGCATATGTGTTTCAGGGAACAGAAAGAAACTCTTCTTTTAAAGTCTGTTTTCATCTCCTGTGAATGTTTCTCCCATGGACTTAGGTTTGGAACTAAGTGAGCACAGCTTTCCCTCAATGCAGCCTTAGATGTTTTCTTTTTAAATATGACAACTACACCTAGATCAACTAGAATTAGTATTTCGTATCCCTTAGAAATCTGTCCTAATTCAGCTCTGCTTTGCTGGCACAAGTTCCTGTTCATCTCATTCTCAAGTAATTGCAAGTAGAATTTGGTCCTTCTGTCTGCTATCAGATGGGATATATGCAGTGGTGACACATATGGAATAAACGTCTGCTATTTCAGAATCATAGACTCATAGAATCATTTAGGTACATTAGTTATCCAAGGACTTGTCTATTTGCATTTACAAACTGTAGGCAAGTTAACTCCTTAAGCTAGAAATGCTTTGGTCTGTTGGAAAAACAGTTTCAGAGGGAGTGTGAGGCATGGGAACGTGGGTCTTTTTCAAAAGACCTTTAAGATCATTGAGTTCAGCTGTAAACCTAACACTGCAAAGTTCACCACTAAACCATATCCTTAAGGGCCACATCTACATGTCTTCTAAATACCTCCAGGGATGGTGACTCAACCACTTCCCTGGGCAGCCTGTTCCAATGCTTGATAACGCTTTCGATGAAGAAATGTTTCCTAATATCCAGTCTAAACCTGCCCTGCCACAACTTGAGGCCTTTTCCTCTCGTCCTATCACTTGTTACTTGGGAGAAGAGACTGACCCCCACCTCTCTACAACCTCCTTTCAGGTAGTTGCAGAGAGTGATAAGGTCTCCCTTCAGCCTCCTTTTCTCCAGGCTAAACAACCCCAGTTCCCTCAGCCGCTCCCCATCAGACTTGTGCTCTAGACCCTTCACCAGCTTCGTTGCCCGTCTTTGGACACGCTCCAGCACCTCAATGTCTTTTTGTAGTGAGGGGCTCAAAACTGAACACAGAATTTGAGGTGCAGCCTCACCAGTGCCAAGTACAGGGGGACAATCACTTCCCTAGTCCTGCTGGCCACACTATTTCTGATACAAGCCAGGATGCTATTGGCCTTCTTGGCTACCTGGGCACACTGCTGGCTCATATTCAGCTGGCTGTCGCCCAACACCCCCAGGCCCTTTTCTTCTGGACAGCTTTCCAGCCACTCTTCCCCAAGCCTGTAGTGTTGCATGGGGTTGTTGTGATGCAAGTGCAGGACCTTGCACTTAGCCTTGTTGAACCCCATACAATTGACCTCGGCCCATCGATCCCGCCTGTCCAGATCCCTCTGTAGAGCCTTCCTGCCCTCAAGCAGATCAACACTCCCACACAATGACACCACAGATGACACTTGGTGTCATCTGCAAACTTACTGAGGGTGCACTTGATCCCATCATCCAGATCATTGATAAAGGTATCAAACAGAACTGGTCCCAATACTGAGAGCCCTGGGGAACACCGCTTGTGACTGGCTGCCAACTGGAGTTAATTCCATTCACCACCACTCTTTGGGCCCAGCCATCCAGCCAGTTCTTTACCCAGTGAAGCGTACGCCCATCCAAGCCATGAGCAGCCAGTTTCTCCAGGAGAATGCTGTGGCAAATGGTGTCAAAGGCTTAGGTTTACTATACTTTTACTATACTGATTAGATTTACTATAATTTTAAAGGTATTTTTTAATGATCGATCAATCCAATAGTTTACTGTGGTAAATGTCAACATTTGAATGGTTGAATGCTAAAGAATCTTGGAAAGGCCTGTGTGTAAAATAAACAGCCTACAGGTGAGGAACAGGATGTGTAAAATCAGTTGCTCTCTACATCTCTGCAAGATTTTGCCAATGCAACTGCTTTAAAACTACTGATACAGTATGCCTCAAGATGCCTATGTCATTCCTGAATTTAACCACATCTACAGCAAGCCCATCACTTTTCATGATAGATGATGTATGGGTTTATGCCAGCATTGACCTCTTAAGGGGGATACACACTGAAGTAAACGTCCATCTACTTAGCACTTACTAAAATGATGAAATGCCCACATTGCATTCATGCCATGTGTATTCTGAAGAGGACAGCCAAGTTTGGTAGACCCCAGACTGAGTAACTGTTTTTCCCTGCTATATTTTTATACTGTGTCAAACCATGTAAATTTTAACTAGATTCATTACTAAGAGTTCAACATTCAAGATCAGTCTTAAAATAGAAAAACACTGTGTGTGCAAAAGAAAAATGAGGGGATGAATTAAAAACATAAGTACTGTACCTTAAGATGTGAAATGAAACAATTCCTTTTCTTTTGCTTTATATGCAAGAAATGTAAAGTAAAGAACAGTCACATTGCACCTGTTAATTAGCGTATTGTATCTTTCTGTGTGTATGTCTGTCTGTCAACAGAAAGATGCTACGATTCTTGATCAGTTGTAGCAGGCTCTGAATCATACAGCACAGTGAATATTAAGCTTGCCAATTATAGGAGTAAATAGATACTTTTCTAGACACAGCAAAGTAGGGAAGTGAAATGACCGTGGCCTGGATATCCACTTCACCTTTCTGCAAAGACAGGGAGGAAATTCTCTCATAATCAAAAATCACCACTTTGCCTCCTCTCTCATTGACCAAGGCACTCCATCAGCTCTGCTTTCTGTTGTGTCTGAATAGGTACAGTGTGATTATAGCTTGTTTTCTTACTGGTTCTTATTTTTGAGCTGGCAAAATTCAATTTTACTTACATTATTGAGAATCCTTGAACTGGCTCTGAAAATAACGTTATGTGATTCCTGTAAAGTTATTTCTCAATTGGGGTAAAAACATCATAATGTTTTTCTGTTAAATATTTATATATATAAATTTTAAGATTATTATTGCTATTAATTTGAGGTTTAATACTTATTTGAATGTATTTTTCCTTCTTTTTCAGGATATTTAAATAATGTCATGACATATCTATATGCAACGAAAATAAGATACTGTTCTGGTTTTTATTCTGAATTTCACATTTTAATACATTAGGTTAAACTATTAAACCCTTATTCTCTATGTGTTATGTAAGTCAATACAGGTAATAATCTGCTTGACATGTATATCTAGAAATTCTTGTTAAGATCAGTTACATATTAAGTTCAAAACAAAAAATCTGGCTCAAAAAACTTTGGAGTTACTTAAACAAAGATAGATGATTAATGCCACTTCTTTTCCCTCAATGTTCAGCTTTGCAAAGCTTACTTATGGCATTAATTAAATCACTAATGTACTATTTGCCACATCTCTCCCATAAAAATAAACTCCTTAAAAGCTCCAAAGATCTCAAAAAGAGCACAAAATGCCTGTGGAGAAACCTCAGTCTGAACATACAGTCTGATCTTATTTTCAAGTGATCTTTCCGGTATTCTAAAAAAGAATGTAAATGTCCATTGTACAGCAAGTTCTGTCCTAGTTTCTAAGGTTTGAAAATGAATAAACACACAGTTCAAAGTGTCAAATGAGTATAAATTAAATTGAGTCGTTCAAAGGTTTTCATTGAGAGGAAAATTTAGATTACAATTAAAGTATATCAACTAACTGGACTCTTCATTTTTCCTAGACAGTACTTCAGATATCTTCAAGCTCTTTGCTTGATAGCATGCTGCAGTGCACTCAATTCAAATGAAAAGTGTTTGTAATTAGTATGGTTACTTTATAATGCAAAATATTCCCAAGTACTGGAGAAGCCTTTAATATTAATATTTTTTGCTTTGTACTTCACAGGTTTTAATCTGATAGCAACACATCAATGGAAACAAGATTTAAGGGTTTGTTAGAGAATTAGGTGTGTCTTCTTTATGAACTGTACAATAAACCTGTGCATACAGTGGATTTTTGTTAAGGCATTCCATAAACAAAGATGACTTTGGTGTATATAAAATTATTTTGAATTTTAATTTCCAAGACCTTCTTTTTGATGAAAGCATTAAGGTTGTACACTTTTTATGAGTAGCAATTAACTGTGACATTCTGGCCTGTAAGAGAGGACGGAAACCCGTCACAATCCTGTCATGCATTGAGGTTGTGCTTTTATTCTAAAATGGCTTAAATTCTCTTACAGAATTGTGAGTGTTATTATCAGAATGAATTTATTTCCTCACATCCATTAAGGAGCTAAGGCTCTTGCAAGGTTTTAGCAGAATAACTTGGGCTCAAGATACTGATTGTTCAAGCCCTTAGTTCTTCCTTCTTTCATCTTCTTGTAATGAGACTCACCATTATTCCTACAGTTTTACCAGACTTTTGGGGGCTTAAACAGTATTTGTTCTGTTAGCTTTCTCTGATGTAGCTGGGAAAAGGCTTTGTGTGTTGAGCAGAGTAATAAATACATTCTGTGAAAAGAATGAAGCAGAAGAGCAAAGAATATAATAGATAAGTAGAACAGTGCATGGAATTGTCAGTTGTTAATTCGCCTCATGTGGAGACTGTGCTACACGATACTGAAGGTAAAATCAATTAAATGCTTAGTCTGATAAAATTCCCATTAGCAGAATCTCAAAACTCTGCATCAACAGGGAAACCAGGGCTTGAAGATAGGGAAAGATGAAGAGAGAGGAGAGGGCAATTCCTTTGGAAAGACAATAGTTCCTTGGAGTATCCTGATTATCGGTCTGTGCCAATGTATTTCTATTTCTTCCTCTTACTGTTGATCCCTGTAAAATCATGGAGGACTCTCACGGGAATTTCTGATGACTACAAATTTCTATTGCACTTCTCTGTTCTCTGATTTAGGCAGTTGCCTTCCACAAGAAAGAACTCTGATCAGAAACTTGATTTTGTTTTTACTTCAGCAATTGTACATAAAGAAATAAAAGCTGATTGACAAAACCCATGTTCTTTATATTGTCCCACAGATGACTGGTAACAGGCAAAGAATGACTTCTTAGGGCTTTGATACATGAAAAAAGCATTAGTTTTGCTTCTCTGCATCTCTCAGGTGTTCGGTGTTTCTGCCAGAGAAACTGGTTTTCTGCTTTTGCCTCTGTAAGATCATGCCATTCCCAGAATGCTACTCATCAGAAAATGGATTTGCAGCTATATTTCGAAGAGTGCTGTCACCCTAACTAACCATTACAGGGAGTAACCAATTCCAAGTTGCTCCTGCTGATGGGAATGAGAGGAGAGAAAAAGCGGGTGGAAGGGGTGGGCAGAACTATGGAGTAATTGTACCTCTGTGTATTCAAGGAGGAAAAATTAATTAATCTGAAAAGAGCTGCTGGTGCCAGTGGTTTTGTATGGAAAACTGAGCACCAGGGACATGTAAAATAAAACCAAGTACATGACACAAGCTTCAGGAGATAGCCTTAAGTCCAGAACAAAGCTCTAATCAGCTATTAACACTTTATGTATCTATTCTCCGAACTTCCATGCTTCCAATATGGGAAAGAAAAGTCCTCTCACCATCAAAGCCAATGAAATAATATGTATTTAATATGCAAATATGCCTGTGTTTCCTGTTACTATGACTTTCTATTTTTTAAAAAATGTGCATGTGCAAGCAATATAGGTCATAGTTTAAATGGAAATAAAAATTGCTCTTCTGCCTGTAATATTCATTACTACAAAGGCAGATTAATAAAATTATAAATTAAGTAATAATAATTTAAATAATCTCTCTTTTAAGAGGAAAAATGTTGGATTAAAACAATATTTTTCTTTCCCCTGTCATCTTCCCTCAAGTACCACAGTAGGTGTCAGAATATGTTGCATTATATAAGTTTTCCTTTAATATTTCAGACTGATTCTCAGGATACATATTTTAATAAGCAATCCTCCTTGATTAAGCTAGGAGAGAGATAATTTTTTAAATCTTTACCAGCACCTGACTTTAAAAGCAAGGTAGCTGAATCAAGGTTGTGCCATCTTTGGAGGGAAGCTGTTGTGGTTTGCCAGATGGCAAAGCTATTGATAATTTTGGGTGGTTGTTTATTTTTGGAGGGGGTGGTGTAGGGTTGTTTTACATTTTTTGTGTTGTGCCCCCCCTGCATTTGGTATTACCTGTCTTTTTCTTTCTCTCTCTCTTAAAAACTATCGCTGAACTCCTGGTTATTCCCTTGCTATAGATGGGTTTGCAATCAGCAATCCTTTGGTAGGGAGCTGTACAAGGGGGTGGAACACCTTGCGCCAAAATAAATACAGATTATAACATTACTATACAGATATTCTGGCAGGATTAAAGACTTCAGTGGAATTGCTGTGAGTTTTCACCAATATAAGTGAGATCAAAATCTTGATCTGAAACTGCTGAGAGGTTTTTTTCCCTAACGTGATGAAAGCTGTCAAGTGCAAAGGAGATTGTCAATTCATAGTGTGACTTCAGTGCTGGCTATACAGTATCAACACTTGTTTCCCTCAGTTATCAAAATGTTTTCTTATTTTTCGGTCTTCAGACAGTAATATAAATCTTGCCTTCATCAATAACAAGAAAGAAAAAAAAATCTGACACAAATACTGGTAATGCTTTTTATAGTTTGTTCTTTGGTGTTTGTGCCAAGTAAGAGCTTTAAAAACATGAGAGAAGAAATTAACAATTGTGTGGCTCAAAACCCTTAGGAATTTGGAACTTCCAGAGTTAACAGCATTAAAAACATTAGTTCATTACTGTCTGGAGCCTTTTTTATTTTCTAAATAAAGAAATTTAGGGATCTGGACAGGCTGGATCAATAGGCTGTGGACAACTGTATGAGCTTCAACAAGGCCAAGTGCAAGGTCCTGCACTTGGGTCACAACAACCCCATGCAACGCTACAGGCTTGGGGAAGAGTGGCTGGAAAGCTGCCAGGCAGAGAAGGACCTGGGGGTGTTGGTCGACAGCTGGCTGAATATGAGCCAGCAGTATGCCCAGGTGGCCAAGAAAGCCAAGGGCATCCTGGCTTGTATCAAAAATAGTGTGGCCAGCAGGACTAGGGAAGTGATTGTCCCCCTGTACTTGGCACTGGTGAGGCTGCCCCTCAAATTCTGTGTTCAGTTTTGAGCCCCTCACTACAAAAAGACAGCTGGAGCGTGTCCAA
Organism: Ciconia boyciana; assembly: GCF_034638445.1. Taxonomy (NCBI): domain Eukaryota; kingdom Metazoa; phylum Chordata; class Aves; order Ciconiiformes; family Ciconiidae; genus Ciconia; species Ciconia boyciana. The sequence goes on from NC_132939.1 coordinate 10,025,240, forward strand.
AAACGGGCAACGAAGCTGGTGAAGGGTCTAGAGCACAAGTCTGATGGGGAGCGGCTGAAGGAACTGGGGTTGTTTAGCCTGGAGAAAAGGAGGCTGAAGGGAGACCTTATCACTCTCTACAACTACCTGAAGAGAGGTTGTAGAGAGGTGGGGGTCGGTCTCTTCTCCCAAGTAACAAGTGATAGGACGAGAGGAAAAGGCCTCAAGTTGTGCCAGGGCAGGTTTAGACTGGATATTAGGAAACATTTCTTCATCGAAAGCGTTATCAAGCATTGGAACAGGCTGCCCAGAAAAGTGGTTGAGTCACCATCCCTGGAGGTATTTAAAAGATGTGTAGATGTGGTGCTTAGGGACATGGTTTAGTGGTGGACTTTGCAGTGCTAGGTTTACGGTTGGACTCAATGATCTTAAAGGTCTTTTCCAACCTAAAGAATTCTATGATTCTATGATTCTATGATAAATGAAGCAGTCATTAGTAGAGGTTATTTCAAGTAGTAACAATTTTCTGTGATCCTTTTTTCCTGTCAGCTTATGTAGTATTTAATGGGGTTTTGGTTTTGTGTTTTGTGTATTCCAGGGTCCTTGACATTTCAAGCAATAGAAACTAGATGGATAGAAGAAAAGTTATTGTCACATGAGAGGTTTTATCTACTAAATATTTTGAACAAAACTGAAGTTCCCTAAAATATCAAATTTCAAAAGATGAATGAAAAATTAATTAGAAAATAATTTTTATGAGTTAGATATTATTTAGTTAAAAATTATACTCCTTCAATCACTAGTTGAAAGCAAAACATTAACTGTTCTGTACAAGTAGTTCACTGGTGTCTCATAACAAAGAGAAATTATTTTTATGTGAAATAATCTAATTTCATTTTTGTTCCATGAGACAGCTTTATGAAGTATATATTTTTAAAAAATTGTGCTAATGGGCAAGCTCATTAGCCAAAGAGCTATTGGCTGAATTAATTTTTACCCCTCAAAATACACTCTTGCGTAGGTGCCTGAAGCACACCTTAGTGATAGCGCAGCATGGTGTAGCTTGTCATGCTGTTTTTTACAAGACATTTTTGCTTGTCATTTCAGCTGATCATTAACACATTTTAAAGAGTTGTTTTCTGGTAAAGCCTTTGTATTTGCTTCCCTTTTAACAAATTTTCATCGTTGTATTGTTCCCTACTTTTAAAAATATTCTTGTGTCTCTTCCACAGCTTGTTGAAGTAGTTCAGACGCTTTTTGTTTGTTTCTCCAAATAAATAGCCTTTGCCCGGCACTTTTCTGGTAAATACTTACATAAAAGCTTAGCACAGTTTCTTATCAATAGGCTGAAAGGGAAGGTAGGTTTCAGTTTATGAAGTGGTAATCTCTTTATTGTCACTCAAGAGACAAAATGAATCATTGTTTTCTCTTAACTATATTAGCTGTAAGTTTTCCTCTTCCTATTTTAATGTAAGAGAAACAATATTTTCTGGGAAATAAAAGCCCTGTTAGTCAAAGAGAACCTATTGTAAATGAGCTTCTAGTTTACAAATTTGTAACTAACTACTACTAACTGACTACTAATTAATATTACTAACTTGCTATTGTTAACTAACAAATTATTCCAGTTAATTGACAGATGTCTTTCCAATCCTTGAACTTTTAACACCACAATTTAGAATGAGCTGCCATGCCTTGTGTTGGTTATATAAACAGATTTTCTTTTTTGCTTCATAATTCACTGATACAGTAGAGTGTGTTTATTCTTCTCATAAGGTCTGGACAACTGTTTTGACTACATTTTGAGTAATTACTTAATTTTAAATTTTTTTGGCATTTCCAAAGTTTAGCAACAGCATGGCTGCAAAAAATTCCCAGTGTCAATATCAATCAGTTAGGGTAAAGAAGAGAATATTAAGAATTTTCTTCTGCCAGCTGAATATTTCCTATGTCATCTCCCCATTTTGCAGGTGCCACTGTATAAAATAAGATGTAGAATTAGAGACTCCAAGAAACAAATTAAGGGTAAGGCAGCAGCAAGAGCAGAAGTACACTGATTCAGAACAGAAGTGGAGCAGCCACTTTGGTTCTGAGGGCCCTGCTTGCCTGGCGCATGGAGATACCTTGTAGTGAAGTATAAAGAGAATTTGTTCTTTGTTATGGGGGTTATATGTTCAGGTAGATCTAACATTTTTCTAGTCTCTCTAAACTTGAGTCTCTCCAACTAAAAAGGGTGACACTTTCATACAAATGTTGCATATTTGATTTATTTCTTTAGAGATTATATGTTATGCAGATATTTTTGAGATACTTGTTGCAAATTGAAGAGTAGAGCTGTGAACTCTCATGGTGTGATTTACCTTGATTATTTTAAGTATGATGTTCTAGAACTGGATGAGAAAATATTATCTCTTTTTGCTTAAAATGAAACCTCACTATTTACATGGAATCAAGAAAAAATACGTGATTACATGGTATAAAAAAGTGTATCTTCATCTTTGAGAGTTCACTATTCTTCTCTTTTGCAAGTTTTATTTAATGGAAGGTCAGGCTTTTGTATTGTCCTTTTAAAACACACCTTATATCCATTTTTGTGGTTTTGTGTGTTCTGCTTTTCACATCTTGGTTTGTGTCACTAGCTTGCTTTCCTTCTCGGAATAATTTATTTTTTTAAAAGTAGCTTTAGAAATTCTCCTAAATTTGAAAATAATATTTACTTTTCAGAAGACTGCTGCTTTTTAGTTAGGAAGTTGGTGATATATTAGAACAAATATTTAAAAAAGAAAATTGGCTTCTTCCTTTGTATTTGCAAGTTTTTCATGAACAAAAGTAGGTAAGAAGGAACACTGAGAAAAGATGATTTCATAAGCTTTTGTGACTTGGGGCGGGGGGGGGGGGGAGTGCTTGCTTCTTATCCAGTATCACTCCTGCTTTCTTGAAGCTGATCAATGCAATAGAGACATTTTTGTATTCAAAACTAGGGTGTTATCTAGATGCAATTAGCTAATAATTACTTTGTTTTATTCTATTGCCAATGAAAAATGGCAATATCCCTTTTTAGCCTCATGTTTGAAGTCCAATGAAGCCTTGTTTCTTAATTTGGTGATCAGGAACAGTATTACTTCACATAGGCTGATAAAATACTGTGTCCTGGTAGAATCCTAGCACTGATACACTATTTTTGCAGTACAGGTGGTGCAGCTTATTCCTGATAAAGTTCTTACAATGAGACAGGTCAGTGCTGGGAAGTAACAGGGCATCTGGACTTCAGGGTCCAGGCAAAGAACAGGTGGACTATGTTTTTCTTGAATTCAATATAGGCAATATTCGGGTATTGTGCCTTGCTATAAATCATGGACCTAGGTGTATTGTAAAATAAGGGAACTTCTCTGTCACTTGCAGATGTTCTGTGCATTTAATATCTGTATTTTAATATCAGGAAGGGAAGCATTGTACGTATTGGGAAACCCGAGTGGAGGATTTATTTTATGCTGTTCATATCATGTGGGTGGGTGGCAAGTACTCTCATTCATACTGTTAAGTAGAGCAGGTTTACATTGCTCTAACATGCAGAAATGCAATTGAAAATGTGGAATCACGGTTGTTTTGCTGCTGCTTTCTCAGAAAAAAGAGCTGAGACACAAATGCTTATGTTGTGCAGTAAAATAAAAGATGTGGCAAAAGCAACCCATGGTTATGTGGAGGGTGACATGGTGGATTTTGTTATTGTTGGTTGGTTGGTTTGGGGTTGTTTTTTCTTGCTCAGGAAACTGTGAAGTTGCTCAGTGCTGGCTTATTTCTCCCTGTGTGTAGCTTTTTAGTTCTAGGTCTTTTAAGAGGTTTCCACTGAATCTCTTGCAGCTGAAATTTATAGCAAGGTATGTTCTGGCTATCTACTTTATGCCTCTTACTGAATTTCACTGAGTTACCTTTGAGCTACCTGCTGGAAGTGGTGGGATTTTTTGGTTGTTGTTCTTTTATTTTGGTCTTTGTTTTATTGTAGTAAGAAGGGTATCCAACGGATTAGCTTTGTTAGACCTTTCTCTTACCCCTTCAGAGTTTTTATATAAATCTAGACTGCCTTATGAAATTTCTGTGTGAAGACTTATCTATATATCTATCTATATATGAGGTATTGCGATTTAAGTGTATTTATGTAATTCTCTCTCTCATGTGAAGAGATTGCACCAATTTAAATTTTTTACATTTTAAGCGCTAAAAAGGTTTTCTTATTATACATACAGAACTACAGTAAAAACTTTTAGGTTATTAATCAAAATAGACAAACAGTAACTCTGCTATTCGGACCATATGTTCAGATGTGATGTTGAGGGAATTTAGCCTAGATCTCCTTGTTCACTGAATAGCCCACCTGCCCTTGATTTTCTGCTATCTGAGAAACAGCACTTTTGAAAGAGTATAGTTGATGCATATGACAATACAGTGTGTAGGAGGCCTTCTAGGGCAACATTAGTACAATGTGAATGTGATCATCAGTTTGTCTTACGTGCAGCTGCTTTGCTCCACACCAAAACTTGAACTGGCATGAAAAAAAAAATAGAGACTTCAAATTCTTACAGTTTCCTCAAGGGGGGTTTAGGAGCTTATCACCCTCTAACGGGCAAGGCATTAGCAACGGACATCGTGCCACAGGATTGTTACTACAGGAGTTGGGTTTCCCCACTGTCACATTGTTGGAAGTATGAACTTGAAATAAATGGGCACTGTGAATTGACAGATATGCAACGCTTTGAAAAGATGTGCTGAGTTATTTCATGGAGAAAATAGGAATCAGACAATGATGTTGTGCCAAAGCTTGTATCCAGCTCTGCTCTATGAGAGTTGCGAGCAGATAAACAGTGTTGTTTAATGGCTAGGCCCTTGAACTAAGCACCATGAATTATGAATTTTATATCTGAATTTCTGCATACCCAGTAACTTTATCTGTTTCTAAACAATTCGCTATATATACTGTGCTATATTCTGACATTAAACAAGATGTTGTGGGGCCTGATGCTAAGTGGGTATTCTAGAACAGTTATACCTTATTACTTTTCTGTAGAAATACTTATGTTCTGGAAGAGTGCTAAACAAGAATAGTAGTGTTTTTCACTTCATTCACACTCAAAAATGACTTAAACTCCCTGTGTAACTGAACTCTCAAATGAAATACCATGAACGGTTTAGGAGAGCATCCAGGAAAGTGCCAGCAGCTCAACCATTATTCATGTTGTGGACTACTAAATGAGTAGTCTAAATCAAATTCTGCCTGTTCTGATCTGCTTTGTGAATACTGAGTTCCTGCCATTGTGTGGTAAATGAAAACCACCGCCCCTAACTACCTGCCATTTGCTTTCATGCAGTTGACCTTCTTGGTTTGGTCTTTTGTTTGTTTGGGGTTTTTTGGTGTGGTTTTTTTTTTTTTTTTTTTTTTTTAAAAAGAAGAATAAGTATTCCAGTTGCATTTCCTGAGAAAATCAAGATATTTAGTAATTACTAAGTACAGATCAGCTTCTGTCACTCAAGGTTAATTCTCATGCTGATGTCCTCTGTGGATAAGGTTGTTTTTTCTGCATTAGCAAGCTGAATCTGTCTGTTGTCAACAGCTGAATAAATGAAGCATAGAAATGAATACTGAATATGTTCAAATCAAACTAATGCATAAAATCACAAGTGAAACATGGTATCTTAAAATTTGTCATTTTCGCTTTGTAATAAACATGGTTTAACTCTATCTCTTGATTTCTCGTGCCTATGTTCGAAAGGCTGCCTTATTGCTTCTAAAATTGCTATACATTGCTTTTGTAATCTTCATATATTATAAATGGGTCATGAAATCCAGTAAGAGAAAACAGGAAAAGCAATCAGGCCCTGGATGGCAGTGATGGCTATAGATGTATCCATGAAGAAAAGATAACTAGCCATCGCTGTAAAATCAGATGATTTTTTTCCTTTCTGCCCCGACAGTTCCAGCAATCTTTCCAGTGAAGTTAAAGGGATATGGACAGGGTCCTTCAGATTCTGCTCATTTATCTCTACAATGAAAGGTTTTAAACCAGAATATGTAACATAGGTAATGCTGAGAAATAATCTTTGTAAAAGCCTCAACAGGATTACTTTTTTCACTGTTACATTTAGCAAATATTATGAAATAAAAACTCTGATCATAAAATAAAATCTTCTGTCTTTCATGACAAGAATGTCTTTGCTTTCCTGCATGGAAACAAAGGTGTGTGTGTGGGGGGTGTGTAGGATTATCCCCTGTTTATTATTAATTTATAATTTGATATCCCTTTTTGATTAAGTATTCCATTCCTCTCTGACGAGTCAGGCAGTTGAAACTGTAAATAATTTACAAATAATTTAGATTGATTTGTCTAATTCATTAGCATGAGTAAAGCCTAGATGACTGTCGAAGTCACATTTTTAGTTGAAAGGATAGAAGATGGTTTACACTCTGGTTCTTATAGAAACAATGTTTGATGGACAGTGCTGGATGTGTTATGCCGAATCTTTATTTCAATCTTCTGTGAAGACTGGAGAAAAAATCCATGCATGCCTATTGAGGGATTCATGTGGAGATTACTACTAGTGGCAATTAGCCAGTAACAGAACATGTTGTGTGCAATGATGATAGAGGGAGACACAAGAGGAAGGAGAAATAATGTACTACTTTAATTTTTATTTTGGTGTGGAAACCTGTACGTATGAATCTTGTGTGGCTGCTGTAGAACAGTAAAATATATAGTGAAACAATCCAGCAGTATTGGAAGAGACAGCTTATTTTCCCTTGAGGCCTAGAAATAGTGTTTGCCATAAAATGTAATGTTGATAATGGTAAAAAAGAAAACAAAAATCTCAGGGCATCCATTCCTCAAAAGTCTGGGAAAACAGACTTATTTTCAGTGTATGAAAGAGACTGGAAAAAATCTGGATTTCATTGGAGCATGTGTGAATGCAATGCTGACAGCTATCTCTTGTACTGGAGAGTTTCCAGTTCAGATGTTTCCACTCATCTAACTCAGTAGTATGTTTTGGAAAGAGCAAAGATTAGTCTGATCCTATGCTAGAGAGGAGAAATTCCCTCTGTCTTTGCCAGGCAGTTCAGCTCTTAAAGTGCTGCCGTCCTGTATTGCTTAAATGAATCTTACCGTAATGATTAGGCAGACACTTTTGAATGGCATCAATGTAAAGACTTGTGTAGACTGTGTAACCACAATTGAAAGTTGAAAGTGTGAATTGCACTGACTTGTGTAGGTGAGGGTTACTCAGCCATGACTGGCAAACTCTCTAATTACACTTGAAAATAAAGCAGTAAATATTTAAAAGATTTTTTTATTTCTAAAAAACCCCCCCAAACTTTATATTTTGTCTCATTATTTTTCCTAAGCTACATGTCAGATTCTGTCTATAGCTGATGCTCTGCAATGCACTTGGTTTTGTGTACAGTGTATTTATTTCAGTCCCCATTCTGTATGGTCATTGACTCATTATTTATATTAGAATAATGTTATCCTCCAGGGGAAAATATTTTGCTGATATTTTGTGCCAAAGTACGTCATTGATACTTTTTGTTAGTCTTTTTAAAACAACAAATAAAAAAAGGGCAAAGACATCCATTTCTGGCTTTTATTACTTAACGTAGCACACATTTGTGGTAAACACTACAGGTTCTGCAAGTGTTTTCAAAACATGTAGAAAATGTGTGAAATTACATGTACATACACACATGGTTAACTCCTCAATAGTGACTTACACTTTGTTAAATTTTTGAAGACCATTTTGTATGTGTGAGGCTTTCCTTTCAGGGAAGAAGAGTTGATGAGTAACAGGAAATTTGTTTCTATGTATGTTTTAATTTGATTTTGAGATTTCTGTATGTTGAGCAGCCTCAGAAAGGAAGATATCAGGCTTTAGAGAATGTTTCACGCCTATGCAATCAATAAGTTCATTTCTTCACTCTCTATAAGAGGTTCCTTTTTAAGTACTGTGACCCTTTATTTGCCTCATGGCAGTATATTGAAGAAACATTTAAGTACAGTTTCTTCATAATGTATCTCTTACCTGTTTATATGTTCAACAGAAATGTATGTGCATATATAAATATGTATTTTTACTATAAACCCACAGAAAACTTGAGCAAGAAAACTCCAAGGCAGAAATCTGTGGAAAAGTAACTGTAAAAAGGGTTTTTGTTCTTTGTTATTGCTTATTCAAGTAGTATATCTTATAGGTCATATTCATCTCCTAGTAAGTTCAGCAGTGAAGTGCGCAAGAGTTCATACTGCCTTGTCTTTTAGGCAAAAATTCATGATTTGCCTTTTTTCCTCAATATGGTGAACCCAGAGAAGAAGGAATAACTTGATATTTGAAGGCATATCAGTTAAATAAATAAGCTACAAATATAGCTGAAGTACTGCTCCAAAGCTGGTTTATTTGTTTCTAAAACTAATGAAGATGTTCATAGAATCACGGAATGGTTTGGGTTGGAAGGCACTTTCAAAGATCATCTAGTCCAACCTCCCCCATAGGCAGGGACATCTTTTCACTAGACTAGGTTGCTCAAAGCCCTGTCCAGCCTGACTTTCAACACTTGCAGTGATGGGGCATTCACAGCTTCTCTGGGCAGCCTGTTGCAGTGTCTCACCACCCTCATAGTAAAAAGTTAGTACTGTTAAAGAAGTGCTCAAAAAAGTTGTGGCATTGTGAAATGGCAGCATATAATGAACAATTATTTTTTGCAAATTATTTAGCGAGGTATTTCTTAATTTCTGAAAATATTTTGTACTATCAGAGTAGAAATGATATATTATTATAAATATATTGTTTAAAATATATGCATGCTCTAGAAATAAAAGTGCATAATAAGCACACTTGGTCCTTGACTTATTGATGAGCCCTTAGCCCATGAAAAAGAATTACAATGGTTTAAGTAATTCTGAAATATTAAGTGCTTCTGGTAGTTAATTGCCAGGGTTAAAATGTAGTCTCTTTTGTGAGGATGGTATGTGGATTCCTCCCCTTCCCCTCCCCCCTAAAAGAACTGAAATCTTCCTCCTGTTCTTCCAAACCCCTGCAGAAAACGGAGACAATGAAGCTTCTCCCTATTTCGGATGAGCTAAATAAGAAAGTGAAACCAGAGGAAGAGAGTTTTATTTGTCTGACCACTTGGGTCTGTCTGGAAGGGAGAAAGGAAACTTATGAATTCCTACATTGTTCTGACATATTTCCTAACTAGAAAAGATGATGTGTCCTAAGGGCTTAAAGTACAAGCGCAAATAAATGGAATCAAAGGATAGAACAAAGGATACAAAATACATGAGGTATGTGACATGCATCTATTTAAAAAGACAAATATGGGAAACCCAAGTTACTCATATTTATAGGATAATAAAGACCAGGACTTGTTGGATTTTGTCATTGGCTTTTATTTCCTAGAAGATATTTTTCAAGATTACTAAACCAAAAGACCACCACCAACAAAAAAATTGTGTTCAAATAATTTCTAACATCTCAAATCATTAGCTCACATTTTAACTTTGTCCTAGTGATTCTTGTAGTGCACGTGGTATAGCATTATATGGAAGAGAATTTAAAAAATTAAAAAATTACTAAATTTTTTAAAAAATTACTATCCAGTGTTCAGAAAGTTGCAGTCCAATTGCAGCAGGGAAAGTTGCCATCTTATGTGAGGCTTTGGCTTTTTCATTACTTGCTCTATGCCCCTCTCAAAGTTACTTTCAGGTGGATTTTGTATCACTTGAATCTGCATAGTCTTTGTTGTGGTTTAACCCCAGCCAGCAGCTAAGCACCACACAGCCGCTCGCTCACTCTCCCCGCGGTGGGATGGGGGAGAGAAGCGGAAGAGTAACAGTGAGAAAACTCGTGGGTTGAGGTAAAGACAGTTTAATAAGTAAAGCAAAAGCCCCGCATGCAAGCAAAGCAAAGCAAGGAATTCATTCACTCCTTCCCATGGGCAGGCAGGTGTTCAGCCATCGCCAGGAAAGCAGGGCTCCATCACGTGTAACGGTTACTTGGGAAGACAAACGCCATCGCTCCGAATGTCCTCCCACTTCCTCCTTCTTCCCCAGCTTTATATGCTGAGCATGACGCCATATGGTATGGAATAGCCCTTTGGGCAGCTGGGGTCAGCTGTCCCAGCTGTGCCCCCTCCCAGCTTCTTGGGCACCTGGCAGAGCATGGGAAGCTGAAAAGTCCTTGATTTAGTATAAGCTCGACTTAGCAACAACTAAAACATCTCTGTATTATCAACACTGTTTTCAGCACAAATCCAAAACATAGCCCCATACTAGCTACTATAAAGAGAATTAACTCTATCCCAGCCAAAACCAGCACAGTATTAAAAAATAAAATGAAATGAAAGCTCCTGTTGCCCAGGGAATGCAAAGCAGTTAGCATGTCTTCACTGCTCTGCAATAGAGAGAAATAACAGCGAGAGGCATTGGCACTGAGAAATTAATGGAGATATATTTTTCAATAATTACCAAAAAATTCACCCAGAGGGACTAGCTTATTGCGAGCAAGAAGCCAAATAAGTATTAAATTGATCGTTTATTTATGGAAATTTCCAATTAACTTTTTTCATAAGTTACAAAATTTATCAGAAACAATTTATTTTTCCAGACAGAATCCATACACAATAACAATTGTTATGGGTTTTGTACATCTCCTTCTGCCAAAAGACGATTTGATATAGGATGGCAGAACCGGCTAGAATAATTTACCGTATCATATTATGCAGTAACTAAACTCATTCAAAATGGAAAAGCTGAGGTGCTCTTGCCAGCTGTTTGTACTTGCCTTGCCTAATAAAGGCTTTTACTTTTAATTTCATCTAGTATCTTATTATCAAAACAAGGTTGTTGTCATCCCAGCCTTTGCAGATACCACCTATCTGTGCCAAAGGTGGAGGATGAATTTTAAAGTTGGGAATTTTTTCTACAGAACAGGTAGTCAATACTTTCTTACTGTTTTGTAAAAAGTTGTTCCACTTCAAGAACTTGCATTGTACTTGGTCTTAATAGTGTGATACAGAATACATTAAGTCCTTGAAACTGTCTCGTCCAAGCCAAAATTACTTAAAACAAAAATTAACTAAAACCAGTCTGTTGCTGACCTGAAGTGTTATTAGGCAGTTAGTTCTTGACTCCAGAAGGAAAAAAAAAGCAAAGGAGGAAGAGGAAAAAAACCCAAAAAGTGTGAGCACTTGCTTTAGGTACATGAACAGTCGACACATGATTAGTATTTTATTGAACTGGGCCCTTGTTTCAAGGGCACCGATGAACTGTCTTTGTGATCAGATATTGCACAGTTGCTACATAGCACTGTCACATTTGGTAGTAGTAGAGAAGTTGAGGTGGTGTTAAAGTTTAATTCCATGTTGAGTGCATTGTTCTGGTTGTCTTTTAAGCCAGTGGGGTAATGACTTTGTAAAATAAAAGTCTGTCTCTAAGAGTCTGCAGTCTTCAAGACAGGTTGAATTTAGTTTGACATCTGAGTTTCTGACTTTTCTCTGAACGCCACTGATTTTGGTGTTGCCTCCGGATATGTTGTCGTTAGTACAGTGCACCCATATGAGCTTCAAAATGCACCATTTGAAAATATGCACAGTTCTTTAATTTCACACCAATTATGGCTCTGCTTATTGTATCATTTCACACGCTAATATGTTTTGGTGACTCTGTTTACAACATATCACTCTTTCAAAGACGTGGAATAACTTCAGTTTGGGGACATATGATTGTCATCTGTTACAACTCCTTGTTTCTAAAGCATTGCTTTTTCAGTTAAAGGATATTCAGGCATGTGTTGTGTAGACATGAACATAATTATTTCATCATCAGGTAACATATGCTTACTAGAACATATAGTATTGCCTCGTGTTACTCATTGTTAGACACATGCCAGAGATTTTTCTTTTTTTTTTTCCCCAGCTTATGTCGGATATTTTAAAATACATATTTGTTTTAATATTTCCACATGCTCAATATTTCATTTCCTGAAGTTAACACTAAATTAATTGAGTAACCAGTAGTTGCTGGTTGCTGTGCTTTTCTTTTGGTTGAACAGTGCAATTGTGGCATCCTGACATATTCAATAGAAAATACTGACTATATCCTCAATGAATGAATAGGCTGCAGAGACGTGAAATGACGTGTGATAGTTGCCCAGGAATTTATGACAGAATATAAAGTAGATTTCCTTCTATCTTTTGTAGGTTTTTTAGGTGTATGATTTTTCTGTAGCTAGTGATGTACTTTGATTACATTATGTGAAATAACTTAAAAGATTGTCCTTTGAAATAAAGAAGTTGAGATGACAAAAAACAAAAGGAGGAAATCTTTCTTTAAACATGGAGACCTTTCTGGCCTACTCTTAATGAGAATGTCTTTTCTTGATCAGACTGATTAGTACCTATGTTATGTAAGGGGTCAGACTGCATATTCACAATGACACCTTCCCAGCTTCAAAAACTAGGACTACAGTAGCTGTGTTTCTGTTCATTCCTATAATTCTGGTTTCCATTTGGTGATATGGTAATAAGATTATAATAATTTGTAGATGTTCTTCAGTTAAAGGGGAAATTTTCCTTTTGACCACTATGAAAATTCAGTATGGAGTTGGAAGGGGAAAGTATGTTGAGAAGTGAGTACTGGTACTTAATGAAGAAGTACTGGAAAGACTGTAGAAATTTTGAGGTACTAGTTCTGTCATGTGTCTGTGTACTTAATGTATGAAAGTATTTAGACTACAGACATATGAATGCATGGAAACCCCCCAAAAATCCTAAGGCTAAGAACCAGAGAACTGTTTCCATGGTTCTATCAGACAGACCAAACCAAATCTAACCTGACCTGTGTAGGCTGTGATCAAAGGGAATTCATGAGATGGTATTTCTCCCAAAGTCTTATTTAAAGTAAGTTTTATTAAACATATAACATGAACACTATTGCTGATCTGACTTATAATAAAGAACAGTTAATGCTATTTATATTCAAATGTTTGCAAATAATATTTTCTGTCAGTTGGCATGCCAATGTGCTTACTGGCACTGCAAGGCAGCATGGTTGCTTTCTCCACTGGTATCAGTTATGTTGAGGCACTTCCACAAAGAAAATATACAAGCAAAGAAACTAATATCTTTAACAGTGCCTGAAATTGCATGTGCTGTGCTAAGCAAACATTGTAAATTATAAACTAACTTTATCTTCAGAAAAAGGGAAATTTTATTCAAAAAGGGAAACGTTTATAATAGTTGAGAACACCACAAATTCATCAATGCCAAAGTTATATGCACAGTTAGCGTACTGAAAAAAATCCTTGCTATTACATCCAAGTGAACAGGCATTCTGATTGGAACAAGGCATTAATATTTGTTAGTGTCACTTTCCAGGGAATGTTATTAAATGCCACGTTATTCAAAACCAGAGATGTGTTAAGAAATTCAAAAACAAACTATAAAAGTATTCTATTCTGACTCGTATAACACTCTTATAAGGTAATCAGCATCTTGTAATGCTTTATAAAATATAATCACCAATCTTGATGTGGAAGAAAATTAATTTTATATGTATGCGTGTATATATTAGTTGGATATTCAAGAAGTTCTGTTAGGCAGGTATGAATTGGAGTGGGGGTGGGAGGAAGAAGCCGGGGGGGAAGTGTGTTCAGCAGTTTTAGTATTTTGAGATCTGAAACCAAGGAATTCTGATTAAATTATCTTTAAGGTCAATAAGATCTAGTAGGAGATTATGTATTTCACTATTTTGGAGAACTTTGCAGCAGATATACAATGAGTTGAATTCCCTAAGATGGTTAAAATGTTTATGGAAATTATGATTTTTCTTAAGAAATGTTCCTTAAAATATAATAAAGGAGAATTGTATGTGTTACAACTATGTTTTTAATCTCTGTTATTCCCAATTTCCTGAAACTTTCTCTGAGACCCAGTGAACTGCTGTTTCTTGGGATATGTGTGATGATCTAATTATCAAGCAGTATAAAGTTTTCTGTAAACTCTCCCAACTATAGAAAGGACAAAGTAGTATTGAAGTTGAGGGGAAGAAAATAAAATAATCACATCTTTGTTCAGTTGCAATAGCAATTTATTAACTTTACTGAAAGCATAAATCTCTGCTGGCATGCTCAAGATGCATCAATTTCTGAAAATTTGTTCTTCTTATTTTAAAGCTAATGGACAGTGGTTTATAATAATTCAACCATCCATTCCAATTGCAATGCATTTATTTTATACTGAAGAATACTGTGGAATTGAAAATGTAAAGTACTAGTTCTAGTAAAACTAAAAGAAAAACTAGCTGATTTTATAAGAGCCAAAACAGAGCTGAAAATAGATTTTTTTACTGCTTTAGGAAGCATTCTTTCATTTGGGAGACCTATTAGAGTTTGGGAAACCCACACGTCGTCTGTTTATGGCATTGTATAACTTACATTATTTGCAAATGAGTGGTCATTTGCTGGGAGAACCCAGCCAAGCACAAGAAAATTGGAAGATGGAAATAATGAGGATTATGATGAATCAGTCTGAGGAGGTGAGCTCACTGTGTAATCCAGGAGAAAACTCATAGACTTTAAAGCTATGTTCACCACAGGGATACTTTAATTGGCTTTGCTTGACAGATATAAAAATGTATTAGATGTTTCTTTCTTTATTTTGAAATTATTTCAGAACTAGTTTCATATTCTGGGTTTGGTTTTATTTGCATTTGAGTTTTACAGAATAAAAATAACATGAACAGTGTGGAAAGTGTAACTAGAGTTCAGTCTGGAATAAGAAAAGCTGTATTTTGAAAGCATTATGTCAAACGCAGACAGGGTTAGATAAGTTTCTGTGCTTCTGTGACAGGGCATTTTCATTTGCCAAGCAACTTTGAGGTTTTTTCTTTTTCTTTTTTTTTTTTTAAATTAAATATCTAGTCAAATTTGGGACATGGAAAGATGGAAATAAAGCCCTAACTAGCTGCACATATATTACTATTCTGAAACTGTTATCATACCTTCAATGGGACACATGCCGCATGTTTTTATAGCCACACAAATTATACTATAATGATGCCACATCATAACTGTGTAGCCTATGTTCTTTGAATTACTATTAGTACTTCAAATATTCTGTGAAAGTTAGGCATGTATGTATCAGGTAAATCTGTATGTACAGTGCGAATATCATAAATACATCAAAGAGAGAATCAGGTTTACAGTTAAAGTAATCTCAAATCTTGCAGCAGAGTTAATTCAGTCACTGAAGATAGATTTGAAAGTAGCTTTTAAGTTAATTGTTTGATTTTGATAAGTTGGTAAGCATAAGCACAATGGATACATGTCTCTGGCATTATTGATAGATGGATGATTATAGTAGTACAGTACGATACCCTGTTGGTTTTGTAACTCAACCAATCACCATAGTCAATACAATTTTTAAGGTAATTTAAGCAGTGGCACATTCCAAATGTGAATCAAGAATGGGTAAGTGATGCTTATCCTGATAGTCCTAAATATTTGGCTATTAAGCAATGTATTCACAAGAGCTTTATGGCTAGTGAAAAGAATCATTTTATTTAGAAGAGCAACTGTCAATACAGATTGAATCTGTTTCTTGTAGAGCCTTTTCTGGTAACAAAGGTATTTCTTTGAAAAAGCTAACCTCATTAGAATTAGATTAAAATAAATAAATGAAACTGTTTAGAAAGCTTGAATCTTCCTCCTGGCATCTTGAATGCCATTCTCTTTATTTTTGAGGAAGAACTTCTGCTTTGTTTTTAATACAGAAGGGTACATCTTATGTTCTTCTATATGACTGGACACTGTAAGAAAAGGTGAGTAAATTGGTGTGAGATAACATTCTCTTCACACTTAAAAAGTATGCTAAGGGCTGATGCTCTGCTTTAATCCTCATTTAGGAGAAAAAATGAAGAGAAGTAAGGGCCAGTGCAGTCTTGAAAAAGCATGTCTTCAGGTAGACTTGCAGCTAAAGAATTGACTGAAGAATTGAAAGAAAAAAAATTTTAAAGGACAAATTTAAAGGCACCTGTAATGCTAACCATAATAAATGCTTATTTAGAATGTTCGTAGACTATTACCAAGATGGTTGCTAACTTTTTTCTAATTATTAGAAAGTTAATATTCTGGAATTAAATTAATTCTCCTTGGAAGACAAAGTAAATGTCCTCCTTGGCAGACAAAGTAAATAACATTGAACTTTTGTTCTGAAGAAATTCACAGTATATTAGATTAAGTGAATGATAGAAAGAAGAGTAGTGAAATAGTGCAAGGAATACTCATCCAAGGTAGTCTTGATTTATTTTTATTTATACATTCTATAAAGGTCAAGCTTAGTTTAAAAAAAGGTTGAAAATGGGTCTGCATGGTGAACTTGAAAATCAGGAAGCTGGAGTGTAAGTTTATATCAGTCTAACTGCTCTGTATTTGCATGCTTGCAGCCCTGACACTGTTTGTTTCATTGCTCTGAAGTTGAAAAAATACCTTACTATTCCTACTAAGGTGGCAGTGCCATAAGGACCTGTGTGGGAAGGTCAGAGGAAATTTTGGGCCAAGAGTTATGCGCTATGGTGCCAGGGGTCAGTCCCGAGCAGCAGAAATTTGGACAGTTTTCCATTTTTTGACCTAAGAGCTATACGTCATGCATAGGTGCCCAAGTCTTTGGCAGTGTGGATGTTGCACTGTGTGCCATTTAGCAAAGCAATTACATTGCTTTAGATTCAGTGTACTCTGAGGGTATACAAAGGGTTAAATTGCGCAATAATTTTCCTGCATAAATGACTTCTGAATTGTAGTGAGCTCAATGTATTTAATAAATTTTTTGACCATAGGATTAATAATAGCATTTAACTCGCATTATAACCACAGGCCCTATCTATCTCAAATATTTTTGCCACATATCACACATAGTTGAAAAAATCTATTATACCCCTTTCTTAGCAATATATTAATCTTCAGATTTTCCTATGGATGTATATACCTTGCACCTGAATAAACAGACATCTCGATTTTTTTTTTCCCCAGTTTGTCTGACTGCTTTTCCTCAGCATGAGTGTTAATGGTGATGCCTGGATTTCTATGTAATTCCTAACACCACTGTGTCTACTTAAGATTCATCGCTTAGTTTCAAGCCAAAGGAGTCCTAGTTCTTTTTGTCTGTAAAAATCCATATGAAGCAAGAGCAGTGCTTCAAGCAGTATCTTGTTCAAGGCCCTAGAAGCTGTAATTGCCAATACATCTTTCCACTGTTTCAGCAAGAGAAATGTCACAATTTTGCTTTTCACTGATGCTAGATGGTTACCAAAGTTCAGTCAGTCTTCTGTTGGATAAAAACTAAATAGACATTTTGGTAACAGGTTGTGAACGCAATGTTTTTATCACCTTGAACGGGGTCAATGAGATTATCAATAAGATTTTGATTTGACAAAGGACTCCTTGTTGAAAAAAACATTTAAATACATAGTTGTTTGATTTGCATTAGAACATTAGCATTGCTGAAGCACATTGAGCTAATGTGCTTTCCTGAAAGAGGTGAATTTATTAATATTCGCAGAAGAGCAAAATACTGGAAAAAGAAAATGACGAAAAATTAATTATTTCATACACATTTACTTATCTTTATAAATTAATGAATTTTGGCTCTTTAAGTTATCCTTTGCATATATTTACAAGCATGATATATTTACAAGCATGACTATATGAACCAAGTGATCCTTAAACTGCAGTATAAAAAAACTAGTAAGAATGTTCATTGTCTTAAGAAATAACTTGACAGGTATCCATCTAAACGATTCTGGACAAGCAAAATCTTGCATACTGCCCCCTAAATTGTGATAGTGTTGGTTGCCGCAGCCTTTGAGTGTGGGAGTTTTTAATACTATAAAACAAACAAACACAATAGCTGATTTTACTGTAATAGAACGAAATTCTTTATACCTTTGAGTAAATAGTTGGAGGAAAAGTTCATGCTTCTGTCTAGAGACTGTGCATCTCTCCATTTCCTTCTCCCTCCACAGAGTAACTGTGTGTGTATTAAAAAAAGAGAGAGAGAAAGATAATAAGCTGAAGAATGTATTTCTGGTTCTCATGTTCTGTCATAGCTAACATTACTATTCTGTTTCTACTACTGAAAAAACTACTGCTATCCGTTTACAAGGCACCATTTTAGATGCAGAACATCAATTGATAATTTGAGATATTCACAGTAACATTCACATTTCGTCAGTCTAGTATCTTGTAGTAACGTGTATAGCCAAGTAGTGAATTCAGTCCACTTGTGTCAGCCTCTGTAGAAATGCATGCCAAGGTGATAATCCCTTTTCCAAAGACCTGGTGATTTCAGTACCAGTTGCACCCAAGGAAGTAGTATATGGGACAGGAAAAATATTTAACATATTTCCTGTACCTGTTTCCCAAAGATCACCTGAGCATTCCTGTCTAAGGGCTTCCTTGCTGTTGCACAAATGTAGGAGATGGGTGATTTCTATTGTGTTTTTCTTCTCATATTCTGTATCCCCTTTATGAGACTGTGTTTAATATCAGTCCCTTCTAGAGAGGGTAAGTAAAAACTGGTAAGTGCTCATCACCTCATTATTGTGTTCCTAGTGCATGGCCAAGTGTACTACCATGAGGAAGAGAGCATAACTGATTTTCACAACATATTAAATTTCCTCCTTTAAATAACAAATGCCTTTTCAAGTTAACCAAAAGTTAAGCTGCACCAGAAACAAGAAATCTAAAAGCATAGCCATTCAAAGATTAGAAATACAGATTCCCTTATATTTGATGACAGCCTTGTCCAAAATAAGATGTTCTGTATATTGTTAACACAAATTACTTTGCAGCTATTTTGAACCTTACAGTTG
Organism: Ciconia boyciana; assembly: GCF_034638445.1. Lineage (NCBI taxonomy): Eukaryota > Metazoa > Chordata > Aves > Ciconiiformes > Ciconiidae > Ciconia > Ciconia boyciana. The sequence goes on from NC_132939.1 coordinate 10,044,124, forward strand.
TTGATTTTGCAAGCTCAGTCTGAAAAAATATCTGTGATGTAGGTAAGCAGGGTCATTTGCTGAGTGAAAAGATACCTTTTTTAAAAAAATTTTGTACAGTTTTTCTTTTTTTCCCCCCATGTAATGTGTTCTGTAATAACTTTGCTTTGATAGTTCTTGTTTGCATAGCATTATCATCAAGGAATAAATCCTTCTTTGCTATGTAAGAAACAATAGAAATCTTTTCTTCTAATAGTTGTCCCAGGAAAAGAAACCCATCTGAATTGATCAGGCCTAAGCAGTGGCCTGTGTGAGAAAAGAAATAAATTAGTTTTTCCTTATTAATAATACTTTATTTTAATTAGGACAAATACATTCATGCTTAATATTCCTTATGTATTTAATAGCCTTGACAGTCCTGGATGGCATGTATCTTCTTCCAACTTCGGATCAAACACCACAATATGACAGAGTAACTGTGTTGGAAATAATGTAGGTTAGCTTGTGACTAGCATCACAAAAGATCCTCTCTACAGCATTGTCAATAAATTATCTCACCCATCTCGGTACACTTTCTACTTTGCATCTTTCATACAACTTGTTTCTAAAAACGGCATCCAAAGCTCTTACTTATTTACAGGACCATCTGGATTGTAGATATGTAAAAGAACTCTTAAATTTGTAAGCATGAATTAATTAAAGAAAAAGTTGTGCTTTATTGGGTACGTTTCTTGCTTTTCCTTAAATCACGCTTTACAGCAACCATAGATAATACAGTTAATTTCATAGGTAATTTAAAAAAAAAACAAAAAACAACCAACTTTAAATTATGGTAAATAGGCAACAAAACCTAAATATTCATGAGAGAGAAAATATTTCAGAATGCTGATCCCTTGTGTTCTTCCATGGCTCATCCCATGCTGTTGCTGTCTAATTTCCACATTAGAGGTAATTTTGTGCTTTGTAGATGCAAAATTCTTATCATTTATGGGAATTCTAAAAATGTTGATAGACTGGAAGAAGCAGAGGGAGTAGGAAACATGAAACTGGAATAAATAAGGGGCATATATATGCTGACTGATTTGAGTAGGAGGGTACCAAAGAATGGGACTGGTAGTGAGCAGGTAACTCTAAGGTACTGAATGTCCTGGAGAGATCAAATTACTAGTGCTTGGATAAGGAGAGTGGAACTGGAATGAAAAGAATGAGAGCTGGAGACTAAGAAAACAAGATTAGGAAAAAGAACCAATGAAGAGAGAGAAGTAGAAGTGTATTAAGGACATGGTGGCTGCGAAGACGGAGAAATGATTGTGCCGGTGTGAAAAACTGTACATATTAAAGAAAATTTGTTTGAGAGCTGGAACCTAAGATTCCTGTATCTTGCCTTTCCACTCTTGTCAGAAAATACCTGTGACACTCTCCAGCTAGAATATGCCATTCTTGGCAGGGTTATTCCATGAGAAAGATGACAACCTACTGCTTTTATTGCATGAGATAAAAGTACATCTTTAATGTAACTAGCAGAGTGCTGTCTGGAGCAGCCTTGTTGATGATCTACATGCATATAGATATGACATGATATAATTAAACTCCTGTTATTCATAGTCTTTAAAACACAGAAAATTATGCACAGGCTTCTCCTTCCCTGTTTGTTCAATGTCAAATTAGCTCCCTTGTCCATATACATATGCATTATGATACTGTCTGTAATTAAATAAGCATGTACTGTGGTTTCCACCAAACTGCTATCTACTATGGCGCTTTGCAGATAAATCAGGGCTGGGAACATGCCTTGGATTTAAATCAAGAATGGTGAAGAAAACTGCCATCTGTGGGACAATAAAGTTAATGAAGAAGTTGGAAGTATAGTAAATGAAGCAACGATTTGCAAGATTAAATGTGGCCTTGTGGTAAAATGTGGTGAGTTGGATTTTGTCCAGGGATTGCTAAGGCTAGCTTATGACAGGATGCCAAGCTTAGCCTTTTATGTTAAACATAGATACTGATACTTTCAAAGACAGGCTGCATAACAAATTGGTTTCCAAGTGAAAATTCTAAATTTTTTCACATTTCTTCTTTATCACCTTTATCACTATGCAGCACCAAAACCAGTTTTCACAGTTAGCCACTAATTGTATGGTCTTCCTTTTCCACATACTTACTTTGTGACCCTCCAGATCCATTCTGGACTTGCAGCTGTAGGTGCAATAAAAGAACAGATGTACTTCAAACACACAGTTCTGTCTTAATAAAATGAGGTCTTATTATAATGTGGTTATATATTTCGAATTATTGATAGTTTTTATTTTAATCTTTCTGTGCATCCATCTATCAAATACAGGAAAATTAAAATACGTTAATATGTATAACACACTAATGCTGAAGCAAGTATATCCGGTAAAAAACCCTTAAGGAAATCAGTTATTCTTTCTTCAGTGCCATGTTTGTATGGTGTAAGGTCAAAAATGTGTGAGGGCACAAATGAGGCTAAAACCAAAAAATACCAAAGGGAGAATCATGATTCATTTCATAGGGCCATAGGATAATTCAGGTTGGAAGGGTTCACTGCTTTACGGGTAAAATGCTGAAGTGTTTCCTTGTAGCCAGCCTGAATCTTTTTTGTTTCAACTTGTGCCTCTTAGCTGTTGTCATCCCACCATGTACCACTGTGAAGAGGCTGGGCTAATGCTTTGTGGTTGAGGTTTTTTCCTCTGTTATGGTCTACTGAGCTCCATTGAGAAGAGTAGACCCAATTTCTACGCACAGAACTATGTAAAGCAAATTTTGTCAGGGCTTTGACACTCTAAGAGGCACAGGGGGAACCTGGAGCAGAATCTTGCAGTCTCTTTAATTGTACTCATAGTAATCTCAATTACTTATTTTGTGCAAAGAGGAATAACTGCATTTTACATTACTATATCCTAAAGGGATGAAAAAGAATCTTAGCTCTTTAGTACAGGGACAGGTGTGAATCCTAAGACTTAAATAAGAGCAACAGATGTGATGTTCTTACGATCTTCTGACCTGCCTCCCCATGCATTCCCATGCGTGCTGCCCTAGTTCTTGTATTGTTAATTTTAGTACTTAGACAGTAGCTTGCCCAGCTGCATTATGCTGAAGAAGAAGGGGTTTTTTTCTGTTTGCAGGTGAATGATCATAAGAGCTTGAACAGCCTGATTTTTTTGTTGTTGTTGTTGAAATATATTTTCTGCTAAGGTCTTTTTTGCCCAGAATGTTATTGACTAAATTTCTGAAATAGCCAAAGTTGATGAAATACAGCAATTGTTGGAATGCTGCATGAAACAGTAAAGACTAATAGCTGTTTCTCTTGAAAAAAGTTAATGGGGATGTCTGTTCATTGTATAGATTCAATAGCTTTAAAATCTTACACTGTAAGTGTTTGTAATGGGAAGTCATTTTTAGTAAAACAATAAAGTTGTTTACTCATTTGAGGAGGGGGGGACTCACCCCTCTTGCCTCAGTCTAGAATTTTACCTTTTCAGTCAGATCAATTTGTTACAACATAGATTTTCAATAATGCAAAAGTGCTTTTGCAGAATTAGGGTTGTCTGCAGAGATTTTTCTCATTGTGCCTTGCATGATGTGTGTGGGGTTTTTATTTGTTTGTTGTTTTGTTGTTTGGGTTTTTTTTTTAATATCTGGGGAAAATGAGACTTTTTTTCCCCTTTGTTCTTCTGCTCGCTTTGCTTTCCTACTGTTTCCTGCGGTTGCTTGAGGTTTTCTGAGGACAGAGGATCGCATTGAGAGTCCTCTGAGGTCAGGAAAAGAGTCCTTTCTCTTGAAGATGTATTGCATCTGGCATCAAAATCTTACTTTAAGTTGGCATGTAAAAAAAAAAAAAAATCTGCAATGTTAAGAGTCAGTTACTGGCTTGAAGACTTTATAATGCAAATTGCCAACAAAAAATAAAGGGGAAGAAAGTATTATACTGTCTACAATTTGTAGACTGAGGCCTTGGAGAAAAGTAATCTCTTTAAAATAAAATAAACTATATCCAGCCTAGTTTTGGTAGCTTTGGCTGAATTTGGGCTTAAATTTGCCTAACCAAATGCCATAAGCCTGTTGTTTCCATATTGGTCTTACATTGTCTCTCACTCACATGAGCAGCATCTGTGTGTCACTTCTACAGGACCAAAGCTGGGTTTATACACCCTACTATGCTTGACAGTTGGTTCATATACCATTTATGGCACCCTTTCCCCCTGCATTCAGCTGTGCCATGTTACAGCGTAGTCTTGTGCACCTGGGGAATCCACCTCTCTGATCCCCTCAATGTCCACCTTGCACTCAGTGCGTGTGTGCTTGCCAATGTAGCTTGCCAAATCAGGGTCAGGTACATAAGGAAGTTCTAGTTTTTTCTATATCTGTGCTGATTTTTATTTTTTTTTTAAGCTTCATTGTATCCTTAGCATCTCTAGGGTACTGGACTGCCACCTAGCTTTTCTTCCCTTTATTCTGTCCTGTTTTGTCCAGGTAGATAATCTTCTTGGTGTGCACTGATGTATAAACTGGGGAAGTAGGACTTGGACACAAACCCAGGAGTAAGCTGATGTTAATACAGACATAGCTGTTGGGAATAGGTTGTTGGTCTTTTGCTGCAGGTTTGTCTTTCCAGGCTAGTCTTACAAATGATTACATGTACCTTCTGAAGCAGGAAAAAGGGGTCATGCTTGGGTCTGCATCGCGTAGTAGCCTCTAGTTGTGTTTGGTTACTTCACGTCTCTGAGAAGCTCTCTCCCAGGTCTTACATTAAGATTGTTTAAGTCTTCTGTGTGAAACATGGGTCTTCCAATATAAGGCTAGCATATTAAACAAACAATGCAAAATAATTCATAGGATGTTCTTGAAACAAAGACAAAAGATGAACAGGATAACTCAATGGTCAGAAGATCAATACTCAGTTGTATCCTGAACTTTATCAGAGAACAAATTAAGGTATTTGTTTTCTGTTTGGTGACTTTACTCCATTTTCCCCTAAAATTTTAGACTGTTGCAGTTGGAATGGCTAAAATTTCCTTTCAATTTTTTCCTTTGCTCTAATAACCATCCAAAACCTGACTAGAGAAGTGGAAATGATCTTTTTGCCCAAGCTTCTGCTCACCTCTAAACACAGGAAGAGGCATAGTAGGTGATGGTATGGGAAAGGAAGCTCACTATGCTTAACTTTTTTCTGGCAAAAAGTAGCTGAAGGATTTTATGGAAGTGGAATAAATTAGAGGTTTCTCCATGACTTCTAATTAATGCTGGAATTGAGCAGTAGTAGAGGATCAAGTGGCCAGAATTTGATTTCTGCTGTCTCTAACCAGAATTTGGACACAAATAATAATGTAGCTCTAGGCTTGATTCTCACAAACATCAACAACCCACAAAGGCCTGTTCTGGAAGAAATTTGTTTTTCTTTGTTTTCAAAATTTGAACTGCTTCCCAATTAAGTGATATGATGTTTCATGTGTTTTTATTCTTTCTTTTTGTCACATATCTTAAAAACTGAGCTTCAGCTCAGAATATGTGTTAATACAATGGGTTGGAAAAGCTTGTCTGATAAAACTCTCTGGTGGAACAAATAATTTATTGCTGCTCAGACTTTCTGTGTAGATGTCTATTTAAAAACAAAAAATGATGTGGAACCAAGCGAGCTGGTAATAAAGGAACAGAAGCATACAGGATTGGCTTTTTCCATCTTTAAATTGGTAGTCTGTGTTGATATTGAAAATAATAAGGGGCCGTATTAAAACGCAAATACTTGAAAAGTTAGTATAATAATAAATAGGGAGGAATTGTACTCTTGTGATTATCTTTAGGAGGCAGTATTTAGACCTGAATGGAAAATGTGTTGTTGTAAGAAATGGAATAGGAAAAGTAGCTTGTTTTTCCTCATCTTTGTTGGCTCCACATTGAGAAGAATACACTAGCTGTGTTGTAAATATGTACAGGATGCAAATTAGTTCATGTACAAAGCTGTGTTTTTCAGAGCAGAACCCTGTCTGTAAATAGCCTTTTGCATTCTGAAGGAGGTAGCATGGACTTCTGGTTCTGAAAGTAGATTGCCCTAGGAGATCATTATAAAGTGATTGCAGAAGACCTAGAAATTACCATTGATTTGGGTAACCTGAAGATGCTAGATGCCTGAAGTGATAGTTCTCATGCCTATCCCTGAAGGTCCTTGATATAATAATGTCAAAGGAGTGGAAGTTATGATGTTTGCAGTAACTTTTGATAGATTCATTTAGTCCTTTAGCACTATTTTAAGGGTATGGACTCATGCTCTAGTCTCTAGTCTGAATGTAGGCTTTCTCAAAATTGTTAGCCAGTGCTAAGATTATCAGATGTTCTATATAACAAAATTCCCATTTTATGCAGTCAAATCCAAGGCCCCACATGAAAAGGAAATAGAATGTGACTTTTCCTATGTCTTCTTGTAACTAGCTCCTGTCCCAGCTCAGGTTGCTGGAAAACTGCTGCTAAAACACATACAGAGAAATGATTTTTGTTCAGAGGATCCACTACACTGTTGCCACGTGGTTCAGCTGTGTGTGCTTGAATGATGCATTCCCTCCACTTGTGATGTTGGGATGCCCTCTGCAAGTGTTGTTTATCTTTCTGGACTTATAGGGGCTCCTAAAAAGCAGTGTATGCAGGTTCTTTTAAATCCTGAAGGCAATCCCTTAAGCAGACAGTTTGAGTCGTCACTTGTGTCCCAATCTTTTCTGTCCCTGTGCCAAGCTCACTTATGTCAGCATGGCTGTGTATGTTTCAAAGAACTAAGTGAAACTAATAGCTGATTTGAAATTGCTAAGGTGGAAAAGCACATGGCAAAGCTGCCTTTTTAAAGATTAAACCTGGAATGATACATGATGGGCATTCTTAGGTGAAAAGTATAGATTGCCATGAGAAAATGTACGCTAAACTGTCAGTACGTGTTTTCTCCCATGCCATCACCCTTTTCTTTTAACTGAGTATCTTGGTAGCTTAGGTTTAGATAGAACTATCCAGGTTTCATAGCCTTCAGGTTCCTTGTGCACCATTTGAGAAAACATTTATTAAAGATTTCATTCCCACTTTTTCTGAAAATTTTTATGTATTTTCTGATGAATAAAAGAGTTTCAACATCGGTGGATTTTTCTCTGCTTTTTTTTTATCTGAAGATATCAAAAAGATTCCAAAATTGTAAGTGTTGATTTTATTGGAACTCAAAAAGTCAACCAGTCTCATGATAGTCTTCCCTGTGAACAGGGAAAATCGGATTATTTGGCTCAATTTCTTTTTAATTTTTTTTTTAAGGAAAATATTTCCATGGGGGTCTCTTTTATTCCAGAGAAATTTTAAATTGGAAACATTTTCACAATTGCATGTTTGTTTCCAGCCACTCCTCAATGCTAATGTCATTCCTATGTTCCAGATGTATTTGATGTTCCATGAAAATACTGTAAGAAATGAAAGCATTCATATACAGGTATATATTGTCCTTTGTCTTACATCCATGCCATGCTGGATGGAGTTTTTATAAAGAACTAGAAAACATTTCTAAAAAGAATCTCAGGCCTGAGACCAGGAACTGTCCAGCTGGAGCTGTGAGTCCTATAGCTTGGTCAGCTGTACCCGGGATTTTGATTCTTGCAGTGCAGTCTCAGAAGGAGCTTCCTGAAAAAACTTATTCATGGATCTCACAGCTGGACAATCTAATAATGCAGTCAGAAATCAGGAGGTAAAGCTCATCATTTTCTGTTAGTGATTCACTTAAATTTGCCTATGCTAACCTTATTTTCAAACCAAAGATATTTGATGGTTAATGCCTATGTTGATGCTTTTTTGTTTCTTTGGGGTTTGTTTGTTTGCTTTTTCCCTTTCCTCTTTTGAGGGAGGTAGATGTCTCACATGGTTGGAAGAAAAGCATTGGTTCACAATTCCATAAGAAGGTTTGTCAGGTGTTCCTATACTTTTTTTGCTTTAATGTGATGGATCAGTCACAAAAAAGAGAGGACAATTATTTTCTTAATAAGTTTACACTTGTAGGCAATTTCCCATATCTATGCTCAAACATTTTTGGCTCATAGTGTTCTGAATAACAATATTATATTCAGTCTAAAATTATATGACATGAAAAGTAGGCAAATATTTCTACAATACTACATAATATAACCATGTGCTCATTTTGGGGTGGGGGGGTACAGATTGTAAGAAAATGGTCTCATCTACCAGGAAAATGTTGAAGATTGAAGATATTCTTTAATATGGACAGTCAAAGCAGATAGGTTACTGCTTTGAGGTGCCTTTGTATAGAGCAGTGCATGGAGATATTAACAGGAAATGGAAATTTTTTGAAAAATAATCTTTCACAGGAATTAGAAACATTTCCAAGATTACTCCTGTTACCTTTAGGTTAGGTGAAGAAGCACAGCATTGCCTACAAGCTGAAGTACGACTCTGTATTTGGCCAGGAATCTTGTCTGCGTAAATTTCCTTAAAGGGTCAAGCACATTGCACAATTGCCACCTACTAGTGTAATTCCAGCACAATATTTATTTTTATTTTCTTGCTGAAAGCTACAATACTCTATTATGATCTTTTTTTTTTTCTGAGAAGATACTTTCCAAGCATTCTGTTCTTTAATTTATTCTAGTACAACTGAAGCCAAGTTTATATGGCAGATGCACTGTTGGAACTAGGCACAAACTCTGCAGTTATGTGAGTAATTTTTACCATTGTAAAACAAAAAAACCTGTGCAGAGCATGGTCACCATTTTTACTTTCTTCTGGTATGACTGAACCAATGCTAAGAAGATTTCCCTTCTCTCTACTGTTTGTTGATGAAGAACAAGGGATAATTTGTTTCTTGTATGGCTTGCAGTGAGATAAATAGCGTGACACAGAAAGTATAAATTTATTCTGGAAAGCAAACATTGGGCATTCTGCATTATATAGATATAATAATTGGTGGCTACAAGTTCTCTCTTAGATTTTTTGTTTGAGTTTTTTTCCTTTTCTGTCTTCTGTTTTTTTCTTTGACCTCTTTGTCAGTATTCTCCACCCTTCTCTCTTTGTCTCTGCTATTTGGGAAGATGCTTGTTGACTGTTGCATAAAACCAAAATTATTGATTTAAGAACAATTGTCAGTGACATCTATAGCAGGACACACTTAAAAAGATTTGAACACTGTGTTTGCATAAATTTTTTTGTGAAAACTTAATTTTAATTAAAATACTAGGAAAATGTATCATCTCTTCTTGTGAAACTAGAACCATCTTTGAGAAGGTGACAAGGGAATAGGATGCTGGAATTGGAAGATTTCTCAGCATCTTGTGGAAAAATTGCACCTAACGTGTCTCATTCCACTATTTTTGTGAAGTTCTTCCATAATTAACTCTGTCCATCTGCTTCTTTTATTGCACTGCAGCTTGTGGCAGAAATTACTGAATTCAAATATAGCAAAATCATTAACTCCCGATATTTTGATGACTGTGCAATTGCCCTTTACTGTAACATCTCTGTCAGACTAGTGCTATGTTATATTTTGGGAGAAAGACAACAAATTCCTGGATGGACCTGGCTCACTCCAGTAGACTATATTCAGTCTCTTAAACTGAAGATGACCCTCTACACTGTGCAGTGGAGTTATGTCATGTACATGCAGGCTCAGATTTTAGTATTTCCTTCAAAGAATGCTTCTTGACTGGAACTGCTGGCAAACATACTTACAAGCTCTTTAGCAGCCATTTAAAGGCAGAAAGGACTCTAAAGCTGATAAAATGTAGCCTGTTTCTTTCCAATTCTTCCTCCTCTATGTTTGACAGGAATGAGTCTCACACCACCTAACTGGATAGTTGCTGTGTCAGACAGCATGAGTTAGAGGTCACCTCTTATCATTCTAAGTCATCCATTGAAAGCTCACAAAGGGATGCTGGCAGCATCTTTTCCTTTCTTCTTGATTGCTGAAAATGTCTGAAATGGATCACCACGAAGCCACCTAGTATATTAAGGGAGGGACAGTTGCAAACACTGTCACCAAGTGCTGATTCTGGAGTTCCATAGCTTTTCTTAAGATATGTTTGTGATCCCCATTCAAACTTTATTGTTGCAAGGAGGTGGGGGATAAATTGCTGTAAATATCTGTAATTTATTACTGTAGTTTGTGGAAAAGAATTTTTTAAAATTTTATTTATTTTATAATTTTTTCAGCAGAGTACTTCCCTAATACCTCAGTCATCTGCAACCCCGGTGCCAAGTGGGATACTTAGTTCTAGGATGTGGGTTCAAAATGTTGAATAAAATAACTTTATTCAGACACTTCTGTTTGAAGTACGCTTTTCGTAAACATTAGTCTACAACAGCCACATCTTAGTCTACACGGATGTTCACATCAGGATGTGAAGCGAGCAGTAGTTTTGCTTTGGGCCATTTTTCTGCTAGATGTAATTCAGAAGCAGAGTGCTTGGCTTCTTTTGAGCACTGACAAAGTTCGGATTGTTATCCTAGTGAAGTAGTGGTTTCCTTGTGTTTTGTACATGATCCGAGACTGGCTTTATCAGGCATTTATGTTGTGTCACCACAGTCCTGAGAACCTTAAAACATGAAGCATCTGAAGGACTCTTATCCTATAGCTGGTGCTAGGATATGTTAGCTTGGGAAATCCTGAGCAGAGGCCAGTGAAACATAAGGGCACCTCCTTCGTTATTCGTTCTGGTTTGTAGACAAGCCAGGAGCAGTACTGTAATGGTTCATCTGTTTTTGTATATGAGGCATTTGTTGGAGCCAAATGCTATTAGAAAGCTAAATTGCTTTGGCTAAAGTTAACCTTTACATCTTTGTGCAAAACAACCTATTGAGGAAGAACATCTCCCCACTTCTCTTTTGATAGTAAGTGCCCAAAGCCCACACCTGTTTTTAGGAAAATCAGTAAGTTTTATCTTGCAGTCTTAATAAACAAATATTTGTCTCTTTAGGGAACTGTTTTCCTTTGTGTTCAAGGGGAAAGAAACTAATGGTGTGTACAAAGAGTGGAGTTCTTGTTTGGAAAGAGACCAAAGCCCTCTAACTCTGGTGTTTCAGTTCAGAAAAGTTTACTTCAGCGTTTCCATGGAAGTGATAGTATTCATCTAAGACTTTCACAGGAACAATATCAGTCTTACTGAAACTGTAGATGGTGATACTCTCTGAAACTCTTCCTCTCGCTGGGCACAACCCTGCCAGATGCTCAGCAACACTTGAAAGAATCTGGGCTGCTACTGACCTTAGAGTTGGAGACGCACAGTATGTTACAGGGCAGGATCCACAGTCACCAAAGCTGTGAATTCAGCCCATGCTGCTGTATTAAAATGCATACCAATGAAGCTTCAACAAAGGGGGTGTGTGAATTGCTCTTCTGAAAGGAGTGTTAGCTGTGTTTTTCTTAGGAAACTTGTCTCTCTGCTTTGATAATTATTGCCACTATGGAAATAAATCTTTAGGATGCCTTTTCTTTCAAAAATCACTGATGTTTAAAAATACATGGCTTTTAACTGAGAATAAAGCTTCTGCAGGCAGGTAAAGATTCATAATATACCCTATGATTGTCAGCCATGGCAGCTTTACAGATCATCTAAACTGAGAAGAATGTTTAAGTGCATGCGGATTTCTGATCAAGTTGTTAGGAAAAATAATGTTTGCTGCTTTCCCCCTGCCCCCCCCAGACCAGTACGCAGGCATAGCCTCCCTGCCACCTTGACACAGGAACTGAAAACTAGGAAGCCTGAATTCAGATCCCACTCTTATGGTGATTCCAGCTGTGGCCTTGGCAAGTCACTTCAACTCATGTTTGTAAAATACCTCTGTTTACCTAACTCACAATAATATTGTGTGGCATGCTTTGTTTCAAATTAGAAAAAGATTAAACTTGTCTTTCTGTTTTGAAAAAAACATCTTCCTTGAAATTCCTAGAACATTTTGAACCTGAAGAGAGTGCTGTAATTGCTAATTACTGTTGTATGTTAGTAGTGCTAATGAACATGCTTCTTAAGCCTATTACTGCTACTCAGAAGAGCTCCAGGCCATAATATATCTAAGAATTTAAGTAGACTACTTACATGTTTATACAGCAAAGGTACTTTTGAAATATAACAGCAACGTACTATCATTTCACATTATATGCAGCAGCATAGGAAATTTAATCAAAACAGCAAAATGTCAACAGGGCAGCTTACAAGCTTTAAGGTATTCATGCATTTCAAGCATGAAGAGTTTTCAACAGCAGTAGTCTCTCACACAAAGATTTATTCCCTCTGAAGACTTTTTCATGGCTCATAAAGAGTGATGGATGAACTTAATTTTTAGTTTAATCTCTTTCTTTTCAGTTCAGTAATTTATTTGATACTAGCAAAAAATTAGTGAGAATATGGAACCGCTCACCAGTCATTAGCGATTGTGTATGTTACAGACTGCACAGAGACCACAACAGGTTGCCTGACTTTTTGATGAGTGGGAAGAAAGTCTTCCTTTCAAGAATTTTTGCAAGCAGCATTTTAATATTTATTGCATACAATATCTGACTGTAACTTTCCATTCTTTCAAATAAACCTGTTTCAAGGATAACTTTAAAATTTTTCCCAGCTATTATCATCAGTTTACTGCTCCAGTACCTCGTGCTAATATACAAAAGATTTCTTCTCTGACTTCACTGAGAGTTTGTGTGTATAAGGACAGCAGAACTGGGCCCTACTGTGGTCTTGAGTGATACCTGATTCCGTATTCCATAGGCTGAATGCTATGAAGGGAATTGTAAAGGCTCCATGCTGTTGTCTGTGACTAAAATATGCTAAGAAAATAATTGCATGTTTCTTAATTGCATAAAGAATTAAAAAAAGAAATAACAAAGAAATGAAACATATCAGAAAGAGAATTGAATTATATGTGTAAACTTTTTTGTTGGGTTTTAATGTGCTAAAACCGGTGTATTTTTCCATCTTTGAGTTTGCTTGGCACATTGCTCTTTCATTATGTTACCATACTTAAGTTTTTGGAACGGCAGAAAACTTTGCCTTCTCACTCAAGCCATGTTTTTGTACAGCCCAGTGGACAATATTGTGTAGGCTTAGGGCCATATTAGATTCAGCATTTTCCATCCTGCATCTGTGGCTGCTTTCTATTGGCTCAAGAACTGAAATGAACCACCCTGCTCCTTTAATACATTTGAAAAATGTTTTTGACATCAAGGCTTGCAGTCAGTGGAGTTCAGGGTATTTAGAACTTTCCTGTTCTTCCTTTTGAAGGAATCGCCTATTTTAATTAGTTTTCTTATCACAGTAGAGAAAAACAATGTAGAAAAAGAGAGAACAGATATACATGTATGAGATTTTTATTCTTTTGAAGAGCCACATTGAAAAATTTCCCCTCAAAAAGGCAACTTGAATAAAACAAAGTGGTAAATTACTTTTGGGCAAAGATAGTGAAATGGCAGACTCAACTTTGATTGTGGAATGGGTACACTGCTTCCTTCAGACCATGCCCAAGGAGACTGTGGTAAAGTCACCCACTGGACCCTGCCAAAAATTGAGTACATCTTTCCTACAGCCTGTGAACTCACATGTGTCATTACAGTTGACACCTGTCTCCAGCTTATGTCCCTAAACTCTTATATTTAGGACAGCTTTCTGGCAAGGGAGAAAAATGTATACTATTTTGGGGACGAAAAACATGTAGGCCCTGGGGTTGTCTCATGCAGTCTGGGAGATGAGTCATCCTATGATTTCCCTCAGCAGGAGTATCTATTTGCTGGACAAGATTGCTGCTATATAAAAGTTAGGAGGAATATCAAAACATTTTCCGAAGATGTTGATGTTGTAGTTATGCTTGCACATCGTAAAGGAACCCACAGGAACAGTTCTTCATTTTCTCTAGCTTTGTGTTACACTTAAGGAAAGATACAAGAAACTTACAATATTAAAGTCCAAGAAGAGCACTGAGCTAGAGTTACGCAAATAAAATCCATAGAAACATTATAAATAACATGCATTTGTAACAGCAGAAATATGCAGGGTCTTTAAAGTCTTACAAAAGAGATATGATACAGCTGCTGCAGCACCTGTGGTGGTGTAGCATCATGAATTTACTTTGTAACATATGAAATTATTCTTTTCCCCCGACTTATTGCCATTCTGTTTATTTTTTTCTAAACATGGCTAGAAGTATCAATTTTAAAATATGTCTTAAAAGAGTACTTTTATTTTTCTTTCTTACCTTTCTGTTTTGTTGTTGTCTTTGGGGTTTTTTTGTTTGTTTGGGGATTTTTTTGTTTGATTTTTTTTTTCCCCTCCCCAACACACTTCTTTGCAGTGAGAATCTGCCATGTATGGTAAAGTAACAGTCCAGGGCCCCACATAAAAAGCAAATAGAATGTGATTTTTTTTCCTATTTCTTTTTGTAACTAGCTCCTCTTGCAACTCAGGTTGCTGGAAAACTGCTGCTAAAACACATACAGAGAAATGATTTTTGTTCAGAGGATCCACTACCCTGTTGCCACGTGGTTCAGCTGTGTGTGCTTGAAGGATGCATTCCCTCCACTTGTGATGTTGGGATGCCCTCTGCAAGTGTTGTTTATCTTTCTGGACTTATAGGGGCTCCTAAAAAGCAGTGTATGCAGGTTCTTTTAAATCCTGAAGGCAATCCCTTAAGCAGACAGTTTGAGTCGTCACTTGTGTCCCAATCTTTTCTGTCCCTGTGCCAAGCTCACTTATGTCAGCATGGCTGTGTATGTTTCAAAGAACTAAGTGAAACTAATAGCTGATTTGAAATTGCTAAGGTGGAAAAGCACATGGCAAAGCTGCATTGTAGGTCGAGTAGTCCCTATGCTGATAGATACCTGTTTGATGAGAAAAGTCTGAATTTGAGATTTGCAGACTGGAGCCCAGACACCAACTGCTTGAGCAGGCTTTTTTCTTCTTTTTGTGCCCAGAAGACAGTGCTCTCTGAAAAGCTGCAAGTAATGAGTGAATGATAGGATTACAAACTGTTGATAATCCAAAAATCAGCTAAGTGTTTTGGAATCTTTGTACCAATTTCATAGGTGCCTGAACTGTGGCAAGGAGTTAATGTATAATATGTCAAGTATGCTAAATTATTAACCAGTTCAAAATCTTGAAAGACCCTTTGCTCTTACATAGTTATAACAGATGTCAAATGCTCTACATATCGCTGGATGATTTCTGGTCTTACTGGAAGGAATAACAGTGGCTTTCATGCAGGGGGACTTCAGTTAAATCACACTGATATCAACAGGTGTTTTTTCTGTGTATTTTGGAACACAACCAGAATTTTTAGTCCAGCTTTTAAAGGCTTAAAAGGAGGCTGCTAGTATAGATAAACTCTTGTTAACAAACCAAGTTTTGGGGTCCATGTCTGAAATAAAATTGAGTTTTCTTATTTACTATTTTCCAAGGTAAAGCTACTTTTATGCTTTGAGTTTATGTAGAAATGTAGGAAAAAAAGGTATGATTCCTCATCCTCTGTGTAAGGGGTACACAAGGAGAATACAGATAACACTTATCAATCATTGCTGTGCCAAACTATCGTAATATTTAATACAGAGTTAACCAGAAGAGCCCATGCAGCCATTAGGTTTAACACAGAAAAATTAAAATAGTCTCAAGTACTTTACAGTAAAATAAAATTTTATTTTTGCTTTCTCCCTCTGTCCTTTTGCTGTCCTATTTCTGATTTGTCTCACTTGTTCTAAACAGCACAGGCAAGAGAGATACAGTTTGGACAAATGTGTAGAATCTTCTGTAATCAGTCGTCAGTGAAAATGTTGGATGACATTTGTCTCATTCTGTTATATAATCTGTTTTGCTGAATCCAGAGGGCTAAACTGTGATGCTCCTGACTGTCAGAACACTCCCTGACTCTGGCGGGATCCCGTTTTGCCTCAGCGTGTCCTTAAGAGGTCCCTCAAAGTATGTATCATTCAGGAATCAGCTGGTTTGCCTGTTTGGAGCTCTTAGTTAGCTGAGTCACATTAAGAGCTTCAAATAATGTGCATTCCTGGACGTGACCATGCACAAGCTGCAGGTACTGAAAATAAAAGTTACTCCAATTTTCTAACTATTCTTACTATTGAATTACTGAATTATTCATCTAACTATTGAACTATTTATAGAATTATTCAAACTATTCTAACTATAACTTCTAGTTATTCTAATAAAATCAAATACATGAAATAAGAGGTCTGTCCTAGGTATAATATAATGTTATTTTTACTAATGTCTTGATTATAACTCAAAATGAACATAATAAATTGGAGAAATGGCTTGAAATTAAGATGACATTCTGAAAAGACTGCTGCAAAACGCTGCGCTTGGGCAACCAAATAGGTAGTGATAACTGGCTAGACACCAATTTAGAGATTACACTAGATCACAATCAGAGTAGATTACCCTAGATTACTCACCAAAGTACGGGTTGAGGACTGCTATAATTGTAAAGAAAGGTAGGTAACATTCTGGTATGTAGTCACAGAAGTTCCAGGAGGGAAGTAATTTTTCCTCTTATGCTGTATACCGATGGGGCCTTATCTGCACAACTGCATTCACTTCTGAACACCTTACTATAAGAAAGATGTAGACATGTAAAAAGATTTTGGAGGATTGTAATAGAAAATATGAGAACTTTAGGAGACCTGACGTTTGAAAGGTTGAAAAGGTTGAAAGATAATAATATATATTTGGTACAAAAAATGATGACACATTTGTGCTACTTGCGTAAAGCACTCTGAGCTTTGAAGGAGCTGGAAAGAAGATGGAGGATTACGCTAGGTATCTTTGCATGTGTGCGGTGATAGCAGGAGATGGGCTGTATAACTGTTCCTTCTTAACTCTCTTTAGGTTGAATTTCTAGTTGGGTATTGCCTGGAACCAACTTTTGGTGCCTCTTTCTGAACACACACAGAGCAATATATAGAAATTGAATTGTCTTCTCTCTGAGCCTCATCAAAGTGCAAAGCCTCGTTGCTGCACCCAGACCTTTTCTATCTGGCAGTACTCTATGAAGGAAGATGGTTGTACACATCCTCTTCTACTGTCTTTGCATTTTTTTTAAGTTGCCCTGGCATACTAGTTCTCTGTCAAAGCAGGCAGGAGGAACTTTTGCCCTGTCACTTTATCTTTCTATGAATGTACGTATGTAGGTTAGGGATATCAATGAAAAAAGCCTCTCCATAACCTATACTGAAAATTATCACCTGAGATAATTTAACTGACTTTCAGATCTGTATCTGAAACATTACCACTGAATCTTTAAATAATTTTCCCATCTTTTCATAGGATTTAGTAAAAAAACAGGAGACAGTCAAATGCTCGTTGACACCAGCCTTTTAAAATGTTGGTTTTATCCACAAGAACATTTCATTTTTTAAATCTTATGATCCAATATACTGTAAAAAGGGATAACAGTTCTTTGACTGTAGTGTTAAAGGACAACAAGGAACTGTTCAGGTTGCATTTCCCAGAGTAGATAAACTGTAGAAGCAGAAATGTTCCATTATTTGCAAAAATTTTACTTTCACTTAAGAGAGATGCTGCCGATTTTGTCAGATGTGTGGATCAAAGAGAGCCAGCACAAGCTTTTTGAATTTGTGTGGATCTGAGAGCTTTATTATCATCAGGGGTTCACTCAGCATGCACACTGGAGGGAAGTACTTCTCACAGAGCCTTCTGCTATAGTATTCTGAGTTGGCTCAACACTGTGAGCTAGCAATGTGAGGATTTTTTCCTCTTTTCTTTTTTTCCCCCCCCTCCTTTTCTCTTCCTGTTTCCTCTTATTCTAGGGTGAACTTCTAGTTAGGTAATAAGCTGGAACTAACTTTTGATCCTTCCCTCTCAGAACACATGACAACGGTCTGGAGAGTGCAAATTCATTTCTCATCATGGTGAATCCTGTAATTAACAAAAATTATCTGGAATTTGAAAAGGTGAGAAAAGGTCTCATTCAGCAAACTGATTATTGTTCATGAGAAAAGGAAACAAAACAGAGAATTCAAACTAAAATCAGTGGTATCTTAGGAAGCAGGACATTTTCCAAGGCCTTAGCAGTTGATAATTACACTGACATTATGATTTTTCCATTATAAGGGGTCAATAAGAACGCTGATGTAAGAGAACTAATAGAGGGTAAAGAAGTAGAAACCCTTTAGCAATTGCTTTATATGGATTTATGTAACAAATCTCATTTCAGATTAAGTAATTGTTTCTCAGCTCACAGTTTTCAACTACACCAGTAGATAAGGATTTTTCTTCCAGCTTCATTAAAACCATATGTCTGCCAAATTAGCAATTACAATGCTATTGAGCTGACGATACCTTGCATTTAGAGTGACATTCCTTTTATGAGGTCTTGTGTATGAGATACGTATTTTGTAACACAACAGGCTACCACTAGTGACTGGCCCTTTTCATGTGTCTCCGTTCATCCTTTGTACTTGCCACCAAAGTAGATGGCCTGAGGAAATAAAAGCAAAATATATTTACATATATAGCCTAGGTTAACTCTAAGCTGAATAAAAAAGGCCATTTGCTCTTCTGTGAGGTGGCATATAGAAACAGCTGCATAGGCTGAGAATATTGATGGTATTGCACTTACTGTTGCCTGTCACCTCTTTGATACTCTCCCTACAGATTCCACACTGGAAATGATCATGGGACTTCCTCCTAATACAATGAAAGGAAAAATCCCTCAATAAATCTATGCTGTTAATGAAAGCACATAACAATTAGATCATTTTAAATGAAGTGGACTAGTTAGTGCTCACAAAATGCCTTGCATTGGCAGAACTTTCTACCTGGTAAGTATTACCTGATGGGTAAAAGCTAACATTTGGGTATTTATCCCAAACGTTCTTCATTTCATCTTCAGCTTGCATGTTTGAAAGATCTGCTAGCTAATCTGAAAAATGAGCACCTAATTTAGTACCACTGCAAGAACAGTCTTGGTTCAGTGGTATGAAAATAATAAATTACTATGTATTTTAATAGGACATTATTTGGTATCTCAAGTATAAGTTGAAAAAAAATTAATTATTCAAGATAGTATGTAAGTGGTAAATGCTTTTTGTAAATTGCAACAACATTTAGATACATCCACACTTTGAATCTTTTTATTTTCAAGTTTCTTTTTCTAGCTGGTATTACTGTGTTTTGGTGGGTATGCATGTTTACAAAAATACTGACAACTGTAGTGAAGAAGAGAAGCTATTTCTGTTTACAGTCACTTAAACTTACTCATTTTCTCTCTCTGTCTTTTTATTGTGCTGGTTTCTCATCTGCATGTGATCAGGACAGCATTGTCATATAAATATATGACACAAAAGATGGGTCTGGTAAACAGGGGCTAACGATAAGCACTATTAAGATATATATCTTAAGAATTTATTTTTGGCTAAGCAGTCTTTGTTTCCCCATCCCCAATAATAGGTTTATACAAGTCAGTTTCGCTAACTAGGGTAGAAAGTTAGGCATAGGCAGACTTTGAGTAAATGCAGAGTAAAATGACAAGCTAGAAATTAATTATGTAGTTTGGGTTATTAGATTCAAGCTCCTTAGCTTTTATAGATTTATGGATGTCACTGTAGATTTACAGCCTGGAAAAGATGATAACAGGGTCCAGAAATCTGATGTTCTGTTGAGGCTTCAATATTGTCGTGGTTTAACCCCAGCCAGCAACTAAGCACCACACAGCCACTCAGCCACACAACCGCCCCACACCAGCCACTATAAAGAAAATTAACTCTATCTCAGCTGAAACCAGGACAAATATCATAAAGGAATTAGCTGTGAGTTCTGATTTGAACTAATGGAATAAGTTAGATACAGAATTTCTGCTTATCATTCTGGGTTATTTTATGAAGTGAAGTGCTACTTGTACAAAAGATACCTGAACTGGATAAAATACATTGCACACCTCATGTATCCAATGTTGACATTTTTTTTTTTTTTTCCAAATTTTTTTTTTAATATATAGTATTTGTACAGAATCGGACACAGAACAGGACCCAAACTGACTGCCCTGATAATAGTAATCATAAAGCCTACTATGTTATTACTGTCTTTTTCTTTGAGATGATCCTTAGTTTTGAGATATGTTTGTACAGGAAATTATTTTTTTATTTATGGAGGGTGCAGCACAGTCCAGTAACATTGCTTCCATGTCTTCCCAAAGTGCTAAATATCTTTATTGTTTTTAATGAAATCAAGAAAGAAGGTTGTATAATAACACTAAATCCCATGATAGCAGATGTTATCATTTATTAGTTAATGATTTCCTATTGATTTCCTAGGATGACAGGTTTTTTAAAAGGCTGTTCCTAATCTCATTTCTGTCTGTCATCCTTTGTGACTTGTGTTGACAGTTCCTTTTAAAGAATAAACCAGATTCTTTTTGAAATCTGTTCTTTCATACTGAATTCCTCTGCCAGAGGCCTGTCACTCTCCCACTGAGGTAGTTGTTGACATTTACCAAAGCACAACAATGTTTAATTTAATATTTTTGTGCTTTAATGTCATATTCCCAAGACAACGGTTTGTCATTTCTCTCTCCTGATATAGCTAATGACAGCTAACTTCAGAAACTCCTTTCATTCTTTAGCATTTGGGCTTAATTAGTCTTATGTTATTTTAGTGCCTGATTTCTAGACCTTTAGTTGTGAAGTATTATACCGTGTGCACATATGTTGAAATTAGTAAGACTAGGTACACTGTGAGAGATGATACTTGACATACGAGGGACAGGTGCAGAGCTGGGCATTTAGGTTACAGGAATAAGTATAGGATCACTGTGCATTTATTAGTGCTATAACAGCAAGCATGTCTATGTATATGTGTACGCACGCACATATGTTTATATATGTTTGTACATGTATGTGTGTGTATGCAAATGCACATTTTGAGACCTTAAGCAAGTTTGTGTGCTTGCTTTTTTAGTTATAGCTCCAGAAGTTATGAAAAATAAGGTAGCACAAGTCTCAATAAATAAAATGATTTTGTAAGGTTTCTCCCATCTTGAACTTATCTTTAATGAGAAGTTGATTGAACTGAGAGGCTAACAACGTTAGCTTCTAAGAGCTGTAGCTGTGCAACAGTCTCCCCTCAAGAAAGCAAGGATGCCAGATACATGGCCTTGCAGTGTTGTTATAGAAAGACATTTCAAAACGAGGTTGGTCTGTGTTACAGCATCCATTTGGCTAGCCACACTTAGGGTGCGTTTGTTAAAACCCTGCAGAAAAGTGAGTAGCTCTTCTCTGAGAGAACTGGCTGAGGTTCGACCAGTGTTGGAGAATGATGATAATGAGGGGTGGACATGGAAATGGCAGGATTTCATCATTGAAGTCTGTAACTCTCCTCTACTGCAAAGGGATTGGGGTTATACCTAACTTTCAGCCCTTCCTGTGGATGAACCCAGCTCTGGAGTGGTGGAATTTGGAAATGGAGGAGGATGTTCTTGAGCAGGGAGTTTAGTTCAGGACGGATTACAAAGTGCTTGCAAACTTCAAATGGAAGGGGAATGGAGGCTGGATGAGGGAAGAATGAAAAGTGGAAAAAATCTGTTAAAGGTCTTTTCTAACTTGTAGGAAAGTAGATGGAGACACCCAGAGAGACTTTTATTACTTCTTTCTGGCTTTCATTCTCCTTTGTTCATCCTGTAGGGAACATAAAGAAGACCTTAGGAATGAATTTATAGAACAGCTGAATAATTTAGAGTCAGCTGGTAGTAAAAAGACAGGATTTGAACAACTAACAGAAATGCAAAGAGATGTAGTGACAAAAGTGTAAGTTTAAAAGCAACAGATCACGTGCATCTACTAGATGAAACAAGGAAGGAGCTGGCATTAAGTGCCTCAAAACTCAAATGCCTGGAAAAGGGAGTGAAGACAATTACAGTGAGTGAAGAGAAGAAACTTTGTAGGAAGGAAAGACTAAAAGTGGGGAAAGGGAGGGACAGTTATGGAAGAAAAACTAATGAATACAGATGATTTGGAGACACAGTCACTGTGATTATTTGGAGACACAGTCACTGTGATGATAGTTTCCAAACAGGAATACATAACGTTATCAAGAAACAAAGGGAAAGGAAAAACCAAGCATGGTAGTATGCATGGGCAGTCTGCCCACCACCCCACCCCACCCCACCCCACCCCGATTAATGATACTAGTAATGAAGTAATTAAAGTAGTAATACCTTATGTTTTGGAAGTAATAAAGATATAAGAAACTGGTGGAAATTTAAACAACTTCTACTGAAAGAGGGCAATAAATACTGAAAATCCTAAGAGAGCTCCCAGTTGGTAGGGAATGTTGTTTCTTTGTGGTGATGCTTCAAGGATCCCAACTCTAACAACTTTTAATGCAAGCAGGATAGAAATATGTGCTCTAATGTCATATTCCCAAGACAACAGTTAGTTATTTCTCTGTCCTGATATAGCTAAGCCTTAGAATAACTTAATAGTGTGCCCAGTTCCCCATTCTATACCTAGAATAATTGTTGGACCTAGAGTCTTATTATATTAGAGACTTCTGTAAAGTGAGTGAATTAATGGCCCTGGTGAGCAATTTAGATATTTACATCTCTGTGCCTTAAACTGCATAAACATACCATGATTACATGGTACCCTTATCTCCTGAAATCCATTTGTGTGTTGCAAATGTCCCTTCATTGTCCCTTTTCTGGTGAATATACCTCTTCTAGTATATGTATATGTGGTGTATATATAACATATATATTCATATAATGAAATAGGGTTAGTGATATCAGTACCAAAAAAATAAAGGGGGGGTGGGGGGTGGGGTAAAATGATCAGACCACCACAATTTAGATACCATTTAGCAATTAAAATTGGAACCAGTGGTAAAGAAAACAGCAATAAAGTAGGACCAGGTAGAAAATGTTTTCTTAGCATAAACCTGTGGGGTTATTTCGTAAGAAATAGCTGTGTCTGTCTTAAAAAGGAAAAAACCATACTAACCGCTTAGTAATGTATAGGTGGACTCCTTAATTAGATTTTACAATTAAAAATGCAACCTATCAAGATCCTCCACCCATAAGAAAGCTTTTAAGCTTTTTACTTTAGATTAAAGGAATTAACTTTGTTACCTTGAGAGATCAAATTATTCTGGGTGCTTCTGGGAGGGAAAGATGATTTAAGATTTTTAGAGACAGCACAGTAGGGAACCATATTCTGACTCAATGAGCCACCACAAGTTAATCGGTACTTTTCACTCTGTATTGTTTTCTCTTGCCTTTGCAAATCTCATGCTGTTCTTGAAATGTTAGGGAATTGAAAGAACCAATTGGCTGTCAGTACTTGGAAAAAAGATAGCATTTCACAGTGAGAGAAATGTATATATACTTCTTTTAAAACTTTTTATATTCTTCTTTTAAAACTTTTTTTATTTAGCTGTTGGGACCCCCAGGAAAAAAAAATGCTCCTTGTGGAAACAAATGTCTTCCTATCCCCCACAGAGAAAATTATTAAGAACAAATTTACTCATAAAGTAATAAAATAAATAAAAAAAATTTGCCATGAACAAAAAGTGCTATTAATTTTAACTAGCTTCTGGCACAAAGCTGAAATAAAGCATTCTTAATGCTTAAGAATGGCTTAAGACCTGAGACTTTTGCTCCTACTTTCAAAGGCTCCGAAAATACAGTAAGAACAATTACAGCTCCAGATATGTATTCTGGATACATCCAGCTGTATGGAGGTGCTTACTATTATGAGTTTTGGCTCATTCGTTTCTCCATTCCTTCTTGCTTTCCACACTAGTCTTCCTCTACCCCCAGGTTCATATTGACACAAAAGAGACAGTTCTCATAGTAGTTTTACACATACTTAGAATAAAAAGAAAAGGGGCGGGGAAATTCAGAGGAGCCTATTTCCTGTGGCATCTAGTCACATTTTGTAAATTTGGTAAGAGCTGTGAAGTACTTGAACCCATATCCAAACTCCAATCTGTAATCAAGTAAATCATTATCTGAAGAATTTAAGCGTAGGGAGGGAGGGGGAGAATAACTGATTTAAGATATATCCATGTATTTTCTGGGAAAATATGGATAGACAATGAAAATGGTTAGTGATGTATGTTTTTCTTACTTGTATTTCAGTAGGAGTATGTGCAAAGGCAGAACAGCAAGAATTCCAGTATTGTTGGTATCGTTTTCAGGAGACTGAGACTGGCTGAACAAGTATAAAATAGCTTTCAAACAGTTCAACAAGTTTATGTACAGTCTTTAGCTGTGTGCTATTGGTAAAATGGTTGACTCTCCCCCCCCCCCCGCCCCACCTGGCCCTAACTGCATGGCATTGACTTTTGGATGCACTAAAGAGATTGAACAAAGAGAGTCATTATGTTAATCTCCCCACGGTAGGAGTACAAACAGCTCAATTCCTGAAACCTAACTGAGGCAAGAGTAAATAAATCAAAACAGTCGAACAAATGTTTGATTCCAGACCATGTGCCCAGGGAACTATCTACCGGTGGTAGAAGTACTTGTGGTTTATATAAAGGAAATCAGATATGCCCGAGTCTTGACTAATCAAAGAATATAAGAATAAAAATCGCTACCTGAAATTCAGGAGGTAGTGATGGCTAAGGCATATGTTTCTTATCAAGCAAAATTTTGAGGGGCTTGACATAGAATTGTATAGCCTGTCATTAAGATGATGAGGTATGGTAAGCGTTCATTAAAATTTGCACCCTAATGTATGCTACAGTTTCTTCAGTAATTTCCTAGGTCAGTAACTGTTGTTACAGTAACTGTAATACAAGTAACTGTTTCAGCAGACTGTAAGCTTAAGTTCCTAGGGAATAAAGAGGGACTTGTAAAAAACAGACACACTCCCCCCTCCCTCCCAAAAAGAAAAAAAAAATCCTGTGAGATTTCAGACATCATAATTTTATTTTTGTTTGATTTGGTACCATCACTTTGATTTTGAAATTAATCTGGTAATGCATTCATAGGACTTTTTCTGATTCTTTTTTAATTGTTGCCAATTGTTGTTCTTTTTTTTTTTTTAATGTTTCTGTTTGTGAAAATGATGTTAACGCACCATACTTGGAAGAATTAGGAAACCTGAGGCCTCAACTCTGATCTCAATGCAGTAGGATCACCGCATGAATGATCTCTTAGAGACTTATAAAACTAAGGTTCCAGACTGGATTCAGTGCTTTAGATTTCTTGGTGGTGGTGTGTACGAGTGTTGGTTTTGTGGTTTTTTTGTTTTGTTTTGTTTTGTCAGTGCAGAGGGAGAGTTTTGCTGTAAATATGCAACCTGGAACAACTGCTGATAGGAGTGATGTGACTGATTTCCCCACCTGCTTTGCTGCAGATGCACTCCCAGTGATCTGGATGCTGCTGCATAAGCAATTAGAGGAGACCTCAGTGCCGCAACCCAGGGACAGCTTGGGGCCAGCACTCAAGTTCACATTTTTAATGACACATCTGTCACTACCTCCTCAGAGCTGCTTTCCTACTACTAATGTGGTAGGAAGGATGCTAAGATTTGTGATTGCTGTTGCTGAATAGAATGAAATTATGCAAGTTTTATGAGGGGGTAGAAACGATATATGTGTGTGTGAGTATATTTTTATAAAACTGTGCTAGGTTCTGCTGGTTTTTCTCCTTTGAAAATCTGCACTACTTTCACTGATGTCACTCTTCTTTCTATAGTTTTCCTGAGATAACAATTTTAACCTCCAAAGGCTTGATTATCACTTAATACCATCCTGACCGTTGACAGGAATTTCTTCAGGAAAAGAGCTTTTCTGAAATGTAAGGATTTTAGTCTGCTACTACCCCTTATGAAATGCAGAAGATTATTATACATTTATGTAGTATATGTCAAGGTATACAGACCACATAGAGATGTGTTCTCTCTCTGAAGAGCTTGAAGTCCAAAGACTTTGTTATGCTGATGAAAACCAGGGACATACATCGTTTTAGCTGCTATTCAGCAAATAAATTTTACAGGGTATCATTTAAAGAAAGACGACTACAGGAATTAAAATGGGGGCATCTCAGCTGCATTCAAGATATGCTGTAGGGTTGTTTTCTTCTGTCATTAGAAATCCCAAAATGTCAGAAGTCTTTTGCCTGGATACATATCTGCTTGTTACCATCAAACTGTGTATTAATCTTCCTGTTGATAAAAATAAACACACTTTTTGTAGTCTCCTCCTGCAAGACAGATTATTACAGAACTTCTGGCTATGCCAGTGAGGGAAAAGTGCAAATGCTGTGACTTCTCCTCATGCTTTGTGTTTGCAAAAGAAGAGGACAGCTTCAATCACTTTAAAAAAAGTCATTGTTTTATTCACATTCTGTTTCCCAGAAAATGCAGTTAACTGTTTACTAGAAACAAAGAAGTGTATTTAGTGATATGCCCATCTTATTGCGTAGTCAAAACTTTTTTTCTTAGGAAATTGGGCTCAATTTGTGTTTGTTCAGCTCTTTGCAACTAGAATGCACAGTGTGTTGGTATTTTAAGTACAGCCACAGTGTAGCTATTGCTTCTTGCTAATCCAAGATGAATATCATAGGCTCTGTGCTGTATCTGTGCTGTAGATGCCAGAACACCTCTGAGTGGAAGGATTTGCACATTTTATGTTTCTCCTATGAATCTAAAGAAGATGCTTGAAGTCCAGCTTCTCAAGTTAGTCCTCTGCATTTCTAGGTCTTGCTTTTGCTGAGATAGACATCTAAGTGTGGTCGGTTAACCTTGGCTGCCTGCCAGGTACCCACCAAGCCATGCTCTCACTCTCCATCCTCAGAAGGCAGGAGGAGAAAATAATATTAAAAATATTTGGGGTTGAGGTAAGGACTAGAAGATCACTCACCAATTACTGTCATGGGCAAAACAGACTTGGGAAAATTAATTTAATTTACTACCAATTAAAAATACAGTAGGATAGTGAGAAACAAAACTAAAACCAGGCTTCTTCCCAGGCTTTACTTCACTCCTTTGTTCCTGACTCTTCTGACTCCTCCTTCCCCAACCCCAAGCAGCGCACGTGGGATGGGGAATGGGGGTTGTGGTGCATTCATAACACTTTGTCTGTTTGTCCTTTCTCACGCTTTTCCCCTCCTCCAACATGGATCCTTCCCATGGGCTGCAGTTCTTCAAGAACTGCTCCAGCATGGGTCCTTTTTCACTGGGTGCAGTCCTTCAGGAACAGACTGCTCTGGCATGGGTCCCCCACAGGCTGCAGTTCCTGACAGAAAGCCTGCTCCTGCATGGGCTCCTCTCCACCAGCTGCAGTTCCTGCCAAGAGCCTGCTCCTGTGTGGGGTCTCCAGGGGCTGCATCTTCCTTGGGGGCATATCTACCTGCTCTGGCATGGGATCCTCCGTGGGCTGCAGGGTGGATATCTGCTCCACTGTGGTCCTCCATGGGCTGCAGGGGAAACACTGCCTGGAGCACCTCTTCCATCTCCTTCTTCACTGACCTCGGTGTCTGCAGGGCTGTTTCTCTCACTTTTCATATTCCTCTCTCTTACAACTCCTGTGCAGCATTTTTTACTCTTTCTTCAATATGTTATCACAGAGGTGCTACCAGTGTCACTGATGGGCTCAGCTTCAGCCAGTTGTCCAATTTGGAACCAGCTGGAACTGGCTCAGTCCAACATGGGGGCAGCTCCTGGTGTCTTCTCACAGAAGCCACCCCTGCAGCCCCCCACTACCAAAGCCTTGCCACATAAACTCAATACCCCAAGTTTCTTTGAAAATAGTACAGTTAGTTATATTTCTGCAGACAGATTTTGTCCCTTCCCATCAGCATCAAACTGTTATGCTTTGTCATTGCTATGACAAGACAGGATGGGTTTAGGTCTCCGCAGAGTTGTAAGAAGACAGGTTGTTGCCAGAAACAGTTTCTTCCTTTGAGTAGGACAAAATTTCAAATCGAGCATAAAAAGCAAAGGAATAACAAGTAGATAACAAAGTGGATAGACAGATTTTAAGGAAGCTGTTTTCCTTGTCTTTTTCACACTGAGGTAAGAAGCTTTCTATTGAAAAGGGATTTGTTGTGGAATGAAAGACCCTAAAAAGTAATACTGTGGTTGTGTGTTGCCTTCTGCTTCATTTGTTTTCTTGGATTTCAGGGGTGGGTTGTTTCTTATTGGCAAGGCATTTTCTGTGCCGTTGAATTGTTGATAAGGAAGAATAAGATTGCTTATGCATTAGAGTGGCCAATACATTTTTTGCACTGTTTTGTTGAGGCTTTGCATTACTTAAAGGAGTGTTTGACAGATAGGAATGACATCTAATTACTTAGACACAGTTGTTGTCTTGAGTGGGAAACTCACTGAGTGCTTCCTTCCTGCTGCAATTCTTCTTTGTGAAGAAGAAGCCCACGTTCTGCTGAAAAAATAATCTATCCATTCTTTTGAGTCTGAAAAAAGCCAATGAAATGAACTGGTTTTGCTCCAGTAGTCTTATATCCTTTGAATAACATTTATTTTCAAACTGTCATTCATACCAGAAGAAAATGTATTGAATCAAATTTTTCTCACAAGAAAGCTTACATTTTCATTTCTAGAGTTTAAATAAATGATGCTACAGATTTTAGGCCTGTACATGTCTGCAAGCTATAATGTCAGGAGAATTGCAAATGCCAGAGGTGATTTTGATGCTGTTTCTCCACGAGCTTTTAAATCACAGTAGTGCTTAAATACAGTCCTTGAAGTTTTAAGTTTGATTGAAGCCAAACTGATTCCTAAGACAACTTGATTTGCAGTCTGCTTGAGAACAAGGTATAAAAAGATCACATTTAGGCAGAGGATTTTTTAGTTCCATTATAAGAGACAAAGATTTTATTAATAGTTCGGTAGCAACAGTACACATAACGGCACAATCTTTGGGAATGGAACCATTGCAAGTAATTGATCTGCACAGGCACACTTTTTTTATAAGCTGCAATATAATTTCATTTTAGTATGGGGAGTACGCTTGTATTGTTTTGATTTTAACAGGAGCGTTCTCTAGAAGGTTTCTTCTTGCCTGCGATGGCTTGCTAGACCTTTTTAGAAACTGATCTGTCAGGAATCAACTTTGCACTGTACTAATCAACCATTATTAAATGTGATTCAGAAAAACACTGTGAATGATCTTGAAGAAATCATAGCTGAGTAACAAGAATAACACAACCCCTTGAGAACTTCATAGCAAAGTACGTTCACTAATTGTCATTGTTGGCTGTTGAAAAAGTCTGAGAATAAACAGAGTGATAAGAGTTAGAATAAGAAAGATGAAGGAACAGATAGTCCTTTTTTTTTTTTCTACACGTTAATGGCAGATTTGTCAACATTTCTCAGTTTACATATTCTGAATAGCCACTATTTATGAAAAACATAAAATGATTCCATGCCTCTTTCCAAAGTTAAAAAAATTAGTGAAATTGTTCACACAAATCGTTGAGCTGAGTGAAGAAATAAAGTGTGTCTATGTATCTGGTTTCATCAGTGACATACACAGGAATGAGCTGAAAAGTTATTTCTGTAATGGAAAATGGTAAAGTTTTTATATATTGTTTTTACCTAATCTGGTATGCATATGTATGCACTTATATATAGTATGTAATATGTAGAAATATTATGGTATTTAACCCAGCAAATAAGTATGAGAAAAAAATTGCCCAGTAAAACATTTTTAGTGGCCAAGTGGAGGTTACATGAGCAGAAATAGGAACTGGGAAGGAGTGGAAGACAGAGCAAACATAGGGAGAGTTGCATAACTCACTTCTGTAACTCCTATGACATTTTATATTAACTGAGGATCTTGAAGCACTTTTATAATTCCAAACTTTTTTTTTCCTTTCCATTCAAGTGCATATTATTTCCATTTCTATGAATTTCTTTCCAAAGAGTTCTTTCCTTTGTGGTTTTTCACTTGTTTTTCTGTTTGTCCTCTTTAGCGTATATCCCAGTTTCATCCTCCCTCTGTATTTTGCTGATCTGAAACACATAGCGCCTGAATAAAACTGTGCTGCTAGCCCACAGCTCCATGTGCTAACTGCTGAGCTCAGAGAAACATATTCAAGGTTTTGAGTCCAACTTGCTCAGAGCAGAAACTTTTATTTACAACTGTTTATCTACATCAAAGAGAGGGGGCAGGGAATCAAGCCAGGGGAAGAGTAGCTGGCGTATTTATTTTAATCTTAAAATGTGAATCCAGTTTCTCCTTGATTTACTCTGACCTTGCTAAAGAAATTATGAAACCACAAAAGACCATTGGTTTCTAACTCAGGCATGAGTCCTACTCAATATTGTTTTGGAGCAGAAGTTGGCTTTGAAGATACTACTGCTGATCTGACAAATGTTAGTGTTCTAAACAAGGTGGGTGAGATATGTGAAACAGCCAGAGTGCTGGTATGTCTGTGCACACTGAAAGCCAGGATACAAGCACCACTTCACTAGTTTATCAGTTCTGCACTTGGTTTTTCTGCATGTGTGAATTTTAATGCTGATTCCTGGCTCAGGGCTAATCAGAGCAACAAGCATTAAAATCCCACAGATGAGAATGCAAATGGCAAGAGATGGCAGCAACTTCAACTGATCCTGTTACAATCCTGGTCACCTTGCTTGCAAGAGCTTTTACTCTGAGGGACTCAAGTTTGAGCTCTTCCTTACAGCATTTGTCATCAACTTGGAAAGATGAACATCTCCTATGTATTGGATGGCTCTTTCTGATCTTTTACCCAAGTCTTTTATTGTGGGTACAGCACAGCCTACCCTGCCCTGTTACTCCTCTTGGGTATCAGCCCCAGGGAAGAGCCACCACCATCCCTTTTTCTTCTTCAGACTTCCAGGTGTAGCGGATCGTGCTTGTCCGATGTCAAGGGCTCTGTACCCCAGGCAGTCCCCTGCTGTGTGGGGTTATCATGAACGCTTTCTGTGTCCTTGGTCTCCCTTCCTCTCTCTTTTAACTGGGATAGAGGATAAGTAAGTTGGTAAAAATTCACTGAATCACATTTTTATGTTGACCTTGTATTAAACTCAAAGTTCTGTGTAGTTTTTGGCAGACAGTCATGTGGAGCTTGACATCTTTTTTAGCCAAGTTTTCACCGAATTCTTTGGGAACCCATTAGACCTGAAACTCAGAGGTTTAAACTACAGCAATCATAAGTTTGAGAAGCGTTGAATCTCTGCACGGTCACTGCATTTTATGCAGCTCCAAGTTTCAGCAGTTGGATTCAGTTTTGTATATCATCAAAGAAAGGGTTGGCCAAATTTACAGCAAATGCAAGCCAGTACAGTTCTGTAGACAAGAAGTTTATACTGATTTATTCTAACTTAACAACAGGACTGAGTGTTGTTTATGGGGTATCAATGGACACAAAACACTTTATGAAAACATTGTTCAAGCTATTAGAATATAAGAGTTTAGTTCAGGCATCGGTATAAACAGAGGCTCTCCACTGAGGTCTTTTGCAAGATGTTCTACAGAAAATGGTGTATGAGAAGGTGGGGGGGGGGGGGGGAGTAAATCTAGAAATATGTGAAAAAAATACTGTAAGAATGAAGTCTGTTGCCTACAATGGAATTTATCCCAGTGCAGACAGCTCAATGCTCAAGTAGTATTTAAACTCCAATTTGAGGTCTCACAAGGAAACTAAGAATGCCTCTTGCTGAATCTCTGCCTTGCTGTTAATTCCTTCCATCAGAGATGAGAAGTGTTGTAGGTTATTAATCATCTTAATCACATTAATCATATTAATAAATATACAAACCTGGACAATTTAAAAAGAAATAATGCAATATCAGTTTAAAAAAAATCTAATAAAACCTCATTTATAAAAGGAGGATGAACTGAGAAGGGAGCTGGATTTAAAAAAAAAAAAAAAAAGATTATTATGCTTTGTGATCTGGTCTTGAAGTATAAATTGGAATTCTGTTAGCAGAAGCATAGTAGGTGTATGAAGGCTTTCCTTGAAGAAAAATCTATATTGGAGATTTTAATTAGTAGATGCTTGAAATGAAGTAAGTTGTTTATTTGTAAGACAGGGCATGGTCATGCTATTAGAAGTGCAGGCTACAGTATTGCCCTCTGTATCCACATGGACTGGTGATTTGAGAAAAGAATGTTTGCCTTCTATCTCTGCAGCAGGTGGGAGAAGATAGAACATACACCACTGCTCTCTTTGACTGTGTGAAGCAGATGCTTAGCTGTATTTGCCTTTTTCTTTCCATTTAGATGATTGTTGTTATTTTCAACTTGAATAAAATAATATATTTTTCCAGTTTACTTTTATATATATCAGAAGGGATTTGGAGTAAGTCTGATATGAACCAGAAATATTGGAGCGGACAGGACATCTTCCTCCTTAAAAATCTTGTAACTTAGAAAACAAACCCTACGTTGACATGCAGGCAGCTGGAAAGAAGGATTTGGACTATTTTCTGCCACACATGTGCAATCTACCAATCCAATAGAGAAATTTGTATTAGGAATATTTTATTTCACTATATTTTTCTGAAGACATAGTGAATATTTTTCTGAATTGATGAACAAACATACATGTTGATTGGCCTTAAATTTTATGATACGAGAAAAAAATGTCCGCATTTTACAGTTCCTAAAACTCCATTAGCAATTTAGCTAGTCTTTAATAATTCTTCATTCTTTAAAAAATAAAAAATAAAAATTCTTAAAAACAGACTTTAAAAACAACTCTTTATTAAAAGTGGACATTAATTCTTTACCTTACCTGTTGAAGCTGTAGTCTTTGTCCTATGTGGAGTCTGAGAACTCCTTGAAGTGCTATATGGTTTCTTTAGTAAATATGAATGAAAGCATACAATTTCATGTGGATTTTCTTTCTGCATGCTTTGCTTTAAGTCTCAGTTTAAATTCAACCAATAAAGTATAAAACATAAAGGTAGAAGATTAATTCTGGTACTTGATTTAATTAAAAGTAGAGTCTTTGCTTGTTGATATATTTTTATGCTAGGTTTTGATTTGTATGATGGTGTAGTGTGATTTAACTAGTTTTTAACTGGACAAAAATTAGACATATTATAGATATGAAAACTCGGCAAGTAACATCTCTTTTATGGGTGGCTTATATAATCAGCTTCACAGAGGGCAGTAGTTCAGACATCACAGATCTCTGGGGACAAAGAATAAAACTACCTTAACAGCATCTTCGCTAGCAGATCAGATGTATAGATCCACTGACCTACCAGCTATTAGAGAATTGCGTATAGAAGGCAACTCATTGGCACTCTGAAGTCATCTGTTCGCCTTTTTTCTAAGTTGCTTTGCATCCCTGAAAATGGACCATATGAGAATTGATGGGTTTATGCTAAATGAGAATTCTTCTAATCTTGCGAGGGGTGTATAAACTTGCTTTAAGCTGATTTATGCTGGCAATATGCTCAAAACAGATGGAGTACATCAGTGCCTTGATATAAAGTCTCTTAATGAACATTGCCAAGCAAAGAACCCCCGATACAAAATGCTGCAGATACTGTAGTTACACAAACCAGAACACTAAGTGGATCACATCTGTAGAGTGAGGCAGACTTTTATCTCCTTTATTCTCTTTCCAACTGTTGCAAAAACCGGACATAAGGTTTATTTTTCCCACGTGCTTTGTTGTGGAAACAATGCTTCTGCAAGGGTATCATCATTAGTTCACCTAACTTAGAGGGATCTAAGAAAGACTGTCACTTTGGATTTTTCTAGATTAATCGGATTGGCCTGTCTGCAGTTAGGAAGCGCGAGATAAGATCAGTTGCAGAGCTGTCACTTTCTGATTTTATTTTTTTGTTTAATATGGTTACTCCAGTGCATATGTATAACCTATCAGGTAATCTAAATAGACACGCATTCCATTATATATACAGGCAACTAATCATTTGAAGCACTTAAATTTTATGTTTAATTTCAGAAGTAAGCTGCTTTATTTCCTATGATAAGACAATAGGGATATATTTGTTAATATGATTTTTTTTAAGTAGTTTTCTTATCAAGATGCAGGCAAAAAAATTATTAAAAATGCTGGCTTAATAGTACAACATGATTAGTTATCGTGACATTAGATTAGTGTTAGGTGTCCTCTAAAAAGAGAAGTCAATTTAGTGTCTAAACATGCTTCAGCAGATGTATTACAGTTGGAATAATGTGCTCATTCTTATGCTATTTCATCTTAAGCTATTTGTGTGCAGTCTTTGAGCTTCCAAACCAATATTGCAAATCAAATTATCATTTGTGATGTTGATCATTAGCTACAAATTATTAGATTTAAAATGGGGGGGGGGAGGGAAGGGGAAGAAATCACAGGACAATATTGGTTTTTAGATGTTTTTTCTATGCTATTCTTGCACAGGCTGTTCCATTGCATTGCTCTGTTCCTAACTAGTCTTGTTTCACCCTCACACTTTTTAGATGATTGTATGCATATATTAGTAAGTTTGTGTATTGCAAGGACACATGCTTTTAGAGTGTCCTGGAATCTAGAAGCTAAAACTGAAGTTGTTACAGTGAATGTTTTTTGTAAAAAATAAAACAATTACAGCATTGATCTTTTGGGGGCTTTTTTTTTTTTTTGGCATGTCCCCCCCAAGAAGGATTAGTGTAAGATGTTGATGACATTGCTTTTTTCTGTAATACAATAGCCTGTTGTTCGCATGTAGAAGAGATGCCCATTAATGACAAGTGGTATATTTGTTTTCCCACCAAGGCTGACACACAGTTTCAAAGGTCAAACACTGTCTGATACTGCATTTACTGGCTTAAACTTTTCTTTTCCCACAGTGGATGAATTTGTATGAGAACTGCCCCAGCTGCTTTTCCATTAGCTGGAATGTGTCTCTAGCAGTTCTCCAGCTTCTTTGCTTCACTCAAAGCTGAACACAGCACAAGTTAGAAGCTAATTAGTCCGTCCTGATAAATAAAGCAGTGCTTTATGGGAGAGTAGGGCAGACCTGGGTAAGCATAAGCAAATGCCTCGGGTTATGAGTTGATTTTTCAAAGGGCTCAATAGTGTTTTGATCCTCACTTTGATTAACAGGTGAAAATGCAAAATAAGAGCAAGCTGGGGAGTAGCGAGTGAGAAATTTTTTTTTCCGTCTTACATTATGTTAAATATTTCCATAATCCACAAATGTTTCCAGCACATGCTTCAATTCAAGAACTTTGAAGAAGAGAATGTCACATGGGAGCGGCTGGGGGATGCTTACTTACACCGAGAACCAAACTTTGTGCTGCCTTTTGGAGTCATTGACTCCACAGCATGCATGGGTTGCTGAAAGGAGATTTCTGTCCCTTTCCCTGTTCCCCTCATTAAGCAGCAGGCACCGGTTCTGGCTAAGCACTTTGTACGTCAGTCACATAGGGCCTTTTCCCTTAGCTGTGGCAGGCAGTAAGATAATGTCCTCTTGTATTCAGGCAAGACCAAACTCGGTGAGGCATAAAATCAGTTATTTCCAACCAGCTTACTTTTGATTGAAGGAACAGCTTCCAGTCTCACAGCAAGAGAACTAACTTGTCACTCACTGAAGCAATTTACCTGTTCCAAAAGGAACAGCAATTGTTTCAAAGAATGAAAGCAGCCTCTGTCAAAAACGGAAGCTACCAAAACTGTATAGGATTACTTTAAATTAACATTGCTTACGAAGAATCACCCTTACTATTTGTTTTGAAGCTAGCATTGTTTAAAATCTTTGTTAAGAAAGCATTTCGTTAACAACATATAGGGGAAAATGTGGCATTTAACTAAAAAAAAAAAAAAAAGCTTTATCATTTGTTATAAATGTATTCCAGAAATTCCAGAATTACTTCAGAGTAAGATTTCGAGCAGCTAATGTCATATCAGTGTGTTCCTTTTTGCTTTTGAACAGTTCTTCGGTCAGGGAGGTGAAATTATAGTGCTTTTAAGAAAATTAATTATTTTTAGTCTATTTTTTACTGCATATCTTTTCTCCAATGAAATGGTGTGTCACTGACCCCCTTTTATAATATTGTTCCTGGTGTTAGCTCAAGTGCAATAATTGCTTTTTCTTGCAGGCTGAGTGAGGCATCGACCTGTGAAGTATGAGTTAAAGTTCAAATTATGCAGCCTTTGTTCTTTGCTTTAGGCTACCTGCTCTGAATATATAACACAACCAGTAAGACATCAAATAAGATGTCTTTAAAATGTATTTTTCAATTCTGAGGGTAGATCAGTATCTGGGCAGGAGACAAGTGCAGTATGTTTTTCTTTAAATAAACACAAGAACTTTACAATAAGTGTTAGTATTGTATCCTGTTTTATAACCTATTCCTTCCCTTCTCCATTTTTTAACAGATTAGCCTCAGTGCTAAACTGTACTATGTGCAGTTAGAGGTTTTTGTTATAAAAAATATTGTAGCAAAACCCCCTTTAAAGCATCAGTTGATTTATCTGTATACACTATGTGAAGTTCTTTATGGTCAATGGGTTAAGATATTACATGATAAAAAGTAAGACTGTCACAGGTATAAGAATGAACTATCACATGAAGAGGTCAGCATTATGTCTATTGCTACTCTTCCATCTTTATGAGTTATATGCTTGCCATCATAGTCAAGCGCCAGATCTTAA
Source organism: Ciconia boyciana (assembly GCF_034638445.1). Taxonomy (NCBI): domain Eukaryota; kingdom Metazoa; phylum Chordata; class Aves; order Ciconiiformes; family Ciconiidae; genus Ciconia; species Ciconia boyciana. The sequence continues at coordinate 10,080,694 of NC_132939.1, forward strand.
ATGCATAGCTGCGACTGGATGTTAGAAAAGGGCCAGGAAGAGGGAAGATACTATTTGTATTTTGGCAATTAATTGCAGCCGCCATGAACAGTTTATTAATGTGGGTAGCCTGTCATGTCTTTCCTTCTCCCATTTCCAGTAGATCAGCCAGGCTATTTATTGGAATATTGGAAGAGTGAAGTTCTATTTAAAACACCATAAAATAATCAGATTAAATATTCAATAGCATCTTGATTTCCCTATACAGCAAAACATTGCCATCTATGGCATATTGATACAACCCACATGTAATCAGATTTGTAGAGTAACATCCTATTCCTCTGAGGCCGAAACTGGCCGCTCTGAAGGCGAGACGGCTGCAACCACTTCCACTCTTGTTAATATGCAAATACTGTCCCTATGGAGTTGTTATTCTGGTCCATTCTTAGCTCCAAGCTTTCCCTGTGCCACTGAGTGAAGATACTATTTCTATACTGTCCAAAGCCTGTCTATCGGTGAATTCATCTGTGTCTAGGTAGAAATCTCCACTGCTGTTGAGGATCCTGGGAAATAGAAGGCAAGACTAAAACCCTTTAACGAAAATTAAGTGACCAAGCAATGCAATACAGCCCTGTCTCTGTGAGATTGCCAACTTGTGCCAGCTTTGGTCAACATTATTCTTTGCTTAGAGGTTCTGCAATTAGATCAGATTTTCTAAAACACTTTAGTCTTGTGCATATATAAGAAAGAAAGGAGAGAAAACATTTTTAGGTGGTGCTGGTGTGTTGTTATAGTAACTTCAAAAGTCTAGGGATCTGAGGCAAAACACTTTAAACAGTTGGCCTCTTGCAATTTCCCAATAGCCAAATGTTCCCATTGTGTTATTTCTACACTGCTATCTCCTTTGTTAGTGATTTAGCGATCTCTGTTAGCAAATTCTCTATGCTTATGCATACATACTGAAGGTAAATTATAAATGGCTGTACTGGTTGGGCCAAAGATCCATCTCGTCCAGTGTCTTTTATCCAGTGAAATCCAAAAGTGGGAGGCTAGGGAAGAATGTAAATACTGGTGATACTTCGCCTAAGTCCTCTCCTTGTCTCCCAACCACTTGTGTCTCAGAGCCTTCCTCATCCAGAAATGGTTTCTATGTATTATGTCATCTTCATTGGATTCTGTTCCAGGAACTTGGTCATTACTCTCTGAGCCTGTTAACTTTTAATATCTAATATTAGATGACTAAGAGTTAAATCAGAGTAGAGGTTAGAACTGGGGACACTGATGAAGTAATGTAGTTCTGTTCTTGTTTCAACCATTATCTCACTATGAGACTTTGGAAAATCATGTAATCTCTCTAAAGATTTAGAAACCTTACTTGTAAAATGTGAATAGTACTTACAAATCTTGAAAGCTTTTTCTCGCTCCGTACCATGAGCAGATAAAATATTATAATTTACCATCCTCATCAGTGTCCTCTATATCAAAGAAGCTCTGTGAGAGAAGCATAAACATAAAAGGAGAAAATTTATTCCATTTAGACAAGTTGCTGAGAAACTTGATACAAGAAAGACTCTTGTGATATGGTATGCTTTCTCTCAAACTCCATATTATAAGTACCTAAATAATGTTTCTACCTGCACATTTACGTCAGGTGTAGCATAAGGCAAAATTATCATTTTTGTACCCTTGTCATGAAGAATCTATACTTTTGTGAAACTGGTTCTTCTCACTAAGTCTGGAAAATTTACTCCATCTTGGAGCATAGATTTTGAGCTATGAACAACAAATATTTAAAAGCTGTTTTCTGCTAATAACAGTATTTCACAGAATAATGCAAAAAAACCCAGAAGCCTTTTGAGAAGGCTGAAATTAGCCCTATCCTATAGACTGCCTACTCTGCAAAAGCTCTATAGCAATCATGGCTATTAAGTGAGGCATCTATAGGAAGTAGTCTGAATACAACCCACAGTGACTGACACAGAAGGCAGGCAGAAGAGGCAGATATTGAAAATACTGCTCAGCATGATCCAAAGGCAACTATCTAAAGGCAGCAGGATTTTTTACATACGCCTTCTTCAGCATGCGAAGAGCTGTCTCTGTAAGTGGTCTCTTAAACTAATGGGGCTGAACAGCTTCATTCTTGAGTCATGCTTCTGCCTTGTTCAGGCTCTGAAACCCCAGCATTTTTTGTTTATCTATCCTGAGTAACTTTATTAGTCTCATAATGAGTTTTTAAACTAGTATTTATATAGCATACAGTGGTAGTTACCACTTTCTCTTAAAAGTACTCACTGCTGTGGTGACAATGTATGTTTTCTGCTGTCCCTCCCTTCTCTTTGAGTACAGACATTGGACATAAGGATATCACTTTTTCACAGTGAGTATAGTAAAGCAGTGAAATGGCTTTCCAATGTGGTTGCCAACCCTAGGGCTTTTCAAGATCCAAGAGGATAAAGTCCTGAGTAGCCTGATCTGATCTTCTAGCTGAGCTTATTTTGTGAGACCTCCTGAGGTCCTTTCCAACCTGAATTATCCTACGATCCTATTTCACTTGGACAATAGAGACAACTGGATGCATACCTTTCACATCTTGAATAGCTCTCTACTCTTCAAGCTGCTGCATTTAAAACAGAGTCAACAGATTTTTCTCTGGCAATGTTTTTAGTAAAAGAGTGACCCTGTTCTTACTTAATGAAAAGAAGGTCTAAGGTAACCAGATTTAGGAAGGATTTCCAGGATGCAATCCCAGAGTGACAGAGAGGCCTCTACCATCACCAAGTAAAGTGTCCGAAGAGAGTCAGGATTTCAGAAATGCTCTTTTCCTGTGTATTTTCCTTCTTGGTAAGACTACACGCCTCCTTGCTCAGTGTACTGAAGTTAGGAAAATTTCCACTCAGCATGTTAGTTTTGGTGGATCCATTTCTGAAGGCTTACAGAAAGTTTTTTGGAGTATGGTTGGAAAAATTTTTCATTTCTCCTACTGTACTGGATGCTGCTCTCTGAGCAGCCAAATTACTGTTAATGGATTGTTTAAATGTTTCTAATCTGTTTTGAGTCAAAACCAAAACAGATGAGCATGGAATACCTTAAGTGGCAATTTAAAATAACCTGGCTGTCTTCAGTGTAATCTCTTGTGGTAGTTTAACTGCTGGGAGGTTGGTGGGGACTAACATCTTAATTTGCTAGGGCTGTCTCCAAAATAGCTGTTCAGCTGTCCTGTGATGGGAGGACTAGGATTCAGACTTCCACCTTAGAGGATAAATATTGACAGTACTGCAGTCCTCACAGCTGCCATGGCCGAGTTGCTTTTCCTTTCTTTTTCACAGTTCCTGGCTACCTTCTTCCTTGTGTTCCTCTGCAAAAATGTGACTACTTCTGCCTCTGTTTGTTACCGGGCATTTGTGGAGGAGGTCATAACCAGGGCTGCCCCAGCCATCGCTACAGTTTTCTCTCTTAATTTCTGTACAGGCATTAAGACAATGTTGTCAATGAAGTTGTGAGAAATATTGAGAGTGAACTGAGATGTAGGCTTGCAGTTCAATATATTCGTAGAAACGCTTACGAGAGTTTGGAAACAATAGCTGAGCATATTTGCATAGATGAAAAAAAGCTAGTTTACATGCCTGCAGCTGGTTGCTTTATTACCTGCAAAGGCTTAGCCCTCTTCTTCCTAATAAGCATTGAAAACCCCTTGACATTATTTCTGTGTATTAATTCCTAAATATATTACAAAGGGGGGGTAAAAAATTAGCAAATATGATGTATAGGCATAAAAGACAGAATGCTCTACAAAGCTTTCCTAAGAAGCAGTGGGGGATGACTTTCAGATTGCACCTTTCTCCACGAGGTTGTTCTTTGTGTAGGGCATGTATTTAAGGAACATCTATTAGCATGTTTCTGCAGGGAAACGTATCCCGTCAGACAGCATGCTAACGAACAAGTTGCTAAATGTGAATTTGCATCTATTGTAACAAGGAAACAAGTCAGGTTTAAAAGCCTTTGAGATGGTTTTGCGTGTTTTAGTATAACACACTGCAAATGCTATTTCAAAATCATAATTGACTTTCCCTGACACAAGAACATTAACTGATTGATAATAAGTTTTCTAATACAATGTGTTTTCCTGGAGGCAGAACTAGCTAACCCAAAATCTCATCATTCTTGCACTGTTTTTTGCAGAGAACTATTTCAACAAAATATTACTGACTGAAGGGAGGAGAAACCAGAGTGATCTGTCTTCTAGAATAATGCTGGAATAAATATTCTGAAATATTAGTTGTTAAATGTAGAATGAATTCATCTGAATAAGTAAAGCAAACTCTGTGATCATGATACTTGCCATCTCTGAAAAAGTCTATGGGGGAAAATCAGATGTTACAGGAATGTTTGAGGAGCTAAAATCAGTATTTACCAAGTCTTTGGGTTTTTTGGGTGGTTTTTTTACCACTTGAAAGTTGAATTTTCAAAACACTTATATACAAGAATAGTTACTGCTTTGTCTGTTTAAATAAGCATCTGTAGTTGTAAATATTGAATTCTTCAGCTCTTGCAGGTGGTTAACAGGAAAAAAAAGTGTTTTCATGACTTCTTGGAGGGGTTGTTTTTGTTTTGTGGTTTCGAGGATTTTGTTTCAATTTCACTATTTTCTGAATACCAGTTTATGCTCAGAAGTCCTTCTAGGCTGTGAAAAACTTCATTGTTTTAGAAGATATTAGAGGCGAGTGAACTCTTTTAAGACACAGAGTTCCAAATGTGGAACATAAAAATCAAAACTTCTCAGAAAGCATCCTGCTGCTTTTGAACTTTAAGTAGTAGTCATGTTCTAATCACTTTGACAACACTAAGAAAGATAGTTTGATAACTAAATTAAAAATTGCTAGATGCATAAGAGAATAACAGTGACATTAGAATCTCAAAAACTTTTAGTTCAAAAGCACTATTATATGATTTTGCAACTTATTTCAAGAAACACCCTTACAGCATTGGCTATTAGTGATTCTGAATCTAAGTTGACATTTATTTTATATAGATAAACTAGGCAATTTACCCTCTCCGCTCTTGTTTTATTGTTTGAATAGGTCACAATGTCCTAATTCTAAAACAGATAAACACTGTGGGGTTTTTTTTCCCTCCTTGATATCCTTCAGAGCATGACTTGCAATTCAGTGATGTCAAACATCATTTGTATATATTTATTTACTTCTTGTCACATTTTCATCTAGAGGATCCCAGCCAAGGAGGTAAGTTCTCTTGTAGTACGAACTCGACTTACAATGAAGAGAGCCTGTTTCCCAGGGCACTTTCACACGCAGTATCTGTCTCTGAATGTCTGTCCTCCTCCTTTATGTTCTTTCCTTTCACAGATGCATATTAGCAAAGAGAAGTTGTTGACTGCAAATTAATTGCTTTGCCTTTTCTTGCTGTTTTACCCCCTCCTAATAACTTGTTATGTAAAGTGGCCTATACAGCTAGTGTTAGTTTTGCATATCTCCAGTAGAATAGATCCCAAGCTCCTTAATCAAAACAGCTTCACTGACATTATGATCACCCTTTAAAAATTACATTTCTTGCATCAATTTGTATGTTATTGGTTAAAAAAAAAAAAAAAGAAAAAAAATCAGTCTCTGTTTCACAGCTTTTCAGCCCCAGCCCACTTTATACAGCTGTATTCTTTTGCAAATTAGAAAAATATAAAATGAGACAACATTTTCCTTTCAAAAATGCATTGTCATTTTCCTGACATCTTCATACTAACAGTATGTTTCAAGTTTTTTAGCATTTGTAAAGTTTGCTTCATGACAAATTTAGCTATTATATTCATCTGTGTAACAACACTTCAGAGCTAACATTTAAAAACTGAAAGCTAAAATGCAACTTTGTAGGCAGAAAGCTTGGATTTTTGTACATGTCAGCACAGCAGGCTGATTTTTTCCAAGCAAGCCTAGTTAGAATAGTGACTTGTCAACAGATCAAGTACATAGCTGAAATAAGCGTTCCTTGCTTTAAAACATCTGATCTGGATTAATTATCCATTAAAACACCAAATCAAATACAAAAGCTCCTGTTATTTTTGCCAGAGTCTGTGAAGAATGTAACATGATTTTTGCCCAGGAACAGCATAACCTCAAGCAGAAATACGTAAGCCAAAGAACTGGCGATGTGCTTTATTTCTTGAGTTTGCATTTTATAGCTAGGGAATAAACTCCTGAGGACCATGTTACCTCTAAGAGAAATATTCCAAGCTTCAAGCATGACTCTGAAGCTTGACATTTCTGTTGCTGTGTGATACTTTCCTGATCAAGAACTGCATGAGAAGAATACTTTGTATTTTATGGATGCTGTCATCCTGTGGAACTATAATGTAGTCAATTAATTAAAATTAAGTTTGGTACAGTTGTGCAAGTGTTCCTTTAAGAGAGTTTGCTCTCTAATGTGGCTGACATATCTGTCATTCTGCATTGTTTAAAAAAACAAAAACAAAAAAGAAACCAAACCAACGAAAAAACAAACCTAAAAAAACCCAACACTGCAATGACAATGAATGAAAATGTATGTACTGCTAGTCAGTCACCCAGTAAATGAGAAGCAAGCCTTTCAGTTATTCCATCAGACAGTAGCTTAACAGATACTTTAGTAGTGGGAGGTAAAGGTTACATGGGCAGCTGAATTCCAATTTACATTTTTAATAAAGGGCTGTGCTTATAAAGGCTGCTGGTTTGTGGTGTGGTTTGTTTTTTGTTTTGTTTTTTTTCTCAGAGCAATTGGCTTTTTGTCTGAATTATGTATGGCGAGGAACAAAGGAAAAATACTTGTCTCTCCTGGGGAGCATCCAGGTCTTCAAAGACTTGTACATGTGCCTAGCAATTTCATGTTAATAACATTACTTTAAAATGCAATTACTGACAATAAAATTAATCATGGGCCTAACTTTCAGGATCAGTGACTTTCACTTCAAATTGTTCTTAATGGGTTTTGGTGTGTGTTGAAATTGTCCCCAAACTGGCAGCTCCGGAGATTGCCCTCCTGTCTGTGTGTTTGGAGTTAATAGAGCTGGGTGACGCATTCCTACTTTCTGCACCAACTTGTTGCTGCATTTCAAAGGTGAGAGATGGTGGTCATTCTCACTGGAAGTGAATCAGGGCTAATGGAGTTATCCATTTATCCTTTAGAACAGATATTTCTTTTGTCAATTTTAATTGCTGTACGCTGTGATAGAAAAATCCCTTTTGGATAAGTAAGAATAGACATTTTAAACCTCAGCTAGCTCTGTCCTGGCTCTGCTGATATTGATATCAGTGGGAGTTTTATTACTGAATTGTAAAGCAAGACAAATGTTAAGTAAGTGCTTTGAAATTCACATTAAAGAGTAGTTATGTACATGACAACTATAGTCTTATTTTAAATATTGCTTAAACAGCCTTAGGGAAGTAAACTGACCAAAAGGAGATACCGGAACTGTACATGGAACTTGACATGGCTCCATTTAGTTGTTACATAAAAAGGTTACCAAGTTAAAAAAACAAAACAGAATAAATAAAATGTAAAACACTGCTTTTAGCAAGAGCTCCTGCAGATTCACAGTACATTATTCTGAATGTTGATTAAATTTCCATTTTTAAAAGACATAGTACACATGTTAAAATGAAGTTTGTCCATGAGGAAGATTTCATACTTTTCTTTATTCCTAGATGATGCGATTTTATAGCCTTCCTGTCAAATTTGAACTTACTCTTTTGTAAAAGAAGCAAGGCTTTTTTGAAGTACTTCTGCTGGAACAGCAGCAACATTTTCAAGCAATACACGAGACGGATATTTAATTAGTCATGCCTCAGAGCAGTGGACTTGTAAGGTTATTTTAGGTCACACATCTATGCAGGTAGAAAGCTCTCCCACTGTTGTTGTTGTTAGCATTTAATCTCTTTTCTGCTAACTTTTTGCTTTCTATGGATCTAAGGTTCTTTTTTATCTGAATCAACAAGAGCAATCTGTCTGTGGTGGCTAGGCCTTCGCTGGCTGCCAGGTGCCCACCCAGTTGCTCTCTCACCCGCCTCCTCAAGAGAACAGGGGAAGAAAACAAGATGAAGAAGCTTGTGGGTCAAAATAAGGACAGGGAGATAATTTACCAATTACTGTCATGGGCAAAACAGACTTGACTTGGGGAAATTAAATTATTTCTAATTAAAATAGATTTGTATGGTGAGAAGCAATGACAGATTAAAACAACAACTTCCCCCGGAGCAGCGCAGGGAGATGGGGAATGCGGTCAGTCCATGATGGTTCGTCTCTGCTGCTCCTTCTTCTTCACACTTTTCTCCTGCTGCAGCGTGGTCTCCTCCCTGGGCGCAGGGGAATCCCTGCTCGGGTGCCTGGAGCACCTCCTCCTCTCCATCTCCTCCGACCGTGGTGTCGCAGAGCCGTTTCTCACATTTTTTCCCTCACCCCTCAGTGCCCTTTCTTGAATATGTTTTCCCTGAGGCACCACCACCCACGGCTGAGGGGCTGGGCCGTGCCCTGTGGCGGGGCAGTTGGGACTGGCTGGAACCGGCCGTGTCTGGCACGGGGCAGCCATGGCCTCCCCTCACAGCGGCTGCCCCACAGCCCTCGCTGCCAGCGCCTGGGCACCTGTGCCTGGTACAGTGCTGTATTGTGTGGGCTGAGTGAAAAAACATGGTTGCAAACTCATCTAACTACTGGTAAGTTTTCACAGAAATGTGTGATCTCTTGCACCTCGTGTTCCTGGTGCTCTCCTGTGTTTAGAGGTACGTGCTAAAAAGTCTTGCATGAAATTGAAACCATTAGTTGAGTTCCACTCTAGAGGTTCAAAAAAAAAAAAAAAAAAAAAAAGTGTTCTACATATTTCTATAAATTTCTGGAATTTCATTTTTTAGGCCTTGTCCTAAAACTGCTAAAATTTATTTATTTCTTTTTCTATGAAACAGAGCAATCACTGTACTCTCAGTTTTCTGTCTGCAATGGTGCTGCTGGAAATAAGCAGTTGTGGAGTTGTGATCTTATGAACTTTGGAATTGCCATATTTTGGATTGAACCGATGATGCCTCTGTGTGCTTCACCTCTCCCTGCCTCTGACAGAAACTACATGGGGAGATCTGCATAAGCCTTGAGCCATCAGGGCCTATACCCTTGGGGGGGGGAGCAGCTCTTCCTTCATCTTAAAAAAACAACCAAACACCCCCCCCCCAAACAAACAAACAAAACCCAGAAACACCCCCCCTACTTAAATATGTATTCTTTTCCCCATACAAATTTTGGGAATTCTTAGCTTTCACATTCTGTGGCAAAAAAAATTCACTGTTGATTTTCACTTTCTATGAAAATGCATTTACTTTATTCAGTTTTAATTTATCAATTTCCTGTTTCATTTAAACGGGCAATCATAGGAAAAATATTCTGTTTTTACAAAGCAAGATTTGTTACTAAGTCATTTAGTTTATCAAAAAGTTTTCTCCTCTTAGTCTCTTAGAAAATTCTGTAAACAAGGTGTTCTGTGGAGCAGCATTTATCCATGAATTGCACTTACATCAATAAAATCAGTACTTGTTCAAAATGCCTTGCAGATAGCTGCAGCAGTGTCAGTCATTTGAAAGTAGGTACCTTTTTATAGAGTACTTCTCAGGATGTCTTCTTGAACTTTCCTTTGAATTTTACATAAAATAAATTACTCCTTCCATCAGCCAGTAAATTAGAAGATTGAAGTGAGTAGCTGTTCAAATCAACATGTTGTTATCATTAGGTACCACAGATACATATTAAAATATGGATATATTAGCTGTCTTTCCTCATCGTTCCCTTATACCTAATCATAAGGCTGTCTTAGATGCATGATTTGCAGCTGAGCTGTAACAACAGCATCAATCTCTTCAGAGTGCTCTGAAGGCACAGCTTCAGTTGGTTACTCTGGCAATGATGTGATTGAACTAGAAGATGGAAAAAGGCGTAATGAAATAATGTTCTGGTCAGACAAAGCAGTTCAGGAAAATGGTGTTTCCTTTTGTTCCGGACATTGTTTAATCTTCTGCCACTTAGCTTACATATAGCTTTGTACAGTTAGCTTTGATCAGCTTCAAACGTGAAAGAAAATCTGTGTGCTGGTTTCATGTCTCTCTCGGAGTGCTTTCCTGGTGTGCTTGAACCGAAGTGTTCACAACTTAATTTGAATGTGTTTTCCCTGTGTTTGAAAACTATCTATTCTTAACTTTTTTTCTTTGATGCATTTGTATCTGCAACATGAAGAACCCCTTCTTTAGAGATATTGCTAAAAGAGAGTTTGAGAAGCGGTTAAGGCAAGGCAAGAGTTCTTACCTACTTTGAACTTACAAGATTTAACTTTTATGGTTTTGTATCAGCTGTGATGATTGTTAATGTGTCCTGGTTTTGGTTAAAAAGTCACTGTCGATGGGTGTTATTGTTGGTTTTTAGCGAGTCCATCATATATATAGGTCCTCTCTTGTCTTCGTAAATACAATGTTACAGAAGTATCCAGTGTCTTGCATCCTTGAGCCCAAATAGGAAAAATACCAGATAGGTAAAAAGACTTGAGTCTCCCATTTGCCAGTTGCTCATAGATAATCTGCTCTTGTGTTTCCCTGTCACACATAGAATTTCTAAAATCCCCAGGACCAAATAAACTTTTCTGCTATTAAATATTCAGAAAATTTCCAGGAACACTTAGGTGTTAACAGGAATGTCAGAATCACAAGCACAAGTACAGCTGAAATATCCTCTTGAAAAGAATTGCTTTGTAAGTGCTTTAGGAGTTGTCACAGAAATACTCTTGCAAGCTTGTCTGGGTAGCGGTGTGTAGACTAATGGATGCTGTTATGTCAGGCACCACTAGAAAAATGATTTTATTCAGGTGAGGTTTGTTTTTCTTGGAGAGAGCAGTTCAGGACAAATAGTGAATTGTGGACATTATTGAGTTCCAAAGTTGGGAGCTTGGTTTAATATGTTGTCTTTTCAACTAAAAACACAAAGGGAATATGTGCATTAGAATACATGCATTGCAAAAAGGAAACACTAAAATTTTAAACAGTAGAGCTTTAGCAGAAGAATTTTGACCTCATCTGCAATGGCAGTTCATGGGGAGTAGAAGAAAGGTGGCTTCCAGGTAGCCAGAAATTGATTGGAGTCAAGATTTTAGATTCTGCATATAATCAAATAGAAAGTCCATCCAAATGATTGATTTAATGTGTTTAATACAGTAAAGCTGTTTCATAGGTCAGTTTTTGGTGGATTACTTATAAAAGCCTGTTTTTACATCAGTAAGAGACTTTTCTTCCAGTCTTCCAGCCACTCAATATTTTAGACTGACTCCACTGACTGTAATAAGGAGTGAACTTGCTAAGGACTTCCGAGCGTGCAGGGTCTATATGGGATCAGAGAAGTGTGATCTTTTTCCCCAGAAGTGTAAGGTACACTTAGTCTCCTTTGTTGAATTGTTATTCTTAAACACAAAGAGTCTTGCTTTCTTGTCTTATGTTAAGCTTTATGTGATATGCAAGTCTAATGACGGAATATCTGTATAAACGTGCAAGAGAAGCCACAGGCTTTCCTCTTCAATAGTAGTACAAGTGGTGGTACAATTGCAAGAGGGAAAAAAAGGATGATGGAGTAGATAATTCTTAATATATAAATACAGTGAAAGAGCTGTTAATAAAAGCTCCTTAATAAATAGGGTAGAGCAGACAAAAAGAAACTTGTGTTATTTTGTCACTGACTAGAGTTGGAGGAGATGTACAGATATTTCAAATTATCATCAAGGTTGGAAGAAATGTATATTGAAACTGAATTGCTGATATAAAAAGCACTGAAATCGATGTGCTTCTGAAAGAAATTAAAACCACTGATAATGGTTCAAAACCCACTCTTCACTGAAAAATGCATAATTTTAGTAGCCAAGCTTGATTTTTCAAGTATTTATAAAAGAAGATTTTAGGAAAATATTCCTAATTTTTTTCATGCTTCCTGGATGGCTGATACGCTGAATGAATGCTACCTCAAGCCGCTTCAGCTATGTAAAGGAATATTCCCAGAAGGCAGTGGTATCTTTAAATGATGTAAAGCTCTATGCCACTCTGAAAGCTATCTGTGAGGATATATGAAGCTGTATGTTAGGATGTGCACCGGTGAAATGACTTTTCTGTCTCTGTGCCTGTATCCCAGGCTATATTCAGACTTTTGGCTGTGGTTTAGGGTTTATCCTCTCAAGTAGCTGTGGAATGACTGACCAAAAACTGCTGAAGTCACTGAAAAGACTGTTGTTTAGAATTGCGCTCAAGTGAGCCAGGACTTGTAATCTTGAGTTGAAGCTGATGTCTCAGAGCTTAGAAATATGAAATAGTTTACAGAAAGCTTTTCAGAATTGCTTGATTTTTAGAATTGTAATCTAGCCACTAAGCCCTTTTTTCTTTTCTTTTTTTTCCTTCCCCCCCCCTCCCCCCCCCTTCAAGGGCTTTTCGTTCAGAAATGTGTTCCAGAGACTGATTTTAATACATTCAGATAAGATAATCAAAGCAAAAATATCTAATAGTAATCACATTCATCCAGAATTTGGAAAGATTTTCGTGGGGAAAATGATTGTCCCAAGAACTGCTTATGCTTAGTAGAAAATTAGGAAATATTTATCTAGTCTTTAGGTTTCCTTGTGTGTTACTTTTAATAGAGCATTGTGTACAATCTCTCAGCTTTTTATAACTCAGTTACATTATTCTGGGAACAACTCAGGAAAGAAGTGACATACGTGTTCTTCCCACAGCTTTACAAATGTGTGCCCATCAGTAACACCTGCAACACCTCTGGCTCCAGGACTCAAATGTGCGTGTATGTGTGTGTGTAAATTAGCTGCAAATGATAAACAACATGTGAGGCTCATGTACTCCAGATGAGTAATATATATGCATTTGGGATGGCAGTAAGTAATGCCGGTTGCTGTTCTCCACATTTGAATGATTGGAGAAGTATGTTTTGTCTTTCATAAACAGTTGAGTGGGAGAATATGCTTTGCTGCTGCTGCTTACCAGTGCTAAGGTTTGCATGTAAGCTCTTACAACCCATCTTAGAATAAGAATACTCCTGTTGAAGGAAAGTATGATAATATTTTCTGGAAGAGCAAATTTTACTAAGGAGTTTTCTTCAGCCATTGATAGCCCTGAATAAGAACTTGCTTTTATTTAACCTACGTGAACCTAGAATGCCAGAAAGTAACATTTCTTTAAAGCTATTTGGTTAAAGAGATTTTGCCTCTAGGGTACAAAATGAAACGAGAAAGTGCTGTTTGTTTCCCAGGGTAACACTTGGAATTAAAATCTTGATTTAACTTGTGTTATTTCACAGTTGGTTGAAAGCATACATTAAGATAGATTCCAATCAGGAATTGGAGTACTGTGCTGCTTCTAGGGTAGCAGAGGTCTAGGTGACTGTATAGGGCAGCATAAAAACTCTTGCCCAACTTAACTGTTTTGAAATTGTTGCACATTATCAGTGCAGTTCAGCTCATGGTGGCTGTATATGAATATGCAATCAATGGCTTTGCATTAAACCAGCTCTGACCGAGGCAATAATTGAATAGGGATTCATACTGCTCTGTTATTAGTAATTTTAAAGTTTAATATATATTGGTTAAGGAACCTACAAAATCTGTAAATCAAGGAAAGGAGTAGGTTGAAATGACAAGTTAGAAGATGTATCCTGCAAGGGATAGCCATTATAAATGAGCTAATATTGTAAAAGCATAGTAAACGTTGTCTGAACTCTGCGCCATTAAATTAATGGAAATTCTGTGATCAGATTCAATGAGGAACATGGGTAAACACTCCTGAAAGTCCTGTCCCTTTAGGCCAGTTCCTTATCTATTTGGTATTGTTTAAATCTCTAGGTGCAGTTATGAAGTGCCTCAGTAGCTGAGTCTTCTATTTTAATCTAATACACAATTGGACTGAGGCTTTCAAAGCAGTTCATTGATTAAAATTGATGGAAAAAGAGTAGCTAAATTCTCTGCACGTTTTGAAAATTTTAGCCTCTGGGTGTTAACTTGCAGTCTTTAATCAGTCCTTAATCAAGTAGAATTCTCACTTTTGCTTGAAAAAAACCTACACAATTTGATCTTTTGGCAAGAAGGTTTTACAGGAAACTGGTTTCTTCAAGCAGAAGAAAATTTATGCAAGAAAGGTTCTAAAGTACGTGAGAACAAACATCTTTTCCCAGTTATAAATAGCTAAGTGCTTTTTATTGGTTGTGGTGGTGGGTTTTTGGTGAGCAAGAATATACTAACAGGTAATCTGAAATGCAAATAAAATGGAAATCGTTTCTTCAGTTGACATAATGCTTCCACATATTTCTGGTTGACTTTTTTGTATCAGAAAAAACTTTTTCTTGCATGTGTCATTATAGTTTTACTGTAATTTTCAGTGACTGCTTCTTATAGAATAGAGGCATTGCATACAGGGTGAAGAACATCACTAGTACTGCTTCTGAAGTCTGAAGAGGTATTCTCAGAGAGATGGGTACCCTGGTCTGCTCTCTAAGCACCATCACTTATGGTATATTCATCAGAATCTAAACTCCAAAACTGTAGATAGATTTATTTTTATATAAATATATATATATATTTATGTTTCTGCAAATAAATTTGTGACAAACTAAAATGCAACTGTACTATTAAGAAAATCCAGTTTACAGGCTTGAAAGGAAGTAACATTTTGGCATTTTCTTTTTGGCAGTTCAAATGATCACTTATTTATTTTGAAGTGAGACATAGCTAATATCCAGATTTTTGTTCTTTAAAGCATTGAGCAAATTATCTTAAAAAAAAAAAAGGCAAGATGGTCTGCTGAGATTCAAATTCTGCAAGACAAGAATTTCCCAGTTTATTCTTTTTTTCAGAGGAATAGTGGTGATAAAGGGCAAACCCCCTCTTTTGAAATATGGAGAAAGTGTATAAGAACACTGTCTTACATAATACAGTACCGTACTTAAAATAGGTCTAAAAGTTTTGTCATTTAAAGCACAGGAAAATTGCAATCCTGTAAATTCCAACACTACAAATTCCAGAGGTGCACTGATTTCCTTACAGCTCCTGTGCACCAATTTTTTTTTTGCATTGACATTTCTGGGGTCGGGCTCTATTTTTGTAAGTGCTTTGAACTATTGTTAACCACACTTTTGTTTAGAAATGATTTTCAGTTAAAGGTGGTTCTGAGGAGTGTCCACTGCCCTTTTGGATTCCTTTAGGACATTGAATGAGGAAAATCTCATAGAAGGGGGGGGGGGGGAAAGGAGAGGAGGAAACACCTGGTTAGACAATGAAGTCTGTGCTTGCGTAGCCTCCTTACAAAACTGTCCTTCCTAACATCAGTAAACCTTCTATTTGTGTAAAATTTCCTCATACACACAAATTAAAGTGTATGATAATGTTTACTGCAAATGGTATGGAACAGAGGCCTTACTGGGGCCACTGACATAGCCACCAGATTTGTTTTTAGGCACTTAAAATTAACTTTAAGTTGTAGTAATGTGTTGTGAAGACAAGAGCAAATCAAATATTCCAAAATCAAATTAATAGAACTGCGAAAATGGAAAAATGTCTGGTATCTTTTCTCTGATGGTATGATTACACGCACTGTGGAGAAGCCTTGTGTAAAACTGTATGGTGGCAGATCCATAATCATGGCATTTAAAATGGGGAATTCCTTTTTATAAAGGAAACCAGAAGTTCAAATTCTCCCAAATTTTAAAGATGTCAATAACATTTCTGGAAAAAATTGAGTTTTCCTCCCAAATTGAACAAATCAAACATGCTAGGCCTCAAATATAAATGACCTTGAGTTCTTGATGATTACGTATTATGCTGCATCCACAATTCTTGCTATAAGAAATACTTGTGATGTTCTCGAGTTTAGAATTGAGATGATATTGGTGAAAAGCATTTACGCTTTCCTGTAGTCTCCTGCTCTGTCTTTACTGGGCCTGCAAGAGCTCCTTGTAAAATGCAGCTGCTGCCCTTTAACTCATACCTACTTGGAGCAAAGACCTGCGGACTGTCAGGGCCCTGGCTGCCCTGGTGTTGTTGGAAGCCTGTGCCCACCCTTTTACCTCGCTGATCCTCATCTTGCCTGACCTCCCAGCTTGACCTCAGACACTGCAGACCTAGCAGCCCCGTCCTGCTGCCCAGTGGCAAAATGCATGTAGCAGAGAGGGCCAGGGCTGTACTGAATTAGCATCTTTGAGTCTCAGGGCAACAGGTAGCACTTTCTAGAGTAATTCTCTAATATGATCTGCATTACATGTAGTATTGTCAGAGAAATTTTGAAAGAATCAATAATTGAAGATGTTCATAAAGGAAAAGGGATTAGAAAGCAACGTATGTTTATTACGATGTAGTTTGTGTAAGACTGACCTGGTGTCTTTCCTAAAAAACATTCTGAACAAGGGAAATGTCGTGAATGCAATCAGTTTTTTGTAAAACATTTATTGTTAAATGGAAAATTATTAGTCAAAATGGTGGTGATTTGGGGAACTAACCAAAGAATTGTATGGTGAGTAAGGGAAGAACCAGAGAAACTATCATAAGATAGTTTTAAATTTTTCCTGCTGAAAACAGTGGCAAAGGTGGGTACCAGACTTAAAATTTATAGGATTCTCCTGACCTGTGGTATGATCTTCTCATACTTCTTGTTATGCCTTACATGGCAAATTGATGACATAATCCTGCCACAAGATCAAGGCTAGGTTTAGCAGAATTCATCTCCAAGCATTGAAGTTGAGTCTTGATCAAGAGCTATTGAGGAAACTCCTGCATTATTTATGTCTGTCTGTATAGAGAATGATTTTCACGATATATTTGTGTATGGGAACCAAAATGACTAATGGAACAGAGCAGTCGCCTTATAAGGAAGAGACAAGCCTGGAAAAAAGGTAGCTGGGAGATAATAAAGCTGAGAGTTGATATGATCAATGTTCACAAAATCATGAAGGTCATGGGTAAAATGAATACAGAGCTGTTGTTTCCCAAGTCCTGCAATGTTTGAGCTACATGGTATTGATGAAACTATTAGGAGTTTGGTTTAAAGCATAGAAGAAAGCACTTCTTGGACTTCTGAAATTTATTGCCAAAGGAGGATGTGGAGACAGATTCAAATTCATGGACAAGTCGTCCATACAGACATACCAGGTGAATAGGCAGGGATGTACTTTCTAATATCCTTCATCTAAGAAGATGCCAGGGAAGCATGGAAGAAGCAGAATACAAAGACTGGGCTTGTGTGATTTCCCCCAGGTAGCATCTGCTTGTGCCAGGATGGAGATAGGATGCTGGTCCAGGTGGGACACCACTCCGACCCAACAGGGATATCCTTATGTTCCTGTATTTTTAAGCTTCAGTACATTAAAAATTGTGTACCAATATATGAACCTTAGGATTTGGAAGATCTTAATTTCAACTGGATTGATGCTTTGTCTTTTGGTAAGTAAAATAATTAATAGGATAGTCTTTCAAGAGGGATGGTTTCAACCTGGCACGTGCAGCAGAAATCCACCTTTCAGTAATTCTTCAGATTAGATGTGGATCAAGGAAGGAATGATAAGAAATTCTTAAGTAAATTGTGTGAATCTAAATGTGACAGTGTGTTGGCAAACCAACAGATATTCTGTTCCCACAGGCACAATAATCCTACATACAGGCTTGCTGCTTTACTTTTACTGCCCACAGTACCCCAAAACAGGACACTTGAGATACAAGGTACGTTACAGTTAAGCTAGATGGGATGTTTTGGTAGCTGGTAATGTGAAGTATTATTGTGGAAAAGACATTTTCTAGTAATCAAATAATAGCTGGTGTATATTTGGCATGCAGCAGAACAATAGTGAAGGAGGCATCTCGGTCTCAAAGTGAGTTTGTAACAAATGCCTACCTCTTAGGGAGCATATGCTGTTGTGTAATTGGTAACTGGAGAATTTTTATATTCTCATACGACAAGTACCACACAATATAAAGTATTAGAATCTAACTGATGTCTTATAATGGACACCTGTCTCTGGATCCACTGAAATGGTGATACCTCTGAAAAAAGTGTTCTGGAGGAGTTTCTCGAGCTATCAAAAATTAGATTTTCAGAAGTCCCATATGTTTCAATGCTAATAGGTAATTTCTGATTTTCACAGAATCACAGAATTGTATAGGTTGGAAAAGACATTTAAAATCATCGAGTCCAACTGTAAACCTAACACTACCAAGACCACCACTACACCATGTCCATAAGCACCTCATCCAAATGTCTTTTAAATACCTCCACAGATGGTGCCTCAACCACTTCCCTGGGCAGCCTGTTCCAATGCTTGATAACCCTTTCAGTGAAGTAAAATTTCCTGATATCCAATCTAAACCTCCCCTGGCGCAACTTGAGGCCATTTCCTCTTGTCCTATCACTTGTTACCTGGGAGAAGAGACCGACCCCCACCTCTCTACAACCTCCCTTCAGGTAGTTGTAGAGAGCGATAAGGTCTCCCCTCAGCCTCCTTTTCTCCAGGCTAAACAACCCCAGTTCCCTCAGCCGCTCCTCATCAGACTTGTGCTCCAGACCCTTCACCAGCTTCGTTGCCCTTCTCTGGACACGCTCCAGCACCTCAATGTCTCTCTTGCAGTGAGGGGCCCAAAACTGAACACAGTAGTCGAGGTGCAGCCTCACCAGTGCTGAGTACAGGGGGACGATCACTTCCCTAGTCCTGCTGGCCACACTATTCCTGATACAAGCCAGGATGCCATTGGCTTTCTTGGCCACCTGGGCACACTGCCGGCTCATATTCAGCCAGCTGTCAACCAATACTCCCAGGTCCTTCTCTGCCTGGCAGCTTTCCAGCCACTCTTCCCCAAGCCTGTAGCGTTGCATGGGGTTGTTGTGACCCAAGTGCAGGACCTTGCACTTGGCCTTGTTGAACCCCATACAATTGGCCTCAGCCCATGGATCCAGCCTGTCCAGATCCCTCTGCAGAGCCTTCCTACCCTCAAGCAGATCAACACTCCCACACAACTTGGTGTCATCTGCAAACTTACTGAGGGTGCACTTGATCCCTTCGTCCAGATCATTGATAAAGATATTAAACAGGACTGGCCCCAACACAGAGCCCTGGGGAACACCACTTGTGACCGGCCGCCAACTGGAGTAAACTCCATTCACCACCACTCTTTGGGCCCGGCCATCCAGCCAGTTCTTTACCCAGTGAAGAGTACACGCATCCAAGTCATGAGCAGCCAGTTTCTCCAGGAGAATGCTGTGGGAAACCATGTCAAAGGCTTTACTGAAGTCTAGATAGACAACATCCACAGCCTTCCCCTCATCCGTTAGGTGCGTCACCTTGTCGTAGAAGGAGATCAGGTTGGTCGAGCAGGACCTGCCTTTCCTAAACCCATGCTGGCTGGGCTTGATCCCTTGGTTATCCTCTACATGCCATGTGATGGCACTCAGGATGATCTGCTCCATCAGTTTTCCTGGTACCGAGGTCAGGCTGACAGGCCTGTAGTTCCCTGGATCCTCCTTCTGGCCCTTCTTGTAGATGTGCGTCACATTTGCTAATCTCCAGTCAACTGGGACCTCCCCAGTTAGCCAGGACTGCTGGTAAATGATGGAAAGGGGCTTGGTGAGCACTTCTGCCAGTTCCTTCAGTACTCTTGGGTGGATCTCATCAGGCCCCATAGACTTGTGAATGTCTAAGTGGTGCAGCAGGTCACTAACCATTTCCCCCTGGATGATGGGGGCTCCATTCTGGTCCCCGTCCCTATCTTCTGACTCGGGGGGCTGGGTACCCAGAGAACAATTGGCCCTACTATTAAAGACTGAGGCAAAGAAGGCATTAAGTACCTCAGCCTTTTCCTCAAAAGGAATTGGTAACCCCATTTTGTTAATATTTTACAAAATGCATCCTTACAGTTTGACATGTTGTCTTCAAGTTTCGATGGTCTTTTCTTCTGTAACCTTAACCTAAGTTCTATAAAAGTGGGGGCCTGTCCAGTCTTGAAAACCTGTAAGCAAACCTGTTCAGGTGATCATACCCGTCTGCCTTTCTTTGCTGCTTTTATTTGCTGTGCTATAGTTTTATCTGTCCCTAAGGCATACTAATTTGCAACTCCTTTTTATTAGACCAATAAAGAGACTTTGTGATATGGCTTTGGTTTATTATCTGATGCTCTGAAACACTGGGTCAGATAGAACAGTGCTGCATCAACTGGAAATTGAATTGCAGCAGCAGGGGTTTTTTGTGGGTTTTGGCGTTTTTTTTCCTGATTTGAGATTTGTCTGATAAATTGAGCAGTTGCTCTTTGTGAACGTGCCACATGGTAAAGCGTGTCTGTTGCAGATGGGGGGGGGGGGGGGCAGAAATTCCAGCTTCCTGTAGTTCACTGTATGCCACAGATTTTGGTTTTCTTATTGTTTTCATTTTTTAACAAAAGAAGTGGGTCTTTGTCATTAAAAAGTATGTTAAGATCAAAAATTAATAATGAAAGAAAAACCTGGTTGAACTACAGTTGCAAATATATTTAAATAAGTAGATTGTTAGACTTCGATTAATGAGAGTTACAGAGATGATCCTCTGTGGTGGGAGTTTAAGACTTTAATGAATTTCATTTATGGAATAAATAAGCAGCCTGAGATTTTATTTCCTTTATCCACCATTTTCCGAAAGGGGGTTAAGACTCCTGTTTATATAGTGGTGTTCAGGTGCACCCACAATATTTTTCAGCTGTGTTTCAAATCTGTGATAGAAAGATTCCTGATCTTGAATAGGTGATTCTGGTTCAGGGTACAACCTGAAAGAATTGCTGGGACCAGAGGACAATTGACACCTGATAGCACATAGCTGAGTCCAATGAATGTTGAATCCCTTGAGGTTAAGACCTCAGGCTGCAAAAAGCAGCCAGTCCAGCAGAAGTCTTGTATTCTTTTCCTGGCAGAGGAGCTCTGAGAAAATAATGGGAAGTTTTTTAGAAAATATGCTAACAGGAACTAAATCCTGTAATAGAGTAATTAATAAGGTAATAAGGGGCTAAATCCTTGGGGTGCTTGGTCTTCTATAAGAAAAATTGTTCTAACAAAACTTCTAACAAAGAGTTGTAGAAATGGTCAGAAATGTGAGAGCATTCATGAACTGTATCACAGAGCAGAGAAAGGGCATAAAATACTTTCCTGGACACTGGCAAAGGCTACATAAGACATCTATAGGTCTTCTTAGAAACATCCAAGAACTTAAGACTGTGAGAAGAAATGTGTAAGACAAGCAAATCCAAAATAGTGTCTGAAGATCTGTTTTGAGACCACTGGCATTCTTGGACTCTCTTTCGTGACATGGTATGGGGGTATAATTTCTCTGACTATTCTGTAACATATCTGTTTATAGCATTTTGTAATTTTCTGTAATTATTCTGTAATTTTTCTCATCTGATACATGATCTAACTAAATAGAGCACTATGAAAAGATGGGTCACTATAAGGGAGGAGTAGTTAACATATGGAGAGCTTGCTGATCTACAGAAAGGTGGTAGCGTGGGCACTGGATAGTAGTGAATCCAGGGGTCTAGAAGCCATCCCTGAGCAGCAAAGACGACTTATTTGGTTAAAAAAAAAAAATGTTGTACTTGTCACTCGGTTCATCAAGGCAAAAAAAAAACAACAAGTGATTGACAACTGTAGATCCTTATATGTTACACTTATTTCCCATTAAGAAATGATGTTTCACATAACCTGTTACTTCAGGCTAGAGTGCCTTTTAAAAGCAGATTTCCTGCAGCTGCGTTATGGATGTTGAAAATTGTGTAGTTCTGTGACTGCCAGTCCCATTAGAGGCTCTGTAGAGATCAATAATCGGTATGACAAATTATGTTTTCATGCTGGAAAACAGATGCTTTGTAGGCAATTAAAAATAAAAAAAGCTTTTTAGAAATAGGGGAAGATTTATAACAAAAAACGTATTTTTTCACATTTTAATTAAATAATTCATTTAATTCTGTTAAGATCTGTGTTGTAAACTCTTATCTGTGCTCTTCAGTCAATATTCTTGTTTTATTCTTTCTACCTTTCATGTTATTGGATTGAAGCACTTTTCCGAAGAGTGTCCTGCCAGCAAGGCTTTGTATCAAACTTCCATTTCTGTAATAAGGTAATTGTTACGTGGGAGGGATTTGTGACTGAAGGAAATAAATTTCAGGAGTCAGTGGACTTCCTTTGTGTTATGTTCTGCTCTGAATAAAATAACACTTACCAGTATGAAGGGATTAGGTATGGTTCCAGAGGGTAGTGTTTTGGCCATTGATTCCAGGAGTTAGCTTGGGATTCCAGTTCTTGCTGCAATGTGTCTTTTGCATTTTATTAAATTGTGGTGTAATACAAACTGCTCACAGGCACTGGAACAAGCAGGATAGCTGGGCCTGTGCTCTCTCATGTGAGTGGTTTGCTTAGTCCTGGTTAGCCCTTACACTAGAGTCCAGTAAAAATGTTTAGTGATTACATGTATGTCAGAGCTATTTCCAAGAGGATTAGAAGCACCTCTGTGGTTTGAGGGGCAAAGTGTGGGCCTGAATCTCCCACAGAGTTGCCCAAAGGAGGGTGTAGGACCTCCTTCCTTGAGACACTCAAAATTTAACGGGACAAGGCCCTAAGCAAGCTGACTTATCCTTGAAGTTAGCCCTGCTCTGAGGAGGAGGTTGGGTTAAGCAAAAGTATAAATTATTCTATGATATTATAATTCCATAACAATTTCATAAATCTCATAAACATCTATGAGCTTTCTGTTTGCTGCTTTTTGGGAATCCCCTCCATAGGAACTAAAAGCCTTCCCGCCTTCATGTTTGTAGACTAGTAATCCAAGTCTGGATTCTATTCTGCTATTCCTGGGAACAAGTACCAAAGTTCTTTTGTGTATCCCAAGTGCTTGAACATGTGACTTTTAGACAAGAAAACAATACTTGCGTCCTTTCCCACTATTTCAGAGGAATGGCTTGTATCATTAAAAGGAAATCCTGTAGCACATGGGTCTTATTTTCAAAATTAAACAGATTTATGAAAAAAAGAAGAGTTAGGACACCCAGAAAAAATAAAGCCCTGAGGCAAAATAATCCATTATGAAATCCTTCAGTAAAAGTATTCTTTTGAAGTTAATTTTTATGGAAATATTGGTTAAAGTTCCATGTTCTTCCATAGAGGCAGGATATGATTTTATGTTAGTTACTAAACAGATCATTAATATTCAGTGCCAAAGTCATTATTTTTGCAGAAAGTAATGTAATTACATGCTGTCCAGAGAGGAAAAGTGAGTATGTAGTGCACATGCTGAGAAATGCGCATGTTTATCAAGATGTCAGGTGTTCCTTGGCGCTGAGAATCCGTCATCCTGAGAATGTTCTATTCTAGTGCATTTTAATGAGCACTGCTGAAGCTGTGAATGGTCTGTCAGCACTTTTATTAGGCATCTTATTATTAGGGAGTTTATAGCTTGGCTGTAAAACCTTGCTGTAGGCTAAAACTAGTTAAATAATACTTTCAGAGCAATGTTTTGTGCCAAATTTAATTCAGATAGCTTTAGGCATTTTTCCATGTTTGTATCAGAAGGCAATATTCAAGTCCTGATTGAAATCTTTTGAAGTAGGGCAAGGCAAAATACAAATGGCCTAGACCTGCAGCTTTACTCGTAGTAGACAGTAAGACAGTCTAGTACTGTAGGGTATACGTTTCATGTAATAACGATATACAGTGGTTGTAGCGGTGGGACTCAGTGCTTCAGGGTGGAAGATAAAGTCCTTATTGAAACAGAATCCTGTTTTGTCTGAGTAGGGTCTTCAGAACTGGAGCTACCCTGAGGCTGGCTGTGAAAACCGTAAATGACTAACTGTGACAGAAATAAATGACATTATTTAAAACGAAAACTATTAATTTAAAATGCTGCTGAAAAGTCATGTTATTTTTTCTGTGTTGTACCCAGTGAATGGCTCAGCAGAGCAGTGAACTTGCAGAGCGCTCTGTTTTCCCTTTGTTCATGGAACAAATGCTTTCATTTTGTACATCAGCAATCACAGTTTGCTACAGCTGTTCTACTAAGTCAAAGCATATACTTTTCAAGAGGAGGTGACAAAAAGTAGTACATCATTTTATTGTCACTTCAAGACCTTGGACATGGAAGTGTATTACTCTCTAACTTTACAAAGATTGTTGACAGGGAAGTTGCATAAACCTGTAGCTAAAGAATCTAAGCTTAAAAAAAAAAAGATAAGGTCAATAAGTTCTGTGAAAACCTACTGAGTGCCTGTTTTATTTCAGTACAACATGAAGGGGGCAGATTGCCACATGCAGTACGTGTTGCTTCAGTAATTCTCACAAAGTCTTTCATCAGCTGCCAGTCACAGGCAAGTTCCTGAGGGTGAAAAATTTTCCCATGTTCTTGTCAGTAGTGCTATGTCTGGAGAAACTTTTCTGAACTGATTGGCAATGCCTACCTGAACAAGTGTGCTGAGCAAATGTCTGTTTGTTTGAATAAAAAAGCTTTGTCATGTAGCACTGTCACTCTACCACAAGTCCCAGACTGTGTAGTCTATTGGATGTTAATGGACACAGTTGCGTAGTCAGTTGAAGCTAAATGTGGACAGATTTTATGAACTCAGTGTTTTTTGGTTTTGTAAGATTTTGTCCCTTAATGCATGGAATTCAAGGAAGAATGTCAGAGCCAAAGGAGTTCCTCCTTTGTACCTCTCTTTCATTTGCCTTTCTTCTTCATTGCTTCAGCTGTGTACCAGCTAAGGCAGCTGATATGTAGCAATTCTAATGCAAACCAGATACATGAGTCACCTTGCAAATAATTTCAGGCAGCTTCTGTGGGAATCCAACTTCTGTGGAACATAAATTATATAAAAATCCAACTAACACAATTTTCTACCAAAAGCTAATTTGTAAGTTTTTACAGGTTAGATAATTGTTTTTTAAATTAGCAGTGAGTAAATATTTAAGGTGGAACCCAAGCACCTCTGAACTCAGTCAAGAGTTTAATTCTGAAAATGTGGATGTGATTAACTGCATCAAGCTATTAATGTTTTATTAAGTATTACAACTGTGCTAAATGTTGGACAATGTAAGAGTTTCTTCAGTTCTTCCACTCCATTACAGTGGAGAGTCCTCTTTGTGGTCATTTTCAGTTTGAGCCACAAGTTATTACTGTTGTTGAGTTTTCAGTAGACTTATGGGGAAAATGGAATAGATAAAGGGTTTTGAAAGATTATTTAATCCTCTTTCTTCTCTGCAAAAATTAGAAAGATGATGCCCAAATCTTGAGAAACCCCTCTAAATAAAACAATCGTCACTTACATTTTAAAATATACCTATCTCCCTGTCCTGCTAAAAAACTTGTTTATCGAACATCCAAGGAAGCTGCATTTGCTTTCAAGTGTGTGCTCCAAGGTACTCATGCACTAAAAATCTAATGTGTGGTAGCCAAATTGCATGGATTGCAGGAGATTCATCTAAAAGATGAAGAGTTTTTACACTATATTAATATGTGGAAACAGGGATTTTTTTTACCCTGCAGAATTTTTTTTTTTTTTTCTGTACTTTTTTCATGTAGGGTTATTTCTAGAGAAGAGACAGTTCTAAAATTTGGTTTGTGGGCTGTCTTTGCAGAAGTGCCATGCATAAAGTGAGCTGCTGCTTTTTTCTGTACATATTTATGGTTTCACTTAAATCTCTAACAAAGCAAATATGAAGATAGCAGAGACAAAGATAGATTCACTCCACAAACTTCAGGTACAGACAACTAGAGATAAAAGGTACTTGCATCTCAGGATGTAACTTAGTCTACAGCATTAACCAAGGCTTTTATAAAGTTCAAACCCTGACTCAACACTGGGTTTCTCAACAACTGCTGAAGCTCTAAGATGTTTTGGCCTGGGCTTTTTACTGAAAGTAATCTCTGTAGTGTTTATAAGTAGACAAGATTTTGCCTGAGCTGTTGAGTTAAGTGATGCTGATCTAATAAGTGTGTCTTTCTAAACTAGAGCACTGGGTAATTCTAATCCTTCTAAGAAACCCACACACGTGGCAGTGTGTGCTGCGGCTTTGTGGAAGCTCACTGTCTCTCCAGCTACTGATTAAACAGAGTATATAAAGTCCAGGTTTCTCTCAGAAGAGCCACTAATTTATCTCTTTCCTCTACCTGGAAAACAGTTTTTCAAACTTGAGGAGATACTGTTAGTTTTTATTAACACTTTTCTGCCTTTGAAGGAAACTGGTCAATGGTTTTGAAAGTGTAGGGGCCGGAAGAGGGAGGCTGGCATACAGGGTGGTCACATTATCTTTGCTTCCTTAGACAATCAGGCTAAAAATGGGCAGGGAGATCTATACTAATGCTGAGTTTGATTATATGTTTCAAAGCCCAACTTTATGTGGAAGTGCTTTGATGAATTTTTAAACAGTCTCACAGAAATTCAGGAAAAGCATTTGTACTTCAATTACTTCAAAAAAGCAGTTCTTAATTAGTTCCTGGTACTTTTTCTTCAATTAATTGCTCTTACTGGTTGTACTGTAAGTCCAAATGCTAACTTTTCATAATTACACACTTCCTTGTTTCAGACATGATGACCAAATATAAGAAAATTAAAGTAGGTGTTTAAAGAATATGTATATTCATAGAATACGTATATATCCAGTTAAATGCTTTAGTCTTGATGTCAAAGTCACTGAGATAAAATAAACTTTGCTGTTGTTTTAAATAAATTATTGAGGCATAGGCTGAATACCTTATTTACATCATTGCAGATCCTTACCATGTCTGTCTCACTTTTATGAATGTGCAGAAACAAATTTGGTGCCTGAGAGAAATTCTTCAGGTGGGGTGATGTGAAGGGGAAGGTAAAAATGACATTCTGTTCGATGTATACCCCAGTGGCTGCTAAGGACAGATAGTCAAATAAAATCTGAAAGAAAATTGATGAGAATACTAAAAGAAAAAAAGGTGCCAAAGAGAGGTTTTATGTAAGTGCTGGTTAGGCTCCGAGAAAGGGGAAAGAAGAGACAGTGGTTGATGAGAAAAACACAAGTTTTCCTACTTTCAGATTATGACAGTACTGCTAGTATCTATGATGCCTGTTTGAGAGGGTATAGGATTCATTTTGTAGTTCTAAAGTTGTAGTATTCTTTGTTAGCTTATGTTTAACCTTTAATACCTGTAGTTATACAGGTATACACTTTGCTAGTAGTCTGAAATATGTCTGTGCTGCTGAAGTATTATTAAATAAACCGTGTAAACAGTGATGATTAGACTATTGCTCTTTTTATAGTTCAAAAGCAGAAAGAACCATTAGGTTTATCCAATGTGACATTTGACATATCACAGCCCATTGCTTTTCATCCAGATATCCCATCTTACAGATGCAGATTTCAGTAAACAAGTAAATTAAGCCAATTAATCTGGGAGATTTTACTTTGTACAACACACTGAATAGCAGGGATCAAAATGCGTTTACTGTCATGTATCTGCAGCAGCCAAAAAAACAGTGAGAAATGCCTAGGTGATATCAGTTGCCTTTTGAAGTGTATTTCTGCTACATTCCAGTTTCCCCTTAATCTAGGCTCTTTATTGAAGAGGATGCCTGACAGCTGGAACTGTTGTTATGTTTTCATTTTGAATAAGGATGTCTTGAAACAATGGACGTCTCCAAAGGGATGAATAGTGATCATTCTTTGACTCTTTTTACTGGTCTTATGGCTTGGAGTCTGTGCTTGTCCCTTCAACTTTTTAATCAAGAATTTTTGAATTTAGTTTAACTAGTTCTATACCACTTTCTTGTAACTCCCTTCTTCCTTAGGTCTTTAACATAATTGCAACTGGCTTTTTCTCCTTGGTCTTGGCTTTTACTTGTGTTTACTTTGAGTAATATGGTGTTATAGTACTTAGCTGCACTCTGTTTGTCTCAAATTCCTTTAATTCTTCCAATTTCCGTGACAACTTCCAAAGAAATATCCTGTGATAAAGGGTTTTCTGAGCTTAGCTATGAGGTGTTGCTCTTAGAGGAAAAAAGCAAACTCTCCAAAAAGAGAAATCTAAAGATGAAAAGAGAATTCTAAAGATGAATGCAAAATACATCTTAAACTTTTCCTAAATGGTTAAAGGGACTATCTGTTGTAGTGGCTATGCCATGAAACAATGCAGTACTGTGAAGGAAGAGTGCAGTACGTGACCATCCACTATAATCATGAGGCAGAAGATCATCAGGAGAAAAGATAGATGGCCTTAAGCTGCAGGTTTACATTCAAATCTACATTTGATTGAGGTTTGGTAACAATAAGAAGGCCCTTGGTTCAATCTTGTTTTTAAGACTTAAAATTTCATAAGTTTTTCTTCCTAATGGTTAAATAGAAATTACAACATGCTGATATTTGTTGTTCCTGAGTGGAAGGATTATCTTTGTTTCGACAGAGGCAAGCATGCTGAGAGAAAACAGTAAATGTCAAATAATTGGATTTATGAGAGAGTTAACTTGTCCGTTTCTGCTGCTTTGTGAATGCCCATAGCTTGAGACGGTCTAATTCACTACTTACACCAACCTCACATCTCCCTGAGCTACTCTTTGTTTTAGGGAGAAAGGGGAATGGTGTGATAATACAATCCATCTCTGTGGCATCATATGCTTCATAGTTCAGGAACTATCTATGTGATATGAACAGTGCTAACCTTAGTAAATAGCAGGTATTGAGCTATTTCATTGCACAATAACAGACAATTATTTATTTTGACCATCGTTTTTCTACTGGTTCACTAGTAGGATGTTCTCAGTTTTGTGCATACTGGATGAAATTTGGGAATGTAAAAGTCTCTTAAAATACCTTAGGTTCATGACTTTAAATACTTTTAATTTTTAAAGACTTTAAAGTACTTTTAACAACTGACAGATAGCTTTACAATTTACAGGAAGAAAACATCACACTATGAGGAAACATTAAAGGGTTTATTTTTTATGTTAAAAGTGAGTCCAATTATCATACTTTTGAATTACAGCAAGTACTTTACAGAAAACTAATTTGTGAAAATAGAGAAAAATATGCATGTCAATGGATATATTTTAAATATCAGTATAGCAAGTAGATGTGTATACCATCACTGCATCTATTCTCTTTAGCGATATGTTTTTATGTCCCCATTCTGTCAGTCTGCAGTTTTAAACAAACAGTTCCAAATGTCACTGATATTTTTCCTTAAAAGACAGAATCTGTAACCCTTCAGAGATTATATTAATAGCTGCAGCAGTTTGCTATACACAGTATTTCAGCATTTTCCTTATACACACATTTTAGGACCACTAAATCTGTTAATCCTTAACCTTTCTTTTCATACTAAAAGACATTGTTAAATTAAATGATGCATTATTAATAAGCATTGTTTAAAATGGAATCTAGCAAAGATAATGCTATATATAATCTATTACAAAGAATAAACTACACTTAATTTCTCTGACTACCTGTTCTGGTACTATAGTGCTTCCCTGTTTATTGTTCACATGATTGATTATTTTAGCTTGATTTTTGACTATCTGTTTGCTTAGTCCTTTGCCTATGTATGCACATGCAAATACGCATCCTGCACTGTTGCAGTCAAAAGGCAGTATAAGGCTCTTAGTTTTATTTCCCATTACTATTGTAAATATCTGCCTAGCTACGTTTCTTAGCTTTCCCCTGGCTTGGGGTAAAAAGGAGAGAGGTCTTGAATGAGGTAAAAGTGGGCTATGGCAAAGGGAGCTGCTGCTTTTGCTTCTTTATTGAAGCATCAACTCATGAAGTATGCAAGATTGTGTATCAATACCTTCCAAGACCAGCATTATGCCTGAGGACACATTTAACCTGAGGCACATCCATTATGTCTCATGGCAGTTAACATATCCATTTCTTCCCTCTGATTTCAGTAGAGAGGGACTTCAATAAATGCGTAGAGCAAATTCTTCTGTCTGCACGTGCAGGTTCTCTGATTCTTACTGATTTTATTAACGTTCCCGAGTGGAGGAGTTGGCTATAATCGCTAGATGAGATCCTTAGCTGTATTTTTAAGTTAAACTGTCCCAATTTCTGAGGTGAAAAACTTCAACTGTAAGCTAAATGCAGTTGAAAGCAGCAAAGACCAAACAAAAGACCTCACCATTTATTTTTACAAATATAACTATTTTTATTTCATAAAGAAATCCAGTAGGTATCTTTAGTTTTCAACACATATATTAAAGCATATTAAGAAAGGTTATCATATCCAAAGATACTTTTCCAATCTCCTGTAGTTTGTAGGGGTTATTCTGAGGAAGGAACACGGTGTAAACTTTCCCTGTTCTTGTAGTATCACCTGGGTCTTTTTTAGCCACTGATGGAGCTTTGTGGTGCCAAGCCAGAGGGATCTTTGTCCACTTTATGCTTTATGTTCTAGTGTAGAAGTTTGGACACAAGTGCTTTGTCATCATATCAGTACTTTAATATGACAGTCATTAGAGAATTTCATATGTGTAAATCTAAGATGTTATGAATTTTGCATCTACTTTCTTCTTTTTATGTTATTGAAACATTGGCGTGCGTGATTATTTTTTAGCTTAGTTTCTTTCAAAAGAGGAATACTGTCTCTCTAGTGAGATTGTAACCGAAGGGGAACTACTTGAAACAACAGCAACTTATGCAGCCTCACGGGAATTTATATTTGGCCTTAACCAGTAGTTTTAGTCATCTTGTAAAACAATTGATTTCATATGACAGTAGCGTGTCCAGTAAGGTAGTAAGTATCATCTGCTGATACATTTGGTGTACAAGTTTATACATTGACTACTGTGTATTTTGTAGACCAATCTGGGCAATAAAGAAGTTGCTCAACACTGCAAATGTCTTCTGGACTGCACAGCTCCCAAGAGCTACCAGTTTTGTACCTGAGATGGGAAAGTGTTCTCAGTTTTGAAAAGTCTGCTTGCCTGGACATTAACCTACATGTTCAGTTCTGATTTTCCAGAATGTATACTATGGCTTGCATCTTTTGGACTCAGCCAATGACCATTGCACATAAACAGGAGGTCCAAGATGTTGTAAAATAAAGTCAGTTTATCTTGTAGATGAAACACCCTGATACCTTTGTGGAGATACAGAGGAAAAGGATTTAAAAAAAAATCTTACAAAGAAAAAAGAAAAAATAAAAACATTAAAACATTGTTTGTAAGGCTTTTGTTCTTTTTTTGAAAGAACACAATATATACTTGGACAGCTTTCAGATAGCTGTCCGCGTGCGGATTCTTTTAAAAGGTACCAAAGAAAATGTTACATAGCTAAAATATGATAAAAAGAATTTTCTTTTTCATATTTAAATGTTCAGTGGAAATCTAAGATGTATTGCTATACTCCTTGACTCTTTCCTCTAATATATAGTTCTAAATCCACATTATACAGATTATCTTTCAGAAACATTTATAAATAGATCAGTGCTTAGCAGTAAAATTGATGATGCGGTGATTCAGCCTTATCTTTAGAGCTGTGGCTGGAGGTAATTGATAATATGACTGCATGGGTACAGTGGTGGGCTAACAATGCCAGCATTTAAAGTATAAGATGTAGAGCTGCAGCGAGTCTGTCACCCCTCTGTTAGCCCTCACGTGCAGCACCCTGCTGCTGGTGCTTCAGGGAAGGGAAGAGTGGGTACGTACCTTGTCTGCTGTGCTCCTGTCTGAAAAACTGGAGTAGATTTGCTGGGGAGAACAGCATGATTGGCTCAATACTGGGGGATATTTGAAGGCACTCTGAATCATTTGCAATATTCTGGGCACTGGCTTAGTTCATTGTCTAGTGATGAGTCTGATTTGAAGGCATTACATTTCGAAATAGGTTACTAAATAGCTCAATTTTTTGGGGAAGCTGTTAGGAATCTGTCTCTATACTAATGTTTATATTTTAAATTATTAACTTACTGGTGTTCAGGATGATACATTTCTGCCTCCTGATTTCTAAAGAAGTCTTTTCACATGCTTGTGTCATGTCTAGCAATAGTAGCGGATATTATCCATAAGTAAACATAGGAGAGCAGACTACTGCATTTGTACTAGGCTCTAGTTTGGAAATTTTTCTTCTCACTGTCACATCATGGACTCTGGAGCTGAACAGGAATTTTCTGTTTTGACTGGAAGATGTTGATTCATTTCAAACAAACAAACAAAAAGTTTGGCATAACTGCAGCCATTCATTCTTGTAAGGCAGAATTTTAGATCAAAATAAGGGAAGGTATCATTCTAAGCATGAATTTAAGCTCTTAAACCTCAGTTTCCTGAGTACCCTAAATAAAATTATCTCAGCTTTGAGAACGTGGGTGGTCATTCCCTTAACAGCCTTTGGCCAAATCCCTTAAAAGTATCAACTTGGCTTTAATGTAACATCTCAGCTGTTTGCATAAGGCAGGAAAACTGTTTCCCTTTCTGTCTCATCCTGAGTGTTTCTGTATTATATCTAGCAGCATTTTGCTCTTGATGTCCAGCTGTGTGAATTTGTTGTTTGAGAAAGGAAACTTTGTATTCAATAATTTGACATTGAGCTTTTTTAAAGTAAATGACATGATCATTGTAGCTCTAAACTCTTCTATCTCTGTCAATCAATTCCTTTAATTAAATGACAAATTGTTTTCTTTTGTACTAAGCCATACTTACTACTTCCGTCTTGTACTTTGGTATTTTCTTTTGGAATTTCTTGGTGCAATGATTAAAGATCTGTTTTTTCTTTTTGCCTTCTTTGAATTTTATTCCTGTACTGATTTTTGATCAGGAGTATGCTTTTGAATTTCCCAGTTGTCCTCATTCTGCTGAGCTTTGGTTCATAATACGAAGCAGCCTCAGAGCTCTTGACCTGGATTACTTTTGGATGAAACTGACTGGGAAATACATTCTAGGAACAAGTCTAATGCACTCCAACCAGTCACTGGGTCTTCAGCCCCCCAGGACCAGACCCCAGCTTGTCCAAAGTAAAAGTCTCAAAATGTGTGTAAAGTGAACATCAGGTCCTCAAGCACTAATTATTTTGCTCTACAGTTCTGCTCCAGTTTTATTTTACTACTTGCCACTTATGGTATAGCTGTAGCAGACATTGGGTATGTTGCATCCTCTTATGGATGCAACTTTCTGGAAGCTAATCTGTCCTTTAATGACCTTTTTTCCCTTTTCAGTAGCTGTGCTGTGCAGGCAACAGGTCATTTACAGTACAATCTGTCAATTATTAATACTTCTCTAGAATAATAGTGGATTTTATATGCATTTTTCTGTGCATGGTATAAAATACATAAGCAATTAAAAGAAATCTTGAGGGGCAATGCCATTTAAAATTCCATAAAACAATCTAGGAAACCACAGCTTCCAGCACTGATTTTTCACTTTGAGATGATGCTGAGACATCAGGTTCCTGAGAATGTCCTCCACTTCATTAATTGTCTTGATACTTTCTAAGTATCAAGTTTCTAAGTATCTAAGTTTGTCTCTTCTAAATTCTGATGTGGCTTTATATTATTTAATTCTTAAAATTCTTTATCCCTGATTCTTCCCCTCAGGGAAATTTATTATAAGCATACTCTAAAGAATAATGAGTGCCACACACCCAAGCATGATCCAAAGCCCACCGAAGCCAGAGTGGGAATTTACTTTCAATTTTAAGGAGTATTGGACCATATTGCATTTATTTATCACATTTTAAATTTATGGTTCACAGTTATTGCTTATGTTACAATCCTCAGGTATCCATGCTTATCACCCAGCAGCCTATGACAAATTACATTGCAGTTATTCCATAGAAATATGTTTTACAGTTAGGTGGCTCAGAATTCCCATTTTCAGTTTAAAAACACTGGACTATTTTGTGAAAATGATTTTGCTTTAAACATTTTATTACAAAACACACTGTAATTGTTAACAGAGCCTGATGGAAAAAGTGATAGTGTAGCATGAGTCTTTGTTTTTAAAGGTGGTTTAGAAGGTATATAGAATGTGAATTTGGGCTGTCTTGATGGTTATAATTATTTATCTCAATTTGTTTGAGTTTAAACCTTCAGTTGATATTACAGACTCACTTTCTGAGGTTCAATACCTGCACATATGGAGAGATGGCCTCCCATCACATCTGCGTTGATAAGATTGGCAAAAAGCGACAAAAATATTACATCACTCTTTCTGATATGAAATAAAGCACAAAGCTTACATTCTTATCAAAAGTTACACA
Organism: Ciconia boyciana; assembly: GCF_034638445.1. Classification (NCBI taxonomy): domain Eukaryota; kingdom Metazoa; phylum Chordata; class Aves; order Ciconiiformes; family Ciconiidae; genus Ciconia; species Ciconia boyciana. Next base: position 10,114,914 of record NC_132939.1, read on the forward strand.
GAAAGCCTTGTGGTAACAGTACATTACATTATTGAACCTGTGTGTTCAGTAGAGACCCATGGAAAGATGATATTTTTATGGGTGCCTAAATCTGTTTGGTGATGGTTATTCTGCAGTTCTGGAGATCTTGATACATTACTCACTGCTTATGCAGATTTCCCATGAGATGTGTTGTTTCTGTTCCTGAAATATAAATTCTGTGAAGTGTATTGCATATGGAATGAAGTAAAACTTTGAAATAATCCTAACCAGTTATTATTTTTTTAAACAGATAAACAACCTATGTTATGCCTATGAAGTGTTCCTTAGCATCCTATAGTGTACCATCCAAACACTGAAAAGTCAAAGCATACACTATGAGTTCAACTATCCATTAATGCATCCAAGGAGTGATATTCTTTCTTAACTGAAAACTGTAAGAAAATCTATTGACACCAGTGAAGAAAGTATTTCCTATGATTCCTTCTCAAAATTCTATGATTTTGAGATTTAATGTTCAGTTTAGGAATGATTTATCCTAGTCATTTAAGTCCAGCCATCAGCATTAAACATATTTAAACCTGGTTCTCAGCGTACCTACTCTGTCTTTCTTGCCAGCATTGAATAACAGCATAAGATTTCATTCTAAACAAACAACTGCTGTCTGCCTTCCTTATTGCTAAAACAAACATATTACTGAATTGTTATTTCCCTGCTTACAGGTAAAAATGTCTATAGCCTTTTTCTAAACCATCTTCCTATAAGTTTCTATAAATTTACTGTAGTAAGGAGGTATTACATGTACATAGTAGTTTTAAAAACAGGTTTTCTACTTCCACAGTATTTGTAGTTCAGCCTATAACAATAATGCATGATGCAAGGAAAATGAAAGAGTAACAAGATAAAATGAAGTAGTTAAATTGTAAACAAATAATTCTGATGGGTCTATTCCTTTGGTTTAGTTTTTCTTATTTCATTAATGGAAGCATAGTATTTATAAGTACAAAAAAGGAAATTCTTAATACATTAAAGCACAAAGGTTTTGTTAGTGGAAAGAAGTAATTTCAAAAGTAATGGAATCAGACTGCTTGCAACTAATCCAAGATGTCATCAGTCATAAAGTTCTGCCCACACACACGCTTACAAATGTTGTGTTCTCAGGTTAATGAGCTACATGGCAATGAGTCTTTGATATTTGCAGTGCTGCTTCTTAAGCCTTCGTTATGTTTATGGCTGTTTCAGATTAAACCCTATTATAAAAATATATAATAAATTAGCTAGGTTTCAGTTAAGTTTCTATTTTATTTTATATCTGAAACTGTCGAATCTTGAAGGTTTAATATGTGAGCAAAAAAGGCAATATAACTAAAGTGTAAGTGACCTTTGTTTTCAGGTCAGCCACTATTTCCTTCTGTCTTTGAGTTCCGTGGAGCTAACAGAAATGAGAAACAACCTCAGACTATATTAGCTCTTCAGGCTTCATAATTCACTCCTAATCCTCCTCTTTGGCCATTCCAGGTAACTGCTACCTTCTGCCATTTTCCTTTCAGAAATGGTTCTAGAATGTCTATAAGAAGCTGCTTAGCTTTTCTGTTTTTTAGGATTTAGTTTTTTGGGAAGACTTTAGGATTTAGCTGGGACACTTTCTAAGTTGAATGCACGCACTTGAAAACATATGATATTTGCTTACTGCCATGCAAATGTAATGGATGACACTGACAGAAGTTAGCTTATTTATTAGGATATCAAAAATACTGACCTTTAAACACACAAAATACTGTCCTAGTTATTTTAACTAAGTAGCCAATTTTCAAATTTGAAAAGCCCTATCCAGGTTGGTGTCTGCTTTCACTCTCATTGATTTTTTGGTACTTGTTCAGAATCACTTGTAAACTAATGCCTTTGTTTCTCAAACATTTGTTTTTATCAAAGGTTCATCTGCATCCAAGAAGACTCTTTCCTGGATCTATTTCATGTCCATTTTTATAAGAATTCCTCTCAAGATCTCATGAAATCTCCTTTGATATTTTCTTATGCATTTGCAGGTGTCTGCTTTACAACTAATTCCCTCAAGCTTTCCTATTAAAAAAAAAAATCATGTGGGTGAGTATATGAAGTACATAGGTGATACATCAAATCAAACCCCCTCAATTACTTTTATTCTAAGATACAAAGAAATAATGATGCTGAAAGGTACTTTTTTGAGGGGAAAGAAGGAGGGTCATGTTCTCCCTGTACATGACTGAAAAAGCTAGAAGGTTAAGTGGACTTGCTCAAGGAGAATAAATCCCTGTCCATGGGATAGGTGCTGACTTTTCAACAAGATTTCAGAAGCATTTTTTTGAAAATATGAAACCCTTCTGTTCTCCTTCCTGAAACATTATTTTCATGTGACATGTTTTCACTTTAGTGTATAGGAAATTATGTACCAAAAGAGAAGAAATGGCTTTTTGCTTACTATGCAGTGTATTCAGGAGGCCTGAAGTGTCAGGAAAGCTTTAGAGCTCACTTTTGTCATTATTTTTCTTTTACACTAGGGGTAAAGTTCAAGGAGTGTAGCAGCCTGACAGCTAAGGCAGTAGTACCCAAACTAGTAAAGAGATGAGCATTTGGAAAGGAGAGTAATTTTACTGTTTGAAATCCTTGAACTCACTACCTAATTGGTTTCAACACATACCATTTCTCAGAGGGATTATATTTGCTCAAGATCTAGTATCCCCTTTCTTCATTTAGTATGTAACAATGCACATTTGATAACTTCCAATAAGACGTGGAACCAAAGCAAAGAAACTATAAAAATCATATGTAAAGACATTGCCTATACAATGGTACATGGGAAACACAATCCATACTTTTCCAGTCTTTTGTTGTTGGCTAATATGTTTTATTTGGACTGAGCTCACACAGGAATCTTTTGAGAAGTGTGTGTTTTAGATGTAGATTTCTAGTGGCTTTCTAATGTTTTTATGCAGCTGAAAGTGAATTAGCATAGCAACTAAAAGGAAATTGCCTCTATTTTCCAGTCTTTTATCAAATCTTTGTTTGTAATGATTGCTGTAGAGTTGAAGAATACATAGTCAGAACTTTTATTAATCAGTGGTCTTTAAAGGACTTATAGAGATCAATTATGCAGAAGTAAAGTGCAAAAACAATGCAGTGCCCTAATGAATTTTCCTGACTCTTTGATATTTGACTGTTATGAATAATCTAATTAAACCTTCTATATTGGCTCTTTGTGTTGCATTAAAAGAACTCATACGTTTGGTTTTCTGGTTTGGTTTTTTTGCTTGTTTGTTTCTCAAATTGAAATAAAAAGTATACAGACACAGGGCACTCCGTTTATAGCAAGTTACATCCTGTGATATATAGAAGTTGTGGAATAAACAATTAAATCTTAGCAAAAAGTTCTGCAGGATTACAACTGAGTAAGGTAGATACAGAAACTTTAGAAATGTAGAGATACAGATTTGCTAATGTAAGGAACCCTCCAACTGATATTCCTAGCAGCTTCTCTGGAAATGAGATCTACCTTTATTTGTTTTTTCAAAGGGACTTCTGTCAAAATTTCAATTTTATGTAGAAAATTTGTGCTTTTTCTTGTGCTTTTGGGGGGAAAAAATTCTTACCACAAAAGCTTCATTTATTTGAAAATATTATTTACCATCAAAGCCTTTTTTTGCTGGATACTAAAATGTAGCATGGAAAGCACATGTGCATTTTCAAGGGAGTAATTAATCATACAAATGATATCAGAACCTGTCTCACTTTTGTCTCTTACTTCCTCCCTTGAAATAGCTGTCTGCTCCCTAACCTCCATCTCGGTGGACTGAAAAACTGTCCTGTTTAACATTGTCATCAATGAGCTCTCTCTCACTAGACATTATCCACATGTCTTTCTTTTTAAACATTTTTCTTTCTTTCTATTCTCGTGTGTTTCTTCTTGTCTTTTCCTTGGTGATTGCTTTTATGAATAAGTGACTTGTTGTCTGTTGTCTGTCATGAGACGACATCAGACTTTATTTAAAAACCACAAAATGCTTTTGGTGTAATTACTGTGAAATATTAATTAAAAGTAAATCTATAGGTTGCCCATATTACCACTCTGTAATGAATTAAGAAGTTGCTCATTCCTTATGTGAGGAACAGCCAGACAAAGTCAGTATATTACCCTCTTCAAAGGCAAATGATTGAAAATAATAATTATTCAGCTCTGCTAAAATCCGCCAAAAAAACTGGGGAAGCTGTGTAGCAGGTTAATCTGTGTCAAGGGATGACAACTGAAAGACATAATCCTACAGGAGGTCTTGCACTTCTTCTGTTTGAAATTTATAGATTCTATGGAGGTATTTTGGAGGTTGGAATGAGGGAAGAAGCAGGCATAAAAATAAAACATTTTTAGCAGTTTCCAGTATATTGCTCTAGTCACTATTTGCTTTATTTATGAGCCTATCAGACCCAAATGCATACTCACTCTTACCTTGTGACAAACTGGCAAGTAGGATATAAAAATGAAAGATTTTTTCCCTTAGCTGGTGGCTAAGGAATCATTGATCTTCCCTAAACTAACATTAATCTTAGAAAGGCAGCGAGAGGCTTGTAGGTCTTTCATGGAGGTTGAAGGCGGTAAATTGGAAAACAAAAAAAGATCCTTTTGTCCATATTCCTTATTGTTGGGAATACTTTATAACACTGTGGTTGCCAGTTGATTATAACTTTTATTTCATGAAAGTTTCATGCTTGGAGCATAACTATGCACTCTTTAAAATAATTAGCTTAGGCAGAAGTCTACAATATAATTGATTAGAAAACAAGACTTCTTTTGCTGCCTGTATCATTAATAGAAACACTCTGGTGATGAACTTTTAGAACATCCTCTGAAATATTCAATACAACAATCTCTAGTGAGAAATTCCAAAGTAGTGACAGACAGTATCTTATTTTCTTAGCAGATCAGGTAACTTAAAAGAGCACAAAATTGCATGGAGGCAATTATTTTTTAGCTTTCTGAAATCAAAGTAGCAGGGCTTGGGAGCATGATATGCAGATATTTTGGGGAGTAGGTTGGATGTTTTGATTGCCATGTCATCTAAATTCCTCCTTCTGCATTTCCCAATCCTTAGTTCTGCATGAAAATTTTATATAACCTGTGATGGCTGCTTTGCTGTTGTGAAGAAGGACCTGGATTGGTAAAACTGGATTTGGATTCCATTTAGGACACGGTCTTTGTACCTGAGCCCTTTGCCTAAAAGAGATATTCAGAAGATGCTAATGTTTTAAAATTTATAAAATTAGTTTGTACATGGCTGATAATTCCATATAACACAGTAAATGCACAGACCCTGCTTTTAGCACAAAAAGAGTAGAACTTGGCAGCAGCAAATGCAATAATTTTGTATGCTTCTGCCTCTACAATAAAACAAGCTCCCTTCTCCCAGACCCCCAGATTTGTCACATGGACATAAACACACTTTTCAGTGTTGCAGCTTACTTTCTCTCTGATTAGTAAAATGTGTAGGGAGAAACCTCTTGTTCTTGTGCAACTTGAGAACAATCTCTAAACTCTCACGTTTTTCTCTGGTCTAACCAATGTAATGTCTTACTGCTATTTATCTGTTGTTATCTGTCCTCTAATACTCAGGATAGCTCATGCCAGTGCATGTAAAAGTGGTTATATACAATATAGCTGTGCTCTTTCATCATTCTGGAAGCATTCATCAGCCATCTCACAGGCTATAGTCATTGTTACAAAAGGTAAAGTGCTCCTGAGTAAACTCTGGACACACTAACTGTGTGCCAAAAAGAGTGGAAAACGGCTAAGAGTGAATAAAATGCCTTTCACTGTTCATCTTTGGCCCTGCTTTTCAGCAATATGTCCATTTGATTGTAGATTTACCTACATTACTGAAGTCTGCTGATCTTTTATAAATGCATACTTTTAGGTTTTGAAGTGTTTGAAAATGTCGTTCCTGTGAAATAAAAACTGTCACCATCTGTGAAGACTTAGCTATCTTTGTATTTTTGAGTATCGCTTCAGAATGGGATTTGGTTTCCTTTGCATGGTAGGTCCCGAATCAGAGGGAGGGGGTATCTAAACTTAAAGCTGAACTGCTTCGAGGTTCTATGATGGCTGACTGAAGGGAGCCAAAACCGGAACCATTCCAGAGTTCAGTTTTCCAAACGGAATCAAGTAGTTTTCAGAAAAGTTAAAGTTCACCAATTTACTCTGTTTTAAAGAGAGAGAAAGCAACATAGAACCCCATCTTTGAGTGACAGAGAAAAAGTAACTTCAGGGTCGGCAAATGTTGAATGTTACTGGTTTTTTGGCTGAATCTGGTACCTCAGGAAAAATATCGATGAACTAATATTTTTGAAATTTTTTTTTCACATTTGAATTTTCCATTTTCCTGATCTCTCAGACTATCCTAGGGATTAACTTGTACACTACAATGACTTTAAATTATGAGTTTAAATTGAAATAATTCACTGTTTGCACGATTATACAGTAAATTATTTCTGAAACAATGTCTATAATGTATGTTGTAACGTATAAAGTCATGTAGTCCTAATTATGGATGTAATATATCTAGCCATATAGCAATGACCTGACTAGATAAAGAAAGAAAAGTTTATAATTATAGCATGCTTATTCAATGATGTACAGAGGCTCCAATAACTCTGGAAATGTACATATTAACAGTTTCCATTGTTCATACATGAAGTAAACATTTTGATGCCAGAGAAATTAAATTCTTTTGACTTACTAAGTTGGGGGCAATTTTTGAGAGTTGATAGGATTTTCTTTCAATTATGAAGCATATATATGAATTTGAATTGTGACTTCTGTAGAGCAAGGAAGATGTGGAGATCAGTCCTGTATGGCTGAAAATACACTTGGTACTAAAATTTAATGGATCAAGACATTTATAACTGTGTTTTCACATCTTTTATTCATATACAGTTTTACCAAATTATTCCCATCAGCCTGCTAGTTTCATTTCCCATATATTTACATATACTCTTCCTCAAATAATGTAAAAATGTGTGGAAAAAAATTGCTAAATTATTTTTGAGAGAGGGAAACTGAGAGAGAAAGAAAAGGGTGAAAGAAGTTATGTTCTTGTCTAAAGTATCAAATTACAATCAAAGAAATTAAAAGGTTGTGCTTAGTGTTCCCATTGGATGGATTTTGTAGTTTATACAGCTGCGTGGTTCAAGACTATATCAATGGGGAAAGCCATAGTCGGTCTCCACAGAGAAAGAAAATGTCTAGGTGAGATGCTAACTTGCTGCTTATTCCTATTAAAAATATCCATGTGGCTTACAGATCAAACATCTCTCTTTTCTCTAAACATCGCAGAAGCCTCCATCGTGATATTGTTCAACAATCTTTCAGTTTTGATTGGAAACATCTTGTCAACTCACTTTCATTTCTGTCCTGTGCTCTAAGAATGTCTCTGTGCTCTCCCTGTTCAGCATGTGCATCCTCCCAGTGAAACCAAGGGCCCGACAGATTAAACTCAGTGACGGGTATTTTGTCTTCCCTGGTATTACTGTAAACTCTATTTTTTTTTTACTTGGCTATTCACTTAGACTTCACCAGGAGTCCTCTGTTTTAGCCATTTACCTTCCACTGACTTTATTTTAGGTGATGGAGATTATAAACAGTTCGTAGAAACACGTTCCCAATTGCAAGTGTTTATCTTTTACCTTTATCATAGTTGTTTTGATGACAGTTCATCTTTCTGCCACGACTTAGTATATTGCCTTCATGAAAACCCGTATAAGCTTTTTCTGCAGTGCGTGAGCTACAGCAGTGCTAGAATCTCTGAAAGCGTTTCTGTTTCTTATTCCTTTCCTCAACATGGAGCAGTGTCCTGACTTGGACGGGTTGTTGTAATGAGTGCCGTTCTGAGGGTTTTTTGCTAGACTTTGGCTCTAAATTCTCCGTGTCTCTTTATTTCAGGTCACTTTTCTTATCTTTGATTCTTTGATTCTCAGTTGCATTATAAATGGAATGTCACTCCATATACCTCATTATGGACACATAGATTCCTATTTCTCCTACGTATTTGACTATTTTGCACTCCTAGCACTATTTGTTAATTAACAGGCTGTACAACAAGAGCAAAACATCACCCCATGGAAATACAGCGGTCAAAGAAAAATAATCAATTACATATTCTGTGTTGTGAAAGGCTGTTCATGGCATTCTTTTGAAAGGGAAGAGAGGCAAAGTTAATTTACTGAATAATATGTTGCAAGTATGAGAGAACAGAACCGATCATTAAAATGAATTGCATCCATATAGTCATTTTAAGTGTCTGAGATACAGTGGTAGGAAAAGCTTTACAAACAGTTATTTGTCATTGTGCAGAGACACAAACATACATGACAAAGAGCAAGCAATAACAGTGAGTGATCTTTGCCTTGAGGCAAAGAAGAGCACCTGCATGTCCATCAGCTGTTGACTTCTGGTGGGGTAATACAATGCCAGGTGCTCAGAAAGAGCCCTGGGAAAATAAAATGCTTCTTTCAGTTCCATAGCCTGCAGTGAACATCCTAAAAGTACTGCCTGAAGAAGAGGGAGGTGTGCAGTTCTGAGATGCTCATTAAGTGTTGGGCCAGGGTTAGTTCGTGGTGTATAAATAACTGGTGAAAGAATTAACACATAGGTGTTGGAGAGGGAGTTTAGCATATTAAATGATAATGCAGTTTAGCAAATTTCTGTATTCCAAAAGCAACTGTGTTCTGTGGGAGAGGGTTTTTTTTAACCACCATTTTTATACCCTGGGGGAGGGGGTGGAGATGGGGGGTAATAGATGCTTATATTAAAATAGATCTACAGTCCCCTAATAAAATCATGGTCCCTTTGGGCCAGATATTCTCTGCACATACTTGACAGCATTTTAATGCCTAAACAGACAGAAAGTGTCTAGAGAAAAGGGGGAAACAGCACAGTATGCACCTATCAAACAAACCTGTGTCAGAGGTACTTTCCAATGACAATCAGGAATTGAACATGTATAACATGATGATCCTTCCTTAATGTTAGTTTTTGGCTTGAGTACTTCTTGTGCACCGCCTCCTACTTTTTGAGGAATGAAAAGAAGTCTGATTATTAATGGGTAGAAAATATTATACTAGAATTAGAGAATGCTTAGTATTTGGCAGTGTAAATACTCTGAAATTGTTCTGTTAGGTATGTCATTGTGTGAACCACATAACATAATTAGAGTGAATTTTCATGCCACGTATCAATTTAATTCTCTCTTCCTGGACTGTAGCTGGAATTCTAAGTCGGTATAGCTGGTCATTTTGAAGCAATAATTATTTTGTCTGTTTTGGAATACTGTAAATCAAGATTTTCAAGGGAAAAAAAAGAGCTTTTTAATTGATGAGTTGCAAAACTTTTCCAGATCCACTGGTGTGTCTTGGATGTTTCTGAAACAAATTTATAATCATGAGAGGAATATTTGAGACAGTGTGTGTTGGAATTTACTAGTTGTATAGCAATGAGATCCAGAGAAGACAGAGCAGACCCCTAAGGTGGCTTAGGGTGAGTCTGGAAGACAAAACAGTTTTGGCTGCCTTGCTGTGTGATAGCTCTGTTCTTGTCATAGATGAGTTGCTAAAGCAACCTTGAGCTTATTGATGATCTTTAAATGGTCCAGGTCATTAGAGCTCAGCTGGTAGTCCCACTGTTTTTTGCATCAAGTGCATTTGGTTGCTTTTTTAAATAGAAACTGTTTTTAAGGTATATTTTAAGGTATTTATTGGTGGCACATTTTTTAACATGGTAATTTTCAGGCATGTTACTCACAAATTGATACAAAGATAGATCAGGTTTCGGCCTAAACAAAACATGACAGATTCTTTTACCAAGACTTTAAAAAGAACTTTAAAAGTCTTTAAAAATCACAGAAAGACATTCCTTTATATAATGCAGTCATTTAAAAGAAAACGAGAGGTTGTTATTAATTATTTCTTTGTAACATTCTGTGGGACTTCTAATTGCAAAAGCTTATGCTAAACATTTCCAAGAAATTCATGTAACGAACTCGCCTAGTTTGTCTTGGCTCTCTGTAATATTTTTGTAGGAGATTTAGATAGTAATCAAATCCAGCTCTTCTCTGTTTCAGAGAAAATAAAGATTTCTCTTCTAAACAAAGCTAATAGTTTTGAGATATTATTTTCATAGCTGTAATGACATCTAATCATGGGCCAGGCATTGCGTTATGTGCTGTACAGACAGAACAGTCTTTATTCCTAAAGACAGAGAAACTGAGAGCAAGTGGAAGAGAAATCTGTATAAGTAGAACTAATATCACTGGGCAAATGGAAGGATTCTGAGAAATCTTTCTGTGCGTTATATGGTAGAAGAAAAAATGTGGGAGAAGAAAAGGGACAGAAGTTGGGTGGAAGTGAAGGAAACAGTCAATAAATTTAACCAATTCATGTCTGGAAAAAACATGCAAAATCCTTTGCAGGGTGATAAGTGGAGGGTGCATTTGAAGAGGCAGTTTTGGAAGAGAGCTCATGGCTGTGGGAGTCAGTTTAAATTGGGAGAAGTATAGCTGCTCAGCCAGAAATACAACAGAAACAAAGAAAGCACGTGTCTAAAGGGTGAAGCCAGCTGGACAGCAGGAATTGGGACAAAGATGCAGCAGATATTGTGGGAAAGAAAGATTCAGTGGTTGATAGATAAGATATTGGGGGCAAAAGAGGGGAAAAAAAAAAAAGGAGCACATGGACCATGGAATGCCACATAAACTCATCAGGGGAGTGGAGCAGGCAAAAGGTGGCTGAAAGATACAATGAACCACCTCTGATGAGCAAAAGTCATGGAAAGTGACTTTGAGATGTGTGACAGTGAGAGGGAAGGAGCAAATAGGTCACACTGAAATAGCTTAGGAGCTGGTCAAAGTAGAAACAAAACATTCAAAGTGAATTCAGAAGAGCAGTACAGTAAGAATAAGGTGAGCCTGATGCTCTGGTGGGATGACCACATGGTTGACATTTGGCAGAGGTGGAGATGCCAAACCTTGATGAGTACAGGGTATGATAACCTGGGCTCAGGACTGCTCTGTCCAGGCTCTCCTGGCTTTCTGCTAGCTTGAAGTACAGTTTTATGAGCCACCACAGTCTTCCCACCCCATGGAAACTCCCACAGAGAGTAAGGATGATGGAGAGAGCTGAGTATGTAGTAGCTGACAGCAATATACAGGAAGAAGAATGAATGAGAGCTACAGAACTTCAAACAAATACAAAAGAGAAAAGGAAGAGGAAGAGAAAACTGAAAATAACACCAGCTTTTACAGAGAACTACAGTCTGACCCCCAGCATCCAGCAAGAAAAAATGATAAATGATGAATTAAATTAGATAATTATGCATATCAATTAATGAACCTCATAATAGGGGCTGAATTTATTTTAGAAATTGTTTTTAAAGCAGGTGATCTGATCTGACATGTACAGCTTTGTTTATTCAGTTATTTTGAACAGCTATCATCTAGGAAGCACAGGTGTGAATTCCTTTTCTAGCTTTTTTTTCTTTTTAGTTACAAAGCTGATTGCAAAGGCTTTTGAAAATGTGGCTTCCTCACCAAAGTATTTCAAGTTCTCTGTAATAATTTTGAATACAAGATTAATTATTTTCCTGCAGTAAAACATTATATTGAATATAATCTAATTCTGATAGCTTACTGCATGGCTTCCTTGTGAATGCTTACATGTAAACAATTTCTCCTTCTAAAAGTTCATACATAATAAAGTAGTTCTGATTTCTTTGGGCTTCTAAAGGTGGAAGTCAGCCTGATTGCAGGAACTGGGACAAAGGTGCTTTGCAGCCTAACAGCAAAAGCAGCAGTTATTGTGGGGAAAAGACATTCCGTGGTCAAATGGTCGAATTCAGTTGGGCAGAAGAGCACACATTGCATGGGGTATGAAGCAGTTTTTTACGAGTATTAACTTCTGTCTTGCCTTATGCCAACTTCCTAATTCATGAGCTATGCTGTTAGTAATTCGTTCAGTAGGAAAATCAAGCTACTCTTGTAAAGTCTGAGAAATCTGATAGTTTTCACCATCAGAAGGATTTTCTGGAAGCAGCACTGAGTGCTTCCAAATGTTGAAACAAATTCCAAACAAGAAAATAAAATCCAAGTGCTTTTAATTAATTCTCCTAAAGCATTTAAGGCTATATAATGTTTGCACATGTATAAGCAGAGATTTTAGTTTCAATTTGGAATGATTAAAAAATCTCAAAGAGAAGACTAGTGCATAAATCAGTAAATCACTGAAACTTATGCTTAACCTAAGCGTGCACATTGTCCTTAAGGAGTGACATTTGGGGATGTAAGTAAGTGTCAAAGCCTACTCCTGTATATTTTTTTTTTTTTTCTCTTTTTTTAAAATCTGAATCTGACACTGGGTTAATAACTGGTTCTTATCACCCCAGACAAGGTTAGGACTCCACTATACATAATTATATCCCTATTTCTCAGATGAGGAGGTGAATGAAAGAGAAATAACATTACTTTCCCACGTTAATACAGGATGCGTATCGACTGCAGTGTCATTTGAACACAAGCTGGATGAAAGCATCTGTCCAGGAAGATGGCAGTGAAAAGAACCACCAAATTCTCTCTTTTTTTGTGTTTTGTTTTTCCTTCAGTTATATATAAATAAAATGGGGTAGAGTCTTGGGGTAGTCCACAGAACTGTAACAAAAAGTTGTTCAAGTCCCAGATGTCCCAGATGCTTTAATTTACCATTCTAAATAAAAATTAAAACAGTTGTTAGCCCAGAATTTTCAACTTAGAAAGCTCATCTAAAAAGGAAAGTGAGAAGTGAAAAGATGGGAACTCAAGTTCAATTTCTTTGTAGATTTATCCCAGAAAGACTCATTCACCTTAAGAATAACTTAGTGACAGCTCAAAATTTGTGTCTTAATAGAATACATGCAGATATGAAAAGGACAAAGAAAGGGATTCTTTTTCCTACTGAAATGTTGTTTCTATTTTCCAGTGGGAATAGGAATAAAGATATATGTGTTGTATCTCCAGACAATTTCATTATGCTTGCACTCATTAGATACAAATAATGATACTGTAACGGCTAAAGCAGTTTCTAAAATGGTCTTGGAAGCGGTTGTATTTAAACAGGATTCTTTTGATTGGCAGTCTGGTTCTGGAAGAAATACTAAGTTTAGATGTTTTTTTTTGTGGGTGGGGGGGAGTGTTTGAGATGTTTGCCAGGATTGTTTGGCAAACAAAATATGTCCAAATCATGGTACTTGCTTTTAGTTTAAATTGTTGAAAGATACTTTAAGTACAAACTGATTTGAAAAGATATTTATTATTGCTGAATATGTTTTTTAGTATCAGAATGTTGTAGCCATAGTGGCTTAAGGATATCAGGTAAGGTTTGGTGCACAGAGGCAACATCTTTTGTTAGACCACTGTTGGAAGAAGTCGATAAACTTTTCCCCCTACCTGACAATGTGAACCGGCTTATTCGGCTTGTGTTCTGACTTCCTACAGACTTGCTTTATTAAAATATTAATCTGATCCTATAGGAATAATCTAGATACAGATGGTTCTTTCTATGGTACAAGATAAGAGTCCTCATCTTTGCTTTCCTTTGGTCTGGCTTCATCACAGGTGTGGGTACTCTGGTGGCACTCTGTGAGTTTCAGAATTGCACCAGCAGTGGCATGCCATGGGGCAGCTCCAGATCAGGAATGTGCAAAAGCATGGGAAGAGGGACATTGAGGCTAGCTTGGTGCTTTTTGCATTGTGTTGCACTGTCAGCCAAAGAGATATTCTATTTACTGTTTTCTTCTGTGGCTTGTGTTGAATTGTATTGAACATTGGGGATTCTTTGCTTCTGAAATTTCATCAGAGATTTAGGTCCTGTTATTTCCATGACCATGATATGGCCTATGTGTGTGAAGCATATACTGAATTTGACTTGCATTCACAATTAATTCAAAATGAATGGCTGCCACACCTTTACCTGAAGCGTAATGAGGAATTTTTTTGGAATAGATTTTATATTTCATTGTATTTTGTGTAAAGTGCTAAATACTTAATTGCAAGTTGTGTTCAAATGTCTGGAATGGCAATTTTCTCTTCAGAAAGGTGTTGCTCTGTAAAATAAAACCACGTAATGAATTCTCATTTACTGGGGAGTCATTATTCACATCAAAGCAAGTAAACTTTAAATCTGCACTCAATGACACAGGTTCTAGAGGGGTGATGAACTGTGACATGAGGCTCTGAATAACTTTAACAGCTGTGAAATTGCATGAAGACACATTTATTTGCATATAAAAAAATAGAAGTCTTTGGATATGAACAAGATACTTCTGCTACCAAAAGAAATTTCTACAGAAAGCATTAAAAAAAAAATGAAGGCACTCTCCAGAGACATTTATGAAGACATTGAAAGTGTTATCATATTCATTGGGCTGGATTGTCTCACTTACTGGTTACTTGATTTACCTGGTAAGTATAATTGCTGGATTTTATGTAGGAAAACCATTGAGGTTCAATAATAGAGTGTCATTTCACTGGCTTTCAAAACAACATTATGTAAATACCCAGTAATGAGTTCACACCAGGAGAGAGAATTCAATGAGGTTTTTTTCCTTGATCATATGCATTGTCTAAATTTGAACTCCAGATTTGTCGTTGGCTTGACATGTTTTTGATAAACAAGTATTGGGACTTAATGAGCAAGTACGAAGGGTGTAATATCATAGGAGGAACAACGTAAGAATATCAAAATGATTCTAATGGATAGTGAAGTCTTTGCAGCATAAATTTAATGTCTTACACAAAGAGTCTCTGTAGGTAGAATGATAATGCTCTTTGATGGTCTAACAGTTTCTCTTCCTCAGGGATACCTAGTAAAGGAATCTTTGAAATGTTTTGGATCAACCTTTTTTCATATCCCTTGTCAGTTTTAGATGGTTCTTTTCTGTTTAGTTAAATGAATTTCACTTTTGACACATACTCTAAAGTGTAGTTCTACTCCATAAAAAGGACACTATTGGGTCCTATATTTACTTTACTTCAGCAACTAAATGTCAAGTATATTTACTGTTGAAAGTGTTACTTGATAAATCCCATATCTGAAAACTCAGGCTAGATTGTAAAAGCTGCATGGTTTTTGTTCTATTTTGTCCATTTTCACTGATGCAGGAAAAGTTCTGCATGAGAAATTATGCTGCTGGGCTTGCAGAAATATAGCTGACCAGAAGTCATTGGACAGCTGTTTTGGTGAGGCCCAAGAAAGAAAATAAATCAATTTTCTTTCCCTTATCTGGGACAACGATATATGCTGGTTTGTCACTAAGCTGAGATATGGCTGATTGTCCACAAGGATTGAATCTGTTCTGTAGTTTGTCATAAAAAGGGTTGTCAGAAACCTTGTGGACGTGTATTCCTTCAGCTGTAGAACTCTGTCCAGCCTTTGGATGCTACTTACTACTAGGCCAATTTGCTGTAGACAGAAATCAACTATATCTCAAACTATGTGCCCTGAGGTATAATGCTAGGGTGTATGTCTTCTAACTAGTCTTCCTTCCTGAAAGAAGATCTGGACCCTCTAGGTCATCACTATCTTGCAGACCCTGAAATTCAGGGCACACAGACTTTATAAACACTTTGTAAAGCAGTCACATTTTAATTGTTGTCAAAGCACAAGAGATGCACAGAAAAGAAAGTGAAGAACAACCAACATGTACATGCAAAACTGTCCCTTTACTATCCATGTCATTCAGAGAAGCCTTTGCGTTTTGGCTATTCCATTTGTGGGACTATTCCCTTCTCTCCTTCTTTACCTCCCCAGTCTTGCCTTCAGGCTCTCATCTCTTCTAAAAACACCAGCCTCTCAAAAAAGGGAAGGCCTAGCTATACATGTTAGGTGGCCTTCTTGTTTGGCTTCAAATCCACTGTGTATGATTTGCTGCTTGTATTGCCAGCCCACACTCCAAACTGGGAACTTGTTCCCGATGGTCCTGGACTGAAACAAACACACTTTCTGTGTGGTGATTCCATTTGGATAGATGGCTGCTAGGATTAGTGTTTCTGGATCATTGCCATTCCTTTATCAGCCCAGAATATCCCAGTCTAATGGGGAGATCAAAAGGCAGAAGTTAAGTGACAGTAAAAATTAAAACAATTATTCAGAAAGCAAAATGTGGAAGTATTTTTAGTCCACTTTAAAGGAAGCTTTTAAAGGAAGTTAAAGCAGCTCAGATTTCTATTCAGGCTGAATTCTGCATTTTGCATGTGGTTATACAATATATGCTGAAGCTGTGTGGCCACAAATTTGCTGCTGTTGGTGCTTGTGCTGCCTTGGTTGAAGAATGAAACTAGTCACAATAATTAATTAGTCACCTTTGCAGAAATTATATGTTCAAAGAAATATTTCTAAACATGCTACATCTGCTAATAATTAAAAAATATATAGAATGTTTTCCTTAACAGTTATTATAATGTGTTATAGTAAGAACAGATGTTTTTTAATTAACATACTGTGTTTTAATGTGTTTGAAAAACAAAGTCATGCAACACCTATTTGTATTTGAATGGTTTTTTAAAAGGCTGTGTTCATTGGGATTTTATAGCGTACTTCCTACTAACATGTATAAGTTTTGTTCAGGTGAGATGTACAGTTTGGAGTTTCCCAAATTTTACTTCATTTCTCAGTAACAGAGCCTGATTTTTTAAAAATCTGCAATCAAAGCATTCTTGATCTTTTCTCTTCCTGTGTTTTAAAAGTGTGTGTCAATATACAACAGCTGCTGCCATGCCAATGTCACTCTGAATAGTACATAATTGCAAATAAAATTAAAAGAAACAGGTCATCAAAAAATTAATTTTAGATTGTAACCCTTTCCAAAGGGTGTGACATTTTTATGCCCTCGTCTTCATCAGACAGATTCATTTGGTGATTCATAAGACTAAATATTCCTTCAAATTAATTCACTTTGTTAGAGACAATCTATCTGTAAAAGGATTAGATTTAAAAATGGTTATGACCTAAAATTCAGATTAAAAAAATCAGGTTGCCAGAGGAAAGCATCACTGTTTTGAGTAAGCATTCCTGAAATGTAACATAAAAAGAACATTAGTGTTTTTATTACCTAGGAGTAGCAAATTTATTGAAAAAAAAAAGAGCCAAACTCAAGTGTTCCAGCATATCTGAAACCTGGAAAGGTTTATCTGAAAGTATTTCTGAAAGTATATCTGAAAGCAGGAAAACAAAGCTGCATGATGAAGTTTAAAAGTAGCATCTTAATCTAAGACGATCCATGCTACTTCTCTGACAAAAACTGTGTCCTGAGGCCACTGACTGGCCCCTGTAAACCCTTCCTGAGGACCTGACTGGCCTTGGGCTCTGCTCTCCCATTGCTGTGTGCCTCCTGGGATCATTAGGTGCAGCTGGGAGCCTTCTCATCCAGCCTGTCCAGCTTCTGGGGGCTCTTCAGGGTGCCCTCAACATCCCCTGTCCTCCCCAGGACCCTCACGGGCAGCCTGAATCCCCCACCCACCCCAAGGTTTCCCATGCCATGTCCCATTTCCAGTTTGGTGCCCCTATGTGTGCTGGAATATCCCCTGCAACACCTCTTCCTGAGCAAGCCCAGGGTTGTGAAACATGAGAGGACACACCTGGCTGGGAGGGAGGCCAGATGGCACTGATAAGCCTTAATGGCCCTGATGAGCCTTACTGGGTCCTCCCTACTCCCATGGACCCAGGAACCCATTTCAGTTCAGCTGCAAGGGGACCTACAGCCCTTGCTACACTGAGCTGAGCTGGTTCTTGCTGCTTCCTGAGAAAATGGGTTTCAGTGCATGGCTAATAAACACACAGAAGTAGAAAGTGCTGGGATTTATTCTATCTGATGAGCTTCCTGATTTCCGTGCTCCTCAAGTTAGGTTGACTGCAGTGGAACTGATCCTGGTGTCTCCAAAATCTAGAAGTTGACAGACATTTTTCTCCTGGAAGGTATGCTGAAAGACAGGTTAAGCTTATCAGAAGCTGAATCTTAAGGAGCAAAATCAGGCTGCTCAGGTGAAAATCTGTTTTGACTAAATATCCAGAACTATGGAAATGTATCTGAGGGGTTTTTTTGTTTGTGTTGGTTATTCAAGTAAAAAATGATAAATGTGCACTGGTCTCTGTGAGATCCCTTGTGTAATTGGTTATTTGGTATTTTCTATATTTAACCTTGCTTGGGGTAGAGGGAGAGGGTGGAAAGCTTGTTCAGAGCAATTTGTGAAGCTCAGTGTATCTTCTGATCCCATATCCCCTTATTAAATATCCTCTGAGAACAATTTGTTGTCTGGCCAGGTAATATAACAAGCTATTGAAACAGACCATTAGCTATAGAATAGTTACAGATTGGTAACATTGCCGAGGGATACAGAATTTATATTTTCATGTTCAGAAAGGCAACAAAATTTGTGGTTTATAGTAAAGAATTTCACTTACATCCACCAAAAAACTAGCCAGGGATTCTCTCCTGGTACCTAGAGAGTTCTTTTCCTCCTCCTTCTTTGCCTGGGTTTTCTAGTCCTCTCTTTCCAATATGAAATCCTTTGCATACTTGCCAAAACTGTATGCTAAATTTGATAGCAAATATACTTCAAAGAATAATTGCCAGCAAAACTGGCATGTAATAAAGATTCTTGTGACCTTACTGCTTTGTGAAAAAGGCTGTTTCACCTGGCCTAAGAACTGGTACAGTGTTGGCAGTGGATAAAGTGATTGCATAATACTTACAGGTGAGACCTGTGGAATTAGCTGGAGGTCTTAGATTATTTCTCCCAAACGCTTAGGCATATCAGAGGGTAGCAACTCTGAATACGATCATCTTTTGGTAGATGTTACCTTCTCAGTGAAAAGCTCACATACAAATGGTTCTGGATCATTGTGTATATCTCTTTAAGAATATCCAGAGTGATGTAACACTAGATGCTGTAAAGGAAGACACCTACAGTATTTGGCAGTATATTGTCTAATTTCTGGCTCTGTGCTCATTGAAAGGAATCCAAAAACCAGCAGGCTTTTTTTGTGCAGCATGTAGAAAATGATAGGGGCCTCAAAGGGAAGAAGGGGGGAAAATAATGCTGCTCAATGACAGATGAAATGCCTAGAGGTAGTCAGGGACACTAAATGCTTTATTTCTGTCTTGGAAATTATTTGATTGTTACATAAGATTTATGCAAGCTACAGAAAATAAAGCTTTTTTGCATTGGAAATGGATACTGTTTGCCACAGAACTGGAGGGATCACCAAGGTCATCGAATAGACGGGAGAGGGCTTTTCAGAACAGACCATTCACTTCAAGAGTGAGAATTCAACCGCTTGTCTTCAGCACAACTGCTACCCCATTTTTTTCCACCATTCAGTCATGACTGATTGACGTCAACCGAACTGAGGAAGATGCTGCTGCTGAAAACATTCAGAAAGAGGCAACAAAATCCTCACAGCAAAAGATTTATGTTGGACATTGAATCTCGTACACGAAGATGCTGACCTCTTCCAGCATGGAGATCTGTTCTGAAAAGCCAACATCTCCCATAGTTTATGGTCCTGGTCTTGACTTTTCTAGGTACTCTTTTCTCTTCTTGTTTCTGTTGTTAGTTATGAATTAAGAGTGATTATGCTGCTAAAAGCATGTAATAAAATATACAAGAAATGCTCTGCAATGTGTCCAGTCAACGTTTTTGCAGAATCTTGAGCCTTTGAGATCTTGCAGCTTTGCATCTCAGTCTTCATTAATGTTTTTGCACTTAATTAAAGGAAGAAGGGGCATGAAAATGGAAATGTAGAGCAGGCTGTGGATTACCGTCATTGTTTTTTTTCCCCTGTTTATCTGTGGAGTTCTTTCTCCCAGATGCAGTGCTGCTTGCAGTAAAAGAGGAAAGTGATTCCTCTCCTATATGAGCTGTAAATTTCCTTCTGAATAAAAATCTTCTTAAAGATCCTATATGAATAGCATCTCTTCCTTTAACACTTTAGCATCATTAACTGCTTCTTTATTTGCAATGTTTTGACTACATTTTGGGTTTGAACATGACTGTAATGTTCAAGTATTCTGGTGTATATGGAGACTTTCCACAACGTAAAGTTTTCCCTGCATTTAGTACTTGAAAATCTTGGAGATTTTTCCTTTAAAACTGAGCTTCCCCCACAGATTGTGAATACAACTATGGGAAACTATTCTGCGGTTGCTATATAGTTGTTGCTATACATATCTTGTTGGATGGAGCCCTTGATAAAGCAGAATCTACACAAGCACCTTAAATAATCACTGTATGTATAGTAAGCATTTGAGTTTTGGATTCTGTGGTTCCTTTTGGATGGTCCATCCACACAAAGCCTTTTCTCAATCTGCTGTATGTAAACAATCTGTTTTCTCTCTGAATTATTTGGAATATTTTAAGGTATCCCCTGGAAAACCTGTTTCCCCTCATAGTCGATGCATATAAACTTTAAGGCTTTATGATTTCTGACTGAGGGGATACACGGACACATGGCTTTGTTTCAAAATGAGTGTATGTTTGTTTAAACAGGATCAGATTTAGAAGCAAGAGATTGGAAGAATGAGGTTGCCCTGTAATTGAGGGATGTGAAAGTAATAGAATTCTCATTGTCTTTTTTCTTTTGTGGCATTCTCTATGCCTAATTTACTGTCAAGGATGCTGAAATACAGAGATTAAACTATATATCCTATGAGAGGGACCATCTGGCTTTTATAAAGTTTTCCATAAATATTTTTAGCCAAATGTTGGTGTAACTCTTATGTGAAGGTTCTTCTGGAAATGGGAAGTTGCAGCAAACCTGTTTCTCTAACTCTTGTTCTTAAAACTAAATCAGCTCTAAGCAGAGACCTAACTCTCCCCCCCCCCCCCCCCGCCCCAGACAGTTAACTGTGATTTATAACTAAGGTGTAGCTTTTCTAAAGCAACAATATTTATTCTTCACTTGGATTGAAGAAAGGTAAAATTTTTTGCCAATCAAGGCAATCTCCTCTGAGTGCTTATTTCCAGGCATGTTTCTGTAGACACAAGGCAGGCAAGAGAGCTTTCTCCCCCTTCTCTCCTCTGTTCTTCTTAAAAGTAGTTTTCTTTACATGATTCACTAGTTCTTTTCTGAAAGTAGTAGGAGTTGTTAAAATTTAACCTTGGTCACTAGGTTGCCCAGTACAGCCTCCTATATGTACTTCAATTACATGGAATTGTCCTGTTCAGTCCTGGTAGTATGTTCACCCTCAGGTGGCACAAGGAAGTGCAAATGCTTCATGTTTCTTTGTTTGCCATCTATTAAGAATAATAGTGTTTGCCTCCTTACAGGAAAGAGAAACATGGGACACGTGCAGTACTCATAAACACGTTACAAGATATTTCCACATTGAACACAGAAAGACTGTGCTTCTAGTTGCAGTGTTGCTTTTTGTACTCTTCTAGAATTGCTTATTCAGTGTTAAGAAGGCAAATCTTGCTGTAATTGTGTAGGTTGTCACGCGAAAATAATTACCATCAGTGTAAAATTTTAATTCCTTCATATAACAGCTCCTTACCGGGAAACTTTACTATATGTGAATTTTGTTATAGTATGATGTTAAGCTGCAGTTTACACACAGTAAAATGATGCAAAGAACAGGCATTATACCACCCACAGTTTTAATGCCACATAATGAATGACACATTTCTCATGGGAGTGAGGAGGGGAGAGGCTAGTTGTTTTAAAGCACCAAATCCTGATCCCATTAAAACCACTGGGAGTCTTGCCATTGGCTTTGTTCATTCCAAGATCTGGATTGTGAACATTGGTAACTATTCAACTATAGAACAATAGCAAAATCATTTTCAGAATTTAAAAAACAACAACAACAAAAAACTCCAACAAAACAAGAATCCCCCAGCAAATCAACAAAAAAACCCAAAACAAACAAATCACTAAAAAAAAAAAACAAACCCAAAACCCTTCAGTAATATCCTCCCATATTTATTCTGTTTCTTAATGATATAAACATTTATCACTTCCCCACTCAGAGTCAGAGCTGAAAATATATGTATTCAAAGGCTATCTTAAAAGATCAATGATCTTGTAATTAAAGTTGGGCAGAAAACAGAACTACCCATCTCATCCTGCAAACAAGGTGTAGTTTATTTATATAGGTGAAATACTGGCTTATCTCCTAAGTTAAGGAAAAAGTGGTATAAAGATTCTCTATGGCCTGTACAGGTGAAGATCAAAGACCCAACCTAAAAAAGGACATGAGCTTTAAAAAACCATGAATTTAAACAAATGAGCAGTTCCATAAGTAAAAAATAAGACCAAATACTTATGGTAACAATCACATTTGCATACATGTTGTCATAGTGAATTACTGTTCTCAATGCAAATGACTCTTGCAAAAATCACTTAATATTTTATTTCCCCCTCTGATTTTATGCTTTTGTTATTATTTTTCTCTTACCAGTTTGCAGTAGATCTAGCTGAGCTCTGCTACTTTGGAAGTAGAGGTAGATTGGTATCAGCTGAAAGAGCTTCAAAAGCAAATACTGAATTAATCAGATTCTGTATATCCCCTATATGCTTTGGAAAAACAATTATATTAAAGGTTGTAGGAAAGAAAAGAAAAAAATCCATGAAAGATTTGAAAGTTACTAGAATCTTTCCATTCTTCACTGTGATGAAAAACTTAGGAGTTCTTTGGTTTTTTTAATGTAGAAATGCCCTGCCTATAAAACTTTCTTCTAATTCAAGATTGATATGCAGGTTGCGGCATCAGGTCTGTGGTATGAATTTACCAAACACAAAATATTTTATGAGAGTCAAAATGTTTCAAGAAACTATGTTTTTCCTATTTTACTACTGTTAGGCTGGGAGACCTCTTTTGAACATTTCTATGGTTCCCAAGGCTTCTAAAGCTCCTCTAGTTTTTTAGGAAATTTAAGTCTAGGAAACTTCTAAACTTGAGCTTCCAGATTTTTCGGTCTTTTGAATTTTTCTAAATAATGTGGTTGGTTACTTCAAAGTAAGATTTCCTTCTTCTGGATTTCTTTTTTCCTCTGTAACTTTCTGCTTTGTTATAAATTTTTTCCTCCAGAATGTTAATCTTCTGGAGAACAGAAACGATAACTTTCCAGGCAGCACTGATAGACCAGTGCTACTGATACACCGCCTGGTGTAATGTTATGTGTTCCCTAATAATTATAGGCAGTTGTAAAAAGTTTTGGATTTGTTGTTTTGTTGGAGCTTTTTGTTTGTTTGTTTTTAAATTTTGCCAAGCTTATCAAACTTATTACTTGCGGTTATACTATTTTGTGTAGTGTGGTGAGGTGAAGAAGATAGTGACTGTTATTGCTATATTATTGCAAAAGCTTTCTCTGTTAAAACTGAAGATTTCATAAACAGACATACTAGTTTGTGTGGAGTAAAAACTAGATGGAATCTTTTAATGGTCTGGAATTTACTTTTCATTGAAAGAATGAGATTCTATTTTATGCAGTTCAGAGCTTGATGATGAAATTGTTAGGGAGGAAAAAAACATTAATGATGAAGCCTGTATTAATTCATTTTGAATAATTCAGTATAATAAAAGGTGTATTTGCTGTAGAATATGTGTAGATGGAATTTTGCTGTAGAATACATGTAAAAATACAACTTGATTATAAAGAATCTGATTTTCAGAAAGTTTGGTGAAGATTATTTTCTATTATCAAATTATCTTTGCAGTTGGCAGAATGAAAACTCTTTGTAGCTTTGTTTACAGGCACAAGTATGCAGCCATTCCACATATATGTGGAATACATGTGTGGAAACACGTGATATTTATCCCTTTTAAACAACGTAGTAGTTTTGTTTTACCATAAAATTCAGAAATGGTAATGAGTACTAACATGACTACTTATGTGCTATTTGTGGTAGGATTTAATTTAGGGGTGTTTTCTTTATAATTCTGGTTTTTGTTTGGTTGGTTTTTTAATTTTTCCTGATTATTATTTTTGTACAAAGGTTAGCTGAATTAGAAACTCCAATTTAAGAGAAATACAAGAATTAGGGGCATCATATGCATACTGGTTATAAAAATTATTCCAGCTAACTAAGGCGAGATGAGCAAAATATGCCTGCTTTACCTGAAATCTCATGGCAGGCTAGTCAACAGATCAGTTTCAATGTAAAATTACAGTGACCTTGTGAGTTGAAATTCAGAAACAGGTCTGGAAGGTTCTACTAGTTGCTGTAAAAGTGTGTTGACTGTCAGTTAAGTTTTAAAATCTGTTCTATTTAGATGAGTAAAAAGAGCAAAACAGGGTAAAAAGTGGGGGGGTTTTAATTATTAAATAAATTCGTTTGGCTAACTAATATAACTTTTGCTTCATATGAGTAGTTGAATAACTGGGTTGTTTGAGCCCAAATGCTTGAGAAAATCAATGTAAAAAGTAATTGTGATCTCAGAAAAATGAAAGTTGAGTTTTGAATGGTTTTTTTGTTCATACTGGTTTATGGTTTTATTCTGGAATGTCTAGCAGTGCATCTAGTTCATCTACTCATCCCTCCTGTGACACAATTAAATAATGTTTCAATTTAGTTATGTGTTTCTCACTTTCTGTTGACTTTTTTGCTTTATTGTTTAACTACCATAACTTTCTGATTGTCAACTTCCTTTTGCAGGTTTTCAATTTTCTAAATATGATTCAGGGGCTAACTTTGTACTTATGTTAGGACTAATTTTCCTTTCTGCCATAGGTTTTATGCCTGAATTTCGGCAAATTGTTCTTTCCTAGTTTGTCTTTCCTGCAACTTCTTTTCATACTGTTAAGGGGTTTTTGTGTGTTCTCTTGTGTATGTTACAATCAGTTATTCTGTGGTCAGTTCTGTGGTTCTTGTTACAGCTCCTTCATTTAACCAGTTCTTCTATAACATTCAAGACCATATCACAACAGCCTTTCCTTCTGTGTACATTTAACCTAGCTGAGCATCACTTACATCATTTAAAATGCAAAGAAATAATTTTTAGACATAATGCCTGGATACTGCATGTTTCTGGTCTATATATCAGAAACATGCAGTTTCTGGTCATCTCAATAACCACCACTATGTTGAAATAGCCTGTTTTTCTTCACTAGTCAATATGCAACAGCTTTCTCCTGCTCAGGTGGTCAGTAATACCCTGACTGCTGCATTTTCATTCTTATAGCTTTGGGATTTGTAGTTTATGATGTGGAATAGCTTTTTATTCCCATTAGCAAGCCATAACAGTAGATGTATATTTAGGAAGGACAGGCAGGGGACATGAGGAGGGGGTGTCGCCCTCTATGTCAATGACCAGCTGGAGGGCATGGACCTCTGCCTGGGGATGGATGAGGAGCCAACCAAGAGCTTATGGGTCAGGCTTAAAGGGAGGGCAAGGACAGGTGACATTATAGTGGAGGTCTGCTACAGGCCACCCAACCAGGAAGACCGAGCATGTGAGGCCCTCTATAAACAGATAGGAGCAGCCTCATGTTCACAAGCCCTAGTCCTCATGGGGGAATTCAACTACCCTGATATCTGTTGGAGGGACAACACAGCAGGGCATAAGCGATCCAGGAGGTTCCTGGAATGTGTTGATGATAACTGCCTTCTCCAAGTGATAGAGGAGCCAATGAGGAGAGGTGCTATGCTGGACCTTGTTGTCACCAGCAAGGAGCAGCTGGTGGGGAATGTGAAGCTCAAGGGCAGCCCTGGCTGCAGTGACCATGAAATGGTGGAGTTCAGGATCCTTAGGGCACCGAGGAGGGCGCACAGCAAGCTCACTACTCTGGACTTCAGGAGAGCAGACTTTGTCCTCTTCAGGGATCTGCTTGGTAGAGTACCATGGAATAAAGCACTGGAGGGAAGAGACACTGTCCCGCACAACATCCTTGTCTCCAAATTGGAGAGACGTGGATTTGATGGATGGACCGCTCGGTGGATAAGGAATTGGCTGGATGGTTGCATTCAAAGAGTGATGGTCAGCAGCTCAATGTCCAAGTGGAGGCCAGTGACGAGTGGCGTTCCTCAGGGGTCGGTATTGGGACTGGCGCTGTTTAACATCTTTGGTGACATGTACAGTGGGACTGAGTGCACCCTCAGCAAGTTTGCTGATGACACCAAGCTGTGTGGTGCAGTTGACATGCTGGAGGGAAGGGATGCCATCCAGAGGGACCTTGACAGGCTTGAGAGGTGGGCCCATGAGAACCTCATGAAGTTCAGCAAAGCCAAGTGTAAGGGTTGGGGCAATCCCAAGCATAAATACAGGCTGGGCGAAGAATGGATTGAGAGCAGCCCTAAGGAGAAAGACTTGGGGGTGTTGGTTGATGAGAAGCTCAACATGACCCAGCAATGTGCGCTTGCAGCCCAGAAAGTCAACCATATCCTGGGCTGCATCAAAAGAAGCGTGACCAGCAGGTCAAGGGAGGTGATTCTGCCCCTCTACTCCACTCTCGTGAGACCCCACCTGGAGTACTGCATTCAGCTCTGGGACCCCCAGCATAAGAAGGACATGGACCTGTTGGAGCAAGTCCAGAGGAGGGCCAGGAAGATGATCAGAGAGCTGGAGCACCTCTCCTGGGAAGACAGGCTGAGAGAGTTGGGGTTGTTCAGCCTGGAGAAGAGAAGGCTCTGGGGAGACCTTATAGCAGCCTTCCAGTACGTAAAGGGGGCCTACAGGAAAGCTGGAGAGGGACTTTTTACAAGGGAATGTAGAGATAGGACAAGGGTCAATGGCTTCAAACTGAAAGAGGGTAGATGTAGATTGGATATAAGGAAGAAATTCTTCACTGTGAGGGTGGTGAGGCACTGCAATGGGTTGTCCAGAGAAGTTGTGGATGCCCCATCCGTGGAAGTGTTCAAGGCCAGGTTGGATGGGGCTTTGAGCATGTTATCTAGTTCCCATGGCAGGGGGTGTGGAACTAGATGATCTTTAAGGTCCCTTCCAACCCAAACCATTCTATGAACTGCAGTTGTTTTGTGGGTTTGTTTTGTTTTTTTTTTTCCTCAGACTCTTAATTATTTGCATATATACATAATGAAAATCATAATGTTAATGTATTTTCTGTATGTGAACACTGCTTTTCATTAAGCTTTATGGAAATTTAATGCAACTTATGGACTTTCACATCCAAATTTTAATGTTGACATTTTTCACTTTTGTTTTGCATACTGTACTTCAAGTACCCAGAAAATACAAAAGGCTAGAGATGGATTTCAAAAGGAAACAGAAAAAGCTGGTGGCTGTATAAACGTTGATGTGCCATCAGGAACTGCTTTACAGTCAGCAGTATTTATTCCTATTTAGAATGATGACATCATTAACTTAGTTGGAGACAGGTTTTGGCAATAAGAAAACCAAGCTGTTTAGAAGTGTAACAGAATAATCATTTGAAGAGTTGGAAAATACCTACATGTGCATCTCTTGTCAATTTTTTTCTACTACAGCGTTATAGCAATAGTATGCAACATGTTCATAACTTTTGTAAAACCCTCTGAAATCTACAATTGCAAATAGTTTGTTTCCAAGACACATTATTATTTCATCATTATTACCTGTTGTTTTCTCTATTCAAGGTGTAAAACTCTGCAGGATGTTCAGAATATTCTTTAGCAGAAGTCCAGAACAATTTGCTACTGTTGTTTCCCATTTCACTTAAAAAAACCCCAACCAAACAAACAAAAACCCCCCAAAAAACAAAACCAACCAAACAAAAAAACCAAACTTAAAAAACCCCACACCTTAATTTGGTTCCATAGATCTTGCCATACTTCCCTGTACAGTGTTAAACTGTGAAAGTTCATTTTACAGACTGTGGTGGCTCCTAAATTTTACAGGAGTTCAAGATGTAACTGGGCAAATCCATATGAGGAAAAACTGAAAGAAAAATCTGAGCCAGAATTTGTTTGGAGAATGTAATGTTGGAGTAGTACCTATATATCTGTTCCTTCCTGTTCTGCTCTTTCTGAGGTACCCACTGTTAAATAGTGGGATAGGTGTGTCTCTGGCCTCACCCAGTATGGTTTTCCTATGTTGTATTATTGATTCATCCTACAGCCTTTTCATGTCCATGCATCTAGAGAGGTACTGGTGGACCTGCAGCACTGCCTTGCTGTTCCCACTGACTTGTTCTCTGCATACATATATATTTTAATCTCTTTCTCAAATACTGGTCATAGAATGGTTTAGGTCAGACGGGACCTTTAAAGATAATCTAGTCCAACCCCCCTCTCATGGGCAGGCACATCTTTCACTAGTTCAGGTTGCTCAAAGCCCTATCCTCCAGTTCTGTTAATTATTTTAGGCTTCATTCTCTGTTGCGATTTTTTTTGTCTCGCTGAGAAGATACTAGATAGTTCTTTTCTTTCCTTTTTAATTTCTGTATTCTTTTTGCTCTGTAATATTCTTCTGCATCATCTTATTTACCACTAGCAACAACCTCTCCAAAAAGGTAAATGAGACTCCCTTGAGTGAAGGCTATAATTAGTCATAAGCAAATGTCAGTAGATCTTATGAACTCTATTAGCTGATTCAACTTCTGAACCATTTCCCAGCCTTTTGAGGCTTTTATCAAGCCACTGTCAAGTTCGGCTGAAAATTAGGAAAATTAGAGGGTCTTTTAAAAGATGCAGGGCTGAAAAGAAGAAAAGTTTCAAGATTAGTATAACCCCACTGAGCTCCGTGCAGTTAAAACTGAATTCATGGTGTACATTTGGATGTTAGTATATCAATTCCTAAAAAGAGATTCATAACATAGTTGTCAGTGTTATGATATCTTATTGTTTGCTGTATTACTTTGAGGCAGTGCAGGATGTACCCTTTGAACACACCTGCAGTGTACAGTGTAAACAGGCAGATAAATAAAATGGCATGGGACAGAGAAAAAGTAATTCAAATCTTTAAACTCAAATTAGTAAGCATGACAATTTTTTTCTTTAGCTGGTGTGGGAAAAAAGATGTAGAATCTGAGGGTTTATATACTGTGTGTCTTCGTAGGTATTTTTGGTTTTTTGCTTACGAGGATTTAGACTTTGTCACTTCTGGTGCTTCTTACAGGTCTATGCCAATATGTGAAGAGAGCAATGACCTAGTAGTAGAGGTGGTGCGTACATAGTGATGAAAGGTGAGGGACTGATCACACGTTG
This sequence comes from Ciconia boyciana, assembly GCF_034638445.1. Taxonomy (NCBI): domain Eukaryota; kingdom Metazoa; phylum Chordata; class Aves; order Ciconiiformes; family Ciconiidae; genus Ciconia; species Ciconia boyciana. The sequence goes on from NC_132939.1 coordinate 10,144,077, forward strand.
CTACAGCAGTAAAGCAATCATGTTGAGAACTGTGCTGTCTTGCTGGAGTATTGTGGTAAGAAGGATGTATATGAGTATTTGCATTTGTAGAACAGCCTCAGATAGAAACTTTAAAGGAAAGAGCATTGAAATGCTATCAAAACTGGACAATTACCTTTTACAAACACTATATTTTTCAATTCTTGACCACTGGAATAGAATAATAACCAGAGGCTTCCCCCCAGTTCAATAGGTCCTTGCTTTTGTGCAAAATACCTTTTTTCTGTCCTTTTTTAAAAGAGCTTATTTCTGCATCTTCCACACAAGCAAATACTGGAAAATACATTCTTTCCCCTGGAAGACAACCTTTCAAATGGCTCAAGATCATTATTAGGGAAATGCTAACACTTACTGTCCAGTTTTTGCTGGATATTTTTCTTCCAGGCACAGACATTACTTTGTCAGCAATATATTTTAAAATCCTAATTTTTTTTTGTTGTTCTGTTTTTCTGAAAGGAAAACTGTGCTTTTTCACTTATGCTGGTTGATAGGGTGTTCTTAGAATAAAATTCTATAATTCTATAATCTTTCTTTTGCAACTTCCTTTTCTAGGCTGCGTAACTCTTTGACCCTTTGTGTTTATACACCAGACTATTATGTAGAAACTTTCATAAGAGTTGTTTAACATACTCCCTAGAGTTAATGCTTCCTTCTCATTGAATATGTGAAATAAAACAAATGAGGGGCACTAGCATCATTTCTATGATTATGTTTTAGTGCAAGATAAACCTATAAGCTATACTGGTCAACTGCAATCTTTTTTATGACCCAGTGACTATAATTGGGGTTGTCTTTTATTATCATCATTAATGTAAGAAGACTCTGTGAGTAAAGCTTTGCTCCTTTAAAGCTGATTTAAAAAAAAAAAGTCTGCCGTGTCACAGAAAACATGTATTGCTCAGACTAAATTATCTGGATGAACACATATGGACAAAATGAGAATCAAATCACTCATTTTCAAAGCAACTGTTGGGAATAAACTAATTTTAGAGCTTCTAGACCATTTAGAGTTTTTTAAATTCCTTTTTATTTTTTGGTACTCTTCTTTCGGATTTCAGTTATAACTGTCAGGATCAAAACAAAATGAGAGGCTTATCTTAAGATTTATTTTTTTTTTTCCTCTTTCAGTCAGAAAGACCAAGAAATCTCTTGGGTCTTATTCTTCTCAAGATTCAAGGCCTTTTGTATAGAAAATTTGAAGTAATGATCTGAAGTGTTGTATGCTGTTTATATGACTAGAACATCCGGACTACCTTCACCAATGAATCAAAAAGTCATAAGGAACATGAAACTGGCTGGTATACCTTGTATTTCTTCCTGTGTGGCTTGAGGCCAGCAAACCAGTCTTAACACTTAATGGTAAAACTTGCAAGATTTTTTCACAGCAGATCATTCTTGTGATCTGTCATGTCTGCAGATCAGAAATGTAGTAAGGTATCAAAAGAAATAAGAGTATGCCAAGATTTTTCAAGGTAATTCATACTTCTTTAGCAATGAAAGTCTTCTGACAATAGTCAAGCTAAGCAAGTAGCATGGACTCAGACAGTACATGAGGATATACTCAGATTTGCTAGAATTCATAAACTCATATAAACGGACTAAGTAACTGACTACTACTGCACTCCGATATGGGTTTAATTGTAGTACATCCTTACACATACATTTATATACTTGAATGTTTTTGTTAATCTTGCTCACACTGCCTAAAATTCTCTCTGAAGTCTAAGTGTCTTTTGAGGTGAAAACCAGGAATTTCTTAGAAACATAGAGCAACAGAAGTAGTGTTGAGGGTAGAAAATGAAAGGCTGTATTTGAAAGTGGGGTGGAATAGGAGTAGGCAGGAAGCTGCTGACCTGCATTGGATTGGGCCAGTGTTAGCAGCATCTTAGGGCATCTGATTTTACCAGTCATGCAAAAGATAGTGCCTTCAGCATATTCTGACCCACTGATGGTGCAGTGACATACTGATTTGGCTCAGGGAGAAAGTAATTTTCTGCAGCATTTTCTCATTCATCTCTATCTGAATGGTAAGTTGATGAAATCCAAGGACTAGTGGTAGGAGATTTTGAGGGCTGCAAACCACACATGTAAATGGAGGAGTAACTCTTCTGTCTTTGCAATCAGTGAATTAGTTTTTTCTATATGCAGAGTAGCTTGGGGATAGGAAAAAACATGGCATCCATTAGGTATTTAAATCTTATGTTTCCAGAGGCAGAAAATCAAGAGTCTAAGTGCGTCTCTCCCACTCTCTTTTTTATTCCGTAATAAATAGGCTTTGAAAACAGGTTTATATTAGCTGTGCTGATATAGAAAGGCGGCTTTTCTTTTTGTTGCTTATTTGGCCAAGTAGGAAGACAAGTAATACAGACACTGTCTTTCCCCAAATGTATGAAGATATAAGATTGTGTCCCTAATCATATACTTCTATATTGATGGAGAGGGCTAGAAAGAAGCAGCACCATCTACTGACTAAAACACATCATTACCAATCCAAATCAGACCTAGAAATTACAATGCAATCTGTGTGTTCTAACCATGTGAATGTAATTACCAGACCTTCCTGATTTATTAGCTAGCTAAATAATAATAATAGCTTTAGTTATGGGTTCTTATTATTTAATATATCTTCCTTTTTCTTTATTTTGTTTTAAGTTACCCTCTTTTGATTTGATACAGATTTAAAAGCTCATCGTGTCAGCTCCCTGCCAATTCAGTTGATGGTGAGGACTTTTAAATAGCTACTTGTTAACGTTATGTGTAGCTTCTGGGTTAGTGACATTGCTTGAGGGATAGGAAGCTACTGTAGTATTTTACGTAAATAAGGTGTTAGGTAGGAAATTTTTTTTAATCCAAATTTTTATCTGTGCCTTAGAAATGTGTCATAACCATTAATTGATATTTAAAAAACAGCTGAAAATGGTAGTTAAACTATTTGAAAGAAAGGTAAGTTATAAGTGAATATGAATTCATGAAAATATCAGTTTTATTCTTGAATGTTAGTATAATTGACTTTCTAAAATATTCCATTTCCAAATACTGTACCTGAATTGTAATTCAGCTTTCAATATTTTATGGGCAGATTTGTTGAAATGGTTCCCACTGAGTTGCTTAATTATCTGATTTCATGGGTACAATGTCTTAAGACATCAAAGTGGGAAAAATTCCAAGTGCAAGTAACTGATTTCTGGTTGTTACATCACTAAAATATTTTTATGTACAGTGAATTCCTTTCCCTTTTGTGTAATAGATAACTGTTCATCTCTGTTAAACAGAAAGTTTAAGTCTCTGGAGGCTGTCAGGTTCTGGCACACAATTCTCTAACTGGAAATAAAGACTTGCTTTGGAAGCATGGAATTCCTCAAGCTGTAGCATTAGTGGGCTTCATCTCTTTCAACAGTTTTGAGGTTAGTAGAAGTATCCCCACTTTACAGTTAACGTCTTAAAATTTGAGAATCCTTTTTGTATTCTGTCAGGTCCTAACTGATTAACCTGGTGAGTCTCTAGAGAGGTAGTATTTCTCTTTTTTGACCCATTCTAATTTTGAAAAAAGAAAAATATTAAAAAGGAAGTCTGAAATCAGATGAAGATAAGATGAAATGAAGTCAGGTCAAATAGTGGTAGATATGGCTATGAGGCTGAGGAAAAAAGTGATAACAAGTTGATGTCTGTGATATGCCTAAGTATCTTTGTGCTGTGACTGAAACAGAAATATGCAAATACTCTGTCAGAAGTGTGTGTGTATGTAACTTGCTGGTACTTGCTTAAATGTTGTTGTTTTCATGCTTCAATAATATTTTTCTATCCCAGTTCCTCCATTCACAATGGCAGTTTTTCTAAGTCGGTCTTAAGGAAGTATTACATTTATTCCCGTCCTAAATGTCTGAATCAGAATTTACGGATTTTCAGTACTCTCTGGAGAAGCTTCAATTATCCCTGAAGAAGCCTGAATGATGAAGAACTTTCCCCCTGCCCCAGGTTAGGGAGATGAACTGTTTTGGTGGTTCTTAAACCTCTTAGAAACTGCAGTTTCTATCACTAATCGTTCGTAAAATACCTTCTGTAACATTTGCCTAAAAACGCAGATGAAGACTACCTGCTACATCCTCCTCCGCAGATTATTAGCTAAGATTACATTGGCAAGATACATTAGCTAAACTTACAGGCCTCCATATTTATTGAGGTCTAGTTGCTGAAACTTTCATCCAGTCTGAGTAATCTTTTTCATTAAAAGTTGTTTTGGGGGGGTTGTGGGTTTTTTTGTTGTTTTTTGTTTTTTTAAAACGCAATTAGAATTAGCATATATCTCTAAAGCTGTAAAATCCTCAGGGAATTAAATTTTCAAGCAATTAAATTGTGTTCGATTTTTGATTGTGTTCAATTTTTTGCAAGTTTAAATTTGAGCTTGGCTTTTAATCTCAGAAGTCCAAACAAAACTCAGCATTTGAATGCTTTAGGAACATTTGTGATCTAGAGCTGTACTTTTGTCTCTAGAATAAGTTATTTGCAAACCCAAATACTGGAAGTTGAAATCCAAACATTTTCCTTTGTTTCTTTGCTCCTTATGCTTTCCTCTTAAAGTGCTAAACAGATTCAGACATTTCTGAAGCTGCAGCCTGGGCTTTCCTGAAAGCATTGGGAGATTTAACACACTTTTCAACAGACCAGCCTCCAGCTTTTAGTATGCAAATAAGCTGCTGCTTAGTTCTTGTGTTTTACTATTTTGATATAACAATTAAGGGAAAATTACTTAATCGCCTCCTGAATAAATGCCCTTACTAGGAATTGGGAAAGTCAGAGAAGTTATGTTCTAAACCAGTAGGCAATTTATGCTAAACACTGAATCCTAAAATCACTGTAGGAGTTTAGGTTCCTCCTTGTTCACTAATTGAAAGAAGAAGGTAGAAGTTAAATGTAATTAAAGTAGTTTTGTCCCTTGTTATGTCATATATACTTTAACAATCAAAATATGAGTAATACAATTGATGACATAAAGAAATCTTGAACTCTTTGAGTAACAACTCCCCAAAAATATTTTCTCTGAGAATTTTCTCAAAAAGTGGCATAACATGGAAGTAATCAATCCAGTGAACTTGGAGTTTTATAACTTATTTAAATACCTGACACCTGTATATTTCATTGAAATGTGCATGGGAAATACTGTAGATTTAGGAAGAGTTGACTACTTTTGTTTAGATTGAACTAAACCACCTGTTCTGCTGTTTTATGATTGATGTAGCTAGTACACTGTAGAACACAAATTCCCAATAACTGGAAGTGATTATCAAGTAGAAGATTTACTACCCATAAGAAATTACATTATTCATATAATAACATTAATCATTACTAGGTATTATGGCAATACTTCAGTTAGTAAAAACTTGTAGAGGTGCGTGAGTCTTCCAATAGCAGACATAGTTCCTCATTTTAAAGTGAAATGTGCCATGTTGTTGAAAATATATATTTTAATTTTAAAATCCCACTGTTTATACCTTTATTGCTTTCCTGACAGTTGGTCAAGTTCTGTGGTTCAGTCTGGCAAAAGGTTTATCTGAACAAAACCTGCAGAATTTACTCTTTTCCCAGTACCAGTGCAGGATCTCATTTCTCCAGCTTAAGCTATGTGGTCTTTGGCTCCGTGAACTGAGCTCTGCTTTCCTTAGGATCAGTTAAAGAATCCTGTTCCACTATGTCAAAAATTGTGGACAAGGACAAATCTTGCAATGGAGTCAGACTGCATTTATATCCAAGTATTTCAGACAAATGCATGACAAGAAAAAAAAAAAAATTAGAGAAGATAAATGTTGTTTTGAGAGAATATAACTTACTGAGACAAATCTGATAAAATGTTGCTTTAGTGTATTTTATAGATGAAATTACTCAGTTGATCTTTACAGCATAGGTGAATATATATAACGTTGTTAGCTTTATTGCAAATACACAAGATACTTCAGTTAGTCTGTCTTCCACTTTTAAAAGTGCTTTTTTATGTGATACTTGGTTGATATTTTGAGTCCTTGGGTCCATGATCCCAGTTTCTATTTAATATACCTATGTATAAAGTAGGGACAGTATGTACTATGAGCAAAAATTGGAAATCAATACAGCCTAGCATTATTCAACGTTACAGCTTGTATTAATCTGTTGGTCTGGGTTTTATTTGAACCCAGATAGCTTATTATACCATTATCCATTCAGATTTTTAACAGTGTTCTGTCTCTGGTTTGCAGGAGTAGTTTCTTTTAAACATTAATCTCATTTCTAAAACTTTCTGTGAAATACTAGATTTTAATAACTGACACAGAATAGACATTTTCATGACTTTCCTTGTCAACCAAAGCACATAAAAATTTGGAATGGACACTGTAGAACTGTGCACAATTCTGAGTGCCCCTGAGTGTGTCTCTTGCATTAAGGCAACTTCAGAGGGAGAACAAGTAATGATAAGGGTTTAAAAAAAAAAAAAAAAAAAAAAAAAAAGCTAATTTAATTACTGGAATAACTTTCATCGACTCCAGTAGGAGTAAGAGTGGGCTTTGAAGCTGGAGTGAGCTTGTCTAAAGACTGATCTGTATTCTGAAAACTGAATAACCATTGCTTTTTCCTGATTATTTCTGCATTGCCTACCTGTGATTGAAAGTACAAATGCTAAAATCCTGTGCTGTGAAAGGATTTAATCTTGTAGGTATTATGGTCCTGAACAAAAACTAGGATTATTTAAAAGCATATTCACACAAATGGTATCATTAATTTTACAGACTGCAGGGTCAGATGAGCTAGAGAAGTGTTCTTTATTGCATCTCAGTCTTTCTTTCTCTTGGCGTCCTTCCATAATGTTATCTATCTACTTAATACATTTTATATTCATAATCTGAATGAGCCAAGTAATGCTCTTCTCTGCCATCTCACTCTGAGCACAGACATCCTTAAACACCATGCTGCTACTACCATTTCATTGAACAGATTTCTCCATCGGATGAATCAATGCAAAGGGATTCCTAGTTCTCCCTTTCATGATAAGCAGAATCAGACCAAAGTAAAAATACTATGGTGATAATCTGGCAATTGAGTATTTTTGCCTTTGATTTAAATGTTCATGCATATAGTTACTACTCATTGAAGTGGGTTATGATTGTCAAAGTATATTTGGTGATCAGGGAAATATAAACTATGTTGTTCTCATAACATCATAAAACTACAAATTCTGACATTGAGAATAAATGCAATTAAAAGTAACAGTAAAATTGCAAAAAAGAATTATTACCATTATAACACTTCATTTATTAAAATTATGCCCACAATCTTTCGTGGAAATACTTTCTTCTGAGACAAATATATAATAAAATTGTCATAAAGTATTTCTAAACTACTCTATATGAACTAGCTACTTAATATTATCCCATTCTACTGTAGAAAGAACTGGTACACAAAGAAGTCTAAGTGACTTATCCATGCTTAAACTGATATCTTGGAAAAGACTAATATTGGGTTCTGGGTAGGGGCTTAAAATGCCTTTATATAGCCTAAGTAAATATACAGGTGGTATGGGCAGTCACTTGGCAAAATTAATAATTTACATAATATTGAACACCTTCATCTGGTCAGATTGAAGATTAGATCAAAAGTTAATTCTTGTGCCTTGAAATTAAAGTACTGCCTCAAACAAATCTTTTGCTCCTCACACTAAGCACAAACTCCAATAGAGTGAGAGAGAATCTCATCAAGATAGCTGAAAACCTGACTTACCCGAGTACTCCTTTGAGCTGAAGAACTAAAATTTGATTCTCTGCCCAAAAAGAGATGATGGACTTAAGCCTGTTGTATCTTATTAAGACACTCTCTGAAATGAGGTGAATTCTGGAGCTGAAATACAATTTCTAAATGATGTTTTATGAAACCTGTTTTTTCTTGTGGGGGGAGGGGGTTAGGGAGTGAAATTGATGGTTACTTTTTCTAAAGTGACTAATTGACTGAGACACTTCAGGGTCCAAAACTCAATGAAGGCCAGGGGAGTTGGCATCAAGATTTCATTACCGCTCTAAACAGAGTTGCTTTCAGGATCTTCCAACTTTGCCTGGAAATACAATTTTGTAGAAGGATTTCTGAAAAAGTAAAAGGAACACAAAGCAAAATGCACAGATTTTGCGTAAGTGTTTTTATATGGAGCACATCCTTATAGTCAATATACAAGTATGAATACTTTCTTCCATTTTAAAAACAATTTGTATTATTAGCAAAACATCTTGATGGAGACAATTTTTAAATACATTCATGCTTCTTTGTAAAACTGATGTGTAATAAAGATTCATAGGAGTACAAAAATAACATATTGTGTTGTATTAGTCAACTGAGGATGCCTGTAATCCCCCCTCCCCAGACTGGACTGCTTTAACTATGGTAAGTTCCTATACATGCACCATCCTGTTAGGAGGATGTTGCCATGTGCACTTAACAATGTTAAACAGAGATATATTTTGATAAAACTGAGATATTCCTAGTATCTAATAATTGTGCAAAGCTTGGGGCATACATGTTCCAGGTTGCTTGAAAGGGAGACAAGTGCCAGCCGTTTTCATTAGGAGCTTTCCTGCATTAATTCCTTCTGGAATTGTACAGTTTTAAGAATCTGTTGTGATATTAAGATTGTTTATTATTCTGTGTTGTTTCTCATAACTAGACATCTTTAATAATGGCAAGTTAAGCATCTGATGGGTGGGTGGCATTGACTGAGGATTTTAAGATTCTGTGTGTTTTTTGGCACCAAAGTTACCTTGTGGATTTAGCACTGGTTTTGTAAAGGAGCCTAAAGTGACACAGCCCATAAATAACATCAAAGCCATGCATTACAACAGAAGGATAAAAAGTTATGCCTCCAGTTAGTATGCATCATTCTTCTGTTTATCAAATGAAACAATGAGCCATCTAAAAATGTGCAATCATGAAATTAGAGATTCTCACAAATGCATATGCATTATTTCTACTTAGCTATCACCTAATGTACACCTTCCAAAGCATATACTTAGATATTTTTTTTAAAGTCTGATGATAGAGGGTAGACTTTTTTGAATTAATAGATAAGACTCCTCTTAATCTAATGACAGTTATTATTTCCTCTTGGACTAGAGATGTTTGGGTCTAGTTCAGCTTTCTCTGGTTAGTCAGGCACTGCTTACTGCTGAAGAACTTGTTAGACCATTTAAGAGGATGTGCCCTCATGCTTTGATAACTCTCTCTTCCAGGTGCCATGATCATCGTAACTCTCAAGCTTTGACTAATGCCTTGTAATGCTTTTTATACTTTTCAACCATGTCTTACAGGAGTAGCTATGTTTGAACAGATACTGTTTCTACAACATGCAATGTTGTTTTTCACATTCGGTATATGTTAAACATTCAGTGTGCACTTCAAGTTCTCTTTGCAATAAGACTAATCATTTTAAGAACTAATTTATGTAATGTAGCATTTGCCTACTGTTACAATCCAAAATAAAGCTTCATCCACGTTTGGCAGAACATGTGTTTTGTGGGAGGGACAATGGCAAAGACCTAGAGAAATCTAAACACCTAAACAAGAATTAAAACAAAGAAACACAATTCATTAATAAAAAAGCACTTGGGGCACCAGTTAGTCTAATTCCCTTCTGCTTTAGACAATTGTAATCCTACAGGAAGCTTTCCCTGGCAGCATTTCAGGGGAAGGCTCATATTTTCATTATGAAGAAGTTCTCTTGAAAAATATCCTTAATTAAGTCAGGATTGACTGAGGTTTCTTTAACACAGACTACCAATGTCTTTTCACATTTTTATTATTGTCAATCTAGTTATTGCAATCAGTTACATAAAAACTAGAAGAATGCTGATAATATACAAGGAATTTTGATTTGGAGACTGGTTTCTTACTCCACCAGCTCTGCTGAGTCATAGTTGTTTTCTGCCTCTTAGCTTTCATCTTTTCTGAAAGAAATTATTTTCCTTAGCTTTGGGAACAGTCAGTAGCATAAGGTATCTTTTGTAGCTCAAAAATATGCAATTCTGCAGCAGTTGAAACATCAAGAATCTTTTAAAAAGTGAAGATGGAATTTCTATTTGGCTTATTTTGATTCCCAAGTCCTACGTCTGCAGACCACTTACTTGAATTTAAGTATAATTCTGTGTTTGCAAATATAGCTGCTTATCATTTTGCAAGTAAAAGGTTTTAAGTCTTCTTCCAGAAAGTAAGGAGTAACCAATAACCAGGAAACTTTAGCCAGAGCAACAGGAGGTCTGCCCTTTAAAGGGGGAGTGGTGTTGTCTTTTATCTGCTGTGTAAATGCTTTTGCAGATCATTCCTTAGCTTCCTCTTATCCACAAACCCAAGCTCCTACATACAGTTCCTTAAAATGTCCCCAAGTACATTTTGCTTTATACAGATTCACTGCCTTTGTGGAGATGAGTTAAACTGACAACAGAGGTGTTTTACCTTGCTTCCATTGCTGGACAAGCTTCATGGTCAAACAAACAAAAAACTTATGAAAAAGTCTTAAAATCAGTCTTTAAGTTACAAGAATGGAACGAGATACCCTATATTCATATGAAGACAGTTTGGCCATAATCTTAGGAATCATCTCTGGTTGCTCCACTTCCCACCCCTGGGACATATCCCAGCCAGACATCTGGCACTCCTAAAGGCACTCTTTCTCCATACTTTTCAGATTATTTTGTTTTTAATCTATTCTTTCTCTGAGGGCTGTAGCAGCTTTGAGACCACAAGGACCTAAGAATTATCACAAAGTAACTCTGATGCAAGTGCTCACTCTTTTCTGAGAGTCTTTTATCTCCATACCTCTAATCCCTGGAGCTGGATCTTTTATTCCTTTTGTCTCTTTCTAGAGCAAGCCGGGGTTTGGTTACAACAGTGTCTTCCTTTATTTTGGATCTAACTGTCCAAAAAGACTATCAGAAACACACAGATACAGCACATGAGTCCTGGAACTAAATATTCAGGGCTACTATATTTTTGTTTGTTTGTTTTAATTGCATTGTCATTGGTTCCTCCTCTGTTCAGTCTACACTTTGCTTGCTTTGGCTTTGGCAAAGACTTCATAGATCACTTATAAATATGTTCCATCAAGCTCTTGACCTCTGTGATACCAGCTTTCTTCAGAAATCACATGAGACTTTAACAGAGAATCACATAGTAACAAGTTACTGCTTAGGGAACATATTTGCCCAACTCCTAAAGGTTTCTGTTTTTTTCTAGGGTATTTTCTGGTGTTTTTCAATTTTTAAATGGTTAATTTGCAACTGCAGTAATACCACCCTTTGTTAATTAGCGTGTTATGTGTTGGTAAAATCACACAGCATGTGACAATTATTTCTGTCTTTTGGAGAAAAATTGAAATGACAAAACATTCAAACTATTTCTAAATGCTAAATATACTGATTTGTTGGTAATTAAATGAACACTTAGACATTAGTGACCAGCTACTCTGATGTCCTGCACTTGCTGTAGTAATTGCTGATGTCTTTACAAAGGGAATATAAAGTTCTGTTGTAAGTTTTCACAAAAGCGTTAAGACTTTGTGGATATAAAAGTGCATAATTTAGCTGTGTCAGATTACACAAAGAAAACACTGAAAAGTGGGATTAGAAAAAAAAAACCACAGCTATGTTCTTAATTCTTTCAGGAGATCCTACTGATGTATTTGCAGCTTTAGGCACTCAAGTCTTCTCTTGTTACCTTTTACAACCATGCTACTGTGGATGGTGTATAAGAATTTGCTTTCCCCCCTTTTTTTTTTTTTAGGTTGTACCTCCATGAGTATCATCTATAATTGAGCTTTGAAAAGCTGTATCTCTTTTTAAATGGAATTTTAAAGGTATTTTTGAACCCCAGTTCACTTATGGCCACAAACTCCAGGTATACAGATGTGAGTTAGTTACTCTTATTTTACAGTTACTTATTTTTGATTGGCTATTCCTCTAGAAATTGTGAAGTTCTGATTTTTTATGAGTCTGGAAAAATCTACTTGTATTTGTCTTTTCCTCAGTATGTTTTAATAGTTGTAATTCAGGAGCCTATTTTCTAAGTGTTTCCTATGTGCCCTCATATGTTGCATAAATTAACTAAATTGCAAGGACTTCTATGTGATCATAAATTCTTGCAATCAGTACAGCAAAGGAATATCTTAAGAAATTTCCACTCCAGGCTGTAATTTTATGTCTAATTTTCTTACAGAAAAGCATTTCTAACTGATCCATTTTGTCTCCAGCTGTCCCCCATGATACAAGATACCTAGCTTTACAAAATACCTCATGAATGATGTCTTTGAAAGATTTTTTGAAATGATCCACAATCATTTTTCAAAAATGTCACCCCTCATCAAATATTATTCAGATTTTCCCTGTGCACAATATATTTCTGCTTCAATGACGTGTCGTCTTTTTAATGACAGCTTTCCTGTTACAGTGGGAGAATACGTAAGATGCAGGAGTGTCATCGTACTTTCAATTAGGGTAGAACAGACCCAATCAAACAAATCACAGGGTCCTTTTATCAATCTTTTCACTTCCCAGTATGTATGAAGAAGCTCAAACAAAGGTATTGAATTTACACAGTAGGCATGGCTCTGACCTTCCATCTGAAATTTGAGGAAAGTAGAACTGAGTGACTGGAAAGCTAAGTCAGAAAGCATTTTGGCTCCCAAAAGGCTCTCCCATAGCCTTTTGCAGGATGTATGTTAGTTTTGCTTCGGAGGTTTTTCCAACTCTGGATCTTTGTACTTTACTGGGGATTAGTTATGGATAGACTCCATATATGGTGACACTTGTCCTTCGATGAAATGTCCAGGTACTAAAAAAATAAAAATAATCTTGAAGTAAGAAGATAGGTTATTTCATTAGAGGATTATTCTTCTCTCGATTTCAATGAGATCAGGCTATGGCCTTTTAAAAACATATGCTGTTTCCATAGTTGCAAGTTTAAATCACATTTGATGCCATTACCTTCATGTACACATCTACAAAAATAACTTGCTATTTTTTTGACAGTTTCAAATTTCAAATAATCTCTGAGGACAAGCTAAAAAATATTTTCATTTTCAAATGCTGTATAATTTTGAAAATCTCTTGCCTGTCTGTCTAGAACTTATATTCTTAAACCAGACTGTACATATTTTTTCCTTATCAAACAGTAAAAGGTAATAATATAGCACTAAACTGGTTGGGATTTAGTTAGTGACAAACCAACAGAGGTACTTCTGTCCATGTCATTACATACCTTAACACTTTTTTAAAAATCCGATGAAAGTTTTATGGCCTATGCAGTGCGTTCTTTGCTATAAAGTTTCATAGGATTGTTCCAGTGATTACATTGCAATCATAAAGAGCACATTTGTCAATAGTTGTATTGTGGCAAATTTTTCATAAATGGGGTCCACTGTGGAACTAAGTGAGTAGTAACATGCTGTATTTCACTAAGTGAAAGAACATAAAGACTTCCTTATTACAAAATACTAAAACTTCACTTTACAGCTTCTAGATTAAAGTCTCAAGTCATTAATAGCGTATGTAAGAAGCAGAGGATAATTATGAGTTCTTAACGATGGATCTAACAAATTTAAGTGGACATGAAAACAGGAATAGGGATGCGTTTGTTACCTCTATGTACTGTTAAAAGATAATGAATTAAGCTCTGCAGTGTGAAAATTACTTTTTTTCACACATTTTACTAATAAAACTGTTTAACTGTAGATGTACTTACTCCCTATAATAATATCATAGTTTGTTGAACCTTTAAGTTAAAAAAGCAAGTTCAGGATTTTCAAGTCCTTCACTCAAATAATTTGGGTATGTGTTATTCTATGAAGTTTATTTTAGTACAAATTTACTTGACTTGTAAGTTTGGATCAGATTCCTAACAATTATAAAGACTTTGAAGTGCAGTCTCTACAATAACTACTTTAGCCCCATTTCCATTAAGTTCGTTCTGACTAAAATTCTAAAATAAGCGAATTAATCAGAACCTCTGTTATTTCTAGTCTTACTGCGTTCATTCAACATTCAGGTGGATCTGTTTCTTGCGGGGGAAAGTCTGTTCTATACTGAAATTTTTAAAAATACTGCAATGCACTAATAATGTCATACCACTTTTTAATGAAAAAAAAGATCTGTTGTTCTGCAGGTCTCCATTAAAGTGAATGAGGTATAAATTAATAGTTAATGTTTTCCACTGTCAGTGCTTTTCAAAAGTTACTCCACAGTACTTTTACACAGAACACTTTCCTTATAATTACCAAGTAAATTTTTCAAGAAATAGTGGTGTTCTGGTTTTGATCAACAGTGGTCCAAGAATAATTTATTTAATTATTTAATTAAAATGCTTCTGACCTATTCAAATTGCTTTTAAAGTGAAAGTGATAACATTGAATGAAAGATAAGTTGTAGGTGAGGCTGGATTTAAAACTGAATAGCATTTGAGACTCATGTACAGGAAAACACTGGGTTTTTTTCCCAGTCTGATAGGAATTTATATGGAGGCATGTATGTCTGTGTGCATATATGCACACCTATTTTCATATTATTTTCTGTAATTTATAAATAAAATATATAGAATGCAATTACAATAGACCATGTTTATGTAAATAGTATGTATTCTATTAGAATGATAAGACATGATCAATGTTTGGATATTTTTTCATGCATAATACAATTTCCATACAGTACAAGTTTTTCATGACCGGAATTGGATATGTGTCCATTTTTAAAAAAAATTTGCATTGGATCAACTGAAATAAAAGTATTTTGGACTGAGCATGTTCTGATAAGCTCAGTTCCGCATTTTAATTACCTCATATCCTTACATGTGGGAGTAAGGAACTACTATTTTCTCATAAACCCCTTCATCATAACCTTCTTTTGGAATTCTTTTACTGTAGGAAACCCTTGACTTAAAAAAAGAAAAAGGGGGGAGGGGGAAAAGGTATTTTCATTTGTTCATAAGGGAGACTACAATGCTTATGAGGTGTATCCATTGACATTCAATAAAAGACTATAAAAGACTGTACATTGAAACAGAATATTCTGAAAAATAAGCAGCAAATGAAGCAAAATATTGGACTGTTCCTAGCTTAGAATTTTTCTGTGAATTAGTGTCTGCCCACTTCCAAATCTAGATCGTAGCCGGGATGAGTAGTTACACTATAAAGCAGGTTTCTGCAAGACGGAAACTGGTTTTCAACTAGCTTGGCTAAGTGGCCTAACTGACAGCATCGTATGCCTATTTTTTCATAGAACAACAAAAGGAAAAGCCCTAGGGGAACTGCGTTATTTTGAAATCACGGAATCACAGAATTGTATAGTTGGAAGAGACCTTTAAGATCAAGTCCAACCGTAAACCTAACACTACCATGTCCACCACTATACCATATCCCTAAGCACCTCATCCAAACATCTTTTAAATACTTCCAGGGATGGTACCTCAACCACTTCCCTGGGCAGCCTGTTCCAATGCTTGATAACCCTTTCAGTGAAGTAAAATTTCCTAATATCCAGTCTAAACCTCCCCTGATGCAACTTGAGGCCATTTCCTTTTGTCCTATCGCTTGTTACTTGGGAGAAGAGACCAACCCCCACCTCTCTACAACCTCCTTTCAGGTAGTTGTAGAGAGCAATAAGGTCTCCCCTCAGCCTCCTTTTCTCCAGGCTAAACAACCCCAGCTCCCTCAGCCGCTCCTCATCAGACTTGTGCTCCAGACCCTTCACCAGCTTTGTTGCCCTTCTCTGGACACGCTCCAGAACCTCAATGTCTCTCTTGTAGTGAGGGGCCCAAAACTGAACACAGTAGTCGCGGTGCAGCATCACCAGGGCCGAGTACAGGGGGACGATCCCTTCCCTAGTCCTGCTGGCCACACTATTCCTGATACAAGCCAGGATGCCATTGGCTTTCTTGGCCACCTGGGCACACTGCTGGCTCATATTCAGGTGGCTGTTGACCAACATGCCTGGGTCCTTTTCTGCCAGGCAGCTTTCCAGCCACTCTTCCCCAAGCCTGCAGTGCTGCATGGGGTTGTTGTGGCCCAAGTGCAGGACCTTGCACTTGGCCTTGTTGAACCCCATACAATTGACCTCAGCCCATCAATCCAGCCTGTCCAGGTCCCTCTGCAGAGCCTTCCTCCCCTCCAGCAGATCAACACTCCTGCCCAACTTGGTGTCATCTGCAAACTTACTGAGGGTGCACTCGATCCCTTCGTCCAGATCATTGATAAAGATATTAAACAGGACTGGCCCCAACGCAGAGCCCTCAGGGGCACCACTTGTGACCGGCTGCCAACTGGAGTAAACTGCATTCACCACCACAAAATACTTTATATTCAGGGTGCAAATATTTCCCTTGGACAAAGAGAAGGTGATTCCTGATGTATCAGTCTTAATTACCTCATTGAGCATATTCAGTTGCAAATGTTTTATTGGTCATAGTTTTATGAGTGTTCTTTAGGAAGGCTGTGTTAATGCACAATAGAGCCAATATAGGGTAGAAACTCAGAGCCTCATGTTAAACTTCCAGGCTTGGTACAGAAATATAGTATATTAGGAGAGTTAAATGCCTCAAAATAAATTTTGAAATAAGATGACAGGAAGCAAATAAATACCCTTTAATCAAATGTGAAAATAATCATAGGAGTAGAGAAAAGAACCCAGGCTGCCCTGGTCTCAGCTAGGCTTATTGACCCCAGGATTTAGAGTTATTTCCTTTCTCACTCATTGAACGTTTTTTCCTACACCATAGGACAACAAGCAGGGCAGTGAGGGAAAGGGTATAGAAGTTGCATCTGTGAGGGCTAGATACAAGGGGGCAGTAATTTTGCCAGCCATCCCTGTGTAAATTGGTCCACTGTTCAGGCCTAAATTCCTTCTCTCTCAGTCAGTGTTTATTCTGTTGCAGTTTGGGTTATTCAGCTATTTTATGACACTCTTCTATAGCAGTTCAAAAAATCTGATTCATCTCCATGTGCTTCTTACATGTTCAGCTTTCACGCTATGCAGTACACTGTAAATTTAACTTTTTGGACTCAAAGGACTTTGGAAGATGTAAGTGAAATTTTTGTAAGAACTTTCTTTTTAGTGTACTTTATCTATTTGCTGAATATATTAAACTCTTTAATACAAACTTACTAATTTTGGCCACTGATGTTTAGACATCGGCAATTTTGATTTTTATTGACTGTGGGTTTTTCCTTTCTTTCTGGTCATCATAGTTCCCCCGTTCTTGAAGGCTTTGTTGAAGGGACTAAACGTGTTCTAAGTGACTAGCTGCAGCAGTGCTAGCTGCAGCTATTACAGTGAGGTCATATGTTTATTTTTATGTTACTGTAAAGTCTGTTACTTCACAAATTCTGTGTATGATCTTCTGTGCTTTCTTTTCTTGTGCTATGGAGACAGAAGATAACCTTGACACAAACATTTCTCAATTTTACAGTCCTTTACTGTGTTGTCATTTATGTATACCATTGCTTTCTGTCCCAGTACAAAATTTTATCAACTGAAGGTCGTGAGTCAACATTACATTCTTCAAGAATAAGCATTAATTACTTTTACAATAACATCTAAAATGACAATCTTACACTTTTTAGAGATAAGCATAGGAGGGTTTGCAAGCACAGTAGTAGTGAAAAGTAAAACTTGTATTGATACACTTACATTATCCAAATAAATTGGAGAAATGATATGACCTAAGTAGAATGTAAATTTATAAGGATGAATGAGGCATGCAACAGGTGGGAAGAATCAACTGTACAAGTAAGATGGGGAATGACTAGCAAGGCTGCAGTACTGTTGAAGGAGGATAAGATGGGTACAATGAACATAAATATGAACACAAGACAAATTTAACCATTTCCAAAGTAGCAGACACTTTCCTGCACATAAGGATATGAATTGGTCAGGAATAGTTTTGAAAATTATGATCCTGCTTTGGTATATTTCAAAGACCCTTTCAGGCCTGTTTTCTATGCTTTCCAATGTTTTATTTTAAAAACCTCACAAAGTGATATAAAGTCGTCTTTGTACTACAAATGCACTTTCATAAAGTACCCGTTGCATGACTGCAACAGGTCAGTAAACGAAACTGTTTACTGTTCCTTCTCACCCATATGCCTTGCCTGTTGTGCTGTAATGATTTCAGATGGCACGTTCAACTTAAACTAAAGCTTCTCAAATTTATATTGTTTGTCTCTGTGTTATGAATTAAATTGATGAAAAATTTTTTGTCAGGAAGAAATGTGCTCCAGGTCAGATCAACAGGAACTGCTGAGTACTCTAGTTTTAAAGTTTCTCTCAAAATACTGGAGAATGTTTTTGGCTTCTGATGTTTGTCTAAGTGATGTAATAGAATTTTTTGAGCTGTTTGGGACTAAAAGCATTGATTGCCTTTTACCTAAAATTAGAGGGGACTGAACTTAATGATCAAGTAATTCTTTCTAGTTATATGTCCTTCTCCCGGCACAGCTCATCAAGTTTATGGCTTTGCATTATTCACAGTCTGTGGCATTAATTATTTTTTGTCAAAGAAATGAAGACTGATTTCCTCAAGTATTCCTGAAGTTCTTGAGTGCATAGCCAATTTAAAAGCTTAATCAGTCATGTTTTGAGTTTTCTTGTGGGGACTGGAACTTTTCCAAGGGTACGCTACTGCCTCCAGATACCTTTGTGTTCCTGTGCTTTTTCCAGCTTACGCATTGCAGTCAAGGCTTCATCTCATGCTTTCTCTATTTTGGATTTATGAAAAGCTTCACAAAACTCCTTTCTATACTATCAGTCTTTTGAGATGACTATGGCCTATATAGCACATTCTGCCATTTTTACTTGCAGCACCTGGAACTATCCTCTCTGGGGTTCTTTCTCCAAGTGTGATGTCTTTCTCTGTTTAATCTCATGCTCATATCTTTATAACATGCATCTTCATTATAGCCATTTGTTGGTTCCTTTCTTATGGTTTTTTTTATTATTTATTTATACAATTTTCAACTTTTCTAGTGCTCTAAAAATATCTTAAAAGACAATAATGATCCCAGTTGCATTTGGGAATATTGAGAACACAACAGGTGTGAATTCTGGCTAGTTCAAATCCCAAAGGCAGCTGGGGTGAAGAAACATCTCATTTCAAACTCTAGCTGTGCTCAGGTCTAGGTGCAGAATCCATGATCTTTGCGAGGATCTGTTTAGCCTTGACAAGACTGATGCAATATCTGGGCCTGTCTTGGGACTTAGAGTGCCTATAGAGGCTTTAAAAAGCCCAGCATCTAGGAAGGCAGTTGTGACTGTTGAAATCTAAGCTTCCCAGAAGTCCTGTTTTGGACAAGTAAGATTTTCACTGAATCTAGACTGTTATGAACATGCCCGTATTACTGATTTCATTATGATTACAAGAAATTCCCAGTCTATTAGAGTCATGCTTAGGAATCAAAGAAAAAAATTTAAAAGTATAATTTGGCTCAAATTTTATAGTGATATTTTATAGTGCCATAATAGTATTTCTATAAAAGCTGTTCTTAAGAGTGTGTTAACAAAAAAAATACTTGGTTTTGGACATAGTTCCTACAGCAGCTAAAGTGGCATAGCAGGGTCAATTAGCTGTGTGTGTGTATATTTATTTATTTTAGGAAAAGAGGAAGCTTTAGAGTCACTGACAAGTTAATATTTGCATTTCTATTATGTACCAAGTAGCAGTACCTCTAACTGATAGTGGTGGAATTACATGACAGCCCCATTAAAACAAACAAACACCCCCCCCCCAAAAAAAAAAAAAAAAACCAACCCAAACAACAAACCAAAACACAACCCTGTACAGTATTGTCTTCCTGTCACACTAAAATACTGGGGTACATATCTTTCATGGATTCTTACAAATGCTCTATTATATACAGTTATTCTGGACTGAAAGAAATATATTCATGTTAGCAGGGTGAAAGATAGTTTAGCTTTATGCGTTATGGGGATACAAGCAATATAAGTTGAAAAAATAATTAATTTCTCAAAGTTTGTCCCCAAAGAAACAACCCCAAAAGCACGAATGCTGTCTACAGTGTAAGTTTTTTGTATTATGATTGATATATATGCACCTATGGATATAACCAAATTTCTTTTTTTACATTGTTCTGTTAGCACAAGAGTAACTAACATGGTACTTCATCAGTTGTCTAAGAATTAATGGATGCAAATAATTACCATAATTATCTAAAGTCCAGTAACTTAATATATTCACTTTTCCTGTACCTTGATACAGCTTGGACTGTGATATATATCAGAAAAGATTATTTAATCAGCTAAAAAAGCCACTAGTACTGCCTGCCTTTTGTTGTAGTTGTCAAGAATTTTGGTGCTTTTCCCTGTGTGACTGTGGGAATGCTACACATAAGCTAAAGGCCTTTGTTAACTTGCAGTCAATTTTGCAAGTAGTTTTTAGCAATACTGAATAATGCAGGTTTTAAAAAGAAGTGTATTTTACTAACAGCAGAAACTTTTTGTTGTGTACATAGTTAAAAACAGGTATTGGTATAAAACCACTATTTTTGGGCACTTGTGACCTACACTTGATTTTCATATTTGGCAGTGCAAAGTAATGATTAAAAAAATCATAATGACTAACGGAATTGATCAAATATGGTATTACATGATATTTTGCTTTGAACAGGAGAAGGCGGGACACTTGGAAGTTCAAGAAATCCATTCCAATCGCTGTTCCTGCAATTTAATTAAAAAAAAAAAAAAAGAAAAAGAAAGAGACCGACAAACAGACATATATTTCATAAATGTATTGGATTCTAGGCTTTTTGAGGATGGGGTTAGAGTAGTATACATACTTCAGTGTCTGGAATTTCTCTTCATAATTCTTCTGATTCATCTAGAAATATTCCAAATTAATCTCTGTCAGTTTACAGAACTGAAGTCTGGAGGCTGTTAGGCTTCATTGTCTGCTCAGGCAAAAGATGCGACCTGTGAAACCGATACTAAAAAAAATACTAATTTGTTGGCAAATTGCCAGCCATCATTGTGCTTGTAGTTACTGATGGATTGTGTCTCAAAGAAAGTGACATTCTCTCCCAGTAAGTACACCAGGTGAACCTCTTTGGGGAGATCTATAAAGGACAAGACACCCAGCTGCCATTTCCAAACATTTCCCAGAAAACAGTCCCTCTGTCTCTAATATCTCTGTTCTTATCATCAAGGTAAACTTGCAAAATACTTTCCAAAGTTGAGCCTGCAAACTCAGTGTAGCACAATATGGGACACCAAAACCCAGGAGCTCAGTAGAGACATTGGTTTATGGCACACTCTGGTATTCCTCTCCCACACTAACTTCTGTTTATTCTGTAGGCTATAAAATAACTCTCTTTTTCACCTACTTATCACCCTCCTCCTCTCTTTCTGACACCTCCCTCCTTCCCTCCCTTTAACATTCTCTTTACTTCATAGGTACCAATTACCTTTCTTCACAGAGATAGTCTAATGAATGTGTAGTTAACTAAACTGAGAAATTGTTGTGAACGTGCATTTAGCTTTGTAAAATAGCTCTTTTTCAGACCTGCAGAAGGGCTGGTGTGTTTGAAAGCTTGTCCATTTTTTTCAGCTATACCAGCTGGTCTGGGAAAAGATATTTCCTCCTCCCACAAACGCTGTTTTGCATTACCAGCTTGCAATTTTAACCTCGTATGCTGATGACAATTAAAATAAGAAGACATGTCTGCAGAACTTGCAATTAAGTACATTGTTAGCATAGTACCTTTGCCTAGTTGATCTTCCATCTGTTTGCCAAGCAAGAAACATTAACTTTTAACAGGTGATTTTTTTCCATGTGTATGAATATACATACTTGAAAGTTTTTCATACAGGTATTTTTTACTCATTTGCTGTCAGATAGTTTAGATTCCTTTCTAAACTGCAGCCACAAAACTTCCTTTGATATGAAAAAGAAATGAGTCTGTAAATCTTTGAAAGATTTCCCAAAGGTCCTTTAATATTTGAACTGGAAATCTGAGATTTAAGGAACTTGTTGGAGAACTATTGGGGCTTTTTTTCTGGTATCCCCAACTGCAGAATCTCTCTGTAGAGATTCTGTGGATAGGGACTATCTGTTCTTGATCTGTGCTCCTAGTGACCCACATGAATATCTAGCAATACTTGACATAACTGTGAATTGCACAAATACACTGAAAGAAAACTTTCTAAAAATCTTTCAGTGCCCAAAAACTGCTTTGAAACCATGTTCTAATACTTCTAGAGCTTTAACCATTGCATGCAGTAATAATACATAGGTATTAGCTATTCTTAGGTTATGGTTTTATCTATAGGTCTCAGTGCTTTACAAAGATATTCTGCTATCCTATGTGATAGGAACTGAGCTATAGAGAGACATGGTGAGCTCAGATTCAGCCCAGCTGTTCAGTGGCAGAATGAATTCTGAAATGCAAGTCTCTTCTTAGTCCTGCACTCTCAGCTTGACCATGTTCTCTCTTCAGTAGTATGTTGCTGATGTCGGATGAACACACACACCCCCCCCCCCAATTCACTGTACTTCCAAATATTTAATTTGCATTGGGTTGAAGATATAAGTAGCTGATTTAGATTCCCAGGGACAATGGATCTTGTAATGGGAAGTGTCAACAATCTGTAAACTACAGAAGTGCTGCAGTTGACAGTCTGAGATTCAAATAAACCTGCCATCTAATGATATATTAAAAAAAGATGCATCAGTCCAACATGTTACAGTAAATATTTTCTTTAAAAGGAAGAAGGGCTACTGAATTCAACAGGAGAACATGGACAAAATAAATTCCTAACATGTAGCAGGAGGTTGTTGTAAAAAGCTTGCTTTGGGAGATGATTTTATTTTGCAAACATCAGCATGCTTGAATTACAGTCCCAGTTTGCAAATGTGTCAGTGAGTTCACTGATGGCATCACCTTACATTTGTTTTCTTCTGTCTTGATTTCATGGTCAGTGCCAGAAATCCCAAAGAACTTTTCATCCTCCCCCTATCTGTTTGGTTGGGGTTTGTTGATGTTGTTTTGGGTGGGGTTTTTTTGTCTTTGAATATGATGTAATTCTTGGTTTTGGGTCTTTTGTGTTGATAGCATGTGTCACTTCACAAGGGGCGTTTTCTTTCCAGATTTAAGATTTAATTGCTACTGTAATCTGAGCAAGTATTTATGTAATTAAGTCCTATTCTTATCAGAGTTGATTTAAGCTTTAATTACTTACTATATCGCTATAAAAATGCTTTTTTAAAAAAAGAGGATGGATTGATTGAATAAATATTGAGCGTATGTAGAGCTTGGTGAATGTTTTTATAAATGATTTGTCCAGATATAAACCAATCATTTTCTTTGACTGAATAAGTTGTCTTTTATGTTCTTCCTGGAAAAACATCCAGCCTGGGAATTGGTAAAAAAATGAGTTATTCTGCATGTAAAATTGAATTTATATCAACGTTTGCCCTGAATTTTTATCCTGGCCATTCTTGAAAGCTCCTTGCAACTTTCAGAGGTCAGCTACTGAAAAAACAGGAGCTTTATCACGTATCACATGTCTTAGAGGAATAAAAATGCAGGGTGAGCAAGTCAAAGCAATAGCCAATCTACAGGTGTGGAGCAATTCAAGAACTAAGATATGGTGATAAGAAAACGTTGAATAGCTAACTCTAAATAGCAAAGATGCTGAAAAGCTGAATTCAGTTTGATTATTGTTCATTAGTATTTTACCCAGATTTGGTCAAGTTAGAGGCATTGAGGTCAAGGCTGATGCAAGAGAACCAGCAAACATGTAAAATCAGTGAGAGGTGATTGAATAAATTACCAAGATGCTGAATTTTGGGTTGGGATTAAGTTTTTAAATTAACACAAACCCTTGCAGGCTAATTGTTGTGTGGTTTTGTTTGGAAGGAGCGTCGATGAACTTACTTAGCGTGTGCGTGGGGGTTCTGGTGTTTTGATTTTGTGTGTGGTTTTGGTTTTTTTTTTGGTTTTGTGGGTTTTTTTGTTTGGTGGGTTTTTTTGGTTTGGGTTTTTTTTTTTAAGAGATGAACTTTTACTCTGTGGTAGAAGGTCCTGGCCAAGGTGACCATGGACACAGTGGTGGTGGGACCATGGCAAGGCAGCAGTGGTGGACACCTGGGTGAGGTGCAGCAGGCGGGGCTGGCACAAGCACTAGAGGGGAGCACCAGGGAACATGTCCCCTCCTCCCCTGCCATGGAAATTGGGAAGTTCCTAAAGGCAGGGTCTGGTGAGGGAGACAGTCGGGTGTAATTGGAGAAGATGTGACCCAGAAATTGCTGGTGCTCCAGGTTTGTGACAATGAAGTTCCTTAGGGGTAAATGAAGCCTCATGCTAGGCTTGGAGAAACTGGTTCTGTTTAATCTGCTCTTGGGAGTTTTCAGGGATTCCCAAGATAGCTCTTGAGTCGTTGTGTGGGATAAAGGAAAAGATTTTTTTAAGACCATATTTACTCTCCAGTATTGGAAGGAATCCTGAGTTTAAATATTCCAAGAAATCTGGGTCTTTCCTTAGCCAACCTCCTCCCCAAAATAGACTAAGTGTGGAAGATTAGTTTCTGTCAACATTTGATCTTGAAAGATCCGTTCAAGAGCAGCTTTAATTTAAATCCCATTCTGCCTGTGTTACCCAGGGTGCTGGCAAGATTTTCTAGATCTTTTGCAGCCTCTGTGCTGTTTCAAACACATCTTGTCCCACGGTTTTCCAGCTTCATTCAGTTTTTGCCCCAGTTAACCCCAAAAGGAACCTTAACAGAGCTTCTCTCTCTCCCTCTGTTTCTCTCAGCATTGCATTGTTTCTCCAGTAATATGTATAATGCTATTCTCATTATGTCAGGAACCAAATATTTCTATAAAATGTATTAGAAATGAAAACTCTCTGTATTGTCAGTGTAAAAATATGCTGAAGACATGCATGACTAAACAGGCAAATGTAATTGAGCTACTGGGAAGTTTAATATTGGAGGTGCATTGTATTGACTGACAGTAGTATAAATGGTGAACAGACCTCTGCAAACATTTACTGTCATTACACTTCTCAACTTCCTTTCTCTTAGGAATCCAAGAACAGTGCTATAGAGCCATAAGACACCATCTTAAGTGTCTCCCAAGCCCTTTCCTTTGTCTAATAGGGCAATAGATATCTCCAGATCTTTTTCTAAAAGGGCTTCAAGACAGCATGGAGCAATCGGTATTAGAAAAGCCTTATTCTACTGTAGATAGAGGGGAATTTTAGTAGCAATGGGATTATTATTCCATCTAAATCAACAGAGGAAGCTTCTATCTCATTTAAGAAAAACTGACTATGACTGCTGGGGGGGTGGGAAAGGAGATAGAGATGCAAATTAGACTAACAGCTAGATCTATAGTAAGACATAAAGGTCTAAAAATGGGATAGGCATATTTGAAAGTGCAACCCTCAAATTCCCTGCTTACCCTCCCAGTCACCAAAGGTTTTATTGCAGATTGTTTTGCGGTGTTATTTGCCAGTCATCCGGTGCACTCTTCCTTTGCCTGAACAGCAGTATCCTCTGTCTTGGCAGTGATAAGCAACTAAACATTTACCTCATGAGGACAAGATCTTTTGAGGACTTTCCTCAACCTACGTCTCTTAATTTGGTAGTGGTATTCAGAATGCACCTACTGCAAACTTCGAATGTTAGGTGATCACCTGAACACTGAATAGCTATTGATCCCAATACAATTAATGTCTTCTGAGGAAGAAAACGCACTCTAGATCTCAGTCTCCAGAAAATGCATCCTAATTGATAGAGCACCCTCACTTTCCCTTCTCTCTGGCTATTCATTTGAGCATCAGCTCAACTTTAGGAGTCTAACATTTCCACGAGGGACTGAGGGTGCTTCCAGAAGACTTAGAGGTTCATGGTTAGAAGCTTCCTGAGAAGTGAGAGATGAGGATTTGAACACTTGCAAATCAAGCAAGGAATTGAAACCCACATCTCTCTGACATCCTAAATGAATACTTTAATCACCAGCTCTTGTGTAAAGGAGTAGGCATCATTCTTGCCAGTCATCTTTTGAAAAAGATGTATCCCCTGTTATTATTATGATATTTATATAATATATTAAAGCTGGGCTTAAGCTTCCAGCTCCTGGGTTTGGGAAGGTGAGTCCTACAGCCCAGTAAAGTTTTCAAGCACCTGATGGCCATGAGATTTCGGGCACCCATCACCTTGATGTTTCTTATTGGCTAGTTTTGTTGGCCTCTGCTCTGTGAACTGACTCTTCTAAGGGGTCTGATAATCTTATAATCAGTTTAGACGTTTACCTGAAGCACTGGTTTATTTTGAGGGCTAGGGGCCTTAAAATCAGGTATTGCATAGCCAAGCATTGCATTGCACATGTCACCTTGTAGATAATTCCCAAGACTTCAAATAGCTATTTGAAATCATAGAAGCAGAAGGAAAGAAAAATTTTAAAACGCCACCTACGATATCTTCCAGTCAACGCAGGGATATTCTGCAGTAGTTAGTGCAGTCTTCTAAAATACCATTTGAAAATTAGCTCCTTATTGTAAAAGCAAAAAGTAAGAAAGACTGCAGATCTTGTGAGATGCTTTTGTTCGTTAGGAAAGCCTACTTTGTGGGGGGGAGGGGGGAGGGTAGAGAGTTTCTTCCAACCATTACAGCTCCATCAAATGCAGTATTACCCCAGAAATGATTGTTATGCCTAATAGTCATGGACAGCAACTTTATTCATCCCAGAAAGTACACAAAGAAAAGCAGCACTGCAGTCTCTAAGATACGAAGCTTTCTCTGTTAAATTTGCCATGGATGGTTGGATTGATCAGTTTGCATGCGTCTTTGACTGATACATCATGCTGGATGCTTTAGGCAAATACACACTAATTAGTAGAACAAATAGAAAACCCTGAGGATGCCTGTGCTTAATGACATTGCCCATATTCTAAACCATCTCTACGACAAATTACTCATTTCATGGCTGTAGGCAGTGCAAGTTAATTTATCTGTATCAGTTGCTAAGTTGAAGCATTCACTTTTAACAAGACACACTGTATTACACCTTTTTAGGAAACTTTCCAACACTTTAGCTTTTAAACAAAAAAAGAAACTAGGAGTAACAGGCCAGGCCAACTCAGGGATAAAAAAAAAAGAAAAAAAAAGAGATATAGAATCTATTGTAAGTTTCAAGAGTCAATAGATGCTGATGAATTAGTTAACTTTTCATTAGTTTGGTACCATATAAAAACAAAAAAATTGTGAAAAGGACTTGAAATGAAATCCTCGGAGGAGTGTTGAGTTAGAACCCAGAACTCTGGCTCAGAACAAAGGCGGATTGTGCAGAAGCGGGTGCGGTTCCTGCCGTGAATGCTTCAGTCAGGTAATTGCTTTTCAATCAATCTCAGCAAAAGAAATGAGAAGTCAAGTACGGAGAATGAAGCAAATTCACAGGCATCTTCTACCACTATGGTTATAGTTGTCTTGTCATTTTCAGTTGCATATTGGTTTGCTTATCTTCACTGATATGTTTGACTAAAGAACCTGGAGAAAGTGAACCTTGTTCTCATAAAATGAATGAGCTGAACGTAGTGGTCAAATGATACCCAATAGTTTATGACATGGCTGAACAGTAGTCACTTAATTACCTAAATGAACATGGGTCTTTGGAAGCATGCAACTAAATATCCTGCATAACCAAGCCAACTCAAAGCTTCAGTAGCAAAAGCAGACTGAATATTGCTGCCCTAAACACAATGGGTCAAGTTGCCCTCGTACTGGCAAGTTGCATGGGAGGGAAACAGTGAAGGGAGAGGACTGAGCAGTGGCAGATGACCTGGCAGATTACACTGGAAAGTCAGGATTTCTTTCCGCATCATTCAGCAGGATGAGAGGAACAGAAAAAGCAACTTGTGCTTTTATCCTCTCATAGTGAAACCCTTCTCTCAGCTGTGGAAGTCTCTACAGTCAGCCTGCCTCTCCAGGTAGTCTGGCAGAAGCAAAGTAGATGGTACTGTGGCCACTTTTGCAGGTACCTAAGCAGGCGTGTGCCTAAGACTTGGATGCTACCATTCAGTGCAGTTACAAAAGCTTTGACTGCCACCTCTTCAGAAGCATGTGGATGGACATTGTCAATAACTCCATATTTGCAATAAAAGCTAAAATCTCATCCATCTGTTAACATTAACTGTCTTTACTGAACATATATTTTGAGGCTGTGCTGGCTTACATTCTTTATAAACATATAATGTAAAGACTAAAATATAGACAAGCTTACAGTAGCAAAGCTCTTGCAAGTAACCTTCCAGAAAGTAAAATATTCAGCATCCTCACAGAGACCTTGGTGAAGAAACACCTTTATTTGGCACACAACACTAGGTTGTTGCTAAACAATGTCCAAAGGTCAGTTCAGAACCTAAAAATTTACAAATCTGATACTAGCAAATGCCTTAGTAGGTACCAGGAGGGTTTCAAGCTGCTTGCTATTTCCCATACTTCCTTGGAAGCTGTGCTTAAATGCAATTGTGTTCCTCAATCTGCCTCAGTCTTGTCCCAGAGAAAGTGGTTAGAAAGGGGTTTGTGCCCTCTTGTACACCTAGCCTCCTGAAAGTATTCAGGTCCTGATGGAGGATGTACCTTTCCGACTTTCCCCTCCACTTACAAAGCAGTGGAGAGAAGGAGAAAAGAGCAGCATTTGGGGATCGAAACACTGGAGTTAGGGACCCCAGGGCTCTAAGCTCACTTTTTTCCCCACTGCTGTAAACTTATTTTTAGGTAAGTCATTCAGTGTCACTGTGCCTCAGCGTGCCTTGTATAAAGGCAAAAAAGAGAGACCTGCTCTCTCCTTGCTCTCTCCTGTTCTAATCTGTTTGGATTTTTCCAAGTGTCGGAGCAGACCTCCCGTGTTCACTTAGGTGGACTGTGTTCACGGCTCTCGTGTACGTGGTGTGTGTGCATGTACACTTACAGAGCCTGCAACTCTGATCTGCGCGCTTGCAGGTTGATGTAGAAATGAATCTCATGTTTCAGGCACATCCACCTCTCTGCTTCTCTCTCCTCTGTGGTACTCGAGATGCTTACACCCGAGAAGCTGCAGCCGACGCTCTTTGCTTGGCCAGTGTGCAGAGAGCAAGCGGTCGTCTTGGTCCATCGGCGCTGATTTAGTTGATAATGTTTACCATGTCTGTTGGTTTGGAGAAAGGTGGGGGGTGGTGGGGTGTCGGGAAATTCTTTGAGCCCTGTTATCCCTACAGTAACTATAGACTTTGGCAGGAACGCGGGTGATTAATTTCAGGTCTGTGGGCTTAGCCCAAGCGGCAGCAGCTCTCCCCGCCGCTGCGCTGGATGTCTAGGAGACAGCAGCGTCCCCCGCGCTCCGCTCCTCCGCCAAACCCTGTGAATTCAGCTCGGCTAAATAAACATTACCGAGCTGCTAATCGCACGCTCTGAAACAAAACAGCACTTCACTTCGGGATCTGGGCAAGACCAGACTTCCCTCCCTCCCTCCCTCTCTCCCCTCCTCTCCCCTCCCGTCCCCTCCCCTCCCCTCCCCTCCCTCTCTGCCCCCTCCCTGCTTTTCCCCTCCCTCTCCCCGGCAGCCGCTGAGCCGGTCCCTCCGACCTGGCAGCCTCATGCTGGGGGCCGCTGCCGGCTGGGGCTGACCGCGGCCGCGCTGCCCGCCCTGCCCCTGCTGCCCTGCCCGCCCCCGGGCCCGGCACCCCGCGCCGCCGGGCTCCCAGGCACCGCCGCCGCCCCGACGATAAAAAGTTGTGCGGAGCGCCGAGGATGGGAGCGCATCTGCAGCCGCTAGCCCTGCGGCTTCTGGCGTTGACTTTCCCCTTGGTGGCCAAGGGTTTTTCTGACGAAACCTTGGAGAAAGCCGCGAAATCCGAGGGATATTGCAGTCGGATCCTCCGAGCCCAAGGCACCCGGAGGGAAGGGTACAATGAATTTAGCCTCAGGGTGGAGGGCGATCCAGAATTTTACAAGCCTGGAAACAGTTACCGGGGTAAGTTGGCCATCCTCTACTTCCCATGCTAACGATAATGGTCAGGACAAGTGTCTCTGAAACTATAACGTGTCTCTGCCTGTCATCTCTGTATCCCTTCTGGCGTGTGTGTGTGACTGTGTGGGTTAAGACAGGGTAATATACTCCCACGCATTACTTTATTGGGGATGCTTTCATGACAAGTGAGGGGGAGTTGGATTTCACGGTATCACTTTACTCCCAAACATTAACTCAGTATTAAGAGGAATTTCCTTTCTTTTATGAATCCTCTCTCCTGGCTCAGCGCTAGCACAAGATCACAAGTTGATGTGGTACAAAACACACACTCTTCCCCCGTTTACCTACTTTCTATCCCTTTAAATATAACACAGTGAATAGGGGAAGCTTTAACATTCAGCAGGAAGGAGAGGAAACTCAGAGCTAATTGTTCTTGCCCTGAAATATGAATGTTAATATAATGAGTTAGCATATGGGCAAACAGTGATGCAGCATGCTGCCAACTTCCCACATTTTCCACTTATGTTTATCCCACCCCCCTTTTTTTTCTGGGGAAATGAACAGATGGTTCAAACAGGAAAGAGGCAGAGACGGTGCTAATGACCACTGTAAATAAGAGATGAAGGCATTCGTTCTTCGCTGAGCATTTCACATACAATTCTTGAAATTAACTTCCAAAGCACATTTCAGCATATTTTTCTAATTAATAGGCAAAAGCAGGTTTTGGTCACTTTTCCTGCCTCACCATGTAATGCCTTTGGAAACAAACCTTCTTGGAGTATACCGTTAACTTGGTATTTTAAAAGCACTTTGAAAAGAATTTGGGCATTTTTAGGTACTAACGTACTTTATAGGCATCACTTTGGAAAACAGATTTTGAGAGTTTCTTCTAAGCGTTTCTCCTGACCTCCCTAGATTCAGTGTAAAGAGCAATGTTTTCCCATTGCATGAGCATGGGAATTTTAGTATAGGTAGGGAGAAAAAAGTGTGCACATAGCATAATCATCATGTTCTCTTAAAGGCTGGAAAATACATCTGCAGCAGCAATTAACCTGTTTTGAGCATCGGCCTGTAACTTTGCATGATTTTTGATTAATTTTTTTTTTTCTCAAGGATTGATTTATTTTGATGTGGTGTGAGGAAATGCACATTTCCCACAAATTGGTTAACTGTTCCAGACATTAGGATTAGTACCTTGGGTCTGAAAGATTTCACGTTGCATGTCAGTCTGATATGTCTACTAAGCAGGATAAAGATAAGCGTCAAGTTCTTTGACAGTGACAAACGTGAATGTTCTTAAAAAGTTTTGGAATTTACTTCTGTAAAAGCATTATTGGACATTTTCAGTCATCTACCAAAGAAGTTTCTATTGCATGGAAATGTAGGGGGAAAGAAACTCCCAGATGAATTAGCAGAACTAATTTTCTGGAGATATTAGGTCTTGGCATTAGGAACTCAATTAATAAAATCACACTAGTATAGTATATTGTAGCTTCTTGGAAGTGAGACAATTACAGCTAATAGTAAAAAAACTTAGACCAAAATATGCGCCCAAGTCTTTGGTATTTAAGATTGAAGTATTCGTGTGGCACCTAAGTGCTTATCTAGATAGTCCTTTAAGGACACTTTCTGAATGGTTGGAAGAACATAAGTAAGTGTTACCGTAACATATATGTTATCTATGGCAATAGTTAAAACTAACAGCATTACAGAAAGTTTCAAGAGCTCATTTTCAAAGGAAATTCTGCAGTACAACTGGAACTTTATTACTGTTTTATACAAAGGGTAGAAAATCCAACTAATGATAAAGAAAACGAGGGATTATGGCAGGTCTGTGGGGTTTTTTTATCTGTAAATTACTAGATGTACAACACTGCAGAAGATTTCCACAACCTCCGTTGTGTTGGAGCCAAATGTGCCTGTTTCCATGGCCCCTGTTTGATTTAATGCAGTCTGCATCCTCGGCACATTCCCTAGCAGGCTCCTGGAATAAACTAGTATTTGTGGGGGGGAATTAACTGTACATACAAATGCCGTACTCCACCAAATTGATGGTGTAGAGGCATCCGTTTATGTTTGTGACTCTCTTGATCATTGGTTGATATGACACCCATGCAAGACCCTGAAGCTGCAATGACTGGAGGAAACATCGCAGCACTCTTGCAGTGTGGGAATCGGAAGACCACAATTCACAGCTGCCATTTGTCTTTGGGAAAATTTTTATGGCTTTCCTGCAGTTACTCACCTTTAGATCTACCAGGATCTATTTGCCCTAAGGGGAAATCCTGGGTGGATCTGTGTGTATGGAAGCCTTGGTTTTCCACCT
This sequence comes from Ciconia boyciana, assembly GCF_034638445.1. NCBI lineage: Eukaryota > Metazoa > Chordata > Aves > Ciconiiformes > Ciconiidae > Ciconia > Ciconia boyciana. The sequence goes on from NC_132939.1 coordinate 10,176,445, forward strand.
CTCTGGAGCTGTGTGATAGAGGAAAATGGCCCTCAGCACTGAATAACCTCTTTGAATGGGTATGCACCTCCTCTGGTCTGCAAACACTGGCAGCAGTAAATAGGCACACTTTCTCCTGTTTCAGACAATTATAAATGAGGTAGCAGCAGGGCTGAGGAGCCATCCTCTCTTCCTCCCTAACGTCTAACAAAGCAACAATGGCTCTGGGCTTCGTGATGTCCCACAGAGGAGATGACATGACTGATTTCTAACATCCCATTTGGGACTCTTGATGCTGTAGCCCGCAAGTGGCCTTCATCTGCCTGGTCTTTCAGGCTGCAATATTGTTGCCTCTCCCCTTGTGGAGAAGGCAGCCAAATGCATGTGGTGGGCTGGTCTTCCTGTAGTGTACCAGGTTTGTGGGCACACCATCCTGGGGCTGAGGCCCTCTCCTGCCTGCTGCTTAACTTAGACCTTGATGTAGCTGCTCTTGCTTCCACGGAAAGTCAAAGTTCCCATTGCATTCAAAGGGCACAAATGAGCCTTAAGTTTAGATGGTGTTACAGGGTAATGATCCTTGAAAGTACTCAGTCCTAGCTTTATTGATCTGTAGCGTTAGATTAATGATTGCATGAGATTTCCATGAAAAATTGGGTGTTTCATCCTATTAAAAATGTAAATGAAATTGCTTCGTAGAAAAGGTATTAGTATGTCCGTTTCACGTACTAACATGTAATGTACATAGTTTCCCCTGTAATTTTCTGAAATTGTTATTCTGATGAAGAAAATGAGGATTTGACTAGTATAGTTCTTAGATATACCCTCTATGCAGATGCTGTTTCTGTTTTTAATGGAATTTCTACTTGTAGGTCTGTTCACCTTCTCAGTTTTCAAGGACAAGCTCAGTTAATGTTACACACTCCGTTGCATTAGTTTGAGGACTTCTAAGGAACATTGAATCTTTTTCTTTCCATTTTTTTCTCCCCTCCAACATGCAAACACTCTTTTTGATACTTTACAAATAAACCCTCATTCTGTAAATATTTTAGCGATTCTCATGTTTCACAAATTATGGATAAAAGTAGATATTGAAAGTGTATTTGTTGGTACTTGTGCAATGTACAACACAGGATGTGCTGTAGCGTAGGATGTGGAAAGTCAGATTTCCTGCCTGAAACCAAAGGAGCAATTGCTTTGATCACCCCACCTTTAGCTGGGGACACTGGGGAAAGAGGAGTGTGTTGAAAGTGTGTGCCAAAGTGCAACTTGTAAGGTAATTAGAGATTTGCCAGAGGGGATGGAAACAGACAAAAGTAACTGTTGATATGTAATCTTCCTTTTAAAGTAAAATCCTTAACTTTGAGACTTGCACTGAGATTTAATTGATCTTTACAGGAAGTTCATATTGTTCAGTGACATTAATTAATGTGAACACAGTGTGAGCAATACTCAGCTGTTCTTTAAAACGGCAGAATTTAGCCCAAGAAGAACTCTCAACTCTTATGCAACAGGGAGTCGCTATCTCTTGTGAAAACCAGATGTAATCTGACAGCTTCCCACTGCTGCCTGTGCGATGCAAGCCTCCTTCTTCTGTGCTGAAACAATCAGTCCAGAGCCAGTGACTACAGAACCATCACCATAACAAGGCTCTGTATTTAGGCGTGCTTCAAATAAAGCCTTGCACTGCCATGTTATCTTAGCACACTGGATAGCTCAGAGAACTGAGAGAAATCTTTTCAGCTCAGATGTTAGTGTTTGTTCTGGCCTAGCTCAGGGGTGACCAAAGCACACATGCATCTTGGTGTCCTTAAGCTGAGGTTGCACGGACACTTAAATCCCACTCTGCTCCTGCGGGTCTTCACCCTCCCAGCCCCTCACTTGGTGTCCCACCACCGGCAGAAGCGCTCCTGGGGCTGCACAGTGCAGCCACTTGGGGAAGGGACCCAGCTGAACTCTCCGGTTGGGGTTTTTTGTTTTGTTTTACTTTTCAGCTGGATGTGTTCCCTAGTTCAGCTGACAGCACAGCTGCGGGGATGTGGCCGCTGTATGAGCAGTGAGGGGTGGGGGAGGGCAGGATCACTCATGTTGGAGGAAGCATGGATTTATTCTGGGTTAAAATGACTGTGCAACCACAGCATGAGTATTGCTAACCCCAGGCATTCAAAAACTATGAGTCAGGCTTTGGAATTATCTCCCCCCTCCTCCCCCCCCCCCCCTTTCTTTTTCCTCTGATGGCTTTTGTAGCATTTCAGATGTCCTCTATTTTATAGGTAGGTGTTTTCTTTAGAATTTTGAAAACTATTTGGTTTGATATGTAAATTTGTGAGGAAAATGATGAAAACTATTGAGTCAATTCACAGCTGGATTCTGTTTGCTTGCATAAGTATTTAAGTATTTCTGGTGTAACCTTTTACTCATAGTGATTCAGACCTTTGAATTACATATAATATATGGAAAAATTTGTTGCATGTAAAAGACCTTTATGGTAATTAGTTTCTAAGAATCAGTGTTCGAGCAAGTGTAATGCGTTCATCCTTCTTGAGTTCAGCAGTGTGCTGTTCTCAGTTACTGCAACTGAGAGGCTGGCTGTGGATTTTCATTTAGATAGAGCTGCAAAAGTTTGCAAAATTGCACTAATACTACTAATTATTGGGCAGATAATGAATTAATGAATTGGAACAAGACTAAGTAATCAGAAAAGTAATCAGAAATTTTAATGCTATTATGCTACTACTCAGTTCCTGTGTATAAAATGTGAAAGTTTCTTTCTCCTCAAAAATGGTGAGGTTTAACCTCATAATAAGGTTCCATGGAATGAAAAGTGTGCTGAAAATCGAGAGTTCCGGAGCTTCTATTATGCCCATCACTACTCTAGATTTGTACAGGTGTTTGCAGGTGTACAGGTCTAAACATGGCACTTTCATTTCAATTTTTAACCTTTTGTGTCTCTCTCCAATCCTCCTTTTTTTCACATATAGTCAGAAAAGTTATGTATTGCTACAAACACCATGGTTTTTAGACCCGAATACAGCTGCATAATACTAGAAATCTTCAAATATCCTATCTTACATTTTTCCACTATTGAATTTCTAGATCAAAGAGCTGTCTATATGTTCCAAATTAACTCTGGACATATTCTGAAATCCATATCTTTTAAGGGCAATCTGTCATCTTTAGCGATGTGTTTCAACCCCTCACGGCCTATTTGTGTGAGAGGGAGTCTCTTGTGAATATTCTTCTATGAAACAGCATTGGTAGTTGCAGTTTACTCATGAAAACTCTGTGGTCTTCAGTTTTTATTGTGCCAGTGAGGGTTTGAGAGTGTGACAAGTGTGCTACAAACAACACCGTCTGTATTATGCTTAAAGTAAAAGCTACTTAAAAGTATTAGTAGTCCAGTTTTCTGTCTCTTTTCATTTAATTCAAAAAGAATTTTTCCCTAAAATTTACCTCTGTTTCAGAAAAGGATTCCTGTAAGGTGTTGAAAAGGGTTCAGTAATTTTAAAACTCTCCCAAACGTCCTGCCTCAAAGATCTGCCTCATTCCATCTTTCTGATAGTATTCAAGAGCCACAATTGACGTAACTCAAGTGTTGCTGGGCGGTGCTTAGATGCTGATGTTAACAAATAGAAAAATCATAAAAAGGTATCTTGCACTAGCAGAAAATGAGGGATGTAATCTTGATGCTGAGCGTGGTAAAATCAGATTAGTCATCATTACTTTATTTGTTCAATGCTAGGGTCCAAGGATGCCTTCCTGGTCAGAACTGGTGCGTGAAGAAGGGTGTTTTGCTGATGTGTAGGATGCTTTGGCAATCAGAGCTGGCAGCACAATCTTTAGAGTCAGCTTTAGCCATGAGTTTAACTTTGTGTCCTGTTCTGCCCTGAGGTTAAGGGAGAGGAAGGATAGTTTTAGAGTGACCATCAGCTGGAGTACTGTGTTAAGCACTGGAACAGGCTGCCCAGGGAAGTGGTTGAGTCGCCATCCCTGGAAGTATTTAGAAGACGTTTGGATGAGGTGCTTAGGGACATGGTATAGTGGTGGTCTTGGTAGTGTTAGGTTTACGGTTGGACTTTCCAACCTATACGATTCTGTGATTCTGTGAGTGTAGCTGAGCTGGAGCAGGCAATATGGTCATCTTGCTTTACAATTAAAGAAACTTTCTGTGTACTAAAATGCCTAGATCCTTGTCTATGCTCGGAGCAGGACAAAAGCTGAAGCCCAATATTCAGGAGATATTCCCTCACATTTAAAAAACAAAACAAAACAAAACAAAACAAACCCAACAACAACAAACAAAAACCAGCCAAAAAAAAAACCCCGAAGAAAAAAACCCCAAATGTGTGTCCCTGCCCCCAAACAAAAAACAACAACAAAATAGCCCTCCTGTAGATCTGAGCAGATTAGCAATCTGCTTTAAAAAAAAAAAGGGGGTATGTGTATGGAAAAAAAATAGCTGAGGTGTATTTCACATCATGCCAGTGTTTTTCAGTTTATGTGGAAACTTGGACTGAACGTTTTTCTATTCTGGCTGGCTCTGCTCCATGTTGTTAGTGCTATAGCTTTTGTTAATACCAACTTAAAACACGCAGCTTTCAAGTTGAACTGTGAAATGATATGCAAGTGGCTGATTTCACAATTAGTATTATGTTTTCATTATTTCTCTGCTTATTATATCTCAGTGACACTTTCTGCTGCCACTCCTGCTTACTTTCGAGGATTCACATTGATTGCTCTCAAGGAAGGAAAAGAAGGTGACAAAGAAGATGACCATGCAGGAACTTTTCAGGTGAGAGAACTTTCCCTGATTTGTACCTCTAGGAGTCTTCCTTACTATATGCTTGGCACAAAGGGAGATGTTATTTGCACAGCAGAATGCAGATTATGCTTAATTAAGCATAAATATTTGTGGATGTTGACATAAGAACAACATAGCATATATTATATTCCATGCAACCTCTTCAAGAGGTCAGGACTTTTGTACCTTCAATTCAGCTCGCCTTCCCACATTCTTACAGTTAAACACGAGCATCAGTTATTTGTACTAGAGCCTAGGTCACCTGAATTTGTTATCCAAAGTGAATATGAAAATTATTTTATTCACATTTTGCTTTTTGTATTTCTTTGCCTAGATATTTTTGTCCATTCAGATGTGGATTATGCCTCTGAGAAGTGTGTTTGCCACAGCTGTAATGACTGTTTTATCAGTCATAAATTAGATTCTGCTGGTTTTTTTGATGCTCAGTAGTACTTCACTTAATGAACACATTCAGTGGGATGAAATGTTGTTTATCATTAGTAAAAGGATCAGAATCCAGAGCGATGATTCACAAAATAGTATTTGTAGCTATTTCAAGATCACATTGCATGAAAGGAATTTTGGAAATTGAGAATACACATCGTATTTATGAGAGTAGGTAGAAATTATGTAGGTTTGTTGATTCTCAGATGAGGTATTGTTTGCTATTTGACTTTCCAAACTTAGAAATATTGTCGAGTGATACTGGTTATATGGGTAATAATATTGATACTAATTTTAATAATGATTTATAGATAGAAGATTTCACTTGCCTCAGAGAAGCATTTCTATGTTTTCAAGGGAAATACTCAAAAGTTCTAATTTTGGTGATTTACAAGGAGACAGAATTCAACTTAATCCTAGCATATCTTCCCGAAGCGTTTTCTGGTTTTTGTATATAGCAAATATGATGTGCAAACTCAGTACATATTTACCCTGTTTTCCTATTGAGTTTGCCTAGAGGCCTCTTTCTGGTTTTCACACGTTTTGTAAGAAAATCTAGAATAAGTGAGAACTTATTTGATGTTGGAATAACTCCATCTTCCTTAAAATTAAACAATTTCCTAATATTATTTGGGAGAAATCTGATTAATATGGACAGGTTTTTTTTTTTTTTTAAATAAGCTAGCATTAAAGCATCAGCTAATGTTAAGAAGTAGAAATGACGGTGCTTCATCTATTTTAAAAGAAACTTGTCACCATTCATTTGTGTATTTCAGTTGTTAACATCTCTATAGCTGAGGCTAATGGGAAAGACTTGGCCTGAGTTTTGCCTTTATGGCCAGGCGTATGTCTAACTCATAACAGTGAGAAACTCACTAAGCTTTGCTGAAGTACAGAGGAATTTTGAAGTCAGCAGAGTGGGATGCAAATGGAAATTCTATCTAGATCAAAAAAAAGCCTAATGGATCTCGGTGGAGGGAAGATTGTTTAATTAGCTTTATTGTATGGATTGCAATTTGAAGTCAGTATTCTAATTGGCAGACGAGAGTTTCAAATTTTATGCATAACTAAGTTTGTATTTCTGTAGTACAGACAGTACTCATTGTGCTCATCCTGTGTTAGCACAATTAACTGAAGTTCATTCAGTTAGTGCCTGCCAGTTCTGCCTGTGTTGATACGGATTTAAGATTCTTATTTAAGTATCCACTGAATGCTTACAGTGATAAATACCGATGTCTCTTGTATCATGGCTAGGTGCTAGTAACTAGAGGAGAAAAAAAATTTAGTTCAAAAGTTTGCACTGTGTTTTTATTATAATGTGAAGATCCTAGTGGTTGCTAAAAGGCTGTGCAGAGTAAGAAAAAACTGTGTACAATAACTTGCATACTACTCGCAGTTATGTATTTCCTGTGCTCAGATGGAGAATATGTTATTCAATTAATTACCTAGTGGAACAGAACTCAGTGAAAACTCCTTAATAGTAGCAAAAGACTAAATGCTACTTCTGGACTACTGGCATAAGCCTCCTCCTCCGTGAGGAGGCATATTTACTGTTCAAATAATAGTCAGAACAAAGCACGTGAATGCACTGCATGAAGCAGAGTGCTTCATTCATATTAGCAAGACTTTGCAGTATAACCAGGATAGAAAGAAATGAAAATTGACCGAATAAGACATACGCTTTCCTCCCGTGCCTCAGAGACTGTAAAACACCATATTTTCAAGCGTGTGAGCATCACTTTCAAATCATGAAGTATGGGTTGCAGTGTCTTTCATGGGGAAAACCTGAATCCACACTCTGTACTCAGGTCAAGATCCCATTGGGGCTGTGGCTTCTGTTTTGCACAGCTACTGAGTGTTAAACTGATCAACAGGTGTAATGCCTCAAAGTACTGTAAAGGGGCATGTGCTAGAGTGGCAAGGTGTTAAAGAAGGACTAACATGTCAGTGACTGATATGGACATGGTATGCTCAGGCTGGAAAAACATTGTTTTCAGTGGTCACAGTCATGCTGCAGCAGGTTGAGTTCTGCGGCCCATTGCAAAGGATGAACGTGCAGTAAGTGGCTGCCATGAGCTCACCCTGCAGGGGCTTTGCTCTACCTTTTACAACCTCCTCATGGCTCATTTACTCTTGTCTGACTCTGCAAGTCAGCAGGTATGGTCAGTCTTCATTAATCATTAAGCTGCAGGGTCTTGATCCTGTAAATAGCACAGCTGTTAAAATTCTTGGTTGGACAGGTATATTTTTCTGTACTTTTTTTGGTTACCTTTATACTTGCCATGGGGTAGAGACCTTTAGAGAAGTGTAGTTTGGACTCCACCATTCTAAATCTGTTTTTCTCTAAGAAAATTGAGACTTTTAAATCTGATTTTACTGTTTGTTTATTTAATACAGCCAAACTTCTTTTTCTTTGTCCGTGTAGCACACCCAGGGCACCATTTGCCTTTAAAATAAACAAATCACGTTGTCTCCCACAAACACACAAGCATATGTTAAATAGCTAAATTAAATATGGCTGGGGAACTGGAGATGCCAAATTCAGTCATAGAAGTTTGGGGATATAATAATACGGTTCTTACTTATGCCAGTGGTAATTGTACAACTCGGGTGTGCAGTGCAGCACTCTGAAAGCTTTGGATACCATGTCCCATTGGCCTCTTTACACAAGCCATTCCCAACTGTTGTCATGCAGACTGCTGATCTTTCTCTTTTGTAATGTTTAGCAACAGTCTGCAAATTGTTTGAAGGCAAATTATACTCGAGGGCAACAATCAAGCACTGATTGACTATAGAACAGTATCTATACAGGCCATTTTAATCAACATATGTATGCAATGTAATAGACTTAGTCTGGTAAGTAATGTAGAATAATAGAAATTTAGTGCTGACCCTCATCTCATCTATCTTCCTCAATCTCTGAGGAAGAATAAATATTCTAAGAAAATTCTTGGTGGATGTTTTCTCAATCTGCTCTGAAGAAGGGTTCAACAACAACAAAAAATTCATCTCTCCAAGGGGCCTGTTCAAACACTTCAATATATTATATTTTATAGAAAATGTAAGGAAAACTTTATAGACCTTTTAGTAATGTCTAAACTGAGTCTTCACTAGTAGTGGTTAAATCGCTCTCTTATCAGATTATCTTCCTAAATTAAGAATTTTCTTGATATCTTATTAGACAGTTATCCTGAAGTTTCCCTTATTCTCTCTCCAATTTCACACACTCTCTACCTGTTTCTTATTAAAATTTTCATTGTAGGGCATCTTTATTCAATTTTGCCATTTCTGCAGTCAAGTTGAGAGTTCAGTCTTATTTATATTCCCCAGAATTGTACACAATAGTCAATCTGGACCCTCAGCATAAAATAATATAGAATTTAGATACAATAATCCTTTGGAGTATCATAATTGCTTCTAAGTCCTAAGTATCATAATTGCTTCTAAGATCGTAAGTCCTAAACCCTTTTCTGCATGTGTTGCTGCCTACATTGTGGTTTCTCATTTTCTGTCTGTGCATTTTATCCCTTCTAAAATTCCTCCAAAAATTGGTGCTATTTGTGGACTTTATAAATACATGCTTGACAATTATACAGTCAATATAAAATATTGTGTGCAAATGTGACTCAAAATTAGACACTTCTCTGTATTGTTTTGGCATAATCCGTTGTTAGATTCTGACGTTATGTCCACTATTTTTGTGATAGTTTAGCGTTAAATGCATTCATCATAGTAGTGTTCCTGGAGGTGTCCTTTTGCCTTTCTTTGCTCTAGAGTGAATCAAGAAATTCTTAGTTTAGGTCACTGAATTTAATGACCCACCAGTGCAAAACCAGTGTAAGAACATAAGCAGGCACGGCAGTAGTAAGAGTGAAGGTTTCATTAAAAGTATGGCATTTATAAAAGCTAGGGATGTGTGCTGAAGAAGAAACATTTAAGGAAAATTGGAGTAGTAGTGAGATAAGTAAAGTAAGTGGTCCTTTATTCCAAGTCCTCCTTCTCTAGGTTTACCCTGAAACAATAGCCCCAAACATTGCCTTTGTTTTTGAAGACATGCTGACTGGTGACCATTTCTTTTGATGCTGTTTAGCTGACTGATGTGCTTACCAACGCTTTTAGATTAAAAGGTATTTTTACAAGCTCTTAGAAAGCAGTTCCTCAATTGCTGTGTTCCAGCATTTTATACGAATCTTACATCTTTTTAAGCAGTTGATATACTGCATTTTCAAAGAAGCAGTCTTAAAAGGCTTTTAGCCATGTCTCATGATTTATTACTACTTGTGTTTATAAGCAAGGTTTGTTTATGTATTTTTTTAAATTAATGACTGCAATTATTTATTAAGCTTTTTATATTAAAAATTAAGCTATGGTTATGTAATCTTGATGTTGCACTCAACTTGTATGTATTTTTTTTTTTAACCTTGTATCCCAATATAAGCACATCAGGCTACTTAGTAAATGGCTTATTCTGAGATGTATGAAATGGTGTAGTTTTGTTTAACAAGTGTTCAGAACTTTCAAGTATTTTGCTCACGTTTGCATTCTCTACATTCCCTTTCCCACCATCTTATCACTGAAACTGAGTCTGTCATCTTACTGCTTATAAGCATATGAAAGTAATGCATTTTTACTCTGATTTGATGTGAAATGTTCCATCACCAATGGTTTGCAAATCAGTGGGGATGAATTTCCAGTTCATAGTGAAACCACATAATTCAGGTTTCTTAGTAAAGCTTCCTTACACTAGCAGATGAAAACAATGTTCCTACCTAATTAAAATTTCAAATTTTAAAAATTCTTCAGGGTTTTCATGAAGGAGGGCTGAGACATTACAAGTAGGAAACATAATCCCCAAGTGACATATGATGGGGGGGGGGAATGGACACTAACTATTTACTTGTGGCTTTAAACTTGGTAATTATGTGGCCATGACATTATATACCTTCTTTACGTTTCTCAAACAGAAAAGAATACAAAGCTGTCTACATTGGTTTCAAAGAGAAACAGATGCTGTATCTCTAAAAAGAGGGGGAATGCATTTGCAGCCAAATCCCTAAATGAAAATTCTCTTTCTGAAGTATTGATCAACAGTTCTACTATCAGCAGGAGATAAATCAATGTGAAATAGCTGTACACAGTCATTAAATTAATGATCCAAAGCTATAATTACAGCAGTATGTTAAATATGAAAGAATCAGAATATGCCAGGTATATGGTTTGGAGACCGAGAAGGTAGAGATGAATTCTGAGTCTGTAAAATTTAAGTCTCCTGGTCTTTTGCATTTGCAAGAGTACTCCTGAATTTTCTTTCTATAAGAATCATTGCATATATTATTATAGACAGAAAAAAGTAATAATTTTATAATGGTAAAACAAGCTCTAGTTCACCTTTCCTGTTAGGTGGAATTGATTCTCCTTGATGAAAACTTTCACATGTTTTTCTAGAACTCTCTGACTTCCATATCGTGATACTAGGGATTAAATATGAGCTTAAAAAAAAAGAAAAAAGGTACCTGCCACAGCCAGTTCTAGCATTGATTGGAAAATGTGAACACTTTGAATGAGATTAAATACAGAAATCTCCAGTACACTGGAGAAACCTTAACCTGAACCACTTATTGGCAGGGTTTTGGTGAAAAACTGTGTGAGGAGATAGTTATGTCTTGCTTCAGACAGTAAAAGATAATCATTTAAATTGAGAGTGATGAGCACCACAAACTTGCAGAAGAGAAACAGCCCTGTGATAGTGATTATTTGCTACTAATGAGTTTGTAGAAAAAGCAAACTAGATTCTGACCATGTAGGGGTTTTTGCACCCTTCCTTTACATTTATTTTGTTTGTTCTGGTTTGGGCTTGTGTTATGAATGAGGCAAAAATTTTTATATTGTAACATTACCCGCTTTTTGCATATACTAAATGTTGGCTTGTTATACCTTGGGAACTCCCTCAACTCATTGTATACATAGTTGCTGTGTATTTTAGAATTAGTTATTGAAACCATAAAATCTCACAGCCAAAATCAGAAAATTTAAGAAATTTCTGAATACTGCTTTGTTACGTATTGTATTATAGTGGATCTCTGAAGTACTAGCTAACACACATTTACAAGAGGAAATAAGTATTAAATTGTACTTGCTTGCAATGTAACTTGGGTCACTACTGAACAAACTCAACTCTGCGAGTTTTCATGTAGCTTCCTGGTTTATCATGTAATAGGGAGAGAGCCAAGATGCTTTCTGTGAAAGCCCTCTGGGATTTATGTGGCCCAGACTCTTCCACCATGGATGCTGGGAGGATGAGAGTCAACAGGTACAAGCTGAAACAAGGCAGGGTAAGAACAGATATAAGGAAGAACTTTTTCTCTACGAGGACAGTCAAGCAGTGGCAAAGATTGCCCAGAGAAGACTGTGCAGTCTCCACTCTTGGAGGATTTGAAGGCTTCCCTGGATACAAATATTTGTATTTCTAGTAATGTATTTTGATAATTGGAGTTATGAACAGATGCCAACACATACAGTGCTACCCAGTCTCTAGTACATACATTGTCCCATCCAGTTACACTCAGTCTGTAGTGTGACACGTGTACAAACTTTCTTCTACATGGGCATTTGAATCGATCTGAACAAGTTCATAAACATTGATTTCACATTGAAAAACTTGCCTGTACGTACCTTGGGGCTAAATATTCATACCCTGAACACTCAAACCAGAGGCCTCTTTCCCCCAGCCCCTCTTTGATAAGGCATACTCACACTGATGGGAGATTGATTGTGTAACCCTGACTTCCTCTCAGCCAGCTTAATTTTAAATATAATGGAGTGCCTTTTGTAAGGGTTTTCTTGCTATGTCACTACCATCACTTTTAAAACTTGAAATTCTTTTTTATTTTATTTATTTGGCTTTAGTGTCTCTTCTGCTTACTTGTTTTTTATTTCTTTGCCCTTTTCCTGTCTCTCTGCTTGGCTGTGGAAAAGATCATCTAGTTTCTGGTCATGTAGTTTTTAGTCCTCTTTCTTTGTTTAATCTGATCTTATTTATTCTCTTTTCTTTATATCTAATTTTTTTTCTTTCTTTTTTTTTTTTGTCTGCTGGGGTAATGTTCTTTCTTGAGAATGACTTCAAATGATGATTGTGTCACAGTAACAGCTTATGTTTTTTGGAAAGGGTTATGCCTAAAGAAATGTTTTATTTCTTGATGTTTCAAGTTCTGCTTTAAAACAAACAAACAAAAAAACCCCACCCCCCACCCTAAAATCCCCAAAACCAAAACCAGGAAGCATGCCTCTTGAGATATGTTAGCTAAAACTCCAGACTCCTTTTCAGATCCAAGGCTTATCAGAGTCAGGTTATCTCAAGTCTAACTTCTGCCCTGCCTTGCAGTCTGCCAATGCATGCAACCTACCTATGCAGTGCCAGACTACGTCATGGTAAGATATCAGAATTGCCTATTAAATCTGTTAAATCTGTTAAAAAAGAATATCTACTAGTTTATTCTGTTCCTTGGATTAGCACTAAACTGCAAGACTTTCTGGTTCCGAGAGGCTCCCAAAGAGGCTCCTTAGACAATTGTTTCCTAGAATTTCGTACTGACACTTAACAAATCAACTCCACTCTGGGAAGAAGTAAAGAGAGGAAACGACACTGGAAGCACTGTTCCTTTCTGCCTTGGAGATTCCAGTCTGCTCTTCAGACACGTCAGCACTGGGAGTCTCCTTCTGTGCCTTTTGGGACTTGGAACCATTTTACGCCTCACAAGGTTTCTCTGTTCAGGTCTTGCTTCCAGACTCGAGGCCAGTTTTGCATTTGCAATTATTTAATTCAGAGCCAAAGTCTAGTTCTGGGAGTGCAGATCCCACTAACTCTCCTTTGTCAATCAGTAGAAGCTGTATGTTCCTCCCCTGGGCAGTGTTTAAGAGGATATATCCACCTCAGTGACTCTAAAGGAACGTATTTCAAATATCCCTTTTCTCCAGCCCATGTAATCTACCTAACTCATTGTTATTGCAGTGTTAGATACTCTTTCTTCAGATGGTGACTCACCTGGGCCAGAAATTTTAGGAAAGACATTTAACCCTCTGACAACAGCCAGATGCTTTACAGTTACCATAGGGTAACTGTCATGGTTTTTTTTATAAGTCTAGATGTATGTAGGCTCTGAGTTCATTGAAGCATCTATTCAGCATCTCTTTCTTCATTCATAATGTTGCTATCAGGCTTTCCTTCCTAGATTTCCCTTTCGGTCTCATTATTTACCAGCTTCATCTAAGGCACTCATCAATTACTCTAGATTCTTTGTGTGTCTGCTGAGAAAGATCAGTACTCTTATCTCATTAGCTCCTATTATACTTCTTTAATGCTCCAAGAATTACCTCTGATGCAGTTATTTGCCATTCTGCAGCATCAGAAAATCTTCAGTGTGTCAGTTCCAATCAACAGAACCTTAGAGCAAGTGTCTGTTCTTTGCACTTCCACTTTACATCAGGTTACAAAGCTTTTATCGGGTATTCCCTACTGATCTGGACTTCTTCAGCTATCACTGCCTGTAATCCTAACTATGATAGCTATGGATCTGGACAACCATGCTACCCCATAATGACACAGGGCTTTTAAAAGGAAGGGTTATTCTGGGGAAACGTGCTTATTCTGACATTTCTCTCCAAATGAGCACTGCCAGCTACCAGACGACAATGACTAGACTATAAACATACAGAATTATGTCTGTACTTGAAAGTCTTTACTTGTAATGTGCTTTCTTTTCCCTTCAAGTGATTTGGGGCGGGGGAGGGAGGGAGGTGTGGGTGAAGATGATGATAAAGGCTGTGGCTCAACTCGAGAGTTTCTCCAGGCTATATGGACTTTTCTACTACTTTAAGAAAATCCTGCTGTCACTCTGGACTTTTGAGGAAGGTACACATATGGCAGTAGAAAGTTTCCCAATTAAATTTAAATGGTCATCTTTCTTCTTTTTTTCCCCTGCAGTGTCTTCAGAGAGGTTCTGGTGACTTAGAAATGGAATGGCTCTTTTAAATTCAGGTCTTTACCTACCTGGCTAGTTCATGAATGGCTGTTGTAGGGAAAATCCTTCCTCCAGGCTTCACAGTCAAGTGAGGCAAGTCAGTTCTCACCACAACTCACTGCTGAATTAATTGCTGCCAGACTAAATGTACTGCTCGCTATGCCAGTTGTCTTGAGAACTACTTTCTGAATTCAGAAGGCAATTTTGCATTCCAAAGTGACAGTATATTTAGCTTTCACTATTCTAGACTGCATGTGTACCCTTCTTAGACCTAGATGCAGTCCAACCTGACAGTCCTCCTCCTTTACAACTGTTCCTTTTCTAATGATGGTAGGGACCTCTCAGTGTTTGCAAAGGGATACTGTTTCAACTTCCATTGCTGTCCTGAACAGTTGTAATTGATTATTCTCTTTGCTGTGATAGCTCTTTCTCATGACCTAAGGACCCAGGATCATTAGTCATCTGTTCACAGTGTATTTACTCTACATCAGAATGATGCAAGATCTGGTCAGGGAAATGACCATATCTTTTGATTCTGGTGCATTCAACGTATTTGCCTTTTGGTGCTTCATCCTAATATACCTTCCTAGATGTTTTTAGTCATTTCACTTCATGCAGTCATGAATGGAAATCCGTAATGATTTCCTCAGAATGATACACAAGGACTCGTACAACTGAAAAATCTATCTTCTCATCCTAAACACATCAGATGTTTTGCTTCAATGCTAGTCTTTTCTCAAGAGACTTTGCAGACATGTTTCTGATTAGGATACTTGATTTTCTTTGGTTTATTTTCTCTGAAAACTGTATGGTAAGGCCAGGATGTAGCTTTAAGGAGTGTTCTTTCCCTGACCTGGTTGAAACTATTTGGAGTCCTAGACCAAAAAGCTGTATAACGTTGCTTTTCCTCTCACACATACTCTTGCAGAACTCTAGGAACTCGTCTCATCCAGCATGACGCTGGATTGCTTCAATGTAAAGTGACCTTGTTCATGCCCGGTTTGTGAAGTCTGGGATTATAAGGATATCATTAACTGAAAGTACTTATACAGAAGGATGTCTTCAGAGATACGGACCAAGTTCAATCATCAGAATTTTTCCTGGTCTGTCACCCCACATCCTGATTCTCTCCTATTGCTTGCTATCTGCCTCAGCCTCTGCTTAATGATCACCTGAATGCTATCTCCTTCCATTAGCGTAAAGCCCTGCCAGAGAGGTTCTCAGTGCTCATCCGCTACATGACTATAATTTTTCAAAGGCCTCCTGAGGCACTGCCCCAGTGAGCAGTGCCACCAGTGAGAGTTGTATTCAGTCCTGTCTGTTCTCCTGTGACCTTTCTGTTACCCACTAGCACTGGTCCCAGCCTGCCCCCTGCATCTCGGTCTGCCTGGATTTCCTGACTGCAGTCATCACTGCTATGAGAGTCATACTTTTATAGATGATTTTTTATCTGCTCAATTGTTCTCTGACAGAATTGCCCTGGTACCTGTGCAAGACTGTCATCTTAATCAGTAGACAAAGCCAGGAGATTTGGCTTTTACTTTAAGCAGGAGATAAGGTTATCTCTGCTTCCCCCCTTCCCTGACTTGCTCCTTTAGTTCTGAGACCTTAATTAATATAAGGAGAGCTCTTGCCTTCTACATTGGCTGAAGCAGGTCCTCTCATTTTTTGGTATCTCTAGCAGGGAGACACCAGGGAACAGCCTTAAGCAGATACGGTCTCACCACTGAAACCACTTCTGAGTTATTTCTCAAGCCATGGTATGGATGTTTCCATCCTAGAGAGCATTAGGACAGCTACTTACTTATAGGACTGACTTACAGGAGCTTGACTTACTGATCAAGCACTACAAAATCAAGGATATATCTAGAAATAATGCACCACTTGCCAGTATAGTTATGCAGTTTTGTTTTCTGAAATGATTCTTGACTCCTATTCCAAGTAATTGTCCTTGCGGAAGGACCTGTTGCTGGGTATCACCCATGCTGGAAATCTGCATATCAACAATCATTGAAAGGGGACAGAAAAGTTACTTGTGAGTAACTACGTTCCTCAAAGGTGGGTTGCATTTTTTTTTTTAACTATGTATCTCCAACCATCCCCCCTTCTGCTCTGTTTTGTCTCCCTTTTCAGTTGCTGTAAAAGAAACTGAAAATCCTGTGTTCCACTTTGCTCTTCTCATGGCTGTATAAGGGGCAGGATATGAACGTACCCTACACGTACTGCAAAAGCAGAATCTTCTGGCTTAGGTACTTTTGATTTCACTTGATATAGGCAAGTGAGTATATAATAAATACCTATATAGGCAAGACGTTTCAAGTTGCCATTATTACTGGTAACCCATTTAATTTTATCTATAAAGAAAAAAATTATTTTAGCAAATAATTTCCCAAGCAATCTTTTCTGGACAATATTTTCTATTTTTTATGCATAGTTACTTTTGATTATTAAAACAGCAGCTTATTAAAATTAATTTTCATATGAAAATAAATCAAGAATAGCAAAGAAATTCCTGATCCAGTTGCACAAAAGCTAATGTTTGGCTCTTGAGAATGCTTTTCATAGTACTCGGTAATTAGAAAGGGAAATTCCCTGCTGGTATAGAGCTACCATTTTGTTCCCCATTCCCTGCATTGTCACTGTGGGTAGGGTTATTATGCAATCTCTGGCAAGTTCATCCTACCAGACTGCTTACTAATTTGTAGGCTGTAGGTGTAAATTGAAAAGCCTTCATCCTGCTTCTGTTTACTTCACAGATTGAACTGGGCTCCAATTATTCTCATCTATGTGAATTGAGGCACTGTTGTTGCTCTTGCCTCTTTTTTTTCCTTGTGGGTGGGCATAGCTCATTTGGACCTGCATTTCTTTTCAAAAGAAACATTTAAAAGAATGTGTTTGTAAGAAGTAGTTTTAGTACTTACTGTTCTATAACTTTAATGATTATATATCTTGATACAGTCAGTAGTGTAGTAGAGGTTCCTTAGGGCATTGCCAGTGTTTATTCATGATTTGTCAGACACACATCAGGGTTTTGTTCTCTTGAAACGAATTTAATTTTTTTTTTTTTTTTAAATTCCAATTGTATGAGTAAAGCTGACTCTGCTTGTATGGGAGGCTTAATTATACCTGATGTTGCTCGGTTTAGCCTGTTTGTCACAAACTTATTTTGGCTAACCTACTGCTTTTCAAAGAGGAGGAAAACAAGAGAAGGGGAGAGAGGGGACATGAAGTGGCAAACAAATGCTGAAAATGGAGAAATACCTTACACTGCAATCTCTGTTGAGCAATAGGTCACTTTCATAGGAAAATTAGCTACCTATTTTATACTATTAATAGAAGAATGCTTTCTGGGAGCTTCAGGGGAGGTATTTTAAATGGTTGCTAAGGCAGCAGTTTGCCTCTTATTGGTGGTCCTTTTGCTCTGGCCTCTCTGAACATGATAGTGTGGGAATCCCAGATGTAGGAATAAAGCAAGAACCTGCAGTTAGTAAATTGCCCCCCACAGTAATCCTACCTGTTAAGAAAATCCATTGTGATAAATCCACACATTGTGATAAATCCCAGTATTATTAAGATAATCATAAATGTTTTCGATATTTGTTGCATGCATAGGATCAGTATTTTTTTGGCTATGCAAAGTTTCTTGGCTTCCTTTGAGATTCTTTCAGTAACCTAGTTTTATTATCCATAAAGGTTATACAAAGTACTTAGATGAATTAGAATTGGGTAATGATATATTTAGACAGTTGGATTATATAAGAGCTTTAGCTTCAAATACAGTGTGTTCCAAACAATAATTTGGAACTTTTTCTTAGAGGTTGTGTAAGATTTCTATAAAGGATGAAAAAGACCTGTATGCTACCTACTCAAAACTCTCTGTATATTAATCTAATTTTTTCTTTTAGTTCATCTGATGCTCACCAGCTCATCTGATTACAGTAGCTGAAAAATGTATAAAACTCACGTAATAAACAACCAGCTTTGTATGTGTTGCAGATGTTACGCAACTGCCAGCTTCCACAGAAAGAACATAGTGTACATCACAATATGTTCTTAGGTTTCTAAACCCATTTGCCTCTAACTGCGGACTACGAAAGAGATTTGGCCTTTCTTTTTGGGAATAACAAACCTGATACAACCTGTGTGAAAGCCAGACTTGGAGTATGGCCATTTCTGTTCATATTTTTACATCTATACACATTATGTACAAAAAAAAGTTAGTTTATGCCTCAGTCAAATAAGCCATAATGACATAAATATGGGAAGGAACATTGCAAGATTAAAAAGATGGTAAACATATAAAGGCAGGATAAAATGCTGAACTCGCTGCTGTTAAGATATGTGACTCTTGATACATACTTCTTGTATGAATTTAGAGAAATCATGACTAATCTTTTTCTCCAATTAAATTTACTGAATCTTGTCCTAATGATTTTCTGTTGTCAGTGCTACCAGATTTGCATTTATAACTATGGGTATAATACAGCTTTCAAATGTGCTTTTATATTGCCTTTCTGCTGAAGATTTCAAAGTTTTTGCATAAATTAAATTCCATAAACTTTTTTGTAGAATGTGGATTTATCATATCTGCTTTACGGAAGAGTAAACGTTGAAGCAACTTACTCAAGATCACATATCACACTTTAGTCACAATTAAACTTCTGTAATTCTGCTCTTCGCATACAATGTTTGCCTCCCAAGACAGGAATGTTTAAATAGTTGTCTTTCTTCTTGCATGTAAATACTGTCCATGTATAAAATAACAAATGTTTGTAAAATGTCTAACATTCCAACCGTGTGTGTAAAACATAACATGGGGATTTTAAAATATTGGGAACGCAGTCTAATTCTGTCTATACGGTGAGGTCCCTAAAAACTATTCCAGTAATGGTTGCTATTGCGCTGGTATGTATCAGAAAGATAAGCAAGTCCTTCTCGCTACAGGATTAACATGACAAAGCCCCTCCAAATACTATCTTACTTAGCACTCTAGGCTTAGTCACTTAAACCAATAAATGGGTTTGGATCCATACTATGTTTTAGTTCTTCCTGTTGCTGGCACAGAAGCAGCATTAACATGTGTTTTGGATTAGTAAACTGGATGGTGTAATGCCTACTGAGCTCTGTATAATATGGAAGTATTGTGTGTTTAAAAAAAAAAGTTAAAATAATCCCAGAAGTAATAAGCATCTCATCTATGATTCCTGGCCTTTAATTTTAATACTTTTCTAATTACATGGTTCATATTCTGGAGATAAGCTGTCATTTATCAAGTGTTGGTATCTCCTGCAAATTAATTTTTCCTTTATATGTGGTTGAATTTCTGACCATCAGAAGTTGTTTTTCCCTTTTTTAAGCCAGGTTTTTTTCCTACTTCTTTGTTAAAGTTGTTTTGCAGTCACATACCTCATAGGATTGTTTTCTCAAGTACCTGTGCAAAATTTGTAACATTAGTCTGCAAAAGATGTAAAAGCACAGAAAAATAACTGATCCAGAGTGCTGACTTTGAGCTTTATACAGCTTTTAATTGAAATTTATTGAGAATAACTGAAAATAACATTGAAACTACCAAATGTAAGTCTCTGAATAGACACTGGTGTGACTGGTCATCCATAACCACTGAGGTAGATTTCCCATATCACCAAAATTCAGCTTTAGAAGTGAAAGATGGTTGAGACTTCTCATGAGCTAGAGATGACCTGCTGGACCATATTTAGTTTCTCCAGTGAAAATCTCTGTTATTTTTAGTGCTTCCATGCTCACGTTCTGCAAATGTTTACATAGACAGGTTAGACTATTTGTGTCACTTACGTTGAAATTACAGGATTTGCGGTACATTCTGTTCTCAGATGAAAGCTTTCATAGTTATATGCTCCAGATTCTTACATGGGAATCTAGAAGAAAGGGACAGCTGTTTATATTCCTACATACCAACAATTCATCAGTTTAAGAGAAGATGGTATTGTCTGGACTTATTTGGTGCTGCACTTAATTTTTTCATTATACTTATTTCTTACGGGACCCCCTCCCAAATATGCATAGTCATGTGACTGAAAGAAGCTTTGTTCAAGGTTGGAAAAAGTACCTGTAGCAGATTAAGTGTAGTAAACAACCACAAGGAAGGGAAAGAAACATTTTGTCATACACATCAAAAATCATAAACAGAAATTCATTTACTGTCTACTTCATATAATCATAGAACAGCGTAGGTTGGAAGGGACCTTGAAAGATCATCTGGTCCAGCCTTTCATAGGAAAGGGAGCCTGGATGATTATCTAGCACCTTGTCCAACCTCATCTTGAAAGCCTCCAGTGAAGGGGGCTCTACCACACCCCTGAGGAGGTTGTTCCAGTGATTGATCTCACTGTAAAAATCTTTTTTTCCTGTATCAAGATGAAGCCTCTCCTGGTGTGACTCGTACCCGTTGCCCCTTGTCTTCTCCATTTGGCTTCTTGTGAAGAGAGAGCCTCTGTCCTATTTGTAGCCGCTCTTTAAGAATTGGAGTACTGCGATGAGGTGCCCCCTGAGCCTTCACTTCTCCAGGGGGAGAAGTGGGAGGAGACCTAAGTCCTTCAGCCTTTCCTCATAAGGCAGGTTCTCTAACCCTTTGATCATCTTTGTGGCCTTTCTTTGGACCCTCTCCCATCTGTCCGCTTCTTTCTTGAATTGTGGGGACCAGAACTGGACACATTATTCCAGGTGTGGCTTGACAAATGTGGAGTGGTATGATCACATCTGTCTCTGCTAGTAATGCCCCTGAAGATGCAGCCCAGGATCCAATTTGCCTCTGCTGCTGCAGCGGCGCACTGCTGACTCATGTTCAGCTTGTTGTCCACCAGGACCCTCAGGTCCCTTTCAGCAAGTCTGCTCCCCAGCCATACAGATCCTAGCCTGTACTGGGCTCTTTGGTTATGTCATCCCAGGTGCAGGATGCACTTGTTAAACTTCATACAGTTCTTGCTTGCCCAGTCTTCTAGCCTTGCTTGCCCACTCTTCCAGCCTGTCAATGTCTCTCTCTAAGATGGCTCTCCCTTCTGACGTGTCCACCTCACCACCCAGTTTAGTGTCATCAGCAAACTTGGTGAGGGTGCTTTCAATCCCATCATCCAGATAAATTATGAAGATATTGAGCAGCGTGGGGTTCAGTATTGATACTTGTCACTCTGTATATTCCGTATTATGAGATTCTCATGTAATTCTGTCTGCCACTAAGAAAAAGTTAATATATATTAAAAAAACCCAAAACTTGTTTGACCGTTATTTTGCAATTTTAGAACTTTTAATGCAAAAAACTGTAGAAGTTGCTCCTGTTTGTTTTCTCAATATCTTAATTGCTTGTCTTCACTTTCCTGTTAAAAGTCTCCAGGGAAGCGTGGAAGGACCTGAGCCTGATGTCTCCCCTTTGCTAGAAGCTCTCGTCATTGACATCTATTAAAATGTAGCTAGAGTTGTGAAGTAAATACAGCAATGGCAAGCCCACGTGCTACTTTGCAACTTCACTTACGGCTAGAATCGACCATGTGAATTAAGCCCTTCGGTATACTCATAAATAGTGTACATCATGCTGAAGCACACAAGATGAGCACAAAAGCGCTGTGGTTCTCATCTGTCTGTGTCTCTCCATTTCCAGTTCCTGTATGCTGCCATTTAAACTCTCTGTAGAGTTACTCTTCTTCTGTGTGCATTTCCATGGAAATATCTAAATCTTTATCTCTTTGAAAAGCATGAATGAGAGCACATATAGGTGAAGGGACCTCAGTTTTGTCAGTCTTTTCAGATGGCTCTTAGAAGTGCAGTAAAAGGGCATCATCTCTTTTATGCCTTGGAAAATTGATTGTTTGCCAAAGGGAAAGTGAATGCTTTACGCTTTGTGCATAACACCTTTGCAGCTGCCTTTTGCCTCATAACTATTGCTATCTCTTCATATTCAAATGACCAGGATAATGTGGGAGCTGAATGCAAAGAATAAGGTTTCAAGATTTCTCAGAACCATGTGTAATATCAATCTACAAATAAATAGAAGGTGTATATCTTGTGACTATCCAACTATTAGTAGCACATGAACAATAGTACTGTGAGCGTATTGAAGACAGTTTTGATCAGCAGCAGAAAGTATAGGCAATTTTGCCCGCTTTGCAATTAATGTTACTGTTTTCCTCTGATGCTACTATATGTGAAAGGCACACCCAAACAATACAGAAGGACTATTTATTTTCCCCAATTAGGGCTAGTCGTAAAAACGGGTTACACAGAGGGGTCTTTGAACAACATAAAAAAATGAAACTGGTTGAAATGAGAAATTTTCCCTGTCAAAATATGCTACAGTGCTAACTAGTTAAAGAATTAAATCACTTGGAAATTTCCAAGAGAAATGTCATTAGCACTTTATATGCAGATAAAACTGAAGTATACTATTCTTTTTATTACATTATTTGCAATAGATAAATATTACAAACAAAATATTGAAGCAACAATACTTGAGATGATGAAAAATCAAACCATTTAATTTCAGAATGGATTGTTTTGAATGCATTTAAATTTTTCCAAATGCTTTAAAATGATATTACACTAAAATTACATATTTCCAGAAGAAAAATTTATTTTGTCAAAATTATGTTTTGTAACTGGCAATCGTGTAAAATAACATTTTCCCTACTACTTGTAGTTAGTAGGGGTAGGAGTTCTAAAGCCTAAATTTCAGTGTAGCAAGAAATACTACCAAGTCAATTAGAAACTTAGTTTCTTTTAAAATGTACCTTTGAAATAATGGAAAGTCTGGCCTTTTTTTGGTTTGTGGGTGGTTTTTTTAATCTATTGTATTTGAAGTGGTTTTGTGAAGAGCATGAAGGAAAGCCTTGGAAATAGAGCCAGTGTAAATACAGTTTTTGCATGTTTAATTCATATTATAATTTATTCCATTCTTCACGTTCTTGATTCCATACACATTTGCCTGTTTTGCAGTAATGGAATATTACTAAAAAGGTTGTTGATGCTAGAGATCTGCAATTTTAAATTTTCCTTGCCTATGTGTCAAATTGATTTGGAAATGAATTTTCTAGTTTCTTAATGAATATCACAAAAAGCTGGATTTTTTCCCCCAAAGAAAATGTACGTACCTCCCTCTCGGTCTACGACTGCATATATTGAATTTCTACTCACCCTAATGAAATTTCAAATGAAACAGCTTTATAGTCTTGAAATACATATTCATCAGAATTAAATCCCTTTGAGACTGAGATAAATTTGTGTTTTTTCTAAAGGTATTGTGCTGTCATCTGCACGTATGGTAAGTAAGATACGAGTACAAATTTTTAATTGGAAAGTCTATTTACAGCCATAAAGTTGACACACATAAAGCAAGCTTATATTTGAAAACAAAACATGCCAAACCATCAGGAGATGAAAACTTAGTCTAATGTATGTGTATAGGGTTACTCTGAAATCTGCTTGCGGCTTCAGCTTTTGTGTGACAGTGCAGTAAACCCTGGATTTTCATTTTGTATGCAGCTTGGCAGTGTCAAGGCAAGATATGTAGGCAGGTCATGTCCCACTTTCTTCCTCAGACTTCTTATTGCTCCTCCTGCTCCTTCTGCATTGGACCAGGACCGAGCTGCCAGCCTTGGGAAGTGGCAATGGCAGCAGCTGCAGTGGCTGTGGCACAGGACGCAAGCGTCTGGGCTGCTGTCTGGCACCCTCTTGGCAGGATCTGGTTTCATGCCTGCCTGCCTCACCTTGGTCTTACTGTGTTTCTGTCCTTCAGAAATTTCCTGTCCCCTATGCAGTTTTTCTTGGAAATGCACTTAGAATGTACAGATAATTTCAGAAGCAGATTTATCAAAATAACTGCCTTTAATAATTTGGTTTAAAAAAATGTTGTGTGCCTAGTACTCGACAAAATTCATGGTCCATGCATTAATACGGAAGTACAACTAAGTGAACGTTTTATTCAATATATCACTTGAGGCAAAATGGAATCAGTGTATTCACTGAGGATTATGAAGAGCTACTGTACTGATGTGAGGCAGAGTACTCTGTTAGGCCCTAATGCAACAGCAGAGTTGGAGCTCTTTATGTTTTACAAATGTTTTGTAGCTTTTGAAAATTAAATGGACAGTGATGTCAGCAGGAGAAGACACCACTTATTTTGTTAGCTCTATTTTTCTAATCATAATAGGGTAAAACTTTTTCAGTCCTCCTGCATAGGAGGAAGCCTCTTCATTGAGGCATGCTTCTGATTGTCATGCCAGGTTTAGTGAGTGAGAGTTGCACTGAACAAATCACATCTTTACCACTGCACCCTGCTTGGAATTAATATGAAAGCAAGATACCACTATATATATATATATATATATATAAAATATATATATATATATATTTTAAACCTGGCAAAGGTTGTTAGTCCTTATAGTGTTAATCTGTGTACAAGTACAATTTGATATAGTTCCATTTCAGTTTACAGCTCATTTTTTAGAGTACTTCAATTTACAGAGCTAAGAAGAATTTTATTATAAGTCTTTACCAAAATTCTTTGTTATTCTATTTTTTCAGAACCCCTTTCTGCATGTTTATTTCCTTTAAGAAGATTGTACAACTCTCCAGCAGACATCTTACACCACGATGAAATACACTGCTACATTCAAGAGAATACAGAACTTTTTTTGGGGAAAAAAAAACCAAAACCCAAACCAAAAAACACACAACCCTTGAAACTTTAAATTACTTTCCTTTCCTGATATTCATGTCATTTTTTTGTTCCCATAATGAACATTTTGTGCAAGACTGTTCAGAAAAAGTGTTCAAACCGTGTTTTAATACAGATGCAGTTTTAATATTTGGCGTGGTGAGGTTTTCTTTTAGTCACAGCACTTAACCCACTTGGACTTCAGTCAGCGTTTGAAGAGAGCCTAACAAACTCTTGAAAAGAAATCTGAAGTCTGCCCACAAGACTCCTTTTTGCCAACTATGGCTTCACTGTTGACTGACTGCAGTGTGTCTTGCTGAAGCAGAATCCTCTCATACTGGAAGGGAGAAAGCATAACTTTTTGATTTCCTTGAAACTCTCAGCACACAGGTTTAATTTACCAGAAGGGTACTCTATAAAGCCTAATTTCACATTACCTAGAAAACCTTGGACAGAGAGGCAGGCAGGGGAATTGTTGATGAATAGACTGTATAATCTGATGCCCTCTAAGTAAGGAAAGAATTTGAGAATCTGTGCGTTAGTAGTTCATCAGCATATCAAAAGTAAAAGGAGCCATAGCCTGGATTATCATCTCTTGACTCTGCCTAATGTGCAGGCACACACTCATACACGCAGAAGGAATGTGGTGACTTTATAACTGCTCACAACTACTGTCAGTGCTGCCACAAACCCTTCCTGACTTTCTGCAGCTCTTCTGTATGAACAGTATTCCTGATCTGACAGTTGATGCAAGTTGTTAAGCAAAAGATTTGAGAGCTCCTTTAAGGAGGTAAATGCCTTCTTAAATTTATCAGTATAAAGCCTGTAGTTCCAGATCACCAGTATTTTTGCTCTAAATGTGGTTTTAGCAATGGATTAAGTCTCTCTGAAACAGATTATGTTCTGTACACAGTCATCTGAAGGCTAAGGGAATTTGTGTGGAATCTGCTTGAACTAGGTTGGGATGTATATTTTGACATTGAGGCATTCATGAGGAACGTGAATAGCACATGTGCCAGAGCTGCTGATGCTTCAAAGCTCCAACACCAAGGAGGACAATAATGCTATTAAAAATATGTATTTTCTGTAATCCTTAAATCCCTTTTTAACTTAAATGAGGAGCTCCAAGTGAGGTAGCTATTCTTGGCAGTACATTCATAATGCTGAGTAGTGTAATATTTTCTAAAATGAAGGATAAACGAAAAGCCTGAACAAACTGAGAAATGCTGATCCAGTAAAATGTGCAGACTCACATTTTACTATGTATTTCAAATGACTTTCATCAATTCTGGTGTACCTAGTAACAGAAGAGGCATTTCCTTTGTACTTTACTATCAAACGTTACAGTGTATTGTAGAAAAGTGTCACCTCTATGATGATATTATTATTGATGACATTAGTAAGGAAGCCCCATCTATGTTTAAGCCCATGTTGCACTTTGTACTCCACAAAGTCATAGTTAGAAAAGTTTCCTTTGGCTGACAATTAACGCTTGGACAAATGCAAGAGGGAGAAAGGTTGAGGAGGAAGGCAGGCTGTTATCATCACTCTGCAGGGAGAACCTGAGACATAGAAAGGTGGCTTCAGTAGAAGAGCTATATATGTCGTTTGACCAGTCACTATAAAATTTCTTCCTTATCTGATGTTTTATGTGTCTCCTCAAATTTAACATTCCTTTGCCTTTGATTGACTGGTCTTGCAACTGTGTTCTTATCTGGGATGTTGTTCCTGAAATAAAAATGGCAGTTCCTGAGTTTTAAATTGAATTGACAAGGAACCTGGAGTTTCTTGCCACAGAAATGTAAATGAGAAGTGCTTGTGTGAGCAGAAGATAAGGTCCATGTCTTCTGTGCGAGTGAGAGCAAATATTTCTCTGGCACTCACATTACTTGTGCATTGCTCATTACGGTGCTAAAGATACTGGCAATATACAACTGTGGCAACAGTACATGAAGAATGATAATCTTATGAAAAGGTAATAATGTAATTAATTTCAAAAGGAAGAGCTACACCTCAGTAGTATCATTTAACACCAACTGTACCAAACTACTGAAATGCAGTAATTAGTAGGTAATGACTCTCACCTAGTCCATGTGGTTTGTTCTGATATGAAGGTCAGATTTTCTTGACTGCTCTTAGTTAAGCTTTCTAGAACTGATGAGAAGAATGGTGGATTTAGGACTAGATCATGTTTTCTCTCTCAAGTATTGTTTCATTATGAACATGAGAATGTCAGCTTTTTGGTTATTTACATTTCTCATCTGTTCGAGTGCTTAAAGTTTATTTTTATGGTGAACAGAAGTTCTGCACCACTGAACTTAAAATATGTTATTGATGGGACTTGAATGGTGACTAGAGGTCCTTACTA
The DNA here is from genome assembly GCF_034638445.1 of Ciconia boyciana. Taxonomy (NCBI): domain Eukaryota; kingdom Metazoa; phylum Chordata; class Aves; order Ciconiiformes; family Ciconiidae; genus Ciconia; species Ciconia boyciana. Next base: position 10,203,732 of record NC_132939.1, read on the forward strand.
ATGAAATACCTATCAGTCGCAGTGAAGACATCCTTTCAAGCATTTATAAACGGTATTTTTGTGCCAAGAATTATGTGCATTGACAGAAGCAAAGACACATGAGCTCAGGCCGGTAAAGATGGTTGCTGCAGAAATTGGGGAAAATCCTGGTACTAGTATGAAAAATTTCATGTAGTTTTGACAAATTATTAAGAATGTGCTGACAAGATTTTCATTTGCATATAGCAAAAATGTGAATGCTGATTTTTAGCTAAGTTTACAAATATAGCAGAAAAATGTGCTCATAGCAATCAGATAGTCCTTCAGCTTTCCACAAGCACGTCCATAAACATAATTCTAATTTATCCTGGATTCAGTCCTGCAAGGTACTGAGCACTCTGCCTCTGACTTTTTAGTGACCTTACATGCATACTTAGCATAAGACTTGGAAGTTGTTTTAAGTGCATATTTATAAATCTTTGTTTTGTGCTGAGACAGGAAGAATCTGAATAAATTCTTTACCATATGGATTTGGAAAATGTGGGGGGGGAAAATATTTTTTTAATGTATTGTTAGAGGGTTTTTTATGTGCATGTGCCTCCGCATGCATGAGTGGCCCACTGTGTCAACTAGGGATTAATCTTTTATTCACTAAAAGTGTTTTATGAATTTTTGATGCTGCCAGGTGCAGTAGTGTGTGTGTGTGTGTGTGTGCATGCGTGCATGTGCATATGTGTGTGTGTGTATGCATGCCACGGTAATGTGGCCAAAGTGCTCATCCTGGCTTAAACATAAACTCTTGCCAGAGATGTGTTATAAGAGACTATTGATGAGCCCTAGTTCAAGACAACACCCATAGCTAAGTCTGGGGAGGAAGCTCGGAAGTCTGTTGTTCCTTTTCAAACAAGGGCATTTGTTTGTGAGGGTCACAAATAAATGCAGAATGAGTTTGTTATTAATTTTTAATTTAACATTTCAAAAAGTTCTAAGTTAGCGCTCTAAGAACTCATGTGGATCTCAGTCCTGGACTAGCAAACCAATGCTAGAAGGGATTCTCAATATATTGGGGAAATGTTTTGGTCTCTTGTCTCTCCGGAAAGAAACACCAGTATATTGAGCCTTTTAACAGAATATATCAATTTTCACAACTTTTTTGTTGGGAATACTTTTCATCCAGACATAATTTTCAGTCAGAAGAAGAGGTCCATCACAAGTGACAAAAGTCTTTCAATCTGGACAGAGAGAAGAAGGTTCAAGTGTCTGAGTCATTAGAACAGGGATTGCACCAGGGAGTTTTGCAGCCCTAAAGAGTGCTCCTCCATGCAGCAACAGTCTATTTCAGGACTGATTTCTCACAGTCTCTTCCTCTTGGATCCGTCTGCTTTGTAAAACTAGTAAAACACTTTACTAGGCCAGCAGGGAAGAAACTGGCTTTGCAACTTGGAAGGAAAGTCACCAAAATAAACAGAACAGAGATTTGAAGACACATCAGTGCTTTCTTTTACCTGACTGTCAAGCCAGTTTTTCCCCTTGCTTCAGTGAGTGTATATGTGAGGTAGAACGAATCAGAAAAGAGACTGGCTGAAGGTTACTCATGTTGTAAAAGCTCACACTGACAGTGAACTGCCTGATTCAGAATGAATATATGAATCTGCATCTTCTGTATCAGAAGCAGAGTCTTCAATGCTGGTCCCAGAGCATGCTCTACTAGAATGTCTCTCAGCTTTTGCAAGATAAATAAGTAAATAAGGTTTGTCTTCTAATCCCAGTGTGCATTCAGATGAAAATATTAACATTTTTTGCAAAGCTAAGTTCTTATTTTTTAGCAATATTTAAATTTCCATTTTAAATTAATTGTACTACAGTCCCTTGATATGCTGAAAAAGCATTCTCATTTGTAAAAGATGCAATTGTCAAACTGGAGCTCTGCCAGATTTGTTTTTGTTCTGCTTCCTGGGTTCTGTGGGCATCAATGCACCAGCCTGGGAGATCTTTGACAGAATTTGGCTGTTCTTTTTACAAAAATGAGACAGAGGGGGTTGGTACACAGGGGGCCACCTCAACTTTATGGCTTCCCTAGATTTCCCTGACTTGAATTCTTAGTCAATTCTTTAAGCCACTTTTCCATCTCATTTGAGCTATTGGCACATCACAGAGCTGAAGATCTGCCATCTCATATTTAATCTCCTCCCAGAGAACTCCTGTTTATGAAGTCTGAGGCCAATTTGAGGTATAACAAGCTGTTAAGGATAACAAGTATGTTTTTGTAGACCATTTAATATATTGTTTTGAAAAAGGAGCTCAACGTCTATATCCCCACTTCACAATTGAGAAACAGAGTACACTAAAGTGATTTGAGAAAGGTTGCTCAGCAATACAAGTCACCTCTCACTTCCAGTCAAGTGTTGTATCCACATTGCTTTATTTTATATCACTTTCTTTCATGAGGCTGTGAAAACATTTCATGCTTTGCACAACCTTCCAATGCCTTTTATCCATCTAGAAAATCAGATTAAAATGGGCTTTTAAATATGAGGTAGCTAATTGCATTATATATAACTAGATAAAATGGCAGCAAATATATTTAGGAGAGATGGCAACAGTTTTTTCTCTTTGCAAAGAAATGTGTGTATTACAGGCTTAAATGAAAGGTCCTAACTGTAGTGACTGCACAAGAAATACACAAAATTCTTAAACTTATACTGCTTTAAAGGGATTGTTATCTAAAAATACTTGATTGTGAGGTTGATTTTTATATAACAACCCCTTCAGCAAGCCACATTTCTCCCAGGCTGAAAGCACTTATACACCATCTATCAAAAGTCATTTTTTCTCTGTGAAAATTTCTTATCAGACTGCAATAGTGGTTATTTTTTGCCAAATAAATAATGTTCATACTGAAATAGTTTGACAACAATAACACTGAGTATAAATAATCCCTCCGTGAAAGTATTACACAATGAATCCTGCATGTATCTTTGTTGAAGTTTATTGTGGTTATAGTCTTATCTGAAATGAGTATGTTAGTTTTGTAATCTTGGAAGAACTGTTTGCACTCTGATCTTCCAGTTATAAGGAGGAGAGAAACGAGAAATCCATGAGACCCAGTGAGAAGCCTAAGTGGTTGTGCTCAATTTTTATTTTTTTTTTAATATTGGATTTGATTCTCAACAACTGCTATTTTGGGTTGGCCTTGGCTCAGGTGAAGGAAACTGCAGCTAGAGGACTGCTCTAATTAATGCTGACTGTTCCTGGGAGCCAGCAAAGGATTGCCACAGCATAGCCTTGCTTGGTGTCTCCATCATCCTCACTGGTTATTATTCTGTCTTAGGGCTGCAATAGGACAGTTCTGTTTCCTAATCCTTGGAACAGAGTTTTAAAAGTAATATTTCTTCATTTTCATTTGACTGAGTGTTCATAAAATGTACCCTTTTTTCAACTGCTTGTTTAATGCTTCCAAAAGTAAACTGTATTTAGACCATAAACGAACCCTGATTTCATTGAAAAGCAAGTTCAGTCTTATAGCTACTGCCTGAATGTAATGAAAAAAACCCAACCCACAAGTTAATGTGTTTGAATTGTTCAGCATAGAGTCTGACCTCGGTAAATTTACTCTAGATTTAGGTCTAACTTGATTAAATTATACATCAAGGTGAGCCAAAAGTCCTGTTTCTTTGAAACTAAAATTTTCAATCTTGCCTAGAAACCTAATTCATCATTTCAAATGTTATAAAAGGAGCTGTGTAAACCGAACACGAAGCATGAAGAATAAAGTTAAGCCATTTGTCATGCAAGGCACAGAGTGACTCACTGGTTTTGTACAAAACGTCACAAGAAGTTCCTTTACACAATTTACTCATGCTGATGTCCCTAATGCTGCGACTAATTTGTATGCTCTGTTGCTTATGCCAGGGCACTCTCTTGGGCAAGAGTCAACTGGTGCGCTTTGAATCTTTACGTGCCAAGGTGAGAAAAGCAAGTTCAGTTTTCAAAATAATTTCCCATTTCTGATGAGGATTGTTGGATAGTATCGGCTGTGTTAAGAAACTACAGTCTTTGAAGTGATTTCATAAGGCAATACTATGTAAAAAGATTTTGCTCTTTCCCTGCTGGAACTTAGTATTTACTAACAGCCATTCAAACATGAAATGAGAGGATTTTTCTTAGTCAAAATAGCTACTTTTTAAAGAAAGTTGTAGGTGGAACCCAATGAGATTTATAGCTATGAGAATAATGACAGCTTTTTGTGCCTAATACAGTTTTTCTGTTAGAGATTATAAAAGTAATATGTTATTTGGGAAAAGATGGATTATCTGTCAAAAATACTAGTAATATAGTCTGATAAAGTAGCTTGAATCAATTTACCCAACTGTTTTCATAGGAATGTTCATGTTACAGTTAAGGAGAAAAATTCGTAGGAAACAAAGATTAAACTTTGTCCCTTAAGTCCATTCTTAGTGACTACTTAGATGAAAACTGTCTCAATTCACAACAATCTAAGTTCATTCATCTCTTGAGTTTCATGGATAGCTTTTACTTTATTGGCCATTTTCAATTTACAGGCATAAGCCTTATAATTCAACATATTACAACACTGATTGAGTTAACTGAGAGTGGTTCAAACTCAAGAAAAAATATACAATAAAACTTCTTACATTTACTAAATGCTGTCAAGTTATTGTTCTCTGTCTCTGTCAATATACATCTTCTCTTTTCATATATATTGAATTAAGTAAAGAAGAAATTGCTGTTTTGTTAAACTTTCCATAGACAGTCTCTCAGGCAGGAAAGGCTGTTTAGCGTAGAAGCTGGCAGTGTAGTGCTTTATCTTTAACACACTTCAGGTTCTCGTCACATTGAACTGATTTCTTCCTCCTTTTGTTTGAATTGCACCTTAGAATAGACCCTACTGCCTGCCCTACAATAGGTGTAATATAGCTCTTAGGTTTGCTTAGACCAAAGAGCAACATGCAGTACAGTATGACTATAAGATTCTTGATAGTGACAATTTTTGGGACACTTTAATGCATAAGATTCTCAGACAGGGTTCTCTCAGTAGCTTGTTTTTCCTTTTGATCATCCAACACAGCCTTTTTTGCAATGAACACACTATTCAAATTGTTTGTTTTAAAGTAGAGAAGGGCAGTTGGACAGAATTCAAATACTGTTCCTTAGAACATCTCACACACAAATGTTTGGTTTGTTTGTTTGTTTGTTTTGGGTTTTTTGTTTGGTTGGTTTTGTTTTTTTTTTTTAAATTTCTTGGAAGTTGATTTATAAATCCATTATTTTTTCCTCTCCTTTTGCTAATATCCATCAAAGACTTGATCTGACTCTCTGGCATCATACTTCTTTGTAGAACTGGAAGGGTCCTTTACCCCCCACCCCATGATTCCAACTACCTTGTGTCGGGGATGAAAGACTAGCAGGTAGATGGACACACAGAGGCAGGTAGGTGGAAAGGCATATAACTTGTGCTGATACTGCTTTCACAGAACTTACCATCATGCCATCTGGTGCATTTCATCTTTACTTGATAAAGTAATGTCTCTGCTCAGGTAATGATTACAGAACTAAATTTGATTTCCAGTTACAACATTGTAGGATATCTGTATAAAGTCTGTGCTAGAAGTTACCAGAACATAGTGATAATCTACAAGTGTATTTTAGCAATGCCTTTCTTCAATAGATTTGCATGCTTTTCTACAGTGCTCCAAAGTGTGCCTAGTTATTGGACAACTCCAGTCTTCAGGTGCAGTGCTAAAGATGGCAAATCTTACTGAGAGCCCAGCAGTGCTCAGTGGTGCTATACAGCTTTGAATCGTAGTCTGCATCAAGATCGATTACTGATGCTTCATAAAAAGTCCCTGTTCTGATTCTTCTGATTCTAAGCATAGACTCTGAAGGAAATACTGTGTCCTTTAGTCAAAGAAATTGGTTATGTGAAGCATATCTTTGAGGTAGACTTTCTTTTAAACTGACTTTGTTCATCATTAGTTTTCCCTTCCATATAATAAGCTCTGTTCTAGATTAATCCCTAAAGGCCAAATATTATTACCATTATGTAGACCTAATGTTCTTTTTATAATGAGAAGGTTTCCTCAAGGAGAAGATAGTTCTGCAACATTCTGGAAGTCAGACTCTGTATTAGCTCATCCAAAGAAGAAAACTGCCCACAAAAATGCCTATCTTGTGAACTTTGTCTGTTTGTTTTGTTTTGTTTTTTTTGGTTTTTTTTAAACTTGGTTGTTCCAGTAGAATGTAGCTGTTTCAGTGGGTGGAAAGTGATGATGTGTCCACAGAACAAGAAATGGTGCTGAAGATCCTAGCCCATAGTTTAAACTAAGGAAGTGGACACAAGCCAGTAGAGGATTTATGCAACTTCATCTCCTTTTGTACTTGATACTAATTCCTTTCTTTGTGGTGTATAGCATTTTGAATTTTTTTTTCTTGATACTGATATAAATTTAACGATAGAGAGGATAACTGACTGGTTTAGTTTATTTGACTAACAGTTTATAGAAATCAGAAACAGATAGCAAGCTCTATCACTCAGCATGAAATGTTCCAATTCTGAGAAAAGAAAACCACTCATTCATCTAACAGCTAAGCAGTTATCCAGTCCTGCTTTTCAGGAACACCCAAAACTCATCCTCGACCTCTTCAGTGTTTGGAATATGCAAAGAATGCAGGACTGAGCCTGGAGCTGGTAAATTCTCCCTTTTAATGTCCTTAGTTCCATGTTTGTAGATTTACCCAAGTTCAGCCAAATTCTACTTTCTGTGACTCTCATTCAAATCCAGGTTAACTCCAAAAGTCTTGTTCAGGATTTACACTAGTTTCCCTGAAGGAATACATTGGTTCAATAATATTACAATTATAATAATAATAAAGAACACCCCCCCCACCAAAACCTAAATAGAACATTAAGATTTAATGTCATTGCGTTTGTGGATTCAAAAGAATTAGTCACATAGAGATCCCCCCCGAGACCTCAGATTCAGCCAAGTGTTTATTTTAGCTTTTAGGATTTTTGTCCAACATGTAGTTAATTTACTGACCCGTTCCTGAAAATGTAAGGCTTCTCATTACAGATAACCTGGGGTTTAGCAAGCTAGAATTTTGCAAATGCTACATTTTAATCTGCATGCCTTTTTTCTGCCAATTCTTTCCTTCATGCCTATGTGGTCTGACTTGATTCCAGAAGAAAAATCAGGATTGTATTATTTTCAGAGGTTACAAATTTTTTTTTTTTTCTTTTCAAAGTTGGCCAGGATGCTATTGCTTTCTCCTGTGTTATGTGTGAGTGCAATAATATCATCCACCACCCTAAAATATAGTGTCATTTGGAATCCTGTTGTATAAGTAGTGAACCCTTTCTGTATTGCCCCTAAGAACTTTTTATAAAGAATCAAACCTCCATGGATATGGAAGAAACCTCATCTTTTTAACAAATATATTTGAGATGGGTTTATATTTATTTGAACTCCTAGCATCTGGATAAATCTTCTGAGTTTCATAAAATACCTTAAAATAACTTTTTAAAATCCTTTTAGATCAACTGGCATTTGAGTTTTTCCAACTAGTTTAGGAGTTCTTTACTGTATTCTGTCAACATTAGGAGTCTTTATTAAGAAAGCTTCTGTCTAATTTTTCTTCAAAGGAACTCTTTTTGGAGGACCTTATTCTTTTGTGGTCAGGTTTTCCCAGTAGACACTTACAGCATGAATCTTCTTGCTTTGATGGTTAGTGATGCAGGAAATCGTGATGTAGCCTTGAGGTTCAACCACTTCCTGTTCTTCCAGGACTATGATCTAAAATGCAACCAGAACTTTTAAATTATTTCATTATAGGCATCTGTATTCCTTGAGAAAATTAATAACTTGCCAGGTTGCAGGAATTTGGTAGGTTATAGAAGTGCAAAATACGTCTGCATTTCTGTGTTCATTTGTTGCTACTGGAAAAGGGCATGGATGTGCTCCAACCTAATGACTATCTAGAATTCAAAGAAATATTTCAGGTTCTGCTTTTGCAGTAGCCAGAAATTTGACTTGTAATAACTACTCACAGTTGTTCACAACTCTTTCCTTAAATATTAGTTGTTGGATTTCGTTTTGGTGTTCCTTGTGATTCCATTCATTGTCGGGGGGGAAAAAGCAGGATTGACTCACCTGGAGACAAGAATTTACTTAACATACAAATGCATCACTGGTGGGTCTACAATGAGACTGCTGGAGGAATGATGTTTAGGGATATGAAAGCAGCTAAGTTGTTGTTAGCTTAAAATAGCAACTCTATACTTTGAAAACACAGGTTCATTTCAGTTGGGCTTCTCAAGAAACATTCATTGATGAAGTGTGTGTCAGACAAGAGCTAAACTACATTTGGAAAAATCAACATATGTGAAAGGTTCATTGATCATCGTTGAATAGCTTTTATCTGGTTAGTCGTAAAGTCTTTACACTTACCTGTAATTACTTAATCTTTGTTGACCTGAATTGAACATATTTTTAAAGCTTTTATCTAAGGATGTGAGTTATGATACTACAGCAGCAGTTTGCATCTGACAAGAGAATATGGAGCTAGTGTAACTTGTACGGTAACTTGCAATATTTCTGTTTTTCTAGAAAAGCTGTCCTTTTTAAGAACTTTCAGATAACCTCCTAAGAGCCCTTTCAATGGGAATTATCCTGCTTTTATATAATTTACAATAGTATTTTATTTTGTGTGAGATGGTATAAAATCACCCATTCTTCACTAAATGCTTCCACCAAAATTGGGTTTTGATTGAGAATGAATTACTGTGAGATATGGATAAAAGGTCAATTGATATGGTCCTGAATAACTGAGACAACCTTTCTGAGAGATAAGTAAACAGTTTTATTTCTTTATTTTACTTACTTTATTTTATTTACTTTATTTTACTGTTGCAGGAATAAGGCAGACAGAATAAATACAGTTGATGGCCAAGAGAGAATTGTAGATTAGGGATTTCTTGATGCTTGAGTTAAGTGCAGTAAATTGTATCAAGGGGAAGTAGAAACCATGCAGTGCCAGCTTAAGCCTACACTAGATCCCATGCTTCCCAATGCTTCATGTTAATTAAAATCTAGCAAAGTAGTAGCTGTACACATTGTGTTTAGTTACAAAGATTCTACGAAGCGTTAAAAAAGTTGAAGAATATTAATGGCTTTAGATTTAAAACTCATTAACCATTACCCTATTGACAGCTAAATAGAGTTTCTCAGCACTCCTCTGGGCCAGTGCCCCCTCATTCTGCCACAGAAAACCAGAAATGTTTGTTGGCTCCACTAAAAATGTTCAGGAATGCTGGCAGTATCATTGGGTGAGATAATGTGGATGCCTGCTCACTAAAGCATATCTGGTCAAACTATAGATAATGCCACTTTTTCAGAATGTAAAATAGTATTATTTTGTCAAAATACTTGTTTAAAGTTATATATATTGCTGGAAGGTTTTTTTTTTTCCCCACTGTAATCTGGTAAAAGTGTGTGTGTTATTAGAACCAGAATTCTGAAAAAGCTCCTTCAGAGTTAAGTCTTGTTATAAATTGATAAATACAGCTTCTTTTTCAAAATGGTAAGGTTTGTAATTTATTGCCTGAATCTTGACCCAATGTAGCGTGAATTGTGGCTTCATTGAATGAAAGTGGACCAGTGAGTAATTTTGAAGAGAAACTTTGCAATACCACAGCATTGCGTGTTTCCAAATAAAACTTGGCAGCTTCTGATGAATTTTCTTTCAGATCTGATGAACAGAAGGCTTAAAGTACAGTCCATGAAGTACATATGTAGTGAGAAAGCTATTTTGTCACAGACACCTTTGAGTAAAATCTGTAGAACAGCACCAGTTCCATCTCAGCCTCTCTGGTTTTGTGTTGACTTATACCACTTAAACCTTTCTGTTAAACATCAATCAAACAAAAAAGCAAAAATGTGTGCAGATTGGACTTAATAATGGTCTCTGAATTATAGATGATTATGATTCATGTATTACCTCTTTTGACCTGGAGATTCTTTTGATGCCTGAAGAATAATACTGTTTAAACAAAGGTTAGTTTAAAAAGCAAACAAAAATTAAACAAACTGAAACCCCTGCTTCTCTAGCGTGTTCCATCTGTCCTAACCAGCTGCCATAATGTAAAAAAAAATTGAAATTATGCATCTTTTATCATTTTCAGTTCGTTAACATTTACAGGAAGCTCTAGTAATTAAGATCTACAAAAAAGGTTGTTTGCAGCCACACTCAGAAAGGACTAACTTCTGTCCACCTAGAACTGAAATATTCTTCTGTCTTTATTTTGTGGGCTTTTTGTTTTCATTTCAGTGAGTGATCTGCATGTTATAAATAAATTTACCGAAGTAGTGCTGAGCTAAGCAGAGAGTATTATAAATAATCTCACTGAAGGAAAACATGAACTGACAAAACATATTTGAGAGACGTTGGCTATGTATGTCCTCATCTTTTCACATTCTTCTCTTTATATTTCCTTAGATCATAGATGAAGAAGAAACACAGTTCATGAGTAATTGTCCTGTTGCTGTTACTGAGAGCACACCTAGAAGAAGGACACGCATTCAAGTGTTTTGGACGGCTCCTCCTACCGGTACAGGCTGTGTAATTCTGAAGTAAGTATTTTAAAGCATATTAAACTAACCATTAAAGTACAATTCAGTTAATAATAATTCTAATATTTATTAGATTAAGAACTACTAGAGTTCTTAGATGCTTTTTTCTCCTTTGACACACTTGACCAAGGATAGTTCTACTTGCACAGTTAAATGTTAACAACTTAAAGTCCAAGTGTTCAAAAGTTACTCTAAGCCTTCAGTAACCATTGAATTGAATTGGTAACTCTGATTGAACTTGGTAGGCTCTCAGGCATTTATTTCACCTAAAAATCTAAAAATTCTGAATCTTTAAGATCAAAATTGCATCCATCTGGTTGAGATTCGGGTAAAAAACCACGATCTTAGTTGAGATGAATAATAGGAACGTTCTGTAGAGTCAGGATTTTCTAAATGGACCTTTATCAGTAAAACCAGATCTATTTGTTTAGAGGTGGATGCTTTCATTTTAGAGCTGGTGATCTTTTACTGATGTTTTCCTATTATTTCTCCATGTGTATTCATGCTTTTTAAGCAATAGACAAAGGTAAGATTATGCACTTTGCTTTAGGGCCACTCATTTGTCTGTAGAAACCTTAAGTCACTTCTTACTCTGAAGAGTATTAGAGGAAACTGCCAGAGAAACATCGTCCTGTGTTCTAAGATTTTGCTTGTCATTTTTAATAGGACAGATTGGTCAAATATGCATGGACAATTGGGATTTCTTTGCTTGCTTTGAATCTGTGTTCTGGGATAAGCCTTTGTAATTGCTAAGATGTGACCTGCAGTAGACCAAAGAATTTCAGAGATTCTTATCAGTACTGGGGATGCCTTTAGAGACATGAAACACCTCTAGGCTTTTAAGGACATGCTAGCACAAAGGTTGGGCTGAAGGTAGTTCAGGCCAGTTCAGGAAAATGTGTTTTTAAAATTGCAACTGATTTCTGAACAGGCTGCAAAATTACCACTAGCAAAACTGGTCCATGGCTGCCCTCCTCTCACCCTGTGCTTTGCTTCCTTCTCCTTTTGCTGATTGACGCAAGAGATGAACGCCCTCCTCTTCCACTTCTGTGAGGGTGATCTAGCCCCAGCCTTGACACTGGCTGTGGAACAGTCTCAAATCTTTGGCAGTGCAATTCTACCAGCTGTGTCTCGATATCAGTAAAATAATTTTGTTTAAGATAATCTGTTTTAATGTGCACCGAAACAGTTCAAGAATACACTTACACTCTTTTCTTAAGCTCAGGACAGACAAGTGTACATTGGACTGCAGCAAAACTGTGAAGGCTGCTGCTTCCTGGGTGGCCAGACAGGTTGTGTGTTAAAGTTTGTTTATGGAATTTTTCAAGAAGCAATCAGGAAGATTCTTTCATTGTTGCTGAGCTGTTTATCAGTAAAGCTATTTGCTTTTCCCCTCAGGACTGCCCCCCCTCTTAGTTGTATAACAAATATTGCTTGAGGCAGTTACTACTTCAGTAGTGTAATAATAAGATGTTGATGTTTTATACGTCCTTTTAAAGAGATAAGATTTAAACGTTAATCCACTAATGATATGCAACAACACAAGTTGATGGATTTTTTTTTTTTTCATTACTGTCCTAAGTAGAATTGCCGTTACAAAATGAAACAAGACCTATACTTATCCCACTGAAACATAAATATCTGTGGCTGAAGTTGGTTCTGGGGCCTGCCTGGGTCTTGTCAGCAAGGGAATGTAGTAAAGTACCACCAACTGCAGGAACCTTGATAAATGTTTCTTCTCTCTCCTCTCTGCTGGTCAAGCCATGCTGGATGTTCAACACTCTGATTTTTACACTGTGAAGTACTCGCATTACTGCAGAAAACTCAAGAGAGGCTCTGAAAAGTAACACAGTCAGAACTGCAGTTCTGATGTTATACACACAAAAGTATGAAATTGTCACTGCCTTAAAGAATGTACATATTAAATCAGCAGCATACAACCTTCTTAGACTGCTGGAGGTACATCAGTAGTGCCAACAAAACAATGAAGTGCCAATATAGAGTTAGGTTAGCTGACTGGCACCAGTTCCCATAATCTGTTTGGGCAGCTAAAAGAACATCTTAGGAATTGAAGTTCATGGACAAAGGAAAAATATTTGGTGTTATGACCGCTTATTTACAGTGCGTTTGGGTATCTTAAGTGTGTATGTGCTGGTGAAAGTGAAAGGAAGTTGTTAGGTACTTGCCAGTAAAAATTATTTGAAAAGTACAAGCTTGCTCCCAATGGTTGCTTTATTGACCTCAGAGGGTAAGTAACTGCTCCATTCCGGAGGACATTTCAAAGAAAGAATGAATCAGTCAACATTATTACGAGTTGCTGATGCCAGAAATTAACATCATAATGTGGCATTTGTTTGCGCTGCAGTGCAGTCCTCCATGGCACCATACATAGCAATCACTGATGTGGTTTTGGCATTAGCAACATTTACATTTTTTCTTTTGTATTTAAAGCTTTGACCACATCTGAATTAAGAGTTTACAGTCAGCATTCTTTATAAACCTTCTTTATGGTCAGCTCCCATAGAATAGCAGAGAAATGTTGGATGAATTTTCAAAATTATTCTGTCATTTGTGAGAGCTTTAAAGGTACAATAAAAACAAAAGTCTAAAAGCAGTTATTATAAATAGTTAAGACCAAACTCATCACAGAAAAATTCTGAAACCTTGACCTTTAGAGGAAAAAAAAGCCCTCTGTATTTTTCTTTTTTCTGTGTGTGATGGAGTGCAAATAGTTTTTTATTATCAGTACGTATCTGTTTCAGTCCTTGGAGACTATCTGATAATTTTCTTTTAGAATTTCCAAAACAGAATGGAAGCGTTTTGGAGCCTGTTCTGAATCATAAGGATATACTTCTTCCTTTTCACTATGTCCTAGTCTACTCATTTAAATATATAGAAAAGTTAAACGTAGTCACAAGTTAAACATAGCTGTTCCATAAAAATTTATTACAGTTTTAGTGCCAAATATTGTGCCAAATATCTATAATTAATTATAGAGGCTTCCAGGAAGTTTTCCTTGGACTAGTACTGAGGTTTGGGAACATTTTTTTTTTCGTGGTTTGTGAAGTCTGATACCTTTGATAGAAACACTTGATTGCCCACGTTTGGCTAGTAGTCTTGTCAATGCTTTCTAGGCATAGTGCACGTGATCAGTTTGTTTGTGACAAGCATAAAATGACACAGACATGGTAATTGGTAGTTCCTGGGTTCAGCAAGGGATGCTAAATCTTTTGGCATGAGCGCATATGGGTGTAATGCTAGCTTTCTTGGTGACTGCAAAATGCGAAGTGTAGGAGAATTAACATATATTTGAATTTGACTTATCACTCCTTTGCTTTCTAAAACATCTCTTTCTGTGTGAAAACTTAGAATTGGGAAAAAAAGAGAAGAGGGAGATGGATTAACGTATGTTGCACTGTAATTGCTTAGTGGAGAACAATTCATCCGTTCTCTTCATTCCCTACGTGATGACAGTGAAATAGCCTAAAGGTTCAAATCCTTCCAGACTCTTTATTGAAACTGCCAGTGTGCTGAATGTACTTCCCAGATGCGTTTGCAGGCGTTTGAATAGCTCAGGCCCTATTTTCCCCAGTGTTTAAGCCTATGCTTGAGTCTAACTGAAGATACAAGACAGAAGGCTTTGCTTGGGTGTTACACATTGCTTGGGAGACCCTCAAGCTTTAAGCCCTCTTTCTACTTGCCTGATGTAGGCTAGGAACACTGTGCAGCTAAATCCAGTTATAGGAAGGTACACAGACTCCAGCATACCAGCTCTTAAAATGATTTTTGCAGATGGATGAAATGGAGAAACAGCATATCACTTTGGGGATGGCCCCAGACACTGCAAGATGATTTTAAGCACCTTGATTTTTAGAATGGCCGAATGGAAATGCAATGCATCGTCGTCTGTCAGGTAGTGTAGTCAGCCTCATCACAGCACCTGGTACTTGAACAGAAAGTTTTGCTATGTGGAACAAAGTTATTATAAAAAGATAAATCAAGAGAATGCACTCGGATCTTACTTAGCAATAAGGGTTCACTTGGCTGCCTCAGCATCTGTACTAGCTTCAGAAGCTACCCAAGTATCAGCGTGAGCAGGGAAGTGCTTACAACAATCTCTTTCTTGCTTCTATGGTTAAAGATATCTATTTGGACCATTCTGAGCTGTCATGCTGTGCACAGTCTAGTTGTTTTCATATTCACAATGCAACATTTAATCTTTCTATCCCTATTTAATTTCCCTTGTTCCTTGTGATTGATTGGACACTAAGGTGCTATGTGGCAATATGGGAGGACCAGGTCATTTCCTTCATCTTCTGATAAAAGTTTCTGCTCTAAAGCTTATTTACTAGGGCTCTTCAGAATGCATTTGCTTTCTAGCATCTTTGAAAACCTACTGTTAAAAATTTCTTGGGAGATATTTATAATTATTTTTGCTATGTGCAATTTACGTAAAAACTAATTAGATAGACAATTGAGCAGTGGCAGAGCCTGGTGGTATTTATATCATCACATGGAAGTGGAGAAATTTTCAGGGGTTTGAATCAATCTGGTTTAAGATTTTGTACAAGTGAGTCTGAAAATGGTTTTAACTTTTTTTTAAAACTTTTTTCTGCATGTAGACTGTCATGTTTGGTTTAGCATGTTCTACTAGAACAGCACGCATGCCTTTTGTTTTTATATCTGACAGCTAATATTCAAAGACTGTGCTTAATTCTGTAAAAAACCCAGATGATGGAGATTTATCTAGTTTAACAAGGAAAGTCTTAAATATGGATTTCAAGAAGTGATTTATACCATTGACAAAAAAAGACAATAAATGCTCATTGAAAGTTTCTTAGCAGTGATGGAGAATCCCCTCTTTTAGGCCGTTTTTAGCCGCAGATTTCTAGATTTGACTGGTTAGTTGTATTCCTCCAGATAAAGTGTGTCAGTTCAATGTGGTACTGAACCAGCAGGTAAAGGTCTGACCTGTGTAATTGATGGAAAATACAGAACAAAATAGTTTTCTGCAAGTACTTTTAGAATTCTGTAATATAAAACAAGAGTAAAGAAAATTTTGTAAATCGTCTTAGTTTGTCACATATTAAAATTTCATGATAGGGAGAATCTTGTTAATATCCAAATTGATTTAATCTGTCAGCTGGTATAGATCTCACGAAGAGTCAAGTATTGCTAGATGGTAATTATATTTTCCTCCTTTAGCATTTGGTGATTTTCACTGAGTCTGAGATTAATTGTTAATGTAGTAAATGATGGCCACATGCAGATAAGTTATATTCAATGTACCATTTAGAAAAGAAACCGCAGTTCTCTGATTGGCTCATGAAATAAAGGAGTTCTCAGGCAATGGATGTGTCTTGTATGGTAAATGTAACAAAAGGTCTTGCTGACAAGTTATTTATTTCTGCTATATGTATCATGCTTAAACAACCAACAAATTAAAATCCAGTATCTGTAAATAGTGTTTATTACCATTACTACTTGCAGAAATGCACTGTATTTGTCATAATATTTCTGCTGTTTATTTCTGGAAATATTTTCTGAGCCATCTCCAGGGAAATGTTTTATAATTTTTGAGGAAAAGTGTGAAACTTATTGTTTTTCTGCATATGTAATTACTTGATTCATGATTTTTAATTACATTGTTTTTTGTTTGTATGTAGTCAAACCAAGTGTAGAGGAATTTTAAAGAATTGCGGTCTTCCAAAAAAACCTGTGATATATTTAGTGTATCAAGTATGTATTGGCAAAATCTTTTAGGTAGTTGTGCTATTGTAGCAAAGCTATCATGCCTATGACGACAACTCCAATTCTAGTCCATGGGTCTATGCCTTGGATATAATACTCAGTTTCCAACCTCCACATGGATTCTGGCAGTTCTCTTGCTCTCGAGCCTTCAAAACTCTGAGGGTGAATGAACTCTAGCTAGACCTTTTTGAACATGTACTTTTTGATTTCTTGTAACTTCAAGCATAATATTCATTCAGGTCACTTGGCGTCTCACTCTGGGTAAACGCTACACTGAAATGTGATGTTGGAAAGACTAAAAGAAGAACCAAATGCAAAGGAACCAAAATGTCACAAAACCCCATGAGTTCTTAACTACATATACACACTGAAACTGTCTTGATATGCAGCCAAATCTCTTCTCTAGGCTCAAAACTCATGATGAGATCCAACCAGAGAGTCCTTGGGCCAGAAACAGAGCACAAGGCATCTGGATAACAAAACCCACAAAACACAAGAGCAGCTCTGTGGTGTGTAATGTAATATATGACCAACTCAATAACACTGTGTTAAGAAAAGTGTTTATCAGAAATGCCAAATTGAAATGGTCAGAATGAAATACATTTCAGAATTAATCTCCCTTACTAAAAGTGTTGATATTATGATTCTCTGTCACAAAAACAAGTTGCACAAATTCACTCCTACCAGAAAGAAATTCCAGCTGTCAATGAGCTACAGAGTGGGTCTGCATCAGTCAGACTCCTTTAAATGGGTGGAAGCTAGAGTACTTCTGAAATTATTGCCAGTCATATAAAAGGAACACCTGATAGATGATCACAGAATTGAGCTGAAAAAACAATAAAGAAAAAAGAATGATGTACAGTTACAGCTGACAAATTTGTGTGTTACTTTTCAGCCTTGTCCCAAATTCCTCATCAGTATCTGTGACGTGCCAGAGGGAGGAGAAGTGGGACAAGGTTTTAAGTTATTCAGGATACTAGACTAAGGTGATTAAGCAGCAGTATAAGTAGATTCTTTGCTCCTCTCTGATGCTAATTTTCTTTTCTTTGCTAGGTTGTACTTACCCCAATATGTGCAATTTTCCTTGATTTGTTGGAATACCTACCTGAGTAATGTATAGCTCAAGTCTTTTTCCGTATGCTTAATTGGGTGTTTCTTTAAATGTTTTACGTGGGATTTATTCTTTAAATGCATCCTATTTGTTACAAAACATGTGAAATATGATGATTTTACATGCTCTTTTAGGATTCCTGAATACTTGTGGATTGTATTTCTTGAAAAAGAGATTTGTGGATTTTTAGTGAAAAATCACACTGTTTATTTTGAAGCAGATGAGCTACTAGAACATAGTTGAAGAGCTATGAGGAGTTCACTATAAAATTATGCCTCTAAATAGTCAAAGTGTAAAAACAAACAACAAATAAACCCCTTCTTGTTTAAATGGGATATTAAGCTTGTTATTCAGTCTTTTCCATTTATCCTTTCAGTCTTCCTGTGTGATTGTCCAGATACTTACATGTCAACAATTTAACCTGACTGTTTATTAGAATACTAATACTGGAGCAATTGAGCACAGTTATAAAGCATTTACTGAAAGCTTTCCATTATGAGTAAATATAATGGCCAAGGAAAAAGAGGGACCAATCTCTCTTCCTTGCCTAGCAAGAGCTCTCAGTAACAATTATATGCGGTTTATGGAACAATAGCAGATAACAGTTCTCATACTATAAATAGCTATATTGATTTTTCCCAGTAGAATTAATGTCTTCTGCATGCAGAGAAATGATCAAAATTCCTGTTCTAATAGTTTAGAAAAATATGTCTGTATCTTCCAGTTAACTACCACATGACAACAGCAGTAGCTTCTGAACTTCATTTTTGATAGAGATAATAGTAGTGTAGCTTAATATTTTGTTGTGCATAGCTTAAGTAAAATATTTTATGTAGACACTTTATGTATTTCTACACAATTAAGATAGCAATCTAAGATATCTCTATACATCCTAACAGTCCTTAGAACAAATACAACTTTTGATATATAGAAAATGTACTAATTTTCCGTATGCGATTCTTTTGATCTGCTTTCATTTTTCCCCATTCTTCATTTTTAGGAGTTGATGTAACAGAAATGTGCACAGCTTTAAATGGCTAGGGACGTAGATTGGAAGTGAGTAGGTTTGGGTCCATTCCTATCTTTCACACTGAGTTATCGTATACAGCTGAACTCATTTTTCAATGCCTCTGTTTTCTCAAAAGCAACTAGAGGCCAGTGACTCTTTATAAAAACACTGCAAGATAGAAAAGATTATATGTTAGTATTGCACTATTCTGATTCCTTAAAAATAATTTAAATGTTTTCTTCATCCAGCTATTTAAAAATTTTTTTTTACAAAACAAATAGGACAAAAATTTAAACTTTACAATGTAATTAACTTACAGCCCTATATTTCATTTTTTAGGCTAAACACCCACAGAGAGTTTACTTGTATTAGGAAGGAAGAATAACCTTCTGCATTTCTATACAGCCTCTATATTTATAGCAGCTCTAATATTAGATTGTAAAAATGCATATTTGCATTTTAATATATACAGTAGCAGCCCCCTGGATCTACTGACTAAATACATCTACATTTAAAACAAAAATCCGTTTCACTTTCTCACAGATTTAATATTGTTTCTTTAACTTCACAATGGGAGCACGTGAATTTGGAAAGTGTTGTAAATGGATTTTCTTGTAATTTCATGTTCTTCTAAATAATCTTCTTTACAGCACAATTAATATAGTAATCCTGTAAAATCTAGCTAGAGTCATTCATACGCTGTTTTGTTTGCAAAGGCGTAGTGTTGCAAAGCAGCTTAATGGTTTTGCTACTGAAGGAGGGGTTTATTCCTTGAGGAGTGCAAAGCAATAGAAAAACAATGTTAAAAAAAAAAAAGAGTAAGGAGTGGATAATGGTCTTTCCTGTAGTGGTAGGGGGAATATAGTTATGGCTTTATTATGAAAAATAATATTTTTAACTGTTTCACAATGTACCTTGAAAATGCCTAAGATAATTTCATATTAAAAAAAAAAAATCAGTATTGTGGCACATTTTGTGGTAAATGGAAATAACATGCAATCACTCGCATTGGTACATATGGTTATTATTTTGCACAAATACTTGTATTTTTGTAAAACAAGCTGTTTTACAAAAAATAAGAAATTGTGTCCTTTGATGTGCAGTGGGGTAGGAATGCAGGCATTAGAAAAGTACAAAATACCCTATGATAAGACAGTGATATCAGTTCTCTTTTTGACCATCGTGTTTTCTTCAGACTTTCTGGGGAAATACTGCAATTAAGATTAATCATTAAGGTTAACAGTTGACAAACTCAAACACAGAACTGATCAGAAGTCAATTGTATTCTCATTTGGTACTCAGCAAAGATATATGGGATATTTAAAACTTTCATTTTTAATTCTTAACAATTATACATGCCAAATATCTTGGTCCTTCTAGATTCTCAACACTGCTCTAAGGGTACTTACTATGTGTTTAAATTGTGCACTTGGAAAAATCATATGAAGTAGCAAGTCAGGTGTAGTGCTTTCTAGTAATTCTACTTTCTGATCCCAAACTTGAAGATAAATAGGGAAGCCATAGCAAATGCCGTTAGAAGGGACTTTGGTGAAATACCCAAGTCTTTTGGTGAAATACTCAAGTCTATACCCAACAGTATGACAATAGGATGAATTATGATTGAGTTGCCCCTGTCCACCTCTGTTCTTCTTAAAGGTGGAGCCTTGGCAGTCCCCATAAGGAAGTGGTGCCAATACTTACCTGTCATTGCTACTGTTTTGCTAAATGATTCCTCTGATGCCCCTTATTCTCAGGTGCTGTAACCCTCTTTTCAACCCATGCCTTCCTTCAGTCTTCTTTTCTCTAGGCTACTCAACCCCAGCTCCTTCAGTTTTTTTCCCCTTCTGGATGTCCGTTTGTTCTCATTAGTCTCGTCTGAACTTTCTCCAAATGATCCATATCCTTGAATAGCGGTACCCAAAGCTTGGCATTGAAATCTGTAGTGTTTGCTGTTTTTCATAAGAGAATAACATTTACTTGTGTTCACCTCCTGATCCACTAGACTTCCTTCATCCTGCTACCAAATACTTCTCTCATTGACTTTTTTCTTTCTGTCTTTGTGCAAATAATTACTTTCATCTAAAACTAGGCCTTTGTGTTTAACATTATTTAATTACTGATTTTTTAGAATTCCTCAGATTTGTGAACTATTTTGCATTTTAAGCTACTGCAGCTTGATACTGTCTGCAGTCAGTAACTTGTTCTCTATTCCATCATTCAAGTTATTAATGAAAATATCGATGTATGCATAACCACACTGAACTTGAAACTCTTCAGTGAGTTCCAGCTGAGTTCTAAACATACAACAAAGCCAATTAATTTGTTTTAAACATATGAACATTGCTGTCTAAAAAATCCTGCCATCTAGTTCTGATGTAATTAATATGTAAACATTTTAAATAAAATATTGAAAAAATCTGCTAGTTTGATGTATCTGAGTATTTACAAATCTAAAAAGTTGTATGAAAAATCAAAACAATTTTTTATTCAATAGTTATTTTTTATTGACACAATTTGTGTTGGAGAACGATAAATCCTCAGAGAATTATTACATCTTATTTACATGTCTTGGAGAGGAAATGCAAAAGGATTTAAGACACGTAAGGAGGGAAGTTCTCTGAA
This sequence comes from Ciconia boyciana, assembly GCF_034638445.1. Lineage (NCBI taxonomy): Eukaryota > Metazoa > Chordata > Aves > Ciconiiformes > Ciconiidae > Ciconia > Ciconia boyciana. The sequence continues at coordinate 10,224,853 of NC_132939.1, forward strand.
GTATCTTGCACTGAAATCTGATTTTGTCTGAATTTTGCTCCCAGTAGGTGGGGAAATAAAAGAGTAACCTCTGATTTCCTTCTGGCTAAGTATCTAGTGGAGTCTGCATTTTCATAAATTTCAAGTAGTGGGATGAAAAAAAAAGACTCCATAACTTTTTTGTTGTTTGCTGTTTGTAAATGAAAATTATTGTTAATTTAGGAGCCTGACAGCTGTAGAACATTTGCCATTCGGCAGCAGCTGTCAGTAGCACTCCAGTTTATTTTACAAACAGATGTTTAATTTGACTTCAATGCCATTGTCAATTTTTGAGGGAAAACAAAGAGAAGAAAGGAATAGAAAAAAATAATGATAGTCATAATTTGATTTCCTTTCAAAACATAAAGCAGAGTTACTATTGATGACATCAAAAGTGTTTTCATTTTTTATTACTGAATGTTTTAAATCAGTTTTTTTATAAACACGTGAACTGAAATTAAGCTTTCTCAATGCATAGTAACTCATGTTGAGGAAGTGATTTGTCTTATGTCAGGAACGGATGGCATTATTTTAATGTAGTATGCTATGTTTTTAAAATATGTATTTTAGTTATTAATCAAAATGTCACACTATTTCTACAGTTTACAGATAAAGAGATTTTTGTCTCTGTATTAAAACCGGGACACCAGTGGGCCCACTGTCATACAAACATAATGTTGTCTACTGTAGTATAATAGTACTCTCATTTCATATCAACAAAAGTGAAGGGCAAATTGGGTCCAGTAATGATGAAATGAGATAATGAAAAAGCTAAGTAACATAATGTGGTTCATTTTTAATTTTAGTAACCAATGATTTTATCCAGTATGTGCCAAGTGACTTTAATAAAATATGCTGTTAGAATATCTTGGCAAGATCCTCTGGTATTCAAAATGTCAAAAGACCCAGGCAAGAGAGTTGAAATTAGCAGTGTATGGTTGTGCTGGTTTTGGCTGGGATAGAGTTAATCTTCTTTATAGTAGCTAGTGTGGGGCTATGTTTTGGATTTGTGCTGAAAACAGTGCTGGTAACACAGGGGTGTTTTCGTTACTGCTGAGCAGTGCTTACACAGAGTCAAGGCCTTTTCTGCTTCTCACCCCACCCCACCAGTGAGTAGCCCGGGGGTGCACAAGAAGTTGGGAGGGGGCACAGCTGGGACAGCTGACCCCAGCTGACCGAAGGGCTATTCCATACATATGACGTCATGCTCAGCATATAAAGCTGGGGAAGAAGAAGGAAGGGGGAGGACATTCGGAGCGATGGCGTTTGTCTTCCCAAGTAACCGTTAGGCGTGATGGAGCCCTGCTTTCCTGGCGATGGCTGAACACCTGCCTGCCCATGGGAAGGAGTGAATGAATTCCTTGCTTTGCTTTGCTTGCATGCGGGGCTTTTGCTTTACTTATTAAACTGTCTTTACCTCAACGCACGAGTTTTCTCACTGTTACTCTTCCGCTTCTCTCCCCCATCCCACTGGGGGGGAAGTGAGCGAGCGGCTGCGTGGTGCTTAGTTGCCAGCCGGGGTTAAACCATGATAATGGTCTTAATCCTACAACACTTTGGAAATTCTTAGACGTTACAAACTCTAATTTAAATTAGTCATAAAGCACATCTTACTGGTCATTTGCTCCTTTGTAATACAATCTGTTCAGCTATTTCAAGACTGTGTGTTTCTATGAGGGTATATAAGTAAACCTGCAGTTAAATTTAAGAAGCTATACTGGGTGTGCCGTTTTGTATGACATTTTCTATGTTAGCAAAATTTTTCTAGTGTGCTGAGTTCAGTATTTGCTGAACTGTCTGCATGCCCACAAAAATCCAGAACAGCTCTGCATAGCACATTTTACAGTTAAAATTTCAAGCACAGCTATATTTCAGTATGAAAGGCAAATGGCTGAATTAACAAAGTGTCAGATTCTGCCATCTTTACTTTTATTGAATAGTATTTAAATTCTCATGGGGATTTAAATATATTAACTAGACACTCTCTAAGAGTGATGTATTATATAAATAAGGGCCTCAGAACCTGAACACGGTATTTATCTTGATTTTTTTTTTCATATGAAGCACCACAAAATGAGTTCTCATTTGTTTTCTTAAAGGAGCAGATACATGTATTATTGAAATTCTTTAGAAATTATGAAAGGAGAAAGCACCTAGAAAAGGAATTGTTCTTTGTGTAAACTGACTGTTGAATTTTTTCTTGTTGTCTTTCTACTTATCTGTTTGACAATTTTTGAAGGGATTTGTGAAAGGCTTGAAAAATTAAATTCAACCAATAACTGGGTGGGCCATTCTTTTCTTTTCCTTGCAGTAATTAGGTACCCACTTTTTCTATCTTTTCTGCTTCATTAGCTATGCATTAAGCATCTTTGCTATCTGAACAGCAGCAGTCTGAATGCTTTTTGCACTGCTTTCCTGAAGAAATGGATTTGTTGCTCAGTCAGTTTACTGCTTCAGCAGAATGTAGTTTAGAGTCTTGCAATGCACCAGAAAACACACTTGATTTCTTTAATAGTTTCTGGGTTTTCATTTGCTGCAGAAAGGATAGGCTTGCAGACATAGGGGCCTGTGTCTAGAGAGGGAATCAGCTCTGTTCGTTAGGAGGATATCGAGCTTGACGCTCGCTCGCTGCACAGACAGTGTATGTAGCCTGGTGATACCCTTAATATACACCAACAACTCATTTAAGTTCTACAGATTACCTATCATAATGTTTCTTCCCATAGATTTCCCTGAAAATGGAATATATGCTTGTTCTGTATATAGGAAAAAAGGTGTGCTCTCTCATGCTGCAATTGCCTTGCAGTTGTTTGCTGAAATAAATATGTGATGAGAACTCGTATACAAAACAGAAAAATGTTCCACACTGCAAAGATGATGGCATGTATTGAGGTGCCACCATTTCATGACGGTTCATAAAGCAATTCCCTCGTTCATCAGAGTTACTTTAGATAACAAATACTAATGAGTAGGCGTTTATCTAATTTCTCTGAGTAAATCATGGACAAAGCATTGTCTTCAATATAGTGAAGAAACACAAAGAGCTCTTCATTCTTGCCAGTTTTGTAGTAGTAGTCTGTATTTTGCCACACACAGTTCTACTCACAAAGTACTAAATATGTTCAGGCAAGTAAATAAAATAAAGCTAAACTCATGTAGAGGAGACAAATTTCACAGATACTCGGATATGTATTTTCTGTATTGTCTTTATCGGTAAGCAACTTGGCTCAGCAAGAGTAAAGTTTTAAGTGCTGTCCTTAAAATTTTCTAGTTTTCCAGTGGCTACTCATGCATCAGAAGAAATTCAGGCTCTGATTCTCTTCTGATTAAGTGAAACTGAAGTTGGTAATTGATTTCAGTAGAAGGTCAGTCAGTCCTCAGTAGAGTGTCATCTTGCAATCAACAGCAGCGTGAGATTGCAGGGCACATCTAGGTTTTCAAAACACCCTCAACATCAGTGTATCTGATAATTGTATGTTTTTAATTTTCAAAGCATGTATTTTTCCTGTCTCTTTTTCTGTGTAAATGTTTGGTGGGAGCAAATGACTACCCGCTATAAAAAACAAAGTCAAATAGGTACACCTTATGTTTTTGCCTTGAAGATCAGGAGATTTGTTTTCCTTGTTGCTTCAGTTTTGAAATCTAAACCAACTATTGGAAGAGTTTAAAATGCACTGCTTGCATGTCAGTCTCAAAAACATAATCGATTCACCTACTTCCCATACACATATCTGAAGGAGCACCCCGCTTGTCTCTACAATGCCTGATCCCTTCCTCTATTTCCTCCTGTATCTCTAATCGTGCTTTGCGTATCTCAATTATCGACGTTAAAACATCTCCCTTTCAGAGTTTCTAATGAAGTTAAGAATCTAATTAACTGCACTTTTGTTCCAAATAAAACTTGGTAGAGCTGGATTCCAGTTCCTAGTCTATGCCTGCTTCTCAAAGCTGCTAATATGAAGGGTAATTTATCATCTTAATCCTTTCCATTAGTACTTACTACTGTTCACAATGCTCCTTTAATACTTCTATTCATGTGCTCTCCTTGTCCTGATGATTGAGGGAGATACAGACTGTGTAGCTTTTGCTTAATCCCTGATCCTTTAAGCATAGTTGTAATGACTTCCTTCATGAAATGATGACCTTTATCTGGGTCAACAAGACTTCAGGAGCCCCACAGAGGCAAAAGGCTTCTTGATCCTATTGTGTTTTTTCCCTCTCCCTGCTGCTATATGTTGTTTTATAGAAAAGGCTTCAAACCACCTTGAGAAGGAATCAGTCGCTTCCAAGGAGTTTCATTACTGCAGCCTGTTTTGGGGAGCTAATGTATATAATCTACATGTAATCATATCCCCAGTCTGACAACCCACTGCTGCAGCAAAGAGATATGACTAGACTTTGTTCTTGCCCCTCCTATGTGTATCTCAGACACTTTTTGATCCATTTCCTAAAACCTGTTCCTGTACCTTTCAACATTGCTATTTCCTTCACCCTAAGAGTATTTTTCTGATTCTCATGTAGCATGTTTAGCAATTCTTCTTTCTCCATTTACTTTCTTGGTCCTTTGTTTCTGCTGTGCTCTAGTGACACCATTACTGTTTACTTCATCTATCCCAGGTCATCTGCTGCTTTAGATGTTGAATCTACCTTAATCATCCTGTTCAGCTTCCTGATTCTTATTCCTTCGAGCCTTTAGACACCTAATTCACAACTGATCCCCATGGCAATTCCCATGCTTATAAATCTCTTCTGCACCAATCCTTATTCAAAAATAGCTCTCTCATCCAGCCTTTACCTTCTTCTAACCTAGTCAAACATTCCATATCGTGTTGCCTTCACACAATAATCTGAATCAGGTAAAATCACAACTGACCCAACCCCTTTTGTTGTCTTTAAACTTCAAGGATTTCTGTAGTCTGTTTGCTGGGTTGGCCTGCTTAGAATGTTCCTTGTGTGTTGTCCCATTCAGGTTCAAGGCATGAATGCCCTGGGCACCATTTCCATCAATATACTTTGAAATTCCCCAGTGAACCAAAAGTGATTTGTGCTGTAACTTTGTACTGAAATCCTTCAAAATCTTCCTCAATCCCCTGTGTTGGTGTTGTTTGTAAATGATTGGGCATTGGCCTTCTGTTCCCATATTGATTAGGGGACAATAAAAGAGATCAGGTTACTGAAAATTTCTGAGGCTAATCTGTGGTTTGTTAATATTAATGTCCACAGAGCAATAGAAGTATTGGAAGCTCTGTGCTTCCTGTCAATGGTCGCGGCAGAGTATACGTCAAAGGAGACATCTTATTTGCATCATGATAGGGGCAGTACATGTGAATATTTCATTTTTGTATTGTCCAAGCAGCTGCTAAGCATTCCCAAACATAGACTGAAGAGCACAGCTCTGGTATTGCTATTTTTATGTATCCATAGGTTACTGGGGCCAGCTTGTTTATTTGATCTGTTGTAGCAAAACTGCTACCAGTGCTACCGGTGTGGCAGCTAATCAGACACAAGAAGGTTGTATTGAATTTGGCATTTTTAGGGCTGAAGCAGGAAGAGCAAAAACACTGCTGTACAGGTTCCTTGCCACTGCATTCTCCAAAAATCTGTGTACCAAAGTTTTGCAACAATAGTTGCTACAAATCCTTACTGCAACTAATTTCTGCAACCAGAACAGTTGTATGAACTAGAGACGCTACCCTAACACTGTCCTCAGCCACAAACTTGTTGCAGTAGATGTTGAACAGAGTAAGAGGAGAAGCTTGGTGAAAACCTTCCTCATGATGTAGAATAATTTCATGGATTAATTTGATCATTCTTTGATAATTATGTGTTGCATGAGCAGGGTCGTCTTTCAGCTGTTTCTGAAATATAATTTGAATGTGTCTTCTTCCCATATACTCTTCCTTCAGACTGAGGAAAGTGGAAAAGTTACAGATCTCAACCCTTTTATGTTTATTGTTCCTTTCTTTTCTTTCATTTCTCTGCACTCATATCTTTCAGCGTAAACAACCAGTATCTCCTGGCATTAGCTGTCTGAATGTTCAGTAAAGCTGCAGTCTCAGCTGTCAGCAAAAGCTCTTAGAAGAGCCCAGGTAGAAGAGATTCAGTTGTTACAGGTATTAATTCTTGAAAGCTGAAACGTGTGTCTCAGCTGCACTAAGGAAATGGCAAGTCTCTTCTTCTGATGGTTCCAAATCCAGTTCCAGTGGATTTGTAGTGTCAGACTTAAGTATTAAAGGTACTGCATCAAAATTAAACTTCCCTAGGCAAATACACTCATAATATTAAGGTCTCTTTTAAGAAGTAGTATTAAGCATTTTAATACAAAATCAGGTTAGCTTACTTTCAGTGGGTGTTATTTTGTTCTGTTAATTGTGGCGCTTTAACCTTCAGGCTCCTGTCAACTGAAATGAGGTTTTTCTGGATTTGAAAACATCAAACACTTTATTCCAATTTGGATTCCTGCTACTGAATACCCAGTAATCAGTGTTTTACAAGTGGGTGGACCTGGTTAGGACATTGCTCTTGACATACAATTTTTGTCTGTACAGGCAAATAATTTACTCATTAAAATATAACTTCAGTATATTGCTAGTTGACACCTCTTCCAAAACAATCGTTGGAGAATGACAGCTCTGATATTTTTGTTTTTATCTACAAATTCTCTTACTTACTTCCTGAATCCCCTAAGAACATTAAAGATTTAGAACAATTTTTCTAAAGTTTTGGGGAAGTTTTTCAAGCTTCATTAACTGGGCACTCATGCTGATGTTTAACTTTTACTTATTTTGCCTTTTTAATGCAATTTACAAAAAATGTGGGTTTTTTTTAATCCCCCCAACCTGGAGTGGGGGAAGGTGGGTCAAGAGGGGAGGGGTATATGTGTAGTATATAAAGATTAAAAGAAATATTGTAAAAGGGCACATATGCTTTTTACTGTGTCACGGCTGTCCACACTTGCTGAGCAATAATAGCAAAATCAACAGAGGTCAAGCAGTGACAGCAAGGAACTTGAGGACTGATGAAGAGTAGCAAATGTGGGAGGGTTTGAAATGTGACCTTTGCCTATGTGGTTTGTTTTCTGCCACATCCTGGCATAGCAGGGAAAGCAGGCTACAGACTGACAATGGGGGCATGCTTGCCTCCTTCTCTTACTTCTTTTGAACACCCAGAGGAATCCAGTCTTTGAGTTCCCTGTGCAAGTGGGTGAGTGTTGCATAGACCTTTTAAGCAGAAATAAACCAATGCTTGGTAAATTTTTTTTTTTGCTTTCATTGCTCATTTTGTTTTAGGATTTGTTAGTTAATACACAAGTGCTTTGCATCAGTTCTTATCACAAGTTAGCTCAATGAATATAGGTAATTAGGTAATATGGTATTATTACCTATTAGGTAATATGACTTTCGGCTCACTAGCTTGATAAAAACTATACTCCCAACTTTGATAGATTGGTTCCATCAACTATACAAAAACAGTACTTAGAATAACAAAATATATCCTCCAAACATCCAGTCCTGTCCAATGTTTTCTGACTTTTCATTACGTTATAATTTATAATGCTTAGTTTTGAAATTCAAGGAGATGGTACTTGCTACAAAAAATGGTGGCTAGCAAAATACCTGGTGAAGATACAGCCCACGAATAGCAATGGGCTTTAAGCAATGTGAAATTTTCTCAAGAGTCCTAGACAAATTCATTCTTTCATCTTTTTTGCCTTTGGTGGTTTTTTGGGTTTGTTTTTTTTTTTTTTTTTTTGCAAGTAATAGGTGTAGCATACATGTCAGAAATGATTTTGTCAGCATGAGTTTTTATCCTGAAGATTTAGATTTAATATTTATGTCTTGTGGCCATTCAAGTGAAGAACAGAGAGATTTTCTGAGGACAAATACAAGATAGCAGCATATATAATTGTGTTTTTCCTTAGAGCTTTTTGTTGTATTATATATGATGGCCAAATCAGTCCTGAAGTCAGTGAGCTCCCATGTATGCGTGTGATGGTAGACCCGAGTATGATACGAAGGACAACCAAAAGGATTTTGAAGCTAGAGCAAATTTGTAAGACAAGTTTAGAGTACTTTGCTCTTGCTGTGGGGTTTCTCTCAGTTTTATTTTCTGACAGTATGGGTGAAATGTTGAAAAATACAACTGAAGAAGGATATTCTGGTGTATATGTATGCACTGAATTTTTTAGAAGTGAGCAGCTTTTATTGTTTTTCATCTGACTAATCTATTAGAGAAAAGGCACTCATCCTTTGCAGGGATGTAAATGTTGAATTATGGCAACATTGATAAACTTCACATTAACATTACTGTGTTTTATCCAACATCAAATATCAAGTCTGGTTGGTTTGCTCAAACCGTGTTAACAACATACTGAAAAATGAATGAATGAACAAAACCAACGAAACGACAACAAAAACTGCACCGTGTTAGCTCCTAAGTTAGGCATCAAGAAAGAAATAATTTCAGACAAGTTTTTAATAGTACTGACCCTTGTCAATGATGGCTGATGACAAAATTAGATTATGCTGTAGATGGAGCTTGTTCTTTGGTGAGACTGAGCACAGTTTCCTAGTTGAAAATTATTTTGGGGAATGTAGTTGTCAAATAACCTACCAGTGTAAAAATTGCTGGTTATCTAATGGCTAAAGGGTTGTATATGCTTCCAGAGGAATTTTAATTTATTTTTAATAAGAGTCTCCTAAATATTAGAAAGACAAGTAAATGTAGTTGGTAAACTTCCGGGCGTTTGCATATTTCCTGACCTTGTAAGTGCTTGACAGAAATGTAGGGTTGGATTTTTCTAAGACAACACAGAAGGAAAAAAAAATGAGAACGTTCTAAATAGTGCGGTAGAATTACGAAATCCACTAGCACCAACAAAATTACAGTAGATGTAAATACATGGTTTTCACCTTGCTTTCTAGTGCTAAGGTAAATGGTACATTTAGAAATGCTTTCTCTCCAAACAACAACAAAACCAAAAAAGCAAATGAACTTAACGTCCTGCTAAGTATAGTTGTTCTTGGTAGCTTTCTGGGGTGGGAAACAACTTATAATAATATAAATAAATCAGTAAGGCATGGAATAATTAAAGAAAATAATTTTGATGGCTGGAAGGGCAAGACAAGGTTAACTCATAAGTAATATAGAGCAGAAAAAGTTTCTTATCTGCAATCCAATAGTTTATGATTATTTCTCAATATCCAGGTGAAACTTAGGGTATCCTCACCAGCTCTGGCAAAACCTGTTTTATTAAAATGTAACTCTAATATTGTACTTAATGGTTTTGATGTAAGCTTAAAAAATGTCATAGGAACAATTCTTATAGATTCTCTTCCTTACTTCATTTGTCACATCATTACACCCACAGAGGCAATTTAAAATAAGAGTATTTCTGTTGATGCTAGGATTTGACAAAAAGAGTAAGGAAGATGATCTAAAGCTGTTTCTATGGAAGAAAGAAAAAAAAAACCCAACCAACTCTGTTTCTGGTATGACTTGGAGCATTCCCAAGGCTGCTTTGAATTTTTATGGTTTATGACATTTCCTGTTTGTTAATATCCCAAATGCAATTTATGTGACTTTGGTAGAGCTTTTCACAGCAGGATGGTACAATCATTGTGGAACTGCGCTGGAGAGGGAAGCCTTTCAGGGCAGGTCTCGCTGCCCTCATGCTCAGATGTGTTCTGACCAAACTGGGACAGGACAGAGACTCCGACCTGCTTGTATCTGACCTACAACATTCTGAAGCAGTATTGCCAAAACAAATATTACAGAAGCTACCAGATATTCCTTGATTTTGCTGAGAGAACTACAAAACAGAAATAATAAGTAACATTTTTAGGAGGTTTTTTTTTTTTTAATAAAACCAGGTGCTGCTAGGTTTATATATGCCTGTAACATAAGGTTTTGCTCCTTAGTTTGGTAATGGAAAAGCTTTAATGGAAATCCAGAAGCATCACTTTGAAGATAATGGGAAACAAACAGATTTTTGGAGTCATGTTTGTTTCCTTTTTCTTTTTTATTCCATGGTATGCTGACAGCAAGAGAGAAATAAGTCAATTAAAGATCCAGTTAAATCTGTTAATATGTAGGGGAAAGCAATTGGATCTCCCTTCCCATAAGGTTCAGACAGCACTGGATGTTGGAAGTGGCGGGAAGGATTTATGCAGACTAAGCAGATGTGTACCTTGTGTGAATTCTTAAAAGCTTTCTTACCTCTCTGTAAATGTTAGCCATTCCATTTTTAAGCTGTTTTTGTAAGCCTCAAAACCGAAGGAAAGAATCTTTAGTCCAAATCAGAACTTTTATAGAGGAATAAAACATGTCAAAAAAAAAAAAAAAAAAAAAGGGAACAAAAGGTAGTCATAAAAACTAGGCAAATACACTGATCAGATACTTTGGTCTGTCTTCAATCTAGAAGCTGATTATTAAAACAATGAATATTTTAAAATTAATTTAATATTGTTTCTGTCTGAGTATTTGTAAAGTTGTGTGCCTGCTTTTGATATTTATGCAGCCATCTAATATACCAATCCTGTTCCACTTGGAAGCAGTAACAAAACTCCCATTTAGATTATTGGCTCCGTATATAATTTCAAACACAGCTGAAGAGACAATGACTCAGAAAGCTGTGAAGCTTTTGTTGTTAGAAAAGGAACTGTTCCCCTGACATTTCACAGTGACAAGCTAACTGTGGCAAAAAGAGTAATATAAGTACACTTCAGGCTTCAAACAATCTTTCTACATTTTATTTCTAAAATAACTGCTTCTGAAATTAAATACTTGTAATATCTTTGTTATCTGCAGATTTGGGAGCTCCTTTATCAAGCAGCTGATTTCTTTGTTTGGATTTTCTAAGTGTTGTTTGGTTGTTGGTTTTGGGGTTTTTTTGAGTTAACTTTGAAAAACCTGTTCTTTAAAATGATATTTAAAGCACAGGTCATAGAATAATTTAGGTTGGAAGTGACCTCTGGAAGTCATTTAGTCCACCTGCCTGCTTCAGGTAGGTGTTGTTACATCAGCTAGGTTGAGTAGTTGCTCAGGGATGTGTCTGATCAAGTTTTTAATATCTCCAGGGGTGGAGATTGCACAACCTGTCTAGGCAGCCTGTTCCAGTGTTTGATCACTTAGACCATCCTTATGGTGAGAAAGGTTTTCCTTGTATCTGCATGGCATTTCTTGTGTCTCCACTTGCCTGTTGCCTTGCATCCTACCACCATGCGCTTCTGAGAAGCATCTAGCTCTACCTCTTCTGTATCTTTCCAATAGGTAGTTGAAGACAACAAGCAGTAAGATCCTTCCTTTGCGTTTTCTTCTTTAGACTGAGTGAACCCATTTCTCTCAGCATCTCCTCAGACATCATGGGCTCCATTCCTCTAATCATCTTGCTAGCCCTTCACTGGACTTTCTCTAGTAATGCAATATCTTTCTCTAACTGGGCAGCCCAAAACTGGCTGTAATACTCCAGATGTGGTCTCACAAGTACCAAATGGAGGGGAAGAAATCACGTTCCTTGACGGGGCTGCTACACTTTTGCTGAAACCATACAGGAGGCTGACGGCTGCCTTGGCTGCAGTGGCATGCTGCTGGCTCATGGTCAGCTTGTCCACCAGGACCCCCAAGGCCTTTTCTGTAAAGTTGCTCTCTGGCTAGCAGATACCCTGTACTGTACTGTTGTAACTGCATTATTCCATCCTATGCGCAAGACTTTGCCTTTGACTTTTCATGGGGTTCATGCCAAACCATTTCTCATGTCTGTTGGGATCTGCCTGTCTAAATAGTAGCCTTACCCTCCAGCATGTCAGCTGCTCCCCCAATTTAGTATCATCTGCAAACGTGTTGAGGTTGCATTCCACCCCCTCATCCAGGACATCAGTGAAGATGCTATTGGCCCTAGTATCAGTCCTGGAAGGTGGCTGCTGGTAACTGGCCAGTGTGTAAGAAATAAAAGCATCTTGACAATATGTGAGTTGTGATGACACACGTGCATTTCAGCTCAGGTTGCTGTTACTCTACATTTTATTAATCATCATACATGACTGTTTTCCAGTTTTATGGTACAGTGTTGGAAAAACCATGATTGATTGTATATAAAAAATTGTATGTGTTCCACTGAGTCTGTGTGAAAGTATTGGTTCTCAATTGCAGTGTAGCATCCAAAAAGTCTTTAAATTTGTCTTTGGTTTTGAATGTGAAGGCTGGAAAAACTAAGGTAGCATGCTACTGTCACAGGCTGGCCATTGGGCTCATATTCTTGCTAGTAGTTGTTTTGGTGGTTTTGTTTGTTTTATTTTTTCCCCTTGTTTCCTGTTAGAAACCCTGAAAAAGATTTCTCAGAGCTTTCATTCTGCTTCTCACATACTTGGTCAGTCTCTTCTGGCACCATTTAAATTGTCCCATGACAGTTCTCATATTAATAAAAGACAGATTTAACTAACTCTAGGTTTCATTCACTTTCTGTTATCTGCTACAGGCTCATATTTATCCCTAGTGTAAACACTCCCTTATAAAGATGAGGCTTAGCAGTTCCCCTTCACCAAATACTGGCAGATCATGCCCTTGCTTTTTGTAAAAGTCAGTTTTGCTCTTCTGTGTTTCACGCTGTTTTTTCACAGCCTTGGTTCATTGCCTGTATTGTCCTTTACCACATCTTCCTTTAGAAGATGCTAGCCCTATTAAGGATGAGAGCAGGCTGTAGTTTCTGCACGCTTTCCAGTTTGATCTAGCTTTAAGAGGTTTACAAAACCCAGTTATTCTCCTGGGTGCTTTACAATGTGAAATGAAGGATTCCTTCCTATCCTACTCTGACCTTGTATCTTGGCAAAGAAAGCACAGCAAAATTGCATCTTATTTTTGGTATTCTTATTTGGTAATGTCCCAGTGGGGTGGGACATTGTCAAAGAAAGGTTTACATCACTACAACAACACTTCTAAGCATATATAGTCTTATTTTTCTTCTCACTTCAACTGGTATGAGTGAGGAATAACTCTAGAGAGATCAAGATAATTATTTGACTGTAAAGTTGAGGTAAGACAAGAATCTGGCCCTTGCTATTTAGAGTTTTAAATACAAGTGAGGGTACAAAATGTTGCTAGAAGAATGTGCTCCTTTACTGGTAAACAAAGAAGAGTGCCAGCTCCCAAAGCATGTTCTCAGAAAACTCTCTGTCCAAAGAATGTCTTGGAATTTAACCAAATTCTGTTTTCTTATAGAAAGAAGGTAAAGTTTACATGTGAATTAAATTTTTATAGTTAAAAAATGGTCAAAGAAGCTAGTTAAGTTTATTTAGGACTGGAAGGGGTCACCTGAGTCATTTGAACGTACTTTCCAGTTGATTATTGTTTTTGACATTTACCATATGGTGGTTATGATACCAATCTGCAAGAAGAACTTGGGCTTGGTGCTTTGCTGACTTGATCTTTGATGCAAAATTCAATTTATGGTCTCTCAGATGGGAGGCTAAAAATCAGCTAAATTTCAGCTGTACAATTCCAGCTGTAAAAAAATAAAATTGCACAGGAACTCTGGCTTTCCCTGTATCGTTTTCAGATTCAACCTCCCTGCCCCCTCTGCTAAACTGAGGCTTATAAACTTACATTTTGTTTGAACTATAAGCCTTAATAAAATAGTCTAGATTTAATTAATTTTAAAGTGACTTGTCTTTCAGAATCTTTGAATTGCTTTTAAAAACTTTAGCTTATGCTAGCTCTTTTTCTAACTTCTGTTTTACATGATATTTGCACTGAATTGCTGTCATATAGCAGAAGTATTTATCTCTTCAGAATGCCATGTAATTTCCTACAAACAGCTGCTTGCTTTAGCTGTGCTATTTTTCTGAAATTGAATATAATTTCAGTATTTTAATATAAGATTTGATTGAAATATTGAATATTCAGTTGACCGTCATGCATTTCAAGAGCACAGATCCTCACGACATGACTATGATCACTTCTCTAAAGGTAATAACATTCCAAGTTTATGTAAAACGTGATGAAATTCAAATGCAAGTTGAAGTAAAAATATCCTATCTGTAGTTGTGTATTGTGTATGTGTATTGTCAGAAGAGGGAAATATGCCTGGGTCTTAGCAGTCCAGTTCTGTCCTTTTGCTACTTTATCATGCATTTTCTTCTTCCTTTAAGGAATAAATATATTTAAAACCTTTTTTTTCTTTTATTTATAGAGCCAGTATTGTGCAGAAGCGCATAATTTATTTTCAAGATGAGGGTTCTCTCACCAAAAAAATTTGTGAACAAGGTAAGGTAAATTAAAACATCTTTCTGACCTCCTTGTTGTGTTCTACGTATTTCTCTTAACTCATTATATCAAACTAGAATGTTGAAGCCTTGAGCAGTTTCATCCATGTTCAAATTTGGGATCTTCCATTCAATTATGTTCTTCCTTATCACATATACTGTTCCTCGTACAGTCTTCCTTGCCTTCCCCTAAATGTGATGCTTGCAACTTTTTACCTGGTCTTTGTGTGAAACCCGTTTGTCTCCAGGGCACTTAGTTTATTGAATCCTGGGCTGTTTAATCGTTTCCTAAACTTAAGCATTGCAGTTAGTTGTTGCATCCCGCTGGAGAATGTATATGCTTTGGCTGTCCAGAAATTTCAAGCCTGTTGTGTTTTGAGATCAACTGAGGTTTTGTCCATATCAGATAAGAATCAGAAACAAGCTGTTTTGAATCTGAAGACAACTGAAATAATAGTGCCTTCTTATTTAAAAATGTAGATTTAAAGCATTACATCCACTTATACATATGATCCAGGTATTTCAGGGTTCTAGTTTAGTCTAGTGTAGCCCAACTTAAAAATAAAAAAGCAAGTATGTGTTTAACTTAGATTTATTTACTGGAGTATTTATTATGGCAACTTTGCTGTCATCTGTTGCTTTTGAGTTGTAGCCTTTTTCAATGTGTACTTTGCTGCTTTTTCAGACTCAGCCTCAGAAGGTGTGACAGACAAACCAATTTTAGATTGTTGTGCCTGTGGAACTGCCAAATACAGGCTAACTTTTTATGGAAACTGGTCAGAAAAAACACATCCCAAAGATTTTCCACGTGAGTATCATTCTTTTACTGTTGTTGTACCATATAGGGACTGTGAAGAGGGTTGGAGCTTGTATGACACATTATTACTTATTTACAGCTCAGCAGTGTAAATTATGACATGTATGGAATACTGCTAATGTTCAGTATTGAAAATCCATGGATCTTTTTGTGAATGCTATACATTACAAATAAATTCTATTGATTTGCCTGACATTTTGAACGGAGGTGTGTATGAGATCACATTTTCAAGATTTTTCACACTTTCATTGTGGTGACAAAGGTTAGTTTTTCTTTTTTTTTTTTTTTTTTTTTAGTGAAAGCTTAGACTGGCTTATAATGTACAGCTAGGAAATGAGATTTTAAGAAAAAGGACACAAAGGATGGGCAACACACTAACATTTTTATTTTACAACCATGCCAAGTCTTTTGAAAGATTCCAGGTAGTTTTGGTGAGCCCTGAATCTTGCTGCCCGAGGACATTAATTAGATATATAGACCTTAGAATATCCTGTCTTCTTTGTCTTTGTTGGTTGAACAGACAGGTAAAATACACATTCTGAGCTTTGTCTGTCTGGGTTTTTAAAGTTTCTGAACTACAGAATCAGTATTCTTGTTGCAATAACCCAAGTAACTGTAAAAAGCCAATGTTACAAAAACATGTGTATTATGCATTTGTTCTTTCATTACTGACTCCATAGTCTGTGGCACTAAAGGCTAGGAAATGATTTGAGAATGTGGCTAGGAAATGATTTGAGAATGTGAGTCACATTTACTGGTCTTTAAACTTTGTTATGTTGTCTGTGGCTTGTGTTTATTATATAGACTTTTTTTAATTTTTTCCTTGATTTCTTTTTTTTTATTATTGTCACAGTGTCAGAATATCATCATATAACTCCAATATGGTTTGCGTGTCAATGAGCTCATAGTTTTAACAGCCTAAGCAATATTGCTTATGTTGAGTCTCTCATACATTTTAAGTTGAATGTAGCTGAATGTTCAAATATTATTTGCCAGCATAATACATGGGAGATAAAATAAGTCAAAACCAATAATTGCAGGAATGCTCTTTTAGGCTATTGGATGATGGTATATCTGCCGAGTGTGACACTTTATGTACATTATTTGTATGGATTCAGCTGGTGGTTAGAAATAGGGCATGAGAAAATGATTGAAAACTATGAAATTAGTGTAACTTAATGATGTAATATTGGGGATAAATGGCCTTTTCTTTTAAATCCAAGTCAGTAAACACATAAAGAGGACGGGTGTGTCACTGAAAGTAAGCAAGTTGCAATAGTTTGCCACAATAGGGGACTCTGTAGACTGCTATCTCGTCCCCCAGTTACAAAGTGGTGAATTACATTAATGTTTTACTTAAAAAACTGGAAAAGTGAAAAAATAGCCATATAATGCTAGCAGGATTAAGTCCAGTAATAACAGCTGATAAGATTTACATCGAAATTTCTGAAAGTTGAGAAACAATCTCATCCAGTTGAAGTGATGTTAAAAATGAAAACTAGTCATCAACATTATTCTTTAAAATGTTGAACTTGTGCAGTAATTACATGAAAATAAAATGTTATTCATGATGGACTGCGGTAAATCACTGATTATTTGCCAAGCCATCACATAAAAAATTCTGCTCTACTCCTATACCATCAGTATGGCCAAAATAGAAAGCAGATCATAAAATTTATATTTTGTGTCTTCTTTAACTTATCTTCTGAGTTGCTTTAAAAATCCCTAAATAATATGTACTCTGTTGCTTAGCTTTTCTCCAAAGATGTGCTTTTGCCAAATAAGATATTTTCTTTTGCTATCACACAACAATGTTTCTGGAAGGTACAGTGCAAAACTTCTAATTCTGGGAAACTGTTTTGAGGTTTTCACAGATTCCATGGATTAGAAATAATTTTACACTTATTATACCAGTGCAACTGAAATACCTCCATTCCATTAAATTTAAAAGTGTATTGTTATCAGATGTGCCTACTCTATAAAGCATTGCTTAGAATGAAACCACTGCAACACAGTCTTGTTCTGAGTCTGCCAACAATAGAGTGGATGGAGAGAGGTGTACCACAGCTGTAGATACGGTCAAAAAACTAATTCTTAAAACAATTTTGCTTTCATGGATCTCAGACTGAAAAAAAAATAAAATTAAACTGATTTGCAAACTAAGGCTTAAAAAAAGTGAGCATGCTTTTCAGGTAATTTTTGCAAGTTATCACAACTCCTGATAATAGTACTAGTGGAAGCTGAGTATTTCATTTGTTTTTAAATCTGGCTCAAGGGAAACTATTAAATTTCCTATCACATTTTTCCTGACATTCCAGTCAGAAAGATTTGTATTTACATATGCCCTATGGCTTAAAAGCATTTATTCTCTCTGGGTATCACCCATATATAATGACAGAAATATATATGCTCTCCATCATGATTTGATACTGCACATCTATGAAATATGTCAGAGGATACATTCTCATGTTGTGATGACACCTTGATCTTTATGCAAAAATACACGTATAAGTGTGTAAATTGAAAAATGACTCATACAAAAAGGAAGTGAAATAACACCATTGGAAAGCTGTCAGTATTCTGTTTGCTGTCTTAGGAATTGGATAGTGGCATTGGACTGGTGATGCAAAATATCTCTGGCCTTGTACTGCTCTGATTATTTCATGTAGAGAAGTTTCTTTGATGTTTAGAGGAAAAGATTTAAGAAACTATATAGAGTTGTCTCTTTGCTCTCATAAAAAATGGGAGGTTCAAGGTGAGGAGTGAAACATTTGCAAACGTTGTACAGATCTTGTAAAAGGTTTAGGGTAGACGTAGTATACTTTGAACAGCTCATTTGGGCAAGTAGGTGGGCCAGCTGCTTTCTCTGCAGAGCCAGTACCTTTAGGGAGAGGTGTTTAGTGGAAGAGACAGGGCTCTGGTTGCAAAGACATCAGATGTTCTTTATCTGTTTAGGATAGGGAGCGTGAGAAGCTTTGGAGTGCATGGAACAATTCATTACCCATTTTACTAAAGACTTAAAGGCACTCTGGTTCCTCTCTGTAGCGATACCTTTTTCTTTTGCATGGACTACGTGGAACCTTCTCTTTCAATAAGTTTCCGTAAGTCTCACTTACTGTCTTTCAGGGAAAGCTGCTGTCTATTACTTGTGAGACAGTTAGACCTGTGTGCTAGGAAGAAAGAATGGGCAAAACTGGTGGTCCCATTACTGGAGCTGAATGACAGTATCTCTCTGTGGTTTGACAAGGTGCCAGTGTATATTTAAGGAACAATTACTAGATCTTAGATCAAGAAACCATCTTCTGACACTGTAGTCTCTTCAGCTATTACCTGGGCAGGGAGGAGGTTTAGTTTTGTTTTTTCTCCATTTGGGGCTCAATTACTGATTAGCTTTAATGGACTCTGAAAACATCAAGCCTACTATAATTCAGAGCTCAGTAGGTGTATTTCGGTCGAAGTTTAGCACTCGGGAAACTATGGAGGCTTTGTTTGCTGTGTTGCTAGGCCATCTCCCTCATCTATCTATTCTGCTTGCTACACTTTTCTAGCTTTTTTCCCCTACCATTGGAATTCATTTTTTATTTCTAATATATTTTCTGTTCTCCTGTGATTAGGTTCCTGCATCTGACTTTATCTATTCAATTCTCTACGCTGTCTTTTTCAATTTCGTTGTCGCACCTTTCACATCTTAAATTTGCATTCCTTTTGTTTACTTCATTATTCATTTTTCATTCATTTATTCTAGTTTTCAGCTGGTTTTACTGCTACTCTCTACCTTTTGCATTGCAAAGAAAAGTGTTAAATACTGTCTTATTCCATCTTTCTGTCTCCCTCATCTCCTACAGTCTTTGCACTGTTGCCAGACTGCCTGCTTATGTGAGCAGTTCATTTTCTCATCCTTTTCCTTTAAGCCCATATCTTTGCAGAGTATTATTTGACACTTAAGTGAATTCATTTTTATTTCCAGTGTTGTGGGACTTCCGTGACTCCTTATTTCTGCTCAATTCTCATTTCAATTCCATCAGACTTCTCTAGCATTTTCTCCTTAAACTTTTACGTTTTTTTCCTTTTCTGTTCAACAAGACATGAATCAAGAACAGGAATCCTTTTGCCTAGCTCTACAACTCTTACACTATGAGAAATTTGAGCAAGCAAACTCAAATGAATATAGAAGCACCAAAATTCACTTCTTCACTCCCTTCCCAAATTAAAGGGAACCCCTACTAATGGTTGGGGTGAGGGTGGGGGAAGGAGACATGATACATGTATAATTTAAGTATGCAGAAGCAGAAAAAACAGCTATGTCAGTGCCAATAAGAGCAGTTCTTTACCAGTATTTCAAAAGTTTCCTGGAAGAACTGCTGGACATCATTTGCCCATGGAAAGCAAATGTTTCACCTCTGTTTCAGCAGGAAGCTGCTGGGGGAGGTTTCTGGCTGGAAGCCCTTTATAGCTCTGTGCTTGATAATGTTTGGGCACAAAGCTATAAGCGAAAATCTATAACATGGAATGATAGTGTAATCATGTTTATATCTACCTTTTGCTGGTAATCTGCTGTCACCACTCAAACACAAATCTAGTGGGCTGTTAGAAACCAGTATCTCTCAGTAAGGAAAAGACTTCCTGTTAAATCTTTGAGTGACCACTGAAGTCTTCCTTTGCAGGTTTCATCCTCAAAAATATTTCACATACAAACCTAAAATTAAAGGATTCTTAAACTTCCTGAATTCGGTGAAGAATTTGGTACTCGGTGAAGAGAAAATATACTAAGCCTATCTGTTTGGGGGGGCTGCTTGATTAACCGGAATACAATCTTTCTCACAATTTCTGCCTGTGTTATTATATCCAATAATTACTGATGATTTATGCTATATTTATGTAGTTCACTGGCTTGTTCTTGTTACTCTGAAGATACGGTGTATTGATGTAGTGAGAACTGACAGCGTGCAACACATGCAAAAGCTTGGTATTGGTGAAGACTGGGCACTTCAAACCTTTCACTTTAATAAAAAATTAGGAATTATGCTTTGAGGCTGCCTTGATGGTTGATTTTTTTTTTTTTTCCCCCCACCTGAAAGGACGCACCAACCACTGGTCTGCGATCATTGGTAGTTCTCACTCGAAGAACTACATCCTTTGGGAGTATGGAGGATATGCTAGTGAAGGTGTCAAACAAGTCGCAGAGTTGGGGTCCCCAGTAAAGATGGAAGAAGAAATTCGACAGCAAGTAGGTGTAATTTAGTGCATACTTTAAAAAATGCATCCTACCTTGGCCTGTGAATGATTTGTCATTGACAATGTCTGTGAATGTAATTTTGCTGGCCAAATTTCTGTTAAGCAGATTAGGAGATCTGCCTGTCTTTCTAGACTCATTCTTACTCTGGCAAAAGTTTTTGCCTGTGAAAGGACAAGTAAGATGTAGTATTCTGAACTTAGAAAATCTATGTGTCGTGCAAGGCATAAATCAGAGGTAGAAAAGTAAAATTCATCTTTCCGGGTTTAATCATGAAGGCACTTAGAGTTTGTTAAAGGAATACCTCGAAGACAGCAAGCAGCATGCCTTATTCCTTTTTGAAGTGGTGATTTTTAGTTTCTAGTATACTGTATTATTTATAATTTTTTTTTTCTGGTAAGCACCTTATTCGCAATTTTCTGCAGATTCATCCCAGTTAGAAATGCTCTTACAGGAGAGTGAGGTGATTTTTGTTGCTAAGCAGGAAAACTTTACACAACTGCGCTAATAAAATTTGATGAATCAGGATTATGGTTTAAGGGCAAATGAGCCTTTACAGTGTATCATCTTACAGGGGATTGATTCAGCTGAACAGAAATCAATCTTTCAAATAGTTTATAGATGACTTTCATTTTGTTACATCAAGGAACAAGCAACCAAATGAAACATACCAGGACATGGTGATGATTATTATTAGGAAGACTACCTCCATGAAATGTAAGGACTCTGGAAACTGAGCTCAGTTATAAGACAGAAAGAATGTAAATATTATTACATATAATAGAGCTATACATACAATTTTATGTAGATGTATGTGTGTGGGTAAGTGCATATATAAGCATAGCTGTGATTGCTCCACATGGGAGAGAAGGCAGAAATTGCCCCCAATGGCCTATCACCTTGTACAGACAAGACAGGAGCAGAAGGGAAACAGCATTCAGTAAGAAAAGTTAAAGGTAGAAAAGTTAAAGACAGATCTGGTTTACTGGAGTCTCTGTCTGATTCCACTTTCCTGACTTTCCCCTCAAATTGATAAAGTAATACAAGTGAGGAGGAGGCCTAGTCCGAGGCAGAACTTACCCCGTGGGGTAACTGCTATGTGTTAAAGAGACAGGATTTCGAGGCCTCCTATATAACACTTAGGTTATATACAGACTTACAGAGAGAGATACAAAAAAAGATTCAATTATATTTATATAGACAGTGTAGAACAACCTCAAAGACTGTTTTGCCCACAAGAAAAATTGTATAGCGAAAGGCTTTACATTCTAAATTTCATTTGCTGTTTTGTGATGCTTAAGTGTATATAATCACAGTACAAGAACAGCTAGTGTGTTTGACAAGAAACTCCCCAAACCAAGAAAATTAAAATAAAACCATCTTATAATTTAATATATTAAAGGGATACGTAAGGAATACGAAAGGGAAAATTGTAGCCGATTGATGCACGGACTCCAATCGAGGGGTAAATGGAAGACCCTTTATTGAACTATTACTACAGCTAAATACTTACAGCTATTACATGGCTTATATACTTTCTAATTGTTTGTACATGCGCTACTGAGAGAACTCTTATTGGTTTATATGTCTTGTTCACGCGTCCTTCATGCGTTCCTTCAGCTAATACGATTGGCTGTCTTTTCGCAACTTTGCAGCTCCTTTCTTCACAACAAAAAATCATGTGCTCGCCTATCTCTCTCCAATCCCATCCACTCCTACTCCTGACACACAGCCTCCTTCCCTCAGGCATAACCCAGACCCTCAGTACTTCAATCTTGTTAACCCTTTTACTCCTGCTATGCCTAATTCCTCCTCAGAAAATCACGTTGAATATGGTGGGAGATGTGATGATGGGTACGTTATTTTCTTTATCCTATAATAAACCTTTGGCGTACCTGGGAATAGAAAGTAGGCCTTGATCCCAGATAACTTGCCTTTGCATCTTTACTGAGAAGTGGCTGGATTTTATCCTAGCAATCCTATATAAACCCAGATGGATTAAAAATATAGCAGAGTATTCCATATACCGCATGTAATTCATCATTTTTGCTGCTTACTTGGGAAATCAAGATTTTCTCATAGTAGGTCCACACGAAATAAAGAAAATCAGCTTAATTAGTATCTTTGTACTAAAAAAGAGAGAATTTCTTTACACAGTCTTCACAAATACTTTATAAATAAGGGTTTGGCACATCTGAATTGTAACTATACAAAGATTAGCTCTGGTCCAGAAGCAGCAGGGGCATGGGGAGAGTATGGGATGAAGAGCAAGTAGAGGTGCAGTTGTGAAAGGTCATACCGAGCATTGGTGGAAAGAGGCAGTGAATTTGAAGGGAGTATGGCAAAGAATGAAAACCATGGCTCTCTCTGCTTTCCAAATTCTAGGTTCGTTGTCCTTCTGTGCCGTGTATTTGCAAAAAGGAGATGTATTTATACACTGGATTCACATCAGAGATGACTGTGACTTTTAGAGTACATAAAATAGCTAACTGGCTACAATTTCAGGGGCTGCTGAAATCGCACATGAAATTAATGAATGTCACAGTTCATTTCAACATCAGGCCTGTCTGACTGCATCAAACCTGCAGTAATTCCCCTGGTTGTCCTGGTTCACTCTGATGCAAGCAATGAACTAGTGTTACAACTGGATATTACCTAGAACAATGCAGTGTATCAACAAACGCCATAACATTTTTATCGAGTTTATTTGACTTTTTGTTTCTTTTTGTCATGTGTTTAAGCTGCACTAATATTTTTGAGAGATACTGAGGTAAAATTCTACAATCAAGACAGCAGAGCTAGTAATGCCAGGAGCTAATTTGCTGACATTTCATTCAGGCTTTTCTTTTTTTTTTTTCTTTTTAATCCCTTGCAATATCCCTGCCTGCCTTGAAATTTGGTAGCATTGTTTCCTTCCTCATACTTCCCAATCTACCTCAGGATCCATGTCCCCCTTTTCCATTTCTTATTCTACCTTTATTTCCCCTATCTGTTGTCCTCCTGGCCTTCTGTTGTGGGGTGGTGGGAAGATGCAATTCATTACAGTCACCCTCCCAAGCTGCTTTTGAGGTTTTTGAAAGCACAGGAAAGGCAATTTTTGTGCTTAATTGTGGTGCCTGGACCCAGACCTCTGTGCAGCAGCGTAGGGCTGGGGCCGTAGCCCTCGCCTGCAGCATGCCCACAGCAGGTAATGCCCTTCTTACACGGCCAGACTTGGGTTCGGACGTCTGCTGGGTGTCCACTGTGTTTTGTGGGCAGTTTCTTAGGTGAATACATAGGCACATATCTATGTAACCAGCATCTGTGTCATTGACATTATCTAAGGTGTCTAATGATTTTTATGAATTATTACTAAAAATTTACCATCCATGTATGAAACAAAGAAAAAAAAGCTTTCTTTAAACACAGCTTTGTGAAGAAGTGTCCTAACAATTATGTGTAACTAACTAAAGATTCTCAAGCGTGAACGTTTCTGCTCCCCATTTGACAGACTGCTGAATCATCACCAGCTTTTCTTCTTGACTGAGCACCTTCAAATGCTCTGATTTGTGTTGTTACTGTAAAGAGCCTGTGTGGTATTTTTGCATGGATGGTCCTGGGTACTGTAAACTTGCTTTGTAGTTTGTTTATCTGGGAGAAGTTAAAGGAACTAATCAGCCTTTTTGTTAAACTTTTCCTGGCAGCCTGGAAGGAAAGCCACAGCACATAGGAGTTTTACTAAAACAATCTGTCAAGTGGTTGATGTGTACAATAGGATAATTCACGCGTTATACTTCAGGGGTTATAAATGAACAAACAAAGGATGGAAAAGGAATTATGTGAGCAAAAGAATGTTCACTGACCTCATGTATCTCTGAAATATATTCGCCCTTTCGCTTTGCTTTCAGAAAGTCTGATTTGTCCAGAACCTGTTATTTGATAAACTGCCTGGACAGAAACAAATACAGAATTTGAAAGGGGAACTCTTCATCCATACTGTGATTGTTCTGTTTAAACAAACAAACAAACAAGATGCTTAAAACATGAATCAAAAAGAATAAAGAATAAATGTCATATCCTAGGCAGATGAAACAAGATTAAAATAGAGACATAGTCATTCCTCTTTGATTTAAATGTCTCACACCTTAAGAGAACTCATTTGGGTTTGCCTAATTATTTTAGGATAAATACTAAGTCATCTTGCCACCAATTTTTTTTAAACCCAGGATAAGCAATATTCTGTACCTTGCTGCTATCTCCAGGAAATGCAGTTTGTACTCTCTGCTTATTCCCTATGGACACATAGCTGACATTCTTACAGGTTTGGTTTAAATGCTCTCTGAAATGTCAGTAAGTGGGATGACTTTTTCCATTGTCTTGAGTGGCCTCAGATTAGAGCTGACTATACCTTCCAGGCCTCTGGGAAGAGCAAGTTCTGCTTTCCAGTAAGATGCTTGTAAATTTTTTGACACATGATAATTTAAATTATGTGAAGACAATTTATTAATTGAAGGTGAAACCTGAAATATCTGAAACTTTCTAGAGAATAACATATGTAATTGTTATGGCTCTATCCAAATGTTTATTTTTACAAAATAGTTCTGGTTTGGATTTTTTTTAATATATCCACGTAATTAAAAAAAAAAGCAAAGGGAGTAAAAATTAAAGTAATTTCATTGTAGGATTGATTCTGATTGATTGATTTTTTTGAGAAATGTAATTTCTGTATTTCAATTGAATAGTTACCATTTCATTACCTGTTTTCTAACACAGCACTATGTTCTTCCATAGAAAAATGGGGTCATTAGATTTTTCTGACTGAAGCTGGTAATCACCTGAATTACAAAGAGGAACCTGCAGTATATTGATTACTTTTTGTTATAGTGCTAGGCAAATTATTATTGTGTTTACGGAACAGCTCAAAATTTTGCTTTTTGAATCACCTGGTATTGTGTACTTATAGAAGTTAAAATTAGCTAACCAACCAGGGAGGTTCAACTGAGTTGTACTTGTGCTTGATGGAACAGCTAAAAATTCTCCACGAACACTTATGCTTCAGAGACCATGATATCCCTAACAATGTTTGAGAATAAGGCTATTTTGCACTTGAAAGCTGTGATTGCTGCAGAAGTAGTTTAGTCTGCGCTTGTTTAAAGAGCTAAAAAATTAGTGAAAACATGACAGCTTGGCCTTCATTGCAGGTGGAGATTAAAACATATACAGGATCTTAGATTATTTTGCCATGTATTACTATTGATATTTCCGCTACTATTGTTACTCATGGAAACTAGAAGAAGTTGTCCAGGTGGGATGTCTGCCTTTGCTTAACCAGACCCTCAGTGAATGGCAACATACCCACAGGGCCCCCTTCCTCCTCAGTCCCCAGGAGGGGATTTGAGTTCCCATCCAGTTTCCAGAGGCACCAACCTCTTTCTGTTGAAAAGACAGGAACACTTAGGAAATATTAGCATGGCCATAAAGTCCAATCTGAAAAGTACAGTCACTGTGCTTACAAATAGTCCAAAAGCCCTTTAGGTTTCTGTGCAAAGCCCACAGAGATTTTCAGTAGATTTTGGACTTGGTCTAACAGTGAACTAGTAAACACTGTCCCAGCATACTTTCTACTTTAGTTACAGCCTGACTGCATGTTTTTAATACTGTATTTAATCTAATTCTGGACAGATCAAGCTGCTTGATTGTAAATTTGTATCTAGACTTTTGTTTGCTCAGTTAGACTCCTCTACTGCTCTGTGCATACACCTCTGTTGTGAATTATGGTACTTTTTATGCCTTTTGAAAATGTTAAGTGGTAGATTTTCCATCCTTTCCTTTTGGAAGAATCTCTGGCATGTTGGTAATTAGAAATTTTGAAATGCCTGTTTACTATGCTAATTTTCTGCCAAAAAGAGATTGTTGTCTATTTATGTCATAAAGGGAAGCTTTAGCTACCAGTAAATGACTCATGGAACAGGGTTCAGAACACCTCTTCTAGGGTGGCTTCCATCTTTTAATAAAATTCTGTTGGAAACTGTAATTAGGATGATTCACAGTTTGTGTTGCTTTCTGTAAAAAACAAACAAGCAAAAACTGTTCATCACGATTGCATTCTTTTTTTAGTACTTGATAATAATAAAGATATGATTCTCTAATAAGAAATAAAGCTGATGTTGAATGCTGTGCCATTTTGCTCTTTGTGGCCATATGATGATTGCGGTGAGCATGATACTAATGTAGGTCAAAGTACAGCATTTATTTTTGAAAAGACACGTGTTTAAAAGGTGTCTTTTTTCTGACAACTATTGAAATACAAAAAAACCCCTTTAAAAATAATATTTAATTTTGTTTTCTATCTTACTAGTGACTTATAAGGTAGATACTTAGAGGTCACTTCTCTTTAAAAGGAAAGCCAGAAAGAGAAAATCAACTTTTTTCTGACGTAACAGTAAATAAATTGTGTTTTTACAAGTCCTTATTCTTCTGAAGAAAGTGTGGAAAACCCCAAATTTAAATTTCTTCACTGAGTTTTATTTCTGTAGGCTTATATAAACAACATAGTCACTGTACATTCCCATCAGTAAGCTAGTATTTGGTTTCAATAGTTACTGTAGTCTCTAATTGGAATTACATTGCAAAAGTTTTGATTGCTTGTGCAGCTGTTAAGCAATCATGTTTTGGCTTTAAAAATAACTACACATGTGGAATGTTCACTTTGAGATACCAAAAAGAAAAGAAACATTCAGCTATGAAGGTAAAAAAAAAAAGTCATGTCTTTTTTTTAGTAAAAACTTCACTTCCATTACAGTCAGAAAAACTATTGTTTTATTGGTGAAAATAGTCCCTGTAAATACTGGAAAATATGTATAATTTTTACTAATTCTGAATAGTACAAAGCACCTTCAGTTAGTCTAAAAGCCATTGAAGTTAATCACTCTTTTACAAAATCAAGCTCTGATGAATAAATATTAAGTGGCATATTGTTTCCTGGGCCAAAACATAAAAGATTCAACATACTTTTAATAGTTCATGCAGTCAGCCAATAAAAATTAATAGGAAAATTTGTGCTTATTTGAGTACTCTGAAATTGTGCTATGGATAAGCTCTTAATCATTAGAGCACAGTCCTTATGCCACAGTTACTCCATGTGTAGTTCTTCTATTTGCAGGATGGTGAGAGCTGGCAGATATTGAACACATTTTGTGCAAAATGTCCTTTTTATGATTGTGGTAATCTCCCTGGTTTAGAACACCAGGCAAATTATCATTCTGAAATTGTATTTAGCCTTGAGTCAAAACTTTAGCAAAATAGTGGCTTGGTTAACAGTGCTTTTTCAAGTTTTGTCAAGTTGCTTTTTGCCAGGTTTAGTAACAAGAACAGGAAAATGCTGTAAAATTACTGGAAACTCACTCTGTCAGTAGAGTTGTAAATCTTAGTGAAACATTCTGGTTACCATTGCTCATTTGGATTTGTGGTATATCTTTAATCCACTTGTATTAGTTACGTGCAGAGCTCGGCCAGGTGCCTTATTGTCATAGAGAACTGAAGGTCGTATCTGCGTTAAAGATCTGTGAAAATCAGAGAGAGAATTTTTGCGTTCGTGATCTAGAAACTGTTAAACCACTGTAGTTTTGTTCTGTGATGGATGGGTGTTTCCCTTGCAAGAAACAGCCTTTGTGATTTAACGTGACTGGTGCAGTCATGCCGTAGAGAAGATGACAGGCGTGTGCTATTGTTGTTTCAAAAATTCTGTCTCAATATACTGGAGTGTATGATGCATTGCAGGAAATTTCTTCATCTACTTAAAATTAGAAAATGCGTTTGGAAATTGTCATCACTGAACAGACTCCTGTTAGGACATTGTTTTCGTACAAAATAATGTCATGTTGACTTGCGCACACTGCATGTAGCTATGCCATGCAAACGTAGCATCAAAAGCACTTCTCCCTCCCTATGTTGAACACCTGGCCTGTGCTCTGTCCACGGACCAATCTCCGGTCTGCTCAGAAATGTGGAATTTCCCCCCAGTTAAGGTGGCCTCCAGTCCAACATTTCCATTCTAAAAGACAAGTCATTTTAAGGAGTGATATTCTGTCAATGTCAGGGACACTGGTACCCCTCTCAGTGCTGCCAGGAGTCAATGGCTGTTATAAGGGCAGCCGGGCTTCTCTCCACCTGCCGCTGGGAGAAGCTGCAGGAGGTTGTTGGCCAAGGTCTTCTTTCTTAACCCCTTTTCTCAGAAGTTGCCGACAATCTCCTGTCTTCCCTCATTCCTTGGCAGCTGAGGACTGCTGATTGTTCTGGTAACAGACAAGTAGAGATGATACTGGAAGAAAAAAAATCTTCATAATTTTTTTAAATTTTATTTTCTGTGCTTTTAACAGTGGTTACTATTTGATAATAAGTGAGGCAGCTTGATTTTTAAAACTTTAAAGTGAGGTTGCGAGCTCTCATCTTGCTTAATGAATTCCAGAGATTTCACACCTCTAACTTGTATGGGAGTCTTTGAAGTTTTGCCCTCTGAATAATTACTCATTTATTGATAGGAAACAATTTGCATAACCAAACAATGAATTAAGGTTTTAACAGTTAGTTGAATGGTTAGTTTCCCTTTCATTTATCTTAATTTGCCTTGCTGCTTATTTTCTTCCAATTATCACAGACCCTCAATTTCTAATGCAAAACAGGAAGAAATACAACTTTTCAGTAAAATCCAATAATCAGGTTCTCTTTGAATAAAAATCCTTCAAACAAGGTAGAATTCTTTCTGCAGAAGACAGACCCTTCAAGAAAAAAAAAATTAGGTTTAACTCAAAGACTAGTCTTTCCTCAGTGAATTCTGATGCAGGTCTTGCAGAAATGGGACCAAGAAAAATTCCTACCCTTTTTTAATGTCTATAATAGCTGAGAGGCCCATCAAAGCTTATAAAGATTTTCTCTGCCTCTTTGATAACTGCCTGGATTGCAGTAAAACAATGCTAGAGGAGGGAAACGGTTGCTTCTGCTTCTGGTAGATTCATTCATTTGGACAGTGTGCAATAATTTTAGCTCTCTAGTACACAGACATAAAAGTCAGTAGGAAATGTCATCTGTTCAAGACAATATGATTGGATTGCTAGACATTATTTGCTAATTTTAAAGTCTTTTAAAATATCTTGCCTTTTCATTTCCTGCAGTTAGATTTTATCATACTGTTCTGCTGTCACAAAATTATTACTATCCTGTAGCGGATTCATCCAGTGGAAAGATGCGGTGAAATGACTTTCAAATTATTTCGTTTCAGTCTACCATTGTAGTATTTTTAAAACATTATCACTTCAGATGCATTGATTCTTCTTGTGCTGCTAATACTGAGGGATAAACTCCATCTGATAGCAGAAGTTCAGCACTCCTAACACCAGACTTTGGTCAGAGAAATCAGTCTTATTACTTGCAACTACTCTGTTTTGGAATGGCAGCTCTAAATCCTACCAGGGCACAACAGATGCATTTGAGGAGCGACTCTAAGGCACTCAGGAGCTGTCTTACAGCAACACAAGCAGAATGTTAAGTAACACAAACTGTAGAAGAGCTAACACCAATAATGTCAAATTGTTTGACGGGCGTGTGGAGCAGATGCTTAGGCTCCTCCTCCTCTGGGAGACATTGTCTCAACTCCTGTTGACTTCAGCGAAGTCTGTTTTTTAAGGGTCAGAGTACCACTAAAAATTAAATTAGGGAATAGTTGACTTCTCTCTGAATACTTTCATCTGCAGTGGCTTAACCTGTGATTAAAATGCAGTGGCTGCATAGCCAGTGGCATTCAGCTGCCTATTAAGGACGTGCTGCAAACACTAAAGAAGTGCCTGAACTCTCATTAGCAGCATTTGTCAGGAACCACAGGATCTTCCCCTGCTTTCTCTCTTGTTGCATTGTAAATATTGTTCAAAGGAACAGCATGATATAACAGCTGAAGCTGAAGAGTCCTACTAGCTCATTTGACTTGCAAATGCTTAATTATTCAGATAAGTTTTCAACTTAAACAAAAACTAAGGAAAAAAACCCACAATGTCAAGTTCATCGTTCCGACATTAACTTTTTAGAGTTTTTTTGTTTGTTTAGGAGCCTCAGTTCAGAACTGTGTTACTGTGATTATATCAAATGCTTATTTGCACCTAAATTCCAGCAGAACACTCAGAAAAATACCACGTACAAATATCATACATACTTCAAAAACAAATGTGGATGCAAATGTATGACTGTTACTTGGCCTGTGTCATTTTCGAAGACAGCTCCTCTCAGTTAAATATCTGGATCACAGATACTGATTTCAAAATCTGTTTATTGCATTCAATGTGCAATGAATAGGCATGTTCAGGTATTATGTTACATATGTATTAATATGTAATGAATCAACTGGCCCAAGACATTGAATAGGGAGGTTATTAATCAGTCATTTTTTCAACTTTTCACTTAGTTTTCTTAGATTGCTTTTCCAGTCTGAATCTGAAAGGACTCTAATGTGTTGTAGTTTACTTCAGTTGAGAACAGAAGCAGGGCTACTTATTTTCAGGTGGAGGAGAGTTAATGCTGTTGACTAGTCTTTAGCTCAGGAAAGAATGACATGCTTGCAGATTGTACATTTCTTTGAAGTTCACCGGTCAAATGTTGACATAAAATAACATATGAAGGAATTTAGGAACTGTAATATATACTGCGACCTGAAACAGATTCAAGAGTTAACACAGGGCTCAGATGAAAATGTCTGTTACCGTCATTAATTTCTGGTTACAAACTCTCTGGATTCCTTTTAAAAAGATGTTATTGGATTCTCTGCTGCTCAACTCTCTCCTTTGAACATAGCTCAACTCATTCATTATATTCTTGCTTCAGTCAGTGATATCTTCAAATAAATACCATTACTTATATCGTGGGCTGTATTCTGCTATTCCAAGAACATTCTGTGGAAAAAAACTGTACAGACGTTATTGGAAAGGAGACAATCAAGAGTAGAGTGGAATATTTGTTACCTGCATTGACCTTCACCAATATTTGATGACAATATTGTAGCAAATGATATACAATATTGGGCTCAAAAGTAGGTATATTGATAACTAAAAATATTCTATAGAAAATGTGTTTTCAAATAATAATTTGGAAATTTATGTGAGATAGTAACCTGTATCACAACGTGTAAGTCGATGCTTTACCAGGATAAACACTGAGTACCTCAAATGCTTATTTTCTTCTTCATGGGTGAAAAGAGGCCAGCACTGTACGCAGAGTGGTCTATGAGGTGCTTAAATAACATATACCTTACCTATATTGTAAGTCATCTAATTTGGACAAGTCAGTTTACTCCTCTTATCATATTTTGTTTTATACCATATTGGTCAGTCTTGGGAAAGGAAAAAAAAATGAGCCAAGTGGCTGAATAAATTATTTTATTTACAGAAATGGAATGCATCTTAAAATTATTATCTGTGCTATATTCCCTATAAGTTGGTAATACTAATTTAAATGTTGAGGATGCAGTGATTTTTGCCCCTCTCCCCTTCTTTTATAACTGACTTTTTGAATACTTTCAATACTTTAAAAATATCTTATTTAAGAATAAATACCAACATAGAAAACAGAACTCGTTAAAATAGCCTGTATTTTTAAATTTCATTGAAATATGGAAAGGAGAAAGAGTTTATTAAGCATTTTTTAATTATAGACTAAAAATACACTTGGACTACGTAGTTCATAAAGTTATTTTGATACACAAACCAGAGAAATTATTGATGTTAGTTGCAGGTTTGGGGATAGGTTATTGAATATCTGACAGACAGATGTGCCTAT
This sequence comes from Ciconia boyciana, assembly GCF_034638445.1. Lineage (NCBI taxonomy): Eukaryota > Metazoa > Chordata > Aves > Ciconiiformes > Ciconiidae > Ciconia > Ciconia boyciana. Next base: position 10,256,975 of record NC_132939.1, read on the forward strand.
AAACCAAGCAAGGATTAAGTGTGAGTGCATTTGTGCCTTATGACATTTTAAATTGCATGGTATGAGATGGGATTTATAGCTCCTATTTGGATATAAATTCCCATATTAGTTGACAGTGGAGTGATAGTGGAAGAGGATGTATGATTTCTTGAAGACTATCAATTTCAGCATACGTAAATCAGAACTGCATCTTTTCATTTCAAATATGCTTATTAATCTATTAACTGTACCTACTTTTTTCAGTTTGAGAGAGGATTCTTAATATGACAGTATGGGGAACAAAGAGAGGGGAAATGAACAGTCAGTATTTTTGCCCACAGAGGAAGAAGTTATAACTTTGTTCATTTTTTATTTATAATGAACGTAATCTTCATTTGGCTTTGTAGTCATGGAGGTTGGGGTCTACAAAATGATGCTTTATTATTTACGTTCACGTTGCTAAGAGGAAGAAGCTGTGCTTTGGGGCTGTGCAGGAGGTTGAAGGCATTAACATGGGCAATGTACATTCCAGCTAAAATTTTGTAAATATATCTAGTCACATATGAACCTAATACAATACTGATTAATATCTACGGACTCTTTTCAGTGGGCTTTTTCTTGTTCCGTACATTCATGTTCTAAAATGTCAAAATGCAGCATTTGCTTTTAGTGTTCTTCCAAATCAGTTAGGTCAGTTCAAATACTCATCTGAATCATCACTGTTATTCTATCCTCACAGCTTCAGTTTCTCACAACAATTTTCAGAACTTAGTTTGTTACATGTATTTTTTGCTTGCATCCCTCTTACAGCTGAGAATGGGCCTCTAAAAGCAGTTTTCCATAACTGCATGTAGTGCATTCTGCTGAAAACTTCACTATGTGACTTTTGTGCTTTTAAAATAAAAAACAAAGGAATAAATAGATCTTTGTCATCATTAGTTTTAAAGAAATGTATACAAAGGGGAACATGTGTGTGTATAAAAATGTGTATAATATACAGACATATATGGCCATAAAATATATATAGTTTAATGTTTAGACATATGAGAAGGCTGTTGATAATAATTTTCTTATCCGTGTACATCAAAAGTCTGTAGCTAGCCATACATATGTTACAAGAGATACATCCACTACCTAAAATCAGCTTGAGCATCACCAGCTTTTCCTCCTGAGCCATTTTATCAAGGGGCTACGCTGCCATTGACTAATATACAGCCATGAATAGTAACATTCTGTTTTCTTAAAGCACAAGATGCATGCATGCATCTCCCTGGTCTTTAGATTAAGAAAGGCATCCAAAAGTTCTTAAAAATAATTTGCAACCAAGGTCTGTTGCTATCTCTTCATTTCTCCTTGGCTTGAAAAGCTACAATGCCGCAAATAAATGAAATCTCTTGGTTATTTAAACTATATGACAAGAATATGTGCTGTAATACGAAACAGCTTGTGTTGATGGCAAATTGAAAATGCATGATTTCTTTTTAAGTATAGGAGTTTGAATCCCACACACAGACCTTAGAAATGTAGTACAGAAGCTTTTTCTTTTCATTTTGCAAATGGAAATGCAATTTTTCTACATCCCATATAAATTCACTTTAATAATCACCCCCTAAAATTAAGGTTTAAAATTTTGCTATGTCATTAATCAAACAAAAATGTTTCATTTGAGTTATATAGGCAAAGAAATACCCACAGTAGACACCTAAGATATAAAAGCTGTTGGTAAATTATCTGTCAACTGCCATTTTGGATATTTGCTGTTTTGTTTTTCTTTTTTTCTTTTTTTTTCTTTTTTTACACAAAAAATTGGGTAGAATTCGTGAACATGTGCAATTCTGCTGTGCTTTTTCTCCCTCCCTCCCTCTCTTTCGTTCTCTTGTTTTCCTGTATGCTCATAGATGAGGGAGGAAGAGAGACTCAGGAAAGTACAGACAACCTTCATCACTTTTACTATAGAAGTGTTAAATGCTAGAATATAATCTAACAGTATTATCTAAGAATCTTTAATTGATTTAATTTACATAACTTGCAATGTAGGAGACTCTGTGTTTCACTGCATCAATATCTAATGCGCATTTGCCAGTCCATTGTCATTGTCAGCCCACCTGGTTCCACCCGGGTTTAGACAGCTCTGTCACAAGCAGAGCTTCAGTGCTTTTGCTGCCAGTAGCAATGGTGTTGCCCCAAAGCTCCGTATGATGTTCAGAATGATGTTTTGATCAGACACAAGCAATGCAATGAGTTCAGAAAACCCAAGACCCGAGGTTTTGTAGGCGTCCTTTTGAAGTGGACATTTTTACAGATTACTGCTTATATTTTGTATGTGCACACATTAATGTCTGTAGGCGAATACACTCAGTTCATTCTGAATTTTACATCAGTTCAGCAATGTTAAGAATGTGAAAGGCAGGTTACTCCTTGATTATTCATATAATACCAACGATATTCATGTTTCTTAATTCAGTCAGAAGCCTGTCTATGTGAAAGTCAGTGCAACTTTGCACACTTGGGACTCATCTGCCTGGGGCAACTTTTGGATTTAAGGATGGTTTGAGTTTAACAGACAATAGTTATGCTGCATTAACCCCCCTGGTGGAAACTGTTGTTCTGGAGAGGTGGCTTTCTTGCATTTTAGCTTAGTAATATTCCAACACATTGAAAGCAGCTAAACAAAGGAAGAAAACTGCACAAAAGAATCGTAGCGCAGAGTAACAGTCCTCATAGGTGATCTGTTCTACGCTAGCTCGTTGAGGCTTTTGTAGACAAATTCAAAGTTATAAGGGCATATCTATAAGAAGATAAGAATCCAGAGTGTCCTGTCGTGAGAGTTACTGAGACATCTTTCCTTGAAATTACTGCATATAGTATCAATGTTCATTAGATTCAATTGAAAGGCTCCTCATTACTTTAATGGGACTTCACATCCTCACAGCTGGAGTCCTTAGTTGGTTGTAGTCCCAGTGATTTCACTAGGAAAATTCTGTAAACTTTCTTCTTGGAGTTAATGTGTGGGTTTGGGGCATGCAGATCTTTTGGGTATGTCATCTCATGTCACCTCACAGGACACAGGTCTAAATTAAAATCAAAATTATTTAAAAAGAAAAACCCTTCCTACATAAAATTCAGATCTGCATTTCAGAGTGAAAATCCAGGGGAAACAACTGCCTGCTTTTATATGGGATACATAGTGTGTTTGTAGTTAGGCAGAAGCAGAGTTTATTTATATGTCTGTCTTTACTTACCTTGTTCCTTTGACCAAAAATTAGTGTCTCTTTTGTTTGTGGAATCACGTTTATACTTTTGCAGTACCTTCAGAAGAAATGCCACTCAGTCTCAGCACTTCTGCAACAATGTTAAGGAAAGTAGATGGAAAAATTCATTTTCACGGAACAAAATAAGGAGAAAGCCTACCGTGTTCCGTAGGTACACAGTTGTTTTAAATGCTTCCCTTTTCAAAAGTTAATTACGTGATTGCTGCATTACTTAAGAAATGAGAAGAACGTATCTATAATGAGCAGAATCTGAATAGATTTTTAATGCATCTTTTTTAGCTCTCCTTGTGGCTAGGAGTGCTTATTGAGCTCTTCATTTACAATAGATTACTGCTCCTTTTTTAAAGTACTTTCCCACTCTCCGTAATTGATGTATTAGTATATCCCCTAAGCATATTTTCTTGTTAGTCTTTACTGCATTAAGATTAAGCAGAATGGTCATTAGATCATAAAGAAGTAAAATATTCACTTCGCTACTTACTGCAAAAAATCTGCTATTATCTGTCAAATATAAAGATTAACTTTGCCTTCAGGTACATTTTTAATGGCCTTTTAAATATAGCCCTGAACCAGTGTAACACACAGTAATAGATGAAGAACTTTCTTCATCAGAGGAAATATATCTTAATTAGGTGTCAGCCCCAGAATTTTTTGCTCGGCTCATGCTCTTAGCTGTGAAAGATTTTTATCCATGTTTATCTGAATTCATGACACAGTTGTAACACAGGTTAAAATTAGGGAGGCGATTTGTACTTTATTACTTGCTATAGACTTTTTAATAGGTTTTAATTAAAATGTCAAAGATCATATTCTATATATATTCCTTGTTCAAATAACAGTGGAGAATATGAGTTTGTAAAGATATGAAATAATCCAATTTTCAGTGTGCAAGCATAAATTGCATTTGCAAACAGGTGTGCAATCATGAAACAAAACCAAAATTTTATTCTTAGAAATTTAGTCTTGCAGAATGGTGTGTGCTTCCCGTATTCACTACAGTCCCTCATGACTTTTCTCCACTGCTCTTTCTTTCTAAGGGAGAAAAAGAGAATGTTTCAAATGGTGAAAGTAATTTTCAAAGGGCATCAGGGGAACACAGAGGACACTTCTATTTTATGATTGAGTCCTAACAGCTACAAAATATATAAAATATATGCAGCAGCATAACTGCAAAGCTCTTCTTGCCAGTAATGGTCATGTTTACTATCCATCAAACTAGATGAACTTTGCAAAAGAAATATGGTATTAATGACTGATTAATTTTATCAGGAGCAATAGCAGTCAGATATATTTTATTGATTGGTTCATTATTAATGCTGTCATGGCTCCAAAGTCACAGTGTTCACAGACAACCAGAGAAGTATCAATATTCAGTAGTTTTGATAGTTACTGACAGGGAGACCTCTCCATCAGTGCTTGGTTCTGGGGCATTTCTGACTGCCCTGATATTACTGAAATCATTTAAGATTTGGCTATCATTCAGAATTGTAATGATAAGCTTTGGGATATTCTAGGTTATGTTTATTTTATTAGTTTTTTTAATGATGTTGCTAATTTCTGTAACACTTAAGGTCTTCCGATGGAAAAGCCCTTTTCCCAAGAAGTCTGGTGTGCTATAATGGCATTCTATGATTTTATTTACAGGAATTAGCAAAATGATGTGATATTTCATCCATTTTAAAAGAACTAGTTTTTAGTAAAGTATTCACGGAAAGATTAAAGAAAATGGTCATTTTGGCTTTATAAACTGAAATTATAGTCAGCAGATGTTGTAAGATACCTTATTTTAATACCAGGTATGTGTTTGGTTAGTTAGATTAAGGCTTTAATTTTTTCAAGTCAGAAACTTAGCCTTTAAGGTAACAATTCTTTGCCATCAAAGCCACCAGTTTCTTTCAGTAGTGCTTTAGTTTTGTTAGCTGCAGATACCTTCCTGAGTGCTCCTCCCGGATCTCCGGGGCTGGGTCAGCTGCCCATACTAGCAGTTCAGTTCAGGTGCTGATCTGCTCTCAGCACTGCTGCCTTCTCCCAGTCTGGGAAGGAAGGTGCTCTTTTCTACTTGACTCGGTGTTTTGACACATCTTTGAAGTTTGGTGTGCCTTGTCATTTGATTGGGAACACAGCCCCTGTGATGCTTATAGGAAGTGTTATTTCTTCTTTTTATCGGTTTTCCTTGGGTGAAAACATTCTTACTGACACGTCCCTCACTCATTATGTAAAGCAGGTAATTAGCTGATTACTTGTGCTCCACTTAGCAGCATGATTGGATATGTGTCACTCTCGGCAACGCTGTAGAATAATCTTCAGAAAAGGGCAGTTTACTCAGAAGATGCTCCTCCAGTGTCACCTTCAGTATGCAGGAAGCCCTTCTTGCTCTCTGCTGGACTCCTTGAGTGGGTCCCACTATCAATGACTGGCTCTTCTTTTTATGGCATTGGACAATTACATCTACCTGACCTAAGCCTGTCGCTGTGGCCCTGCCTCCCCTCCTAACCAAAGGCTCTAACAGAGCTGCAGTAAGTACCCTTGATTGCCTCAGTGGAGCTCCACTGGAGACAAGGGCTGGAATTAAATTAACAATAAATAATTGATCCTTTGACACTTATCTGTAGATGTTTTTTGCCAGCCTATACGCAGTGCAATGACAGTGCCATTTCTTATGTATTTGTTGTACAAAGTAGAGGAAATTAGTTCCTTACGTGTTCAGTCTTGCCTTTACTTTTCATCTCAACTTTCCTTCTAATCTCCTGTAATTGCACTGAAAAGCATTTTAGTAAACATACATCAACTTTTTCTGAAATTGTTTTCCAGGCTTCTCTTAAAGAGCACCTATGTTTCAACCTCTCCCAGATTGTATGCCATTATTTAGTCAATTCTTCTGTACTTAATTTTAGGACTTCCCGAGTTTATAGGGTATATATTCTTTTCTTTAAATAGCTGTTCAAATTAAGTGAAGGAATTCAGTTGCAGGCCATTTATTCATCCATAATGTTACACGAGAAAATTTTTCACCCTTTTTTTTTCTGTGGAAAGTATAATAAACTAGCTTGTAAGTCCCTTGTCAGTTTTTATTTCTGCCTTCATGTCTTTTTAACATCTGTTTCAGGAAGACCAGGCTTTGTTTCAATTCCAGTATTGTTTTGGCCAGTGTATGCTGGAAAAAACATTGTGAAGCATTGTTAAATTTGCAAGTAAATTATGCAAATTCCTATATACTCCTAATATGTTTTAACTGTCCAGATATTAACTAAAACCCCTAACCTTTCCCATGTGCTGGTGACTTTAAAGAGAAACAAAAATAGCAATACAAAAAACCCCAATAAATAACAGTTAGATGAATTGCTTTTCATGTCTATATGCCGTAGGTCTGTTATCTGTTTGATAAAGCAGGAAAAATATATTGCTCTTTACAGAAAACATTAGAGCTTTGTGATCCTGTAAAATTTTATTTTTTAGTAGCAGAAGAGATTGGGCCTTGTCCACCTAATACAGTGCTGCCCTTGTGTCTGAAGCACCCACAGTCAGACTTCAAGTGAAGAGAAAAATCTCTGGAATAAGGATGGCTGAGAGGAGCCATAGCCTTCTCATCTGAATGTTTATAGCCAAAGATCTGATTTTTGAAAATTAGAAGACTTTCAGAAGGTTAGATGTTGCTGGTGTGTAATAATGTAAATTCTTGTGGATATATGAGTGTATTGGGTTTGTGTGGCAAGGCTTTGGTAGTGGGGGGGCTACAGGGGTGGCTTCTGTGAGAACATGCCAGAAGCTTCCCCTATGTGCGATAGATTCAATGCCAGCTGGCTCCAAGACGGACCTGCTACTGGCCAAGGCCGAGCCCATCGGTGACGGTGGTAGCACCTCTGGGATAACGTATTTAAGAAGGGGGAAGAAAAACCTGCGCAACTGCAGCCAGAGAAAGGAGTGAGCATATGTGAGGAAACAACCCTGCAGACACCAAGGTCAGTGAAGAAGAAGGGGGAGGAGGTGCTCCAGGTGCTGGAGCAGAGATTCCCCTGCAGCCCATGCTGAAGACCATGGTGAGGCAGGCTGTCCCCCTGCAGCCCATGGAGGTCCATGGTGGAGCAGATGTCCACCTGCAGCCTGTGGAGCAGGTGGATATGCCTGAAGGAGGCTGTGACCGCGTGGAGAGCCAATACTGGAGCAGGCTCCTGGCAGGACCTGTGGCCCCACGGAGAGAGGAGCCCACACTGGAGCAGGTTTTCTGGCAGGACTTGTGACCCTGTGGGGACCCACACTGGAGCAGTCTGTTCCTGAATGACTGCACCCCGTCAAAAGGACTTGTGCTGCAGCAGTTTGTGAAGAACTGTAGCCCATGGGAAGGACTCATGTTGGAGAAGTTCGTGGAGGACTGTCTCCCGTGGGTGGGACTCCACAGTGGAGCAGGGGAAGAGTGTGAGAAGGAAGGAGCGGCAGAGACAACGTGTGATGAACTGACCACAATCCCCATTCTCCGTCCCTCTGCGCCACTCGGGGGGAAGGAGGTAGAGAAATCAGGAGTGGAGTTGAGCCCAGGAAGAAGGGAGGGGTGGGAGGAGGTGTTTTAAGATTTAGTTTTAATTTCTCATTATCCTACTCTGATTTGATTGGCAATAAATTGAATTAATTTTTCCCTGAGTTGAGTCTGTTTTGCCCGTGACAGTAGTCGGTGAGTGATCTCTCCCTGTCCTTATCTCAGCCGCCGGGTCTTTTGTTATATTTTCTCTCCCCTGTCCAGCTGAGGAGGGGGAGTGACAGAGCGGCTTGGTGGGTGCCTGACAGCCAGCCAGGGTCAACTCATCGCAATGAGCTAGACAGTAGGCCTGATTGCTATCTGTTGTTTTCCTCTTAGATGAGCTTGCTACTTTTCCATTAGACCTAGTGTATGCCCAAGATGTTTTAAAGGATTTAGAAGAAACAGCTACAAATATAGGAAAATAAAGGGAAAAGAATGATGTCCAGTTTGGGATAAGGCAGTAGCTTTGCACCTGACTGCGCTTGACACTGCTTTTTCCTTGGGATAGTCGGTTATGTCCCCTGAATCTTAGATACCTTTTGGAAAAAAGAGGTTACTGGTACTCTCTTTTCTCATTACAGTGTTAGGAGAATAAATTAAAATATATTCATTTAGTACATGTTGGTGAAGCATATAAAAATGCAGGGAGAGGGACTAGCTTATAATTTTTTTATACATTTTGCTTAACTGATGATATAATTCCTCGATGTCATCATTAAGACAAGAATTGTTTTCCCTCAGTGATGTCCAGTAATATTTTCTATTCACAGAAGGATCACCTAACAGTTTCAGAGCACTTTATTTAATAAAAGAAACGTCCTAATACTCAGACAAGGTAGAGAGTTTTTATCAGTGTAGAGTGGTTAAGTGCCTTGCATATGTTATAAATCAGTGACTAAACTGGGAATTAACTTTTGGACCAATTTAAGGACAAATATATTTGTAAAGCTTTTCCTGGTTGCTATGTAGAAATTCTTCATAATCTCCATCAATAAGTATTTTTATGTTGATGTCCCTCCATTGTGTGTTATCTCTAGACTGAATTGTGAAAGAGGAAAATTGTGTTCCAGTTTAAAACAAAAGCTAAGTCAAAGGGTCTTTTCTTTGGCCAGTGCCTTTGAATAGTGCTTTTGACTGTACATGACTTTCGGGGTTGCTTCAAACTAAACTCTTTAATTATGAGGTGATGCTGAAAGAGCTATATTCAAAGCTTAATTTGCACGGAAACTTGATGCTTAAGAGTTAATGAGAATATTAACTAGCAAGATAGGATGGGTAATGTAGAATCTATTTTGTTACCTTTTTTTAATTAGGTCACAGAAAAGTGGCTTGACGACTGTTTAACGTAGAAAACTAGCAGTCGTGATTCCTTGGCTCCGGTAGTGCTACTGCATCCTGCAATACTGGGCACTGCAGTCTGTCTTTTGATACCTGTGACAGACAGTCAGTCTGTGAATTGACTGTAATGTTAGGCAGAACATGTATATGTTGTGACAGTTAATATTTTATGTGCTTTTGTAAAGCACTTTTAGAATATTGTAAAGTGCTTTTGATTTTCAAGAACGGGAACATTTGTGCTGTTACTCTTCATACCGCAACCCTATGCAGGAGGAGGCTGACAGTGAAGGAGAGATAGGAAGGACTGGATCATTTGAATGTTTCTAAGGTGAAAGGCAAATCATTTGTTCATCATTTGAGGAGAAACAGGAGATTATGTAGAAATTAATTAGAATCCTTTTAACAATTTTGCCCTTCTGCAAGTGCGGATGACAGGAATTTGACCTGTTCTTTATACGATAGCTGACTCGATGATACTGCCTTCATTTCTCTCAGTTTGTGAGGCATGAGAAAATAAGATGGGTTCCAAGCAGTGGGATAATTCTATTTTCTTCACAGTGTATGAGAAGAGAAAGGCTGCCATGTGTTGATGAGATCATCACTTTAATAGCAGCCATTTATCTCAGAATGCTCTCTGGAGGTAAACACAATGATCACTTTTAAAGTTAAAAGCATAATTCAGCCTGGCTATTGGCTTAATTCTGTTCTTATTGAGATGGCTTGGTTCAACTGATCTATTTAAATGGTGAAAAACGCAGCAGACTATTTTTTCAAGAATGCCTTTTATACTTGTTTTAGTTTGATTTAGGATTCAATAGCAAATGCAAAAGAAAAATCCCCTTTTAAGCAAAAAGGCTGATCAGGTTGAGTGAAAATATACAGGAAAAAAGCATTCTTTATGTTGCACTTGGGAAATGCAAAGCTGGCAAAAAGTTATTTTGCAAATGACAAAAAAAATTGTAAGTTCTCATCAGGAATGACACAGATGACTGTAATCGGTTTTGATGCTAGAAATAGTGCTGCTTTACACACAGAGTAAACCGGTTGCTAAGGAATAGGTAGGTTGAGCCTTTTCACATTAAAGTATAGACTAATACCTGTGGGAAATTCTCATTAGAAGTTGGTTATAGATGAATTAAAATTAATTTAGAGATAAAATTATTAGAAAATGGCAGTATCTGCAAACTCAAGAACACAGTGGTCTTACAAGACCTTAATCCAACAGTCTGTCTGATTGAAGCACTGATCATAAGTTTTTCTACAGCTGTTTTGGTTTTGGTTGCTGGTAGAAAGGAAACTCCTGCTTTTGCATCCATACATTCAGTTTTGTACTTGTGAAGGTGGATGCTTAATACTCCAGGTTTTGTTTCTCTTTCCAAGGAGATTTTATACTTTCCCCTAGTGCAGCAGCAAGGAGCCCATCTTACTTCATTCTCTTCCAAGTAAAGCATAGAGCTGTTGTTCCCTTCCTTTTCCCTTTTCTGGGGACTCATTTTATACAGAGCAAGATCTTAGAGTAAGAATCATGGTGCCTTGCTGTGAGTTTTGTGGATGTGGGTATTTGGGTGTTGACTCATAAGTATGCTTTCATTGAGTCCACAAAACCAAAAAAGAGTACACTAGTCCTCTCAGTACTAAATTAAAAAGTTTCTCTCTTCAGGTGTAGTTATAAAAAAATAACTCTTTTATGAGACATTTTCCCATAAAGAAAACACTTTCATAGTCATGTAAGATTATAATTGCTTGTCCAAAATTCAGAGAAAATTTCTAATATGTCCATCAAAACATTCACCTGGTAGCAGTTCAGGTCTTCTTATATAAATTTTCACAAATTGTGCCTGTAAATTTTGGAAACAAGACAAAGTTATTTCTCAGAAAACTTTCAATTAATTAGTCATCCATTTGTCAATTATTTGAATAATTATTTATTCCCTAATATCCTTCTTCTTAATGTATAGCTCTAGAAGTTGGAGCTGTTAAAGTTTTCTCCTCTAAAATAAAAACATTATTTAAACAAAGAAAAAAATCCCTTGTACATAACTGGCTATTTATCATACGCATTTCCTTTAAGTTTTCACACTTACTTGACTTGAGTTACTGAGTTAAATAATGGTCAAGAAGCAAGTATAGACATGAAAAAAAGGAAATAGTTAACATTGAGGAGAAATGTATTGATTTAATTAAATTTCTGTCATATGCCCCAGTGTCCTGGTTTCAGCTGGGACGGAGTTAATTTTCTTCCTAGTAGCTGGTAGGCTGCGTGGTGCTTAGTTGCTGACTGGGTTTAAACCATGACACCTAGAAAGAAATGTCAAATTAAAGCCAGTTATATTGATTAGATATTTCAGATCTGACACAAATGAAGTCTTTATTAATTCCTTGATTCCCAATTGTTTTATTTGCATCACAGCACACCATAGCTCTTTGATATGGTTCTGCTCTTGCTCCCCTTGTAATTACTTAGGACTTGGGCACAGGAGAGAGGAATTCAAGCCTATCTCCGTAATTGCTTAGTTTCTTTTAATATCCATATTTACCTGCAGGATTTATTTGATGACCACTGTTGCTGCTGTCACCTGAAGACCCAGCTCACAATCTCTTTTATCTTACGGCACATCTTGAAGGCTAGGACATGCTCTTATCCCTGGTGTATGTATGAAGAATTGGGCACAAATAAAGTGGTTTGTCAAAAGAGCGTGTGGGAAGTCTTTGGTGGAACAGAAAATTACTCCATTGCTTGCTATCTAAGGCTACCTCTGAGAATTTGAATGTGCAGAGTAAAAGCCAGTAAAAGGCCAGACTCCTTGGCTGGAGGCCTTAGTTCCTGCCCCGTGCAGTTGTAACTCCATCTCTGCCTTATTTGTCTCTTCTCTTTCTCCTCCTTGACTCCCTTCAAAGGAGTCAATTTTCCTTTGTTTGTTTTTTATATCTTGTTGATTTGTTTTTTTCTTTTCAACTTGTTTTTTTTTTTCCTTGTTTTTATTTTCCCGTCTTCCTTGTACACTCATGTCAATCACTTTTCTTCTTCCTTCTTTTAGAATGTCATTGTTTTCTGGAAAGAAAAAATTTAAAAGAATGTAGTTGAATTGAGCTATTCCTGCCCTGCTGGATTTATGCAAATATGGTGCTATTTAATTTGAAGAAATTAGAAATGTATACATCCTGCAGTATTGTTTTTTCACCTCTTCAATTCAGATCCACAAAGCCAATATTGTTTCATTACTTCTTTCCAGTACTTTCTGTGGAGATCTGCAGTGCAAAGTGAGCAGTTTTGTTAAAAGAAAAAAAAAAATCAGTGGTTTTTAATGAATTTGAGCAAAATCTTAAAATTCGACAATTTTATGTGCAGAAAAATTCTTAAATTAATTTGTCCTAGGTTATTCAGAAGATTTCATTTTGGTAAAATAGGTTGCTTTTTTGTGGTTTTTTTTTTTTTTATGGTTTTGCTGTTACATTGTACATAATATGGTTTTCAAAGGAGATCTGAAAATGTAGCATCACTACTGTGTAATGATAGTGATTTCAAACAAACAAACAAAACGACTTCAAATTAAGAACATACACGGTTTATTGTAAAAATTTGAAATGCGATGATTCAAAATGGTTCTTATTTTCTTCCTAAATTAATTTTAGGCTAAACTGACATTTTTATTGTGATGGGACTAGAAAATCTATTTCTTACGTTGAAATGGCCAACAGAAAAAAGATGAATGAAAAATGTCATGCCCACCCTATATCACCAACATTGGTAATCCAAACAGTTAATATGAGATAGAAGAGGAACCAAAACAATTTATCTACTAGAACAAAATCTCTATTGAGGAAGATGAACTCCCTCTGACAGATGAGGGAAGACAGCTAAGGACACGTCTGTTTCTGCTGAAGAAGCATACTACTAGAATCATGTCACATTAATGAAAAACAAAATTATACTGGCAAACAGCCTATTTCCCATCTTTACAGAGGGAACTAATTTTGAGTCTTCATAGGCAGGATTCCCCCAAGCAAATATCCTGAATTACAGAAGATAAGCCTCTGCCAACAGTGTTGATGCTCCCAAATCAAAGCTAATAGAAGATCATTTCTCTCTTACCTTGGAAGCCGTTCTTCCCTTCTTTTTCCAATGCACACATTCTTTCCAAATCACAGTTTGAAACCCAGGAGAAAATAGAGTGAAAAGAGTCTCATAAACACAAGTGAAACTTGGTTAGTCAAATGCTTTTCTTTTCTTTCAGAAAAGAAACCACTTCTACAGTGCTAGTCACAATTTTAGATTAAGATCTTTGAAAATGTCAATAGATTTTTGTTGAATCTCCCATGAGAGTGTTTCAGCCCTGATGATCCCTGCCAGTTTTGAGACAATAAAATTAAAAAAATTTCTTCCAACATTTATATAGTTTAGATTTTTCTTTTTTAATTTATTGCGTTGAAAGAATATTACTGTGCTTAGCTCCAATTTTTGCACAGTGAAATTTTCTGTACATGTTTTCTCCACCATCACTGGCTTTTTTTAGCTTTTGTGTTGACCTTGTAGCTGTGCCACTCTTGCTGCCCATTATCAATCAAGTAGGTGAGGCCAGTGCTGAGCCCTGCTTTTCTCAGCATCAGAGGAAAATGTGTGTAGTAGTCACGCAGATATATCCTTGGTTGACTGCTGCCTCACAGCATGTACAGCTCTGATCACTGCAGGGATCTAAGCATATGGAGCTGTAAGCAAAACATGTCAGCCTGTTTTGAGACCTGTATCATCTCACATTACAGCCAGAATAGTGTTTTATTTTTCCATGGAAGACTTATTAGTACATATATACCTCCATACCAGCACTGATTTTGAGCCTCAGAACCTTTGGCTTCCTGTTAAATTAGACTTTTGTTTAAATGTTAATAGCATTTCAGTGGTTTAATTCCATTGGTACTTGCTTTCAAATTCAAAATTATGTCAATAAAGTGGAAATAAATGTAATAGTCTTAATGGTGCCTTTAGAGTTAAAGTAGCTTGGCTGCAACTTTTGGAGTCATTAAGGTGTTTGCTGACAATGCAGACTAACAGCAGTATGACTTTAATACTACTGTGTGAGGAATTACTTAATTTGAAAAGGCTTCAGCAAATTTTCATGCCTTTATCTGTCCCCATTCTGTCTGGTTGCTAGAACCTGTCTGTACTCCAAATACCTTATCTTCCTCCTTGACAGAGAATTTCTAAACATACATAAATCTGTGGAACTAATTGCTGTTGAATATTTTTCCAAATGTGTTTCCCAGGAAACAGTCTGAACCATAAAAAGTCTGAACCATAAAAATACCATAACGGTGAAGTTAAGGTATCTATATTGTCTATACATCCAGTCTTTTCTTTAGATTTTGCTTTAGCCACCTTCTTTTTGAAACAATTATTATTTTGAATGTAAAAATAATGATCAATTAGACTGAAGTTTGAGCACCCATTTCTGCTCAGGAAACTCCTGTGTTATCTAAAAATAAAGCATGCCTTGATGGAGCAATGGAGGTACATTGTTTATGCTGAAATAGAGTATTTTGCATTATTAATATCCAGCATAACTTTTGTTCTGTGGCTAAAATAGCTGAATAAGAAAGTGTAATAGTGTACTGGGTTTGTGTGGCAAGGCTTTGGTAGTGGGGGGGCTACAGGGGTGGCTTCTGTGAGAACATGCCAGAAGCTTCCCTCACATCAAATGGAACCAGTTCCAGCTGGCTCCAAGACGGACCTGCTACTGGCCAAGGCCGAGCCCATCGGTGACGGTGGTAGCACCTCTGGGATAACGTATTTAAGAAGGGGGAAGAAAAACCTGCGCAACTGCAGCCAGAGAAAGGAGTGAGCATATGTGAGGAAACAACCCTGCAGACACCAAGGTCAGTGAAGAAGGAGGGGGAGGAGGTGCTCCAGGTGCTGGAGCAGAGATTCCCCTGCAGCCCATGCTGAAGACCATGGTGAGGCAGGCTGTCCCCCTGCAGCCCATGGAGGTCCATGGTGGAGCAGATGTCCACCTGCAGCCCGTGGAGGACCCTATGCTGGAGCAGGTGGATATGCCTGAAGGAGGCTGTGACCGCATGGAGAGCCTGTGCTGGAGCAGGCTCCTGGCAGGACCTGTGGCCCCACGGAGAGAGGAGCCCACACTGGAGCAGGTTTTCTGGCAGGACTTGTGACCCTGTGGGGACCCACACTGGAGCAGTCTGTTCCTGAATGACTGCACCCCGTCAAAAGGACTTGTGCTGCAGCAGTTTGTGAAGAACTGTAGCCCATGGGAAGGACTCATGTTGGAGAAGTTCGTGGAGGACTGTCTCCCGTGGGTGGGACTCCACAGTGGAGCAGGGGAAGAGTGTGAGAAGGAAGGAGCGGCAGAGACAACGTGTGATGAACTGACCACAATCCCCATTCTCCGTCCCTCTGCGCCACTCGGGGGGAAGGAGGTAGAGAAATCAGGAGTGGAGTTGAGCCCAGGAAGAAGGGAGGGGTGGGAGGAGGTGTTTTAAGATTTAGTTTTAATTTCTCATTATCCTACTCTGATTTGATTGGCAATAAATTGAATTAATTTTTCCCTGAGTTGAGTCTGTTTTGCCCGTGACAGTAGTCGGTGAGTGATCTCTCCCTGTCCTTATCTCAGCCGCCGGGTCTTTTGTTATATTTTCTCTCCCCTGTCCAGCTGAGGAGGGGGAGTGACAGAGCGGCTTGGTGGGTGCCTGGCAGCCAGCCAGGGTCAACCTGTCACAAATAGATAGGTCTTATAGAGCTTCGGGTGTATCAGGATCATGTATGGATGAATTTGAAATGTGTGATACTGACTTAAGACATTTGCACACCTAAGGACCACACTGGTTTTCCAGGTGGACCTATTGGTGTATATCAGCTTTTGTGCTGATTCCATGTTTGAATAGTGGGAAATGAAGTAAATGCAGTAATTTGCCAGAGACAATTGTAAAACTGAGAGTGAATAACTATCAGGGAATTATATTCTTGTCATGTCACGCTTCTCTTTGTATTAACAGATGATAGTAATTGTAGCAAGATTGAAGTAATGTCTTAGATAAACCTTAATATTTATTAATTTTATGAAAAAGTTAAAAAAGTGGCAATTACAAGAAAAACCTAGCACAGTAAAATAAACCTCTCAGTTATAAGTAGTTCTTCCTGATTTATCAAAATCCTTTTAAATCCATTAAGGTAGTAAAAAAAAAAGTAGCTCTATGAAATAATATTTTAGACAGGAATTTGCTGCTTTATAGTACTTGAAATTCCCATATTGTAGCTTGAACAGGAGTATTATCAGCACTATTGAGGGAAATGCCTGTTGCCTTATATTTTCCTCAAGAGCTACATCTTGTATTTCAGAAGTAGTTCTCATTATTTTTACCTTATCATTTTTTTCTGCTGTTACAGCTAGAATTCATGTTATTCTCTGTTTTTCTATTACTGACTCTATATTTAAGGAAATCACAACATAGCTGTTAACATTCAGTATGAGGTGAAACATGAGCGCTCAAAATTGGAGTATATCTCATGAGAAAAAAATAACTTTTATTTTACAACTGTTTTTTACAGACAAGTGTAAAATAATGGTTTATTGTGAAAAGTAAATGTAACAAAATGTTTCAGTCAAACAATTTCTGATCAGATGTTTGTTATATCTAACTTGATTTTCTAATGGGAGTATAAAACCCATACCAAGATATTTAGCAGGCAAGTCTTAGGATTCTATGTAGAGCAAAAGTGTTTGAATACAGGTGAGGTAGCTTGTTACATGTGGAAATTGTTGGCCACCTAATGTGCATATATAAATAGTGTACAATTTCCACACAATTTCCACCAATTGTGGAATTTCAGTGCACCATGCAGTGTAGGAATATGATACCTTTATTAGAATTCCTTTAGTATCTTTAATCTTTGTAGGGTTTTGTATCTGTTTTGATCTGATCATATATAACAGAAATAATGGTTTGGAATATAAGTGCTTGGAATAAATAGATTTTTCATTATGGTCGTCAAATGCTTTAACCCTGCTTTCATCATTTAACAAACTTCCAAACCTATTTATTGCTTTGTATACTTCAAAATGAATTAGCATTGTCCCTTAAGTGTACAGTTCTAATAGGGCAATATACTTTTAGCCAGAAGAAAAAAAAACACATGAGATTTTAAACTTTAAAAGTTTTAATTTTGACTCACTTTTCTGTGATGATTAGTAAATATATTTTCCTGGCCAGGTGCTATGTTACAGAAAGTGCTAAGCATGAGTGTGTTTTTGTGAGAAAAATGCCATTTATTGTTGCTGGCACTTAGTATTTACAGAGCTTTGCTGTGCTTTGAACGTAGTGAAATGCTGGAGTCACTGCCGACTTCAGCTTCTGCAAAATCCTGCCTCTTGGTACTGAATTAGCATCTGACACTGACAACCATACCAGCAGCTCAGTGATGGTGTTAAATTCTGCTTGATGTGCGATCAGCTACAGTGCTAGCTAGATCACTTCTCCTCCTCCTGCAGTTCAGACTGGGAACTCCCCAGTGGAGATTACCTGGACGTTAAAGCAGGGTTTCTGTTGTGCTCTGGAGAGGCACAGAGCTGAAAGCGTGATCAGGAAGCTGGTCCTGCACTTTTGATGGCTTTCCCTCTAAGAAAGCCCATGTGTACCACCATAAAACAGAAGAGAAAGGCAAACGATACACAGTGCCGGGCACTGTGGGTCCAGCTCCCATCCTGCTGGAACACTGCTTCCCTGTGAGGTCTTCCTCTAGACTGCTCCCTGCTCAGATCAGAGTTGTCCTTCCGGTTTTAAGAATGTAGATATGATCATTTGGTATCCTGTTTTACTTCTCTCTGTTACCAGGCTAAGACATTCACATGCTATGATTAAAACACTCAGTTTCATGAAAGTGGTTTTAAAATCGATTTATGAGAACTGGGAAAAATGAGATTTAGAACAACTGGAATCTTCCTCTTTCTGTAAGTGGTTTATATGCTCATTTTTGAGTACATTATGGTTATATTTCCAATTATTGTGCTACAGCTACAAGAACTGGAATTGTTTAAAAAAAGAAAATTTTAAAAGTCACCAGACTTCTCGAGGTTTTAAGTAAAACATTGAATGTTGTAATAGTTTTGATAAAACTACAAGATTTTCAACAGCATATAACCTTCTATCTGTCAATACTTTCCAGCCTTCTTTACTCTCTAAACTAGTCTTTGGTGGTGATATATCCCAGCTACTACCTTTCCAGCTGTTAAACCCAAGACTAATCCCTGTGTTCATCACAAAGTATTTTAGGGTAAAATATGACTAGAAAGCAGTTTGCCTCCTGCTGGCTCCAATATTACATATATATTCATTGCACTGTGGCCCCTTCCTTATATTTGTTGGACTTTACATTCCCTGCAGCACGTATACTACTGTGTTTTGCATATATAAATTATAGAAGCTAGGGCATGTGAACGTAAATGAGATCTCAGCTTCTCAAAGGACTTAAATGCTTGCTTGTCTTTTAGTCACATGTATTTATGCTTCTTTAACATGGATCTTGAACTGTAACATTGTGGTTAAAATATATGAAAATCATAGATATTAATTTTTAGGTTCATTTCCTATGAAACAGAAGTTTATGCAATTGTGCTGTTCATCTGTCAGCTATAGATTTGAAAACTACTGAGCAAACCTGAACAAGGGGTAGAAACTGAAAATTAATATTGTTGTGTTAGAAGAAGGTAATTAGGGAAAATTGTCAGGAGATTAGAGGGGAAAGATGCGGATGAATGTCTTCCTCTGAGAGAAGGACAGGCAGGCACGACAGACGCTTCCTTTCAGGCTCTCATGCTTAGTGCAAGAGCAACTAAGCAAACTTCAAACTTGCCTTCTTGCTGTAGTCGTGTTCAGACACTTACTATGTTAATATTTCCTATCAGAACAATGTAAAAAACTTTCCTGAAGTGCCAGTGAAAGATTTCTGCTCTTTCACCTCACGTTTCTGAGTGGAGCTTGAGCAATGTGAGCATCTTCCACTGCTCTCACTTTTCTGTACAAATTAAGGTAGAATCTTATTTTGATCTTTGCTTAAATACAGAAACGGCATTACTGCTGTCCCTCCTGCACAGCTTCCTTTGCCCCAGGCTGTGAACATTGTGAGAATACCGCAGTTTAAGAGTACCTTACTGTGAGACTGTCTCTGACTGTAGCTTTCACCAACGTAGCGGATGCAGCGCTGCCCTCGCAGCGTGTCCTTGTGGTGTCCTCTGCGTTGGAGAGCAGTCAGAGGTCTGTCAGCTCAGGATCAATCCCCATCATGGAATCGTGTTTTTGCTAAGTGTGACTGAGCTGAAATAAACTCATCTCCCAGCTTAACTGAAGGGGTCTCAGACTTTATCCAGGTAAGAAAACTTGAATCTCTTAACAAAATATACTTAAAATTTGTTGAAGGGCAGAGCTGCTTCGGATGATTACCATCTCACTAAATGAGTATTGTCAGGTTTACGGCATGTAGCCTGTTAGATTGACATACAGATTTCTCAACTGCCTCAAAACCAATAAAGCAGGCTAGCGAGCATCTGATCTCATTAATTGTCCATGCATCAGTCTGGACACGAACAAAAGTTTTTCTGTTTTCCTTGCACCTTCTGAAGGATTATCTCCAACAATGCAGAATGGCAAAATTATGGACACTGAATGTTAATGTCACAGCTCACCATTTTAGTATGTTTCTTGTGGTTCAGGTAAGAGCTTTCAATTTCTTTAGTCAGCGTGTTCAGGTCATCTTACAATTCTCAGATATATCAGTAGTATTTGTCAAGATTTAAGTTCCTCCAGTAGCTCTGTTGTGCTGTCCTCTAGACAGTTGAGTTTAGGGTCATATTTTCAGTCAGTGCAAAAATATAACTCCAGTGAGTTACTGAAGTAATGCTGATTTGAACCACCCCAGGATTTGCCTTGGTGGTTAAATTTAAAATGTTGATGGTAATTAAAATTCGGCCTGTTAATTTCTGTATGTATTATAATCTCATTTTCTCAGCTTTCTTAATTTTCCTTTCTTTGTCGTTAAAGATAATGTAGATCCTCAGGTTCACTACTGTCTTCTGTTTTGTATGCGAAGTGTGCCTAAAGTTATCTCACTCCTGGTATTGGGTCTTTTCCTCTTCATTTATGATCAAACAAACACACACAAATCTTGTCCTGCTATCCTTATTGCCATCATTCGAATCAGGGATTCTTTGAGAATGTGAATAAAATATTTTCTTTTCCTAGCATCATCCCCTTGTACAGGCTTTAAAACTTTGTTCTAAAATAGTTGTCTCATAGCCTAGTCATGCCCTAGAGAGTCCACGACACATTCAAACACCAGGTTTCGCAGTGCAGCGTTTAATATCCATAAGGTCTGTATCAGTCCTATTTATTTTCACATTCTGTCCTTTAACAAATATTGTTTTCTTCTTCATTCTTTTACCTATCCCAATGTTAATAGGAATATTAATTATCTTGTTCCTGGTTTTATCTATTGTGTTTATTATGAATCGTTCCATTTTGTTCTATATCACACTGAATCTTTAATTCTTTGTGAAATAATTGACAAAAGCTCTATTGTGTAGTACACTTCATAATTCTTCTTTTTGGCGTACATCCCATGATATATATATATACATATATATATACACACGTGGCAATAATACCCTGCTTAATTTTATCTAAGACTATAAATACACGCTGTCTTATCTACCAGAATAAAGGTGTTTTTCCTACGAATGCTTTACTGAAGGTGGGAGTCCTCATGTTTCTCTAGAAGAGAGAGCACAGTCTTCATGTAAAAAGATTATCAACTACTTTTAAATGCTTCTTTGCCTTGCAGCTTATATGTGTATATATACCTTTCCAAGACACTTATTTCGTATCGGTACTTTTTGTATTCTAGTCTAATATTTTTTTATTTGAATGACCCTAATAGGATTAACCTGAGTGCCAAAAATTATTTGTCTTTCTGTTGAGTGCTTTGGACTGCAAGACTGATATTAAGTGCATTTTTCACACTACACAGTTTTATTCAGGTTTCCTGCAAAACCACTTATGGAAGTAAATATTTGTAGCCTGCCTTTCTTTCTCAGTTTCTTTCAAACAGGTCTGAACAGTAGATCTAAAAAGACAAGGAGAATCTGACACACTGGAGGTATGGAAGAGTACATGGGGGAGCAGTACTAAGTTAGAAACCCAAGTTTACTTTCTCTACTTTATATTGTGGCTAAATAATTTAGTTCCCTGGTTTTGTTTCCCTTCTGTAAGGTGATGACCATAGAAATCATGCAGATTACTTCATTGAAGATCTTAATGCAGTCATATATGATACTGTTGGAGCCATATATGATATTATTGCAGCCATATGAGTTCTTATTTTCATGGCAAGAAATAGTCAAACCAGTGTAGAAGTCGCAATGTCATAAATTAGGCATAGTAGGAATCCTTTGTAGGATTTATTTCTTTTGCAAATGGAGCATGAAAAATTGTCATTTCTGTCCTGGTTTCTTGCTGCATGTAGTCTCATGTTTCTTCATTGGTCATTAATCAATCTAGTCAATTAAATAATTGTGAAAAAAAAAATCAAAACTCTCTTAAGGCTTAACCAAGTTATATTTCTAAAAACATCAGTCCATAGAACTCACCACCTGAATAAAATATAAACCTTTAGTTGCAATAAGCTGGGAGGAAAAAGCTGCTAGTGATTCTGGTTTTGGAATACTTATTATGGGCTGAAGAATCCATTGATCAGAAAAAATACTGTGTGTAAAATATCCTTAACCAATTATTAGGAAAATAATATAGTTGGATGCTACTGATAGATCAGCCTTTCTGATAAAAGAATTAATGTATTTAGGTGGAAAAACTTGAAGATGTCAAATATTTGGTGTGGTAATTCATAAGAATTTAAAACCATTGGATTAACCAGAATTAATTACATTTTTACAATGCAGTGACTTAACTGTGTTGTTATTACCAAATAATAAACATGGAATCAATGAAATTTTATAGCATCTGTCAGGGGATATACTATGCAACCTAGAAATTGATTTCTTTATATATTATAAAGAAGGAAATCCTGGTAAAAATTTACAACCATAAGACGAACCCTATGTCTAATATAATGAGCAACTGAATTTCTAATAGCAAAGCTGCTTAGTTCTGTATGTGCAATATGTTGTAAAGCTGGTGTTTTATTATGTTAGTATTAGTGACAAATTATTTTAGGGCTGAAGCAAAAATAACTGACGAACACATTTTCATTCTTCAAATTGAATGTAATATTTTTAAATATCATGAAGAGTTTAATGAAAAGGGGAAATGAAAATCTGGTGAGATTAAGAGAGAGGAGAATCTTGCAGTAGTAGATCTGACATTCTAGTCCATTTCATCTTGCGATGCCATGGCAATTTTAAAATTATTAAAAACACATCAAAGCAAATTTACACACTTACTATAATGTATCAAAGAGACGTATTCATAAGAGGGACAAAACCTTCTAATTTTACTGTTTTATTCGAAGGATTACTAGTCTTTGAATTTTAATAAAGGTACAGTTTTCTATTTTTAAAAATAAAAACCAGCCCTGTGAGCGATAGGTCTGTTCATAACTGGTGAAAAGTACATTTTCAGATCATAACAGGGAGAGTTGTATGAATTGTTCAACAATGTCTGATTCTTCAACAGCTTCCTTTCAGTGAATGATAGCTCTAATCCTTGAGGTAAAGAAGATATTTCTTTAGCCTGCATGCAGGAAGCTTAGTTGAAGACCTTTATCTCTTCAGAGGTATCTTAACTGAACAGCTATGTTTTCTACTATATCCTATTGTTGTGTATTAGCACCAAAGAAGCTTCTCTGAATTTCCATGAAGAAAAATGGCAGCAGTGGCATAGAGCAGCTCAAATGTGCCTAACACATTTTGACAGAACAAAGAAATTTTGAACCCTGCATAATAATGAAAATCTGGTATCCCTGTCTGGCATTTTGGAGGCTTCTGCCTCTGACTGCCTAATGAGGATTGCCTTATAGGGAGCATAAGGAAAGAGGACAAATGGGACCAAAATGGTATAAAATAGCAATTGCTTGGGTAGATGTAACCCCCTGGCCCCTAGTTTGCACCTACCAGCAGTACAGGAAAATCAATAGAGTTGAATAGAAAAGCTAATTCACCATTTACAAAAGGAGAAGGTTGGTTCACAAGGACTCTGAGCAGAGGTATGAATGCTGGGTCATCCTGCCCACACGTGGTTTGACCTGCCCTGCAGCTTCATGTAACGTAAAGTTACTGTCCACTCTTCTTCATGTTTTCCTCAACAAGTAATTTTTCTTGGTGGTTGGTCTCTCAAATCAGCTCTGTTAGGGAGCATCCAAATTTCCATCTCCCTGTCCTAAATAAAAAACCACTTGTGATTTATTTTAGGAGAGCTCTGCTTGCGGCATGCAGCAGCTCTCATGAGGAACGCAGGGGAATGGGGATGAGCGAATAGGTGGAGTTTCATCCGTACCTAGAGAAGTTGAAAACCATGGAGGAGAATGGGTGGATATACAGTGAAACGTGCCATCTTGAAATCCTGTGCAGAGTGGATCTAGGGAACATTGCCTATTGCTGCCTGTGTTCTTCTACTCCTCTTGCATCAAAAATATAAAAGTATAAAGCAAAATCTTATATTTTATCCTCGTAGGTGGAAAAAATCTTGTGGTTTTATTCAGTCATGATGAATTTCTGCTCAAGCCCAAACAAACCTTGAGGGCATAAGTTAACCAGGAATCACAATAAAGAAAGAAAATCTGATGTTTCTATGTGGCAGGTTCTTTGAGGTCTGCTCATTTCAGAAGGCAGGGCTAATTTGAGGTACCCTATGCCAGGTTGCAGATAGCAATGAAGAGACTTCAGTGAGCTGTACTGCAAAGCTCTCTTCTCAGAGGCCCATTGGGCTTTCCTCTGTGTGTGGTTTTGTGTGTGGATCTGCCCACCCAAAACTCTTGCTTGGTAGCTGCAGTTAGAGATGACCAATTGATGCCTCCATCTTCAAATGGGCTTTGAAAGTATCTGTTCACTCATTCTTTTTAAATAGGACAATTTATGTGGAACAGTCCTGTACAACTTTATATGAGCAAACCATGTAGTTCAAAACATTCAAATAAAACAGCATAGCTTCACAATGAAACAAAGTTTCCCAATGACATCCAGTCTACTAGGTATAATCACTGAGCACAAATACCCAGATCTGAAACTCTTTGAAAGTGCTACATGCTGCTATAGTTCTGTTCAAATCCATTTTTTTGCACTACTTTGTGGGTTTTACCTCCAGCTTGCAGAAGCAGAGTGTTTTACAGTCACAGAGGTTAATGCAGATTTTCTTGATGACCCTTTACGATTTGTCGCATTTTCTTGTGCCATTCTCAAGAAGGTAGCACATCTTCATTCCTGTGACAGCCAGCAGTATTACAAAGCAAGTGCCAGTTGAATGGGAATAGAGCTCGTGCTTATCTGGTGATACCTTGGGGGGAATAGAGCAGTTGTGAAATTCTTGGCTGTCAGAGGAGTCGAGGCATTTTCCTCCTCTCTTCTCAATTCACTTTTCAATCTCAATAGCTTATTGGAATGACAGGGTATCAAAACGTCTGGAAAGCTAATACCATACATCAAGCACCTGTGTATTGCAGAGGTCTGACAGTGCTAACAGAATAGATGGATTTTATATAATCTCTGTCTTCTGAAAAGAATAAAAGAAAAATATTATAGACTTGACCTGTGATCTCATAGAAATAGTCTGAGTTTTGTCTGGGTGGCTTGGCGGAATTGGATGTACTGAATACTGTTCCAGTGGGTATTTAATAAGCAGAAATGCCCCATGTAGAAGAGTAGGTGTGACCATTCTGTTAAACATAGAGGAAATCCTCAGAGCATTGATCCCATTTCTTAGAGCTGGTGTTTATTCCAATTGCTGATCTTGTTTCAGGAATTTGAGTTTCATTACCACACTACCTCTGACATGTTGATAAACTGGGCATCTGAAAGAATCAAGATGACATCCCTCACCTCCCAGTTTTCACTGGGACTCAGAAGAGTTTCCCTTGTTTCCTATTTTCTCTTTTCAACTTAAGAGAATTATCTACTGTGTCTTTAACTCCACCCACCAACTCAAAACCTCCAGTCAACATGACAAAGTGTAATATACATGCTGCCCACCAAATGCTGGGGTGCTGCCCTGAAGTCCTCTCTCCAGGCAGCTCTCAGAGAGGAAAAGGAGCAGCCTTGCAGTGTGTCCCGTGGAGGGTGGGCTTCTGGAGAGCCGGTGGCTGCAACAGGGACACAGACCACCAGGGTGCTGAGTGGAGAAAAGGCCAGGAGTGTCAAAACTAGAAGCAGAGATGGCGTTGAGAGCTGGAATTGACACTGATGCCTTTCAGAGGGAGTCACAGGATATTTTCCTTGCTTGTTCCCCCACTACACGCATTATTTGGAGGGGAACACAGTGTGAAAAATGGGTCCCAGCAGCCATGGACTCCAAGGAGCTTGCTGTCTCTGCTGACTGCCTCTCCTCCACTACTTCTCTGCACTTAACCAGTTTCTTCCAGGTGCATCACTGGTAATGGCAGAATGAATTTTGAGCTTTGCCTCCAGGGATAGAGATGAGGGTGCATTTTTAGAAGAATCAAGTTGTTCAAGCGGATCCTTCTTTCACATAACACAGCTTCTGGTACTGGGGAAAGACCAGCTTGGTGTGAAGTTTGTTTCAATATTGATTCAGTGTAAGGGTAGCTGGGAATTCAGAACTGCAAGTGGTAAGAACAGATCGCACAAATACCAACATCCTAAGAAAAGTGAGTGCTGAAAATGTCTAAAAGATCTGTGTGTATGTGTAAGTTTGCAGGAGTAACACACTTGTCGATCAAAGTTCCTCATGGTGTTGAATTGAAGCAGAAACATATGTAACGTGTCTGTGAATAAGGAAGTTTGGGGAGCTGTTGAATTATGCATTTTCTGGTTAAATTGGTACTTCATGCTAGAGCTTGGCTTATGGAAGATGCAAATGTGTAGACATCTATGTAAACTTTACTATGGAGGAAGCATGACGTAATGTGCAGGGCATGTGTTGGAAGTGCATATTTGCTCATGCAGTGTAAAAATTAAACTGATGCACAACACTCAATTTACCAAAACAGATTTTCTACTTAGTGCGAAGAAAGCTTGTTGCTAACTTGATTGTAGAGCCATGTTTAGGAAGTAGGACCATGAGAGATTTAAGGGAGTTTATGTTAGGAGTTTACTACGCAGGTTACCAGTCACAAAGAGATGGAAAAAGCTATTAGTAAAACGTGTTTCTTAATTACTTCAGCACAGAGAATAAAACCATTATTTTTGAAGGAAGAAGCCAAGGAGAGTTTTTCTGTCTGATCTTTTGCCCTCGGGATGTTTTGTGCAGCCTGGCTCTATTTCATATCTGACTGCCATTCATCACCTACTCTGGCTGGTACAGTACTCAGTTCTGATAAGCGAGCCTTAGTAGTTATGTTTTTCTTAAGGCTGGACCATTACCAGCATTGCTGTTGAAATAATATTTGGAAAGGCATGAACAAATTAAGGGTGTAGTAAAATCAAATGCAGTGATTTCTCCTCACAGACAATTAAAACATCATAAATACTCATGTGAGGATTTACTTAGAGTGAAAAACATTGGCACCTCTTAATAATCTGTTCCTATGTTTCAGTTATCACAAGTATTCAAGGGCTGGCATTAATTAAGGTACTTCTAAATGGGATGTTACTACTGAGTACAGTACTAATAGGCTTATTTTTCTTCATTGCTGTTCCATTTATCCTATATATGCTTTGCCTTTTACAAGCTAATTTGATATATATTACACCTTTGCTATATATAATGCCTTAAATCGTTCGCAGAACACTATAAACAATTTATATGTGGTGTGTGTGTTGCCTAAGTATTGTACATAAACTTATTAGGAAGATGGAAATACAGTATCTTTTATAGGAATGTATCAAGTAATAATGGGATTTGTTGAGATCTCAGAATTCACTTTGCAAGGTTGTTTACATTTATTGCTTTAAAAAAAAAAAAAAAAGACATTTTCTCCAGAAGGTGCCAGACTGATAAATACAGCTTTTCCTTACGTGCCACCAAATCCACAAGTGATCTGTCCTGTGCTTGAGACTTTCCTGAGCTCTCAGTTAAACTAAGGCCTTTCCTAATCCTAAACAAATGTTGTGATTGACTCAGTTTGCTTCATTCCTCTGAAAGAACAATAAAAAATGAGGAAGGAAAGGGGAGAGAATTTAGATGTCTTCCCTTGTCAGGGCCACATGCTGGTTTGCTAATATTTTAAATAGTTGCTTGCCTAGCTAGCTATTATTTTCAAGTGCATCTCATTCATGCTGTGCTCTTGTAGTTATTTAGGTTTCGTTTTTATCTTTGGGGGGGGCTGGGAGGAGGTTCTGCATGTAAATCCTGGAGCTATTTCAGTAAAGGAATTTAACAATGCCAATATGAAGTGAGCTTACTGTAACCAGACAGTATTCTCAGAGCCAGAGAAGAATTTCTGTGGTCCCTAAATAAACAAAGTCTGTTACAACAAACAGACCATTGTAGCTCCCCCATGGAGGCAGATTTCAGTGTGCTGCAGGATTTTCTTACAGAAGAGTAGAAATGTATCTGTGCCTATATGAACACACACATGCATATATGAGGAGCAAATAACCTCTCATTTGTTTGGAATTTATGGCTTCCTAATTACAAATGTGGAGACACTGTGATTTACTGCTTTCTTACTTCATAGCACATTATAGTTGTATTTATATAATGTTTGGGTGGTGAACTCCTAGCTCTTAGCAACAAGTTTGATGGAACAGCTGAACTAGTTTATACTGTAAAGAATTAAAAACATAGTGCTTTACTGATCATTTTTTCCAATACTGGAAAGATTTAAACAAGCAGGAGAAAATTTGTAGTAATCTTTTATTTCTTTTTAATTTAGAAATATCCTCCTTTAAATTATGCTTTTTCTACAGCTGTATTTTTAGGGTTAGAGAAAATAGGTTCTGATCTTATAGAACAAAGCATTTTTTAAACTTAAGTAAAGCTGTTTAGGTGATAAGTCTCTATTCCAACCATCTTTAAAGGGTAAAAGAAAGTAATACAGTGTTTACTAAGAAATTACGTTCATGAATTGAAAGTCAGAATCTACTTGTGGACCATTTTTACTGATTTAAGAAACAGTATCTCATTTCTGAGCAGTATCTCATGTGTCTGGCAGACTTTCTGATTCACATTTTCAGTGCAACATGTTGCCATTGATAGAGGAAACATCAGTCTCTAGTGAGGAAACTAATAGTGATTTAGTAAGGTTTTAAAATATTTTGGAATAAAACAAGAACTTCCTGTGGTAGACAAGAGACTGAGTTAAAGGAGTACTAAATCTTTAAGTTCTGCACAACAAGATCTAGAGAAAAAATGTATGAAGGGTTTTTTTTCCAATGGTTTGTGATTATGACTATAATTTTGGATGCAAAATTATTTTTCAGGGATTTATAGAATACAATAGAGAGAGACACTATGGAAAAATATTCTCAAAATAGAATTCTGAAATTTCATCTTTACCTTTGAAAAATTAAACACCTGGTAATGAAACTGGATAAAAAACTAAGCAGGCTGTATAGCAGGCGCTCTTCTTTTATTAGCAAATACATTTCAACCCACCTAGAAGCACATGCACACACACAGTTTTCTAAACTTCTAACTATGAAAACTCGAACCAAGTCCAAAAAATCAGTTGAGACTTATTCAGACTGTTAGTATCATCACTTAGTGTCATCATGTGCAAAACGTCAACAATAGCGGACTTTACTAAGATTTGTATTGATGATATGCGAGATAAAGTAAAATCTATCTCATTTCCTAAAGTAGCTTTGCAGTGTTAACAGCAAGGAGAAGCAATAAAAAGTAGTTTATTGCACAAATGCCTCTCTGAACACACCCAGTAGAACTGCAAATGAAAAATGGACCTCTTTTATATATATAAAAAAATTCTCATCATAACTACACATAAAAAAGTTATATTGGCTCATGTAGCCCTTAGTGTTTCCTAGTAAAACCTTAACTTTTTGATCATTCTAGATTCAATAATAAGTACTCTCTCAACTGCTCTTCTATTTCTTGACATAAAGGCTTCAAAAGAGGAAAATCAACTGCAGTAATCCTTCTTTTCCCCCCCTGTTTGTTTAAATCTTTCCAGTATTCTTTGAGCCCTACCGTATTGATTCACTGTTAGTGACAAAGATTCAAATTAAGGAATTAAGAAAAAACTATTGGAATATCCAATATCTTCACAGAGTTAGAGATGTTTCCTTTAACATTTATTAAGATTTGCATAATCTTGCATTATTTTGAATGTGTTACACATCGTTTTCTTAAAATAAGCTTCTGCTATATATCTTTCTTGTACTCTCTGTTTTATACGCCTACTGAGATCCTGTGCTGCAATTACTGCCATATGGGAAAGCAAGTTTAATTTTACAGTGGAAATCCAATGCTGGGTAATCACATTGCCTGTCTAGAAACAGATATGCATTAAGAGTAAAAATCATCCTATTAGATCTATCAAGCAAATCTCAGATAAGTAGCAGAGACTATGATTTATCTGAGATTACCTACAGAAATACTAATGTTATCCCCTAGATTCTTTCGTGCTAGATATGTCTTTTTTGAATTTACCATCCTTTCTGGTTTGGGAGCAAGGAATTAAAAGGAAAAAGGGAGTGGGGGAATAGGGTGGGCATTTTAGACCTTCTTGCATCTATCCAGTTTCAACTCTTCCATTCTGAAACTGGGTGAAACTAGGGTCAGGTCTGGCGCGAACGGGAGGTGGCTGGTTTTAAGCCCAGCTTTTGGGTTAGATAGGGAATAACGTCTGTGCCACCTGCACTGGAGGGCCAGCTGCCGGGGCCTGGGAGAGCCCAAACTGCTGTATCTCCGAGCGCTGCACTGAGCAGCGGCTGCGTCTCACCAGATGGAGTCAGGCATGGCTCTGCTGGGAAGCGGATGGACAGCACGCTGTTAATGCGATCTGACACGCTGTGCACATGTCCTCGGTACTGTGGCAATCACACAATAAGCACAGGCGCTGCAGGAGATCCAGTGAATGCTCCCTGCAGAATTCATCTGATATCTTTTCAAAAGCGACATGGCAACTTGTGACAGGTACAGTCGAACAGCCATATGTCTCTTGCCTAATTACAGGAAAAGTTGCCCGCGTGCCTAAAATTAGTCAGAGAAATAAACTCTCAACATGGGGATGCTCAGCAGCACAGAATTAAAATACCGGCAAATCAGAGAGAGCAGACCTTTAATTAGTGTTGCATGAAATGCGTGAGCGCCTGCAGCACCTGATAATGAGGCAGGACTACAAAACCGCTCTTTTGCGGAACTAAGGAGCTTGTCCACACGGTTTCATGTCCAGCAGCCCTGCTTGGGTGGAAGTTTCCTCTCCCAGGTGCCTTCGCACTAACTGTGTGTACTCTTCCTGTGTACCTGGAGTGGAAGTCGGTTTACACGTCTGAAAGCAGAGTGAGCATCTCTGGCGACGCACCAGCCCTTGATACTCAGTCAAAAACGTGTGCAACTGTTCTAAGGAGATAAACTATTGATCAAATACTGACAGCTTGAAGTAATGCTTCATAACCAAACTGCTACCCAGTGGTGGCAGTCATTCATAGAGTCTTTAAAATAGTATTTTTGCTTTTTGTTTGCAAAAAGCAAAGCTTTTTGTACAAGTTGTACTTGTACAACTACAAGTAGCATTGTGTTATCTTCCCTTTTTCTGAAATTGTATACATTCAGGCAAGCAGCAGATCTTACATATGTAAGTATGCTTATGTGGGAATAAGTTAAGAGATTTTTTTTTTTTAAAGTATTTTAATTAACTGACCTAAATTTTGACAGTATACAGGAGTTCAAAAGAGGCCTAAAGGTCCTCTGCAGACATACGCCTTGCTTTACCACAGTCAAAACTGGAGAACTATGTATCTTTACATGAGAATAGCTCCAACTGTGGCAGCTATTTGTGCAGTGAGGTATTTCATTGAACTTTTCCCTCCAAAGCCACAAGCCCAAAATCTCCGTCAAACCAGAAGTGGTCTTATCCTTGAGGATAAGATGAGGATAAGGATCCTGTTTTCAAAACAGCTGCCTTTTGACCAGGTTGGCAGCCTCTATTCAGGGCTGGTAGCAGGGCTGAAACAACTACAGCAGTGGTGTGGAGCTATCTTGCATAGCAACTAGCCTTATTTTGATAGTATAGCATTAACCTCTGGTTTTAAGAACATTCATGTAATAGGTGGTTTGGAAAAAGAAAATGTATTTATGCTGCGAGACGGAAGACATTTCACATAACTTGAAAACTAAGCTTTAAATGCTCTTAGTGCAGCTCAGAGAAGTGGCTTTGTAATCACGTCTGTGTTTAATGCATTTATTCAGCCTGTAGAGGGGAAATGTTAAGGGTGAGAGTTTTTTTAAGGCTCTCAGACTTCTGAAGGACATAATCAAAGCTAGATAATGTTTTCTGCATTACTAAAGAACAGAGAGAAATTTTTCCTAATTGGGCCCATATTCTTTCTGCCTAATTGTAAGCACATCGCTAAGACACCTAAGTTTGGAGGGACGTTTCCGATCCCCTGTACGATACCATTAGATAACAGGCATCTCCACAGGATTAATTCATATTTTAAAGGAGACAGATTGAGGAAATTTACAGTTAGAATGTTTTTCTTTCTTTATAAGAAAGTACAAGACAGATCATGAAAAATGGAGGGCTATGGCTTTTCTGTGAAGAAAGCTCTTAAGGTATTAAATTATCTTGTGTCATCTGAGAAGAAAAATGTTGTAACTTGTTTCTTAGAGCTTTTAATGTTCTTTTTTACTTTTCTGTATCGTGTAGGTATATAACTGCCCAACACACAAGCAAAAACCTATGTAAACATTTAATACTGCAGTTTGAATGAATTTTATTACTTAACAATACAGATGCCAAAAAAGCCCATGAATTAGTTTTTACTTGGTTTTAAAACAATTCTGCAATTTCCAATAGCCAAAGATGGCACAGTGAAAGCTTTTATTGCCTGAAAATAAAAGAACCATCTAGAATCTGCTACTGTTCTGCAAACATTTTTTTAAAATAAATTATCTTACTAGCCAGCTCCAAGTTACCTACCAGCTGTTAATTTCCACACAAAAGAAAAACAGTTTTCTTCATTCCTTTCGTCTGTCACCTGTTTATGATTCAAAGTTTTGGATCGTTATTAACACATATTGCCCCAGTTCTTTTAGAAATCATTTTAAAACTATTAAAAATCTGTAAATGTATTGCATTGTAGGCATAGGAAGTTGAGTGGTTGAGCTGCAAAGTAGTTTCCAAGTAAAGACAATATTTCAGCAACGTTGTCACTGGGAATCAGACAATTTTCTGCCATTTCTGTTTATGATGCCTCTTGTTTCCAAAATATTCTGGGTTTAGGTTTTTTTCCAATTTAAAATTATTCAGGTTTTTTGTTTTAAGCTTACATACAAAGAGGAATTGAGATTTCAAATTTTATTTTCCATTTAATTGGAGCACTCACCCTTTTGCTAGACTGGAACCTCTGACAGTTTCTGACCAGGAACATAGCCTCAAAGTGTTCTTCAGCCCTTCAGGATCCTCAGACAAGCTGTTTTCCACCTCTTGGGGTTTTAAGAGCAATGCTGCCTGTGGGGCTATGTCGATCTGCTCAGCAAGGGAGGGGCAGATATAGCCTCTGTGCCAAGAGAGGGGCAGATATAGCCTCTGTGCCATTCAGACTTTTAGGGTCTTGGATTTGGGACAAGGTGCTACAGGTTGGAGCCCCTTCTGCATTGAACTGAAGAGGTCTTTCAGACCTGTGGTGGAGAAGGATTCCTTGACCCACTGCAGAAATGCCCAGATGAAGTCTGCTTGATGCACAGGCTGGGCTGACAGCGTTACAATCAAAATTGTACGTTTGAGAGTCCAGCTGAATGACACCTGTAATGTCAAAGGGCAATTCTCTTACAAATCCAAGTATATTTGATTCCTCTCCATTTAGAATTGTAACATATTGGAAATTAAAAACTTTGGTGTCAAAGTTATAATATTGCCAGGCACCATACATTTTAAAAATACTTGTATTCATATAGTACTCAAGTTTTGTTGAGTACTTATTGCTGTACTCTGTTGCTTATTTTGAAAGTAGCTGGGTTTTATTCATGTTGAAGGCAGCGGGTTAGGTACTGCTCTGTGTGAATAACAAGGGTAAAATGTGGTCTTTAAAGTTTTAGGACTCATTTTCCTGCACTATTTTTCCTCTCTATTACATTTTAGCTGTAGAGACTTATGCTATAGACTAAAAAGCCCTGCAGGAGACCAAATCACGCATGAACTTTTTTACAACTTTCTGTCTGAACCTGATTAATTTTTTCACCTTTCTCCTCAGAATGGTCAATGTTTTACTGAAATGTTGGCAGATGGGGAGCAGGAAGGGTGCCAACTGATGCTAATGGTTCAACAACAACAGGGAAAAAAAAAGAAAAGAAAGAAAGAATAGCGGGAGAGTGTTTTTCTGGAATAATGGCCTTTCTCAAAGCACTCGGTTCTCCTTGAGCTGTGGCTGCTTCTAGTCGTTTCTTAATGTGTAAGCACAGCCAGGCTTGAAACTGTTTTAGGCTTTAGGTTCCAACTGTTCCATTTATCTCCAGCTTGACAAGGTAGCATGGTAACCATTGTATTAAGCCACAAAAGGAAAAGTCATGAGATAAATTGTGGCTTTTCCCTCTGCTCTTCATTCTTGTTTTTCTGTAACCATGTAGAGTGGATATTGTACAAAGTTTGATGGAGTTAGTAATTCTCAGCATATAAGGATGAATTGACGACAGTTACAGTTTGTTGTGACAAATTTTTTATATTAGTGCAGTTTTATCATTTGTCCCTGCAGCTCATAAAAAGCAATAATACAAATATTAAGATAACATTAATGACTTGCAATAAGCAGACTAATGGTTCAGCCCATGCAGCACTATGTAGAGGCTGAGAACTTTACTAGTGATACTGCTTCCCTTACCGGACGCATTTGAAAATTATACTCCCTGCATGCCTTACCCCTTAATAAAACCTCCCTACATTTGTTTCCTTTATTTGCCATGAAGTCTGTTACGTTCTGAGCATGTTC
The DNA here is from genome assembly GCF_034638445.1 of Ciconia boyciana. Lineage (NCBI taxonomy): Eukaryota > Metazoa > Chordata > Aves > Ciconiiformes > Ciconiidae > Ciconia > Ciconia boyciana. The sequence goes on from NC_132939.1 coordinate 10,291,312, forward strand.
GGAGTTACATATTTTGAATTAAGATCTCTTCAAAGAAACCCAACCTGTTTAAAAGAAGAAAGTGTAAGCTGGTGGTATATGACAAAGATAATTCCTCCCATGTTTATTACAACAACATAGCTTTATACATGATCCTGAGTCATAACACAGCATTTCTCAGTCATTGAATTTCTGCTCTCCAGATAGACAAAGTTATCATTTTTGGTTTGGGCTTGTTTTTTTTCTTAACTGATGTGCAATTCTGTGCTATTCCGAGTAAATCTCACCCATTCATATTTAACTGTTGCAGACTAAAGCCTGAATTTGGTATGGATATTGAGCTGAGTTTTATGATGAGCTTTTTTTTTTTTTACATTGAGTGGTGTGTAATGATGTGTGAATGTGTGCATAAGCATTACAGTTAGGAAATCAGGATATAAACAATGCCTGCTTTATCTGCCTGATTCCAAATAAGGTTTAAGAGAGTTTGCTTCCTGCTACATGTAAATTTGTTCAAATGTTCTGCTCTCTGTTGCTCCAGTGGGGATGTTTTTAATTTGTTCTTGGCTTATGTTGCTCCTTTCAAAATTAAAAAAGTTAAAAGTCCATCAGTCTAAATTTTGCAATCTAAATCTAGGTGACTTCCATCAGCATTGTAATTAGAAACTAACCAGGTACTTATGTAGTGAGCAACTAGCATCTGTTAAATAAGTATATACTTTTTTAAAAAAAAGGTAGGGTATGCTTTATTCCTTATTGGCTTACTCCAAGGGAGGTATCTTTAAAGATTTGATTGTTTATAGGAAGATTCAGGAAACTTAGGTCTTGTCTAGCAGCTGTGTACTAACAAGGACAATATTATTCAAATCTTACATAAGCAAACTTCCAGTTAAATGGCAATTTTGAGTGATAAACACAGAATGAGGACGGGTCCACCTATAAAGAACTGACCAATAGAAAGGGGAAAATGCCTGTCCACATTCCATAACAGATTAATGGTAAAGTTGAGTCTTGTGGGATCAGCAGATCCTTCCACTGTCTAAGTCACTACATTCACCCCCTTTTACACTGAGATCAGTATCTTCTGCTTGACTAAAACATAGTCTATCTTTGACTAAGTCCGATCTTCTGGAAAGAGGTCCAGGCTTAACTTGGAGACAAGGCATGGGGAACCCACTGCATTTCTTGGTAGGTTACTTTAGTGATTAATCACTGATAGACTTCTAGAAATGTGAGCAGGTTTCTCCAAGTCTCCTGAAAGAACTACACCTAAAAAGACTGCAATGCTTGACAGTATTAGTTAATCGGACCTGATAGGTCATGAATATGCTCAGTTATTGTTTCAAGGTCAGGCATAAATGATACTTTAACTTACAGATTTTATTTAAAGCTATTTAGAATTCTCCACTAAATTCCTGCTAATGTTTCAACAGATTAAATTCCAAAAATTTGGTTGTAACATCTAATTTTTTCATACTCTATCTGAAAAGTTTTCTTCCAAAGTCATTTTGAAAACATATGTTTGAACTCTAATGTTTTCTTTCAACAAGAACTAAGTTTATCCCTGGCAGAAAGGAAGAGAAAGGCCAGGAGGACAAGTTTGGCTAAATAATGATATGCAGTTCTTAAAGAATTTAAGTGAATCAAAACAAAATCTTTAAGAAAGAAAAAGAAAAAAGAATGGCTGTCCATAGAAATATTAACCAAGGCAAATGAAATGTGCAACAAATTAGGGGGACTAAAAAGGGAATTTTACAAACAAGTAAAGCACATTGAAAAAAAAGATAAATATATATTTCTGTAAAAGAAACCTCTGAATATTACTAGACAGCTAAACAGTGAGGGAACCAAATTTCTTAATTGGTTTTCACTACAGGCAAGATGAAGATAGCTATCTGACATGTATTCTTTGCAAGTATTTTAAGTGAAACCTTAATATATTAAGTATTGTGTCCTGGAGAGATTAGACTGAATTGTTATGTCTAAATTGCAATAAGTCATCATACCTGAGTATAGTCATTTATAACTGAGGAAGGTTAGGAATGAAGTCACAAGGATGCTAACAAAACTGTATGAGGTGTCACTGAAACTAGTTATCTTTCTGGAAGATAAACACTGAAATGGTCATGTTTATACATAATGTAACACTTTTTTTTGTTAATTTGACTAGTTAATCTGTTAATGAGTAATATCTGAGAAGGGCCCCAAGTAATGTTAAGAATAAGTCATAGGGCTTATGCAAACACTGTATTTTTGTAGTGAAAACCCATCTCAGATGATTGCAACATGGAAGCATCAGCATTATGGGAGATACAGACAGACCACGGTCAGAGGTGTAATGTTTGAGGCAAAGATTCATGATACATACCGTATAAAATCTGAGAGGTAGCAGTAAGAGAAGCAATTTGAACTACTGATGAACGTTTTATGGCTTCAGATTCATAGGAAATACATAAGAAAACATTTGACCTGTATACAGCTCCATGAAATTGCATATTGTCAAAAGAGAGGGCTAAGGTATTAAGATACATTCTACTATTTTGTAGGGTGGATAATAATACTCACAGTGTCAAAATGTCATATAAAACAAAACTCACTTAGTTAATTTGGGTGTCTGTTCAAAAAATATCTAAGGCAGTTACACATCCACACAGTGTGGGGAAAAAAAATCAATAAAGTACAATTTTCAAGAGTCTTTCAGGAGTGAATGTGTGAGTTTGCTTTCTGTACAAGCTATAGGCAACAAGTAAAACATCTTGGTGCTTGATCTGAATAAGGCCAAAAAAATCAGTCAACTTTACTATATTACACCTTGATGTGGCTAAAAGGAAAACCAGAACTCTGGCAAAACTTCAATTTCTTTTAAATTTAACTGTAGCACTGAAGGTCCTAATTTTTCTTACAATCTATTTCGGCAGCAATTAGTTTCTTATAGTCCTTTTTTACCCTTCAGCTACTGCTAGGGTCTCTTGGCCTTAACTGCCTCTTAAATGTTTTTTCTGTGGGGAGTATAAAATAAAGAATAGTATATAAATGTTATTCAAGAGTTCCTACTTAGTTTTTTGTCAGAATATATGAATAATGGATGAAATTAAAAGGCTTAAAATCCAAAATGGATAAGAAGTAATGTTTATTCAATGTAGTTTTGGCTATGGAATTCATTGTCATGACCCTTTCTAAGTCCTATTCTAAACAATTATTTCAAAAGCTGTGATTAATATTTGTTTTTATATACACATTTGACACAACTAAACTGTATAGAATAAAATAAGGACACTGAGATTTGAACCCTAATTGCCTGGGTTTATGAAGAAAAATTGTCTCATAGAGACTGCATAATTATCCTTCCTGAGTTTGTTATATATTTTTGTGAAGGAACAGGATCTCAACACACAGGCCTGGATATATTAGAACCTATATTTCAGTGATCGTGGCAGTAATTACTTAGAGACACTGAAAGACTTGATAGTTTCATAAAGCGATGGACCATTTTGGCATTAGCACTAGTGGTAATTGGTGACAAGTCAAATGACTGAAATTTGCATTTGTTTTTTTGTGATCAGCATGAAGCTTCTGAAATGTAGGCAGTTTTTTCTTTTTCTGATTTTATATCTAACATACAAGACCTGCTTACCTGTGCACACTTACTATCTTTTTCCTTTTGCTACAATTCAGTTTTCTGGCTTATGTCCATCTTTTCCATAAGACTCCGACAATTTTCAACTTCATTTTGAATACCTGTATTCAAATGCAGATTTTGTCTTTGTAGCTGGGACCAAGTAGAAGGCATCTTTGAAGAAATGCTAATAAGAGTGCTGTGATAAGGCACTGCTCCTTAGACATACCTTCCTTCTTAAGAACATTTCTTTGAAATCTAGACTAAAAAAATAAACCATTTTGCTCTTATCAACATTGCTTTAATGTGCTCAGAATAGCGCATCTATATAAAAACAGAAAAGTTGATGGGTGATAGTGAGCTATTCATTTACTGTGCTGAACGTGGGAGGGTCTGCTTTATTCCAATCCATAAAGGGATTTTGAAAGAAACAGCTATTTATGTTCCTTTTCTTCTTCTTTATGATTTAGCTGATTACCATCCTGCATTTACTGAATGATACACCAGCCCTGAGTGCATGATAAACAATGCTGAAATATGGTTTATCGTCTCCAACATAGAGATGCAGAATACTGGGAAATGCTATCAGGGTAGCTTGAAATCTAATGTATAGAAATTTCTTAACCAAAAAAAAAAAAAAAGGATAAAAGAATGCAAAGCCTGTAAATGACACTCTTGTGTGAAATTTGAGAGAACCAGAAAAATTGCAGATGCTGAAAGATTCTGTCTCTGTAAGACAGAGAGAAAACTTCCTTCATTGAGAAAAGGTCACTGAAGAGAAAAATGTCACGCACAAGTCTACTCACAAGATACTGTGTGATTTGCTGCATTTATCAGGTTACACAATCATACTCAACAATTGCAAGACAGCTTTAAGATTAAAGAAAATTCCTAATAACTTTATTATTCTCTCTTAAAAGCAGGTAAAGTCCTTTTAACTGCATTTGCTATCATTTTTCATATGGAGCCATTAGAGTTAATTTAATGTATTTGTAGAGATAGCTCAGTCATCCCAAATTACTTTTCTGTCTGATGTTCAAGCCTTTGATAGCATACTTTGTGTTTGAATTGAATTTTGGAGAGACACTAAGCATGTTAATTAGATTCTCTTTGTGCTCTTTGTGCTCTAAGAGGGAGGAAAAGCAGAAGGGATAATTTTTAACATTTCAGTTGAGCACTGTTTGCAGTGCACATATCTCTTTCCTACAATATTACATGCAATTAGAAGTAGACATTTCTAGCATTGACATGTTCACTCTCTAATCTGAATTTGCTAAAGGTATATGTGGCCTTTGGATAATATGCATCTAGTACAGAGTAATTTTTTAAAATTCAATTTTTAAAAATATTATCCTGAGTCTCTTATTTAAATGTTAATATATTCTGTTACAACAACACTGTTTTATGACACTGAAACTGCGCAGATACTTGACTGGAGCAAAAGTGCAGCACGCATCCGCTAAACAGGGAAAATATTTATGTTAGCTGCTCCTTGTTTGCACAACCACAACACTTTTTTTTTTTTTAATCTTTCTTTACAAATGGGGCAACAGCATTAGGGGTCTCAGTAATGACAAGGAGAGGAGGCAAAGGGCTTTGTCTGCTTTACTCACAGTCACTGGAGCGTGCTGGTAGGGCCAAGTGCCAGGAGGCATCATTGCTTGTCAGCATCTGCCAATGCTTACATTGGCACTCCTGTGATTTAGAGCAGCACTAGGTGCATTAGTAGATGCACCCGAGAAGATGAGGACAAACACTTTCCTCTACAAACATGTTCCTGTGGCTGAGAGTAAAGCAGTGAAGACCCTCCTCCATCTCCATGTTCATGCTCCTAATTCTTCTGCCAGGAGAGATTTGGATGTGGAGGCTGACCCAGGCACTGCCTGGAGAGTCCCCATCCCCGATGCCTCAGGGCCAGCTAAGCAGTCAGCCAGAGCAGCTAGCCGCTTCCCAGAGCCAGAGCCCACCCTGTAAGCAGCAGCTGTTTAATGCTCCCCATTTAATCTGACGTGGTGACTCTCAGACTGAGGTCTCCAAAGAAGATGGTGGCAGCAAGTCGAGCGATAGCAAAAATGTGAACTGTGCACACACACACAAAAAAAGAAACCTGAAAGGGAGAAAAGGAAAACCTAGCAAAAGAGAGAATGGAGTAATGAAAATAATAACTGTACCAGTGAATGAAGATGTGACACAAGAGGGAAGAAATGAGGTGGAACAAAACAAATTTCATAATTACTGATCTAAAGAAAATTGAAATACAGCCTGTGAAATGGAAAAAAGTGGCATTTATTGTCATGCTTATAAAGGCCAACAAGTTTAATTTGCAGTTGTTGGAAAATTTTAAGGTATTGGAAAAATATAAAAGAAGTGCAGGGAGAAAATAGAGAGCAAGTTACAACCTTTGTAACTTGCCCACGCTGGCAGTGTTTGGAAGTAAGGAGTTGGATGAAGGAGGTGGCACAGCTGAGCAGGGGCTTCCTGGAGAGCTGCCTTCTCTTAGCAGGCAGCACGTCACGGGAGAGAGTCCAGGCATTGACCACTAAGAGAAAGATTATGGATCTGCTGGAGAGAAGGGATCTGACAGCTGTGAGAAGATCTGGCAATAGGGAGGCATAGAAAAATGAAGCCCAGATGAGAGAGAATTGAGGTCAAAACAGGAACAGATGTGCACTAAAAATAGAAGGACAAGAAAAAGATAGATGCAAAGGTCCTTGCAAGTAGACAGATACCAGGGAGGAGGGAGACACATCTTATTAAAGGAGAAATGGAAAAGCAATAACACAAAAGGAAGAAAAAAATTACAGTGCAAATTAGGAAGCCTCTTCCCTCTCTTTCAATTCAAGTCATTCTTATTTAGCTTTAACTAAATCACCCCTTGAATCCTCAGCCTGTGTTATTACTTGGAAAAGAAATGAACCTTATGTAAAGGGCACCAGGGTAGACATTACTGAATACCTCTGCAAACTCGAGATAATGACATTAAGGGAATTCGTAGAGTTAAAGTACAGTCTACATTTAGTTCTAATTAGGCAAAAGATAGCAGCCAAATTACTACATAAAATTTAGATAGGGAATTCAAACAAGGTACAGAAATTGTGGAAATGTATAACTTCTGGGTCTAGAATGATTCCCTGACTTGTCCCTAATGTATCTGCTCTGTTTGTTCCCAATAATTTCACATGGTCTGGGGAACCAGACCCTTTCTTGGTGGTAGGCCAGAGCCTCACCTCAGTCATATCTGCATCTGAGCCCCCAGCAAGTACCTGGCTGACAGTTTTCATGTGGCGTGCCTGGTAGTATGGGGTTGGTTCTGGCAGAGGGGCAGGGAATGAGAGTGAAGTTTGCTTCCAATAGCAACAGAAGGAAAGAACTATAACCAACCCTGTCAAACTTCTTTAGCCTTCCTCTCCCACAAACTCGAAAGTGTGCAGGCGGGAAAGTATCAATTCAACAACCTACCCATTCTCTTTTCCCCATTTTCTGCAACATCTCTAAGGAAGATACTCCTGAGTTGACGTAAGTCTTTAGGCCTTCAGGCTTCTCTTTAGGCCTTTGAAAGAGAAAGGACAATGTGAGAAAAAAATTGGAGTTAGAAATCTTATTTGCCTGAGAATGGATCCTGGGAGACTGTCGGAGCCAAACTGGCAAAGTGGATGGAGAATCTGGACATTTACCTTTTGTGTTATGAAGTGGAGTAACTGTACTCAACAACCTGGTTGTTTAACTTCCAAATATTGGTATGCAGTAACTATTGAATATCACAAAATGTTTATCTTGGCATTTCCAATGAATTCCTCAAAAATAGTCTTGTGATTCCCAAATATCTAATTTTCTTGTTTCACTCATGTTGGTATTTAAAACAGACCTACTTGCCTCTGAGTTACAACCCCCAGAGCATTCCTACAGTGCTGAGACATAATGGCAACAACCTGACCCTGTGAATAGATTTTGGTTGCTTGTTGAAGTACAGCAGTTTGAAATGATGCTTTTCATACGCATAGATAAGCCTTCTGTAATAGCAGGAAAATGAAATGTTTTTTCTCTGTCTTAATGAAAGAATGTAAAGGATTCATTTTTTTGTTCCTGTTGCTACCATTACTAGCTTTATGCCATGCATGAATTTTCAAAGAACCAGGTGAAAGTAGTTTTACATTATTTCTTATGCTCTCTTTCCATTATATTCTCACGTTTACAGCAGACTTTCTCTTGTTCTTCCCTCTAGCAGTTTTGTTATTATTCTGCTTTTAAATTCCTTCAAGTGATTTTCAGTAAGCTGTATGTATAGTCTTTCATCGGGTAGAAAGAGGACAGTTGGCAGATTCTCTACATGTAAAAATAGTATTTTGTTTTTATGGCAGTGCTATAAAAGAATTGGTACATTGGTACCAATTAACAAAATTACATTGGTAATTAACTCACTGAAATGGTTGGTCTACATATATATTCTTCATTTTACATGGGAAGGTTTTCCTTAGAAATTTCTCTAGATTTGCAGCAATCCATCAGCAGCCAATCCATAAGCAGTCTTATCCATTTCATGGACCTCCACTTAAGGAGAGGGGGGACGACAAAAAAGGTTGTTTTATGATTTATCTTTGCCCTTCTGCCTGAATTTATAAACGCCTTTCTACTTGTCTCTGAGCCCACATGTCATTTCCCCTATATTTATGATTGCATAACTTCTTTTAGCAGCTACAGTATTGTTTCTATGGAAAAATATGTGTGAGTATAATTGTAGGCAGCCTTCAAAAATGGCTAGTGCAAAAATTTGGGATACTTTTTTCAGCTTTTTTACTTCCTATAAGAGGCTACACCTGTCCATAAACAATGCACTGATTACAGAGAGGGAAGGCAGGAGATAACACTTCGAGACTATGATAGAGGGAGGATAAAGACCATTCTCTGCCAGAAAAATGCATGATGTGTGCAGCACAGCCTTAGTGCTTCCCACTTCTACTTTGTAAGGCAGCTTAATAGATGACAAACAAATATAAGTTGTCTTTTGTGGCACAGGAGGATGTAATGGAGCTAGTAAGGACAGTCAGAGGGAAGAGCCCAGCTTCCCTCCAGCAGGCTGCACATACAGGAAGGGTAAAAATAGTACCAAGGAGGAGGAAAAATGAAACCTTGACAGTTCTCTCCAAGTTTTTGGTAGCAACAGAACAGATGCCTTTGCTAAGGAGTGGTCCAAAAGGAAGTAAAACAGGGGTGAGGGAAACTCAAAACCAAGAAACACTGGTAGAGCACTTGTGTGCTCTGAAGGGAGGGGACCAAAAAATGATTCATAGGTGTCAAAAGGATGCTGTTGTGCTTAGGGCCACTAACAGAGCATGCAAATATTTTGTATGTAGACTGAAAATGCCTGTATGTGCACCTTGATCAAATATGTATGGGTAGCAAGATAAAACATACACCAACAGAATCACAGAACAGCCCAGGCTGGAAGGGTTGGATCATCTGGTCCGACCCTTCATGGGAAAGGGAGCCTGGATGAGATTATTGAGCACCCTGTCCAATCGCACAACATAGTATCCCTGAGCAGAAGACTGCATTATGGTCCCATTACTAATGCACAGAATCGACTGTTCATTTGCAAATGTTCCATTAGGGCCTCCTGACAAAACTTTCCGTAACCATATTTGTGGCTTATTAATCTGGGACTTGTTACTTCTTGACAAACATGTATGAGAACTACTAGACCCATGGGTTGTTCCCTATCACTGTGAATTGAGGGCACGGTCTCAGCACAGTGGCTCTGTAAGCAAGCTTTTCTTTGGATAGTCTATATCATCACAGCTCCCATGTCACGTCATCAGATCCACATAAGCACGTAGTCCATACTGGCATTTGCAGGCATTTCTAGAGAGTCTACAACTTTGCATACATGATGTTTGAAGATGCCAATACAAAAGGCACTTTCTCTTTGCTTTTTGTGTCACCTATTACATCTAAAAATAAGCTAGAGCCATGTAATCTAAAAGCAGCTTTGTCTCCAGGCATTTCATGAACTGTCCATCCTGCAGTGCTACCAAATTTTCATAGCTGTTACAGACAAGGAAGTTATGTTTCTAATAAAGCTAGTGAGAAAAATAGTTAGGAGGAAGGGCATTGACCTGGGACTCTCTGCCTCTGTTCCCTCACCCATCCTATCGTAATTAAGCAAACTTCTGGAAGATTTGGTGGACTAAGGAGTCATTTGAAAACTGAGTAAAGATGTCAAGAGTTGTTCTTTTAAGCTTGTAACATAACAATTAGGTGTGTTTATATGATGCATAAAGCCTGAGCTGGAGTCTAGTTTTGAGCTTTAATTTGCTTCCAGTTCAAATGGTTGAAATACTAAGGTCTCCAGGCACTCAGGGACCTCCTGATCTAGAGGAATTAATTCTCCCCCTAACAAAAGCTAATTCACCCCATATATAAGCTGAGAGGAGGCAGAGGAGAGCTGAGAGCCATTTGAAGGACCTCTGCTCAGGCACTGGAGGGAGGCGTGGGGAAAAGCAGCACACTCAGATCCTGCAAGCCCATGAGGAGCCGAGGGCAGCGACTGCAGGAACTGCCCTTGCATCCCTGTTCCCCAAGCTGAGCAGAGAGCCATGAGCACAGCACAAGCCTCTTCAACCAGTTCTGGGAACCAGCTCTCAGGACTCATCCAGTCCTGTTTGGGCCACTGAGCTGCAAGTGATAGTTTTCTAACTGATGCCTGCAGGGACAATGGCAATCTTCAACTTACTACACATTTTTAATGTAGCTCTGGATGGAGTGAAGAGGAAGTGCAGTCCCAATTCCAGAAATGTAGACCATTGAATTGCATTTTGTAACAAGCACCACTGAGCAACCTGCCTCACTGCTGAGTAAATGGACTAGGACTCAAGTGGCCCTTTCTTGAAGACAGGAGCAAAAGCTTCTGATTAGGAAGAAAAGTCTGCTGACTTGGCCTAACTCCCCCCTCTCAGATTTTTAGGTTCTGAACTTTGTGATATAAATGACCTAATGCTGGGCCAATTTTTGTGCACAGCCAAAACTGCCTCAGGGAAGGATTGTATCTAGTATTATTTATATTCATTTTTAGGCAATTGTGCTGTAATGAATATCTTCACTATACCTAGACAGTGGAGTTCCTTACCTGAAGAGTGCTTGTGCTAACCTTTTCCTTAAAGAAGCTTTGGAGAAAGGTTCACTGCTGAAGATTTCTGTTTTCCTTAATCATATCTCTTGGTAACGAATTCGTTCTGCATGTGTTCTGAAAGCAGCCTTTTTAAAGCCCTATATACTTCATTTGCAGTGTACGTTGTGAGAAAATTTCAATGGATTTCAGTGGAAAATTTCAATGGACTTCAGAAACAGTCTAAAGTGTGAGGAAGGGGAGTTTAGAAATAGCATGCCATATTTGAGAACCAAAGCTTCTATGAGAGCTGTAAATATAGGAAATATATCTAGATAAGAAAACTTGTCTTAAAAGATAGTTAAGGTATAGAGAAGCATCAGAAATTCATAGTTCACATAATATATGGCTATTGCATAGTATTTTTCACAGATATATTGATAGTTTTCAGTCTTTTGAGTTTGCCACCCATCCACTATGCAAGGTTTTATAAAAGAAATTTCCTTTAAAATGCAGTCGTGTTCTGAAATATGGGCTTGTGGAGTTCTGGACTCATTCTCATTCAGTGATTTCTGTATTTAGTATGTGTTAACTGTAAATAAAAGGCCTTTTTCTCCATTTGCTGTACCTGCAATTTTCACGCAGTCTTACGTCTTTAACACCTATATTCTCCTGTACAAACAGGACTATCCCTGACACTGAGCAGTCTGATTTTTTCTAAATTGTGGCCCTGATTTCATTGATCTAAACCCCTTGTTGGTTTGGCTGCACTCAGTATCTAACAAGATATTTGTAAGCATTCCTGTTAATAAGAAACAGATATACACAAGTCTCCTCAGATCACTTTAACTGAAATAACAGAAATTATGAGCAAAATGCATTCCTAATTCTTCAATCAGGAAATTGGATTATATGCACCCCAGGGAATCAGACCCACTGAGTGAAGTTGTCTAATGCTTACAGCGTAGTTTTTGAGAGCAGAGGCATATATAATCAAAATTGTGTTTCAAGGGGACCCGTCATAGTATTTTTGGCATATGGAATAACATTCACTTTTAGTGAACAATTTGAAACCACTGTCTCTTTCATCCCATTAAACATCCAAATGTTCTACATATTTGTGTTCTTATTTGCGAAGTAGACAAACACCATTGCCATTGAAGAATAAGGTATAGAAATAGAAATGAGGTAGATATTTGCTGCCTGCATGCCAAGTATTTGCTGCCTATTTGTAGTGAGATGGCAATGCAAATATTTGAAAGCTATCACGTAGGGAGATTTACTTTCTATAAAATTTTGAGATTTGTCTGTATTAAATTATCATAATGATCTATTTTGCCATAAAATTTTATTTCCTTATAGAGTATACAAATAATATGTGTAAAGTGTACAGAAGTTACACAAAATACTACATGTGACCTCTAATTAAATGAAAAATCTGTTATTAGGGTGATGGATATCTCAGGAGACTGGAATAAAACAGAAAATGCCACTGATAGGCATAGTTCCAGCTGGAATTCAGCCAAGGCAGCAGTGCTGGGAAATGGTGCATCATCAAATGGAAGATGATGGCTATTTGAGAAACAAGTTTTGTAGCCTCAGATTCCTAAGTCATCTCCCCGACTTTACAACTAATGCCTGTGGTAGCATCTCAGAGAAGATGCCAATGTTTATAAAGATGCTGGTGATACACTATTCTCTCCTTTGTAAAAAGTGATCCTGCTACTTAAAAGTTAAGATGGAAAAGCTGGATTATATGAGAGATACATAAAATCCCCAGCTCAGCTGGCCATCCTCTGAGAATGAATTAAGTGGCAGAGGAACAGTGAGAATCAAATTTTAGGACTGGAAAGCCCCCATCTTTTACATGCAAAAAACTAATATAATATAATATAATATAATATAATATAATATAATATAATATAATAATATATAAATAGCTGTTGAATGTGTTTTATATTTAGGTCTAGAAATGTCAGTAAATTGGATCTGTAGAGTGAACAGTTTCTGGAGTCAAAATTCTGCCTCTGTTTTTTCCAAAGCTCAGTAGAGGAAAAGGCTTTGAGCTTTTTGGCACGTGGATGACGACAGAAGGTTTGATGCAAGGGAGTTCTGAATACATGGAATAAATACAGCTGAAATAATCTACCAGTGGAGTAGGAGGCTTTAGTTCCACATCTGTTGTTCTTATCTCACCAGAAGAAGCCCTTCATGGCACAGTTTCTACCATGTCAAATAACTTGACTAAATAATGCAACATTTGATATTCATTCAGAGGTTGTGACTAGAAAGGAGCAAAAATATTTTCCAGTTTGATATCTGTCTGCATAGCCCATAGAATTTTACCAAACCTTCAATTTAAGTATACATTTTTGAACTATATATAATCACACACTGAATACTTCAAGTCCCAACAAAACTACCAGATAAGAGATAAGTAATTCTCATGTTTAATAGCCTTCCTGGTAGAAATTAGCATCTTAATTCAGAGTTGGATTTCTCCCACGACAGCTTTCAGACATTGGATATTCTCAGGGCCTTATTTGCCAGACTGAATAAGCAACATTCTTGGACTTTTTTGCATGTCCACAAACTCACTATCTGCACCATTCAGAACAGTTAAACCAATCGCTTCCACGTCTGAGGAAACCATTCCATTTGTCAGGACGTATAAAATACTGGAGGAGATCTCCATCAATCTCCTGCTGCAATGCTGCTCCTTTCATTGAATCAGGCAGGAGCCTGAGGGTGACTCCAGAGGCTTTGTGCTGAGGCATCTGCTGGGAACAGGCATACCGGTGCTTTCGTAAAGACAGGAATCACCTCTGCGAGAAAGATGGGATTTGTTTCTTCGCACAGACCCAAATGTGCCCAAACTCCTGCCATCCTGTCTCTGTTGGTGGTAAGGGCTTGTAGTTCCCAGTTCCTCCTCAGCTATAATTTTTCAAATATCTTGCTTGTCAAAGAGGTAATGTGTCTTGGTGGAGCCAGGGGTATCAAGGCCGACATCATGCAGGTGAATGAGTCTGTTTCTGGAGGGTAGCAACTTGTTCACGGCTTGGCAGAAAACCCTGCCAGAGAGGAAAGCAGGTCTTTGCTGCTGCTGGATCTCAGCCATTCCTGAGATGCTCCAGGAGGGCCGAGGAAGGAGCCAGGATGTCGCTGGGACTGCAGCTGGCCACAGTCATGTTGGACACTTGGCTCCTGGAAACAGCTGAGAGTGGGACCCTCTGCTCCTCCTTTATGTTTTCTGGTCAAAACTATTTAGCACGCTTTTATTTGATCTGAATTTCTTAGAGGATTAGGACAATCAAACTATTATATCCAGTGTTATCAAGTTCAGAAGATGATTTTTAGTTCAAAAAATAAATAAATTAGTTTTCTGTGGAAAGTTATCTTTCTCGAAGAAAAAGATCAATTTGAATCCCTGTAGACCTCATGTATTTAGAAAGAAGAATATTAATGAGAAAATATTTTTTTCTACTTGGTACTACCGAGCAGTTGTAGTATAGAAATCTGACAATATTTTAGTTTGTATTAGTTGTATAAAACCAAGCATGAAGACAAAAAGTATACTTTGTAGTCCCTACTAATTAAATCTCTTGAGTTAGAAGTGCCCAGTGCATTCTTTCTGCCTGGTAAATAGGGGTGATGTACAAGCTATCAGAACTGAGTTTCAAAGTGATATAAACTTAAGACAATCTAGCAAGGAAAAGTATTTTAGGAGCTTCTTTTCTTTCTTGCCAGTGATTAAATAGGGCAGCAGTCTTGATTTGAACTTTGAATTACCTAAGTGAAAGTGCAGGATTTTTAGAAAAATATATACAGGACTTGTGTGTATCTAGAAAACATAAAATTATTTAAGAAATAGTTTTTAGATTTCTCAGATATACTGCTGGGCACATTTAAGATATGTTAGAAGTAGCACAAAAAGAAAGCTACTAATTTTGGTCACTTCCTATATGCCAGAATAATCTTTACCAAGTTTCTGCAGAAGTGTTTTACTGTAGCATCACTTATGCCAGAATTTCTAACTTATTGGAACTCAGCTATTTCATGCTTAAGTGATTCCTGGAACAGCAGGGAGATTTTCATAAAACATGATGGGGCAGATGTTGTACTGATATCTGCTCAGTGAAAACAGATTCCCAGTTTGGCTCCCCATCTTCACTAAGGGCAAATAGTGCCCGACAAATTTGGTGGCCTTCTACGATGGGGTTACAGCATTGGTGGATAAGGGAAGAGCAACTGATGTCATCTACCTGGACTTGTGCAAAGCATTTGACACTGTCCCGCACAACATCCTTGTCTCCAAATTGGAGAGACGTGGATTTGATGGATGGACCGCTCGGTGGATAAGGAATTGGCTGGATGGTCGCACTCAAAGAGTAGCAGTCAGCGGCTCGATGTCCCAGTGGAGGCCAGTGACGAGTGGCGTTCCTCAGGGGTCAGTATTGAGACCGGCACTGTTTAACATCTTTGTTGGTGACATGGACAGTGGGATTGAGCGCACCCTCAACAAGTTTGCCAATGACACCAAGCTGTGTGGTGTCGACACGCTGGAGGGAAGGGATGCTATCCAGAGGGACCTTGACAGGCTTGAGAGGTGGGCCCATGAGAACCTCATGAAGTTCAACGAAGCCAAGTGCAAGGTCTTGCGCATGGGTCAGGCCAATCCCAAGCATAAATACAGGCTGGGCGAAGAATGGATTGAGAGCAGCCCTTAAGGAGAAAGACTTGGGGGTGTTGGTTGATGAGAAGCTCAACATGACCCAGCAATGTATGCTTGCAGCCCAGAAAGCCAACCGTATCCTGGGATGCATCAAAAGAAGCATGACCAGCAGGTCAAGGGAGGTGATTCTCCCCCTCTACTCCACTCTCGTGAGACCTCACCTGGAGTACTGCATTCAGCTCTGGGGCCCCCAGCATAAGAAGGACACGGACCTGTTGGAGCAAGTCCAGAGGAGGGCCAGGAAGATGATCAGAGGGCTGGAGCACCTCTCCTGGGAAGACAGGCTGAGAGAGTTGGGGTTGTTCAGCCTGGAGAAGAGAAGGCTCTGGGGAGACCTTATAGCAGCCTTCCAGTACCTGAAGGGGGCCTACAGGAAAGCTGGAGAGGGACGTTTTACAAGGGCATGTAGAGATAGGACAAGGGGTAATGGCTTTAAACTGAAAGAGGGTAGATGTAGATTGGATATAAGGAAGAAATTCTTCACTGTGAGGGTGGTGAGGTACTGCAATGGGTTGTCCAGAGAAGTTGTGGATGCCCCATCCCTGGAAGTGTTCAAGGCCAGGTTGGATGGGGCTTTGAGCAACCTGGTCTAGTGGAAGGTGTCCCTGCCCATGGCAGGGGGTGTGGAACTAGATGATCTTTAAGGTCCCTTCCAACCCAAACCATTCCATGATTCTATGATCTCTGCCTATTTGAGATAATCACAGCGAAAGTGAGTGGTAGTGACATGCCATTAAGTCTGGTACTGCCACACACTGGGGATTTTTATCTCCTGCTACATTTTTTTAATGCTATAAACTCAGAATAAAATCAGGGGCACACTGTCTGCAACAGTTTGAAAACAGTCTATATTTCTCAGTTACTATCGTGTTTTATAAAGAAATATGGCACTGGTCCATGGCAAATCCTATTATCAGAATAATGATGTGATACAGTCCGTTTGGTTGTGCTTAAGAACTGATAAATAAACATGTACTTTTTATTCCCTCGACTTTCCCACCCCTGCTATGAGGTTCAGTATTCAGGGCACTCAGATGTCCAGCTTTATATATTATGAGTCTAAACAGGTTTACATAAAGTTAAACCAAAGCGAATGTAGAAAAACAGCAAAGGAGTAAGCTTATGGAAAAAAAAGCCTGAAAATAAGAAATCTGTTACTAGAAAGAAATACTTCTGCAGAAAACGTAACAGGATTCATAACCATTTTGACTTTATTGAACAAGTTTAGCCATGTAACTTAGTGCAAGGTCATGCCTGACTTCTGTGCAGTGAAGTCCAGATAGGGAGAAGTGTCCTTGTCCCCTGCTGTATGAAGGCCACCCATGACTTCAGTGTTATGTTATTTTGAAGAGGCACTCTCCTCTAGAACAGCATCCTCCCTGCTCCCCAGAGACACGTCTGAGAAGCAGAGGAAACAGGTAAGTCCTGCCACACATGCATGCCTGCAGCCCTGTACTTAGATCAAGCCATGTGGTTATTCATCTCTGAATCTTTGAAAGTAGCAGTTGACGTTTTCCTTCCACTTATGTAGGAAGCTTTGGGATTTTTTTTCTCCATTCTTTGCTTCTGTTCGACAAGGAAAAATGATCCTCAACCAAGTCATGTGAGTGTGGGTGTTCATTTGGGTCTTAATCTCTTCTCTGGAGACCTAGAAAAGAACACCTATCTCTTTTTGAGACGCTCTTTCTGCAAGGGCAACAGCTTTTGCTTCCTCCTCTCCTTCCATTCCTTCTTTTTCTCTCTTTTGTTCTCTCCCTCTTCTAAAGAGATAGAAGAAGCAAAAGCCCCTTTAGAGAGTTAAAAATACTTGGGGTGATAAAACAGCATTTGGAAGGAAAATTTGGAGCAGATAATTCTTTATTCTTAGCCCTTTAATAACTGCAAAAAGAAAAGAACTCATGTTCCAAAATCTTACCATGTCACTGGCTGGGCATCTCTCTGTAAAACTCGAACACAGGTCTTCATGTCAGGCAATATTTTTGGGATTTGAAAGGTAGTTACTGCAAAGACTGGGACATATTGATTTTGGTCTGTGTGTCATCTGTTTGCTTAGAAGTTACTTACTTTCAAGTTACTTTCAAAAAATTACTTGTTTAGAAGTTATCTTCAAGCAAATTAATGAAGGTAGTAAAGAAAACGCATACTTCTGGAGAAGATTTATTATTTGCACACTTTTCAAACAAAATTGGGTCAAATGTCAGCTTCGTGGATAATCTTTACAACATATAACCAAAATTTGGGATATTGTTGGCTTAATCAAGAGATGACATAGAACTTGCTTTGTTTTGTATGTAAGTAAAGTAGTAAGTGGGTCACCTCCTTATCTCCATGGGACAATAAATAGGCATGACTCCAACCTGAGTAGACTGAAACTTGTAATCTCCCTTGTTTATTGTTTTTGGTGTACTAATGTGAGCGTGACGTTTTACAGTTAAATCTTGCTGTCTCAGTTAAAGGTATTGCTGTCATCAGTAGTCTGCCTGACCCCCTGCTACAGAAGATACCACGGCATAAAGACGTATTTGCCCATCCTCAGATTCTTAATGTGCAAATAATATACTTGCTTAAAATGCACATGAAGGTGGGCTTGTGATAAGGTTTCAAACTAAGAATTGTAGATCTGAGAAGAAGGGATCTATTGCAACCTGCTCACAGGGCCACAGTCTTTAAAAGCTGAATAAAACTTTCAGGCCAAACTTAGATCCAAAGAGGAGCCTGAAATTTAGGAATTTGTGTTCTGGTGACTTAGATTTGCATGGTCCAGAATTATTTCTCTAAAGATTTGATTGTATGAGAAATGCAGGACTAGGTCACAAGTTGAAAAGTACAGTGATACTAGCAAAAAATTAAATCCTCTTTTTGTTGCTATCATTGGCAACCAGAGAATGTGTCTGGCCTTTTAAATAGACTTAAGCTTATTGAATCACAGAAATAATGTTTGATGAGACAAGGGCAGAAATAAGGAACACAAGGTCAAGAAGGATTATATTTTGTTCTTTCAAAAGGCTAAAATGAAGTAATTTAATTGTTTTAGTTTACAAAAAAAATGCACACAATAGTTTGTTCATTTAGATAATGAAATTAAAGGAAAACTTCTGATGAAAATCTTGAAAACATGTGTGCTGAACGTGATTAATATTTTCCTGGTGCTAGCAGAAATGACAGGAAGTTCCAAATGTTACTTTGAATGTATTTTCTGATAGGCCTATTTTCCCCAGTTCATGTAGTACTTATTGTTAATTCTTCCATGTTTTTTTTTCTTTTGTGTAATTCTTTAAATGGTGGGTGAACAGTTATGCTGAAGAAATTCAGCACCCATCCACATGGGATCTTAAAAAAAGAAAAATTATCTTGCTCTTTTTGCAAACTTTCAAAAAATTTTCCTAAAAAAGAAGACTTTTTAATGCCCTTGGCTATGGACTTGCGACTGTCAGAAAATCTCTCTTTTTCTTTCCAAATGCATTGGAAAAAGCCAAAGCATTAAAAACCGCTTTATGAGCTTTTATCAAGCTTTTGTTTTCAGCTCTTATCCATTTTATAAGCTTTTAGCTGGTATATTTAGTCTTGAATACTGACTAGTATTAGCCTAAACATGTTGACTTTCCTCTTATAATTCACACTGTTATTAAATAATAAAACTTGATACTAATAAAACTGAATCTTTGCTTTTAAAAGTATAAAACAAAATACTAGACAGTATTGAGGAGCCCAGAAAGAGATGACAGCAATCAAGATTTGTCTTCATTAATAACATTTGTCTTCAAATGCTCATAACTAATGCTATAAAAATGGTTCCTGGGAAGACAGCAAAGAAGTTGCCAAAATAGGGAATTATGAGGCCGATGAAAAAATATATTTTCTTCATAGCTTTGTGGGCTCATTTTCAGGCAATTAGGCTGCAGGTACATTCATTTGGTTGGTGAACATTTTACTTTAAAATTCTGAAATTGATGAGCTATTTATTAAAGTCATTCTTTCTAACTGGCAGTATAATTATGCAAGGGATTATTGTCTCTTCATTTATTTTTCTGGAGTGATTAGCTTGTGATGCTATAAAACTCATTTATGAGAATGACTTATATTTATAATGTTTTAATTAAAATTGGATTGGGAAGCAAATGGGAAAATTTACATTCCACATATACGGTTGTATCAAACACGTTTGACAGCAGTTGTCTTTTTATTAGCATAAGATAATTAATTGGGGTATTTATGTACTAATATTACCTAATTAACTCAGCAGTGAGGTAATTAATTTAGTTAACAGTTGTCCAAGAAAAAAAATAGTGTAATAGTATAGCCAGCTGCTTTCATTTCACTGTATTCTTCTTGGTTACATCATTTTTTCAAACAGGCATTGTCTTTTAAAAGGATTCAGAGAATATATGTATTTTATTGGAGAGGGCAATTTTTGCATTTTACCCATGGAAAAACAAGTTACAGTGTAAATCATGTGGGGAGAGAGCAGAGCAATTGGATGATCTTCACTTTCAAAGATGCTGTTAGATAAGGTATGCCATCCATCAACAGCAACTGCAGTTATTCCTTTGCTTTTAAATTCAAAATGCATTTCTTTTAAAACATGCCTTATTGCAACATTACTGAATATCTGATGTGTGTAAGAATCAGGTGTAAATGTTGGACCTGAGCAGATATACAACTAAAACAAAAAAAAGACATACAAGTTCTTCTCTCATTCATGTGTATGAAAAACCTTGGGTGAAAGAAAAGTTTAGTTCAGCCTTTCCAAGAGATAGTTTTACGATGAAGCCTGGAGAATTTTGTGCAAGATACCTAATTAAAAAACATTCTGCCTTGCTTTCCACATACTGAGTAGAGTTTGCTGACATTTCAATGATGCACAAAGCGTTTGGGAACTTTCTGCATTCGTATGTTTGCCTAGGTATTGCCTGTGCCATAAAGTGTGTGCTAAACCTGCCCCTGAAGAAAACCCACTCTATTTACTTGCAAAATATGCATGTTTCATCACATGATTTCTACTGAAAAGATTGAGTTTAGCAATGCTTGGTGAAGGACGATTCTTGGAGTCTCAGCATCCAGAGGACTCATTGGGTTACAAAATAGCAGAAAAGTCGTGTTGAGAGTGGTGAGTGACGCACCACAGCCGGTGCGGTCAGAGCACATCAGGACAGCTACAGGGGGTGAGACCAAAGGTCTGCCTGTGGCAGTGGCCCACTGTCCCCTCTCCTGCAATAGGTGTGGATGTGTGTCGAGGAACAGTCGCAAATAGCCCCCAGTGCCACAGGAGGACTGGGCACGGCTGATTCCTCCTTCTGATACTCTCCCAGCCTCCAAGTATTTTCAGCTCAATGACTTCCCAAGCTATGTATGGTTTCTCATTAATTAGTTATCCCCCATTAATTTCTTCTCCATAAACTTGTCCTGTCTCCCCTTGAATGATTTAGCAGGTCCTGTGATGTCCTGTGACACTAGCCACACGTTTAAAGTCCTTCAGGTGTCATATCACGTCTTTCTGTCAGTTTTGAACCTGAACACCATGAGCTTTGTTTTATGCCTCTTAATTCTTAGAGAAGATTATTTCCATCCATTCATGTCAGATCAGTTCTTAACAATTCTGTGCTTTAAGCTTTACTCACTTTAGTCAAGTAAGTAGACACAGTGGGATGTAAAAATGGAGTGATTTGGAAAAGAAGCATACTCAAATGCCTAAAGTGCATAAAATAACAAATGGCATTGAACTCTGAAAAGTGGTTCTGTGAAAAGGATACTGGCATCTCTGACTCATAAGAACATCTGGTCAGTTTTGGGGAGGGAAGAAATATCCAGTCAAATGGTTTATGGACTTTACAGACCAAAAGGTCAGGTCAGAAACCTGCAGACTGCCCACTTCGACCTGAGTAGATCCTTAGAGATCCCTACAGAAGCTTTAAAAGACTATTTTTCTGTATCCTTTCTACTTGCTAACATTCAGTTCCTGTACATGTGTGTTTCCTTGCTCCTATTCCTGAAAATTTTGCTTTACCTTTGAGTATATTATAAATCCTGTTGATTGAATGAGCCTACTTTTTTGCCTAAAGGCAGTAACACAGGCTGAACCAGTGTCAGCTTTGGTAGCCATTTCTCTGGAAAAGCTACTGTCTTAAAGGAGCTCTCACCTCCATACTTTTAAAAATTTACATGACCTCTCTCATACCTTTCCTCACAGATTTTTTTTTTATTCACTCTGCTGAACGATACACAGCAGAGACCATCTCATTCTTTGCAACTGTTTTAAATATCATCCTGTAAGCAAACTGTGTGCTAATATTTATCTTCTGTACTTTATCGTTATCAAAAAACATTCTTTCACACTTTTTTTTTTTTAGCTAGTTAGTCCCAAATGAGACATATGTCATAATAATTCATGCACCATCATGTCTCATTGCATAATTAAAAAATTCATGCTTAAATTCATCAATGTTTCTGGCATTCCCTGAATTATCCTCTTATTTTTTTGTCATAACTTAACTGAGAAGTTCCTTGGTCGATTCATAAGCCTACTCCTAATATAAAGGAGCGCAAGTGAGAAAGTTACGTTTCTAATTTATTTACAAAGGGTAGGGGTGGAGAGGTTGTTTCAGAGTGGCAAGGATAATACTTAGGTTTTCTAACTTGAGCCATTCAGATCTTGATTTTTTTTGCATACCAGATGTTAGAGCTAGCTACTATCTGACGTATTTTCACAGTTAAGGTGTAAAAGACAGGAATCAAGTCATTCCTTAACATTTCTGTAAAGAATTTGAATAAATCAAATGTCCTAAGTGTCTCATTTAAAGTCTGTTTTTCCATATCTGGATATTTTTGCATTTTTAAAAACCCTTTTCTCCTTCTCCCTCCTTTTTTTTGGTTTGTTTTGATTTGTTTTTTCCATGTGTGGAAGCCAGTACTAGTATTCATCCACATAATGTGGTGACAAATACTGTAATTTCCCTTCTCGTACTTGTTATTTACCTGATTATACTTAAAAACCTGAATTAGTATTCTCTTGGTTCATCTTACTTGATTAGCCACAGTTTCCTAAGCCATTTCCAGAATTAGTTTTCTAGGATCCTGTTCCTTTGATTATATATTCTATAAGCTTTGTTCCTAAACTTCAGGTATTTATAAACCTATGCAGTGAATGAATCTAACTTACCAAGTGATCTGTGCAGTGCAGTTGACCTATTCTTAACTTTCTGCAACATGTTGCCAGATTTTGCATCATATGAAATTTATTTAGCAAGGGTTCCATATATTTTTTTTCCAAATTACTGCTAGGGTTATACATAGCTATGTGCTGAGGACACATTCTTGTGGTACCCTCTAAATATGACTCCATGCTTGGTGATTTCCTGTTATGTTTTGAAATTTCTAGGAGAAGGAGGAAATCTGCAGAACAGCACGCTGAGTAGGCTATTCAAAATGCTTTCGTAGTATTGAGTTTGAGAATACATAATTTTAAGAATAGTGTGATCAAAGGCACTATGTATTATTTATAATCTTCTAAAGTGCTTATCATTGTAGTATTCAAGTGTCTCTCGTGTCAATTTTTTAATGAATTGCCATATTCTCTTGTTATTAGGAAAGTACCATTATCCCTACTTTACTAGCTAGCTAAATATTTCAGTGATGGCACATAGTACATGTTTTGTACTGCCACTGAAGTAGAGGTTGTAGGATGTGATCCTTGATAAGTGGTAGCTCCAGGCATGGGGGGCATCTCAAAACTTTTTTTATTTTCCCATACATATTTCAGAAGTGTCTTCATCAGTGAGGTCCTGGAGTATTTAGGAAGAATACTATACCTTAGAAAAAAATTATCCAGTATAAGAAAGGCTAGAAAATAAGAATGATCTAAAAAATGTTTTAGATATCCACCTACAAAATAATGGATATATTCCTGTGTAGCCTTGAAATAATACTTTTCTTCGGTATCCCCGTCTCCAATGTGTATCTAATCATGCCAGAGGAGCATTGTTCTGCATCTCTTTGACAAAAGAGAACCTGAGCATCCTCCTTCCTAACCTTGCTTGACAGCCACAGGACAAAAGTGCAAATAGAGTAGAAAGATTTTTTTTTTTAAATGATGTTGTGGTTGGAGTGGGCTGGGGGTGGGTAGAGCACGGGTTGTATTTTTAAATAGCAGTGGTTGGCACCTCCTTTAAATGCTTCCAGTAGCACTAGCATATGAACACAGTGACTAACTAAATTTCAGTTTTACTGCAGTTATTGCTTTGACAGGCCTTGACTTTCTGCCAATTCAGTTGGAAAGAGGCTTTATATCCCTCTTGCCCCACTGGCTTTCCAGATTCTCTCTCTTTTTTTCTAAGCACACATTTCTTTCTCTCACGACTCTGATTTCTCTGGAGTAATGGCCACAGTCACCCCTTTCCCCCCGCCCCGTGGCCACCTGTGCCGTCTCTGCTGTTAAATCATTAAGGCACATACACACATTCTGAGAAAACAGGAGAGAGATAATTACAATATTAATTGATCTTTTGCCTCATTAATTTTTTAATAAAAATGTCTGTCCTTGACTTGAATGGGAGCTGCAACTGCTTGGTACTTTAAGTACTAAACATGAAGCACAGGGTCAACCTGTCCTTTAACAGCCTCCACCCTGACTGTGACCTGCTGACCTGTCCCATGAATGTAGTATTTCTGTAGTATGTCAGTCTCTTCAGACTACATATGAGTTCCCAGTGAACAGCTGGAGATGCTGGGTGATGAACAGTAGAGATTTACCCTTTTATTAATTCCTGGCATGGTGTCGATATAAAACAGGCAAAGCTGTGTGAACTTACATTTGTTGAAAGAAACATAATTTATCAAGAAAATAAAGGGAAAGTCAAGGGCCATGATCATGGTTCTCACTGGTTCAACATATCTTCTTGTTTTCAAGTTTAAGCCCATTACTGTCTATAAATATTTATAATTGTTAGTTTCTGAGAGGAAGTAAGGTTACTGAAGTTAGTCATGTCCTCAGAGTGCTTAAGCTCATGGGTCCCAACTCAACATAAGCCAAAGGGGCAACTATCAGGAATTGTAACTATTCACAAGTTGGGCTAAAATGAGCTGTTGATGTCAACTCATTTTTAAATAGTCAAGTATGCACAATGCAAAATCTGATTGTCTTTTCTGTTCTGCTTCCTGGGGCTGCAAAGACTACCCTGGCATTGGGGAATGAATTATTCCTTCGCTCTGAATGGTGCTGCCAGGTCCAGGCTGATGATGTACTGGATATTAGAAAAATGATGCCACTTGTTCATGCTCTCCGGCTTGTTATGACTTAGAAAAACTCAGTGTCCGCCACCATCAGTCTACAGTGGACATGGAGTTCACCACCAAAAGAAAAGTTTAACAGAAGAAAGATCTTTTTAATCTCCTTATTGTTGTCTTATAGTCACCTACTGGCAGAACATTTGGAGAAATATATTTTGTCTGCAGGTAAATTGATAGCATGATTTATTATTTTTTTTTTGTCCATGTGCATCAATACTTCATTGTTGAGGAGTAGGTAAAGATTGAACACAGAATAGTAGGACAAAACAAAGGAACCAACACAAAATACCCACCGAGATTACACTAATTTGTGAGCTTTCATAGTTTCTTTTAAATCAACAGAATGATTTTAGCTTGGCAGAGGTATAGTTGTCAATATGAGTATTTTCTAGAGGAAGTTTTTAAACTGTGAGCAGAATCCACAACAGCTAATCATAGCATGAGTGGTCAGTTGTAAAAACTTGTTATTTTCCTTTGACAACTAAATATCTTCTGTAGTGTTCTCAGGTGTTCTGGAATGAAGAATGGAGAATACCTAGGTACCTTATCTAAGGAAACATTGTAAAGCCTGTAGAGAAAATGACTGCGTATTGGGGGAAAAAAAAGTTTTAGAGTAAAAATATGTATTAACTATTGGTAATCTATAACCATTGTGTTGTGCAAAAACCTAAAAACTACCATCTGGCACAAAGAATAATGAATAGAAACAGTATTTTCATATTTGGGAAGTTTATTAGTATCACTGGTGAAATGGCTGGAAGTGGCTTCCCATTTGCTATATTTTTTAAAATTATCTACTTTCTAGCAGCACTGATAAAAGTACAGGAAAACAAACCAATAGGAATTTTAACAGGATATTTATTATTTCTCAGAAGAAATCTGCTAGCTGTGCTAAGATATTTTGGGCAACATACTCAAAACAACTGTCTAGATTCTCTTTTAGGATTTCCCATCACTGAGGGACACCTACACCATGTCTCTACTCAGTGCCTCACTGTTGTCAGTAGATTTTCATCCACATAGGACACTTGCCAAAGGATGGAAGCAGTACTAGAATTTTTTTGGATGGGCCAAGTGAGATTCAAATAATATTCCATTATCTGGAGATTCACAATCTGAGCTAAGCATATGTTGCCGTGACTGCCTCCACTCTATTAACAGACATTTAAATTTACAAGGCATTCTGACAGTGGCCTTTAAACACATCTGGCTACATGAAAACTGAATATGAATTTCACATAGATATAATTTTTTTTCTGGTACTGCAGCTGTGCTCCAGTTTGGAAGTACATTTTTTATATTACTCTGTATCAGTACAGAATTGTACTTACAGCTCTTTGATTTTGAAATCTAAGATAAAGCTTTTCTGAGATATATATATATTGGATATTCATTCACACCAGACTTTACATTTCAAGCAGAGTTTTGGGTAGAGTAATAACAGAAATTTTACTGAAGTAAAATAAAAAATGCCGAATATTTTATTGACCTGGGCTCAGCTCAGCTCAGTTCAGTTCTAGTTTCATTTTGATGAGTTTTCTGGACCATTAGATATGTAATTTGTTAGGCAAATTAATACTGTTCTACTTATAATTTTTATACAAGCCTGAATATATATTAAATTGAAATAAAAATTCTTAAGTCACTGCAATAAAATGTCAGCTCAAAAACTCTGATTATAAAACAAAGCCTGTATCTTTTGTTGTTAAATTTAGATTAATTGAAACAGCTGTCCTGGGGTACCTACAATTCATGTCTCATTCATAGAGCCACAAAATGACAAATTGCTATATAATTTGCTTTAGTTGGCTAGAAATATTTGATCTTTAAGTTTTGTCAGTGTAAATAAAATCAGATTAGAGCCAGCTGACAGTAGTCATTCTTGGACCTTCTGGAATTCATTCCCAAAAGAACCATTGTGGGTTTGAAGTTTTCCATGTTAAAAATGCATACATTTTTCTGTGCAAACCTCTAAGTGTAGTTAGAGCAGTGAATTCTGGTTAAAGATAATAAAGAAAAGAGTTACACTTGACTGATTTTTCCAGCCAGTTGTTGTATTTGGGTAGTCTGAAGAACCAGGGGGACAAAGTTCATTCACAGATCTTCAATATATCAAAAATATTCCCAACTTGTAAAACAAGTTAAAATAGATTGTTGTGTGCAAGTTCCTCAATGCATTGTTATTGAAATCAAATGAAGATCTCTTTGTACTGTCACAGAAGTATAAAAATGCCTTATTGTAACTGTACAGTCAATAATAATAATCAGGCTACTTGTGCTTTGTGTTCATTCTGCATGTCCATGTGGTGTGGAAAAAGAAATTCAGAAACATTAGAGTTCAAAAAAACAGGAGAATTATTTTCAGTCACATATGAGGCAAAATATTATCTTCAATACGAGGGCGATAGATGTTTTGGATTAAATGTTTTGCGTATTAAATGGAATCCTAGAGAAGGCTGACAGAAACATATTCTAGTTAACATTTGATAATAACTGTAAATGAAATATTTAATTATGAGCATCTGTCTATAACCTTTTTTCAGCTGGGTTGATATCAGTTTTTCCATCTTTGACAGGAAAATTAATTGTGTTGCTGAAGTGTGAATTTAAAGCCTTTGAGTGTCCTCTGGTTTCAGTCAGCACAAATTTATATTCAACTTTTGAATACAACTGGATGAGATTTGCTAGACTTCCGAGAAATGTTTTCCATTATTTCTTCCTGTGTCAGTATACAGAAACAGGTCACCTACAGGATGTGAAGTACAAGCACAGGAAGGGCTCTTCAGTGGGAGTCATGGGAGAATCACAGAATTGTTGAGGTTGGAAGGGACCCTGGAGGTCACCTAGCCCAGCCCCCTGCTCAAACAGGGTCAATCAAAGCAGATTGCTCAGGGACGTGTCCAGTCAGGTTTTGAGAGTCTCCAAAGGGACAGACTCCACAACCTCTCTGGGCAAGTGGTGCCAGTGTTTGACTACCCTCGCAAGGAACAACAACCAAAAACCAAACACACACACCCCCGACCCCCTTTCATATTTTTAAATAGAATTCCCTTTTTGTGCCCCTCTTCTCCTGTCACTGGACACCACTGAGAAGAGTCTGGCACTGTCTTTGACCCCCTTGAGCCTTCTCTTTTCCAGGATGAACCATCCCAGCTCTCTCAGCCTCTCCTCACATGACAAATGCTCCAGTCCCGTAGTCACCCTTGTGACCTTCACTGGACCCACTCAACTGTGTCCATCTCTCTTGTACTGGGGAGCCGAGAACTGGACCCACAGCTCCAGAAGTATTTCACCAGGGCTGAGGAGAGGGGAAGGATCACCTCCCTCGACCTGCTGGCAATGCTCTGCCTAATGCAGCCCTGGAGGCTGCTGGCTGTCTTTGCCACAAGGGCATGTTTCGGGTCATGGTGAACTTGGTGTCCACCAGGACCCCCTTTTCTGCAAAACAACTTTCCATCCAGTCAGCCCACACAGTCTGTACTGGTTGTTTCTTCCTGGGTGCAGGACTTAGTATTTCTCTTTGTTGAACTTCATAAGGTTCCTGTTGGCCCATTTTTCCAGCCTGCCAAGGTTCCTCTGAATGGCAGCACACCCATGTGGTATACCACCCAGTCCTGCCAACTGTGTGAGAGAAGGAATGTGCCATTCACTCGTATGCCTCTCAGGATTATATTTTCCAAGCATGTAATATCCTTAGAGCACTTGCATACAGAAGATTTCTAGAAGATAGAAAAGGATTATCCTTACTTTTTAGAAACTAGTTGCAATGGGAGTAAAGCATCTAAATACCTTTATAAATACCGCTATAGTTTGAGCAAGGTAATGGTATGGCACAGAACTGAATTCTATAGCTCAGTTTGAGAATTAACTCTCAACTACATCTTCCTTCACTGAGATGTCATAGTTTTGGACCTGACTGCCCTGTTTTTCATAATGTCTTAGGTTGCTAGTACATCAGAACTCAAAAGCTGTGCAAAATATGAGTATTTACACACATGAAAGCAGTTATCAGACTAAAAGCATATCAGGTGAGAGACTTTGATTTCCTCGTAGAAGACTTTTGGAGGGATTTTTTTGTTTGTTTTTATTCTTCCACTTTCATCTCACACTCTCCAGAGTATCAAAAAGAGAATATTCTGTTCTATGGCTCATTCCAAGAAGAGAGACATTTAACACAAATATGGTTGCAGTTTATAAAGCACAATACTCCTTAGTTCCAGAAAGAGAGAGGGTGTTTGGATTGTAAATAATAAATGTAATAGTTTACATTTATGAGAGAGCTATTTCAAACTGACTTGTGTCCTCCTCTGGCTTAAGGAACCAGGGAGGGTACTTTCAAAAGTATGCTGTAAAGAAGATAAATATTTTTCTTTGAATGTATATTATGGATATATTCAGTAGCTGACTTGAGAAGAGGTCCATTAAAAAGTCACTCCACCTGCAAATAGCTGTGTTGCATACAAGAGCACATAGAAACTTTGTGCGCTCCTGGTATGTCATTATACAAGATAAAAGCAAGCCTTGACCCATCTGCTCCTTGAAAATACTGTGCTCATCTTGGAGCTAGAATATACTCTACAGGTCAGTACAATTAAAAATCCCATTAATATCCCCAAAGCCTAATTACCCCATCTATTCAGTGTTTCTGAGGTGAATTAATGGAAGTGTTTGTTACTGACAAGGACCTGAGAGATAAGCAATAACTTCAGGCAAAAACTGTCAAACATGTTCACTTCTTGAAGTTGCTTAAAGAGCTCTGGCACCCTTAGAATGGAAAGAGCCATGTGGAGGCTTATGAGAATATAGCAATCCCTAGATTTTAACAAATAACGTGATGCTACCTGCAGAACAGAATAAAGGAAAAACCTCTCACATCAGTCAGCTTTTCTGCAAAGGCTACCTAAATTTTTGCCATAACTTCAATTTATACATTTTTCACAAATTGTTGTCTGTAAGTGGTATCTCACTCCAGTATAGCTATTTATTAATGCACAGCATCTTCCTTCAGTGCTTTTATTGTTGAAAAGGAACCTTAGTTCATCATGGTGTTTTGTAAACGCTGTAACAAACATTAAGGGACTGTAATATAACAATCTCATATAACATAAGGTAACAATATAATAAACACAATAACAATCATCATTATGGTTACGTGGCTAATGCATTTAAACCTAGCAATAACTGAATTTTGGGGTCACTGGCAATTCTGAAGAAAAATGTCCAGAAATGAAGAAAATACTAAAATCATCTAAAAAAACAATAAAAACCTATTTTAGGTTGAATAAAATTCAAATCAAGCTCAAAACCTTCCTACTCTTTCAGTGGTTTGTTTTAGGGCTTGTTCTGAATGTACTGGCAAAACACAAAAATGAGAATAAATGTGGGAAAGGGGACTTTGGGGGATATTTGCACTCTTACAGTCTCAGATCTGCCAGGGCTCAGGCTGGTGGCCTAAATGCCTCTCCACTGAGGTATGGTCAGATGACTTGTGCAAAGTCACAGAAGCTGCCAATGAATCTGATATAGTCTAAGTCAGCATATGGCTGATGGTTTATTTTTTCCGCTCCATTGTTTTTTTATTATATTTATTTTTCTACTTCTTTTTTTAATTGCGAGTTTTATTCTGTTTATATGTATGGCTCATCACTAATGTATTTTAATGTTTACTGCATCATCTGGGAAAAATAAAATATTAAAAGCTATGTAAATCTGTTTATAAACATGTTACTGACTATAGCTCTTTGCCAAAGGAAAAGCATCCAAGATGTTTTAATTGACAGTTTGATTCAAGCACATGCATCTCATTTGTGAATATCTCCATGTATGAACACCACTCGTATTTACCCATTTACAGTCATATCTTCACTGAATTCATCTGCAACAT
The DNA here is from genome assembly GCF_034638445.1 of Ciconia boyciana. Lineage (NCBI taxonomy): Eukaryota > Metazoa > Chordata > Aves > Ciconiiformes > Ciconiidae > Ciconia > Ciconia boyciana. The sequence continues at coordinate 10,321,907 of NC_132939.1, forward strand.
TATAAATTAGTATACACATGGACAACAGGTACAGTAAGCTTAGCAGTGAAAGCATGTTCATAAGCAAAGTGCACAGCAATAATCAATGTTCATTTTCATGAGCAGTGTACAATCTAATATGTCACAGTGCAGAACAACGAGGAGGTTGTGTTCTGTTACTCAGTGAATGACCAGCTGTGAAAAATGGAATTTTCAGTGGATTTACAAAAGGTCAAAGTAAGGAAGTATTGAGTTGGAGAGTTCAATTTTTTTTCCTCAGACTGAAAGAGTTGCAAGCTAAGATTTTTCTCTTTCTTCAGAGAGCAGAGTGATTTTGAGTCAAATGAGGGAATTAAATATTTAAAGACTGTCAGCAAAACATATCTGTAAGCATGCACACATTTGTTAGAATCTATGAATGTAACTCATTTTCTATTCAGCATTCAACCTGATTTTTACTCTAGAGATAGTTTTGCACCTGAACATGACAAACCATAGTGTTTGGGCCGACAGGGTAAAAATGCCTTATTCTTTCATAGCACAGTGATGCATTACAATCTTTTCCAAAATGCAAATTGTGAAATATTGTTTTCAGTAAGATTTTTACTCATAGGAAATCTGTGTTCCCAAGTGCAGCACACACATCCTTTTATTTAACTAGTACATACTCTAAGGGACAGATTTTCAGGTAGACTTCCATATGCGTACATATAAGTTGACCACACAAATAATTTTATTTAGATGTACATAAACTCCCCATTCCTGAAAACTTATATTAAGAAAATTAAATATGTGGGTTTAAGTACTGAAAGTGCTATTTTACACCAGCAGAAGACAAGAACAATTGAACTTCTTTTGACAAGTAGGGGATACTCAAAAACCTCAGTCAGAAATTTGGTTGGCTCAAGTAAGTTGGTGTCACTTAGATACATACACATGAAGTTTTCTTGGGGGGGCGGTTTGTTGGCAGGATGCACTCTTCATGCAAGATAGACCCGCGTGCTTCTCAAAAAGCCCAGAGAGGATCCAAACCAAGACCACTCTCTTATGTTCTTGCACCTCTTTCTAACAGTGTCTCTCCACAGGATGGGGTTTAGATGTGCAAGGAGACAGAATTGGAGCTTACTTTTCAGACATGCTTAACATAGATAATAATCCTGCCTCCCACTTCTTTTTTGCATCCTGTTTAAATGAGACTATTGCCTACGTCTTGGTCCATTTTAAGCCAAAATGTCTAGTGGCTTAATAATGGCTGTTGCTCTTTAAAATGTACTTAGAAATCCAGTTTAGGATGCTAATTTGCTTAAGGATGGAACAGAACTACTTTTTCTTCTTGATAAAAGCTCTTTCTGCATTTTCATCTCCTAATCAACAGTAATAGGCTATGGAAGTATAGAGGCATGGTAGTGTTTTTAAGAGGGACATTCCTAAGTACTCATACATGATTTTATAAAAAGTATGAAGCATTTTAAGATGCTCTTCCAGCATCTCAAGTATTTCAGTTCATCCAGTCAAGAAGTCCAACTCACTCTGACATCCATGGGTGATCGGAATAGTGACTGAACTCAAAGAGTGGCCTAAAATAAACATGCAGCCTAAGACAGCTACATAAGCTGTTCATAGCTGTTCAGCAGCACAATATTTGCTTTTCCAGTGAACTGGAATATTTTTTCTAGTTCTGTTCAGCTGTTTTGCATTGGGGGTTTTTGTTTGTATGTTTGTTTTCCAAAAGTGAGACAGTACTGGCTGTCTTCAACTCTCAGAAAATTGGCCAGGGTAATGGAAGAGCCTTAAATTCAGGCAAGGCTCCCAGCGTTGCAAGAAGCCTACGATTCCCCAGCTCGCTCGTCTGGGCAGCTGCCGTGCCAACAGGCAGCACGCATAGCAGGCAGCCTGGAAACCCAGAGCTGCAGCAGGGAGAATCAGCCTCATTTCGACTCCATGGCAGGGAGCCAAAAAAACCTAAAAGTCATCGCTTGAGCAAAAAGCTGAGTCCCCTTTTGAAACACATGCAGTGCGCTCCTGGATTTGTGAGACACTTAAGTACCAGTCATGAGCAAGTTAAATGAGATCCCAGGCTTCCAAGCAGCTTGCTAGATGGAAACCAAGTGTATTTCCAGCAGAAAGCTGCCCAAACTTTGAAGGACTTCATCAAACAAATATGTATTTCTACAATATCTTTCTACCTCAGCAAATTAGTATTGTTTCACTGAAAAGCTGTCATCCAGCTGTAATGATATAAACCCTTGATTTACACAGTCTTGCACATTTCAGAACAGACTTCCTGTTCTGCAACGAATACCACTTAAGAAGGTATAATAGGTTGCCCTAACAAAAGGATAACATGTAACATATTGCCTTAACGTTGTGCTTCAATATATTGCCTCAATCAAAATACCGTGTCTTCTTCCCCCTCCTCTCTTCTATCTCCCCGTTTCTCTGCATGTTTGTCATCCTGGGATAAGAACTTGTTACTTCCTGACAGCAGCACGCGGTTGTGGCTTTAGATAAGATGGCAAAATCTTGTGTTTATTGTGCAAATGACTCGTCCTTTCTGCCAGTCACAGTTTCTGGTGTTTAACAGCACAATAGCTGCTTTGATGGATTAGATAGACTGAAAGTCCTTCTAACCGTGTATTGTACTGCTGACCAGTAACTGTAAGGAATGTGTGGGAATAAGGCACATAGAGATGCTTCCTCTGAAAGCATAGTGGCTTTGGGCATGCTGCAGTCAGCGTGCAATGACCTAAGATGACTCCAAAACAACAAGAGTTTAACCAGATAGATGGGCACTAAGAACCCCCCAAAATGAGTACTGTGAAGTGAAACTTAGCTGTGTGTGTCTACCCCACGGTTCAGTAATTGTAGCGTAGTGCAGAAATACCCAAACTAGCTTTAAACTAGCCTAGCTATGGCAACGAAGAGATCTGCACAAACTAATTTATCCTACAGAGAGAAACCATCACCTGTCCCTCAGTGTAAATCCTTTTGGACAATCAACAAAGACAAGGGAAGGGAATTGGGAAGGAACTCTGTTGCCATACCTACAAAGCTATTAATTCCTAAATAGTTTCACGTATAACAACCTTCATTCATTTCTGCTATACCAAGTGTTATTGATTTTTGCTGCTGCAGCAGTGCCTTGAAAACCTGACCAGTGCCTCTAGGCATAGATGTGTTATATTTTTATAGGCATGTAAGACAGAGATAATCCATGCCCTAGGCAACTATCAAGTCAAAAGACAACAGGATGTTAAAAATATATGGGGAGAAAAGGGGAGCAGCAAGATAGTTAAAACTGCACATGAACCAGTAGACAAGAAGAAGTAATACTGAAACAGGAAGATGAAGTTGCATTACTATTTCTCCCATACCCCATACCATGTGTGAAAATTAATTAATGTTAATCACTGCAGCATTACAGGATAAAGCAGTGATTTCAGTGCTTATGATGTGAATGTGTTCATTAACAAAAGACTTGCTTGTTCTTGCAACAGGCATACAGCAGGTCACTATAGACCCACCAAATACCGTCCTGTTAGTGAATCAACACTGGTGTGCTTTCATCATGTTTTGTGATATTAATTAGCTGAGACAAGGTAGCAGACATAGCATTTTTAATGCTATTGAAGGAATCTAAAACAAAAGGCAAGAAGTCACATTTTATTTGCATCACAGCACATATTCAAAGCTGAAAGGGCTGCTGCTATGACTGCTTGCAATGAGGTTCCACAGATGAAGGTAGTGTAATTTAGCAGGGTTGATTTCAGCTAACAACTATTGTTTTGATAACCACTACAGGTCTCACGTTTATACAAGCTTCCCAGGTCAAATCCACTTTTCCTGGAAATCCATGTTTCCGTTGTCTTTGATCAGCAATAGAGAGAAATCTGCACCCTGTAAACTTATGTTCTGACTCTGCCTTAGAGCACTGGAATATTGATTTTAATCTTTGCTTCTCATGTATTCAATTAGTGTAATTGCATATGAATGTTTCTTCTTTGTCTTCCTTTTTCTTGTAACATTCTCACAGCTCAGTTGGTAACACTGGCCTTCACTGGGAGCACTGGGAAGGTGTCTGAGCCTGAGCATCATGAAAGCGCAACCATAGATGGGTCAAGACAATCCGTGGGTTGAATCACTAGTGGTATGTTCCCACTGAAGCAGGCATTCCCCCGTCGTAGACTGTCATCCCAGAAAAATGCTATCAAGAGAGATAAGAGTCTATTTTCAAGCATCAGTTACCAGTCTTGTGCCTAGTTTGAATATATCTTTGCACTTCTATTTCATGCACAGATTATCTGTGGATTTAGGATATGTTAGAAACTAGATTAGGACTTGCAGATTTTAAGTGTATATACGCAAGCTGCATCTTTATAGCTTGTAGTAGCAAATCATTTTGATGTTCATTGAATTAATGTGTTCATTGAATTAACATCTTCCTTTCATTTCTTTAAAAATCATACCTACCCCTCATTGACTAGGTCTTCCAGTTTTCGTGCATGCTGTGTCCAAATCTTTGTTTTCCATGTTCGCATGGCAAAAGGAGCAATCACTTATTAAAGTTCAGTTTGTAACAAAAACTTACTACATTAAATAAGAAAGGGAAATACTTGAATGAAGACATTTATGCTACACTTATGTGAGGTACAGTGGAAAAGAAACTAATAATTTTCTGTTCATTATTGTTTAAAATACCACCATTTATGTGTAATCAGAGGGTTTCAGAATCCTATTTATACAAACAAAATAATAAAAGCACTCACATGCTATAATTGCTGTGTGATAAAATTATGTATTTAAGCTACATAGTATATTGGCTGAATGCATGTAAGAAATTACAGCACTTTAACTGCAGGTTGAAATGTATTATTGAAAAGCTGATTTTATGTTTTATATATATAAAGTAGCAGAATTATAATAGTAATGCTAACTTCTAAATACCGTTAATGGCTAGCACTGTTATTTCAATAAATAGAGATCTGGTTCTTTTAAAATCATTTCTCAAGCTATTGGCATGATTATTTTCTTTTTAAAGCAATGTATTAGAAGTACTATATTCTACAGTAGTCTGCACAAAATTAGCTCTAATTCAAGAGTAAGTTCTCCATTCATCAGACAATAAGAACTTTATGACAAGAACTTTGCCTACAGATATGTGTGTATAATGAATAAATGAATAATTCTTACCAGATAACAATATTACATTCTTTATTGTGCTGGGACCTTCACTTACAAAACAGCCTAGAAAAGTCAAACATTTTGATATATAAGCTCTTACTGAATTTTAGTTCCTCAAATCCTACATACATTGATGAGAATAAGTCCTTTACTGCCACGAGATAAAATATGGAATACCCATCAGGCAGATGTTAAAGAAGAAATGCGTGGATAAGAAAAGACTGGAAAAAGTATTAACCAGTTTCATGCTAATTGATCAGTTGACGGTGTTGAGAAGAGATTGTTCTACAGACACCCAGACATCAGCTGCCTGCTGATATAGACAGAAATCGGTATAATGAATGTGGTAGGAGAATTATTTCAGGCATTTTGTTTAACAGTAAGTCCTTAAGTTATAATGTATTCCAGAAGAAATTATGCTTCAAAGATGAATTAGCAATTGATTATTTTCACTTAAGTTATTTTAAGGAAAGCCATCTCCTACTAAAATGGAAAATCCCATCTTCCAGCATTGCAAGCTAACTGTCTTGGAATTTCTTCAATCACACCTTAATAACAATAGCTTGTGGTGATTTTAAGAACTAGATTTTCCAAGGCCAAATTCCTTGTAAAGCATTTCAGTTTCACAGCCTGCAATAAAAGCCCAAGTTTTTGAAAAACACACTAAATACCAGGGGTTCTACAAGCAAGATAGGCCTTTTGCTTCTCAAGAGAGTGCAGATTCATCCAAGGGCCCTTATGTTAAAACACAAACAAACATAAATTTCTAAATGGATATAACACTGTGTTCCAAGTGATTCCTATTAGATGTCTCTTCTAGGAATTTATTTGTCTTCTGTGAGATCTGGAAGTTAGACTATTAGATTTCTCCATCTTTGGTAGAAACTGACAGCATGTCCCACTGCAACTGGCTCTCCAGTTGTGAGGCTGAAGATTATTATGCCTTTTTTCCAATCTCTTTCTAGAATGGTCCTTTTTGACTCATAGAAACCCTTAGCAATATATTTTACAGGTTTCACTTTGAGATGAATGGATCCACTATTTCCCTCCCTTTAAAATGTTCTGAGGCAGATGCCAGCAATAACCTTAATGCTTCTCTGAATCTTGTTTCCTTTTTCTCCTTTTTGTCTCCAAATGAATCAAGGTGAAATACTTTTAGAAGCTGTTCAGAACATCCAGAAAGGTCTGTAGCATAATAAAAGGGAGAAGAGGATATAATCTTGAAGAATCTGTCATAGTTCTTTTAACCATGATGATTACGAATATAACTAAATTTCATGCATCTAGCCAGGTGTTTCTTTGCCCTTGAAATATGTGAATGACTATCATGTGGCATCTGACCATCTAAAGAGCTGAAGGCTGCAAACACCCTGAGTTGCTGAACACATCCATTTTATTTTATTAGGCTTAGAGCCCAAAATACTCCAGGTACTTTCCAAACACAGAGACAGCTCCTGTCTTTGACTTTGTGTCATTACTAACAAAAAGTCCATGACATTTTGTTGGTGATTTCATCTCACTTCATAGAACCAGGTATTACGGTGCTCAATATAAATCCATGTGACTGAAATTCTGTGTTCGCTGAAATCCCCACAAAGCTCTTTTTTCATCTTCGATCTGTTGTTCTGGCATAAACATTTCTGCACGTGGACATGAAAACTTGCTGAATGTCCTTTTTTTTCCAGAATTTTAATGAAATAGAAAGTGAAATCGTGATGTTTAAATTTATTTTCTTAATGATTATGTTTCAGGTAATTAATTCATAAGTCATTTCTAGGCCCTACAGATTTCAGTGACACATCAGAGCTAATGTTGTAGTAAAGATAATTGCATTAAGTGGTATGTAGAGGGTATAGATTCTGAAATGCTGGCACTGTGCATTCATGAAGCCTTCTGTGGGCTGCAGAAAGATGGAGCTTCTAAATATATCTTTCCTTCTTTGCCTAGGTAAGCAAACAGATGAAAAAAAACAAAACATGCAGAGCTAATGAATACTCTTAAGAGCTCCCTGCCCTTATACTAGCAAGAGACTGCAGTAGGAACAAATGCTTAACCTCTTGTTTTTAATAACAAAAGTTACATTCTATCCTCAGAAATGTTTGTAAAGCTTTCAGTTTCAGCAGATAAATATTTATCTCCAAAAGGAAGAGCTTAGACCCAAAATTGATTTTACTTCATGTTTAGCATTTATCTGTGGCTTTTTTCTACTTTCAGTCCATAGCTGTGTGCTCTTTGAAAGCAGTCAGAAAACATTTAAAACCAGATCATCGCTGTTCTGAACATGGCTACAAGGAGAGCAGGAGGGCACCTACAGTTTGAACATCTCCAGAAGAGTAAGGAGATGACTGTCACAACTCAGTTCAAGTCCAGACTTGTGTCTGGTTAATGGGTAGATGGAGACACTGGTCGTTAATGGGGTGGTCTGGCAGGGCTTACCGCTTTGGCTTCTTCCTGGGGTGGTCTGGCAGGGCTTACCGCTTTGGCTTCTTCCTGGACCTGCTCCTTCAGAATTCAGTGGCATAGGAGGACAAGGGTTGCAAACCGCTCCTTGAAAAATGATCTCAACCAATTGTTACATGTTTTTCAGCAACCAAACACATTTCTAGTACTGAATAAACAAGGCCCAGATTCAAAGTAATGTTAAGACCCCCACGGCAACTACTTTGTTGTTATTTGCTCATTAACATCTAAAATTGCTAAAACATCTGCTCCTTCCCTTTCTCCCCTCCTCTCTGGTCTTTTGAAGATGATTGCTGCAATGAACAGAAAAAGACCTTCAGAAGGATAAAGGTAACTGGAAAAAATTAGAAAAAAAAAAATCACATCCCACTATGAAGGTAGCCTTGCACTGCACTGGGGTTTTTTTTGGCAAATACATAGACTCAGAAGGAATTGTGGGCCATGGTTATTATTTTGGCTACTTTTCAATTCCGCATATCCTATACAAAAATATTGTTACAAAAATGTACAATTCCCTGTGCTTCATTCAGCCAGATTAATGGTGGCCAGTAGTATAGAAATTGAGACCAATTACCTGATCTGAAACCAGTGGACATGTTTATCATTTGTGGTCATAATGTTTCAGTGTAATGAAAGTGCCTCGAAAATTTGATAACATTACATAAATATTTTTAATATCTGATGCTTCATGCATATGTCAAAGAAACAATATATACCCTGCATTCCCAAGGCATGTTTTCAAGAAATATCGGTTAAAATCAACTCAGCAGAACATGGATAAACTTGTACCTTCCACATTCACAAATGTTTTCTTGCTTAACATTTCCATTGCAGAGAGTACATTTTTGCAATGGATTGTGATGTTTTTATTTTTACTGATTATAATCTCTCCCTGGAGAAATACCAGCTTACCTATGCGCTCAATTTTGCCCCAGATACAGCACAAATATGCTCCTGCAGACAACAGAAATTACATACACATATCAGAGGACAAAAATGGACCTTCTATTAAGATCACATCCCTAGTCTTTAATTTTGGTGAGCATTGGATTCAGGACTTGTCTGTGCAGCTGAAATAGAAAACCAGTAAAACAGTCTCTCAGGCTTTTGGAAGAGAGACAGAAATAATCTTATCTTTGTACTGTCCCTGCTGGTCTTTTTATCAGGAATCTCCCAAGAATGCTCAGCTAGAACATACTTCAAGTAAATGACGCCCTTAATCATCATGCTAAAATGTAAAAGATCTGGGAAGTGTGGCGATATTTTCATCAAGAATGTTATTGTAGGAAATTCTTTTGTTAAGGAATTGTGAATTAACTTGTTTTCCTTGCTCAAATGCTGAGATCTCATTTATTTGAGCACTGCTTTTAAAGCAGCTGTTAAGAAAACAATAGGACCACTCATCTAAAATAAAATAATATAATTAAAAAGTAAATCACTGCTGACACCAAAGTGTATTTAAAAGCAGCTGCAGTCAATAAAATGGTTGGATTTTAGTTCACAAAAATGAAAGGCATGCAGCCACATGGGACCAATAATGCCGGATGATTTATTGTAGAAGAAATGTGCAGACAAATCAATAGAAATGTGGACCTGAAAGCAGAAAAAAGAAACTGTGAATGTTTAAGGCTTTTTGTAAGTTCTTGTGGAGCTGTAGGAAGTAGTGATTAAGAGAACAGTCTTTGAGAAAGGCCAATACAATCAGGACTGTATTCCTGATCAGCGAGAGTGGTATTCAGAACAGTTTAGAAATCTCTGTATCTGGGTAAGGTACAAAGAACTATATGTAAAACAAGTGGAAAGAAAAAAAAAGTCTTAATTACTTCAGTAGTCTGATCATATCTTATAAAGTGTTAAATTCAGATTTGCCTGGCCATGCTTATAGCAAGTAGTACCTTCCTTCAAAAAGAGACATAACTTTTGTATAATTCACTTATCTGAGAATAAACTAACATTATTCATGAATAATATCTGCACTTGCAAATGTTCTTGCCTGTTGTATAAAGCAACTCTGACTCAGAAAATGAATAATTGGTAAGGTGTAAGCCTATGAGCAGTTGGGATCTTTTCAGATCTTTGTGTGAGAAAGAGGTTTGTTTTCATCTATAAAATGAGCAGAATGTTTTGGAGAAATTGAAGCTGGGTGATTAAGAGCATTAAACCTTGGCTCAGTAGTACAGGGTTTTGTTCACAGAGTTTTCAGAAATGTTTGTCTGACAGGAGGGAAGTTTACAGGAAGAGATAATGCTAAAAATTTAAGGTAATTCTAAAGTTTGAACATTGACTATGTGTAATTAATTATACATCTGGGTGGTGGCCACATGGGAGACACATGGGTGTCTCACAGACCTTGTGAGACAGCAGGAACTGTCCATAAGCAGAGTACTGGATCTTATTCCCAGCCTTTGAAAATATTTTGAAGGTTTTCCTGACCGTCAGAATATATCTTACTGGAGATTGGATTTCCCTTTTTCTTGACTGTGTGATTTCTTTCTAGGGCATAATGTATTTTCTTTTTTATTTCATTTGCATAGTTCCTGTTAAATGTTACGACTTCTGTTTGGTTTTTGGCACAGCAAGTAGCCCTGTACGAAGCCTGTTGCTGCACAGAAAACTTAGTTTTGACGTTACAATTGTCAAGACTGGATGGAGTGGCAAAAGGTCATTTGCTTTCTGACTGGGGTAGAAACAGATAAGGCTGAATTTTGAGAGAATTTTTTTTGAGGGGTGATACACTTTTTTTTCAAGCATAGATTATAATGCAATGATTCCAGAACAGGATGAGAAAGAACAAGCTTCTAGCTTTGTAGATGGTACTGGGGGACAGGAATTGTTCAAAATTCTCATCTATCTTCCTTAGACAAGTGTCCTCATTTATAAGCCCATTATTGTCAGGTGCATATTGAAAAGACACACATTTGTTCTTGAAAACCAACTGCATGCCTGCTAAGGGCCTGTTTTATAGCATGTCTTTTAGGTTGGTTTTACATGGGTTTTGGTTTTGTGAAAGATGTGGTTTGAGCCATAGATTATCTGTTTGTTAGTTAATACAAAGTTAATGTAGTTAATGTATTTCACAGACAGCTTGATCATGCTCGCTGGATTAATTAAAGTTTTAACCACAAATTCAAATTGACAGTCCAGATTGTAGACGGTGCCATGTCTATATGTAATTACTTAGATTATCAGAAGGTGGATCATCAAGTCATTCGGTATTGTAGAGAAAGCTTGGTGTCCCCACCTTTACTTGTGGATTAGCAGGTGTTGCATCTTCAGAGTTATAGATAAGACCAGTGGCAATATGAATGTCAGTCTTATTTCTTGCAAGGCATGTTGTTGTATCATCATAGTGCTGGAATTCAGTGAACACGCTTGGAAAAAAACTTTCTGAACTGTAAGTGGTTTATTCGGTCTGCTAACTTTGCTGTAGTTTCTGTGTCTGTACAATGGTGCAAATGATTTACAGGAGAACTCTAGAACTTAATTACTGTTTAAAAGCATTTTTAAATTCCTTGAGGCAAGGTGCCATGAAAATACAAAGTGCTATTAATTGGCTCATCAGACTTTAGAGAATGCCACAGTAATTGCATATTTAAGAGTCTTTCAGTACTGTGGTGCAACAACTCGGCTATTCTGTTGTAAGTGAACATTTCCATCAGTTTCTTTCAGTGTACAATTACAATATCAGGAGAAGACAAGATGGAACAACCCTGTGAATTTTGCATGCTTTTGCATTAGAAACATGAACTCTAAAAACATTCATACTGATTAGCCAGAGGATGACGTATCTTTAAAGTTACTCCAGAGTCCAAGCACTGGCTTCATAATGAGACGTGGCATTTACCATGCTTTGCTGCTCTGATTATTAACCACTTTGGAAGTGTGCCTTGCAATAACAGAGCAGTTCTAATCTCTTTAGAGATTAGTAAAAAGAAAGCAACCTAATTTTATTTTAAGGGATAGTAAATGATTTAAATAGAGTGGCTTAACACCTGGAATTAGGACTTGAGTGGGAACCAGTCTGGCCTGCTACTTTTGTACAAATAAAGAAGGGAATGATGTTTGTGTTCAGTGTTCTTCTGGAAATCCCTCAGAAGGAGTCTGGTATGAGAGGGGACTCCAGGGAGAGAAAAAAAAGGATGAAGGAAAATAAATATCTTTACACAGTATCCTTGATTTAAAAGAACAGAGCACAATTCTAATACTGTACAATTCTGATTGCGGAGTTACTAGAACAGAAAGAGTTTATTAGATGCCTAAAGGAATACAAATGAGATGATCACAACAGAAATATGTGTTTTACAGCTGGAATGAGAAGCGTGCTCTGAACATGCCATGGAATATTCAAAACGCCTGTTTCATGGCATAATAATGCATTGTGTCATTTCATGATAACATGACTAACAGCTAAACTCTAACATTTAAACCTAACTTCAGCACATAAGCTTTAGAGATAAGCATATAAATAGGTCAGTGTACATATAATTTCAAAATAGCCATGGGAAATAGCAAGGGATGTACATCACAATAAGCATTTTTAGCAGTACACTTAGGTATACAGCTTTAAGGTATGTCCTTAGTAGTTAGTGGTATTTTACAGCTAAAATGAAAACACTTACATTTATCCTGACCTCACTACAGTGATTGTTTCTCACTATTTTCTTATTTTTAGAATTAATATTGTGGCAAGCAAGTACAGTGCAATATGGTGAATACCTTCTTTTAGAGTGCAAGCATCTGTTTATGTTCCTTAATTTAGAACTATTCTGATCATAAAATAACTACATGAATGCTACGCTCAGAAATTTGGTGTCCTAGGGATTTTCCAGAGTACTTCAGAGATGCTCTGAAGACAAACACATTTCTTCATGTCTGGCTTATTACAGAGACAAAATCACCCATTTATCTCTGATTACTATAGGATGACATACAGCATTGTGGTTACAGGGTTTAATTCTTATTTCTCTGTTCTGTTTTTGCTGTTCTAAATAAGCAACTAGAAACCAAAACAGTGGTTTCTACAGTGGAATTAATAACTCTTCCCTGGTATGTTAATTATATCAGTTGCAGATGTCACTCTAATAGCAGCTCCTACTGTTTTTAAAACTCTAAGTCTTATATAATTCCTCTTCTAATGTTAATTCTGCTCAATGGCACGTGTAAAGTACAGCCATATTAACTAATCGAAAGATACCTGAAGCTCTTTCAGCAACAAGTAGTGTGGGCACCAGGTAGGGAGATAACCTTCATCTGACCTCCCACACTGTTCTGAGGGAACAGTTAGCGCTAAATAGCTTACCAAAAAAACCCACCAACCCATAATAGCATTTCCCAGCTGTCTCACTGCTGGAGAGCCAGAGTGAACCATCAGAGATGGGAGACAAGGTTACCTGGCTCAGGCCCCTGAAACTTCTGAGAAGTAGCAAGGAAACTTTTCTGGGTCAGTCTCAGTTTCTGGATTTGCCTCCATGTAACATCAACCTAAACGAGACCTTTCTAGATGTAGACAAATCCACCATGGGGAACAGGACAGGAGAGTTCCTTGTCTGAGAAAAACAAAAGCTACCCACTCCCCTAAAAGCTAATCCTGCCCTCATGATGGGTAGTGCAGTCAGTTTCCTTCTCTGTCTCTCCTAATTTACTGGAGTGCAGAAGCAAAGCTGAGGCAAAATTAAAGTACACAAGCAGAACCAGGGATATCAGACTGGAGCCACTATCCATGGAGGACTACGTAGATAGTCCTTTGAGTCACACAGCGTAGACTGAGCTGTTTTTCAAAGGGAAGGGAGCTGCAAGGAAAGGAGGTGGTAGAGGCAGCCCCTGATGGGAAGAATGGCAACATCTCCACTCCTTGGAGAAATCTCTGACGTTCCTCTTAGAACCCTGCTCTCGTAAGTCCTGTCAGAGACTGAGACAACTTTATCCAAAATCTGAGACAAGTATGTTTTGGTCATTAAATTCTGAGACAGGTTAATGTCAAAGCATAAACCATGAGACTACACAGCGCCAGAGAAATGGTCCACAAGGGCAGCAGCCTGTTTGTCACGGCAGTGGCTGAAAGTGTATGGGGGGAGGAAGAGATGTGAAAATGATTTCTCTAAAAGAATACTCCTTTCCAGATTACAGAAAATATAATTCATTATAGGATCCCCAGTTCCTTAATTTGTTTAAAGGCTACATTTTTGGTTGGGTTTTTTGGTGTTTTGGGGGTTTTTTTTTCCAAGGAATGGTAAAGGGTGGCTTAGACACAACATCTTTACTGAAGGGAAATTAAGCTGTTGTGATTGCCTCTGTACAGCAGTTAAAGCACATTTAGAATATTTATATTGTCATTCTGAATGAAAAAAAAAACCAACCCTGACATTGATTTTTCAAAATGCTATCAAGGGTCAGGAAAGCTTACCTCCTGGGCTAATTTGCTGGTTTTATTTAAAATCACTTTCTATTATCTGAATAATTATTTCTCCTCCATTCAAGCTACTATATTTGGCTAATGTCTGAGAGAAGCAACAGGATGAATAATCGTGATACCTGGAGTCTTACTGCCAGCATTTACCAGAAGACAGAATTCTTCTCTGTCCCCGCTCTCTGGGCTGTTTCTCAGAGCAGACCTAGACTTCTCCTGAGGTTTCTTGCTGATATTTAAGCTGTTGAAACTCACTTATTTGTAGCATGCCCAAGAACCTGTCTCAATGCCTTCATCCCTGACTGTTTTGAAACTATTTGAAGGAATCTGAGCAAAAACCGCTGTAGCTACCCGAATATGAATCTGATGAGTGAACCTAGTGCTTTAAAACACTTTTATCATTATCTCCAGTGAATGCAGTTTTTGTCTTGCTGCTTGCAGGTTGCCATTCACTTGCATACATCTGCTTTATTATGCACAGAATGCCTTGGTGTGTTGGACTGGGTTTTGTTTGGGTTTTTTTTTTCCCCCTTTTTCTTTTCTGGTGTGCTCACTGTTTCCAGATAATTTGTGAGTTTAAAATAACAGTACCTTTATAGTACTTAGATATAGGTTTAAAGGCTAGTTTAGTCTAAAGGATTGATGAAATTGGGAGAGTTAAGACAGAAGGAGGACAAAAGGGTATGCATTGGATAAACCTATTAAGCAGAGGGTGGGAGTTACACCACTTGTGGTCAGCTTCAAAATCTAGTTTAATCCCCTACTCTAAAAAGCAGCCATTCCTAAGTGTAGTAAAAAGATCTTCCCTTGTTTTTGGCATGGTAATTTAGGATACCAAAATGTTTCTGTAGTCATAAAGACAGCAAAGCATTCTATGTAGAATGAAGAAAAATGTGCAGTAGAAAATCAACACGCGATCAAGAAGTGGATTCACAAGGGAGATCCTTTTCCTACAGAATCTGCTCAGCCACAGAAAATGAGAGCTCAAATACTCAGAGCATACCTAGGGCTCATTAACACACACTGCTAAGCTTTATGCTATGCAAAAACGAATTATTGCTTTATTGGGACACCCTAGATTATGTAACTGCACCTTAATGGAAATAAAATAGAGCACAAGATTTTCACTGTTGCCATTAGCAACAGTTCTGTTATTAATTTCAGCCTACATTCCCCTCCTGAAACAACCACTTCATTGAAAGAAAACCCTGTGGGACAGGTAATGCAGAAGGTTGTTAATGCAAAGTGAATCAGTGCTTTTGGGATATATACTAAGAGTAACAACTCTTCATATTCTGAACGTACTTCTTTTTGCATCCCGTCCTAGTAATTTTTAACAAAATCAGGAATTATAATTCCTATAATTCCCTTTTAAAAGCTTTTTTAAAATGTGCATTGTCAGCTAGCATCTGCATTGTGCAGTCACCATGCTGAAATTGTAGCTGTAACACATATTTCCATTTTTTCTGGAAAATATGGACAATATCCACATTTGGGGAAAATTCCCAGCCTGATTATCTAACAGAGAGGTGTTTCTTTGTAAAAGTGACTACAAACTTGCTAAGTATCCAATTCAGGAAAGCTTTTCTGTACAGCACAGTGGTTAAGCTGGAACTGTCTGAAGCACTGGGTTACTTGCTTTCCTGAAACGAGACCTGTTCAGACAGTAACAATTCAGGATCGGATTTAAATGCTCATCTTTCCTTCCATTTGTTCTCAGTTTCACCCCAACAGTATTTCTTTATCTATCTCAGCCCTAAAATTGTGCTTTTGTAATTGAGTGGATTTTATTAAAAGCCTGGAAATTCCCCCAGACTTTCATATTTGGTGAACTGAAAAACACAGACAGATTTTACATTCTCTGAAATGTCATTACCTACTTTTTGAAGAAAAGAAATAAGACTTTTTAATTAAAGAAATGGCTATTTGTATAGGGAAATATTGAATTTGTATGTACTATGATCAAATAATGAATTCCATTCAGGCATATTTACATATCTTTTAGTATGTTTGGTTTTCTCAGCTGCCACAAAATCGCTATCATAAACATAGAGAAGTCAAAATAAAATGGGCAAACACAATCCTGGTATAATTTCACTGACTGAAATGTATATTTGCTGTTGCTTAAAGTAACCCCAAATCTGTGCTATTGGCTTTAAGTATAATCTGCCTGAATCTAAGTCAGTCATAGAATTAAACAGAATTTAGTTGTCATCAAATGGTAGAAATAAGTCTTCGTCTTTAATTATGGGCCTTTTTCTCCTTCCAAATGAAGTAATTTGTGACTAAAAGCTTAACCTTCTCAAAAATGTTCTTTTTTATGAACTGGAAAAAAACAGCTTCTGCACGTTCTTTCATCAGAAAGTCTCTGCATGTTAAAAAGAACTGCAACTCAGCACTGAGGCTTAGGGCAACTTCAGCAACCTCTTTGGCTGCACCCACAGGAAAATAGATGTGTTGCATGATGTATTACCAGCGCACAACAGTAGCCTTGCAAGTAAGATTTTGTAACGACCATGCTAATAGCTATGCGAAACTTCTGACGTGCTCCACGTAAACAAGAAATCCTCAGAAGCCTGGGCAGACTCAAAGCAGGCTGATTGCTTATGGAGTTAATAAAACATGCCCATTCAGAGTGCGTTACAGGAGATCACATTCACAGTCACTATAAAGCAAATGTGTATATTTACATGAAGATGAACTCCAGAGCAAATAAAGCTGTATGTAGCTGCTTTTATCCCAGAAATATTTTATTACCACAGAGCAGACAACTACTTCCTTTTTCTTTTAAAGTTTTTACAAATTTCAGTAATGTGCCTACATCAGTGTCTCCTTTTTATTCAAATACATCTGTAAAACTGAGGTAGGCAAGGTGTCTACAGATTTTATCAACCAGGAGAAAACAAGCCATATTTCAACTAATATCCATGGAAGTCCATAATGTGTTGAGCATTAATTAACCAGGTGTTTTGTGTTAGTCAATACTTTAAAGACAAGACTGGTCTTTATTTTTCTCTCAACCTGGAAAGAAAGTGTGCCTTTGTATTGGGGTAAAATAGAACTTTTTCTTTTCCTCTGGTCTTGTAATGTACCTTCTGGCACATCTATTGCTGCAGTTGAATTTTTCACAAATTAGTATTATGCAATTCAACTTCTACGGAAAGCTATGCTATCAAATCATAACAATCCTGTGACATGAAAGAAGGTACACCTCACTCATAACTTAAGTAGAATTTAAGTACCTGTACTTAAAATTACAGTCACTTCCCTCTTGCCTGATAACATCTTTCTAGCATTAAGTGTTTATTAGATAAAAAAATCATAGTCCAGAGCTCAGAACTCCTCCTTCTCCAGCAAGCAGCCTAACTGTGAGTCTTGCACTCTGGCCCCAGAATTGAAGCCTTTTTTCAGGCTGTGGTAGTTTCATCAGTAGACTAGATAGCAATGTGATCTCGATAGTCTTTCACTCAGCAGCGGGGACAGTTGCAAGACAGTAGTAAACATAAAGCCCTTGGTAGAAAATTGTACCTATATAAAGGTGTAAACACTAGTAGAGTATTACAGCAAACACTGTCACCATTCCTAGTTTAGAAGAAAGGTGTCTGCTTTCAGAAGGGAGCTCCATGCTGTCAGTCCCAAGTAAACACGTCCTTTTAGTAATGAGTGAGGTACCTAAGCCCACAAGAGGAATCACTGTAGCATCTTCTTGTCTTCGGTGCTGAGTCTTCAGGCTTCCTTGTAGAGTACGTGGCTGCTCAGAGTGTGCAAGTAGATGTTTGTATCGTCTCTTAAATGGTTCCTCCTACCACTACTCTGTACACGACATCTAACTATACATTGTATGTAGCAACAAGGAGCCAAAATTTGAGGTTTTGAAGACTTCTGTTAGCCTGAAACTATTTTCATGACGTGAAGAAGTCAGGGATACTGAACACATGCTTTTCACATCCTGAAGTGGTTTTTGTGTGTCTGCATAGGGTGGAGGTGGCATAAGGTTTATTTATACTCATCACAGAAGACCAATCGGCTTTTAAGAGCACACATCTATCCCTCCAAAGCACTATATCATTCTCATTTTCATAGCATTTGATTCCCCACAGAAGACTTACAGTGCATTATACCTTTTCATTCTCACCTTATCTCTTCCTTCTTCAATTACCAATTATTTTTTGAGGGAAAGGATGATCCTGCAGTGGAGATGCTATCTTAAAACTCAGATATGTAGGTTTATTTCCAGAAGACATTTGATTAATCATCTGTGAATTGAGGATAATGTTGCTTTTTCTAAGAATCTTGTGAAAATAAGTCCACTGGATAGAAAGGCATTCAGGTATTATGAGGATGAGTGTTGTGGAAGGAATTAAATGTTCTCTGTTCTAAAACAATCGAATGAATGCCAAGCAGTGGCGGTGTGAAATGAGTGAAATTAAGCTCTGGCTCAAAACAGGTGTTTTTCATTCCCACAGTTCATTGAATCTGACTCTGATTTTGATGTCAGATAATACACTGTCATTTGTTTAGCTGAACCGAATCAAATCATTATTATGAAGTGCTAAGTGATCTGCACAGTAACATTTTCTAATATAATTTGGCACACATAAAATAAAAATAGTAATAAAAATTGCTCATAAAAATAACTTCCAGTACAGAAAAGATACTAATCACATCGGTTACCAAAAAGCAGCAGGAGCACATGAAATAGTTTACATGGCTTTCCAGATCCTAGTAATCTCTATTTTATTCCAAAGGTATTCAGATGATACTTAAAACTTTTGCTGAAAGCTTTCATTACTTTTTAACGGATGTTACCCTTTAAACAAGTTGGTTTAAATCCCCTCGGCTCAGAAAGACTTCAAATCAAATTCTATCTTCAATGCTGCTTTTTTGAGCTATGTCCCACTTTCTGTTCTTGAAGCTGAGGAAATGTTTTTAATCTTTTGTAAAGTGCACAGCTGAACAAGCTAATTTAGCAGTGGTTTCGTACCACAGGATTCCATTTGTTGCCATTTAATGACTTTATTCTGCGTGCGCCTTCAGTTGTACATTGCAGGAACAAATGGATGTAAAGTAAATGATTAATTTTTACCAACTTCAGAATATCAGTAAGGCTGTCGGTATTAGAATGACATTATCAACTTTTAAAAATCATACTATTAGGACTTTTTGGAGGACAGTACTTTCACAGGGAACAGCTATTGAGTCAACCACCCACCCCCAGCTTGAAGCACAAATGTAGAAAGGGGATCTGGGGAGAAGGATAATTGTTTGCTATTTTTGCATGTTTTAATTTAGGCTACAATAAAAAAAATATTGAAATCAGTCTAGAAACTACTTTGGCTCCACTGGGCTTTTTGAGCAAGCTCTAAGCAGGTAGGGAAGGGTTCATTCTATTTCAACTGGAAACTGAAATCATATAATTGAATTAATAACTGAAATTGAAGAAGAAGCTTCAGTAGGCTCTACAAATATTTTATACCAAGCTTTGTAAGTGATTATGCCTAACTACACTTCTCAAAGGGATTTACCATGAAGACTCCTAAGAGCTTATACTAATTTAATTATTAAATCGTGACTTCCTACTTAACAGGAGTAGCAGAGATGATGCATCAATGGTAGCATGTTTTCATAGCAAATGGAGGCATAGAGACACTGGTGCAAGCAAGTTGCTGAGGAGCAGGGCACGTTGCTCCCATGAGGAGCTGCCTGCTCGTGACTGTGGTGTGCCGGGGCTGACCGGCGGTGCGGCATGGTGCACCCTCGCTCCCCTCACGGGACAGTTTCATACCTATACTCAATCATTGTGTGATATTGATATGCCCAAAAGAAGCTGAGCAAAAACTCAGTTGCAAATCCCCAAATATCAATTCTGTGATTTGTACTCAAGGAGGCAACCCCCTTAAGTGTGAGAAGGAAAGAGGGTAGCAACTTTCCTCCTGTATATCTCTGTAGCAACTGACAGGTAGTCCCAAATTTGCTCCTTGGCAACTTCCACATGCACAGAGGCATAACATAGGCTTGACGGTTTTCTTCTCCTTTTTTTTTTTTTCCTTTTGTTGTTGGAAGAGGTGTGTATGAGATTTTACCTAAAGGATTTTCAGCAGCTCCAAGCAAGAGCATTGGTGCCCTTCCCTTTTCTTTTTCAAAATCTAACAGTTTCATTACTTGGGAATCATTGCTTTCCAGCCAAATACATAAATGATGACAAGACAACTTGCAACATACAACAGTGAAACATCCTAGTTCTTTTTGCCATATTTTGACATGAATTTGAGTTTGTTTACTACAAAAATCAAAGCAAAACTTTGGGAATATGAAGAGGAGAGAAAAATGGGTACAAATGTAATACAGCAAGCCCTAAGAAAATGTTAACTAAAATTCATAAATATTATGTGGTGTTTCATGCCTCTACTGTAAAGTCTGTGCAATTGGGTTATTCAAGGCAGTTGGGTTATATCAACTAGTTGTATATTATTAATCTGTGAGTTTCTCTTCTGGCATTTCCTATCCTCTCAGTTTCTAGCATCTGCCAATAAATTATAGCTAAAGAGATTGGCCAGCAAATCCAACCACTGTGTCTTTTCTATAGATTGCTCTCTATCTATAGATTGTTCACAAGACTGTGAACTTATGTGGTTGATAGCATCTGTTTGCCTGGGCTGTTTAAGTTTATCACGTTCCCTTAAAAACGCGGAGGTCAGCTGGAGAGGCTGGAGACAGAGCAAGGTCACTGCTTTTCTGGAGGAACTCCCCAAGCCTGCTCCCTGCAGGAGGCTGGAGAGATGCAGCTGGTGGCACCATGAGTGGTGAGTGGAGCGGGGTTTCCCAGGCTGGCACAAAGCCCAGCA
Source organism: Ciconia boyciana (assembly GCF_034638445.1). NCBI lineage: Eukaryota > Metazoa > Chordata > Aves > Ciconiiformes > Ciconiidae > Ciconia > Ciconia boyciana. Next base: position 10,342,778 of record NC_132939.1, read on the forward strand.
GCCAGACCTCACATGGCAACAGCCTCACAGACCCAAGGAGGCGGCAAGCAGAATTTACTGTATCATTTTCCAGGATTTCATCTTCTTGACATAAACACTTGTCCAAGGAAAACTCTTTAGTGTACAAAATATCTACTCAGGTATCTGTGTGTCTATCAGTGCATGTAGAAGTAAATATACCCTGGCATTAATAACAGTGTAGGTGTTAGATTTTTTAATTAAAAAAATTATAAATCTGCATGATAGAGACGACTGCATAATTAGAATATCAGTCTGGAATAACAATGATTTAATTCAAGTTGCAGCTTAATCCTGCGTCCAGGAGTTCTAGGTATCAAAAATGTGTGCTTTCATTCCAGGCCCATCAGAACGCTGGATTCTGCATCTTTTGATTTTGGTCACTCTTCAGGAAGTGGCCATGAATTCAGGTCTTGCATCTGAATTTTCACATCCCTTAAAAATTCAGGGATGTCTGAATGCACCATGCTCTGTCCTTATTTCCTTCCCTCTGCACCTACTACTAAACTATTAATCATGGTTCATCCACTCTTGGTATGCATTTTTAATTTGAATAGCACATGTTAAAATGCTTTCAGACACAAGTGATTTGGATTTTACTGACATAATTATTGGCTTCTGTTAGATAAGCAGTGTATTATTTTAATAAACATAACTCTCTATGCTCATAACAGACTTTCTTTGGGATGTACAACACGCAGTTAATAATTTTGAATGCAAATGTGTTCTCAAGGCAAGTAAATGAAGATATGCCTGTCTGGAAAGTCTTAGGATGTTGAAACAAGGAAAATAAAAAATTAAGGCAAATTCCATTGACAGATAAAGACAAGTAATGTCTTTTAACTTCAGATTTTTAACTCCATTCATTTAATCAGTTTCCTTTTAAATCACTTTGAGGGGAAAGCGGTCTCTTCCACTTTTGAAGGCATGGAGGTAAGAAGAAGGTTGCCATAGATGAACCTGGATGTGATGCATCTCTCCTGCATGGAGCAGATCTCTGCTTGGTGCTGCCCAGCCCAGCGGGGAGGCTGGGAGAGGGTTGTACTGGCAGCTCAGCCTGCTGCTCCTCACTCAGGGCCTGCCCCAGTGAATCTGCCTGCTGGCATAGCTCTGCTACGTGCTGTTTGATTGCTCCCTTTCATCCTAAAATTCTCTTTATTCAAACTGTATTAGTAGTATGGGAGTTTGATTAAATCTTTTTATACTTACTTGCATTTATAGAATCAGACTTTCAGCTATATTAGCTCAGGACATTTAATGTAGTATAGGCTTTGGCCAAGCATCTGAATTTTTAAAAAGGATTTTCAAGAAATGGCTTACCCATCCACTGAGGCTGAGGGAGAGGTCATGTCACATATGTATTCCCAAGACTGGAAACCTTGTGTGTTACAGAGAGGGCCCATCCGTGCTGTAATTACCTTGCTTTGATAAAAAGAGGGAGTCAGAAAATATTGAGAGTGGTAGAAACAACCAGTGAATATTATTTTCTTTAAACAGGGGTGTATACAGACTAGAGCTAGTCTGGGGTATATCAGAACTATTGCTATCAAGCAGGAAATTGCACTATTATCACTAAACTGAAAGGTCAGCTCTGTTGGAAGTGTCAATTACTGGTAATGTATGAGGTGGGTTTCTTAGTCTAATTGGGAAGTATTTTTAAAAGACAGTGGAAATCAAGTGAGTGAGTTGTGAACTTTGTGTTCCTCTAGGCAATTTACTGGGGTGGATTCCTAGGGGAGATGGGGAAAATGCTTCTAAAAAAGTGTGATAGATGTCTTCTGGGCATCAGAGCCTTGTTAACGGTCTCCTGCCTTTGTCCTGGGTTTATTGTACCAACATAAAGTTTAGAACTGCTGATGCAGGAATTCCTACAGACTTTAGGAAATAAGCTTTGTACAATGCTTTGCCACACTGTGGGCTTCCACAGGTGGGTGCTATATTTCACCCTGTAATTTTTATGTGAGTAAATGGAGAGCAAAGAGAAAGTGTTATCAATGGCTTTACTTGGAGGAGATTGTAGTGCATCCACCATGGACTCTTTACATCCTTACATATATGAGGATAATAAATAATATATCATACATGCTCACAAGGTGTGTTAGATTGCCTAGAGCAGCAGTCTCTAGTTTTTGCCTGCCTGTTGGCCCATGGATCTGTAAGGCATTAAGAACAATTCTTCTGTCTTTGCTTGCTTTAGCCTGGTAAGTTCCCCTGGCCACAAGGATTGTCAAGAGAGTCACAAAATCAACAGCCCAAGATCTACTTTTTGCTAATAAGCTACTACATGTGGACTAACAGCCCAGGATACAGCATAGTTATCTTTCTGTGATAGTGCTACCAGAACAAACTCAGTTTGGTCATATTGGTTTGGGGTATGTCCCCAGTGCAAAAGTTTTCTCCTTATTTATACCTGTCATCACAGTGCACCACTCTGGAAACGTTCCCTTCAGCTCATGATGCAAAAGTAACATGGTCTGTGAACTGCTGCTGGTGTTTTAAGCTCACTTCAGTTCCTGCAGAAGGGAAAGACTGTGCCCAAGGTCTGACTGCCTTGGCTTGCTGCTCTTGCCTCCTGCATTCATATAGGCTCCTTGGTGAACCCTGTGCAGCTGAGGACACGAGGTGCTCAGATAACAAAAAGGATAAAGCATATTTCCTCTAGTCAGAATTTGGAGGCACAGTTTGATCTAGTACCTCTTACTTCTTGCTGTAAATCATATTACTCTCACTGTAAAATTGTCCCAATCACTTTCTTGTTTTGTGTCTCTTCACAGAGCGATGAGGTTTTAACAGTCATCAAGGCAAAAGCACAGTGGCCTGCCTGGCAACCTCTGAATGTGTAAGTAAGTAGGGAATAGTGTGTCTCAATAGCCTTGTGTTCAGTGTTGGCTAATGGACTGCTCTAAACTCATTGTCGCACATAATCATTCGCCCTTGTAAAGAAACAATCTAAAAATATTTTGATAGATGAGTTTTAGTATTTTTTTTGGTTTTTTGCCAACAACTGCTTCTCTCATTCTTTCCTCTTTAGCATCTCTTCATTTTTGTACATGCTTTGGTTCCCTAACTGTTACAGGAGAAGGATTATCCCGTGGAGTTTGTGCCTTCATTGAACAATGATGTTTATTCAATGCTTGCTCAAAAATATATTGTACTATTCCATGTGTAGTATTTTTTAGCATCCTGTGTCACGCACTGTGACACCGCACTGTGTCAATACAGCAAATCCTCAATCCACCAACAAAAAACTCCTAAAGGGCTAATTCTTTAAAGTGTTTATCTAAAACACTCTATGATAGCATCATGATCCTGATGGTAGTATAACTATGGTTGCTTTACCAAGTAGACAGCTAGCTAGCTTCCCAGGATCCTAACCTTGGGCTCTCTGGCACTCAGCAGAAAAGAGGACAAAACTCTTCTTTCAGGATACTCTTGAATTTACTGGTTGTCTTTTGGCGGTGGGGGGGAGGTGTCAGGGGGAGGTTCTTGCATAACTTATCTACGCTTGGCCCAAAGTTCATACTAATTATCCAGGCCCAAATGAGTGAGACTTACAAGAAGTGACTAAAGATGAGAACCCAGTATAAGGGGTCATCCCATTAGCTGAGAGTCAAATTAAGTCCTTGGAGAAGCAAGGCAATTAGTCTGCTGCAAGATTGCAGGGACCAGGTAGTCCTGTTTCCCCTGTAAAAAGTATAAGGGAAGCAGTTAGTGGAACACTGTGTCTGGTTTTGTCATCTGTATTTCAGAAAGTATGTGAAAATTTGGAGGTTAGTCAGAAAAAAGCTGCAAAAGAGTTCAGTTTTTAGAAAACATCCCCTACTGTAAGAGGCTTAGAAACGCTTAAGCAGCTTAGGACTTAAGCTATTCAGTTTATCCCCTCCTCCCCTGGAAAAAAAAAAAAGGTTAGGAGGTGAGCACAGCTTAAATAGTGAAAAGATTTCTGATAGCTGATCCTTCTTTAATCTAGAAAAAAAACCCACTATGAAATCCCTCGTAGCATGGAAGCTAAGGAAATTCGTGACAAGGAAATTCTCACTAAAGGTATGGGAAAGGGCTTTAACAGTGTGACTAACCTTCAGAGCAGCTTACCTGAACATGAAATGGATTTTCCATCATTTGAATATATTTTAACCCTGGGACAGAGTTGTAGGATCTGCACAGGAATTGTGGGTTAGGCTTTTTTTGGCTGGTGTTATGCAAGTGGCCAGTCAAGGTGACAGTAATGGCATTCTTTATTTATGGTCTTATTCCCCTGAAATTTTCAGTATTTGGATTTGGTAGTGTTTGCCATGTAGTAGTTGTGGATAGCATTTTTTCCCCTGCTGCCTTCTTTCTATTCACTCCAAATTAACACTTTAAAATGGAAACTTTTTTCCACTTCTCTGTTCTACTACGGTGAGGTCTCTGACTGAAACAAGCCATTTATTTTTTCCTTCCAATTTCAGTTACTTTCCTGAAGCAACATTTATTTATGGTGTTTCTGTATCAAAGTGAACAGTACTGCTAGGAATTGACTGCTCTGGGTGCTTGGAAGGCTTTGGCATTGACACGAGAGCAGGTTTGTACTTTTTTCCCAGAAAGATGGAGAGAGGATCTCCTGCTCCAGAGTCTCAATCCATCATCTTTCAAATACACTGAATATATGACATAACAAAAAGGAAAGTTAATTAAAATATGTTGCCCCTGGTCATAATAGCGAGTTTAATACAGCCCTGAGAAACTTCACAAAAAGGTTGGGAGTTAACAACTTCAGATACTTTCTAGGCATATTCTTTCACAGACATGCCTGCAAATGCTTCTGCAACATCCTCCAGATGTTCTTCCAGTCAATTCTTACCTTTTCTATATGGTAATTCTTTACCATATGGTAATTCTTATGGTAAAAACCTTACTGAAAGGTAATACTGAATACCGAATACTGAAGTACCTTACTGAAAGGTAATACTGAAAGGTTACTGAAAGGTAATACCTTTCAGTAATTTACTTACTGAAATACTTAAGATATGTAACTTACGTACATACCTTACTGAAAGGTAATACCTTTCAGTAACATCAGAAGGAATAAATCTTGGTATTTGTGCTTTCAAATGCTGTGCAAGGGTTCCCCTAACAAATGTTCCTTCACTTTACAGGTAGTGTTGGAGTTTTGGCTTTTTAAAGTAATTTTTTGTCATATTTTGCTATGGTGTTCTTCTTTTTAATTCCATTTTAAAATATGATCTAAGCTTCAAAATAAGCCAAAATTTTCAATATCCATTTAACTTCTCGTGTTAATTTCCCATTTGCTGTTATGGATGGTCCTTCTTGGAATTTAGATTAGGGTTGTGCAAGTATTGGACAAGGACTGCTCAGGATAAACATTTGGTCTATTATTATGCATAACACAGTCACCTTACTAATCAAGAATTGACTAAAAGTCATGAATAACCTTCTTTTGCATAATCATTAGTTATATATGTGATATATAATATGGTGTGATAGTGATGTCAAAGTGGCATTACAATGTGTCATAATAAGCACAGCCTAAAAACCTTCCTGAATGTGTTTTACAAGAATTACAAAATGCATAATACTAGCGAGCCAATTTACGGAGGCCTAAAGTGTCAAAAGTTGGCAAATTCAGCCTGCTCACACTTTAAAGTTTATGTCCTGATTCCATACAGTAATTTTTATTGCTAACACTATCCAAGTTACAGTACCAAGTTAGTTACAGTGATTACACTTAAAATCAGAGGGAGGAGGGGAGCAATTACCTCCAAAATTTGTGAGAGGGCTGTAAGCGTATTAATCTATTTGCACGCTGTTGCGGAGAATCCGGGATGAGGCACCGCAGACACCAGGCTGCCACCCCAGGTAAACACGTTATCTGAGAGTGACAACCCACGGCTGACGGGGCTTCACGTAGGTGGTGGCAGACACTGTCGTGGAGGGGAGACTTACGGGCTCAGTATTTGCTCGTCGCAGGCACCAGCTCAGTCAGACCCATCCCTTTCAGGGGAAACCCAAGAGAAAAGAAACCAGATGGGAGCATGCACCAAGGCCCAGCACAGCCCTGGGCACCAGCCCCGCTGCCCACGCAGGGTAATCACCAGGCAGCCAGGACGGGCACCGCGCCTGCCCCTGGGGCTGCCACTCCCCTCCCATCTTTCCAAAACAGCGAGGGAGGCTGCAGCATCTCCTCCTTTCCTTACAGAGGCTGTAGCAAGGCAAGCTGCTAATTCTTGCCCACATCTTGAGCAGTTGGTGAGCCCTTGCATTTCCACTCTGGTCACTTGTAATAATGTGTGCGAGGTTGGTCTTGGCTGGGCACATCTCATGCGCTCATCATGGAGTTAAATGGCTTTTCTTCTACTCTGTCGATGCCGGTCAATGAGGCTGTGAGTCCTGAGGCCGGTCGTACCTCATTAAGTAATGTTTCAAGCTCTGTATGGACTGAGGGCATGAAGTGTGTAAATCTGTGTCTAAAGCTGGCAGGGATGCCGAAAGCCTTTGGTTCATGACACCAGAGATAAGAAGGGAAATATAACTGGGAGCTTTTATTCTGCTTAGGGAGAAGAAAATAGAGACTTCTCAGTGCAGATCCAGTGGGCACAAGTTGCCTCCTCAGGGAGAGGTCTTTGGCTTCAGAAATTAGTTCAGAAATTACAGAAGGGGCTGAGACAAGTTGCCAGCCCTAAGCAGGGAAGGATATAATGACACTAAGTGATTTTCTTAAATGCTTTCTGTTAATTACAATTAAGGCTAATACACTTTAACATACTGTCATCTCCCAGTACAATATAGTGCTGTGGAAACTATATCCTGCCACACATGTAACGTCTTTTATGATTCCTCTCCTCAGTTCCTATATATGCCTGCTTTTTGTCACTGTTTTTCTTTTTCTTTTTTCTTCTATCACTCATCTTCATTATCCTCCATTCGGTTTCTTATCCAAGGCACCAGCATGCAAAACAATCTCCTGAGTTGTTGCACGCAGGAGACAGTTTTGGGTGATCTTTGTGAACTAGTTCATGGTTGCCCAACTGAGAGAGCAATATTGGTAGCATGAGAAGGAGTGCCTGACCAAGTAATAAAACATTTTGCTGTTGCTTATGTTTGTATTACCAAGTTGTGTGTCTGAAATTCTGACTTTAAAGTACTTGCAGGGAATGCATTCTTCCTTGAGTGTAATGGTATCAGTATACAGCATGCTGTCAAATGAAAGTAGTTTTTCTTATCTTACTTGTATAAACAAGAGCACAGCTCATTGCTCCCTTCCTCTCAGCTGTGTTTCAGGCAGAATCAAATTTTACTTTATACTCAGCTGCAAATGATTGGCCTTTGGCAGTATGGAGGATAAAATACAGCAAATACAGATAGTACAACCGGAATCCAAATCTGCGTATCTGGCACCTGTAAAATAATCAAGCCACGACAGAAGAATTTGGGGATAAAGAAGGCAAGACTTTTAAAGATAGTATGCATCAAATTCCACAGGAGCTAATATCTTTAAAAATCTTGCCTTGAATTCCCTTCCCCCAAATGGATGTTTTGTGGTTTTTTTGGCTGTATTTGTTATGCCTTTATTTCAAATCCAGACATCTCTATTGAGACATCCCCCTTTTTCATTCAACACACACTTTTATCTAAATAAGAGCTTCCCAGGGTAATCCACCAGAAGAAAATAAGCACAAATCCTGGTCAGTTAGTCCCACTCCGTAATGTGAGTTAGAGAGTCAGTTACAAGAAGAAAAATGGGACCCTTTTGGGAGGTGCAGGGGAGAGTCAGTTGTCGGGCATGGAAGAAGCTGTCAATTCCACATCCTGGCATGAGCTGGATTGTCTTTAACATGGTGAAACCCAAGCCACGTAGTGTTGTCAGGGCACTTGCTGTTTTTACAGCTGCCTGTTTTTTCAGTCACTATGTCCTCTGTGATTCCTCACCATCAGGGAAAGGCATTATCATACTTATATCTTTCTTTTATGTAGCAGCATGTTTGTTGTGATGGTTGGGGAGTAGGAGAAATCAGATTCTTCACACGGATCTCTGATTTTCCAAAATGGCAGGACCTCCAAGCCAAGATACGGCATCAGAACAAGGAATATCATTTCACCATATAGTTCTCAGCTCTCTGAAAAAAAAAAAGAGTGGAATTGAAAATGGATAGTTGGACAGGAGTCACACATGAGTAGACATCTCTCTGGATAGTTTCTGACATTTCAAAAATATGCCCAGTATAAGTATATGGCTCTTTCTTAATGTAGGCAAAGGGAGAAGTATTTGAATGGTAATTCAATGTGTCTAATCACTTTTTTTTTAGTTCCTGTAAACCAGGAAAGCATTCAGTCCTACGCAATACTGTGGAATATGGACTTCCATGTACATATAGCCTACCACTGATAAATACAAACACGGATCAGACATAGGATGGAAATTATTCTCCAGTATATCATGTATTCCATTATTAAACACTCAGTACCTTATAAATTATTAAATACTGCTACAGGTAGTGTGTCTTTCCAAGTATTTTAATGTGTTCATGTGCTTTTACTGATACATAAAAAGGAAATATTGATTTGAAAAAAAATAATTGAAAAAGTAGCTCTAACTTTCTGTCCTAAAACCTTTCAGACTCTAAAAACTGGCAAGAAGACCTCACTTCCCTGCATAAATTAGTTGCCTCTTGCCTTGCCTTGCCTTGCCTTGCCTTGCCTTGCCTTCCCTTTCCCTTTCCTTTCCCTTTTCCCTTTTCCCTTCCCTTCCCTTCCCTTCCCTTCCCTTCCCTTCCCTTCCCTTCCCTTCCCTTCCCTTCCCTTCCCTTCCCTTCCCTTCCCTTCCCTTCCCTTCCTTTTCCTTCCCTTCCCTTCCCTTCCCTTCCCTTCCCTTCCCTTCCCTTCCCTTCCCTTCCCTTCCCTTCCCTTCCCTTCCCTTCCCTTCCCTTCCCTTCCCTTTCCCTTTCCCTTTCCCTTTCCTTTCCTTTCCTTTCCTTTCCTTTCCTGCCAGAGTTTCAGTCTGCAGCCCTAGCTAGGAGAAAGAATATGTTTGGATAGGGTTCTCCAGCAGTATGTTTGTAATTATTACTAAGCACATCATGTGTTTTCTAATTATTAATTTTTTCAGTTTATTTAATTATTTTAGGCTTAGTAGATCAACCTATAGACAATATATTTCAATGCAAAAATTCAAGATATTTTATCTAGGAAAATAGTATAGTGAGAGTAGCTGACATTAGGTTTTTCTGAAATATTCATAAGCATTACTTTTCGTACTCCTCTCATTTATTTTCTTTTATGCAAAAACAGCACTGCTTTCCAACCTTTTTACCTCCTCAGTCCATTCTTAGTTACAAACAATGCATATCAAACTTATAAGCATTTTTCTTTATTATAATTATGAACTATTTGAAGTTTGGAAAATTATCCCCTCCGTCCTTATGTCTCTCCAGTTTCCATTTCATCTCTCCGTGCTGTTTGCGTGAGTAGTCGTGGTCCTGTGGTTTTCCTCTGCCTCTTGACTGTGTGCAGAGCTTACTCTTTTTTTCTCATCCATTTAAGCAGCTCTTCCCCATTTATTTGGAAATTACCTGAAAACACCCCAGTAAGCACTCAAAAGTGAAGCTTAGCAGAAAAGGAGGCCTATTCCTTTATACTTCAGATGGATAGAACTATTTACTCCAAACAGTTTATAAGTTAGTATGGTTGCCTCATCATCCCCTACACATTATCCCATCAATCCCCTTCCATTTCAGGTCTTACATATCTTTGGTATCTTTTCTCTGACTACAAAGATATTAGGGCTGTTTTTCCTGGCTTGCAAGCAGGATATCAGAAAATGCAACAGGATATTCCCAAGTATGGTTTTCAGCATCGAGATAGATAATATGACTAAACTGGGCAACAAAGTAAACTGTTACAGAAATCAAACAAAGAGTATTCTATAGAAAGGTGATGGGAAACACAAAAATGCTCTGATTCAAAATATGTTTGAGTTGATGGATCATACTAGCTGGAGAAAAAAATGCTGGCATACTCTTTTGCATTTTCCTTCCTTTGTTCTTGAGTGAAAGCTCTTTCAATATTTGCTTTCTTCCAGGATTCTTCTGCCACAATTTGAGCAAAAAATGTTTGTTGTATGTTTTGATCCTGCAGTGAAATTGCTATGATCAATGAGTCTTCATTGAGGCCGCACCTCGAATACTGTGTTCAGTTTTGGGCCCCTCACTACAAGAGAGACATTGAGGTGCTGGAGCGTGTCCAGAGAAGGGCAACGAAGCTGGTGAAGGGTCTGGAGCACAAGTCTGATGGGGAGCGGCTGAGGGAGCTGGGGTTGTTTAGCCTGGAGAAAAGGAGGCTGAGGGGAGACCTTATCGCTCTCTACAACTACCTGAAAGGAGGTTGTAGAGAGGTGGGGGTCGGTCTCTTCTCCCAGGTAACAAGTGATAGGACAAGAGGAAATGGCCTCAAGTTGCGCCAGGGGAGGTTTAGATTGGATATTAGGAAATTTTACTTCACCGAAAGAGTGGTCAAGCATTGGAACAGGCTGCCCAGGGAAGTGGTTGAGGCACCATCTGTGGAGGTATTTAAAAGACATTTGGATGAGGTGCTTAGGGACATGGTGTAGTGGTGGACTTGGCAGTGTTAGGTTTACAGTTGGACTCGATGACCTTAAAGGTCTTTTCCAACCTGTGCGATTCTGTGATTCATTACAGCATCTGGGAATCGAAAGCCAAGCCACAGATGAGTAGGGAATTTCATCTATTTTGGGTTTCAGTGTTTGTTTGTTTCTTGTTTTACTTCTTTTTTACTTACAGTTTTTACTTTTTGCTTTTTTTACTTTACTGTAATCTTCTACTGTTCTTGTGCCCACAAAACTTCTCTTCCTTAAAGAAGCCTCCATATTTAGGTCATTGAATGATTACTTAGATGTTGTTAAATGGAGAACCACTTAATTCATAAATGGAACTCTTTACTGTCTTCTGAAATGTAATGAAAGAACTCCCTCTCCTGATCTTATGCTTCATTGTTGAAGATCTCAATTGATTGTGTCTGATATTCTGCTCTTTACAACTCAGCCTTAATGTGGTGTTGCCTCACTGATAAATATCCTTGTGTAAAACTACCCAAGGTTATGTATACAGTAGCATACTTAAAAGCAGTCTTCAGCAGTGAAAACAGCTTTACTAACAATTTGTGACTACGTTAATGTTACCGATATTATCTAATCAGTTCCATCAGATGACAGAGAGCTGAAACGTAAACATTATCCATGTAAACATGATGTGTTGCTGAACCTCTCTGTTGACCTTCTCACATGTTGCAAGTTTTGTGAGGGTCAGAGAGAGAGGCTAATTTACAAAAGGACATTGGAAGCCATTTAGGCAACCATTTGCTGTAAACATCTAATTCTCAAACTTTCCATTCCTCATGTGTTTACATACCTAAATAGCTATTAGTAACATTACTAAATGCATAAAAATACAACCAACTTTCAGTGTTCCTAAAGCTGACTACATTTTCACAAGGGTGAGGGGACCTCTATTAGGCAACAGATCACAACTAAACCATATTAACTTCCATAATTTAGTTGTTGCCCTGCATGTTTTATCAGTGAGGGCTTGATCTTCAAGTATGTCTTTTAAGTTAGCCACACACGCATATGGTCAGCAAAATAAAGGGTATCACCCAATATGGAGAAGTCGCTCCTGGTACTTGGAAGGTTTAGGTTTAATTCTCCTTTCCTCCTGATGAGGTTTGAGTGGTAACACCTGTCTCCGAGTATAAAATTCAAACCAGCAACCTATACAGTGAGAGCCCTTTACTATCACATATCATGTTCTTCTGGCTCAAGCCTTGCCACTTTGCATGGGATAATTAAATATTTATTAGCCAGAGAAAGAAAGCAGTCACTAGGATTTGCCCCTGAAGAAAAGGGAGGGGAGACAGAAGAGTTCTTTGAAGGAGATTAACGGCTAAAAAGTTTGGTAAACAGTGAGTTAACTGCCTTGGTAAGATGGGGAAGGGGTACGGGTGGAATAAGTACAAATCAGTCGCATGTTCTCATTAATTAGAAATCACTCTGTCTTTGTTTTGTGGCACTTATGCAATGATGATAGCTGTTTCAGTTCCCTGGCTGCCTTGGAAGAGAGACTGTTCCGGGCCAACAAAAATATTTTGTTCCATTTCCAGGTTTTTAACCTTCTTTTTTTTAACACCTTCACATTACTTAAAATAGAATGCATGATTAAGTAAATTTGGGAAAAGAAAACACTTAGATTTGTCTCCTTTTTTGACTGATATTTACTGAATTCAACTTAAGAAACAATGTTTCTGTTCACCCAAAAAATGTGCTTTTAAAGTAAATGATAATTTGCTTAGATCTAGTTGAAACTGATTTTCCATTACTTGCTTGATTTCTCTGTGCTGGAAAAAGTACAAAATTACATGCATTTACATTACATTTATAATAAATGGAGTAGTTTTTTAGAATTAAGATTTCAAGTAGACATTTCTTTTTGTGTTGTCCTATAAAATAAAATGTTATTTGAGGAATCTTTTTAAGATTTTCTGAAAATCCTTCAGAAGTAATCTTTTTTAGGATTTATGTAATTGACCTTTATACCTATCTATCTGGAAAATGTGAGAATTTAATTCACCTATCCATCTATGTAAATTATCTATTTCTTTCTAACTGCATATGTGGATAAAATGTACATGCACACATGCCACAACTAAAGCGGGCATTTTTCCTTTAATAAGACCTATATTAAAAAATATTTACAGGCTATATCAAAAATCAGTACCTTCTTGTGCTATCTACATTTGGAGTAACTTGTTTTGGAGAGCTGAATGCGGAGACTGTTGGAGGAAAAAGAAACAGATGTACAGAGTAGTTTCATGGCCTCAATCAGTGTTCTTACCGGAGAAAAAAAAAAGATTTTTGTTTCTCCCTGTTTATTTGTTGCCTCTGATTTTGGTAACACCAAGCTATTGTCAACAACTTGCTTATTCCCGTGTATCATGTTTTAATTTTGACATGGTTCACTGTATTAATTATTATAAATATTAAGGTTAAAATAATGGAGCCGTTTATGCCAGCTACATTTTTTAAGGTATTTCAGATAGGGTCGGTATGTGCTGAGATCATGTGTGACAGCGGCACAGGCCTGAGCCAGCGGAGCCAGCCTGACCAAAAAGAGCAGAGAAGGTGCAGTTGTGCAGCCTTCAGACCAGGTTAGTCCCCAGCGCGTGTTCAGAGTCCCTGGCACAAACCCACACCAACACCTGTGCTGCCAAGTCTTGCATCAGCTGCTGCTTGAACGCACCAAAATAAAACCACCTCGTATGTGCCTGTATGCTATAAACGCACCTTAAGTGACCTTGCTGGAAATGCTACACTTTCTGTAGGGACGGAAGGTACATGACTTAAGGCGAGCCGATAGTGTTTCTTCAGCTGTTTAGGAAATCCACATAACCCAAATGTGGCCCGTTTAGTCGTGTCCTCATAAGACTAACCCCCATGTTTGCACAGCCTTTGTCCCGGGGATGCTCTGTGCCATCAGCGGATGGGCTGCACGTCTCATTAACTTGCTGCCACCACCTGGGTCAGCGTGGACGCACCTATGCACCAACCCCTAACAGAAATCCTCTCCACTTACTGGTTTCCTCTGGAGCCAGACGTTTCCTGTGTGTAACTCAGAATCCCAATGTCAGAGCCAAATGCTGCTCTCTACTAAATCTATATTAATCAGCGTTGAGAGGAGAAGATACAAATCAATGCACCTTTCAGCTTTGGTAACAGAGAAGCTTTAGATAAAAAATTATGAAATGTCCAGAGCCCTAGAGACCAGAGACCTGACAACATCTGTAAGTAAATTCTGTGAATTAGTCTTCCTAGACCATCTTATTAAGGGTTGATATAGAATTATTCACAAGTACCACGCTAAACTCCTCAGAGCATACAAACTACAATTCATTGAAAAGTACCTACTAATTTTCTTTAATCGACCTCAATAGAGAAGATGGGGTTTTGAATTTTGCAGTCATCCCAGTTCCTATCCATCAACTTAAAGTATTTCATATGAAATGAAACTGTACCTTTAGTCCCTTTAAAATATTATGTAGTCACAAAAGTTTTGTTTTCTGTGATGTCTGGGTGAACAAATTCTGAGATTAGTTGCTCTCTTTCAGTTATGTGACTCTCTTCCTACGCCATTAAGAATGCTGAAATGATTTCCTGTCCTGCCATGCAATGCGCTGTCCACAAAGAGCTGATACTGGTATCAGAATGTAATTTATAAAAATATACATCAGAAATGAGTAAATTATTCAGTTGCTTAATTAATCAAGTCCTCAGACTACCCAGCTGAGAATTAAAAAAAGACATGTTTGAACATGCATACTTGTATTTGGGTTCAACTGGCATTCTGAATGGCAAAATACAGACTGAACTGCAATTAACCAGCTGTAACGGGCATAGTTTAAATTTTATTCGTTGTTTTCTCCAAAGTGATAAGAAAAGCTCGTATCATAGTCCTTTAATCATCTATCCACTGTATATCATTAACATTTGATTATACAAATTGCTTATAAACACTGTTCCACCTAATGATTTGAAAAATAAATCATGCATGTATAATTTCACCTAGTGTGACTAAGAGTCAGCAGAGGGTTATATAGAAAGAAGGAAGCTTATTATTTATTGCTACTTCTTATATTCCTTATAATGCTCATTTTTCTTGCATACTTGTTAGACATTTTCTCCTAATTGGTTGAATGCTGCATTTATCTTCCACTTCCTCTGTACTTTTAAGAAAGTAAGGGTCAGATATTTTCTTGCTTTACAAGTTTATATGTCCTTCCATAGCTGCATTTAACCCTTTGAACACCTTATGACATGCATGTGGTTGCATTACCTTTAAGTTTCTTTTAATAGAGAAAAGTTATTGTAGTTAACTCTCTTCTTGTAACAGAATAGTGTACTATAAAGCCAAGCAGCTGTTAAATCTTTTGGTGAGGAAAGGATGAAGACATATGAAGGGCTGGGACATTACTTTAATTAAAAGGAAATAATGTAGGTCACATGGGCAACTGCTTGCTATACTGTGGGTGCAACCCGGTGACTTCAGAGCGTCTGTGATACAGTGGAGCATGGGTGACTCTGCCTTTAGGGAGCTGGGGTGTCAAAGGCACACGCAGAGGAGCTCACAGTCCTGTTCTAAAAAACCATGCTATTTTGGACACCAATAATATTTTGATGTTACAACAGCTCTTTGAAAGACATTTTCGTTCCTTTAATACAGTAGCAGAACTATGAATAGTATGGCCCTTGCAGAATATATTACATACTGAATCATTATATAGAATACATTATAAAATTAATAGTGGTACTACTGCAGAAGGAGCATAACAGTACTGTAAGGCTTCAAGGAGACACGATCTTTACACACAAAGTTCAATATTCCTTCAATTTTAAATTATTTTCTTAAAAAAAATCAATTAATATCTATACTACAGATAAATTCTTCTGTCAGTGTGCATGGTAATGCCATTAATGTTCGCTGATTTACTCCAAAGCTAAGGTGCAAATAATTTCTTTGGTGTATAACTGTTCATTTAGTATATGGGACAATTTCATACATTTGACTTTCCTCATGTGAGTAGTTATGTAAATATGATTTGTGAGAGTACAGTCTCTCTCCATACAGTAAAGTGGATAGCACAAACAGTTCAAAAAGAATAACTGATTAAAAATGAAATTTAAATAACTATCATGCTAAGACAGTGTCAGATTGTTGCCTGAAGCAAACCTTAACAACCATTTTAGGGATTCTTGGGAGGAAAAATAGCTTATGGTGTTAACTGCAGCTAATAGCTTACAATATCAACAGATCTTTGACTATAGTAGTGTGAGCATTACTTGGCTAACACATGGTTGGGAAGTCAGCCATAAAAACCAAACTAGTCATTGCCATTATAACAGCAACGTTACTGTACCCATAGTGCACTGAATTCACAATAACATGTTATTCAATCAGTAACAGCTGCATACAGGAAAATAAAACTTCCAGCAAAGAAATAATTAAATTTCTACAAGCCTGTCTCATTGATAACAAGTTATCATGAACAACTGAAAATAAAAGGATATAAAATTGTTAGTAGCTAAAGCATGAAGAATTGAACCAAGGAATAGGCTGATGAACTGAGTTACAAATTTATTCTCAGTGACTTGCCATTGTAATGAAGTGGGATGAGTGAAAGCTGGTTATATTTGACATCTCACTGGATCTGTGTTATCCTAAAAGAAAATATATGAGTTTTTTGCTGAAGAATTATGATGTGCTTTTCTCTTGACAGATGAGTTGATTTAAATTTTGAGATGCTTTAAAGTATTTTTTAAATCCCTAAGTGGCCCTCTCCAAGTACAGATATGCTTTTATAAGAATAAAAGTTGTAATGTTGTATTGTATGGCCCCTATTTTGCCTTCAATACGCGCTCTGGGAATATTTTAAAAAGATTTTGTGTGAGGTATGTCTTGTCTTCTATGGTGAATGCATTGCAATCTCTCTAGTGTATGTATTTGTAACTGTGAGCAGTCTTCATAATGAATAGCTACCTAAGCTACCTGCATCTGTAAGAAATATGCTGCAACAGGAGCAGATCTGTAGAGTGAAACAGTGCTGAGGAAGTGACACATTTCGGGGATGGGAGATTGCTTTGGGTGGCCACCGTGCTGGTCGCATGGAGCATGGCTGCCTGCCGACAGCGGGAGTGCAGGGGAAAAGCTCCAGGATAGATTGATAGGAAAGAAATCAGGTCTGCACTCCGAGATTGCTCCGGGATATGAACCAAAGCACAACGGGAAATTCACCTCAGAAGTGCACCTCTGATTTCAACTAAAACACCCATATACTTGTCCCTCTGTGCTCGTATGGGATGCTGCGCAGTGTCATTACACGTTTCAATTCATTTCTGGCACAGAATAGTAGAAAGTGATTTCAGGATTTGCCTGAACAGAGGAAAATAGCATGCTCAATCATTTTCTTGTCTGAGTGAATTTGACCAATGGATTCATTTTTTTAACAAGTGGGAAATGTGGGAAATGTTATGTATCAATTATAGTTCACTTTGTAGGATATGATTACACCACCTTGTTTTCAGTTGGTTTAATTTCACTGCATGTTAAGTATTCTGATTGAAATTTTCATGTCAAGTTGGAGGAAAATACAATGTTTTACTTATGTTTAAAATGTTATAATAGCTGTTTAACTATGAAGGTCTTGTATTGCCATGTTTTGGAAAAATGACTTGATAATCAACGAGTTGAAAAACTCATCCACATCTGACCAAGTTTAATGAATGTACAGAGATCTCAGTATTCCTATCATCACTTGTTAACATCTGGTAGCTCATTATTTCTTCAGAAACTTACTTTATTTGAGATGCCACGTAAAGCATAAACAGATGAACAAAATTTTTGCGAAAGCTTCCACTATGGAAGCCAGTAAAATGCAGCGATAACAAAATCAGAATGCAGAGCTCAGACTGATGGAGGAAACATTTTCGGATTGAAGCCTTTTGGAATGCAGAACAATTTGTAATACTTAAAATTAGAGATATTTTGGTGAAACTGCAGGAAGAAGTGGAGGAAAGCAGCACATATGGATTGGCATTTGCACACTATATCATGGCCAACAGTATTACTCTTGCAAGAAGTAACCAGGACCTGAGTTTATATAACACAGACAGATGTAAATGTGAAACACTCATTCTTCAGTGATTCCACAATAAGTGATATTTTCCTTACATTAATTACAAGTAAAAAAAATTATCTTGAAGTCCTAAAATTAAGAAATGGTCAAATTTCAATCTATTTTCTTAGAAACTAATTTTTTTAAAGTAAAAGCTTTCATAGGAAATATAACAAAGGCAAAAAGAAGCCAGTTCTCAGAGGGAAAACACATTATCTGTAGAAGAAATGCAAGCACGTCAATTAAAGTAAATATCTTGTTCAGATTTATGTACTCAATTTTTTGGATGAGATCTCTTGTTATAGCCTTCTATGCTTTCTCGTGGAGTATTTGTTATGCGGTGATGATGAAAATGCTTTGCCTTTAAAAAACTCAGGTTTCATGGTCAACTGCTCACAAGGGAACAGGATCGTAATTTTAATAATTAATATTTCTGGATTCAGACTTAAAAATCTAGTTAGTCATAAACTGCGGTAGTAACAATAAATTCTTGCAGAACTTTCTAGGCATTCTATGGTATCTACTACTGCAAAGAGATATAGCCATAAAAAAAATTAAAATACCATGTTCTGGTAGCTCTGTGCTTTTTAAGTGTAATAAGTCATATTATAATGTCATATAAATAGTCATATAAAGTCAATAGACATATAAATAGTCATATAAATGTCATATAAATAGTCATATAAATAAGTCATATTAACTTAAGTAGTTTGATGACATGCATCCTAGGAATAGACTATGATGATAGCCTGCAAAAATTTCTGTTGCTTCCCTCCATCCCCAAATATAGTGTTCTATAAAGTATATATTTTTATTCTTGCATGGCAACATTTTGTTTCAATAGTGCCACTACAGCATGTGTGTCTTTACTTTTTATTTCTGTAAATCTCTGGAGTTTTTATTTTCCCCACAAATCCTTATCTCTCTTGTTATCTCCCACTGTCACATTGTGCTGTCTATCCTAAAATGTGGTAAAAGCTGTCAATCCAGATGTAAATGAAGTTTCCTTCCACAAAATGACAGTATAGTACTAGGAAACATTTTCAAAGTTTGGAGATTTTGTGTGCAAAATGAGAGGAATGAGAAGGCTAGACAGAGGTGCTTGTTTCTATGGCAACACGATGGTGTGTCTAGCTCAGCTATTTTCTCCTTTTATGATTTTATAGATAGCTGGGATTTAATATTGTCAAAAATAGAAGAATTCTACCCCCAGTCTAACCAGAAATAGTAATGCATAAAGGACAATCTGATATTAAAAAAAAAAAATATAGTGAAAAAGGCAGTTGTGACTTTTGATAACATGAAGGCAAATACATAAATCTCTCTGGAGCTGCGATACAATTCCGAGTGCTCCAGCTTTGCATTTGGCTAATGGTTAAACTATATTTTAGGTCAGAAAACTTCCTGTGGTATATCCTTCTTTCCTGCGGTATATCATTCCTCCACACTGTAGATGTGCCATCTTAAGGACTACCATTTTCCTTAAACCATGAGGTGATCCCCACTTGTAAGACTTGAAGGACTTTGGAAGTTTCATGGAAGTGTCAGTAAACTCCTGACAGCTGTATGCAGGAGTAATTTATGTTGAATGAGCAGTTTATGCATCAGCAGAGCTAATCAAAACACTTTTGTTAAAAGGCTTTGACTTCAAAATGAAGGCTTTCACATAAGAATTGGATCTAAATGGTATATTTATGGTTTCACGTTGAAAACAGAAAATCTTCCTAGTGTTTTTAGATTATTTTTAATATAAATTCTAAATTTTATCCAGAAAGCAGAAATATTTGTTTCACCAAAACCAAAAGAACTACTTGAAGTAAATCTCAGACAAAACACATTTTAAAAATCCATATAAAAGAATCAGCATTTTGAACAGTTTTTATAATTCATTTAAATTTGAGATTGGGTGTGATTGAGCTCAAAATGCATGTATATATTTGGATAATTAATATAAGATAAAAGCTTTAATCATATGAATTTCCATTTTATTCATATTTTAGGAACTTAACAAGAATGAGTAAACCCAACACCATACGCTGCCCTCGCAACTTGGTACTCTATTTTAATGGCTCTACAGAGCTCCATGTAAATGAGAAAAGAACATAGTCTCTTATTTTTCACAGAAAACAGGACTAAATAATCCTGGGTTGTATACTAGCAGCACAAGGCTGCAAATTTCTACCTCTCCTAGCATGAAGTCACATGCTGTTGTAAAGTACCATGTTTACCTGAGCCTTTGTATTTATAGTTATATACATTTATTGTTTTGACTAAAAAAAACCCTAATCACAAAACTACATCAAAGAATTAATGTCTTAAGTGTTATGTTTATTATTGAGACTTAGCGAAACTTCATTGTTTGACAGATGGTCTGACACCCACATTAAGAAATTCATAATTCAATCTCAAAAGAGTAAGGAAGAACATATGTGTTTGTTGGAAAAGAAAAAAAAATTGTATCGATCATTTTTTTGTCAGAGCAAGCACATATGGCAGTTCCATTTTCTATCACTTACCATTTACTTTCTATTTAAAATTCAAATGTCACTAGGCAAGGAAAAAAGTTGGGTATTAAAACACAGAAAAGATTTAACTAAGTACAATCACTGCAAGAACTTCATACTAATGGTTCATGGAAATTAGTGGCCATCCAATTAAATCAAACTTACTCATCCCATTCTATCCTTGCTTTTGTTTTCTTTACATGTTCCTCCCATTGCTAGTTACTGTTTTATGATTATTTCCCAACCATCTGTTGTCTTTCCTTAAGCCAAAATAATTTCCCTTTATAATTTCATGAGTAATCATGTATGCATTATTTTCACGCATTATATGTCTACTTACTAATCCTAACTCCTCATTCTTGTGTAAATACTCAGCGAGTAACTGGAACGATTTGCCATTTAAATTTCTAGTGAACAGAAATCTATATGCAAAATTTCAAACTTCCAATTGTTATCTCTTTGCATTGTTATGAATGTAATGATAATTAAACCTTTACTCTAATTCACATCTCCAGACACCAAAAGGCATATGTAGGTTAGATGGATATAGCTGCTGAATGAAATGGAATGTGTATCATATTAATATAGGTGGTGAGATGTTGGACATCTTCGGAGATTACACTGGGACCGGGGAAATGTAAAATGCAATTCCGAGCTTTTGACACTTGCAAATTAAATGGTTTTGAAATGCATGACAATACTATTTTAAAATCTTTGAAAGGAATTTGAAGGAATATCTACATTTTGTGGATATTCCAATAAATAGCCTCATAGTAATTTTTGTTAAAAGGAGATATTTGCTCTAATCTAATATTCAGAATAAATTAAATTGATAGCAAACCAGTGTTCATTGCTAAAACAGTCTCATAAATAAGTCTATGCTGTTTATCTGATATTGTTAATGGGAGAGGAAAGGATCAGAAATCTGGCTGTGATGGTTCTTATGCTGGGTTGAAGAACTGATCTCTCATCACTGTTTCTCAGGACAAACAGGGATTGGTCAGTGCTTTGCAGATTAGCCAGGTGAAAAGGAGATACAAAGCAACAGCGTTCTTACAACATCCCATAGGATTTCCTTTGTAAATATAGCTGTAATTACTCTGAGCAGACAATTTGTAGCCCCAAAGCTCCTAGGAAGTGAAGAGAGAAGTTTCCTGAATCACCTGGACGCTCACAAGTCTATGGGGCTGGATGGGATCCACGCGAGAGTACTGAGGGAGCTGGCGGAGGAGCTTGCCAAGCCACTCTCCATCATTTATCAGCAGTCTTGGTTAGCAGGGGAGGTCCCAGACGACTGGAGGCTTGCCAATGTGACGCCCGTCTACAAGAAGGGCTGGAAGGAGGATCCAGGGAACTACAGGGCTGTCAGCCTGACCTCGGTACCAGGGAAAATTATGGAGCGGTTCATCTTGAGTGCGCTCAGCAGGCATGTGCAGGCCAACCAGGGGGTCAGGCCCAGCCAGCACCGGTTCATGGAAGGCAGGTCCTGCTTGACCAACCTGATCTCCTTCTACGACCAGGTGGCTCACCTAGTGGATGGGGGAAAGGCTGTGGATGTTGTCTACCTGGACTTTAGTAAAGCCTTTGACACTGTCTCCCGCAGCATTCTCCTAGAGAAGCTGGCAGCTCATGGCTTAGGCGGGTGTACTCTTCACTGGGTAAAGAACTGGCTGGATGGCCGAGCCCAGAGAGTTGTGGTGAATGGAGTTAAATCCAGTTGGCGGCTGGTCACAAGCGGTGTTCCCCAGGGCTCTGTGTTGGGGCCAGTCCTGTTTAATATCTTTATCAATCATCTGGATGAGGAGATTGAGTGCGCCCTCAGTAAGTTTGCAGATGACACCAAGCTGGGCGGGAGTGTTGATCTGCTTGAGGGTAGGAAGGCTCTACACAAGGATCTGGTCAGGCTGGATTGATGGGCCAAGGTCAACTCTATGAGGTTTAACAAGGCTGAGTGTCGGGTCCTGCACTTGGGCCACAACAACCCCATGCAACGCTACAGGCTTGGGGAAGAGTGGCTGGAAAGCTGCCAGGCAGAGAAGGACCTGGGAGTGTTGGTTGACAGCTGGCTCAACATGAGCCGGCAGTGTACCCAGGTGGCCAAGAAAGCCAACGGCATCCTGGCTTGTATCAAAAATAGTGTGGCCAGCAGGACCAGGGAAGGGATTGTCCCGCTGTACTCAGCACTGGTGAGGCCGCACCTCAAATACTGTGTTCAGTTTTGGGCCCCTCACTACAAGAGAGACATTGAGGTGCTGGAGCGTGTCCAGAGAAGGGCAACGAAGCTGGGGAAGGGTCTGGAGCACAAGGCTGATGGGGAACGGCTGAGGGAACTGGGGTTGTTTAGCCTGGAGAAAAGGAGGCTGAGGGGAGACCTTATTGCTCTCTACAACTGCCTGAAAGGAGGTTGTAGCGAGGTGGGTGTCGGTCTCTTCTCCCAGGTAACAAGTGATAGGAGGAGAGGAAATGGCCTCAAGTTGCGCCAGGGGAGGTTTAGATTGGATATTAGGAAAATTTCTTTACTGAAAGGGTGGTCAAGCATTGGAACAGGCTGCCCACAGAGGTGGTGGAGTCACCATCTGTGGAGGAGTTCAAAAAAACATGTAGATGTGGCACTTCGGGACATGGTTTAGTAGACATGGAGGTGTCTAAACCTTAATGATTCAACCTTATTGAATCCAACCAATGATTCAACCTTTTCCAACCTTAATGATTTTATGATTCTATTAATTCATACAGGTAGAGTCCTTTGGCTTTGTAGTCAGACTGGCATGGGTAAGATGTAGTCAGCCTGACCTGGATAAAATGCAGTAATGCCATATATTCCAAAAGGCTTCCTGAAACATGGTTTGATTGTAAATGCACAGTAAGTGATCTAAAAAGTGACAAGAAGTTATTCTAAACAAGAGCAAATGTTGACAGCACCATTGGGATAACCACATCTAAGTGGTTTGTGACAACCTGCAAAGAACATGCTCCAAAATCAGCAGTTTTCAGAAATTGCAATCCTAACTTGACATATCTGAGAATTTTTTTCAGTGAGGAAAGCCTGTTCACATTTGTTAACCATATCATTAAGGTATACCCATTCTGAAGGTATTAAACCAAATAGTGGGTATATTAATGAATAATATAACATTATTATCTAAAGTAGCATGCCAGGTACATTTAGATGACAATATGAAAATGTCTGAAAGACGCGCTGCACAAAGTCCCTTCCTTCTGTAATGCTTTTTAAAATATTCAGATTAATGATATTTTAGAACAGCATTTGTTCTGATTAGTGGTTTCAATGTCAGTGGTAGTGACATAATCCCTTAGTTGTGTATGCAATTCCATATCAATCTCTTTTAGCTGTTTATAGGCAATATTCTCATTTTAAGAGCTTACATACAGCAAAGTAAGAGGTTTTTATGCAGGCCTTTTCGTAGTCCAAAAGGTAAATGGATAAGCATTTGTTGCAGCTTTCTTTATTCTTTCATTATGAAATAAAATAGCCAGACTCTTACTGTCACCTACTCTGATTTGGTGCTCAGAGACAATAACAGCTTGGCATTAAAGTGCTTTTCAACTTTTTATATGGATGTCAGTCAAATTTCATTGACTCAGTGTTCATTTTAGCGTAGTTTTCTTTTCCCTGGCTCTTTTGGGACATGCACATGTTTAAATTATTCATTAGGTTAAATGCTTACCTGCCCTGCATTTAAGCAGAACTTAAGAAGGATTCTCCCCCTCCTTCTGTGCAACTCTGAAATTCTGTTTTTATGTTCAGGTGTTGATATCTGCGCATAACTTTGTTGTCCATGTAATGGTCCTAATTCTTCCACATCACTTCATAAATGGTTTTCTTAATAATACGTCATCTAAATATGCCATCTAATTTGTTCTGTTAGTTGCAGACTTCTAGGAGGGTAGTATTTTCTATTCAATTTTAGATCTTAATTTTCTTCTTTTCTTTTCTTTGAAGCTAGTGCACTTTTCAGGATGTTATGATTTTAAAGTTTATTCAATAAAACAGATGTTGTGTAGGTGCTGCTGGTAGGCAGGAGGTGAAGAGTTGGAAGTTCAAGGGTGTGAAATGTGTTTCCATGCTCATAATGTTATTTGTATCAATAGGAAAAAGTTCTAAAGATGAATAAATAGATTGTTCATCCTGGGCAGTGTATATATGATGTAGTGTAAGCCTCTAAAAAAAGGAGGACGTCACTTTTGCTGACTAGAGGTATAATAGGCAATTCATTTACTATTTCCCTAAAATATGCAGTTTTCATGATCTATGTAATCAGCTAAATTCTCAGCTTAAAAAAAATACTGTGTTTTCACATCATCAGCACCACCTAGAACTGACACTAAACCAGTGGCAATGTGGCCCACAGCGCTCTCACCTACCTACCTCCTCCGACGGTCATCAGACTTGGACTGGCTTCTCTTATGTTCACACTTTTTTCTGCCTATCTGAAAAGGCTACCACTTTATCCTTAGCACAAGCGAGATCACATCCTGGTACACTCAAATGAGTCTGGTATCCAGACTGTAATAATAGGCTTAGGACGATTATACCTCAATACAGCTCTGTGAAGAAACCTGGAGAGGTTTAAGCTATTTCAAACTACCATATGCTCCATATAGTTATTAAATCCATGGACTCAATCAGATTTTTTTCCCCAGCATAAAATATATAAGACTACCTGAAGTAGAATTTTATTTCAAACAGCTATCATAACAATTAGTATTTTATGCTCTCCTGTTCTCTCTAATATGCCCACTTAATCACAACATTATTTTTTACCCACAACCAAAGTCAGAACTTGGATAACTGTGAAGCACTGCACAAATTCAGTATTTCTGAAGATGTTTCAGGCTGTTGGCTTTTCCTCCACTGCTGCATAACAAGCATCTAATACCTTGTTTTAATTTAGTTGAAAAAATTATTTGCATTTGTGCTGCCACAGCTAGAATCACTTCTAGCAGCCAACATGGTGAGTTTAACAGCTAGCAAGAGATTCTCTGCACTACACTGCACTTTGCAGTGGAAATACAGATGCTCTTCATGTTCAAATCTGTCCTTATATAACAGGCTTTTGTGTTGCTGGAAAATACTTTATGCATGGGTGAGGCAAATGGTTTTCTTACACAAATATAGAACACACAGCATCCAGTAGTAAAATTCACATTGATTCCAGTGGTACAACCTCAACCCTATCAATGGTCTTATTGTTGAGCTAGTTAGTATCACAAAGAATACATGCTCAGGCTGCCTTTTTCTACGTCTTTTATGTGTATACTAAATATTAAATCAAAAGTAACCTCAAGGTTTTATTCTGCAAAATATTATTTTTACTATTTCTATCCAGTAACTCTCCACAACCACCTTCCTTATGTGTGCTCTATTACCTTTTACGGGGATATCAGTAGAACACAACAGTATTGATTGAACACTCAAAAACAGATCTTGCAGCAAGTTGAGTTTTCTGTTGGTTTGTTAAAGGCTTTCTTAATCCCCCATCCCCAGCAGGGATAGCAACTAGATTGTCACTTAGGGAAAAAACTTTTAAAGCAAAATCATGTTTCTGCTCTTTTAACCTTAAAAAAAAAGAGAGAAGAAAGAAAAAAAGAACATTTTCTTATGCTGCTCAGTATATGGCATCCCTATAGCCAGAGATCCAAATCATGCTAACAAACAAAAAGAAAATAGAATAAAAATAAAGAAAATGGAAAACATTACGATGCAGGACACTATCTAGTACTTCGCTTCACTCTGTACTATGCGACAGGAACTGTCAGCAGGCTGATCAGGCTCACAGAGGAAAAGTACTGTCTGCTTCAGCCAGCGAAAGCAGGATTCCCCAGCCCAGTGGGGCTCTCAAGGTTGTCACCTAGAACTTACCTAATGTTTAGGATTTGCTTTGCAACTGGTATTCACCACTGGTTTTATGCATGTACATGTGTAGGGGAAGGAAAAGGACATATTTGTCTCTTACAGCAAATTCACATCGGTTACAAACTTTAGGCTTTCCCTGTGGGCATTACCAAACATGCTCAACCTGTTGCAGAAGAAAACCTTCTTAAAATTTAAAAGTCTTAAAATGGCAATATATACTTGTATTGAAAGCAGAGATAAAAATTATTTACATTCCTATTTTATCAGGTGTGTTGGCAATACAGAAGTGAAAAAGCTCAGTTTTAGGGTGCACTTGAGTACATTTTCACACTAGTTTCCTTCAGGGAGATTCATAGACCAATCTTAGGACACTTGAGCCAGATGTGTTGTTGAGATATGCGTGGAAGGATTTAGGTTACTGCCAGCTTCATAAATTCATAATTCACGTGGATACTGGAAACATTTGAAATGTGTCATTAAAAAAAAAAAAACAACCCAAAAACAAAAGAAGCCACTAAAGATCTCTATTGTATAAGCCCAATCAGTGCCTAGCCCTACACCTAGGTAGTAGTTATCAACTGAGCCTTAGATCAGCACATTTCTCTTCCTTAATTACAGGAACTCAAGGACTGTGAATGGTGAATATTGGGCAACATTACACAATTGTGGTTCAAATTTGTATGCATACTGCTTACAAGTATCCACACAGAAATTAGTTAGAATAAAGTAGCAAGTGCAACAAATACACTTTATGATAATACATATTTTAAATACTTCATTTTTAAACACTGCATATAAAATTTTTTAAAATGTCCAACCTAGCATGTTGTGCTGCACTGCAGACAAAGTATATGTGCATTGTGTACGTGTCTGCGCAAGAGTGGAGGAAGGAAGAGGAGAAAACTTGCCTCCATTTGTCCTCTATTAATCTTTACATTTCTGTGTTAAACAGTTATGGGATAAAATACAGTAAAATGGCCACTAAACTAGCTATCTGACTCAAAGAAGGAGCAGAAGATAGGTAATTTTTGTGAGGCGCTCTGAAATTGGAAAATTATGGGAGGCTCAGGTTTACTTATATAATTTAACACATGCAAAGGCTTGTAGGCAAAGAGTATCTCCTACTGATGTGTTCCTTTACACAGTTTCAATATTAATATAGTTATAATTTAAATACACAATTAATTGTGATTTATATTAATAACATGATTAATATTTACTTTCCTAACAAAGCATTCAAAGCCTTAATTGTACGTGCCTATCACAAGCATAACAGGTGACAAAAGATTTCCATTATAATGTGTCTAAAGTAGTCAAGTGATTTCCAGTCCTCTGCCTCTAAATGGTATGATTGTGTCTGCCTCTCTTGTCTTTCCTGAGAGCATGTGTGCACAGAGCATTGAAATGTAATGTCACGCAATACATACCAACTAACCTCGTATCAGCTCAGGTGCCAGACGCCGTAGTGAGCGGCTCCACACTGCCCTTGCTTTTCCCCCAAAAGAGCTGACCTGCATCTCTATTCTGCAATGTCCATATTAGACATATTCTTAATATAAAGATCAGGTATACAAACACACCTCGCTTTGTTATTTTTACTGTGTACTGTTTTAAATATAAAATTCCTATAGGGAATTCTTAGAAACCCTTATAATGCAGTAAATCCTTTAGTTAATTGAAGTCAGTTAGCAGGCTTTTTAAGACTAATCACTGCTATGTACTTGACAAATATATCAGGTACTGTATTCACAGAGCGAAGTTGATACCGTCATTCATTATTTTATTACATTAGACAAATTGTTCCATTGAAATCAGTTCTGTCTGTCATGAAAAAAAAAGTCATTTGCATCTCTTTCTGGGAAAGAGAATTAATGTCATCAAACACTTAGAAGAAACTCTTCTACTCAGAGTCTTTAATTTACACAGTAAGAAACAACTTCTAAAGATTCCAGAACAGAAGTGGCCAGAACATTTTACCCATTAGCAAATGCCTACTTCTGCAACTTGCCTCTTGAAGGGGAACTAGATACATTAACTTAGACATCTTACATTTGAAACTGTGTGATAACTACTCAGAATCATTGTCTTTGGGCTGTTCTGTTTCTTCTAATGTGCTGAGAATGCTATAAGCCAGTAAAAATACACAAATGAAATGCCACACTTTTACAGGGACACAAGCATTTATAGGAAGAATAAAATCCTTATGACTAGAGAAGAACAGTGTATGTGCATTATATATATACAGCTAGCTAACCCAAAAAGGGAAGATGAATAACACTGTAAAAAAACCTCACATTAAAAATAAACACGGTCTTTAGATGCTCATAAAGCAGTGTGTTTTGGCATAAAATTGAAAAAAAAAACCAAGCTGACTCTCTATTGATCCAAGTCCTGTAACTGAAGAAAACTTGGGTTGACATCAGACCAGTATTTGGTAGAGCAGAATTGCCAAAATCATATTTTAAATAACTCTGCATTTGTTGTTGCTCATGAGAAAGATGCCATGAAGGGGTCCAGGTTTTCATCTGTGAACAGAAACCTCCAGTTCAGGCCTGATTTTATTTTCCATTTGCATAGGAATGTGATAGTTGCTCGTCAGCATCGCAGAGCACTGCATGATTCAGCACGATTTCTTCCTAAGGGAACGGCTGACAAAGGCTGGATGAATAGAAGCATTTTCACATACATTGGCAGAAACCTGCAAAAGTCTTGGCTGAACTCTCTAGGGCTGGCAATGGCCATTAATCTCTCACTTACATGAGCACTAAAACTCTATTAATGAGTGCTTTTTTTGCACACATACACACAGTAGCACTTCCAAGCACTTTGGCATTGGAATTTGTATTATGGGGGGGGGGGTATGTCAAAAGTATCCCAGCAATCAAAACCTCAGGTAATTCTCTGCTATTTTACTTCAAATTTTTGTAAGTGTTGTGACAGATTTTATTATTATTATTATTATTATACAACTAAGACACAAGCATGCTGCTGCAGCTCTTTATTGCTACGTATCTCTCACCCATTAAACTGTAAATGTCCTTGAATGATATCAAAGCTGTTTCTCAGATGGTACATGGAGACTGCAAATACAGAATGCTGAGCAGGAGTCCTCTCCCTGTCCTGCTTGTCCATCTCCACATACCAGATACACAGTGTCATGCCAGTGTTCAGTATGTCCCAGTCTGAAGCACCAGTTTCATTGCCCTCTAACAGCAAACTTGAATTCAGTTTTTAATAGTCTTCCTATGGCCAATTTGCAGGAGAGCTGCTCCCTCTGCTGAGTTTTCTGTCGATCGTCACCGGCACCTGATGTCCTTCCTCACCATGCTGGGCCCCAGCCCGGACTGGAATGTGGGTCTCTCTGCTGAAGATCTCTGTACCAAGGACTGCGGCTGGGTTCAGAAAGTCGTTCAGGATTTAATACCCTGGGATGCTGGCACAGACAGTGGCGTTACCTATGAGGTATGTGGACTATTTGTAATATATTCAAAACATAAAGTTTACCTTAAAGCAGTGAAGAAGGAAAGCTATTTGATCCATGGTAATGCCATATGTGCCTTTATACTACTCTAGTAAAAATGTTGCTTATAATGAATTAAAACTCATTTAGACAGATGCTAGCTACAGTTACTGTCGGTCATTGTGTCTGAATTCCCTAAGCATTATTATTAATGGGATAATATTACATTCACCTGGGATATTATTATATTCACCTACTAAATAAAGGGAGGACTTAGTTTGCTCAAAACTAAGCATTAAGGTGTCCAAGCCCTTTGATGCAAATCTGTGTGCCATCAGCAGCCACATCAACTTGAGTTTTCTACTGTTTCAACCCAATGCCAACTATTCTGCTTGGCACAGAAAACTTAACTATTCCTTACAGCAGGGATTGAAACTCTGGACTTCTCATCACTACAAAACTCTAAAACCATCCATTTTCTCTGTCTCCATCACTCTTTCAGTCTAGGAAGATATTCACGTCATCCTCTGGTAAAGTCCTGTTTTTGACCAAATGAGTTACGTCAAATTACTGAATGGGTTAGGTCTCCATAGGTGGCAAGTGACACCATGTGTCTATACAGACAATATGGACAGCTGAAGTTGGGCAAAATTAGTCACATCCTCAAATACCACACATATTCCACATATTCCATATACCACACATATTTTCAGATGACAGAAGATGGTTGGTTTTTTTCATCCAGACCTGGTCTCTTTAGAACCTAAGGAATTCTTCCAGTTATAATGCAGCTCTGGAGGCATACTGAATAATTTTTTTTATTAATGTAGTTATCTAACCACACAAGGCATACATCTTATTGTGAACCCAGCTTCAGGGCTGAATCTCAGAGTGTTAGAGAAGTGCTTCCTGACAAAAAAACCCCAACGCGTTACCATTAAGTATGAATGTACCGAGTTCGTCTTATACGGGAATTTCCCACTTTAGCATTTTGGAGGAGTTTTAATTTCTGCAGATGAATTATATTAATAATAACTATTAGTTTATTTTTTAACATTCTTTTTCTTTTTGATTGCAGTCTCCTAACAAACCTACAGTGCCTCAAGAGAAGATCAGACCACTTACAAGCTTAGATCATCCTCAAAGTCCATTTTATGATCCAGAAGGAGGATCTATCAAGCTGGTAGCCAGAGTTGTCATTGAAAGAATTGCACGCAAGGTATAATATATATATAAAATTCTCAAGCAAGTGAAAAACCCCACTTCATAAACCAAAAAACTACTCCTTCCTGTCCCCTCCCCCCCAAATCTACACTCCTTAACCTACCACAACAAAGATAATAGCAGAAAAGAACTAAAACTGTTTCTTAAATTTAAAACTGTCTTAAGGTATTATTTCTCCTGCTTTTGGTAATTGCTGCATCTGCTTAATTGGGGATTTTTTTTTTTAAAGTATGCATAGGAATTAGAAGAGCAAAAAGTGCTGCAGATGCAATAGTGCCTCACAGTATACTGTTTTAGCGCCTCTCACTGCGTACACATATGAGTTTCCTATATCCAATCTTGACAATAATTTCTTTACAGGGGGAGCAATGCAATATCGTACCTGATAACATAGATGATATTGTGGCAGATCTAGCACCAGAGGAAAAAGAAGAAGGTACTTTTTAAATTAGTTTGTGCTGTACTAATTTATATTTTATTCCATTCTCCACTGTCATTTCTAGATAAAGTACAAAACTGAGTTAGGAGCAAAAGTCCCACTCAGTGCCAAAAAGTGATTGAGGTTTTCATCTTTTCCGGTATCTACTATTAGCCTCCCTTTATAGAGCAAAGAAATTGCATGTATACTTGGAAGATGACAATAACAATAAAAGCAATAAGAGAAGCCTTTTGGGGTTGAAATTAAATGTTGGTTTGTTTTTTTTTTTAAATGAAAGTTTGCAATTGGTCTTTTTTTTTCCTTTGGGTTAAAAACAGAGAAGATAGAGTGCAGGAGGAAAGAATGTATCCTATTAGCATCTAAAGTAATCACCAGCCAAGTAAAGAGAAGCAAATGGAGGACAATCTATTTTTAAAGTTCACTGCCTTTTCTTACTTTTTAGATGATACCCCTGAGACCTGCATATATTCAAACTGGTCCCCATGGTCAGCCTGCAGCTCTTCTACCTGTGAAAAGGGCAAGAGGATGAGGCAGAGAATGCTTAAAGCTCAGTTGGACCTCAGTGTGCCCTGTCCAGATACCCAAGATTTTCAGCCATGCATGGGTCCAGGCTGCAGTGATGAAGGTAATCAAGAGGAAAGGGTGGAGGAGAAGAACACCTTGTAGTGTTGACTTTTCCTTTAAAGTTCTTAAAGCTGTTGGTTGCTGTATGACTTGGGTCAGAGGAATAATTGCTGAAGAATACAAAATGAAGCTGTCTCTGGTCAATTCTGCAGTTCATCTGAGTCGGTGCATGAAGTACGCAGAAGTATAAATGAAAGGAGTAAAGTAAGCAATAGAGGAGAGGATAGAATGTGAGAGGCAGCATAAAAGTGATACTGCACACAAATGGGCAACTACAGATTTATCAGCAAGCATGTTAATATTAGCAATTGAAATGGTTCTCTGTATTTTAGATGGTTCCACTTGCATGATGTCTGACTGGATTACATGGTCCCCCTGTAGTGTTTCCTGTGGGATGGGAACACGATCTAGAGAGAGATATGTAAAACAATTCCCTGAAGATGGCTCTATGTGCAAAGTGCCTACTGAAGAGACTGAGAAATGTATTGTAAATGAGGAATGTTGTAAGTATTTTATTTAGCTTTGTAAAATCCAGCTAATAGCAGGAGCACTGCCCAACATTTTTCTATATGAGCTCTACTAGTGAATGATTTTCTCTGTCCACTTTGAACAGCCCCTAGCAGCTGCCTTGTCACTGAATGGGGAGAGTGGGATGAATGCAGTGCTAGCTGTGGCACGGGGATGAAGAGACGACACAGAATGATCAAGATGACTCCTGCTGATGGATCCATGTGCAAGGCAGAAACTACAGAGGCAGAGAAATGCATGATGCCTGAATGCCGTAAGTGTCCGTGAGTTTATCTCCTCTGCTATAGAGGCATCATTTCTGACATGTTGCTCCATCACACAAAGAATATAGCTAAACCAGAAGCAATGTTGCTTTTTCTTGTTCTCCTTAAAATTAGATCCCTTAGGGAATGTGCATTAAATACCATGTTCACCAACAGAATGAGAGTATCAGTAAAAAATATTCAGTGGTATGCTATTACTGTATTACTCATACAGTGATGTGTATATTAGCAAGTCATATATAAGGAACTCTAATTTATGGAGTATGAGGTACATTTAATCATAAGGCTAGAATAAAACAGTGCCTTTTAGCCCATGAACAGTTCAGAAATTGAGGTGCTCCTTTTGTGCAGTCAGCCAGTCTCACCCTTACTGTGACTATTAATTGACTATTACTGTGACTATAATATTTTTTAAGAAATATTAGCATTTTCATCAAAGACAGAAAGAATTAAGTTTAAAAAGATTTTTAGTAGATAAAATGTGGAAGTATCACATTTTAGACTATATCAATTTGACTTCCAGTTCTGTCCACTGCAACAATCCAGGTTTTTTTACAGGAGTTATGACTGAAACATACCTTCTTAAACTATTTATTCCCTGGAAACACTGGGACCCTGTAGATATGAATAAGATATAGAAAAAGATAGCAAAGAAAAGGTATTAAAACCAAGCAAACCTTTCAATTCAATATAGTGTTTTCTGAGCTTCTTCAGCAACATCATTCAGCTTGTGATTCTTTTGTCCAAAGTGACAACAAAGTATAATTGGTTGATGACAGAGAAAACGTGGCGCATTTTCCACCTGTATTATTTTCAAAATGTATACCTTTGTAACTTATGTATAACAAGAATTCATTACCTTTTTATTTTCGTATTAGATACCATCCCCTGTCTACTCTCTCCTTGGTCTGAATGGAGTGACTGCAGTGTAACATGTGGGAAGGGAATGCGAACCCGGCAAAGGATGCTGAAATCTGCTGCTGAGCTTGGAGACTGCAATGAGGAGCTGGAACAAGCAGAAAAATGCATGCTGCCCGAATGCCGTAAGTGGGAAACTCTCTGGAAAGAGGAGGTTAATTATGTGTGTCACAGTCTATGGGCCAAAACTTTATCACCATTTTTTAGCATCACTTCTTAGATAGGAGTGATATCAACGTGGATTTTTTTAAAAAAATTTTTGTGTTATTATCGTGCACTTTCAGCTATTGAGAGCTGGAATATGACCATGTCTTAATTTCAGCTTGCCTTACTCAACCCTACACTGATGACAATACTGCTTTGGGTATATGGTTTCTGCATATTTAACACACTACAACTTCAGGCAACAGTTTGTGCACTTCCCAATAGTAAATAAGTTAGAAATATAAAACCTATTTTTTACTCAAATGCAGAATGTGTGCTAGGAAAGAAGGAAGGAAAGAAGGATTAAAATCACCTGTGTGATTCTTTTAGCTCACAGAAAGAGCACAAAAGAGGCTCACTCCATCTTTGATACATCTCTGAACTGTATCGTAGCCTTTTTACTGATCTACATCCCTTTGCAACCTGGAATATCATATAAGCCAGTAGATGGTGTGGAGAAAGCTGCATTGATTTTTTACCTTACGCTACTAAACCCCCCCACTTCTTGGGTGGTGCAAATTTCTAGTTGCTTTGCAGTCTTTGTGAAGCGTGATAGCCTAAGGTGCTGCTGAATGAATAAGAGATGATTGCTTTTAGTGTCCTGTTGCCAGCTGGTTTATGAGGCTTTATAACTAATTACACTATTTTTCACAGAAAGCATTGGTTTAAAAGGCTTTTACACTGTAATTTGCTAATTCAGCTTTTCTTAAATAATGTGAAATATCATTTGATTATTATTCACTGGGCCTGTAAGTTTTAAGCAGTGCTGAAAGATTAAAACTTTTAAGACATAATGGTATTAGTGAATCTTGCTTATTGCATAACACTACCAGTAAAGCAAGGCTTAGATCTCAGAGGTATCAGATTCTTTGTAAATATAACTCAATTTTTAACAGCTTTTCATTATAAAACAGACATATGGGTAGGAAAATTGAAGAAGGCACAGGAGAATTATTTATATGTTCTTTGCAATTTTAGTGATCTGCCAGCACCACTCTTGAAAAAGAAATTGAGGAATGTGTCAAATAATAGTTCTGCTGGAAATGGACTCATAAAATTTTGACGTGTAGCCTCACAACATTTGCTGAAAAGACTGGAGGCTTAAGCTGCGTTCATGTATTTAGGGTGTAAAATCTCATTCGGCACATCTGTGTGATTCTTCTTGACCTTATGTTTAGGTCTCACGGCTTTTGTGTAATATTTCTCATTCTTTGCAGCCATCGACTGTGAACTAACAGAGTGGTCCCAGTGGTCCGAATGCAATACCTCATGTGGAAAGGGCCATATGATCAGGACAAGAATGATTAAAATCGAACCACAGTTTGGAGGAACTGCATGCCCAGAAACTGTCCAACGTACAAAATGTCGAGTAAGGAAATGTCTGAGAGGTCCAGGTATGGAAAAAAGGCGCTGGAAAGAGGCCCGGGAGAAAAGGAGAAGTGAACAAGCAAAAAAAAATATAGATAGTGAGCAATATCCAGGTGAGTGTGAAACCATTTTTTAGTATGCTCATGTCTATTTGTCTTTTCTGCTTAACAGGAGTTTGTGAGCAGCTCCACTTCATGCTGCAAGAACATTTGCAGCATTTCAGTCCAGGGAAAGTTTTAGCAATAAAGTAAAGCATAGCCACTTTCAGTGTTTGCCTGTCACCAAAAATGTGCAACCTAAGTTTAGGGCACAATGGAGAAAGGCTCACATCTGTCCATGTCTCATCACTGAAAATATTTTAGCTTCCCACTACAAAGTGTGGAATGTGAAAACAATCTAGAATTTAGACCTGGTGAAGAACTCACTGCAATTTCTACAAACCTGGGTGCTAATCTTTGCATCCAGTTACCTGTGAACTTGTTCCTGGATCCAATACTGAATTTCAAAACTGAATTGATTTCCACCTCAATAATCTGATTCAGACTCAGACTGCTCTGAGAGATCTGCTCGGGCTGCTTTTTCAATAAGGGACAGTATTATCAAGCACTGATGCCTCAAATCAATAAAACATAGTATCTTGTAGTATAGTTTACATTATCCAAATATTAATTACTGCTAAGTTGTGGTTCATGCTTGTCTAACATTTAACAGTTTTTAATTTCATCTTTTATAATGTAGACAGTAAATTTATTTTTTAATACATTTTTTCAGTGTTTGAC
This sequence comes from Ciconia boyciana, assembly GCF_034638445.1. Lineage (NCBI taxonomy): Eukaryota > Metazoa > Chordata > Aves > Ciconiiformes > Ciconiidae > Ciconia > Ciconia boyciana. The sequence goes on from NC_132939.1 coordinate 10,378,715, forward strand.
AAATGCACCTTGGTTATACTTAACTGGGGTTTCTTAATTCCTACTGTAATAAACTAGGCAATATGCCATCTTAGATTCAAGCGATGTAAGTGTGCACACATGCATAGTGGTACACATATTGAGATATGGAGGTTAGACTGAAATACTAAAAACTTAATTAAATGACTTATTTTTTCAGTTTGTAGGCTGAAACCATGGACTGCTTGGACAGAATGTTCTACACTCTGTGGAGGTGGAATTCAGGAACGCTACATGATGGTAAAGAAGAGGTCCAAAAGTACCCAGTTTACTAGTTGCAAAGACAAAAAGGAGCTAAGAGCATGTAACGTTCATCCTTGTTAACAAAACACAAGGCTTCCAAGTGATGCACTCTGAGCTAAATGGAAAGTCAACCTTGGTTTGGTTTTTAAAACAAAAAAAATATAAAGTGTATATTAGTTTTCATTTTTGCAGTGTGGTTTGCTTTTTAGTCTTGCTGGTGCAAGAAATATATTTTATAAATATTTCCTCACAGATTTTTGCTGAGAGTAAATCTTTGATACTCCAGCCAGCCCTTAATGCATAAAAATAGTAAGTCGTTATGAGTCATTTAACTAAAATACACACATATCTGTGGACATGGAATAGCCATATAGAAATACTACTTGTAAAGACATGGGATGCATGCATATTAACATAACTAAGTTGAAGTGACATGTTTCATATGTGGGAGGATTTGTCTCTCGATTTGATTTTGAAAATCCAAAGCAGTGCCTACGTGATTACACAACTATGCCAAGGAGTAATTCCAGTAATGCTGGTTCAAAAATATTAAAGGTGCATGTTTATCTTTTTACACTATTGGGTTAAGCTGATAGTTATAATAATTATCCTATATACTTTTCTTCACATGGATGCTAAGGTCCATGCAAAATGGTCTGTGTTTCTTTAAAACTTAAAAAGGAAATAATTTGTGCAGCTCAATAGTGATGTCTGCCCACTACATAGCCACTGTCGAAACAGCACACAAAGAAAACATGTGAATGTCATAACATATTTAGATGCCATATTCTTTTATTGGGTCTATCCACTGCCTCTCAAAATGGATACAGAACTAACAGAAATTGGTCCAAACACAGAGAGTCGCAACAGCTGTGTCACAGAAAGACTTCCACATGAGAGACACTAAAAAATTAGATTAAGTTTTGTGAGGTTGTTAATCACGGTGAAGAGAGAAAGAGGTTTATAATATAATAAAAATGGTAGAGAAAAGGTAAGCCAGGTTCTCACGCATCCCTTATAACAAACAAAGGGAAGGGAGCCTCTGAAATGAAACAATGACAGCCTCTTAAAATATTAATTACAGATTGAAACAAGAATATATTTACAGCAGTGTCATTTATGGTTTTTTACTCAGAGTATAGGAGGATCTAAAAATTTCTAAATCTGTGAGAATTACTCATTTGTAGATATACTAGCCAGGATAAATGTCTTCCCTGACCACTTGAGCGATCAACAAACTGCCTGAGATTAGAAAATAGCTCCTCACCATTCTAATTGCTTTTCTATTTTACACCATCTCCTGCAGAGTTTAGCTCTCATCCCTACGTGTAACCAGGTGTAGGACCAGCGAGACCTTGGCCTTCACTTGCCATTGGAATATAATACTGTCCTGTAAGTTTAACAAATTAGCATTAAAGATGAGAGATTAAGGGGATGGGTTATCGTTTGGTCCAGGAAAGGCAGCATACACCTATGTCTCTACATAAGTAACAACAGTGCACTGAAAATAAAGACTGTTGACTCTTAAAATAAGCTTGAGAGAAATGAATGGAGAAAAATTTATTTTACAGTCTCTGCAAACCAGCCTTAAGTGATTTACTCACTTCCTTAACACTTGGTCACAATCCTGAGAACCTGACACCCAGGTTTTAAGTGTCCACATTTGATGTGCATCACAACCCACTGAGGCTGTTCAACTTCCCCATCACTACCCTGGGAATCCTCTCCTTACCTCCCTGGACCTGAACAGGCTAGGCGGGCTGGTTGCATTACACTGTACGGCTTTTCATCATCATTTCTCCACTGAACACTGCAAAGGCTGCTCAGGACTTCCACAGCTGTCGCACCCCACCCCCTCAAGGTATTTTACAGCTTTTTTTCGACCTGGAATGAAGGGAGGGCCGGGGAAATAATGGAACCAACTGCAGTGTTTAGCCTCTCCAGCTGCTGCTAAATGAAATGGATGCAAGCCCATAGTGAACCAAACCAGGAGGAAAAAAACCAAGAAGGTTTAATGCTAAAACCAAACACTTTACATTTTGCACAGCTTAGCTCATTTAATAATATTAATTCAGCTAGTGTGCCGCCTTGTACCTGTTGAAAAATTCTACAGTTTATGTCTCTATAGCACTGTCATTGCAGTGTAGCAGCAAGACTGTCCCTAAGTAATGTATTTATGACCTTACCTTGCACATTACCCTTTTATGACCAAAAAAACCCCAACAAAAAAACCAGTGGAATGATATAGATACTGGAGGATTGACCAGCTGAGCATATTTCAGGTGAAGAAACAGATGGCTGCAGAGAAGAGCTACAGCGATTAATGCCAGGCGCTCAGCCAGGGCAGAGCTACGCGTGCAATCCAGACCCGCACACCACCTATCTTTGTGAGCCGCTCTTGCTGAGCCTGACAGAGGCTATCCCAGCTGAGGTTAATCACTCAAAAAATAATCTTTGACTGTGAAATGTGTGACAGAGTCGTTTTTGTAGGCTTGGATCTGTGAGAGCTTGGGGCAGAGGGAGCAGAAGAAGAAAGTCTCCTGAATGGGAAAAGTGCTATGAGTTTATGGGCTATATTTTATTGCATCAAACCTTACCTTACCCTTGTTCAAGCTAATCTTGCAAAACTGTGCCTGTTTCTGCAAATAATCAATTAAAAATAATGTTATTTTCATTTTCATGTTTGTTCCAGTCCATCAAGCTGTTTTGTCTTTTAATTACTCCCTTTGCCAAAGGCTACATAGTCCAAATACACCTTTAGGTATGTAGGAAATACACATCTTTCTGAACATGCCCACAAAAATGTCCGTTAAAACAATCTGGCATTCCTTTCACTGTGGTTCTTACTAATTTGATTCTCCATATACTTTATTTTCTCTTAGAAGGCTGCTCAGTGTGATTTCCAGTCATTTCTCTTAGGCTTATCAAAGTTATGAATGTTGGAATGTTTTTTTTCCCCCCACCTTGTTAATACATGCAAGGACAACATAGATTGTACTGGGTCAGAAATGTGTGATCATTCCTGCCTAGGTTCAGCTTTTCACACTGTTTTTCTGTTGAAACATTTTACAAGTTACTTGTCTTTCTTCTAACTTGATACAAAAGAAATATTTAAGCTTGTTACATTTTGTAAAAAAAAAAACCACAAACAAAAACAAATGAAGAAAAAATAAGAGGTTGATTTTCTATTCAGAAAAAAAAGCTCTGATATACAATATGTAGAAGTACTGCATTGTTACTGTAAACTTTCTAGTAGTGTAATAGTCACTGATTATCAGTCAATAAAAATGAGAACTGTTATCTCTCTTTATCTCCTGAATAATACTGCTGAACTGAAAGCACAGATATCACTCCAGTTTTGTAGACCTCAACTATCAGATTTTAGCATTGTGTGTATGGGGTTTTTTCTAACATACAAACTGTAGAAGCTTTACACATAATAAAAAATAAAAGTTAGGGGCTTAACTAATGTACAGTAGGACTCTGTGTGTGCAGGATACAATTTAAACAAAGTTTTGTTTGATTGCATTTTTAGATTTCCTTCATTGTTTTTGTTTGCTGTGGAATTATGAAAAAGCTACCATGAATATTTCTTACCAAAGTCTTGTGTAGATGTTTTGTAGCTGTCTGGCTAACACATTATTATTATTTTGGAATAAAGACATCTTTACTATGAAATTTGCACTTGTATGAGATTCTGTTCAACTAATATGATTATGTATACCCAAAAACCACACACACTTATTCAATATAAGGAGTCAAGTCATGCTCTTATTTACATTTTACTCCTGTTCAAGCTAACGGGATATCTGGAGTGAGCTGGATTTTACTAGAGCCAGTCATTCTTTCCGCTTGGAAGTTATTTGCATCAAGGTTTTTGCCAAACAGTTTGTTGTTCTTTAGAAATCACAGGGTAACTTAGGGTCGTTACTCAAATTACCCTGTATTACTCTCACGCTGGCTTTGTTGCTGCTGTTGTTGGTTTTTAATAAAAGAGAAATTATTTAAAAGAACACATTTTAAAGCCTGGTGACACATGAATGGAAAAATTGTTAAAAATGAGCTTTCGAAAAGTCTAGATTTTGTGAAAGTTTCAGCTGATATTTTGTGCTACTAGAAGACTATTTAGGTATGCCGCGAGTGTGAGTACGTCACTGTTAATTACAGGGAGAAGTAGAGCAGTTATGGGGAGCCACTCAGCAAAGCTGCTGCTGTAGAAATGCGACTGTAAGTAACACCTTGCAGCCAGCTAGAAGTGACCAGCATGTTCAGGAAAAAACCCTCTTCCAAAACTAAAGCGTAACAAGGCTGAGGTGGACCTAGAGGTAGTTGTCTGGAGATGACAAGCTAGGAATTGCTTACCAGTAACTGAAGGCAGGGTCCGGTCCAATAAAACTCCATCGGCATTTAGAAAAAATGCTCGGTATTTCCAAGCAGCTGTTTCAAGGCAGGTTTGTCGGCGTGTACTACAGCGGCACGAGGCAGCCCAGCAGTGCTGCTCACCTGCAGCGAGCTGCCTGCCCACTGAGCATCTCTGCTCCAGTGGTGCTGGGCTACTTGGAGAGGGCCAGTGCCTGCTGCCAAGCCCTTCCCTGCAGATACTCTGCCATAGCATCATGCAATTTTTGTAGCCACTTTTAGAAGTGCAAAGGCAGATGAACCCACCTCTCTGTAATCCCTGCTTTAGTTTGTTGGTGAATAGTGTAGTTTCAGCAAAAATTGCTAATCCCTTTGTCTTCAAATAAGACCAACAGCACTGAGCCTGCCTGGCTTGAGCAGAGTAGTCACTGCAATGCCAGTAACTGTGGTCTGGCTTAGCAGGACCAGTCAGCTGGGCACCTTCACATCATGAAGGACAATTTACAGTATCCAAGTGAACCAATGAACTCTTTCTCCACTGACAATGTGAAGCTAAGTGAATTTATAGAGCAATTTAATGTTCTGGCATACCGAATGGTGAGACATCTGGAAGAGCAATCATGAAGGTCACAGAGCGCGTAAGTCAGCACAGTGAACGTATGGCCTCTTTAAATGCTAGCCATCCAAGGGACTGCTTGGGACCTACTTGGCAGTATGCCTGCTCTAACTTAGGCTGCTCTTCTTTGCATGGCCAACACACCTAAACCATAACCAGCATGGCAGAAAGATGATGGGTAGAGCAGGTCCTCAACTGTGATTTGTAATATGAGTAAATAATTAACTCTCCTTCTAGAGGTGTCTGCCGTTCTCAGGGCCACAGATACAGAGTTTCTGGGGTGGGAAAAAACTAGCAAAACCTTGAAATTATGCACAGCTTTTAGCTAAAATCTGAAGCCTGTCATTGCAGACTATTTGACAACTATCATTTCCATTTCTGATATAGTTATTAATGCCACAACATATTTTCACATGGCTATGCTCTTAACTGCAAAGAAAACTATAGTGTGTGTGTATGTGTGTGTGCATGTGTACAAATACATATATATATAGTATACAGTGCGTACATACACAATTTTTTCTTATTTTTTTCCACTTAGGAAGCAGCATACTGACTACGGGGTGGGGGGGCAAAAAACCTTTACCAGTAAATTGAAACGTGCTTAAAAATCTCTTGCTACCAAGTTTCAGGCACTTAGTGTTCTTTGCTCCACATGCAAACCCATTTAAGATCTTTATTGCAACACTTTCAACTTTGGGACTCAGTCACTTCATGCAGTGTTGTGCAAAACAAAGCAATTACAGACCACCTGAATGATATTGAGTTCTGCCTCCTCTGGTTTCCAGAAGACAGAACAGTTTGTGCTGTAACTGATGGGCACATTAACTGCTCAGTAGGCAATAACATTTTTCACATGTGGTCTAGATAGCTTAATGCATCTAAAATGCTAACGCTTGGAGCTCTGCATTCTTCTCATCTTCTTCATAAAAGTCCTAGGGTACATCGTTTACTCCGCCATCAGTGATAAACTTGCAAACTCCAAGACAGGAAAGTCCTCCCTTTCTGCTTACTTACCACATTTGCGCAAGTGGAGAAAATGAAGCCCCTCGTAACTTCCCAATTGGCTTCCTTTTCATTAGCAAATGGCAGGGTATTTTGAAATAGGTCTTTTACATTTGATATAAGTTTCAAAGAAGGATCAAAGGTTGTTTCCAAACACAGTAAGCATTTCTCACCACCCCTCTCACTGCACCATTTGAACCAGCGGCGGCATTGCAGGCACAGGCCTAAGCGCAGCTCAGACAGACGACTCTTAGGGACTCTTATCAGGAGTGTATGGCAGCATTTGGAAAAGTGCCCACTGCCTTTGAAAGGCCAGAAAACCCTGCATGTCCCCTCCGTTGTGCCAACAACCGCCTTACTGCACATCGTGGGCTCAGCCCCAAGGCCATCCCAATCGCCACGTCATGACAGTGCCAACTCAACAGCTCAGCCCAACTCTGTGAAGCTTGGACATGCCAAGAGACGATGCTCTACAGGGAAAGGCCAAGGGCACAGTACAACACCTGCCTTCTAGGGCATATCAGAAGTTCTGGGTTTAGGCACAACAGGCAGGACCGAGAATCCCCAGATGTGGTGAACAGTCACACTCTTGGTGCTCACCCATTGACACTGGAAGCAACCAAGGGCCTTAAACACCACCCACCCAAGGCCCAAATGCAGAAAGGACTCCAAAGCAGCATGGTGTGTACCAAATCACCTTTACCTAAACTGCCTTTTATCTGAAAAAAGAGATTGAGTGCACATGCATATAAAGAAAAAGAGAGCAAACAGAACATGTGACTAAATCACATAATCTTTCCAAGCAGTGCTCTCACTTCCACCCAAAGAGCTGGATGAAGCTGAAAAAAGCCATCTCCTCCCCGTGCCTGTAGCGGCTGGGGCTAGCACACAGAAGGTGGTATGATTGAGTCTATACAGAAAGCACCAGTACTTCAACCACAGTTGCTCTGCCAATACTGCCTGTAAAATTAGACTGGACAGAACTAGCGCTGGGGTTAGCAGAATAAAAAAGTCCCAGAACTGGCTTTCTTGCAGCACCGTCCAGCTTTGGGGAGGTGGCGAGCATCACCTGGGGACAGCCAGTGGCTCATCCCTGCATCTGAACAGCTTAGTGCCTGGGCCAGCAGAACGAGGGGTCCCAAAAGCGTCATCCAGCTCCTGGGGAGTTAGAGTGAGGACAATGTGTAAAAGTAGCCAGTGGCGCATCCACGAAGCCTCCTTAAGTAACCCCCCCAGACAGGACTAATGAGGTTAGGGTTAGGATTTATGCTTTTGTTGTATCAATATAAGCACTGAACCAAGGGAGTTGGGCCAATAGCTGAAAAAAAATGTAGATAACAGATCCCACACTTCATCCGTAAACCTTGAGGTATTACATATTATTTTCCCACAATACTTTATTAATATAAGTCGGAAGTTAAAAACAACAAAATAGAAGGTTTTTACTTACAGAAGAATCCTTAAGCCCACTTGAGCAGTGAGGGAACCAAACCAATGTCTAGAAAAGAAAAGAAGGGGTCTAGATTATAATGTTACAGTGTGAAAGTGGTCTATATCATGAGTTCAAAATGCATAAAGTGTTATGAATAGGAGAATACAATTTTTATACCACTTAGATAAAAAGAATACATGGAGAACAAGATGTACAAGTACAGGAACAGTACTTCCAAGTGCAAACAAGCAGCTATACTATTTAGAAAGGTTAAAACATTTACGCTTTATCCTAGAAGTCTCCATTAAAGGAAAAGACAAGTATTTGTCATACTGGCTACTTGCAAACATAGTTCTGTTTACTTTTCTATGACATGTTTCAATTTCTAGTTCATATCGACCTTAAATATCGGGAATGAGCATAAATATCTGTAAATGGATCATTCCGGAAGGACACAGCGGTGTACAGAAAGGAATATTGATATCAATGTACACACATATACAGGCTTGAAGTGTCTTTACTGGAACCCTACCTACTAGAGAAATATAATCTCAGCCCACTAGATGGCATTGGAAGCCAACACAGACAGCTGTGTGTTTAAAAAAAAATATGATAAAACCCCAACTAAGCAATAGAGTCTATATGCACAGTATCATTGATTGCAAGGATCCGCACAGGGTGTAAGTTGGCATTTTTCTCTCTGTATCTGCCAGCTCACAACCGCTGACACCGAGAGCCTTACCACGGCTTAGCTGCCTGCAGACATGCCAGGCACCTCGCAGGGAGACATGAATCTTGTCCCGACCTTCTGTAATGAGCTGTAGAAATGCTACTGGACACAAATTAGATGGGAAATGGGTGCGGAGGAGGTAGTGAAATGAGCTAACAATGCCTTTTCTGCCCATGAAGCCACAGACCCTGCAGACTGCTCTTCCAGCGAGGCATCCATACCTTCCCCTAGAGAAAAAGTGTTTTTATGAATCTTCAGAAGTAGCTACATTTCAGAAATCCTACAGACCAGGAAATAAACCACTCGGCTAGGAGGCAGGAGGCCTAGGGCTTCAAACACTCCTGCAAGGGAGGGCAAAGGAGGTGAGGTTTAGAGCCAGCCTTCCCGAGTGCTCGTGCGGGGGCCCAGGGGCCGGTGACCGAGCAGAGCCTGGGGCTGTAGCCGGGCTTCCCGAGCCACCGCAGGGCCGGCATGGAGGAAAACGCATTGGCTGAAGCCAGGGTTACAACCACGCATGGGATTTTGAGGCTGGTGTGACTCAAAAGTCATTTCAGTGCCTCGTTTCTTCTTGGGTAAGGTTTTCTGTACTCAAGACAGTAAAGCACTTGTTATAGTTGTGGTGGCATTATTTTATTCACCACGATTCTGTAAAGATAAGCACTTTTCAGGTGAAAATGGTTTAGAACTGTTAAGAAAGCTGAATGACTTATTAGAGCCTCTGCACAGAAAAGCAGCCCCAGCCTTCACCTGGTTGATTTGAGCACAACGGGCAGTGACAGCACACAGTGCTCCTACCTACGTAAAATCTCTTCTGTGTCATATAAAGCCTAGCTTACCCGACTGGAAAGCTTTTCTCTTCCTGAAAAGCATTTAGAAAGCATTGTCTTGTGAAAAGCCATCCAAGAAGAATTACCGTGTCATGTGCAATGATCCACACACCATTAACAAACGGCAAAGTACTCTTTACCATTTAATATAAATCATGAAAAAAAAAAAAAGAAAATCAGTAATACTTATTTCGTACAAGATTTAAGTAATGGCCAAAGCCATGTCCAACTGCACGCTGCCAGGCAGCATCCCTCTCTGTCCTCCTGTAAGCACAACCTGCAGCAGTAAAGCGTTATCTAAAAGAGATCAATGACAGAAAAACACTTTTAAGGTTTTGGGTTCGATGGGTTTCAAGAACAAGGAGGCCTAGGTTCAAAATGCTTTACGTCATTCTTGGGGACAAAAAATGAAAGCATTAGCTTATGCCGCTGATGGAGTATAATACGTAAAGTTTTTTGGCTCAGAATCATAAAAAGGAAAACAAATCTGAAAAATTAATCTTTTGGGGGTTAAATAGAACTTTAAAAACTTCATATGCAAGTACCGATTTAGGAACATTTTCACTGCAGTTGAAGTTAAATATTTTAAATGTGTTGTTTAATTGCAGATGAGGTAACTATTTCAAAACAGCTTTTCCCTCCTTTTTCACATTAAAGTACATTCTAAAATTAAAAGTCTTACAAGTCAAGAAAACAGTGGCTTTGTCTATTTTGATGTAATTTGGAAAAAAAAGACAAGTTTTAGTGTGAGTCACCTAACAAAGCAGAACATTTCAAATTCTTTATCAAGAAAGATCAAATTATGAAATATTATTTTTTCTATTTTTGCCAATTAGAAAAAAAAAATCAAAATTTCAATTATAAATAAGAGCAACAGGAACGCATATAATTCCAAGTAACAGTTACCAAACTAATTCTCATTACAGTAGGAGCTGCTCTACTAATTAAGGTATGAATTTTACATTGGCAATTAGAATATGCAATACACAAAGAACACTCCTAACATTTTTATTTTATGAACTATAAAAAAAGCTTATTTACTCATTTTAGAATTTAAAATGTAAAAATATAACTGCCAGCCGACTTAATATTCTTTTAAAAGATTAGATTTCTCACTGAGGTTTCTCTTTTCCGTTTCTACTCAGACCATTAGGTGAAAATTCATGGTATGCACTGGCTTACAGAGCACCCTGCCTGCAACATTGCAAGAAGGGAAAAGTTGTTGAAGGAGTAATTCATGAGCAGAGCTGTACTTCCACACAGGCATCCCTGACCAGAGGGCTGACAGGACACACGGGGAACAGGTTTACCCTTTTTTGTATTGCTAGAAGCTGAAGTGCAGCATTTATTCTAAAGTAGTATAAAAAACCATGTCTGGAGCTTGGTATGTCTCTCTTCTCTATGTCCATTTAATATGTTTAAATACATTCACAATTAATAGTTTGCCTTCCTGAAATAGTTTGCTCCCAGATGCATTTTTTAGAGCTTTTCATTTCTATGGTGACCAAAACCAGACTAGCTTCTCTAACTGGGGACAGCTTGGTTATTTCTGTCCTGCTGCAGTGATCTTTTTGTTTTCTCTTTCTAATTAAAAAGAAAAATTACAGAAAAAAAAAAAACCCAAACCCAGAGCTGATCGTACAGAACGCACCTCTAATTGAAACAGAGGGTGTTTATTTTTGTGTTTCATTAATTCCAGGAAAATTAATTTCAATTAATTCCTTGAGTTCCTTCAGTTAATTGCTTGAAGCTTTTTCTAAAAGAAAGAAACGTGCAGGAAGAAAACCTGTAACCTCCGCATCCAGACCAGGCTGGAGTCCCCGTCCCAGGCTCCTCCACCGCGTCTGCAGGCGGCAGCATGGGAGCAGGTATCGAACACGGTGGCCTCGCTCTTCCCAAGCCACCCAAGCTCCAGCAAGCAGCTCAGGCACAGAGCTGGGCGAGGGAGCAGGGTGACGAACAGGAGCAAGCAGAGCTTCCGTAAATCAGCAGAGCACTTTTGACTTCAAGAGAGCTACCAAGCTAGACCTCCTGCGAAGTGCTGTCAGCTCACCCGCACAAATCCAGACCCGCAAGCACCCACAGACAACAGCGAGCGGGTCGGACGGTGCCGGTAAAAGACGACGGGCTGCTGCAAACTGACGGGGCTCTAGGAAGGCCGGTCAGCTCTTCAGGCACCAACTGAACGCAGGTCCAACTCAGAACAGACTCCGTGTGCTCCCTAAAAAAATCACCATCTTTCGAGAGCGAGATTTCTCCTTTTATTAAGACAGTACTTTGGAGCAAAATCACTTTGGCGTAGATCCAAAAAAGAACTTTAACTGTTAAAATCATCAGCACTGCAATACTTGAGCTTTAGGTACGTGGCCCACAGAACATACCTGCAACCACAATTTAGGCATCTGAACTCTCTCGCTGAATGTTTTGGAAAAGTCAGGCCCTTCAGAATTGATCCCATAAATAACAGCAGGGAACTGACTGCTCAACCCCCAATTTTCAAACTGCTCCTTTAGGTCTATTGTCTTCCCTGAGCTACCCCTGCTGGCATGAAGTGATTATGTTAAAGTAACTGCATACTGAGTGATAAGACTACAGAAAAGCAAGAACAAAGCACAATCTCAGCAGAGCAAACTTTGCTTGTGAAACAACAAAACCTTTTCCCTCTTCCCTCCCCTCAAATCCCAAAAGACCAGAATGTTACAAAAGCAAGAACTAGGTTGCCATGACTACTATAAATTAACATCAACATCTTCTCCTTAACACTTTCCTTCTTAAAAATCTAGTTTTTAATCACATAATATATTTTGAGTCTTAATCTAAAATTTTCCATATCATGTTTCTGACTTAACATATACTAAAATTGTTCAGATATTTCAATAACTCACTTAAGAGAACATGTACTGCTTTGCCCACGGTTAATTTTTACAACCCACCATGCATTGTAGTAGGGACTTACAACCTGGCAGGAAGGATGTCCTCTTATTGTTAGTGAGAGGAAGACACTCATCTTTCTGTCTTCACAAAGAGCCACATATGGATAAACTGGACAGCTTTATAACAAACTGCAGCGTACACCAACAGGCTCTAATTGCCCTGACAAACCTCCCCTGGGGCCTCCAGGTGTACCCACCCCCACAGGTACCTGAGGGCTCGCTGGCCAGCGAGCTGCGTGCAAGCTCAGCCCTTGCCCTGGGTCCTTGCCTGAGCTTGGCTGTGGCTGCTCTTGCACCACGCTGGCCTTGGAGCTGCCTTGTGGCAACAGGCTTGTCTGGTCATCTGGAATCGTGGCTGTCCCTTGCTACTGTCACTGGACCCACTCTGCCCTTCTTGTTTGGGCAGCTCCGTTGTAACTCAGAAAACATGCCCTGAGCACACAACGACGGCCGAGGAGCACAGCTGTGAAAAGATGCGCAGCTGCAGGTGGGCCTGTTGTCATACACAGCAGACAGGTCAGCAGAGAAACGCAATGCCACCGCATGGCTATTGCCTGCGTGGTGCATCCCACAGAGTCACTTCAAACTACAGTGCTTTGATGCCCAGCTCTCCCCACGCATTCTAGGAGGACAGACAAGAGACAAAAGTTAGGCTGCAGAGCCAAAACTACTTTGTGGGACCAGCTCTCTATGCCTCCATGCTCCATTTGTAAAGAAGGATTGATAACAATTTATTCTCCAACTTTTCTGCCTATTGAGATTGGGGAGTGGGCTAGATCAGACGTTGTTTTATAGTATGTTGTTTAGTGTAATGGGTCTTTACACCTTTCTCGTTCACTGTGTATTTCTTCAGTGTAGTAATAATAATGTCTGAAAACCTGATCTCTGCAAAAATGATTCTTCCCTGTAGAAAAGAGGACTGACAAAGTGAATTGATCATACTTTCTTCCCAAAACAGGGTTAAGGTTGTGCATGTTTTGAATCCTATTAGTAAATTACATTACACAGGCCAACATCTCTATTTGCTACAGTGAAATTGCAAATTAACCCCCTTTAAAAGTAGGTCAGCTCACATCACCTAAAAGATCAGTACTGTGTGATCAATCTTAATATCGTTATCAAGTAATCTGTAGAAAACTGTTTGGCAGACAATGCACTTTGACTCCATGCCCAGGGCTTCTGCTTTGTGATTAATGATTGGGCTATTCCCCAGTCGTCCCCTGATAAGTTACACCTGTCCACCACTTAAGCAGACTTCATCTGAAATTCATGGAAGCATTAAAAATCACCAAAAGGGAAAGAAGAACAAAAGAGGAAAAATGTTCTCAGTATTTAAGTGAAAAGTTGCTGGAAGTTCACATTTCAGACTCACTCTTTGACAATCATATACTTTCAGAGTGCTTCTGATTTAATGCTTTCCAGATATATACAATACTTTTTACATGTCCGACTCTGAACATATGCTTACCATTAAAGGAGATTTTTCCCATTATTATCCAACCCACCAAAAGAACAGAATTTGTTGTCTACGGGTCAGACTAAATTTGGCTGCAGTCCTCCAAGTACTGGCTGGTAAACCTGTGTAACGTATGGAGAGTGGATATTTGTGCAATGCCATTTACTGAAACTATGTCTTTTTGTCCCATAGTATTTTCTCAAAAGGTTATTAACTGAATCATTGTTGACTGATTTACTGCCGTATGTGAACCATCTCTTTTGGCTGCTGCCAGTGCTGCAGTTCTTCTAGACAGAGGAGGCCAGCAGAAGGCTCTTAGCTGCTCAAGATCTCTGTGTGCCCTTCAAGTGGGATTTATACATGGCATGGACTTCATTTTGGATTAAATGCAACTGTGAATATCATTAATGATTAACATGATTATGAGACAGTTTCCTCGGGTTGTTGTTTCATACTATGAAACACTGGGTAGCTAAAAAGGCTTAATGGCCTCAAAAAACTGAAAAGTGCCTTCCTCCGTTGCTTGTTTTTGACTTACTGGTCCGCACCCCCAGTTGTGCCAGTGCAACTAATTGTGGGATCGAGCTGTGCTCAGGGTACCACCCTAGCTTAAAACAAGAGCAAAAACTGAGGGGCTGCATGCTGCTGCACTGGGACAAACTGTGGGCAGTACAAATAGTCTTAAACTGAGACTGTCGCAGGACACTGCGTTATGTCTTCAACAGACACATGGTAGAGAGCACCCCACATGCACAATAAGAGTTACATAAATGCCAAATATAACTTACATATTAACAAATACCCATAGCTGTTTGCTTCATCTGTAATAACAGCATTCGAATAACAATAACTTGAATAACAATAAACAATAACGCCAGCATCTGTAATAACAATAGCATTTGAACAGGAGGAGGATTTTGATCTCATATTTAAATTCTGCAACTTTATAATGTTAAGCACAGCTGCATTTTGCTTCATTTGTTTTTCCTGACAGAGAACATTTCCTGCTAATTTTTTCCAAACAGCTTACTGGCAAAAGATGGTGCCACGTATTGGCATTTTATAACTGCGGCTAGCTCAGCCATGCAGTGAGCAGACGAGCCTACACCCACCCTGCCCTCCATAAAACCCTTTTAAAATAAAGAACGTGACTGTTCAGAACTGGAAAAGTATTTCCTCCAAAATCTTACCAAGATAAATAATGGGTGGGTGCTTTCAAGGTAATTTTCATGTTTACTCAGACAAAACTTGGGAATGTGCTCAGAACCTAATTCAGTACATTTCCTGCATGAGTCTATGGAAGACAAACCATCCAGTGATTTCAACAAGATTTCAGGGTGTCAAAGAGGAAATAAATTTGAACAGCATTTCTTGGAGCTTCTTTGCTCTTTTAGAAACTCCTCAGTACCCTCTTGCATTCTTTGATTTAATATTTAAAGAAATATCAATCGATCTCTCTGGGAGCCCTATAAAACTGAGTGCATCTCTGGCTGCAATAAAGCCGGCAGAAATTGTATAAAAACATAACATTCACATGGCTGATACTTAACTCTTCAACAAATTCATAATTCCTTATATCTCCTAGTTACACATTTCCTGCAGCCAAGAGATGACTAAAATGATTTAACTGAATTTCACAACTTTGCAGATAATAACTGAGAACAGCAGGCAAAATTGCAGCAAAAAAGCAAACATCTTTCCTCCCCTCCTCAACAGGCCTCTATTTCAGTGGCTTGCTTCACAAAATAAACAACCTTCCCAGTACAAAAAGCAGTATGAATCCTGTGATTTTAAATTAAGGTATGTGAGGGTTGGGTTTTTTTTTTAAATCCACATCATAAAACACAAATGTTTTTTAATGAAATACAGGTGCCCTGTGTAAAGTTCTCCTTGCAGCCTTGAATGGGCCTTGCCTTGTAGATACCAAAAGGTGGTATCTAAATGCACAGGTACCTTCCTCTGCCAGAGGGCTGACCCTGCAAGCTTTATTCACAAGCATTTGATAGTAAAATGTACAGAAATACAGTCCACATCCCTTCCCCTGGCATTAAGAGGTTCTTCTCATCAGAACCGATGAAGTCCCCTTGTAGAAGGGTGGGAAAGACATTGCACGTTGTATTGGCATAAGCGACGAGGCAGCATATCCAAGAAGGGAAAAACACAGCTGAGGAGGCTCGGCTTCCAGTCCTGCTCTCCCCAGGACTGAGGAAAAGGGCTGGGACTACATAAGGCCAGATGGAGGAAGAAGCTTCCATGGCGCGGCTTAGCAAATGCTCTGTCACCGAAGAGCGAGACTTCCTCATCTCAGCCCTCTCTACATGCCTTCCAGCCATGTGCTGAGCCCAGGATTTGAACCATCTGTGCTAGATCTCCACAGTAATAATCTAATGTTTTAGTTGGCCATAAAGTTGGAAAGAAACAATAAAAGAGATAAAATGTAACAAAAGCCAAAGAAGTGACAAAACAAATTAAATGGCTGGAGAAAATAGAGCAAATGCACAATAAATATAATCATTAACATCCTCCACGTGCCAGCAATTTGACAGGCAAAACCAAGGATGACTCAGATATGTTCAAAAGTTTTTAAAACCCGAGCTGTTATTCACAAATCTGACTTGATTTTATTTTTCTAGAGATCCTTCTTTTTTGTTATGTTGGGTACACACTTCAAACAGTGATGGGTTTACTTTACACACAAACAGAAAAACAAAAGTACCAAGCCTTGCTGATCTCACAGAGACCTAACAGTTTTAAAGGCAACACTATGATTTACTATAAACTGCTTCTATACCATGAGTAGTTTTAGTGGCTACAAAAAAGAAATGGGCGGGGGCAAAATTAGGTCCCGTTCAAGGGACCCATGTTAGTATGCATTTGGAAACCCCTTCAACAAACGGTGACTAGAGGACATGAAAAGCTGGTAATATTCCATGAAAATAAAAGAGGGGTTTGTCTATTCCTCTTTCTATCCCAAGGGGTCATTATTATTTTTGCATGTATTATTAATGCTACTTGTCTTTCCTAGGCTCATTGGTTTATGTAACAGCTGAAAAGCTAACAGCCTTATGATGCTTAGCACTAGCTCTATGTTTCTACAGCAGGCAGGTTCACAGGAAAACCCTCAGATCAATAAGCATTATACTTATTAATAAGTATTTGCTGAATCAGGACCTCTGCTTTTTTTCTGTCTGAGATACAGATCCAGCTGCATCTATACAGTATTTCACCATTATAATATCAGTGCCCTCAGGAATGATGAATACCTTGAAATGCTAAGCTTAGATAGCTTTCCACCTCAGAAGTGTCTGCTTTTAGGATGTGTTGAACAATGCCTTTTGTATGCATTTAACTTCATCTCCCATGTAGGCCACCCACTTCAAGAAGTCATAGTCATACAAACCACGAGGAGTGGACCCATATCTTTCCGTAGCTAGCAGTGGTAGAAAGTCCTCTTGTTGACTTCAATTGCCTGTTTTTCTGAATTGGATTCATGTGCCTCCGCTACTATTCATGCAACCAGGTCATGCCAAAAATCCCAGCCTATTGCTCTTTACCCCCTTCCACCTGTTTGCCCCTGGATACAGAAGAGGTTTCCAGAATTAAACCTGGTCCTAGAAGGGTTGACACTAAAGTTTAAGAGGTTTGCAATTAAGTCTTTAAACTGATATTCAGATTCTAATCCAGTTAATTGAATAAACAGCTAGAAGTAGGAAGAGTTTTCATAATATACCCTTTCATTTGTAGATATGGAGGGGGTGGGGGGGGTGAGGGAAAGGGGTTATTTCTTTGGATTTTTTTTCAGAGACAAGGTAGGCCAGGAGAGCATATTGCTCTTCTCTTATTTCCCCCCCCCCCCCCGACATTTTATTGTCAATGTTGCACACTTGATTTTTTTTGTTTGATAGTTTAAAGGCTCCTTACCTTTAACCTCCCAATGAGTTACAATAAAGTTTTGGCCTCGGTTTATTCATGGCATAACTCCACTGACTCCAGTGGAAAAACAGCAAGGATCAATCTGTTCTACAGCGTTCTTTAAAAAAGTTATTAAAATATCACATAACTTTTTCATGACTTGTAAATCCAAACTATTGCTCACAAAAAAACGATGTAACCAAATTATAAAAGGAGGAATCATGTAAAGCCTCGTCAATCCTGATACAGGCTCTAATTCCCAGGTGGATCAAGTACAGCTTTTTTGCCTGCAATTTCAGAAATCCTATTTTCATTTGGATCACTTGGAGGCAACAGAAATACTTTTTTCTTCTTCTCTGGTTAAACTGTTTATCCTTGCCTCACTTCCCAGAGCCACAAAGTGCAGGGCAAAACCTGCATCTTCTTCATTAGAAATAAACAGGAAATCTCTGCAACAATATTCTGCTTTTCCCTCAGAATAAAACCAGAAAAGGGTTGCTACTTCACGTTAGCTGATACTAACAATTATATAACTGATGCACCCCATCGTTTTCTGTCTTTTGACAGCTCTGTTTGGTCTATAGTTTGGCCCTGCATATATTATGATCATGTTAAACTGTGAGCAAACACGAATAATTTAATGGTAAAATAATGCAAAATCAATAATTCCAAAGAAAATGTGAGGTGGAGGGAAGAAACTCATCCATCATAGGAAGCACTGGAGAGGTGAGAGTCTGTGGAAGGAGGTGGTGGAGATGTTCTGCTTTTAGACGATGGAACCGCAAAAAGGCAGCATTTCAGGCATGCCACCTGCTCCTCGGGTTGACCTGCCACATCCAACATCAGCCTACACCTATGTTAGGTAAAATTCTTAAGCTGTCCTAGACTGATGTCATGCAATAATCAAACCACAGTAAATATGGTGCTTGTCATCATCAATGAAACAAAAATGTTTTTTATACAAGACAAGAGCTGTTACCCCACCCAGTGATGTGATCAGAGGGAAAAGGGCTTTAAACAAGGAAAGAATAATCTTGTACTTTTTAAATGCAACACAGGTTTAAGTGCAAAGCTTAAGTGCCTTAAATACAGAACCACAACTTATGCTTCTCTAGAAAAAGAGTTGGCAGAAGGGAGAATTGTTTTCACAGAACGGTATCAGCATGGAGACGCTGTAATCCTAAAAAAGATAGTGGGGAAGCACTGAAAAAAAAGCTCATAGTTCTCTCCAATAAAAGGACATGATTGGGTGTGGCAGGTAAGATATTCTTCTGATGTCTTAAATCCTAGATAAAATATGGTTCTATACATATGATTCCTGGCATATTCAGGTAGAAGTGGGTCCATCTACTTTGCTTTCCATTGCCCACAGCAAAATTGTCTGCTATTGCAAAAAACTCAGATGCTGCAAAGGCAGGGGAAGAGAAGGGAAGGATTATGCTAAAAGGAATATACAAACCTATATAGATTTTATTTTCATATCAATATAAGAGCGTATCAAAAACATTGGAAAATAATGGAAACTGAATCACAGCTTCTTTATATACATTCTGGTGCTGTTTCTCCTATAAGGGTGGTCCTGATGTATTCCTCATCCTGCTCCACAGATAATTTTAATCTATCAATGCATTGATAGATTTCAGACTGTCAGAGCCATAGTATCTATATACAGGCTCTGCCAAAGTATGTATCTTGACATACACTCCCATATGTTTTGTTCAGTCTGTTATTAAATTAATCAAACATGGCAGCTCCTATTAATGGCTTGCTTTAATAATCTGCATCCATCACAACGCAGACAGGGTTTGTGTACACTGCCACAGTTACATATGCTGAGCTCAGCTGTGGGCATGTTCATATTGCCCTCCTATACAGCTCATATTTATTCTCTGTTGCCACTAGTCAACATCTCATATTTATCACCAACGGGAGATGCAGATGCAGGCAGTGCTAGACTGACGCACTGACTTGCCAGATTTGGCGCAAAAATAATGGCAGAAATTTCACATTTGCTAAATCCAAAGAGTGGATTTTGTAGCTTTCAAAAAACACCCAAGTACTCTGTCATGTTTTCCCAACTGTTCAAAGGAAGTTATATTTTCTCTCTAACACTGAAACAGCTTTTACAGTGCTACAGAAAAGCATGCTTGTAAGATTATTTTCATATTTTCAAGTGCACAGTAATTCTCACATTCCATACATTTCCCCTGTTTCCAGTGCAATTTGATTTTGGTAGGTGATTCATATAACAGTGGCTTCAGCTTAACCCTTCTGAGTGCATCCATCATTCTATTCAGGATCATAAGTAACGGTGCCCTCTCAAAAACTAAATAACATACTTGACTGAAATATTCATCTGTTATGTACATATTCTCCACTTAAATAGCTTCACCTAATAACTCATGAAAGCCTTTAGTACATGAAAATGATGAGATTAAATACAATGCCTTTCGATATACTTGTTCCCTTCCATCTCAGAAGAACAGTATTAGTTAAAGCCATTTTAATTTTCTAAAGGGATCTCTCTAATGCTTCCTCTGGTAAACAATTTCATTAAATTCTCTATCCCTAGTAGAAATAAGGTGCAATTTCAAACAGCCAGAGATTTTAGCTGCCTTTATCACTACTGAAATGCAGTAAATCCATATTTATTCAGTCTAACATAAATCAGATGATCTATATGTTAAAAGAGCTCCCAGCATGTGGCTAGCTGCACATGAGGAACTCAGGAAGAACAAAATGGCCTTCTCTCACCATTGCTGTTTGTCACAGCATTTGTGAAATGCTGGGTACCAGAGAAATACTGACCAATATAACAATAATTGCAGTTGCATAAATGGAAGATAATTTCAAAACAACAGGCCCATATCATCACCAAATCTCAAGCCCCAGAACATGCTTTGCAGTCTTTAACAGACATTGGTTTCAGAAGACTGGAAAAGAGATGAGGCAGCTTTCATCACACCAAGCAAATTAGGGAATACTTCTGCCAAACTGAGAAAGCGGAGGTGGAAATCTCTCTCTGCTGTGGCACGAACATCCATAATTTTGGCATCACCTATATTTTCAGAGGTTGATTGGCTTTGAAAATGTATGCTGTAATGTTGTGTAAGGAAGGTTCAGGAGGTACTAGCTGATGGTTTTGAAGATAGACAGCGTTAAACATTATGCCTTCTATAGAAAACATGGGAGGGAGAAATAACTCTATCTGCTCTCCAACATTTTAAAGTCATGATATGCTGTGCATTCATCAGAACTAAAAAATTTTACTTGACCATGAAGGTACTGCATCCTTCAACTCATAAACCAGTAGGAAATAATCTGTTCTGGAAAAAATATTTGTTGGAAATCCAACTGTCTGTTTTTCATAAAATGGGTTCAGCATACATACATATTGGCCTTACGAGTACCACAGGCAAGATTGCATATAACAGGGGTATTTTTAGAATCAAGGAAGCCAGTTCACACTTTATGGCCCCTTACAGGACACAATCGCTCATCCAGCCCTTTTATCCAGCTTATTCTCGTGGTGCTTCATGTGCATGACCCTGGGAGGCAGACTGGGGCTGAAGAGCGAGCTCCAGCTTCCCGCAAAGGAGGTTATCTGACAAGGAGACCTGATGTACGCAGAGCAGCTATTGATCAGAGGAGGAAAAAAAGGACTGTGCCCCCTAGTTATAATCCCCGGCAGGGTCTAGGGCTGTTAAAATATTCTCGTATCATTGCCTCAGGGCCTGGTTGGTTTTTTTTTTACTTTTTTTTTGTTTTGTTCTTTCTTTCTGTAAATCAAACACATGACTTTGTTTCTGCTACCAGTCTGATATACACAGAAAGTTTTCATGATGCCCACACAAGTGTTTTCATACTGAATATTTAAATGCAGTAACAGTATTCGCACCAGTTATTACAGCAAATCTTGCCCTCATGAGGATGCACAACACTTTTTAGGATCTAGCAAACAAAGTTTCAGTCAAGCGAAGTTTTATAATGTAAACACCACCCTCAGAGCAAGTTGTGGTTTTATTCTAACGAGTGCTTTTAGCAGTAGGATTTAACCGACATCTGTGTCCGTCAGACTGTCTTCAAGGAAAGCATCCACATCTTCAGCAGCACGCTGACTGAAGCAACCCTTTCCCATCCACTCATAGACAAAAAGCTCATTGATTTGAAATGCAGTGTGGCTACACAACCAAGCATTAATGACCACTGGAAAGCTTTTGAAGGGGCTACAAATAAATGATGTTAAACAGAGATTAGCTATGGAAGCTTCTGTACTTTTCTTGAGTAGCTGAGTAGAGCTGACAAAAAAATAGGATTTTTTTTCCCTGAAACAATAGAGTAAGGAAATCTTTAGAAAAGCTAGTTAGCTGAAGATACAAAGACTGAAAAATATTTATAATAACTGGGTTCAAGGAAATGAGAACAGCAAGAAAAGTGCTATTCATTTGCACACACACTTGGTTTTTTGAAACCCTTAATGTGGAGAGAAAAAACTACTCTTGAAAAATAGTGTTCCCCATGGCTCCTGGGCTGATTTTAAGATGCTGGCTGGAGGTCAGCATTACATGTGGCACCCTAGCACCCAGAGCTCCAGTCAAAAGACATTCCCACTACAACTTAGAGGAATTAAAATTTTTATTTTTATGCAACATGTAATATATCATCATATAATGTTCTATCCACGCTTCTGAAATATTGACATAATTCTCCTGTATTTATTATCTGTGTAGGATCACTCTCTCTTTCCTCATACACATCATCTTGCATAATGAGTTTAAGAATCAAATTCTGACCTCAATATGGGTATATTATTACTCTGTGTAGAACAGAGACATTGTCTGAGAATAAAAAGGATAGGCTAATACAGTAGTTGTACAGGATCTTTCATATCTGTGCCTTTCAATCAGAAAAATAAAAGAGCTTTTTTTTTCAGATGCTCTTCAGTTGCTGATATCCTGACAAACGTGTGAACAGGACATTTATTGCCCTCAAATCCCATGTTCTGTGAAGTGAACCTTTATCAGAGGTACTACACTGTAAATGCACACCTTTGACACAAGAATGAACCCACAATACACATGGTATCTCAAGCCCAACCTATGTGTCCCTGATTCTACACTAGGGAATTTCTTCACTAGGGAAGCTCTTCCCCTCACCAGTATTTTCTCTCTTGCTGCTGAAAGTACAAAGCCTTCAGACCCACATTCATCCTACCTAGCCCCAGGCACCAAAAGTTGCGTACCTTAGAAGTCATAGGCTGTATGAACAGTCAACCAGGAAAGACAGGACCCTCCAGGGTGTGACTCAGTTCTTCCTATTCATCGCACAGGTCTCTATAAAAGGCGTCTAACTTAGCTTTTCTCAACTGAGTATGCTCAACAAATAAAGTTAGCTGGGATAAATCCAGGCCTCAGTCTTGAGATAAAAGGAGAGGAACAGACTCGCACCACACCAGTTAATTCCTGTTCTGCAGTCCCCAGCTGTAGCTGAAGCTGCCCGGGAAAGCAAAGTGATCTGCCAAAGGTCACAGAGCCACCAGAGATGCCCTTTTGCATGAGCCCATTTGTCTGCCTGCATCCTTCTGCCCAGCTCGTCACTGAATCTCACCTTCTGCTCTTCTTACATTTAACCTGTTCTTGCCTTCGAGCATTTTCTACTTTATTCTATTAGCCATCCTTTTCTGTTCGCCATGGTTTCTGTGTCTCACTGGATGCAGCTGAAGGGTAAAAGCGCCCCAGAAGATCAGGATCTTACACTGTAAATCAGGACAACGTCTGTGTTCTTCTGTCTTCCCAGTTGTCTGGTATACTTCCCTGTGCCAGATTCAGTTACATATACAATAATGTATTGTTACATATGTTTAATGTAATGCAGTAATAAAACTCCTGTCTCCTATATGAATCCTGTCTCCTACATTAATGTCCCTTTCACTCACTCATTCTTTCTGCTTTGCTTCCCGCTCTGCATTCCCTCTAGGTGGAGGGAGGAAACTGTTTTGGTTTTTTTTCCCACCTTAGGAAATACAGATTCCACCTGCATAATGTTACCTGCCATGTTTTGACAGATATTTGAGACAGCAGAATTTAGCTCAGTCAAAATTTCATTGTATTCAAACTTTTGTATGTGAAAGAATACCATACAAACGGAAACCTATCACATAAGTCTTTGGTGCAGTAGGATTCCCACATTTTAAACACTAAATATTTTCTGAAGGCAAAAAGCTTTCCTCTTCATGATCAGCACTCAACCGTAATTGTTGAACCTACACCAATGAAGCACGGAGCCACTAAAACAATTATGCCTGCTGAGCACTGCTCAAATACCAGTATTTACCTCTGAGGCTGCAACGAAATTGCATGTTTCTGGTCTGGCAGAAAGAGCTTTCCAGAGTCAATATTCATATTGCTATGGGGAAACACATTTAACCTCTACATAATCTCTATATAATTTTTATTATTATAATTTATAAGACAATATAGTGGATAAATAACAGCACCTCCATCTGCATGCAGTGTTAATGAGAAGCTGATTTCAGAGAGCGGCGATTCATAAATCAGCTTCCTTAAAATGAAAGAACGAACACAAGGGCTTCCCACCACACAAAGCAGACCAAGATCTGCGGAGCCTGTGAAAAGTACTCTTTGAACATCTTCCCTAGGTTAAACACACGCCTGTGGGCTTAGCACCAAGTTGTTCCTTCTCTCCAGTTCACATACATCATTTTTATTGAATAAAAAATTATCCCCAGACAAGATCAGGAGGTTTTTTACTTTAAGCACTGCACAAACACATAGCTGGAAGGAAGTTACACTCCTCCAAAAGCTTACTATCTAGACCAACAAGCTAGGAAAAGACTGGAGGGAAAAGCGGCGCAATGCGATACATTTGAACAAATGTACAAATGCGAAGTATGTTAATAGCTTTAAATACACTTCTTAACTCTTAACAGAAAACAATAATTAATGTTGCTGTAGCTTCAGTAACATTAAAAAAATTACAGCAATTTTTCATTAAAGAAAAATTTGAATCTGAATGAATGCACTGACCTAAAATATTTCATGAAGAACATCAAGGTAACGAAGTATCTACACAAGTATTTATGATACATTAAAGCCAAATCGACTTATCAAAATTTTAAACTTTTTCTAACAATCATTCTGAAAAACTTAAGAAGTTGCATCAATTCCAGTGAGATCGATCTCATCATTAAAAGTACGTAGTGACATGGAGATGGCTTTGGCAACCATGCATGCCCTGGACAAAGAAAATCATGCCATTTAAGCTATGTTCTTTTTTGGGGTGGTTTGGGTTTTTTTTTTGGATGAGGTGACTAATCTCTGAGGATTCCAACTGCTCTGTGAATATTAGCAAAACAAAGCTCACACCCCAGCTAATGAAGATAAAAGGTAAAGCACACTTTTCCCACTTTGCTGATGGGGGACCTGAGAGGCTGAAGTACTAAGGTTATAACCCCACAAAAATTTAATTCCCATGCAGTGACCTACAAACGGCCCTTTGCCTGTTATCAGAACAGTCTGATGAATGATGTTGTGCATACGCATCTGTCTGTATAAGGGTGGGACCTCCATATCACGTTATCGAGCATTCAGGCAGTGTGTACAATGGAAAACCTGCTTTCAGTCAGTAATTTTCTCAAAAAAACACTTATTCTTTTTTAATAAAAACATGATTTCACCTCATATCTGCCTCCTAGCCCTAGTCCTATGACTAGTCCTAGTCCTGATGTTGATATTAAGAATATATTTATTTCTCTGATTAACCATCTTAGGTTTCAATAACATTGTAATCATAATTTTAAAAAAATGATGCATAGAAAATTAACACCAGCCTGCTTGGAACGTAAAGGAAGATAAGCATTCATTAGAGCAATTTTATATAATGGGAATTATTAATTTGGCAATACAATTGCTCAGTGGCGATGTCATTAATAATCAGGTGATTATAATAAAACAAATACTCTCATCGCAATTGTGGAGAGTGACAATAAAACAGCCCTACAGTGAAAAAATAGAACTATAATGTTTGTAGTTTCCTTAAATTTCTACCATAAAGTCAGTTTATAGACTAAATTTCCATAGCAATTTCTTCTTTTATATCTGTGTCATATGTGCCTGTGTTCTCTTTTTATTATTACTGTTAAAACTACTTTATCAAAAGGACAGAGGAGAAATAAAGCTAGCAAATTTGATGCAAATATAAGGTATATCATGAAAGCAAAAATATCTTGTCCTCTTTAAAATTATAGCTTTCAAATTAAACTAGTGGTGGTCTGTCACTGCTTTGCCTTAGAATAATAAAAATACACAGTGGACTCATATCTGCTTAATTATCACAGTTTCCAAAAACATGCACACGCTTAATTTAAAGACCAGTACAACCGCAGCAGCATTATTCTCCATACTTAGAGTATGTGAGGGATTTTTTTCAGGTGTAGGGTGTCAGAGCATAATCCTCTTATCGTGAAGGCATTCTTTTGCTTACATATAAGTGCACACACACGTGCACGCAGATTGTATAGCGTAACAGGTTGAATGTGTGTGACTGCAATATCTAGAGCCTCCTACTCCTCCTGTGCAAGTATCTTTTTCCATTTTTTAGGTGTTAGCCTATTTGTTTTGGAGACTGTTCTTTCTTTCGTAGATGTGACAAAAAGAGAGAAAATCCCACAGCTTCAATACATCGTCCAACTATACCAGATGGTATAATAAAATAAACTACCTATCTCTACAGCCCTCCCTGTTCCTGGATCCTTATGTGATAGCTTGCAACAGAAATATAGCCAGTTCAGATATTCCACAGTTTTCTTCTCTACAGATATACTGATGGAACAGGAAATACACTTTTAAATTCCAGTGTACCTACCAAGCACAGTGGTTTTTTTTGGGATGACTGCTTACAGAACATTAAGACACCCCATTAAAGTTAAAATAAAAGAAATCTGAAACCAACAGCTGTTTGTCTCACATGTACAAGGGATTTAAAAAATACCCAAACCCAAGAAGCTGAAAGAGCAGGTGCTCTGAGCAAAAGGCAACGACTGGACATGGAAGACTGACAGAGAAAGAAGACGGAGATTGCCAGGCATGGCCATTGTTTCACGGTTCTCTCCTTACCACTTCAGCCACGTTAAAATGTTACAGGGACTCTAAGCAGTTGTCTGCTGGACACAAAAATTCATTTTTCTACCAGCAGACCAGCAGATCATTACTTAAATTCACCGTGTCATTCCACTGCCATATGCCAGGCAACAGAGGACATAGTGTAATTAAAAAAAGGGAGCTTCCTATGGAAATTCAAAATGTTTTATCATTAGTCTATGAAAACATCAGATTATATAATGGATGTCAAACTTATTATATTAAAAATGATCTATATCGTTATAAAAATTATAAAATTAGTCTAGCTAAGATTTGGAAGAAAACTAAGTATAAAAAGCAAATACATTTATGGCCATTTAAGATCACTATTGTCTGCTTTTCTTATAGAGTAGGGAAATATTAACCTCATTTTACAAATGGCAAACTTCAAGGAAAAATACTTCATGACCAAGGAGCAGAATTCCTGAATTCTTGACTCTTAATTAAGCCCATGTCTACTGGGGAAAGGGGAGAAAGAGGGAGTCCTTCTGGCAAAATGGCAATACTACTGTAAAGTAGCAGCCATCTTTTTGGCGTTGATTACTTCTATTTATGAATAAATATAACATAATTGTCCTGCAATTGAACAGCTCAGCAGAAATGAAACTTCTGTATAAATAAAAAGGATTTGGATCATACCTCAGACTTTTGCCAAATGATAAATGAACCAGTTTCCACAGGCTGTAAAGAGCGGAGGGAAACATATATGCTGAATGATCACTGAGGAAATGGAAGCTAAACTCAGATCGCTTCAAACAATTTTCTGAAAGGTTTCAGCAAAGGTTATACAGGATTTCAAACACAGAAAGTAAACAGGACAAGAACTGGCATTATTGCTGGCATTTCCAGCGTTTACTAATTTGAGTGCCTAAATACCGAGAAATGTCTGCATAATTTCACTATTTAAATCCATTGATGGAAGGTGCATTGACAATTCAGGTCAGTCAATTTGCTTTTAGTTCAGAAATAAGTTTTCTTCAAATTCTGCTAAGAGAACTGCGAGAAAAAATTTTCAGGAAGAACAGATGATTTATGATTTTGCCTTCTGTTCAAGCAGGGGTTTTTTTCATACTCCATTGAGGAAAAAGAGAAGATAATGGAGCACAGCAGTGACATGGTGCCTAGGTTCTTATCTTTCTTTTTTTTTTTGACCTTGAACAGGTCACCGTTTCAGTATACCTCAGATACTCTTTCTTCCCATTTGAGGTTGGGAGGACTTAAGTAGGACACCCAAGTATAAGAGAACCCTTGGGAGGAGAGCTCCAAAAACCAGAAGAAATCTCCCCATTATCTGTAAAAGTGATAGCTCACAATACATGAAAACAAAGCTAAACTAAAATCTTCCTGATGATAAGGAAAAAAAGGGAATATTCTACTCATTTATTTGAAAAAAAAAATCAAAACAATTCCTCATACAGCACAAGACAAATTTTGTAAAGCTTGGAGATCAGCTCTTTCCAGGGAAGCTTATGCTCTTTCCAGCACACGGTTTAGAAAGGCCATTTATACGATTTTTCTTTGATCTATGTCGATTGTCAGGTCTTTGTATCAAAGCCTATTGGAAATTTTGCTGATGAGATAATTGTAAAATTAATAGATTCAACATGAAACTTGATTAAGAACAGCCCACTTGGTTTCAAGAATGGAGACACAATAAATACTTGATTGTCTTGCTGGAATTGGTGTAATTTTTGGGGAATAATTTGTATAAACAGAGTATCAGCTGGACCCAGGAAATTCACACAGTGAAATTTCCATTTAATGAACCCATGAGGGACTGGTCTGGGGGAAAAGCACCCAAGAGACAGGCCATCTGGGAAAATATCCTTTGCAGCCTTTTTGCTACCACCCAGGCCACCCTGCATGTGCATTTACAAAGCACAAAACAGATGTTTCATTTTTGTTTCTGAAATGGGAAAAAAAAAATTGAAAAATTAATCTCCAACACTTTCAGTTCTTATTTTTCAGATTATCTTGGCTCAAAGTAGATAAAAACTCATGGCCCAAAAGTTCTTTTTCACTTAATATTCCTCTTCTGAAGGGCTCTTTCCTTCTGATTAAAGATTTGAATCTTTAAATTCCCCTGATTACAAACTGCCAAAAAACTTACAGAACCTAACCAAAGCATTTTTAAGAACTTCATTAGCACAGCATGCAGCACAAATACAAGCCCTGCAGTAGACTGAAAGGCGAGACAAATGCACCGGGGCAGGGGAGACTGCCAGTAAAACAGGCGACCTGGCGGAGACAGTGCCCGTTTATCCTGTCAATGGCAACACCGTCAGCTAAGAGAGCATTCGTAGCCATGGAGTGAGTTCACTTCTAGCTTTAAAACATATGACCTTT
Organism: Ciconia boyciana; assembly: GCF_034638445.1. Taxonomy (NCBI): domain Eukaryota; kingdom Metazoa; phylum Chordata; class Aves; order Ciconiiformes; family Ciconiidae; genus Ciconia; species Ciconia boyciana. The sequence continues at coordinate 10,407,750 of NC_132939.1, forward strand.
TCTTTTATGAGGTGAACTCATCCCTACGCCATCGCTCGTGTGCACTGTGCAAGTTGTATTTTGTGAGATGCATGTCTGACAATGATGCCAGCAAAGAAAATAAATCCATCTTTCTTCAAACAGCATTTCTGAAGAACTTAAGACAGGCTGTTTCTGCTGGCTGAAGACTCTTGTCCTAATGCACCACATAAGCTTTTCCTTTCAACTGGCTGTTTCAGCAGCAGGAGTCTTAATGCAAGTGGGAATCGTATTGCGAACAGTCCGACTGCTGCAAGTCTACTTTACGTGTTTATATTAAAAAATACAAATTAGCATGGAACAAGTCCTGTAGTTACCCACTTCACAATTTACTTATGCCAAACATTTATTTCCAGCCAGAAACAACACAGTAATTTTTTGACAAAGGCGACTATGGAACTGCTTAAGTCTCTATGAGGAAAGGCTGTTCTGCTGGGTACCGATCAAAATAAACATGTGTTTACAGAGGGGAGTCTGGTGCACGAGGTGTATTTTACTGCTACATAAATTATGGAGTCTCAGTATCTGGGGTTAAGCTATTATAATGCTTTTGACATTCACCACTGTAACACTTCAAAACACCCTCTTTTATTAAGAAAAGAACTAAAATATTTTTCAGTCCCTGAAACAAATAAAATTAAAATATAATCCCAAGCAAAGTTTACTCTGAACAAGGAGGAGAACAAAAGACTCCATAAACCCCCTCAAAGATTCTGCTTCTGCCAGTCTGATTTATACAAAAGGCCCTCAGACACATCAGCCAGTCCCACACATCAGAGTGGAAGCAAAACAAAGGCTAAGAAGATACTGGTGAATATGCTTCCAGACCCGCAGCAGAGAAATCACAACATAGTCAGGACATTGCGTATGCACAGACACACACACATACACAACCTTGCATACCTAGTTTTTGATCAACTAAATTTACTCTGGGTTTAGACCATTTGAGCCACACACATAAAATGAAGCAGAAAATAAGTAAAATAAAAAACCTAAAAAGAACCCACTCAAGCCTATTTCATATCTTGAAATATGACAATCTTACCAATAAATACATTTTTAATGGGGCAACTGGAATAAATATCACCAACCTTCAGCTCTATATATACTGATTTATATACTCCATTTTTTACAGTTAATTTCAGTGTACAGCTATAAGAGAAAATTAGTAGTAACCATGATTCATTATACAGAAATGAAGAGGAAAAAGGGATTACACCTTACTGTCACATTTGCAATCATATGAGCACAAGTTCATTAGAATAACTATACTCCATTAGGTCCTAAATCCATCTGTCTCCTGCCTCCAGCAATGGCCAGCAGTGCGTAACCAGGAATGGGAATAATGTTTGGGCAAGCAGGCTGTGCTGCTTTCTCCAGCATACTCTGCCAGCCTTGACTATGCAATGAAGAAAATAATCATGAGATAACTGGGTTTTCTCCACACTGACAAGTGGTGTCTTAGGTTTTAAGATGCTGCAGAGTATCATCCCCAGGCTGTAACACTAGATGCTTTTTGCATTTCACACATCTAACTTCCCATACATACGCTCAGAGCAGGTACGCAAAGAGATGTGAACTGCGTGTTGTTAAAACAGAATCCAAACAGATCCAAACCAGAATCTAATTTTCGGATGAGGGTCAACATCTACTTACAGGCTGTATCTCAGCACACTCACTCGAAGTGAACGGTTTAATTAATAAAGACTTTACACATGAGTATCTGTGTGTTTGGTGGGTTCATTATAGCAGCTCAGAAGTAGTAATGAAACTGTTACCTCCTAGCTGGGGTTGGCCGTGTTCATTTGCCACTGCAGGAGACAACCTGATAAAAAACCCACTTGTGATGTTAGCAGAGTAAAACCAGCCAGTACTGACTACAGAGGAGGATTCACACCTCACCACTGGACTTCCCAGACAGTGAAGATATTCAGGGATAAGGGATAAAATATTCAGGGATTCAGGGATCCATCTGCTTGAAATTCAGCTCAAAAGGAGGGAGGAAGGGGAAAAATCTTTTCATATGTTTTTCTCATCTGTAATATACTCGAAGATTTGTAGAATGCATTTTGGTGCATGCATGCCATGGAAAATAGCCACCTGGAAGTCAATGCCAGTTCTAGTTCATGTAGAGCTTGTTAAGAGCCACCATGAGTACCCCTGCAGAGCAGCGTGCACCCACCCGCAGTCAGGGTGTACAAATCAGTAGACACAGCAACATGATATTTCTTAAAATAACGAGCTGACCAGCATATCAGGCTAGGCTTGTATCAGCCTCAGGGTTGATCTGCGTACAGTTTAGTATGTTAACAGGGGCCAATGATATCACAGTAAAGGTGTATTCCCCCTGCAAATAAAACATCAGTAACTAAGCCATGAAAAATCCCGCCTTTCCCATTTGCTGAATTCTCTTTGGTTTCTTTTTAGTTTAAGACACTGCAGCTGAAATTTATACATCATATCACATCACTTCATCTAAGGAAACCTGAGCAGAAGAGTGAACATTAGGAAGTGTATGCATCTACTCATGTATCTATAAAGCGCTGAGTATCGGTGCGCAGAAGAAGCTGTACGCTATCAAGATGGGCATAAGCAGACTGGCTAATTTTTTTTTTTTTTGGTCTCTTGTGCAATAATCCCATGGAAAACACTCCAACAAATTGCAGGCAGGAACTTGGATATACACTAGCAGGCAAAAGGCTGGAACCTCAAAAATCAGTGTAAAACAGCAGCTTCTAAACATGCCTGGTCAGCAACGACAGTGAGTGGTATGGTCCAGCTGCAAACTTGCGTCCTGCATTGCCATGGCTTTGAAGAGAACAGAGACCTTTGCGCAGACTGTGGAAGGGTTTATACATTTCTGCCTGCTGAATGAACCAAAAAGCCTATCCAGGGCTGCTGCTGACAATTCTCAGCAGTAAAAGTAGCTGTTAAATCTTGAATTATTTTGAAGTCAGGCTCATTAAATTTGGAAATGAGCTACAAAGATGTTTTCAAAAAGGATGAGTGGGTCAATTTTTAATTACTTATCAAGGAGGGGTTTTCAGGAGAGGTCTTCTTCACAACTATGCAAAGCAATAAATATAACACATTCACAGATGTTTTCATTTTCATGACAAACACCCAGAAACCGAAGGGAGTACAGAGATCAAAAAAGGCTTGCTTCAACCAGTATTTATGTAATATTCTGTCTTCCAGCGTGGAGATAGAAAAAAGCACAAATACAGCATTCTGTTCTTCTTAAAGAAAATAATCCGTGTGTTTACATTCAAGCAAAAATAATGAGACCCTCTGTTCACATCATCTTAAAAATTCCTTACACTCCAATCACACCAAGATACACTTTGATCAAAATCTGGCATTTGTTCAGCAAGTTCAACTGCTGGAAGATTCTGCAGGTTATTACTTGTAGCTCTCCTCGTTCATTCTCACATTAAATCTGGCTGCATTGACCCAATGAAAGAAAATCAATAGCGACAAAGTGATTTACTGAAATTATCATTCATGCCAGTATATTTTATGGTACTGAGTGCATTAGGTTCTGGCTTGCTTTGGATCTGGAATTTACCCTGGGTGGCTGCTGGCACCCAACAGCGGCTGCTTTCACTGACCTGCTGCAGTTTCCAAGCACAGGGCATTGCTGCCTGACGAGGCCGTAGAAGCAATGGCAACACACGGAGCAGGAGCCCACTTCCCCCACCAGCTTTCAGCAAGCCCTCCTTTTGTGCCATGGGTAATCCAGAAATCCTTTACCCAGTGCCGAGCACCAATTTTAACGCGTGCAGAAGCTTTTTCTTTTTTTTTTAAGCCAACGTCTGTCAAAATATTGTTCCATAAGCGAAGTACTGCGTTATGCCTCATCATGGGCGTGTGTTCCCTCATCCCACCTGTCTCTGTGATCAGGAGACCTTAATACAGGCTGAAATGTAAATAAGGCACATCACACAAACACTTTATCTCCAAAACTTGGGTTTGGCTTTATCAAGGATTCCCCCTACACTACAAATCGCTTACTGCATTTTAATCTGACCAGAGGACATCCTTGCACTCAACCCTTTACGCAGTCATAATCACGGTACCCGATGGCTCTCGAGCTCCACCACACCACCACCACCACCACCAAACCCGTAATACCGTCACCCCCTAGCACCAGAGTGCTCTGCGCAAGGCAGCAGAGTAAATCGTGCCCACCATGAAGTAGCACTGGGTGGTTGTTTTCAGCAGATGACAGGGGATTTTTATTTCCAGAATAACAGAAAATGGAGATTTTGAGCTTCAGAGAAAGCATGTTAAAATGAGAACCTTTTGCTTCAGAATAATTCTTTTGTCTAAAGTTAGATTAGCTTCAACAACAAATTACTGGGGAAAAAAAGACTTCCAATAAACCTAGGAAAGATGTGATGTGACACTCTAGCATAGAGAAAGAAGTAATCTGTGAAAGAATGGAGAAGGGAACATTATACATTATTACTTGTTATTATTTTACACATATTATATTATACATTATTATACTATTACACAGCTGAGCTCCCCGATTACACCTAACTCTGGAGTTAACCCTGACTTTCACTGGACAGATTCTATCCTTCCCTCACCTTCTCTCTTTTGAACATACAAGCGATTGGTATTCTTCTTCCAGAGCAGGAAATCTGGATATATGTGCTAGTACTCAGAAAACAGATTGCAGAACATATCAGTACACACAGTGTTGTATGCTACCTTTGTGAAACATCCCTATATATTTTCAAATGCATTTCAATGACACGCTGGCTTAGCAAGGACAAAGACAGTTTAGTTATTTTCAGTACATATTCCCCCAGTACTCAAAAGATTTCAAATTCTGACAACCTATTACTGAGAAGTAGATCCTTTCTGATAAGAAGATCTAAGACTTTGAATTTGGAATATTTTCTATGTTACTAAAATTAAAAGTATTGAGAATTAAAAGTTCCAATTAATTCAATCCCCAGTTTCAGGTTTCACATTTTCAATTTTTCTACCCTGAACTAGAAACATGACAAAATCAGTTTAAAGAAAATAAGAAATAGTTAACTAGCAGAACTTCAGCTTTAGACATAGTTTCAAATATCACAACAATCTGCAACACTACCATGGTTTGGTAAATGTAATCTATTGATAAACTTCTCTCTTATGAAGTTGCCTGTCTGAAAAAAAAATATCATGGATTGATTCATTAAAAAAACCCATATCAATAAATAATTTAAAAGAGATTCTAATGTAAAAACTAAGTACTGATCATATTGCCTCTTTCTACTAGAAATTCTGAAGAAGCTGCCAGAAATCAAATACTCTTTAAGGGTGAGCTCTGCCACAAAGAAAAGTCATCAGGAGCAATCATTTTTAATTTTACTCTAGTTAACTATCAACACAGCATTTTTATTATAAAGCCTCAAACTTTGAGACTTTAACATTTCATTCTAAAGGCTTACCAGGAATTTGAGATTTTTAGGTTCGGCTTCAAAGAAAAGCATCAGCTTTTAAAGCTTTTTAAAGCATGATGCCGCATGAAGCTGCATGATTTAGCTGGATGAGTGAAGGTCCCAGCCAAACCCACATTAGCTTCTGCGTAATCCTGGAAGCAATGGCCTCCAGCAATCAGCTCCCAGTTTGAATTTCAAATTCTCCAGGTATCTAAACTTGTAGTCTCCCCATACCCCCAGCACTGCTTTTTCCTCTTCTGGGGATACCGAACAGCCCCAAGACCATTTCTTGGGATGCACATAAACAGCCATTGGGAGACCACGGAGGCACAGGACTTCCTCAGTCCAGAGGGATGCCCTTAGCAAAACACTACAGGATATATTTTTTCATTTGCCTTGCCATAATGACACAGCATCAATAGCTGTAATAGAAAGTGCCTTCCCCAGCCCCCTTCATCCCTCGCTGCACACACTCCTGCAGCAGGTGGTGGAAGGGGGATGAATCATCTCCAGGTGAACCTGGTGCTATTTCACTTCCCAGACTAAAGCTCAAACCACTGAGCTGATACATCAAAGGGGATTCCACTACCTCCACTTCTAGTCAATTTGTGAAGAAGAGTGCACTCTGGCCACTTCTTTAAAAGACAGACCAAAGGTACCCATCTTCAGCAGATGGCACAGAAATACGCACCCCAAGGGCACAGAGGCAAGCTCCTGTGGCTCTGATTTAAGGATTATGAGCTAATTTTAATTCCTGTGCTCTCTCAGCTCATTCAAAGTAGGTGCCCATAGACCGATCTGCACTCTTGCTATCTTAAAATGTTCTTCAGATGTGCCAAACCTTATTCTGCAGTGTTTCATCACCACGATTTAAGTTCATGCAGTAACTGAGTTCTATGTCTGTGTCCTAAATCTGGGTTCTGGATTCCCTGCCTGTACAATCAATGTCAAAAAGTTAAGTGTCATAACACTTAAATTCAAGGTATCCTGGATTTTTAGTTTACCTCATTTTGCAGCCAGTTACTAATCCATGTCATTATATACATTTTAAGATAAAATTCTTAATTCAAAGTACAAAAAAATAACGTCATAGTTAAAAAGAAAATAGCTTATCTATACTTAGACCTAATGTTGAAGTACTTTTTCAAAACATATCCAAGAATCTGGCAATTCTATTTCTCATCCCAAATCCACCGAGATATTTAGGTCCTTAACTGTTTAGACACTTAAACCAAAATCAGTGGCACTCAGTGATATCAGTACGTTGACTGAACAGGCCCTTGCTATGATTCAGTTTCTTCACTTCACATGAATATTCAGTGTCTGTCATGCCCAGGGATTGCTGCACATCTCATAGCAGAGAGTTGTATATACGGAATATTTCTGACCTTTGAACACTCACGACTCATTCATAGCAACTTGATATGTTCGTGAAATTCTTAGCATACCTATACACAGCTTATACATACTTGTTAGGTACGTAGGTCCACACACATGGCACCCACTTTACAACCGCTGCACTCCAGTGATACAGAGCACTTTGGATATAATAGCATTTGTGCATGTTTATTAAGTTTTGGCTCAGAAGCCTTACTACAGGGAAAAGCAAAGTCATGCCAGGATGTGGTTGGTTTGATAAATAATGGAAAGAGATTTCGTAATACAGAACCCTATTATCCCTTCAGCATAAAATGCAAGGGAGGAGGAAAGCTAATAACAAAGCGGCATAAATTTCTCCTAATGGAGAGGCAGGCAGATTTCTTCCCTCAAGGGGAGCGGGATTAGGGTTTGTACAAAATGAGGCAGGAGTAACAGCTATTAGTTACTCCAGGTTTATCAGTCGGTGGAAAACTCGGCACAGCCTGCCCTCACTCCTCACCCTGCCAGCCGCTGGCAGTAACGGGCAGGAGGGGCAGCACGGGTGCAGCCAGCCGAGCTCCCAGACAGCAGCAGCCCTCTGACCAGGCTGCTTGACAATCCCCTGGCCAACTCTGCGCTGCTAACAAGCGATGACTTAGTGCGCAACTTCTCATGATTTCATTTAAAAACCAAATCAATAAATGAAATTACATTATTCTTCTCGAGGATTGAAAATCCCTCCAAGTTTTTGCTGTTTTCAGAACACCATGCTGCCAGGCAAAGAGCTGTAAAAAATACAGGAGGTTGTGATGAGAATTACATGCATTTGAGATTTTTCAAAACCCTACTTCATTCAGTATCTACTTCTGTTTTCTTAACCCCCCCAGTTAAGCCACTCTGTATTTTGTCAGTTCTATCTCTTCAACCATACATCACTGCCATCAACTTCATTGCTGACCGCGGTGGGGAGGGTGATGTCATCGTGCAGTATAGCTGTTCGAACAAGTCCGTGTTATCTGGAGATCCCTTTCCATCTACCATCTAGAATTTCATACTGCTTTCCAGATCACTCAAAGGAATTAAAGCTCATCAGGACATAATTTCTTTCCCCGCAATTTCTTTCCCTGGCAAAACCAGAAAGAGAAGTTTAATCTGTTTTCACTGAAAATCCAGAAAGTATTAGACTACAGAATCACGCTCAGACAGCTGTACATATGGGTGTCTGTCTCCATATATCTTAATTTTCTTTTCCTGAAATCAAGAGCAATTATTGTGTGGACACTGCATATAAGCATGTTGAAACTGAGCCTCATCTCAGCTGAAGCAGACTTCATCTCCTTTTGATACAATACAATGCAATCAACATCTCTGGGAAACAACAGCTTTGCATCAGGGCTTACAGAGCACAAACAAAAGAGCGGCCCGAGGGGCAGATAATCAGTTTACGCAGAACTTACTGTACCCATGTTATCAAGATGGAAAACGGCAGCAGAAATTAGTCTGAAGTGAAATTTCATTTTAGTGTTGCTCAGTATGTGACCGAAGAGACTGCACTGAGACCACACTGAGAATTCCTGTCCTTAGAAGGCTGCTGGTGAACGGCGCTGACACTTCTCATCTCAGCACGTAAAGGGAGGATAACTTTGCACGTAAACTGAGCAGGTATTTTCAGGTTCAGTTTTACAGTTTTTCCTGTCACTGAAGGCAAACAAATTCCTTGAACTGTTACTGCTTTTACAAAATCCCCCAGGAGAATCTAGTAGCAAATAAAAGGACCTAGAAGATTAAGCACATTGGAAATAGTCAATGTACTGTAATTTGAAACACTCAAACTGCCATCTCCTGCCATCACCTCTGCAGCAGCAGCTGCTCACGCTGCTGCCACTGCTGCGCCTGTATCCATCGCCGTCCTCTCCCCCGTGACACGGTGGCAGTGGTAACAGCGGCGGTGGAAAAGGCAGCGACGGTGCAAAGAAAAGCGGCGAGCGGAGCAGCAGTGGGGAAGGTGTCGGGAGCGCGTGGGCAGCGGCAGCTCGTGGGAGCGGGGCAGCCGGGTGAGCCGCGGGTAGCAAGGGCTCCTCGACCCGCATCAGCCCAAAACCAGGAGGTGTGGAGTAACTACAGGCTGGCCCAGCGTTATGATTTTACAGAAACTCTGCTTTGCAGTTCTTTGGCCAAAGACAAAATGTGGAAAAATGTCAGCCTAGAAATGAGAATATTCCTGTTTTCTCCACAAATAAACCACTTCTGCATCTGAAATGTAACATTCATAACTTAATTTTGGGAGTTTAAAAACGAAGCACAACTCAAAAGTGAACAATTTTGCACATTTGACCCACATCTGTGAATCATTTTGGTTCAATAAAAATGGCCTTTGGTTAATTACCTAAGCATCCTTTGGTTAATTAACTATTTGTCCAAAATAACTCCCCTGGGTCTAACCGTGGTCCCAGGGGATGCCCACTTCTGTGCTATGAAAAGCTCTAGAGTACTATCCTCTTCCAGTCCCAGTAGCATCACATTATAAAATACAAAACTTTCCACTAAATTTTCAGGACTGTCTAGTAGTCAATTTTTTTTTTAACATTACTGTATGATGACATGAAGCATCTATTATTGCATTAGTCATAAAAGAGCTCAGACATTTGTAACAGATTGAATGTTACTAATCTAGTCTGACATCAGAGCTGAGGTCTAAAATGTTTTCTCAGAGGAACAAATGTCTGTAATTAACTGTATTGTGTTAAAAGGTCTGAAAGTAGCCATTTTATCTCTATGACCTGTGTCCAGTGCCTGCCTTGAAAATGCTGCCCTGTAAAGAGACTTCAACAGCATTTTCTTTATTCAACAGCTAGTATGGAAACAGATTTTTATTCCACAGTAACTACTATCCAGAGACATTTGATTGGAATACATTTAATTAAAAAAAAAAAGCCTTAAGAGAAATATATTACATTATATTTCAAAAACAATTAATTCAGGCATAATTCTGCTGATACTTTATGGGTATTCCCTGTTACTCTTTGCTTAATACAGAAACTGGACTTCCATTGCATTCAGGAGGTGTCATGGGCCAGCAGGCGTTATTCTGAACAAGGACTGACAAACCAAGGTTGCCATTTCACCATTACAGTATCCTCACCCCCCATGCTCCATATTCTCTGTTGCTATCACCAAAGTAATGAAGAAACTGAGATGAAAGGTGGTAAAAAATTCAGTATCATTGCTATGAATTCTTCTGTTCCAGCTGCTTGCTCCTCACTTTAAATTACAATCTTCTGCATAGCCACAATGTCATAACCGATTGCATCAGAAGTGATTAAGATGTTACACAAAAATGAAGGATTATCAAACTGAGGGAATCCTGGCTGGAGTACAGAGATCAACAGATGAGTAAATCTGATCCTGTATGTACAATAAAGAAGCAAAATACATGTTCAACAAAATAAACTACCAGCTGTCACACAAATTAGTATTCCTCTCTTGACTTTCCTGGAGCTATGCTGATATACATCAGGTGAGGATCTGCTCCACGGTTTAGCGTTGTCATGTATCATCAGTAATTTATTTGCAAATTATTAATTGTGTTTAGGTATTTTCTACATCATTACAATGGACTCTTCATCGCAGCATCAGCAACACTCTTCAACATATATGCAGCCTCCTCCCTGATGCCTTCAATTTCAGCCTTATACTATAGTGACTCTCACATAAGAAAGTCCTTCTTGAAAAATGAAACACTTCTAAAACAAAAGTTATTTAGAGCTCTACCAGTTATTCACCAAGGATCTGACATATTTGCTTTAAATAACTGTTCTTCCTCTTCTAAATAGTTTTGTCGTTTATCACATTTACCAAGCAACACATTTTTCAAATTCTTTGACTCCAGCTGCAGCTCTTTTACCTTTCTGTGTCTATTGTTTAATGCTTCTATATAATGAGGCTAAGTGTAACTGTTTTCTCACAGGCAATGCTCTGAACAGCAAACAAGAGCTGTTCAGCTCTTTCATATGGCTAGCAGTCTTCAGTTTGCTAGCAAAAAATGATGGCACACCTCATTTACCACAAATGTTGAGCCTATGTTTGTGCATTATTCTCCTCAGGTCGACTGGAGAAACAGCAAGCCAGGCAAAGACAGAGGACACAAGCAACTGCATGTACTCATGTGGTCGTCTTCAGTGCAACAGCAAGAGTCGTCTTCAGTGCAACAGCAACTACACTGCAAAGTAGCATCACTCAGGTTTATGAAGTTACTTCTCCACAATCCAGCAAACACAAAGGCTTCCACTCTAAAGTTTTAGACAGATTTCTTATAGCAAAGTCCAAAATCTCACTATTAAGTCAATACCCTCCAGGAAGTGCCCATTCTTTATTTTAAAACACAGATGTTCAAACAAAGCAACCCCTGAAAAAGAAAACTGCTAGGCGAAAAGAAAATGACTGAAGTCAAAATCTGTAGCAGTTAACATGGTCCTTTTTGCCAACCAAAAGTGACAGTAGGCGGGTATTTCTTATATACTTACAGCATCATGACCAGCAACATTACTTGAACACAGACATCAACTGGGTCATCGAGTCCAATTCTCTGCTATCTCAGGCAATCACATTGTATAAACTAGTTCATACAGCCTCCTTGTATGCTTTTTTCTCCACTAATAACCTCTAGATAATCTTTTACTTTATATAATGCTTAAGACTGAGTATCAAAAAGCATCAAAAACGTGACAGTTGGTGCTTTAATAAGTTGCCTACTGACATTTGTGATGCTGCCATACATGTGTAGCACTACATCACATCAATACAGATGCTAAAAGGTGATAAACCAAAAGGATTTAGTAAAATCTTTGAGAGATCAGTGTCACTGTTTAATCCATAGGTTCAGTATTCTAATTGGCTAAGTAGCTACTTGTGTACAGGACATTCTCAGGAGATCATATTGTGAAAAGTTAGCTTAATTGCACATGCTAATGATATACACGGCTGCCTTGCCAGTTGTATACATAATTGCCATAAATGGCACAAACCAAACAATTATGGTCACCTACCAGCTAGAATTACTCCGCATAGATTTCTGAAAACATGCTTCCTTTCCTGCACATCTTAGACCAAATTGGTGCCAGAATCATACAAGTGAAAGAAACTCCCCTCCTCCCGCTTATGAATCTCTATATGAAAGGTACATACCAGGATGAGAAGGCATACAAGAGCGTCACTATAGTTATAGTGGACTCAGTTTCAATAGATTCAATGAAAAAAGTATGAGACAGCACTTGGATTGTTTTTCCCCCGCTTTCCGACACACTGACATACGCTGAGCTTTATTGCTTCTGAAAGCATCCTTGCAGCCATTCAATGAAATTTAAAAGTCTTCCAGTGACACAATCCGTATTGCACGTTAGATGTTATTGAAGTCTCTCATGCATACTTGGGCGTAGCTTGAGCAATGTTAAATGCATCTCAAAAAAGTTACTATGCTGATGGCAATATTATTCATATTACAACTGTACCAAGAGACCCACCCCGAGGCCGAAGCCACACTGAGCTAGACACTGTATGTGCTGATAGCAAGAACTTGTGCCTGGCTCTAGGAGCTTACCATACTAATTGACCATGCAGAAGAAACAGAGGAGAAAAATGAAGTTACAAAGACTCGCCCAAAGTTCATAGCCAAGCCAGGATTAGAAATCACATCTTAATCATGGGCCAGTACCCTTTACAAAACCTGGTCCTTCAGCCTGCACGTGCACTGAGCAATGAGACACAACACAGACACTCTAAAGCTACCTCAAGTCGCCTCTCAAAGATTTCTCCAGTGCCTGAGGACTCACAGAGCCGTAGTCTCTGCACTGCATCCGCCACTTTCAACCCTCGCGAGTGGCAGGTTCTCCAGATGGGAAAAAAACCTAAGGTGCATACTCATGAAGTTCAGAGCAAACAGAAGTTCAGAGCCTGCCAAACTCTCCCTGCTCCCGCTTGCTGGCCGGCTTGCTTCAGACACAAAATGGAAAGTGGGGAAAGCTGAAGGTCCATTCTTGCTTTGCTTTTTAAAAAGCTAGGACCTGAGGAAGTTAAACCGTTTCAAATGGGGTAAAACCCTTCACTCCATTGTATCATGTGACATTTTATCCACGTTTCTGTTTCTAAGGGCAACAAAATCCCATGATGGAAAAAATGAATGGGTACCCCTATCCTGTTCATCCCACTGGACACAGGGATTGACCGAAACAAATGCAAAATAAATTGCCTACATAATATCAGCGAAAGCTGAATTCCACAACAAACTAGCATTAAATCTGCTTCCTTGCTACCTAAACCCCAGAACCTCCTAGAAAGAAATAATGAAAAACATTTAAAGGCATGCTGAATTACAGCCTATTTAGTAGCCTACTGTGCAAGGGACTACCACAGAAATAATTATGATAAAACCTACCCTGAAAATCCTTTTTTCCTCTTTTCAGAATGGATTGAGATAAATGAGGCTATTTTAACTCATTCAGAGCTAAAATGGGCTGTCTCAACAGTTCCTTCGGAAATATCTTCCTTTTCTCTATTACCTTCACCTGTAGCATAGCTGCCCTCCTACTCATGCATGTTTGCAAGGGAAATTAGGCATGTTGCTGTGGTTAGCAAATGACACAGTTCTACAACAATTCTATCACCCCTGTTTCAACCTGCGCTTTGAGGAATTGCTAGTTTCTTCACCACTGAGCACACTGCTCATATCTTGCGCAGCATGTACATTTCAATGCTACCACCTCAAACTCAAGAGTATTTACTTAGGTTTTATTTCCCATTTTAAATGTGTCTTCAACCTCTACTCATTCATTTCTCAGCATCTGAATAGGCAAATACACCACAGTTCATCTGGATCATCACTTAAGTCTGCAATTCACCAACTAGCTCCTCCTGCTGATTCACAGGCTTAAACCTCAATAACCACCACTGGTTTTATAGTTTCTAAAACAATCTAATATCAAAGGCAGTCATTACATGAAAAAATTGTAGTTCCTACACATAATAAACAAGGTTATTCAAAGGTACATAAATACAAACTCACACCTGGAAGAGGCAGAAAATTAATTGCCGATATGTGCATAGTTGACCTAAGCTGCAGGATGACAATTTACACTTGTACAAGATTGGGCATTCACCCATTATTTCTGTTGCTTCCACTGTCTGACAACGTCCTCCGCAGCCCATGTTGCTGGTATCCATGGCAGCCGCGCATCCTGCCGGGGGCCTGCCGAAAACACCCTCCGTGTGGGGACACAAAGCAAGAAAGTAGAGCGGGTAGAGGAAAAAAAATAACAGTTACGGGGTTTTGAAGTCAAAAGGGTTGCACTTTGGAATTTAATTAGAAAAGGCATGTTAATTAGAGATTATTGAAAGTGACGTAGGTCAGAAGACAAAGATATAAGTGATAATTACTGCACCACTAAAATAAATGCTAAAAGCCAAAACCAAAACAACCCCCCAAACAGTAATTCTCTCAATAATGAGTAAATAGTGAATCATGCATACTTTTTATGCCTTTTTCCCTATGTTCTCCTCACATACAGGCAATTGTATTTTTAAGAGCCAGTGGAGAGGACATTTCGGCACGGGCACCCAGAGGGCAGGGGAGAAGGGAGGATCTCCAAGGGCCTTTTTTCCAGGGACTCCTTCCATAATTCCAGCCACTATCAGCTTCCACTGAATATAATTCAGTCAGTCATACAGAGGGAACAAAAAATTTTGCAAAAATGTCACACTGAGATTCTGCCAGTGAAGAAATTATTTAAGATGCAATGTTTCAGGTAGCAGTACCAAAGTGACGCAGGGGTCAGAGGTGGCTAGTAGCACAGGAGCGAAACCCAGTCCGCCTCCACAGAAAACTGCCAGACTTTGAGCATCACAAGCGTGAGGATTTGTTTAGACTAGGAGACTGCTAGTACGTGCAACCAAAACATTTACAAATAGCGTGTCTCCTCCCTGAACAGGGAAGACCGCAGTACATGCCAGGCCTGTAAATCTCTCGGTGGCGTTCCTAGTACAAATGGGAGCAAGGCAATCCATCCCTCCCTCCAGCACCACCTGAATATCATGCTGTTTAGGCTTAATAATAATCATCATCTTTGCCCAAGGCTTGGTCACTAAACCCAAATACTATTCTCCTCAACTTCCTGTTGCAGTAAAATCTAGCGGAAGATGCGAAAATAAATGTCTGACAACACAGCCATATTATAAGAGGCCATTTTAAACCCTGACTAGTCAATAGAAAGAGACCCATTGTTTACAATATATGATGGATCAAGGCCTAAAACAATGCCTTATACAGCTATTTCTGTCAGACATATTTATTTGTAAATCTTCCACTAGAATAAACTGCAACGGGAAAATTCAAGTTCTGTATTCCATATATGAGGTACTTGAGTATTATATTCAACCAACAAAATCCTTGAGACTCACTGAGAACTTGTCACTAATTGCAAACTTTTGAGATAATAAAACTAGGTAGGGCAATTACTGTTACCACTACTAAGAAATAAAGCAGGAATTTCACTGAGAGGATTAATAACAAAACGAAAACATACGCATAAGCATGTTATCAAAATGTTTGGGGAGGTGAATTTCTCTCCACTATCTATTATTTCTATCAATAAACAAAAACAGAGAGAAAAATACACTGTTTGAAAAATGATCCTGAGCATCTAGCTACTTTTAAAATGTGAAGAAAAATACCACTGCAGTGCTCCACATGAACGCTAATTACTTTTCCGTGGCAAATCTCAATGGATCTACAGGATCCAGGAGCAATTTGAACCCTGTGAGCTGAGGCAGATTGCACACCCTTGTCAAATCCTTTTCTTCCACGGAAAGGAAACCTGGCATCTGTATATCCTACAGTCTCACACGCCACCACATCTACCCAGGGATGAGATCCAATGCAGTCCCAAGGACCATGAGTCCTTGAGTCATGATCTTCCTTCCAAAGGGCTCATTAGAAAATGCTAATCCTTTTTATGGGTAGGTGGCAAAGTAAAAGTGAAGCCATTACTTTGCTGCTTTCATCAGCTTTACTAGTAATTTTTGCATTCCCTTTCCTCCTGTTTTATTTTTATCTGTTTTGAATTGCCCATGATTAAATCAGTAAAAAAACTTACCTAAGTGAGTTACAGAAAAAAAAACACAAAAAACTACAAAACCCTCGCCATGGATGAAACTGTGCAGAACTTTTTACTCCCACTGGTAACTCATGGAGCACAGTAC
This sequence comes from Ciconia boyciana, assembly GCF_034638445.1. Lineage (NCBI taxonomy): Eukaryota > Metazoa > Chordata > Aves > Ciconiiformes > Ciconiidae > Ciconia > Ciconia boyciana. The sequence goes on from NC_132939.1 coordinate 10,423,817, forward strand.
TGATTAACCATTAATTACCCATTAGTAACAGAACTTTTTTTATCATCTTAAATGGGCTGGGTGCTTAAACTTGGGAAAAGTCATCTTTTGGGAACAGCACCTTATTGACACAAAGCTTGGTTTTGGTTGTCTTTGAGGATTCAGTTTGCAATTGATAATCTATTAAATTAAGGCCAGCATTTTCTGCCTACAAAATATGAGAAAAATAGATAATTTTTTTCATTATTTCAGAATTTGAAATTGTCTAGCACCTCTTTTATCTAAAGCTCTCCCTTCAATGTTTTGATCAGGTAGGGCTTTGGCCTGGCTGGAGTGTAAATCAATCAATAGTAATGTTTCTGCACCTTAGCTAGAAAATAAGAAATTCCACAGTGAAGTCTCTAGCACAAATGTCAGTATAAAGCAAATTTAAAAATCACCCCCATCAGATCTGAATGTACAAGGTAAAAAAATAATTTTCTATGAGCTTTTCTGACACTGAAATATTCAATAAACCTGGAACGCCAACAGATAAGAATTTTGTTAAAACCAATTTATTTCGATTTCAATTGTTGGAACAAAACACTGTGCATTGTATGTGGTTTTTTTCCTATTTGCATTTGCACCATAAAAAGTTTGAGTCTCCTAGGCAATTTTTATATTGTATATCAAATCCACAGAAAACTGGGGCTTGAACTCAAATCTCTCTCATTCAAATGGAAAAAATGATAAAAGCCCAAGCCTTACATTTTAAATCTCCTAGCCTTCCTCTTGAAACTGGAGGATGGCTAAGATCACCTCCTAAGTCTTCACAGGAGGAAAACCACTTCAGGCTGAGAACATGTTTAGGAAGCTGTGCCTAACTCTCCTCGGGCTGTTCCCCTGCTCCTTTTTGTCACGTGCTTGCGGTGCGTGAGCTCTCCACTAACCCTTCTTCAACTGCATCGCTAATCTAATAAAAGATACTTCTCAACAGCCTTCCTTCCCCTCATTAAAAAAAACCCCATGAGGTCCTTGTGACATTCTCAGTGGTCTTGCTCATGTCCTGAAAAATTTTGAAAACTCATGATCCATGGCTGTAACAAAACCTGAATGTGAACTGCTGTGGTTGAGTTTGAGGATCTTTCTTGTCTCATTTCCTAAGCCTGGGCTTCCATTTCTGCTTTTTCCTGCCTGCAGAAAGAGCACAGTACTTCCCACATCTGTGGGAAGCTTAATCAATTAAGCTCGAGTAATTCATGCCTTTAAAGCATCTCGAGATTAATGTACAACAAGCAGTATAGAGCTGCATTGGTAGTTAAGTTATTTGCATTAAGTTATTTGCATTAAATTTACCTGAGAGTAACTAAAAGGAGATAAAGAATTTGAACAGAAAATGTGCGAAAGTATTAAATAAACAAGCCTGCATTTAAATACTAAAAAGCAGCACAGTTAGAGTTATTACAGCCTGAGGCAACTGATAAACAATCAGTAGTTCACCTGAACATATATTCTGTGGTAGAATTACTGAAATTGCAATACCCAATATTATTCTTTAGAGAGAAGTTAAATGCTAGGGAAAGCTCTCTTTTACATGAGCACTGTTTTGCCTATGAAGTTAGCACAAACACCCTGCTCAAATACATAACCAATGGTCTTAACCAGATATTCACGCAAACCCCCACAGCCACGTACACTGTGTCCAGTGACGGCACTGATAAGTGCTCGTCACAAAATGTTAATTGCATTCCATTAAAAATATTCAAACAGCCTACATGATTTCAAATATTGTGTGCCATTTCTCTCTAATTGGTCCAAAGAAATATTTTCCTTTACCTTTCATTTCCATATGAAGTTCAAAATTGTTCTGGAACTTGATGAAGACAAACACTTTGATGTTTCGTTGCGTTAGGAAAATCTTTACCCAGTAAATTACAATTATGTAAATATTAGCCCCCCTGGGGTATAAGTGCCTCTTTGAGGCATAAGATGATTAGAGCAGAAAAATTATTAGATTTGTCCATGACCATGCTATAGTTTCCTTCCTCAGGAAATTCTGTTATCAAAGAGTTTAATCCTATTCCCACTGAAGCAAGTAAATTTGGCCACTGAGTTAAATGGAAGGAGAATTCATTTCATCCATTCAAGCAGTACCCTAAAAGCCCAGATGATAGAAACATCCCTGGTATGAATATTGAGTTACAGTTTTTAACACTGTCCTTTCACAATTGTGAATGTTTTTACTGCTACCATTCCCTTTCTACTGATGTGAAATCTCAAGCTTTTCTGAAAAACTGCAAAAGGTTACTAACCCCAGATAACAGCTGGACAGCAAGCATGCATGCCCATAATCACATATCGTGGTTAGTGTAGTGGGATTGCCTGGTGACGGGGCAGCAGACAGTTACATTGCTTTTGACATTAATGCTTAGTGGATGATGGCTTGATCTGATGCTTGCAAGGCTACAACAAGGATTACAGGATTTATGTGATACAGGCAGCCACAGCTGTATAAGAAGAATACATATGAAGAAAGCATGTTGGGTTTTGTAACCCTGACTGCATCACCGAGTCCTTTCTGTCCCCCTTGCAAAAGGCATAGTTTGTACTTGGCTCCTGGAGGCTTTATGTTAGGCTTAGGAATCTGTTTGAGGTAGAAAGTAACAAGTAGTATCCTCTGTTCCATCCTTTGCTCGTACGATTTAAAAGGCTCCAACAGAGCTTAACCTCCTTTCTCTAGGAGGAGGCCAGCTGGGTTGTGATTTGGTGTAGCTGTTGCCTTACAGGTTTTCGCATTGTCAAAGACCACGAGGCAGACTGAATTCCCAAGGAATGCAAAGGAAGACAGTGCCTCTTAACAGCAAGCAATACAGTAATGGCACAGTGGATTTGAGCCTGTTTGTAGAAATACAAGGTTTTGATAAGGAAAGGATGAAACAAACATTATCTGAAAGTTAAGGCTTTACCCTTAAAGACTGAGGCCAAAGAGAGCATAGTCTCCTGAATAATTTACAGGTGCATGTTCTGAAACACATTTAGGAGAATGAATTACTGTAGAGATCAGTGTAGAAATTTTAAGCATGCTTATTCTTTTGTACATAGAATAAAATGAAAAGTGGATGGTGTTACATGTTCATATTATTCCTGCTTCGCTGAAGGGTTATGGTACCTTAAGTGTCTAGCACAGAAATAGGACAACATGCCAGATTCCAAAGGTGTTGTGAACCTTTGCAAGTTTGAACTGTTTTCCAGAAGGGAGATTATACATCTGAAGTTTTGTCGTATGCTTTCAGTTGCTAACTCCTGCTCAAACTATTTGTTATGCATACGTGTTTGCATGAAATGAACATCTTTCTTTAGGAGCGCAACAATAATTACCAAGAACATTGGGCAGTGCCTGCATATTTTTAAAGACCTGACTCCGCAGGGGGTTTAGGCATTGAAAGTTAGTATGTCGTAGCAGATTCTGAACTTCAGAAAACTTCTGGGTAGGGCTCATGGAAGTTCTCAGCAGAAGCTTTAGTTGCTTTATTGTCCTAAATAAAAACTGTGCCAGATGCGCTTGATGTCTCATACGCTGAATCCGTGAGGTAGTGTGTCTACATTGGAGGTGAAGAGGGGCAAAACCTGCTCCTTGAAGTGAGGACTGTGCTCCGGGTTCTGATACAACACTGGCTCCCCCCTGCTGAAGGGTCTATAAAATGATAACAAGAAGTTATTTTAAGGAGCAGTGAACTGGATTACTGTGGCTCAGCAGCTTCTTGCTGAGATACTTTATTACTGTAATTCAGGTTAGGGCCCAAGATCACTCACACTTCTGTGTTGGGAGCATCCCTGATACTCCTGGACTGATACCAACCTGAATGGACTAGAAAAATCATGGAGTGTTACGGGGGTATATGATTTTGTACCATCAGGTGGGGACTGCTGCCAGCCTATCTGTGCAGCACAAGTTTCACTTATTTCTATTACACCTATATTATGTTACACACACACACTTGTGTGTATATACGTGTGATTATTATATAACACACAGAGATGAATCTTAATGCCATATTCTTATTTTATACAGAATTGGTACTTATGAAGGTAACTTTCTAGAGTTCACCAGTACTCAGATGAGGAGTTTATGCCAGTGGTGTCAGCTGATTTTAAGAGCAAATCCTGGTCATCTGAACCTAGAATTTACCATTTGCACTGGTCTGGAAGTATTACCTAAGTATCTGCAGGAAGTTAGAAATTTTGACCCAGAAAATCCTTGCAGCAGAGAGGGATACTTGAACTCCCAAGTGCTGCAGAAGAAGAAAAGCACTGATGAGAAGTCTGGGAACCAGGATATTCCCCTGCTGCCAGTGACTGGCAGGTCTGGCTCTGCCCCAGCCCACAAGCCTACTGAAGTACCTATTGTAACAGATCCATGCACTTGAGTACAAAGGAGATTAAATTATCTTTCTAGTCTACTGAATGTGACTCAGTCACTCAGCTTTTTTTTTAAAAAAAGGTTTTAGTGGAGAAAGAGCACAAAAGCTCTGCCAATCATGTTTGCTTTATCTTATCCCATAGCCTCCTTCATACAAGAGAAGCTGCAAAATACTCTTTTCAGTTTGTTTACCTGAAGTTCTATAAACGCCATACCATTTTGAAAGTCTAAAAGTGTATAATGAGAATGTCTTTGGAAAGCATTGTTAAAGAGCTCAAATACATTTTCGCAGTGGCCCGTGAGCATCTTCATTTAATAAGTAATTTGGGGTGAAAAATATGTTAAAAAAAATTTGCCTTGAAAGCCTTCCTCAGGCACCTCACCTCTACACTGCTGGCAGCCCTGTGACTGCAAAGTAAAGCGCTATCCAACATAATGCTTCTAATCTGACCTTGAGAAACACGGCTGTCCATTCTTAGAAAAGGAATTATCCTCCTTTATAGAGATGACTGCAGGTACACTCAGACATTTGTACACCATGCAAATAGAGGATCTGTTCAATCTTTACTTACTATTTAGTGATAGATTTGGCTAAGACTAAAGCTATAGACTTTGGCCCAAACAGTCTACCATAGTGGATATTTCAGAGATACATGCTACATGTGCTAAAATAAACTCCAAACTGCTATTAATGCTGCTAATAAGCTGCTTCTTGACTCCATTTTTACCATGCTTACTGAGAGTAATATATTATTCTGTAAGCAATTTCACCTAATTTCAGTGTGACCACTGTAGGGTAAGGCATGATTCAACAGGGTTAGGGAGAGGAAAATCAGGATCTGGTACTTATTTTGTGCTCTTTGTTCACATCTCAAAGAGAAACAAAACAAAACAAAAAAGCAGCTTTAGAAAAATAAAATATTTGAAAGTATGCTTTGATTTTCCCTAAATCTTCAGCTTGATGGGGATCTGCCAGGGCTTTACACAATAACTACTCACACATGGCCTCTATTAAGAAACTGCTATTCATTTAAACTTGCTTAGCAATAGTATCACATGTTTTAATTGCTTTGGAGACTCTCTAACCAATCCAAATGCTATCTGATCTTAATCAACATTTCTTACCCTTTTTCAAAGAGTTGATACTGCACCAACCCAGAAATCTGAAAATATTGTGGTTGCTGATTGAAGTGTCACAAAGAAGAAAAAAAAAAAAACATTTAACCAGCACATATTTTTAACTTGTGGTCTTCATCAAATCAGCATCAAAAAACCCTGTTAATAGAAAAATAAAATAAAATTTGAAAAAATAATCAAAGATCTCCTTTATGGCTATTCAACATTCTTGAGAAGTTACCTCCTCACTTATAAGGTTTGGGACCTACTTTCCAAATGTCAAGGCAGTTTCTCTGTAACTTTCCTTTCAGCAGTGTAGTGTTTCCTCTGCTGGTGATTTTCAGGTAAAGAAAATTTCAAAATTGCAAAAATGAGAACAGATGGTTTGGACTCCCATTTTCCCTTTTCCTCTTTACAGACAGCAGAAGAAGTTAGACTTACATTTTCTCTATGCTCATATATCTGGTAGGTATCTTAAAATAAACAGATATTATGTGATCGTTGTTACTGTAATTATCACATACAGAAACTTGAAAAGACAACAGACCAGTGTAGGGTAATGGAAGAAATAATACAAGATCCTGCTGTGAGCAGACTAAACTAGATTCCCCAGTGTAGTCAGGTAGCTAAAAACATGATAAATTACTACTGTGTGATATATGTTTCTTAAAATTGGAAGAGAACGGACCAAAATTAGCACTAAGAGGGCTGTTGTGATGCATGAGTTGGAAGGAGAAATAACTACATCAGAATCCAGATCCCTTTCAGCAGTGGAAATTAATGGAACATTGTCAATTAGCCTGAAACACTTAGCATAAAGTATTTGGAATTTGCATGATGGATGGTTTATGTAACTCCATAACAAAGGTCAGCACATGAAAATTGTTTTCTTCAACTTCTGTAACTATGTTCCTCACAAAGGTAAAACAAAGAAAAAATTAAATCCACATAACAACATTTCCCAGGGATAAAGATGGGCATTTCCTCCTGCATCTAGCCTTCCAAACATTGTCCAGAAGTAAAGCCCTTGCTAAAAAGCCAAAAGGAACAACCTGAGCCTATGTGCAGCAAGCACACCTAACAGTTTCACAGCAGTCAACAAGATTCCTCACATGCTTAACTTAAACCTGAGTGAAAAACTCTGAGAAATGGCTTCTAGATTTTGGATCTCTGTAAGCATGTACCCTGCTATCACACCTGTGCTGATCCCTTCAGCTCTGCCACCCTTTGGGCCCTGCACTAGCAAAGCACTCCAAATGCACAGCTTATTTCAATCGGACGTTTCACACGTGAGATGGACACACACCGGAGTGCCTGACTGAACTGGAGCCAGGCAGCAGAAACGTTTTCTGGTCATTTCCATACTGTTCTCTCCAGGTAATGCCATCAGATTGTAACTACTTCGTATATGTTTTTCTTTTGTTGAGTGGTTGTAGATGTCAAGAAACTGTAAGTAAGGCTTCTGCTGAGAAACAGATCAGCGATAAGGCAATGCAGCAAGTTGCACTGAGATCATAGCTGCTCGGCATAGTGCCAGTATCTGTCTCAAGAGCTGATTCTTGGTAGACGAGGAAAGGAGAAAAATCCCCTTGCTAAAAGCCACTTTTCTTTCTACAAAACTGCAATAAGAGCACACATGGTAGCACTTCTCCAGGCTAAAGATTAGTTTGCGCAATGAGAAAAATGACTTGCAAGATTATGAGTAACATCTTGTGACCCAAATACAAACATCTCAAATAGCAGAGGGCTTTTTAAATTTGAGATACAGGGAACTTTAAAGAAATCCCAAGTCATTGTGCCATCTTTAGACTAATTTAATATCAGTGTATTCCCCTGATGCAAATTCAGCCATCTGTCAAACTCCTTAAGGAGCAAGAAGTCAAATATATAATACATTTTAAAAGTATGAAATATTCAGCGACAGGCAAGACCTCCCTCTGGTTGCTCATTAATAAGCCACATACTGGTACCGTTATATAGTTGTAACTGCATGTCTTGCCTTCACATTTTCATGATTCATTTTAGCAAAAGATGGAATTAAAACAAAATTACATTCTTCCACTTACACCTTCTTTCAATTAAAAAAAAGTCATCTTCTTTGACCTGAACTTTATGAAAGCCCCTGACGAAGCCTTTGTCAGATAAAACTTCTCATTGAACATGAATTCCTTGATATTTGTCACCAGTATAGCTCCCCCCTTCTTCATGAAATTAGTGTTATTACGAGTAAAATGAATGTTGTGCAGTTTCTTCAGTATAGACCTCCCCCACCAAAACAGATCTGTGGCCCTGAAAATATTAGAAAACCTGGAGGGAGCCACAGAACATACTTCTGTGGCAGTCCAAGATCTTTTGGATCACCCTCCTCCCATTACAAAAGCCAAACGAAAATAATTAACGCATCAGATGTCATTGCACATATCAGAACTGCATGCTCAGTTTGTCATTTTTAATCATACAATTAAGTCATAATCAGGTTACATGGAGCAAGACACCCCATCCTGTAGGGTCCCAACTGTTCCCTCAGAGAAGAAGTTGCAGCTAAGGGTTACACAGTCATCCTGCAGTTTACAGGAGGCTTGTTAGCACTACCTCCTTCCTGCTTTCCCCGCAACGAGGATATTCCTGCAGTGGGTGCAGAACCTTCCCAGAAACTTCTCTCATGCCTGCCTGGCGCTGAAGCAGAGACCACTTCATAGAGAGGCAAGAGGAAGAGGACCTGGAAACAGCCCAACGAATGTGTAAAGAGAAGGGATAAGACCAAGCTGAGACTGGGACTGAGAAAGCGTGTGGGATAAATTGCCAAGGGAAGTGAGGAGGCTGGTAGAGTTTCAGGTGGAGAGAAGACGGGGGGCCCAAGGAGAAGGCAGGTCACCTGAGATAGCATGGGCATACCTTGACAAGGACTCTGCAGTGGTGTTGAAGGAGCTAGTGGAAAGAAGGTAAAGATTGAAATTGGATTTGAAGCTAGATCAATTTGAAACAGATAAAATAAAAAATAAATAGAGGATTATTTAGTTATCTGTATATAGTTAAAACAGAAATCATCTCATTTCCAAGCAGGGAACTTCAGAATTATAAAATACTCTGGACAGGAGGCCTGCTTCCTAAGATATTTAGATCTAGTTAAATTCAGTACCAAGGCTATGGTTGCTGGAAAATATATTTTTTAAAAATTTCACTCCATAGCAAACATTCATAAAGTACTCTGTTCAAATGGGCCTGAAGATGACAAAATTACTGTTTTCTGAGCTATGGTTTTGAATTTCATATTTAATCGTGGCATTTATTAAATATTAATTTGAAAATGCATAATTTATACCCATGGTTAGCATAGGTGAATAGTTCTGTCACTCATGACCTCCGGCTTGAGCACTTATCACCATTCATACTAACTTGGTCAAGTAAGGGTTTAATTTTATAGCTCTTTGTTACTCCCAAGTTTGCCAACCAATTTGGCATCCATCCACATTAATAATCAATAGGGTGCCCCTCTGACTATGCCTGGAAGCCACCAAGAGCCCAGGGCAGAGGGAAGCCAGCCTCCTACATGCTCGGGCTCCCTCCCATTTACATCTTTGGAGACTGAATAGAGCAATAGAAAGACCTGCAATAGAAATTCATGGTTGAGAGGTGATAAGAACAGTTTCTGTAACTGCATTAACCAAAACTGATTTCATGAATGCCCCTAGTCCATCTCTGTGCCGAGACAGGCTAGGCTGAACCACCTTTGGCAGTGATTTATATTAATCTATTTGACACTGCATTGAAACGGACTGTCAATGATCACTCAGACAGTAACCAGAGCTCAAATGAGACAGTAACTAACAGTTGAGTTGAAAGAATAGTTTTAGTCGAGACAATTTTTTTTATCAATCTGCAGTTACTGAGGTGTAGAAGACAATATGGGACAAGGATTTTAGAAAGAAATTACCAGTAGGTGAATACGTAAGAATTGACTGGCCTAAAGCCACTTATTGAGCTGCAGACATGCATCAGTGAACCTCAAGTATTAACTTGAACAAAGCAAGAAAAATATCTATAGGCTCCCTGGTCTGTGTCCCTGGCTCAAACCTACGTCAACATGATCTGTACAATGCAGGAAATTCCCTGCCCTGCACAGATATCTAAGTAACTTTGCGGGTTTGTGCCTTAGGTCCTTCTGCACTTCAATACACTTCTTGCAACACTGAGAATAATATTATTTCCTTACATTAGCAGGTGATGCAGGACACTCATATTGGCTTAAACATTGAAGTCACTGTGAATTAAGAATTTCCACTACATATTTCATATGGTCAGACACCCTGAACAAATTAAATAGGTATTCAAATCTCATCTTTAGTCTTGGACACGTATAAGTATATAACTAAAAAAACATTCCCAGTAATTTGCTTGTAACTGTTGTCTCCTGCTTATGCAGCTCAAATATCAGAGGGCAGCTATCAAATAAACAGATTCCCATTTTTCAAAATTTTGAAAATATTTTGTGAGAAGTGGCAAATAGTCAGCTACAATGCCTCATCTACAGAAGCTGAACAGTTCAATTCCATAACCTGCTCACTTCAAAATTAACAATCAAAGAAAATTAATAATTTGTTCTTAGCTTAAACCTTCATAGAAAAACTCCTGTAACTTCTGCATCAAATCAATGGCTTAGGGTTGACAAGATTTGCTGGTGATTTAAGACATGCTTTCTGTATGTTGAAACTGGAAAACCATGAGCCTTCTACTATAGTACCAACCTTTCTTTCTTCTTTTATTTCTACCTATAGAAGATTTCCATCAATACTGGATCGAGACAATGATTTAAGTATATCCATAATGAACTATAAACTAGCCGAAAAATGTAAATGAAAACACAAGATGACAAAAAGAAATATTTTCTTTGAAAATTTGTAATTATTTTTTTCCCTAGAGCAAATTTTGAAAGCATCTGAATGTATTCACTTAATTCCTATTCAGCCCTCTCTCGTAAACATCACAAATCTGCACTTCTGGCCCATAGATTTTTGGCCTGAGTGTTGTACATCTCTTTCAGGACAACCTCACATCCTACCCATCTTCCAGGGAGATAACATCCAATAGAAAAATAGTTCACAGTCACAAGACAATAGTTATCAGTCACAAGACAATACAGTGCTTTTGGATCCCTGCCCTGAGAGGTTTCCCTGCCTAAAGACAAGGAAATACCCTCTCCAACCCCTGGCCCAATTATTTGTGGTGTTCATCTCTTCCTTCTTATAAGAGATGGCTGCCAGTCCACCTCTGCCATCCAGGCACAAGAGCTGTCTATACTGGTGTTATCTATGCCTGTGTAATCATGAAGCTGAAGTCTCCTTGCTCCAAGGATGGTGCTCACAGTATCTCTCACACTGATAAGAAAAATTCAAATTAGATCACAGAACAGCCCAAGTGATGCTACAGGACCATGAAAAGAGACAACCAACCACGTGGCCTGTTTATAACTGAGAGCAGAAGGTGATAGTAAGAGTTCAATATTCTCTTCATTTCTGTACTGTACATTACCAAGACACAAATAGGAAAACTAAATATTTTGCTGTACAGTATGTAACAAGCAGAAGAGGGTCCACCATCTCTGACAAGCTCTGGTCCCTGTGGTCTACAAAGCTTGTAATCTAAGACACAAGATACATAATAAACAAATGTAATGGTGGCAGAGAGTAGGGGAATAGGTATCAGACTTTAATTTAGATTATCTGTATGCAAAATTCCTAAGCAGAATAATCCTAGTGTTGAGTAGTACATTTTTTTGGAAATAAAAGCAGTATTATTTTAGTCATTAATAAAAGCAGCTTACTCAGTCTCTGTAACTTCTTCTACAGCAGCCTAAAATGACTAACATGTAGCTAAATTCTAGGAAACAGCAATCATATAGTTGATATGCCATCTGTCCTAAAAAGAGTGAAGCATGTGAACTTCGTTGCAGTCTAACAGACAAAGTAATGTGAAATACTCTAGGAAAGGGAGAATCTCAAGTTTTATACCAGACTTTTCCACTAATTTATCAATAAACTAGATTAATGTCACTTTTTCGAGCTCCATTAGACCATATGCAGCACTGCCATAACCCAACTTGCAGCAGAGATGACGGCAGGAGAAATCACAGCTTTTCCATATACGGCCAGGTGATGTGTGATCCAGCCCCTTGGCAGTCAGAAACCCCTCTCTTCCCACTGGTAATGAGCAGGAGCTGTACCTGTGAAAGGCAAATGCTGTGCCTTTCCTACCGACAGGTACAGAAGAAGATAAGCATGGCCAGACCAGAGGTCCAGCCAGCATGGAGTCTATACCCAACAAAACCCACTCACTGGATTTTTTCAGGTTTCTAGAAAATTGACAGAGAACTGAACATTGTACACTTTCTCTGGGGGCTGGCAGGGAGTCTGAAAATCTCCTTTTCTGAACTGCTGCCTTTCCAGTGTTGCCGCTACCCTCCTGTTGCACCCCTCTCTACTGCACAGAACTTGCTGCCACAGCTGACAGCACCATAGCAGCTCTGTAAGATGTGCTTGTGAGTGAAGTATGCAGTACAGTTTCATGCTGAGTATCACTGATACTTCAAATCCTGACTCTGTTCCGGTCTTCTGAGATCCTGCCATAGCCGAGTAAAGCTTTGCAGCGCTCTCAGGAAAGGGAGAGGAAAACAAGGCAGTAAGAGGGTGCTCAAGGAAATATGTAAGAAAAGTATGTAACATATTGCGATGTGCTCTCCCAGCATCCTGTGATGTGTAGCTCAGGCAACTTTTGAGACAGAAAACATCTTTGTATTTAGCCCTCAGTAAGTTCCTCTTCCATTAATTTCTTTGATCTGCTCTTGAAAGCTGTGTAAGCTTTCAGAATATATGTCATCTTATTGCAAAGGCTTCCACAGCCTGATTACATTGGGTGAAGAACACAGAAGTAAAAATGAAGATTAAGTTTCTGCTGTGGGCTTATTTTCTCTGAGTGCTCCTTCTACACCTTGATCATCTATTAGCCTTACTCTCTAGCTTCCTGATTCTGATGTATTTGAAAAAAATGTATTATTATTTGTCCTTATTCTGTCTGCAAGGTGTTCCTCTTTTTTTTTTTTTCTCCTCCTTGTCTTGTACTTTTATATTTAACATGCCAGAGTCTATCAGCCTTTGTATATTTCCCATCTGAACACAGATTCACTTCTTGGTAGGATGTTTTATTGCTTCTTACATTCCCCTTATTCTGCTGTTTAACAATGCCATTTCTTTCTGGTTTTGTTTTCCAAAACCTTTTGATAAGTATGTTAGTTCTGTTTTTCTGGTACAGCATCCTTGAATAGCCCCCATCCTGCCTGTAAGAAATTTACTTTGGTTTAAAAACAATTCTATATCCTTTTTAAGTGCCAGCATTTTAATTACTTTTTTTTTTTCATATAACCCTGTCCCTCCTGTGTAGTCTTCCACTATTCCAGACACTTTCCTAACCCTGAAGAAATTGTTCCCTCTGTCCTTGTGGGCTCTCTCCCCCATACTCCCAGCCGCACATGGAGACTTAACTTCTCTGTCTCCTTACCTGCGCTAACTTGCAAGTGGAACCAAGGGCTGGAGACTGAAGAAAAGAGCCAAGTACAGTATGAATCTCTCATTTCAACCCTCAAGTGGCCTGTGATTGTACTGGATGTTGCCATTATCCCAGATTAACTACCAGTGCGCAGTACCAGCATAACTTCAGTGAGACTGTTAATAAAGTACGTTATTACTTGGCTTACGCTGTTCCAGCAGAGCACTTGTTCTGCTGAGTGAAGTAAAATACTCAATGGGCCCATCTCGGAAGTGCAGCCGATTGTATTTCTTGTTCTCAGTAGTCCATGTTTTTGCACTTGCTGACTTCTTCAGTTCAGCGAGCACAATGGCCATCACTGCTACTTTGGGGGGCAGAACCAAACAGTGTCCAGGGAAATGGCATAATATAAGAGTTGACAACTGCAGAAGTAGGACCTATTTCTCTCTGCAATGCAAAGAAATGTCCAAGCCATGACACCAAGAAACGTGCCCTGTTTTTGCTAATTTTTGTGTGCCTTTTGATTTATTTGGAAGCAAGTCTTAATCCTTTTCCAACCACTAGACCACAATAACCTCTGAAGATTTATATCGAAGGATTGCTAATGAGTTCTAGTCAACTAAGTATAACATTATTGACATCTCAACCTACCAGCCGTTTTGGAAAAAAGGAGATAAAACTTAGGTGTGAAAATGCAAAGACTAGTTTGATGCTTATTAGAAACAAACCACATTCTGAACTAAAGCCCATGCAGTAGCTTAATCAGCAGGGAACACAACAGCAAATGAGGGTAAAATTAATCCCCAGTGTTAAATCATCTTAACAGAAACATTTGGCAATCTTTCATTTGTTTCCCTCCACTTTTATAGAACCAAATTATTAGTAAAAATATTGCTATCTATTTGTTAAAAGCTATAAGAGGTATATAGTACTACAGGAAGGATTTAAAGAATACAGGCACTTTCCCACCACTACACCTATGAATTTTAGACAACTTTATCAGCACTGTGTGCTGATTCAACTGCTCCCAAACAAGAAGCTAACCCAAATTTGTCCTGCTGCTTTGAACTGAGCTATTTTTCACACTCATTTCAAATGTGCTTTCCTTAAACAATCATTACAACTTCAAATTCAGCAAAGGAAGGAATAGAAGTTCAAACTCTCATTTATTTTGATTTAATGTGCTAGAAAATCTCTCATGATACTTTGAATGCAAGAGCAGTGGTTGGATTAGAAGGGAGTAAATTCTGCCAACTAAATGTGACATTTGATAGATACTAAAGTGGCATTTGCTAGGTAGTACTATCAGCACAAAAAACACATAAAGGAAAAAATGGGGGAACTGCATTAGAGTCTGTACACACATAACAGTAATTCGGTATGTTCTCCTTCCCATCTGCTTTATTATGGCAACAAGTAGCTGAATAGACAGAACTGTGCTTTGTTACTTTTATCTTATTGTATTTTATATTTTATTTATTTTGCTGTGTTTTAAAGTTCAGCGCTTGTGAATACCAGTAACTGCAATGCCAGTAACACTTCCTAAGTTTTAGTCCTGTCAAACACTAACAAATTCTTTACTCATTTATTATAGTTGGTGGTCCAGACTTCTAAAACATTATTAAATTATGCTAAGTCTGTGCACAACAGTGCCTTTCCCTCCATCCTCTTATTAGTTTCACTACCTGGCTTTTTTCTATTATCAATGGATTGACATTATTTTTTCAAACACAAATGCTACCAACCACCCTTACTCCCACTGTAGATACCTCAGTGGCCTAGGAGGCAAGACTGGGAATCTGTTGGGTCCCCTCCTGCCAAGGCTGGCAGCTGAACACCTGGTAAACATCTAAAACTGCCTACTTTTAGTCAGATTAATTTCTCCCCTTTCTGACTTTGTTTTACAGATATTGTCTACAATAATGCCGATAATGCAGCAATCATTTAAAGCATTTTGAGCTCAAAAGAACTTCTTCCATGTTCAAAGAAATTTCACTTTCTAAAATTTGCTTAGACAGCTCTCAAAGAAAGTTAAAACAATATAATGGAAGCACAAGTAGATCCTTTGATAGAGCCAAAGGGCTCCGCCAGAGCTTATGCTGTATTGTTTTCTGGGATTCTGCACTAAATACAAATTAAAATACTGGAAAAGCAAAGATTAGGGGATACTTCCTGTACAGAAAAGTGTACTACAGAGACAGAAGTAAGGAAATTGATATGACATACCAGATTAGAACAAAATAGTAATCTTTGCTCTATTAACCCAGTTGTCTTGATGACAAGTCTTCAGGAAAAAAAAACCCAAGAAAGTAGAAAAGTCCCACCCCCCCCAATAAATAAGTCAAAGACTTTTGAGTCTGCTTTAATTCAGAACATTTTTTGCCTAATTTTTAATTCACATCTCAAGTAAGCAGGCTTGTTTTCATGATATGTGCTAACAGCAGTCCCCATTAACATAGTCTTTTACAAGCAAAATACAACTATCTGCTGCCATTCAATATTACTTATTCATTTTACCTCTATGAATAATTAAAATAGCTTACCAAATGTTGAAGAACTTTAAAATGCTTTATTATTCTTAAGAGCTTTGCAATGCACTTAGGAAAAATCAGAGGGTTTTTAAAAAAAAAATATAAAAATGCTCCTTTAAGTACATATTTCTATTTAACAATGCTAATATTGGTCCTTAATTCTTTCTTCTAGCAACAGAAGCCCATGATTATTTAATTACCAATAACTCACAAAACAAAAGCATGGTTATATGATGATATATACCTATGTTATGCTGAAAAGATGGTTAAGAAATGGTGCCTCTTACCATAATGGTTTCCATTGGCTATTCAATCAAATCTGCATGTATTTTATTTATTTATTTATTTTTAGAAAATATCAATACCTAGTGGCATTCCAGACAAAATGCAGGTACAAGAGGGTGAGATTAGATGGATTTTACAAAATAGTTCTAAGGATGATGCAAAGGAAAGAACAGCTTCTATTACACATATGCCAAGCTAAGTGAAGGCAGCTGGTTTAGGGCAGGGCTACTTGATAGCCTGTTTTTCATTTATTGCTGGGTCTGAAGTGGAAAAATCCCAATGTCATTTTTGGAGCCTAAACTCAAGTCTGCAAGGACTGGCAAACAAAATATCTGCCATGCATTCACACTCTTCTTTAATTTTGGCAGTTAATCCTTACACACAGAACACGTATTCGGCTGGCCTGACCCTTCCCCAAGCTTGGGACTATGATGCTAGGTGGTGCTTCATTCAAGGAGATAACTATAAAGAATCACAGGGTTAAAACATACCCAACCTGAAACAGTCACAAAAGCACAAGTCCTTTAGAGATCCTTAAAATTATATAGAATGCCACAATAAAAAGCTTATTTGTGTTGCACACAATATTCAAATACTCTTACAACTTTTTTTGCCACATTCAGAGTGACTCTGCTGGAGTCAAGCTGCTTCTCCCAGAAGGAGCTGATGAGGTTTCTCTTCTCTTTCTATCTTACAGAAAGACCAATAGTAAGATTCCTCCTGGACCTTTACCTTCTCAAACTTTAGCTCTCCAACTCCATGTGATTTTAATATTAGGTTATTTTCACAGTTAATACCAGAAACACAGGTTTAAATGTTTTTCCCCCAATATTAAGAAAGCTAAGCAGCATGTGAACAAAAGGTTGAACCATTCCTATACGACATAACTAATATTTTTGAGGAACGCAAATATCTGAGACATAAATATGCTATAATACATCTGCTCCTATCTGCTTCAAGTTACTAAAACTGAAGGAACCAGATGTCTTTGAGACTATTACAGATATCCACTGCCAGTAACAATTAAGCCACAGTAGGGAACTTATGGGGAAGGAGAAAACTGTAAAATTAAATCTCAAGTGCATACAAATTAATCATACATTTAAAGTATATTCCACCAATATCATGTTGTAGTCATTGCTCCATCATTTTTTTTTTTTAAGGAAATACACATATCTGATGAAGAGAGTTTCGATTAAAAAATCTTGGCGAGACACCAAGGCTTAGTCCTTCAAAAGAGTATTCTTTAAAAGCTCAATCCCAGGCCAAAAATGTCACTGCAGAAGCAAAAGAGACAAGCATGCAAAGCTCAGCATTTTAGGGAGATTCAGATACCATACAGGCAAAACTAAGGGGATTTTTAAAAAGCCCAAATAAAAGATATGTTGTTTATGAAAGAGAAGCAGTCAGTAGTTTTCAGATTAAGAGCCCATTCAACTATTCTAAGTTTAGAGACCGGTCTTTGCTTTGAAAAATCAATGCAAGCAACCAGAGATTCAGTAACCTAATAACAGAGCACGCATCGGTTCTCTAGCAAATTCGTACAGGCGCTTTCCACCTGGTGCGAGTCCTGCTCTGCATTCACAGCCTGAGATGTGGAGTTCAAAGCAGCACTGTTAGCAGTCCTTTCCTAACATTTCCCAGCTGCTCTATATCCCTGTCTCCAGTTATTGAAGTTAACTGGGCTTCTATACACGATTCAATAGAAACGTGCTGTCCTCAGATGGTTTTGTCTCTTTTGTCAGAGGCTGGGACCATGTTAAGAGACAGGTTTCTTGTATTATAATGGTCTTTCATCAACAGAATTATGCTGCCTGTTACCATTAAAGAAAAAAAATCATATAGAGAGTCACAACAGCCTTCTATAAACCCCATGTTTTAAGGATCACAAAGCCATACAGCACTTCCATCAGAAATCTGCAGGATTTCTTTTTAGAAAAGAGCTAATTTAGCTAATTTAATTACAGTCTTTATGGGTACAGGAATAGGAATAATGTCCTGGTTTCGGCTGGGACAGAGTTAATTTTCTTCCTAGTAGCTGGTATAGTGCTGTGTTTTGGATTTAGGATGAGAATAATGTTGATAGCACACTGATGTTTTGGCTGTTGCTAAGTGGTGCTTACACTGGTCAAGGCCTTTCCAGCTTCCCATGCTCTGCCAGGTGCACAAGAAGCTGGGAGGGGGCACAGCCAGGACAGTTGATCCAAACTGGCCCAAGAGCTATTCCATACCATATGGCATCATACTCAGTATAGAAACTGGGGGGAGTTGGCCGGGGGGCAGCGATCGCTGCTGGGGGACTGGCTGGGCATTGGTCAGCGGGTGGTGAGCAATTGCATCACTTGGTTTTTTTCCCCTGGGTTTTGTTCCTCTCTCTCTCTCTTGTTGTTTTCCTTTGCATTACAATTTAATAATAATAATAATAATAATAATAATAATAATAATAATAATGATAATAATGATTGTTCCCTTTTTCCCAATTATTAAACTGTTCTTATCTCACCCCACAAGTTTTCTTACTTTTGCTCTTCCAATTCTCTCCCCCATCCCGCTGGGGAGGGAGGGTGAGCGAGCCACTGTGTGGTGCTTAGTTGCCGACTGAAGCTAAACCACGACAAATAACCATATTTCACTTTAACTTTCCCTTGTTGGGTGTCAATATTAGAGGGAAAATTGTCTTAGGAAGAATTAATTCTTAAACACATTTAAAACAAATATTTACAAAAGAAGCCTTACTGATATTCCTAAAAGAATTCCTGAACTGCCTAAAAGAAATCTTCTCCCAATTACCACTACTACCAAATATATAAAGAGCAATAAGGTGTTATTTCTTGGATTAAAGCCCAGTACCTCAATACAGAATGATACAACTCTTTCCAATTGTTCTTTGGCATATTCACCTCTTTGTACCTTCATAACACATTCATTAACATGGTAGCTGTTTTTATATTTCTGAATAAAGCAGTTTGTACTTCTGAATTTGTATAAACCTTTGGATAGCATTAAACAAATGAGGCTCTACATGAGCAACAGTATTTGTTGCAGTAACAATAATTTCTACTGTCATTTAAATTAATCAGACTCAGTCAGTACTTTCTATTAAACTGTTACAAAAGGGAATCTTTTTCCCATTTAATTTTTTCCTCTTAAGGTATAGGAAAATTTATTTCTTAGCCAGATCTCCTAAGGAAATGAGATTTATGCATTGAAACTGCATAACTTCAATGACTTCTAAATCCATTTGCAAATTTCAGTTAAGTGCAACGGGAAAGTAAAAAACCCGAGGTATTGAAAATGCTTACAAACTTCATAGCATGTTCAGGGAGAGAAGCCCTTGCAGTCCTCACTGATGGCAAGGAAGGCTGCAGAGTGAACTTACTCTCCAAGAGCTGCAAAATGAGTTCAGTTTTCAGACGTAAGTTCTACCTATTAAGGAGTGACTTGTGTTTTTAAAGTTTCTGACTGCCCCTAAAAGTTTTCATCATTAGATGAGTGCTTAAGTGACATCACATCTTTTATCGCTTAGCCAGCGACTGAAAAACAGCCTTCATTACTAACTCCAGGTACTACCTGAAAGCCATTATCTGAAAGCCTTCTGGCTGTCTACCTGAGTAGACATGTTTTCAGTGCAGTTCTTAGCTATCAGATTTCTGGTCCTAAATGAATGTGAAATCTCAAAAATTTCCTTGCAAAGGCTACATGCTAAATGAGTGCAACGGTGAATCCAAATGAACTATCACGTTTACTAAGCTCTCCAGATCAAAATTTTACATGGACCATCAGGAGTGTAGAGTGCTTCCACCATGTGCTCTCTGGATAAGCAGAGGATTTCTGCCTCCAAAGCTCCTTATCCAACCCCATCCACAAGCACTACATGTGTTTCAATGCTATTTCAGAGGAAGGCTCACCCCCTGCATCTTTGCAAACAGTCCTAGCTAGTACTTGAACAAAAGAGTAGCCCTGACATTTGATGTAATTTCATCACAAGGAAGGAAATACATGCTTAATTCAATGAGGCATCCAGGGACCTAACCCAATTCCAAAGTCATCCCTGGAAAAAAATGCCAGTATATTTCATAAACAGCTGCATATGCTCTTCACCAAATAATTTCCTTGCAATTTTTAAAACAAGAATATAACTGAAAGAATGGGTTTTCTCCAAATTTCTCTTTGAGAAGAGTGAACAAATTCTGTCACAGACAAATATGAACAAAAATCCCTCCAGTTTATCCTCAAACCCTCAAAAGTCAGAAATACACCCTTACATATATACACAAACTATCAACACACAATCACAAAATGGGAAAATGAAGCCAAAACTTCATCAGAACTGATGGAAGCAGCTTCTTAAATTTACTTTAATTGCAGTGCATGCTGATTCATGGATGGTTACTAGAGAAGATGCACAGTTCACATTAGCCTCTCAGGATCTAAATATCTGAATCTAAATGTGATGCTTCTAATTCTGATACCTGCTACCAAACCTACTCTGCTGTAGACAGCAGCCCTAATTCAAAGAAGGCAGCAAAGTGGCATCCAGCATGGTTCTTTTTCACAAAAGAAAAGGTTGTCCCAAGCCGAAATGTCTTTGGAAACTGAATGTATTAACATCCTTATTGAGATTTTCAGTGTTGTTTCCATTTCAACCAGTAAAGAATTAACTTCAGAGAAAGAAGGTTCTAGCTGTGAGCATAATTAGGCCTGTAAGAATCACACTTTTTATAACATTCCCATAGAATGTCTTATATTCTAATAGAGACTAAAATTGTATTTAACCACTTTTATTGTATATAACCACTTAGTTTCAGGAGACCTCTACCTCACTTCAAAGCTGCCTTCTAGACCTATCAGTATCAATATTCAAATGATTAATAATGTTCAGAAACATCTGCTAAGTGCTATTAATTGCCAAAGAGCACTCGCAATGTCAGCTCTTCATCTGCAGTTTTTGGTTAAAGTATATTCAGCCCTACATTGAGCAGATACACCTCTACTGCAAACTGCATCCTGAGGTAAAGTTGTCCAAACTAGTTTGTGTACTTAAGTAGTCTAGCATAGCAATAGAGAAAGACTCAGGCATTAACTTCAAACACTTAAGAGGTTTGCCTGTGCAAGCAGCAGTTCTAATAGCTAACCAATATTTAATCAATTAATAAAAATTAGGGATCATCTCTAAAATAGGACTACAAGTGAGTAGGTGCAAATATATTTAATTGGTTAACATTTAATATTAATTGATTAAATTCAAAGAAATCTCATGATTTGTACAAAGAGGACTTATTTAATAACACAAAAATGTTCATCAGCAGCAAAGAGTCAATAGGCTTATAGACTATATAGACTTATAAGACTTATAGTCTTATAAGACTTATAGACTAATAAGCCTTATAGACTATAAGGCTTAATATAGAAAAATAAAAGACCACTGTATCTGAAGCCAAGAACACTTACTGCAGGGTTATTCAGAATACAAAGAAAAAATGGATTCCTAAAAACATTCCTTTAGACTAGCCACTATATTTTGCTCTCTCTCTCTCACACACAATTAACCTGGGAAACATTAGTGGTTTTCTAAGTCTTGATGGTTTCTTTATGTACCGATATATTTCTTACTATTGACAGTATGTCAGGCCAGTAATGTATGTTCAAGGGAATAAAAGCTATATTTAGAAGACAAAAAGAACAAACTGACAAGGGGAAAAACTGCAGCTACACAGAACTTACAAGAATATATGCAATATGTTACAAAAGAGGTCATCCTTGTTGGAATGAATTGTAAACGTGATAGCATTAAGCAAAGAGCTTACAGTAAAGTATAAGCAATGAGGTCACTAGTTCAAGAAAACATGCAGACTGAACTGTAAGCTATCAATTTTTCACTTTTCGGAGTGTTATACACATCACAATCAGGTTTTTAAATAGTTTTAATTCTTTTATTTTAAAGGATAAATTTATGCACCCAGGTTCCTACAGTTAATTTTGATGCCTAACATGGTACCACCTTTCTGTAGTTTCTTTCTCCAAACTTTCAGGGGATTTCTTTAAACATCCTTCATTTAATTTGATTTGATTTCATTTCATTTCTGTTTTATATTCTCTTCATTTTCACCCTAATATCACATCTCTGTATTTACTCTTCTCCCAGATGCCTACATTAACTCCTTTATCATGGAATTTAGCTTTTCATCCTTAAATCTACTGAAACTAAATAAATACTCCTGAAACTAAGTGTATCACATGGGCACCAGTGATACAGCCAGGAGCAGTCTGAGGAGTATCAAGAAGGATTACAGAGCCCTGGGAGTGGTGGTAAGGGACTCTGGAGTGCATGTAGTTTTTTCATCAGTCCTCCCAGTCAAAGGGAAGGGGTTTGAAAGGGCCAGTCGAATCTGGCGAATCAACAAATGGTTACAGGACTGGTGCCCCAGCCAGGGGTTCAGCTACTTAGACCATGGGACTCACTTTGAGAAACCTAACCTACTAGGGGCTGATGGGGTCCATCTGTCAGGGAAGAGGAAGAGCATCTTCGGTCATAGACTTGTCAAGCTGGTGAAGAGGGCTTTAAACTAAAGTTGCTGGTGGAGGGGAACCTCAGTCCATCCCACTCCTACCAGTTTGATGCCAGTGCCAGCAATAGACGCCCAGAGCCTGGAGGAGGATCACAGGTCAGCAGGAGAGCACCTGAAGAGCAGCACAAATGAATTCCAGCCACTCCAGCCAGTAAGTCAGCTTCATCGGCAGCCCAACTTAAATGCCACTATGCAAATGCACGTAGCATGAGGAATAAACAAGAGGAGTTAGAAATGTGTGCACGCCTGCAGGGCTATGATCTTATTGGTACCACAGAGATATGGTGGGATGGCTCCTATGACTGGAGTGTTGGAATGGAAGGATACAGGCTTTTTAGGAAGGACAGGCAGGGGAGATGAGGAGGGGGTGTCGCCCTCTATGTCAATGACCAGCTGGAGGGCATGGACCTCTGCCTGGGGATGGATGAGGAGCCAACCAAGAGCTTATGGGTCAGGATTAAAGGGAGGGCAAGGACAGGTGACATTATAGTGGGGGTCTGCTACAGGCCACCCGACCAGGAAGACCGAGCATGTGAGGCCCTCTATAAACAGATAGGAGCAGCCTTATGTTCACAAGCCCTAGTCCTCATGGGGGAATTCAACTACCCTGATATCTGTTGGAGGGACAACACAGCAGGGCATAAGCGATCCAGGAGGTTCCTGGAATGTGTTGATGATAACTGCCTTCTCCAAGTGACAGAGGAGCCAGTGAGGAGAGGTGCTATGCTGGACCTTGTTGTCACCAGCAAGGAGCGGCTGGTGGGGAATGTGAAGCTCAAGGGCAGCCCTGGCTGCAGTGACCATGAAATGGTGGAGTTCAGGATCCTTAGGGCACCGAGGAGGGCGCACAGCAAGCTCACTACTCTGGACTTCAGGAGAGCAGACTTTGTCCTCTTCAGGGATCTGCTTGGTAGAGTACCATGGAATAAAGCACTGGAGGGAAGAGGGGCCCAGGAAAGCTGTGGTTAATATTCAAGGATCACCTCCTCCAAGCTCAGGAGCGATGCATCCCAACAAAGAGGAAGCCAGGCAAAAAAACACCAGGAGGCCTGCATGGATGAACAGGGAGCTCCTGGACAAACTCAAACACAAAAAGGAAGCCTACAGAGGGTGGAAGCAAGGACAGGTAGCCTGGGCGGAATACAGAGAAATTGTCCGAGCAGCCAGGGATCAGGTTAGGAAAACTAAAGCCCTGATAGAATTAAATCTGGCCTGGGACATCAAGGGCAACAAGAAAGGCTTCTATAGATATGTTGGTGATAAAAGGAAGACTAGGGAAAATGTGGGCCCTCTCTGGAGGGAAACAAGAGACCTGATTACCCGGGATATGGAGAAGGCTGAGGTATTCAATTACTTTTTTGCCTCAGTCTTCACTGGCAAGTGCTCAAGCCGTACCATCCAAGTCACAGAAGGCAAAGGCAGGGACTTGGAGAATGAAGACCAGCCCACTGTAGGAGGAGATCAGGTTTGAGACCATCTAGGGAACCTGAAGGTGCACAAGTCCACGGGTCCTGATGAGACGCATCCATGGGTCCTGAGGGAACTGGCGGATGAAGTTGCTAAGCCACTATCCATCATATTTGAGAAGTCATGGCAGTCCGGTGAAGTTCCCACTGACTGGAAAAGGGGAAACATAACTCCCATTTTTAAAAAGGGAGAAAAGGAAGACCCAGGGAACTACAGGCCAGTCAGTCTCACCTCTGTGCGTGGCAAGATCATGGAGCAGATCCTCCTGGAAACTATGCTAAGGCACACAGAAAATAAGGAGGTGACTGGTAACAGCTAACTTGGCTTCACTAAGGGCAAATTGTGCCTGACAAATTTGGTGGTTTTCTACGACGGGGTTACAGTGTTGGTGGATAAGGGAAGAGCAACTGATGTCATCTACCTGGACTTGTGCAAAGCATTTGACACTGTCCCGCACAACATCCTTGTCTCCAAATTGGAGAGATGTGGATTTGATGGATGGACCACTCAGTGGATAAGGAATTGGCTGGATGGTCGCATGCAAAGAGTTGCGGTCAGCGGTTCGATGTCCAAGTGGAGGCCAGTGACGAGTGGCGTTCCTCAGGGGTCAGTATTGAGACCGGCACTGTTTAACATCTTTGTTGGTGACATGGACAGTGGGATTGAGTGCACCCTCAGCAAGTTTGCCGACGACACCAAGCTATGTGGTGTGGTCGACATGCTGGAGGGAAGGGATGCCATCCAGAGGGACCTTGACAGGCTTGAGAGGCGGGCCCATGCAAACCTCATGAAGTTCAACAAAGCCAAGTGTACGGTCCTGCACCTGGGTCAGGGCAATCCCAAGCACAAACACAGGCTGGGCGAAGAATGGATTGAGAGCAGCCCTGAGGAGAAAGACTTGGGGGTGTTGGTTGATGAGAAGTTCAACGTGACCCGGCAGTGTGCGCTCATAGCCCCGAAAGTCAACTGTATCCTGGGCTGCATCAAAAGAAGCATGACCAGCAGGTCAAGGGAGGTGATTCTGCCCCTCTACTCCACTCTTGTGAGACCCCACCTGGAGTACTGCATTCAGCTCTGGGGCCCCCAGCATAAGAAGGACACGGACCTGTTGGAGCAAGTCCAGAGGAGGGCCAGGAAGATGATCAGAGGGCTGGAGCACCTCTCCTGGGAAGACAGGCTGAGAGAGTTGGGGTTGTTCAGCCTGGAGAAGAGAAGGCTCTGGGAAGACCTTATAGCAGCCTTCCAGTACTTAAAGGGGGCCTACAGAAAAGCTGGAGAGGGACGTTTTACAAGGGCATGTAGAGATAGGACAAGGGTCAATGGCTTTAAACTGAAAGAGGGTAGATGTAGATTGGATATAAGGAAGAAATTCTTCACTGTGAGGGTGGTGAGGCACTGCAATGGGTTGTCCAGAGAAGTTGTGGATGCCCCATCCCTGGAAGTGTTCAAGGCCAGGTTGGATGGGGCTTTGAGCAACCTGGTCTAGTGGAAGGTGTCCCTGCCCATGGCAGGGGGTGTGGAACTAGATGATCTTTAAGGTCCCTTCCCATCCAAACCATTCTATGATTCTAAGATTCTATTATTTGCTCTCTACTCAATTCCTTTTTGCTTTCTGTGATGCAGCCTGACCCTTTTATCAGCTATCCCATCACTTTTCTGTCTTTCTTCTCTCTCTAAAATGACTCCTGAGAGACTCTGCAGACCTGCAGAGATGAAGAAGAGATCTCCTGAAGATCATCAGTGTCTGGAGGAGGGAAATTACAGTTCTTGACATCTAAAGAGATCCTGTTTCAAGGCTCTTCATTTTTACATAACCAGAAATTTTACAGTACCACCAGAGCACGCTGTAGTTGTAGTTGCATTTCATATTCTTTTGGGAAATCTCAGGACATTAAAAATCCTTTGTGACTTGAAAATCTAAGTAATTGAATGATAAGAGGTGAATTATTAGCCTCTCACAGCACGAAAGAGAATCACAGGAGTCTGGAAGAATGAAGAACAACTAAAAGAAATAATGCTTGTCTACCAGTCCTCAAAAAACAGACTATATGGACATATGAAAGCCTGCCAGTCAACTGGGTCTGAAGATTTTTATAAATTAACCAAAGGATGGAATTTCAGTGTACAGTCATGTGAAATGTGTTACCAGCTATAATAAAGCCAAAGTTCAATAATAAGCCTCAGAACTATCTTTAAATACAGTATATATTTGAGATTGCAGTGAGTTATAGCTATGTCCAAAGTACAAAAAGAATCTCCTCTGATGGCTTAAGATACAAATTAAATTATAAATTTACAGATGTCAATTAATATTTTCAGAAAATACATGTAATATCCATCAAATCAGTGCTGCAATTCTGAAGTGACATTATTTTTCAACACTGAGAATGAAATCACCCTTAATCCTCACCATTGCTTCAACAACTCAGCTGTTAATCACAGTGTTTTGACATATATTTCTCTATATAAAAGGCTGAAGTAACAAAAGGGAAAACAAAAATCACATTTAAACACATAGCTGATCAGAGATCTGATGGTTTTAAATATCCCCATTTGAGGTCTAAACACGACTGCACTTATCAGTTAGCTTTTTTCCCCCCTACTTCATGGCACATAATAGATAAGAATCGCATCCTTTCATTTTATCATCTGGCCATTCACTGTATAATCTATACGCAACAGAAATCTTTTTAAAAGTCACCTGTACTAAACTAGAGGAACCAAGATAGCATTTATTACAGGACCCAAAATGCCATTTGGCTATTTTCTACTTCAAAAAGAGAAAAGCAGATCCATCTTGGGCATCATGAACCCTTGCCAAAAAATTAGATACCATTGTTACCTTTTATAAAACCAAGTAACCTAAAAATATGAAAAATCTAATAAAATGTTCACCCTGCTGCTACCAGCTGACACGTGCTGGGAGAGAACATGGCTCTTTCAGTGTGCCCCAAAGCCATGGCTTGCCAAGGCACCTGTTTATCTCCCACCAATGCAAAACAATGTAATAGAGGACCTTACCAGTAGAACCTTGCCTTTGGTTTTACATCATGCACTCTGATACATCAGAAAGAAAAAAGACAATTCCTCAGAGAAATTCAATGCCACTTACAGTTCCACAGTCAGAAACACATTAAGTCTACCCCAAAAGCAATAGAAAGAGCATGAATTTTAATGATGTTCACACACACATACACCTCTTCTTGACCATATTAAACAGCCTTAAAATAAAGCACCATTAAAACTGCTTTCTCTAATCCACTTATCAAGATAAACAATTACTAATACTTCCTTTGTCCTATAAACATCATCCTTAGTCTCTTCATCCTTCAAAGACTGACACAGACCTTGCAGGTTGTATCACAACGGAATAAGGAAAAACATACATACCATATTATGTTAACATAATAACGTTGTCAACATTAAATACTGACTACTGACGTTACGCTGCTTGTTATAAAAATACTAATTATTAAATGAGAAAACACATGGATTTAATAATATATGCTAAATATTTACTTTAAGTAAACTTTTTAGAATCAAGTGTTTCAGAAAATAAAAACATGTTATTCCAAGCTACATAATGAGAAGTATTTTAGGATATGGGATCAACATCTTACCAAGAAAAAACACAAGGTTTATTTCAGGACTTTCAGTCGCAGTAACTTCTGTCCCCGGGATCCACACCATGATTCTGATTTTGTCTCTCCTTTCAGACTGCAGTGCGTTTTTAAATATTCTGTGAATTGAGAGAAATGGTTTTCCTTGAATGTGCTTTCAAAAAGATAAAAATAGTTCATGCTATAAGACAATCTTTGATCCATGAATAATTACGCACAATACTCCCAAGGGGTCAAGTCTTGTATACTAACCAGTAAATTACATCTGCTTACTAATATTGATTAAGATAATACGTTGATTTTCCTATTGATTAACTGAAATGATATAGTAAAGTGTTGGGTTAGAGAATGAAGTAGAATAATGTGGAGAAAAACATACTATCTCCACAGAATTAATGCCTTCATTTTTTACTTTTAATGTATTTACTTATAAAAATATTCTACATACTGTAGTTATTTTTCTACAAAAATGTCTTCCAGGGGAGCAATTACAGTCCTTTAACTTTCTTCTGTAAGTTTATTAGGTATTAAGGCAAATTATCTTGTGACTTCTTGACACAGTTTCCCCACTGTGCAAACAACCTTAGCATGCTTTCAGCTAAGCATCACTTCTAATGTGGACTTCTACTTTACCGCCTGTATTACAGTAAACCCGGAAAGTGGTTATCAGTGTAAAAAATTTCCTTGAAGCTTAACGATTAATAAGAGGAAAATCACACTTCTCTTTTTTTCTGTTTACGTTCAAACTCCATTATGTATCGTGTTTCCAAGAGGCTTTTAACCTTCAGTTGGGGTTCATTGTTACCTATGTCAGTTGGATTTCTCAATTCTCTTAAAATATTCTATTAACTGTATACATTATTGCATCCTCCAAATGCATGCAGCATGGTCCTGACCAAGTGATCAGATACGACATAGCAGGAAGGACTGCAAAAGCTCCATGTAAAGCTTTCTAATCACTGTACTATCTCCTGAAAATTAATAAAGATTCCCTTTCAGCTGGAGGAATAGGATCTGTTGCTACTGGAAAGGCTGAAGCTACTCTAGACAACAACAAAGTGACAAGAGGAAGAAGTTATACATGGTCTTGCAAGGTTAGCAACACAATACCAAAGACAGAAGGAATAAATATAATCTAAAATTAAAATCATTGCATTATCTTCTATAATACCACCTAATCTCCATGCACACAAGATTTGAGAAGTAGTTTCTAGTTATGAACTGCTTAGGGTGCCAGTTGTTCCACTGTCAGCACTTGACCCCCTACCAGGTAACTGCAGACTCCTGCACTGAGAGTAAGTGTCGCAGTTGTGCATGCATCACACCTAATGGCAGACCTCCCTCCTGGAGGAATATGTCCAAATATAACGCTGTGGTGACTATTATAAACAGTTAATAAGAGAGGTCATTTAGGGTGCAGCATTTAAATAAAATAATTTTTAAAACCCAACATCTTTCTACTACAGCAAATATGAAACTGGAAAAATTAAGGGTAGATGCCATTAATCAATACAGAAATGATCAACAGTTTATTCATTCATACCAAATTGCTTCCTTGAGTGAAGAGAGTTGGCAGAGAAGAGCCCTGATACCAAATGCCTCAGCAAGGTAAGTGGGATTTTTTTCCAAGTGTCAGGAGGAGAAAATAAAGTTTTCTACTTATTACTACTTGTTGCTCCTTGTCACCCTTAATCTTCTTGGTTTATGTGAGGGGTTTTTTTCATTTCATGTAAAGTATACATGAACTGTAACTGAAGAGTAACTATAACTTATAGGACATGCCTGTAACAGAACAACTGGGGCCTTCAAAACCAGCAAATCCCAAGCAATCTTAACTCAAGAGAGGTCACAGAGGAGTTTTTCTCTATGAAAAAAATTCTCAGGATTAAGCTCAGATGTTTTATGGAATGTGTTTAGTTACATAGTGTAGCCACAAGAGGGAAGCTCAACCCACTTGTTAACTCTTTTTTAACTAGTTTATTGAAGTCCAAACCACTCACAGACTAGGTTCGTCAATTTACAACAAAATCTCAGATGCATGACTTAAAATTCAAAATGTTACTCCAAACTGGTGCAAAACTTACACTATAAAGACATTGGAAGAGAGGGAACATACGTAAGACTAAATGTAAGCTGCACAACCATGGAAATGAAGACACCAGACCAAATGAAGAGTCCCTTCGTAAAGAACTCAAATTACATCCAACCAAACTGCTAAAGAGACACTTTCTGGGATTTAAGGCAAGCAATGCAGCCAGGGAAGGACCTGGCTGAGGCAGAGGAGAAGCCACAGTTATTTAGCTAAGAACAGAGCAAGTGCCCTTTGCTTGAGCGAGAGGAACCATGGCAGGTGTGGGAAGGAGCCAGCAGCTCTCATGCCTGCGTCCGATGGCTAATTCAGCGACCAGCTGTAACACAAAGAAATACAAGCTATGGTGCAAACACTGGGTTCCCACAGACCAAGCTCCATCTGTTGACGTGGGTGAAGTGGTGGGATAATAAGTACACTGTTGATCGTTTTCACCTCTAAAGTACCAGCAACAGTTCTGCTGAGGAAGAGGTACATTCAGCAATCCTATACAGCAAACCCATTTGGCTCCCCTCCCATGGGAGGAGGGCTCAATGCTGGTCTGGGAAATGACACTCGTGGTAGGTACTGTCCACTAGAAAACAAGCAGCTGTCCTCCTGCACCAAAAATATACCCCTGAAAACAGGGATGCTTGCCAAAAGGAACAAGTGAGTTTGACTGCATCAGACAAGAAGGTACCTAGGTTTATACATCTGGAAAGGACTGCACATCCAGTTGATTTTTATGCACTCTGTTCCTTTTTATAATGCTTCTCAAATTATGGAGATGAGCAAAGGTAAATGAAAAACTAGTGATTCTAAAATAACTGTAATTTTCCTTGAAAGTTTCCTTCTTGTAGATTTCAAGTTTAACAAAAATTAGATGCTGAAAAAATAAAAAATATTTGTTGTTTACAGTCAAAGAAAGTTTTTATTTGAGTCTACAACTGGCCACTGTTTTTTATAATGTAAGGCACAGAGATTTCACAACCAGAAACATGTCACCACGTAATGCTATACTTAATCCACAAATCCTTTCTTTTTCCAGAATCACTGTACACACATTCAGAAATTAAACACATCTCTTTTTAATTTGATCATGTATCTGGACAACCTTTATGAAAAGCTGCACCTCCCAAACTGCCACCTGGTGAGGATATATGCAGTCAGCGTTTCACCAGTGCTAATTTCTTTCTTCCTTTCGGAACAATGTCAGATACCAATTAGGTCTCTTTCGCCAAGACAGGAGCTGCTTCCCAAAGTTTATACCTGAAGGGTTTTCCTTGACTTTCAGTGCAGCCTGGCAGAAGTGACAGGAAATAACTAGCCATTAAAACATAAGTTATTTTACCTGTATTCTTTCTTGCCTATAGCACTAAACTGCTTATCTAGTACAAAACCATGATGCGGCTTAGAATATTTTTTCTAATTGCATATATCAATCTTCCAAAGAGAGAAGCAGTATCTGTTTCTATGGTGTCTCAGATATTTTTTTCTGGTTTAGTATGCTTTCCAACTGCCAAACGACAGCTTAGCAGATGACTACCTGTTCTTCTCTCTGTTGGTTATTTCTCATTCTCACACCAAGGAACACTACTTTCAGAGTGCTGATACCATTGTGTAAACATTACCGATTACTTTGCACCGCTGCAGTATCATATAGTAGCTCCAGCTCTGGAAATCCCTGGACTCAACTGACAGAGAAATTAAAACCGTGTGGTACAGACTAATGCATAAAGCTCAAATCATTTTTAAAAAGCCCTTTTCCGAAGTTGTCTGGCTGCTGGATGGATGATCATTCACGAGTAGCTTCATCTGGACACTCACAGGTAGTGCAAATTCATTAGAGACGGAGCTGCAGAGTTCTGTGTAGAAGCCTATGATCAAGCAAACTAATGATCTCAGCCGATGATCTGTGGCAGAACTGGTTTGATTTTGTTTTGAACTGGTTTTGGAATTCTCAAAGAAGTGTTTTGCAGTAGTGGGTAAAAGGCCCTGGTAAGTTATTTTT
Source organism: Ciconia boyciana (assembly GCF_034638445.1). Taxonomy (NCBI): domain Eukaryota; kingdom Metazoa; phylum Chordata; class Aves; order Ciconiiformes; family Ciconiidae; genus Ciconia; species Ciconia boyciana. The sequence goes on from NC_132939.1 coordinate 10,455,401, forward strand.
GCTGATAGAGATGCCTCTCAGAAAGTATATAAATCATCCCCGAAATGCTATGGAAAGTTTGTGGACACACAGATTATTACAGCCAGCATTTCTTCCATTTAATGTATCCGACCAACAGCAAAAATCACAGAATAATTTTAATGTTGAAAGGGACCTTTGGAGTTCATCTGATCCAGTCCCTTACTTTAAGCAAGGCTAACTTTCACACATTTTCTTCTTTTTCTTTACTAAGCATATAACAAGAAAATATTCAGTGTATTGAATGGTGCTGGCACAAGTGCACAGGTGCCTAGCAAGGGCTGAAGAACTTCGCAAATGACAAAAGCCAATTTTTACAGTCGCAAACTTTCCTGGAATTTAATGCGGTTTTTTACTTCTTAGAAAGATTAGCTTAACGCACATGCCTCATTTTTGTCCAAGCCAGTGGCTTCCTTCTCTCATGGAAGCACTAACCAGCCCCCCCAGAAGGCACCTTGCCCCACAGGGCCAGCAGGAACAGAGAACAAAGATCCTGTGGAGATGCAAAACTAAGTGGAGATTTCAGAAATATGGCAACAGGTTCTCTTACCAAGGAAAAAAAAAAAAAACACCAGCAACTTGAAACATCCTTGATTTTAAACCTCCATGTTGCAACCTGTACCACATGGGTAAAACAAAAGGATTCAAAGAAAGATTTGTCAGTCAGGACCCTAGCACCAGACAGCAGTATTTTCAGGCCAACTATCTCTCTTGCAGGACTGAAAACAATAATGTGCACAAGTCAAGTCTCAAACATGGGTTTAAAGTCATGAGATTTTTAAAGCCAAAAATGTGTTCATTTTATATGGTATTAGTCACAGCAGCTCTAGCCCTTAAAACCATTGCAAAATGGGATACAGAAAACAACTGATATTTTACTCACACAGAATATATCATTTGGGAGTTCTAAAAATCTAGAATATCACTAATTTGGAATGCCCCAACAGTACCTTACGGCAGCAAGGGTTCAGCTCCCCCAGGCTTCCCCATTCCTCAGCCACCTCGGAGGAGTGACATTCCCACAGTTCATCCTCCCTTGATGAGCAGGTCGTGCGCTACAGGAATTGCTTGGCTGTGCGTCAGATGATGGGCTCTGACCCAGAAAGAAAGAAGTGGCTGATAAGATAAACTGTATCTGTCCCGAGTTAAATGCCAAGACAGCTACAGTGAACTTGTAGCATTTCCAGCAAAAACATTATCTGGGGTTTTTTTTATGATTTATTTTTGCAAAGGATTTCCACAATAAACAAACACTTTTGATGAACACTTTGTCAACAGTACTGTTGAAAAATGTTGGGCCAGATATCCTGATCATTTTCAAACTTCTTTATATTGTTTTTTACAAAAAAAGAAGCTGACGGCATTTGTTTGCCGTCTGATTATTACCTCCGTGTTAATTTTTGCATATTATTTGGCTTAGTTTTAAAGTCTTTATTAAAACCTATGTGAAAACATTGTCCTTTGAATAATTATAATCATGAGACAGTGTATAAAAGCTTTCTTCTAACATCTATCTTTCCCACACGTATGCTCATAAGCAGGCTTCACTTGCATTGGAATATTCATGCAGTATAAATAATAAAAAACCCATGAAAGCTGCTACAGTGTAGGTAGAAAATTTACTCTCTTTGCTAGATCTTAACTTTCAGTTAACTTTCTTACAACTATACAATAACTTGAAGCAAAATCTGTCCTTTGAGAGAAACTGCTAAGCAACATTTCCAGTTAACAATGTACTCCATCTTTTAAATATACATACTGTCACAGGCTATTAATGTAACAGTCCCAAGCTCTGATAACATAACACCGCTGGCTATTAAGAGCAGGAGCTGGGGTAGCTAAAGAAATTCTTGAAAATTAAGCAAAGGAAAATTTTTGTACTTAAGCAGATGCTGTGTGCAGGAAATTTTAAAACAAACTTATTTCCAGTCTCTCCCAGGTCAGTTCTCTTTCCACCAAACATAGCCCATTTTCCAAAACATTGTTTTATCTACCTCTCATCAATCGGGTAGTTTTCCATGGCCTTTTAACTATCCTTTGAGCCTCTACAGGTATCATGCATTTAATACATAAAGTCTTGAGTTTAAAAAAAACCCACAACAGTAAGAAATGAACATTTATATTCTAAAAGTTCTGTCTCTTTATTAGACAGTATTTTCCCCAAAACTGTTGGGGTTTTTAATAATTAATCAGCAAACATATATTGCCTTATAAACCATTACTATTATATCTGCATAATTAATACTATATAGCAGTCTTGAAAAAGTACAACTCAAGGTAAATTTACTAATATTTTGTGAGTCTTTTAAGTACTAAGCCTTTTAGTATACTGTAGTGTGGGTATGCTATTTATAGAAACATGAATTGAAATAACACAGCTTTGTTCTTAGCTTAATGGCTATGTCTCCTTTGCTAACTCCAAAATTTTCAAAGAAGCTAGCGAGCACTTAAATGAACATTTGGAAGAATTAGGATATTTCAAAACTCTCACTTATATCCTCATTTTGCTTTATGAAATTTTGATATGGTATTTCAGTTTTATTCCGATTTCTTTTGGTTGCCCTTTTCAGCCACCTCGCAAAATATAATGGACCCTCTTCAAAGTCCCAAAGCCTATCTTCCAGCACTAGCTGTTAGCAATCTACTGAGATTAGTTTTATTGTGGATAATCTTTCTGGGTGACTTTAGATGTTGACTATGCATCCAGTTTGCAAAACTTCTTTTGCAAGAGTGCTGGTGAACATTTTTGCCACGTTTGACTCTTCCCTGGCAGAGCTAGTACAACAATACATCCTATTAAATGTTTGTCATCTTGAACATCTTTGCCTTTTAGAGCACAGAACATTAAGCTAAACTAAGCTTGCACTGAAAAAGCCATCAGAGTTTCACCAAGACAGTTTTACAAGATACAGTCAACATTTTAGGTTATTTGCTCTTTCTTCAGCTAATATGTTTTGACATTATATTGGTACAATAGAATCAGTCATCCACCTCTGTTTTTAAGCTATCCAGGTTTAGAATCAGATGATCCTTCTGTTACTATAAATCAGACTCCTTTAAACACAGCAGCAAGCAACTGTATTATTAATTCATTCTAATAAGACAAATCTGCTTTCAAAGCAGTGACCTCAGTGAATTGTGTAAACGGAAGAGAAGGGTAAAAAAAAAAAAACCACACAGGAGAGATTTGCAATGGGGTTGTGATTTCTTCCAAATTATTTGGACCAGCCATGAGGCCTTCTCTGACCCAGCTCAGCTGACTAAAGTCCCAAAGGTGTTGAGTTTACCAGACTACAGTGCACACTTAGCATGATCCTGACCATTCTCCTATGACTCTAAGCAGTCTGAGATGCCCCAATTTCAGGATAATACTCATCTGGAAACCACTATCAACTGTCCTGCTTCAAGCCATTCAATAAAGGACGGCAACAAATCCCAACTATCCTGGTTAGCAGACTTTTGGGTTGTGTTTAAGTTTTAGAGCTAAAACCTTACTGGCGAGTTTTTAGAACCATAGACTCACAGAACCATCATTTGTCATAGAATCATAGAATGGTTTGGATGGGAAGGGACCTTAAAGATCATCTAGTTCCACACCCCCTGCCATGGGCAGGGACACCTTCCACTAGACCAGGTTGCTCAAAGCCCCATCCAACCTGGCCTTGAACACTTCCAGGGATGGGGCATCCACAACTTCTCTGGACAACCCACTGCAGTGCCTCACCACCCTCACAGTGAAGAATTTCTTCCTTATATCCAATCTACATCTACCCTCTTTCAGTTCAAAGCCATTACTCCTTGTCCTATCACTACATGCCCTTGTAAAAAGTCCCTCTCCAGCTTTTCTGTAGGCCCCCTTTAAGTACTGGAAGGCTGCTATAAGGTCTTCCCAGAGCCTTCTCTTCTCCAGGCTGAACAACCCCAACTCTCTCAGCCTGTCTTCACAGGAGAGGTGCTCCAGCCCTCTGATCCTTTTTGTGGCCCTCCTCTGGACCCACTCCAGCAGGTCCATGTCTTTCCTGTACTGAGGACCCCAGAGCTGGACACAGTACACCAGGTGGGGTCTCATCAGAGCAGAATAAGAGGGGCAGAATCACCTCCCTTGACCTGCTAGTCATGCTTCTTTTGATGCAGCCCAGAATACAGTTGGCTTTCCAGGCTATGAGCACACAATTGTCAGCTCATGTTCAGCTTTTCATCCACCAGTACCCCCAAGTCCTTCTCCGCAGGGCTGCTCTCAATCCCTTCATCCCCCAGCCTGTATTTATACTGGGGGTTACCCCAAACCAGGTGCAGGACCTTCCACTTGTCCCTGTTGAACCTCACAAGGTTCACATGGGTCCACTTCTCAAGCTTGTCCAGGTCCCTCTGAATGGCATCCCATCCCTCAGGCATGTCAACCACACCACTCAGCTTGGAGTCCTCTGCAAATTTGCTGACGGTGCACTGGATCCCACTGTCATTGATGAAGATATTAAACAGTGCTGGTCCCAATACAGACCCCTGAGGGACACCACTCATCACTGATCTCCATCCAGACATTGAGTCACATTGACCACTGCTCTCTGGATGTGACCATCCAGCCAATTCCTTACAGTCCATCCATCAAATCCATATCTCTCCAATTTAGAGAGAAGGATGTTGTGGGGGACCGTGTCAAAGGCTTTACAGAAGTCCAGATAGATGACATCCATAGCTCTTCCCTTGTCCACTGATGTAGTCACTCCACCATAGAAGGCCACTAGGTTGGTCAGGCAAGACTTGCCCTTGCTGACACCATGCTGGCTGTCTCAAATCACCTCCCTGCCCTCCATGTGCCTTAGCACAGCTTCTAGGAGGATCTGTTCCATGATCCTCCAAGGCACAGAGGTGAGGCTGACAGGTATCTTCCACTAGAGCAGGTTGCTCAAAGCCCCAGCCAACCTCACCTTGAACACTTCCAGGCATGGGGCACCCACAACTTCTCTGGGCAACCTGCTCCAGTGTCTCACCACCCTCCAGACCAGAGGCAGCTCCCTCAGCCTGCCCTTGTGTGCTGAGTGCCCCAGCCCCTCACCATCTCCAAGGCTGGGCCCACACCCCACGCATCAGTGTCCTTCCTGGACTGGGGAGACCAGGAGGGGACAGAGGAGTCCAGATGCAGTCACCAAAGTACCAAACAAGAGAGGAGGAAACCATTTTTACTGTTAATTTCTTGGTTTATTGTTTTGGAGTTTTTAAATTGTTTATTGCTTAACCTTGAAAAGAACTCCTCGTGAAGCAGCTAGAAGGCACCTTCATGCTGAAGGCCAGCACTTCTTCCTGGCAGAACTGCAGTCTTCTGCTTCTCCAGAGGAACAGCTGTCTCTCTAACTTCCTTGCTTGATCTGTTGCTATTCTTCATGCACTGCCGCAGGTGGTCCAGCTTCATCTTCAACCACCCATTGGGCAACCTCCTCATCCTCAGACTGAAGAAACCCCACCTCCAGGCCCCAGGGACCTCTGTGGCCCTCTGAGGGACAACTCCTGTCACCCCGGCGTGGCAGCCTGGCAGAAGCCAGGTCGCCTCATCCCCTTCTCTTGGGGCTCAGAGCAGAGGAGATGGCAACCCTTCAGGAGGGGTGGGGGTGGGGGACGGGAGAGAAGGGCTCACACCACCCGGGGCAATCAACAAAATAATTGTTGATGCCGGGAGATGGAATCAGTGAGCCCGCAGGACGGCCAGGTACAGAGGCTGGGCCTCCCAGCTAATGCCAGGTGCGGAGGCTGGGCTGACGGTAGGGCGCTGGCCGGGCGCTCCTACGATGTTGTTTTGATGGCATCGTGGAGGGGAGCCCTGGCACGGTGTAGAGGTGCCAGGGGAGCCATGCTGGAGGTGGATCCACTTCCATTGGTTCTTCTTCGTCTTCCGGTGGATCCACCTCCATGGGCTCCACACCATCAGCCACATGAGCGACAGCCATCGCCACCATGCAGCTGATGGTGCCCCCCCTCTGACGCTGCCTCCTCTTCCTCCGCCTCTCCTGCAGCCGCCTCTCTGCCTTCCCACGCAGACGTGGGCAGCCACTCGCCTTGCTGCTGTGCAACCCCTTTCTTCCAACCATTCTTGGAATCAGAGGGCCTCGAGGCTCAGCGAATCGTGGGCCAGCTGCCAGGGTCCCTCTATTTATAGGGTCCAGAACAAACGGCAGTGAGGCAGCTCATGACATCAGGAGGCCACTGTGATGGCAACGCATGTGACCAGATATGGCTGTTCCGGGAGCTGGGGGGCCTGTGGCCTGAAAGATGGCCTCATGTGGGAGAAGGAGGGGGTCGGGGGGGCTGAGGGCCCCTTTCCTGGGGATCGCTTCCCTGTGCCCTTCTGCTGCCGCTTGGGCACAAGGACTGCCCTCCATCTCCCTTCGTGTGCCTGGGCTCCAGCCCCCTCCTCAGCCCAAAACTGGATCAGTACTCCACAGGTCTTACAAGCACTGAACAGAGCAGAAGGGTGGGAAGGGTGCTGGCTTCACTCTTACTAATACAGCCCAGGATGCAGTTGCACAACAGAAAGAAACTAGAACATACAATTAGGATCCTACAGTTTTAGTACATTACAAGCAGACAAATTGTTGCTAAGCCTTCAAAAATACATTCTTTGAAATATAGCTACAGGTTATAATATTAGCAATTAATATTAATAAATATATATGGAAGGAAATTAATAAATTCCAACAGACAAAAGATTGAGCAGCATTACTAAAGATTCAGTCAATCATGCTCTGAAATTCTGCCATCAGGACAAACAGAACATGTGTCCAGGAAATTTAGGATGATAGTGTCTTGAAAACAAAGACAAGAGCATTTCCAGAGCATTCATCTTTCTATCCAGTATTTAATAGATGCCTTTTAAGTTTTGAGAGAACCAGAATCAACAATTAGAGAGAATAATGCACAGAGCATCTTGTTCATCTCCCCTGTTGAAATTCCTGCCTGTGTTAACGTTGGTGGCAGCTTTTATGTTCTTACTAGCATCACTGATTCAAAGTGGTTTGAAATACAATTATAGGTCAGATAACTATTGTGAAAACTAAGTGGGAATTCACACGTGCCTCAGAGGATGTTTTACTACCTTAAGACAGAAGCCATTTAGAACATGTTTTTTTTAGTATTTGCTGACCATAACTTCCCCCCCAAGAACTGACATTAGAGACACATAGGCCCAGTGTCTTCACCAGTTCCAGTGCTAAAAGTAGGCTGCATACAAGCCAAGGAAAGATGTACAGAAAATATGGATTACTAAATTATTCCTAGCCAGATAACATAGCATTGCTCATCTGGGAGCATGTTTTGATGGCTTTTGATGGTCCAGCAGGTAGTCATCTCTGAACTCTAAAGATGGACACTGAAGAGTCCTGTGCAAGTCTGCCTCAAAGGCAAAGATTTAGGACATCTTTCTTGCACATGCAGCATAGGAAGAGAAAGTAAGAAGAGAAAGAAGCTGACAATGTAGAATAGGAGAAGAAAAGCAGCGGGGTTTTTTCCTAACAAGGCTCCATTACATACTTCTAATTATAGTTGCTCAGAAAGAATACAGGTATTTATATTCAGGGTGATAATAAAATTACAAAGGCAGTACACATTGCAAGAAGTGTTTCCATAGCTATTTCAGTGTTCTTTCATAAGATGAATTATTAACATTAGTATTACCGCATTTCTGAAGGCAGGGGGTACGGAATCATGAATTAACCACCAACAATAAAGAAATGCTGTGCATATTTGCAAGCAACAGTCTTAAAATGGTAGCAATCAAGCAACACTACCTCATGTTTGCAATTGTTAAGAGTTATGCGTTATCCTATCAAGGAGGAGCAATACATGATTTTACTTCTTTCTAACCCAGATAGTTCAAGTTTTCAGTGAGAAGTACTGTCATGAGTTATTTACAAGCAGGTCATACAGAATTTCCCTTGCCAAAATTATTCAGCAAATATTATGTAAATAATTTTGAAAAGCATCTGGCTCAGAGCTACCAAGTTTTGTACACAGAAGTCATTTTATGCAAATTATCTCATAAACACATCAGTATGTTTCAAAATAAGACATATCAATGGACAAACTGTTCTGACTTTACCAGTTGTGGCAGATGGCAGGATGCAGAATGTCTGGAGCCTGCCAGATAGATGGCTTCATCTAGAGAGGACAGCCTTGGAAGGCGTGGCACAAAGGATGCCGATGACCATTATTTCCTTCCCCCCACCATCCTTTTCTGGTCACACCTTCCACATCCAAATCCAGCAGATTCAGGTCTCAAATTTGCTGCTGGAAAGAGGACATTCAGACCTACCCTGACAGCCCAGCTGAGACTGGACATAGGAACAGATAAATACCTCAGCACAGAGGTATAGCTATCTTCATCAGCTACTCTCTGACAAAGACCAAGAGCATCTTTGGGGAAAAAAAAAAAGTATAAGGTAGGTCTTCTTGTGTATCCTACTTGCTTCCGGAAACCTGCTCTTTGGAAGCCTCTTGACCCTCAGATGACCAGGCTACCAGACACTGGCTCTGGTTTTTTTTCCCTCCATAAGTGTATCAAGTTCCTTTCTGGACTCTTGGTTTTGCTCTCTATTGCACCCTGCAGCAGTAAATCCCACAATTTTATTAACTGTTTTAAAGGAAAACCAAAACAAAATAACCTCAAAAGCTTCAAACCTTTGTTGTAACGGTATTGCCCAGGAACCTCATATCAAAGCCCCAGGAAAAGCAGCATTACCAAGCAGAAAAAAGACTACAATCAGAATTTATTATAGAATCACAGAATATCTCAAGTTGGAAGGGACCTATAAGGATCACGAAGTCCAACTCCCTGTTCCTCGCAGGACTACCTAAAACTAAACCATATGACTAAGAGGATCATCCAGATGCTCCTTGAACTCTGACAGGCTTGGTTATGTTCCACATTAACACTGCACGTCTATATAGTTCAATTCTAGCATAGCCTTGTGCAGAAGATAAACAGCACTAGAGGTAGTAAGTCTAGTCAAACCAGCTATCAGAAGAAAAAATCAGTTTCTAAACCAGCCTGCTCCCAACAAGCTTCCCCCAGCCTACAGAGACCCAAATGTGAAAGTCTTAGCTGCTTCTCCCATGCAGGTGCAAGGGGAGAGCAATCTTTGTCAATTCTGCTCTGGGCATGGTCGATACCTGTTGAGCAGCACTCTTCTATTCCCACAGCTTAACAGAACTCCACTCCTCTCCCAGATGGTCTTAATCACAAAATCAGAAACAGATTATTTGTGCTACTTACTCCCCAATTTAAAGCTTCCAGTTCAATTACTAGTAGCATCATCTCTTCAGTATCGTAACTCTGACTTGTGCTGGATCTCACAATTAGACTTGAACAAGGGAAAAGCATGCAGAGACCACTTTTCATCATGCCACACCTTAAGATGAGCATTTTGAGAAATATAACGTATTGACTGTTCCCACTCAGGACTTGCTTGACTCTGAGGGCACATGTGGAGAGCGGGCGCTACCTGACTAGGTTTGCTGAGGAGGTGGCGGGGAATAGGAGAAAATACAGCTAAGCACACAGGATAAATTTTGCAGCACTTTAGAGGTTAGCCCTTTTATCTCACAGCAAAGACACTCTTAACACAGGAGGTCTGGAGGACAAAGAGGAAAGAGAAGTTTGTGTCCTGGAGGAACAACCTCCTCTCAGACCTCTTGGAGGGGAAAAGCATTTCAAATTGCAATGAAGTCAAAAGGCTCCATCCAGCCCTTAATAAATTACTTTATATAGAGATAGAAAGTTTGTAGCTAGGGCCCAAAAGTTCTGCTCCTTTTAAATTTTAATGTCAATACAATGTCTTGCTCACACACAACTACGCTCTTAAAATACATAACAGTAGCGTCCAGCACAGCACTGCTTTATTCAAAAAAACTGACACACTTAGAAACTAAGTGTTAAGGACCCTCGCCTTTCTTCTCATTCTGTGATTCAATATGTTGAATAGGACAGAATTGATAGCAATATAAAGAAACAGAAAACTCAGTTAGCAAAAACTCTAGCATTTGAGTACTTCTCTCCCAGCAGAGTTTTACAACTTGTATCCCACACAGCTGCTGCCAACAGCTCCAAAGGGAATTAGGTAAGAAGAAATTTTTCCAAGGACTTCCTGTACTTTGAAGCCAACACAGCTATCATATGCTATTTCTTAAATCCTGCTTTCTGAATGTCTGAGAGCAGCCATTTCTGTTTGGCTCAGAAATTGCCTTAAAAAAAAGAGACTAATTTCCTTGTAATGGAGAGCAGCATTTTAATCTGATGACTCTCAGCTCTTACTACCAATTTACTGCATATTGCATCCAACTGCATGCATAGGAAGGTTTTATTTTGATATACAGCATACCTTAAAGTAATGAAGGCCCTTTTCTATTCATCCATCCAAAAAAATAACTACAGGAAATCATCTGAGTCTTTAAGATCTTTTCCCTGCCTCTTCAGCAAAGGCTCTAATATTTGATTACTTTTCATATTTATGTTTATCAGATGTTGGTTTATATGCATACAAGAGAGCTACTAGATGTCTTCTATCATATTCCAGGAATACACTACTTAGATTTGGTCTAAGTAAAATTCAAATAACATTTCTTATCTGATTATTTCTGATTAGTCACAACAAATTATAGGAAGTCACCAGCATACTTACTCCACGAGATTGGAGTTACATGGCAAAAATAATAGCAATTGTTACCACGTTTACTTCCACGTGGCAAGGCAAAAGAAGCAGCTGGATGATACGTTAACGCACTGGCTATTTCCCAGCATCCTCTTGAACACATCTGTCATCTCTCTTCCCTGCAAAAATACTTATACAAGTAGAATCAGCACTTCCATTACTTCTTACTTTGCAACTTAATCTAGCACTCTTGTTATTGCCCAAAAACAGATTCTAGCAAACAGCCTCAATATCCTAACGCAACAAACATACCATCCTTACTTTTCTTTTTAAGCCAACAAGCAAGGTCAATATAACTTTTCTAAGAAATTGCAAAACTTCAGCATTCTTCTTTAGCCTTAGTGCACTGCAGTGAGTATGCTTGACAAATTGTCTCTGCTTCAGTTTCTGTAAAACCAGGACAGGTCAATAGGATATGTAACAGTTGGTAAATTATCTTCTCCTGGCACTATAACAGCAACAACAAATAAACTGCAAGAATTATGAAATTCGTTGCTTTCTTTGAAAAAGCACCCCAACAGAGTTCTGCTTTCCCAATGACCTAACAATATAATATTTATATAAACACATAGTTTAAAAAAGAAAAGTTTCAGAACTGGGCAGCTTGGAATTTAACAGACAGTACAGCATCAAGTGATGCAAACTAAATAACAGGTGATGGCTGAAATAATACAAATGTATCTCTTTCAGACACTATTAAAACTTCATACATATCCCTTAGGACCAGATTAAAAATACCAATATGCTCAGGAGCTCTTTAATCTATGAATAGTTTATCAAAGTCACCGAGTTTTATACAGAGTAAAAACCTTTCCACAGAACAAGGGCTTCCCAATCTGCCCTTCCTACACATTTATGTCTATTACACAGGAAACACAGGAAGTTCTGCATCAAATTTTACATTTTAATTAACTTCAACTGTATTCACCTCAAGCATTTTGGAAAGTGAGCTCACTTGCAGTCTCCTGGAAAAGCTTTTTTGAGATAGTATTTGCAAAAGCTCTCAAAACCTAAGTGTTAGGCTAACCTGATAAAACACCTGAAGCATCCCAATTTAAAAAAAAAGTTTTATATTGAAAATGTCACCTTGCTGATAAGTAGCTTCATATAACCTTGACTCATGTAAATAATTCACAGTATTATGCAGTAAATAGTTTAAAAGTTCCAGGGTTTTTTTACAAAGTCTTAAGAAAACTAAGCCTTGTTGTTAGAACAAAACATTTGTGCTTTTGCTTTTATTTTCCAGCTTGTTTTCCCACTTCCCTCTGAGTGGGATAAAAATATTTTAAGCCAAGCTGCAGTTAGTTACTAATATAGCTATGCATACCAAAGAAAAACATATTCATTAAAATACATGTAGCTTTAGAGATTCTCCACGAAGCAAAGATCTATCACAAGTGATAAAATGCTAACTTCAAATAGTTACCTTAACGAAAGTAGAGCTACATTACACAAACTTTATCTTCAACTGAAATTCAAACTATCATTTCAATGCATTCCTATTATGTGAAATTTTTCAATTCTATTATTAATTCTGCTTTCTTTCTGCTGTTAAATACTCATACCAGTGCCAATGACAAACTGAAAGTGGGTAAAAATCTTAGATGCATACAGGTGAAGTAGGGTTTTATCTGGAAAAGAAGGAACATCAGATCACCCATAGCCAGCAAGGCTTTGTTACGCAACCTCAGCTCCCCTTAGTACACCCATTCAGCTTTGAGGATTATTCCTAATAGGTCTAAAAACCTGACAGTATTAGTCAGAAAAATTAAATTAGTCTTTACCAAACCACTTTAATATTAGTTATTCCAGGGAGGGCTCATTAGATCAATCCTGAACCATTAAAATGCTTTAGTAGTAACTGGGAAAGGGTGAGACAATTCACAATTGATTTCCATGGAAGCCGAATTAAATTACATGGAGTTATACATCTGATTCAGAAACAAGTCAATGCTGTGTGCTTTTTAAAGAAAAAAAAAAAAGAAAAATTCTCTCATCTCCACTTCCGACAACAGTCTTCTCCAATTTCCATACAGAAAAATCTAATTGATAGAGGCATGTAAGTGCCTTTACAGTAGTTTGTAGAGAAACTCCTATTTTTCACAAAATACTTGCCAAAAAAAAAATTTGGGGCTTTTGATCTTCCCTTCCACATAGGCCTAAAAAGATAAGATTCTACCCTGGACCCTGTAAATTCTGCACATAAGACTTCATCTATGGCAACTTCAGCTTTATTTAGACCATACACAATTTACATGCAGACTTCTGCTTATTATTGCACTGTCTTCATAAGCTTCCATAGCCTTTTCCTTCAGCTGTGCAACTGGCTGCCTTTGGATTTGTTCCTTTCACAAATATCTCCATGACATTTCCTCAGAGATGAGTGCCAAAATATGATCTATCACTTCACAAACACCAATGGTTTCATAACAGCTAGAAGATATAAACTAAACAGTCCCTGCTACAAACCAGTTCTGCTAGGTTTCAGTATCATTGTCACTGACACTATATATCCAAATTAAGGGTTTCCATTCTATTACTCTTCTGGGAATAAAATAAGTATCAAGAGACTCATAACTTTTGTCATGTCTGCAGGTAATATGGACATATTTGCCCAGGGAGTCACTTGATCAAATTCAAAGGCTAGTTTATGAGACCAGCAAAAACCCACAGAGGTTAATCCCCAGCATCCTTCACCAAGCTATATAGACCCTTAACACTGCATTGGCTACAAGGACACAAAAGCAAGCGTCTCTAGACAACTACGGCACTTGCTCCTAACATTTTTCATTTACTGGTGAGTCATCTAGTTAAGAAAATTAAGCTTCTCAAATTTTGTTAGTTTTCATCCAAAGACATGACAATACCTTTTCTGGTAGGAATTCAGATGTCTTTTGGAAAGCAACTTTAACTTTCAAATATGTCCTATTTTTCTGCTTCTAGATAGTTTCATTTGCTTTTTAAAGTGTTGTGCTGTATGTCAAAGTTTTAGTGGAGTTTTCCTAAAAAATACTTACAGTAGCTAAATACAGACCAGCTTACAGAATAAAAAAAAAAGCTCACAGATGGTACTAATAAGGTATGGAATAGGCTAAGGTAATGTTTTATATGACAGTCTACCTATTAATTTTCATCCAAGTTTACCCATGCATAACTGGGCTTTATATTACCACATTAAACAAATTAGCCAATGGAAGATGTTTATCAAAGCTTCATCAGAAATGTACACTATGACTAGTTATCCAGAAATTAAAGAATTCTGATCTGGATAATTCTGTTCATTATTTCAGTTTTGCTCATCTAACATACTACTAGACTTGTCATTAATTCATGGAAAGTCAGATCCGCATGTTTCAAACTGAGATTTACATAGTGATGTATTTGAGATTTTCTTTGTACCACAGCAGCCATATCAACCTTATATTTAATAGAATGTAATTCTCTGAAATGGTGAATTATGTTTTGCATTTTTGATTTACTGCTAGCTAGCTGCGTTACAATATAATATTAAGCTTGCAATTTATATTACAAACATTAAGCTGTGTTAGCCCTTGAACAGAGATTAACTGGTTTTCCCATTAAACTGTTTTTTTGCTTTGGTGAGTGTTGCATGCTTGTGACAGTCAAAAAAACTTTAAATGAATGGGAAGTGCAATATAGACAATGAGTAATGTTTGCAGGTATCTTCTGCAATCATTCATAATGCAGGATCATTTTACTTTCTTGAGAAGGTTCTCTGTCATACTGAAATCTGTTAAATTACTCCAAAACACTCAGAACCTTAGACTCTTAGGGCTTTTTTTTTTTTTTTTAGCTAAAGAAATTAAGCTAAACACTGACACTATTACCAGGACTTTTACCTTATACCTAAGGTTCCCCTGTGGTTGTGTTTCCAGCAGCCTTGTTTTAATAAAAAAAAAATTCCAAGATTCCCAGACAATTTTTAGTCTACATTTACAATGTCTAGCACAAAACTCAGTAAAACAAAGAACACTGCAAACAGGCAGTTTTTAATGTCAGAGCCCCCTAAAAAAAAATAATAATCCTAGTAATATGAGGTTAAAAATAAAAATTAAGAAGTGTTTTAGACTGGCATCTCTCTTTCTACATTTAGTGCTACACAATTTGTTATTCCTTGTTATATTATCACTCAGGAAAAAGAAACAGTAGTAAGTTTCTCATGTGTGTGATAAAAGACCACCACTTTGCACAATTTAGTCATCCTACACATTCCTGTCACTTTCAAAGTTACTAATGGTTAACCACAGAAAAATACTGCAGAACATTAAATGCTAATAGGGACTGGTTTCCATTTCTCCATGGATAACTCAATTTGAACACCTAGAAACCCCTTAGCAAGTAGTTGACACCAAGTAGTTTACTTCAAATTTTTATTTCAGATTACAATAAGCTTTCCTTCAGGAGTATCAACCTAGCACTGCAAGCTAGGCTCCACACATTGTTTATCAGGACATAGGAACATGAAAGTAACCAAAAATCAGGTCCTGAGCTGGAAAGTCACAGAAACAACACGTATGCAAACTATTCCAATGCCATTACAATTTCTTGCCACCTAACATCTGCCACACAACTCACCCAAAGACCCACCTTCGCTTTCAGATCCACCGACTGTTTTCGGTCAAACCATTTCTAGCTCTACAAGCAACCTGCTCAAAGCAGAACCCAACGATGCAAAATCTGAACTTCCAAAAATCATCATTCAGTGGACAGTCACAAGATCTTTGATGACAAACTGCAGTTGGTTGGCATGGTGATAGGAGAAAGTCTTCTGACCAGGAAAAATCGGGAAAGAGAGTCAGAACTCTGCTGGAAGCAGTGCGCTCCGACTCCATCATCACCAACAGCCTCCAAGAGCCCAATAAAAACTAGGGCACAAAAAACGAATGGAAAGGAAACACATTTTACCAGCAGGGCAATTCTTCCTAATTTTTTAGCAGCTGGGAAATTTAACAGAATATAGCAGCCTTGGAGACTGCGTTTTCCACAAGAGACAATGTGGATTGTCATGCTATACTAATTACAAAATTGTTAATAGCACTAGAGCAATGGTCTGCCAGTTGGACAGCCTTAGCCCACAACAAAATGCGGTGTGTGAAATAAAGTCAGCTCTAGAGGCACATGGGACAGCATAAACATAGCCGCTGTTCTAGAACAGTGCAATGTACTCCTGGCAAAGGAACTAGCTATTTCTATAGAAAACGTTTAGCAATTTGTTTGAAGAAAAAACAAAATACATTCTCCTCCTCCACAGAGATACACACGTTCAGTGCTAACTTGTTCAATCAGAGGACTTTCAGATTGTCTTAGCATGTGATTCCTCTGGTCAACTTAAATTGATATTAGATTTTTGTTCACCTGGAATTTTCACAAGTCAAAACCCACACCAATACACCGCTCTGTTCAGTCTTGGAAATGTTCTAGTTTTCTTAAAAGCCCAGCACTGAAGCAAACCTTGTGGTTCCCCTCTATAAGCAAAGGATGGTATAAAGGACATGAGGGGTTAGGAAGCTCAGGTCTTTGCTGTCACCTATGTAACACGTTATGACGTGTTATGACCCACCTATGGGTGGCATCTGGAGATGAATCAAAGATAGACCAAAGGATGAAATAATGAATTTTTCTGCAGGCAGGAACAATTTTATTATCTTAGAGTACACGTATTACACTGTATGTTTATGTACATATTATACTGTAGAATGTTCCTATTACACTGTCCTCTTTCTAATGCCCAAAACCAAGTCATAAGGTGTGATACAGATCAAACCCAAGTAGGCTCACTGCACGTGGTCATTTTTCCCTGTGCTAAACACTGCAAGGTACAAGAAATATTCTAGTAAATAAAGATGCTTAGAGACAAAAAACTCCCAAGACCACATCTGTCTAGTTGCCACTTGTTACCATGACATTATTAGTAAAAATCACCTGTCACACTGTATCTTTTAAAGAGAACATAGCTCTTCTTTTACATCTGCTGAAGTGTTTCTGACCTAGAGTTATCAGACTCTTCGCACATTCCCATGTTCATTCCCCTTGCAGTGCAGCATTAGTATCTCCATGGGAATAACTACCTCAGTGACATATATTATAAATTAGCTCTTTTCTATTAGCAGTCTAAGTTTTATAGAAAGAACATATTCTACAAGGCTTTTATTTAAAATATTTGCATAGAAACAACCTTGCACTGAAGAAAAAGCTGGACAAAAGGCAGAGAAACTCCACAAACTGTCAGGAGAACGAGGCGAAGGGAACACCTTGTAATGCTTTGATTTCTAATTAGAATGCAAGACGCTTGAGGCAAATAGCGTATCTGACAATTAAGAGTGCTGTTATTGTTCTTCCACTGCAAGACCCCCTTGCCTAAGCAGAAGACAGAAAATCATTAAAAAATGGTTAATGCCTCAATGTCTAGGTAGCTGTCCTTTGGGAAATAAAAAATTATTTAGATCAAAATACAGGCAACAGATACAACTAGAGTAATTTTATCTTCTGGTTTCCAAGGAGACAAGTGACCTCTATATGCTTCTCCTAACAAGTGTATCAAAGTCACATCATAGCAAGCAAAGCCATAAAAACCATAAGAAAGTGGCTCAATGCTACAGAGACAATGGGCTCCTCAAAACTGAAGTTAGTCTGAAGCGTAACAACTTGGGTAGTTTGTTTACCAATACAGCTTCACTACCGGTGTCAGTTCACAAGCTTCCTTTTAACAGAGCATTCACGTCAATAGATATTGCCAATCTGTATTTTAAAGAGGGGAAAATACAGGCAAGAAAGGTTGCTCCAATATGGAAGCACAGATAGTACACTACAACTAACAAACGATCAGGGCAGTAATCTAACTTTAGCACACATGGGGCAAAACTTCCTGTGATCTGAAATCCATCCTTTCACAGTCCATCATCAATTCTTTGAAGCAAATGTTTATGTTGTATCAGCAATTCTCCATTTATTCTTCCAGAATCTCAGAAGGATCCTACTTTCTTCTTCAGCCAAGCTCAGGAAACCTACTGGAGCCCAAGTACATGTAATTGTATTTTCAATGCCCTCCTAATCTACAAAAAGCAGATTTGTTTTGGCAAAGCATACAGAGATTCTCTGCCTTCCCCCACTTCCCTGTCAAGTATCACTCACACATTTACATACTAGGTAAAAACTGAACGAGCTTTTTCTTGGAGAAACGGCTTCAGGTTTCTCCAGTTAAAGTTTACCATCCTTTCCCAGGCATCTGCACACATTTTGACTTCCTTGTGTCCCTTACCCTCATTTGCCTGCCATCTTTCTTCCACATATTCATTTTAGGCAGAATGCTACAGCAAGACAGAGACGGAGATGGTGAGCTGCAGGACTCTGGTGTGCTGCTGTGAGCAAACAGCATGCAAATAGCAAGCCTGGGGTAAGTTAGGACTAATTTCAGCCTGTCCTATTCTATCTCAGCTGACAGTAATAAGAGGAAACCAAGAGATCAACAAAATATACGAAAGCCCTAGATACCTGTTCTGCTTTGTAACTGTGTAGTAGATGAACAGGTTCTTTGTGGTGTTTCCAAGATTAGCTTTAGAGTCCTGTACTACTTGTGCGGCAGGACTAGCTTTAAGAGATTCACAACTGTTGATGATAAGTCCCTCCATCCTAAACATATATCTGGGCACAGGCTAAGCAAAAAATTCATGAAATGTGCTGAGAAAAAGTTTTGTTTTAGGAGACAGAAAAAAAAGCTGGAAGAAACAGTTATTTTGGACCTGACTAATAAAGCATTTGAGAATACAAATGTGTGAAGGTGTTTTGAATGAGATCATGAGAGACAGAGCCCATGATTCTGAGGAATATAAGAAGTGAGAGGAGCTGAACAGCAACAAGAGAGCTATAGGTCAAACTCACAGATGCATTAGATGAAGTGCAATGCTAACAAACACAGGAGAAAAACATCAGCATGTAATGCCAGAATCAGGGGTTGCAGTGCAAAATGGATTAGCAAAAAGACACAAACAGCAATAAGAAACATAAAAAAACAAGACCTAGAAAAATGCAAGTCTAGGACTTCCCCAATAAGGCAAATAACAAATGCAAAACCCCCAAACACATTCAATACCTGGTTTCCTTAATCTTCAAAGAAGACTAAGAGATCAGATATTAAGCACAATTGGTAATATGAGAAAACAGAATAAAGAGTTTAAAAAAAAAAAACAAAACACCACCACACAAAACCCCAACAGATACAACCATGAAGATATCTTACTGAAAAAGATACCTAGTTATTCTATTCCCCTTGATCCAGCAGCTGACAAAACATACACAAGAGAAAGTTAACAGAACCCCCCCCACACTGAAGTGGCCTAGTGAACGCTTACCATGCCTCTACCATCGAGCAGGGCTTGATCCACTACAAACTCAACAGCAGAATTGTCACTCAGGTTCTTTTACTCACCACTTACTTGGATCATATACTTCCCACTATTCATGACAAGTTTTATGGACAGCCAGCTGTAATCAGACTTCTTCCCACTATAGAAATCTACATTTTTACATCCTTTTGTTGACATATACATACTGCTGTATCCTATTCTACCTCTTGACCAGCATGTTTTACACTCTTATTTGGTTTGTAATTCTCTCCTTTCCAATTGTTTGCATAAAGGATAGCCTTTCACTTCATATAGGACAGGCAAATAGAGTCCCTACTCACAGAAATTTATTTTTTAGAGAAAAAGTGCTGAAGTTACTACTTTTGTGTTCCCCTATCCTCAAGCCTCTCTGAGACATTTATATAGCTCATTCATATAGAATCTCCCTGCTACTATGAGCTTTCTCATTACACAGATAGAAAGGAAAATGAAGCAAATCAGAAATCAAATGTTGCGTGGTCACAGTCCTGTGCTCACTCTTAATTCTCCTTAGAAGCACAGCCTCACCTAATTATGAGATCCTTAGCACTCACAGCTGTATGGTACAACCTGACACAGGTGTGCAGCATCATTACAGAAACAAGATGAGAAACACAGGATTCTTGCACTGATATCTCTGTGGCAGAGCATTTTCCAGAATTCCTGTGCTGATAAGCATTTGATGATACAGAAGGTTACATAAATAAGCAGATAGACCATGCTAGATAAGAAGAGATGTGACAGATAGTGACAAACACATTTTGGGGTACAAGTCTTACAGCACAGTCAACAGAAAGCCCAAGGCAAAATGGTATTTTATTAAGGTAAATCACATAGCAAGGAGCAAGGCTAAGCAAAGTTATCAATCCTTTTCATCTCATAAAAAATAAAAAAAATACTGCTGCATACAGTTTAAAGAAAGGTCAGACTAGTACAAACCTTAGCCATTGAATTCTCACTAAAACTGCTGCTTTTACAAAAGGCTCTTCTCTTTCCTACTGGCAGGCAACAAGACATCTGTCTGTGTTCAAAACTCCTCAAACTAAAAGCACAGCAACAGATTCAAAACCACAAGTATGCCATAAAGCTATAAATCAAAAAGCTGCAGTATAATTTGGCTAAGAGTGAGTTTTTTTCTTGACTATGATCAAAGCTCTTTAGGTCCGTGCCCTTTGTGATTTACCAATAAACAGGCAAGATATATCTGCAGTTGCTTGTCAGTCTCAATCCAAGGGAAGTAAAGGACCTTCTTTACCTGCCGTAAACTGTATTATGGAATTTGCTATGTTATCTCTAATTTATCCCAGGATAGCACAGGATCCTTGTAGCAGAAAGTCTTCCAGGGATTCACAGCTGCTGGGTGCAACTCCTTAGCTTAACATCACCGAACATCATTGTCTTCAGCCACCAGCCTGGTGATCTTTTAAGGCAGCAGGATGCTGGCAAAGCCTTAGCACTCAGAACATCTGTAGAACTCCAGGAAGCTTAGGTATTGCCAGTCTTCTTTTACACTTCTCATCATCCACTTTAGAAAAGGGTTAAAAGTTGACAATAACCATGTGTATGCAGTTAGCCTAGTGTATGCCCACTTGATATAGAGCATTTATCGAAATCTCTTCATAAAACTAATCTAATCTAATAGTAGGTTATTAAAGTGTGCTAAGATCTTGTTCAATCTGAAAATTCAAGACCTGAAAACTGATTTCCCATTACAGAAGTTCTACTAACAAACTGTGTTTACAGATTAATTCTAATCTGGCTTTTCTACTCACAATCTACTCTGAGAACATTAACCTTCCCAGCTAAATACTACTATTTACAGCTAGGATATTGCACTTAATTCACAGCGAGTTCTTTGCAAAATTAGTAATCTTCATTTTTGCAAGATGGAATATATTTTGTAAATACACTTCATCATCAGAAGGGTTAAAAATTTTAAAAATTCTACCATTCAAATGGTTGAAGAAACATACTTGAGCAGCTGCCTAGAAACATCCCTTCTTGAGAAGTATCTTTGAATGCATCAGTGAAAATGTGCTTAGACTGAATTCAATCGATATGAAAAATCATGGTATGTATACAGCTTTTTTAATAAGCTCGTCATGTGTCCACTGAGGAAGGCTGTACTACATACGCATATGCTGATTCACTTGGACAAAAGCCAGATTTTTGAAGAGATCAGCTGCCATGCAGAGATCAGAGCAGGTTGACATATTTCTCAAGAGAGCACAGCACACAAAGTACTCCCTGTGCTCCTCCTAAAGAGATGAGCTTCTTGGAAAAATCTAGCCCTAAGGGAAGGGAGGGGGCGAGCCTTTTTCCTTATGCTCGGAAAATGTAATGTAATTGCACAGGGATAGGCTACACACAAAAAAATATTTCTTTTTATTAGTCCTATTAGTATACACGATAGCTTTCTGTAAAACAGATATTCATCTCTAAGCACAAAAATGTGTATATGTATATTAAGTTGTTTATGTAAATACATTATTTCTGCATACTTTTCAATTAAAATTTTAGTTATGATTTGCACTGCTTAGTTATAAAATCAATTTATTTATTTACCAAAGTAAACACAGCGTAGAAAGTAACAGTTATGTATTGCTAGGCTAGATAGTCAAGGAGAAGTTTTGAGGTCCAGAAAAAATAATAAAGAACTAAATTCAGCACTCCATACACAGCTGCCTCAAGGTTAGGAAGAGGACAGGAGCAGCTGAACTAAGGTTATGGATCAGCATAGGAGGGGCTGTAAAGCTACAATTATCATGGGATTAGTCCTCTATTTTGGACAAAAAATTACTTGGCTTGCTACCTAGAGAATCAGGTTGGTATCACTGGGCTGGGCTTATTACTTAGAGTAAGACTCAGACCAAACTATGAACAGGGACCAGGAAAGCAAGGGCTAAAGACCTAAGATGACGATCGATGCTAGCAATGATAAATGAGAAAAAAGCTATCTTTGTATAGGAATTTGGAGTATGTTTAATCTAGACTAATTGCTGCAGCTGGACATCTTCCAGAGAACAATACTGCAAAATGTAACTAATTCCCGTTCTAACCCGAGTAAGAGATATAGCTTTCTTCCATCTGATACGTTCATGGTGAAAGCACAAGTTAATGATATATAATTTAAATGGGAAGTACGAGTCATATGGCCAGGGATATATTCAGGGATTAAGGGGAAAAGGTCTTTAGCTCTAGATCTTTAAAAGAGTTTCTAGCATGGGAAGACAAATAACAGCCCAACAGCCATGGCTTAGACTGTAGTCAGGGACTGCTCAAGAAAGGAGAGCCTATGAAACTGAAGTGGGCATTAGATCACCAGAGACAAGCGAGGCCACAGGGAAAAGGATGATAAAAATGTATTAATAAGGTTAGATGCTATACCGGACATACGACTTATACCTGCCCCATTTTAGCTCTGTAGGTCTTCAAAAATCCATCGTGAATTTCACCCTCCCCCAAATCCTGCAGAGTGGACTGCATCTTCCTCTCCTGTCCATAGCACTCGCTTCAGCCCTACGAGCCCTTCAAGGTTCAGCACTACCTTCAGCTCTGCAGATGCTCCCAAAATGGGAGTTGGAGGAAGCAGGGCTAAATGAGCTGTCACTCCAGTTAAGGCAAGTACTAACCAGCCCTACAACTGCATTTAGAGCTAGCTTTCAGGAAGCAGAGAAGCAGGACCGCAATGAATGCTGTGGGCTGAGAGCCTTCAGGGTGATGTGAGGACTGTGGGACAGAGGTGTAAACCTGCTGCCACTGGCTGTAAGGTACGTCAAGTCCCACTGCATTGCCGAAAGATGGGATTTAGATTAAGGGCAGAGCTTGAAAAAGGAGAGCATATGCAACTGAGTGATGGATCCTGACATGCTCACACAGCTAAAATAAGAGCTTGAAGAAACAGTAAGAAATGTAATGTCTGTCCTAAAGTAGGTATGAGACTTGTGACTACAGCCTAGGCTGCGACTGGTCAGGAAAAGAGAAACTCTAGAGGTGAAACTAGTCATGGATCGTGAATGATTTAAAATGAAGACACATGGAAGAAACTGTAAAGGAGTTACTACCCCTGCTAAAGCAGGTACAGAGCCTCTGGCAACAATCCAGAAGAGAGGTTAGGCTGGTTTGAAGTTGGGAATGGATAGCTGGAAAGCTGAAATTAATGGTGACTCTTGAAAAGCTCACAGGGATAAAATGAGGGCTGGAGGAAGCAGAGGGAATTGAGCTGCCACTCTTTTTAAGACATATACCAGTTTATGCTAGGGATAAGACTGGATTTAGAGTAGGATTAAATCTTGGGAAATGAGAGCCCATACTTCTCGAGTGCTAAGCAAGGTGTAGGGCTGGTTCGGTTAGCATTTGTCCAACAGTATAGGCTCTGCCTTCTCAAAGATCAACTAGATGAGGAAAGGCGTAAACGCCTGGCAGAAACATCTGCCACAGAAGACTGAAACTTTAGACTCAAGTAATGCTGTGGCCAAATATCACAAAGAAAATCAGTGCTTCAAAAAGCAAGTAATCACCAACAGCCTTCAATAAAGTGCTCTTGCTTTTACCATTTAACAAATGTCTTAATACACCTTAAGTAGTCTAGATAGAAGAAAAAACATTGGCTTCAGATTTCAAGTACTATCTCTCTATAATTTGAAAGCATCTCTTGAAAGGCAGACTTTGTGAGGTTGAAATAGTTACAGACTTGTGCTAAGAAGGAAGAAGGGCAAGTTTTGCCTTAGAAGGGAGTAAACTCAACTCCATCCTCTCCCACAACAGCTTTGAACCATTTTTCCTTTTAGGCAGATGACACTGCCAAAAGATGGCTGGCATTAAGATCTGCAGATGCTTATACAATACATGAGAATTGCCTGAAATCTCAGGATTCTGTAAAATCATGAAGATGACTGATTAATGCATTTGTTCAGGTAGAGACTGAAGAGTAAATTAGCTTTAATTCAGCTAAAATTAAGTTAATGGTTATGGTTACATCCCTCATGATTTAGTAAAGTTGACAGTAAGAAAACATACTATAAAGACCCAGCTGTTCTCTGAAAATGCACTATAGACCTTTTTTTGTGCTTGCTAATGAGAAAAAAAAAAAAAAATCACAGCATTTGTAGCACCTTACATCTCAGCAAGAAAATTTCTATTATTAGTGGGAAAAAATAGGAGTTAAAGAATCTCCTTAAAAAGTGCACATTAAGAAGTCTTTCAGAATCCATTAGATTTCCACATACAGAAGCAGATACACAGATGACAATTCCCATTCTAAAGTTTCGCTCTTTTATCTGAGCCCACATGAGGATATTACAGTATTATGATGTTTTGGTCTTTTCTCTTGGCATTTACAGTTCTTCTGGTGATCTACCCACCTTCTCCTCCCCCAAGCCTCTAAGTACCAGTGCTCACATTGGTTTATAATCCAGTCTACTGGAGCGTAGTTATATACATCTCACTGTTTTTAATTTCGTAACAGCTTCTTTCATACTTTCAATGCTCTTAGACTTACAGTACTTCCTCCGCATTACTTTTTGTTGCCCTGCACACTCATTGTTCTTACTGATTTTATTCAGAGTTCATGCTCAGCATCTTTCAGAACATAATCTTATTTTATAGACATAGGCTCTAATACTTCCTTAGGGCTTGCCTGGTTATTGCTGTGTCTCCAAGGACTCCTTAGTTGAGATGAACATACGTCCTTCAGCATTAGGTCTCATGCCCACGTTTTGATTACGGCTATCACAGTTCTGTACACACAGTGCTCAAAAAGTCAGTGATGTGGCACCACTGAATCTCTCCTGCAGTAGCTTAATCAGTAGCTAGGATGGATGTAGCTGTGACAATAACTGAAGGAGAGGCAGCTTGCCACCCCCTTCATCCTGTGATACAGAACAACTGCTCAATCTGCTGAACTGGACATTAATAGGAATTAGCCCTTCAGCACCTCCTGAAGGAACTACAAGTCTTACAGTTTAACTATACTTCCAGTTAGCTGTGCCCGAAGTAGAACTATTTCACCCCAGATAGCCCAGCCTTTTGACTTCACGTCGTCCTGAGTTTAGGAACCTCTCTCACTTTTGCAAATACAACCTTTTTCAAAACAGCTAGAGTACGATTTTTCCTAACCTCTATTCATTAAGCTGCTTTAGACCGCTCTGAGGGATATCAGAGATGGCTTTCAAAGAATAAATTCCAGTGTTAAGGGAAGGATTGTGCAGACTTGAGATGGAGAAGCATACTTTCGGGAACAAGAACTACATTGCATATTCTTGCTATCAAGTATTCTTTCAGGTAAGTCTGCAACATCATCTAGCTGGGAAAAGAGAAGTCTGTACACCATTCAAAGAAAGTGAGATATATTGGCGTTGTTATGCTCACAACATAACTATAAGAAAACTATTTTATGACTGTCCATAGGCAAGCATAAAATGCATGAGTAAGCCTGGAAATCTTACAAATTGCAATCAATGAAAGACAAAATACTGTATCTAAATTCAACTCCATAAAAGCCACCCATTTCCTGAGGCTGTGCAAAGGTATTATGAACAATACAAAGAATGCTAGAAACTATAAAAAAGGGAGGAAAAAGATATTTGAAACTGCTTTGTGCGCAACCATGCACCCTTACTAAAATTTTTTTTTCCATGACATAAACAAATATTATGACACTTAAGGTCTTCAGTTTAAAACAAACAAACAAACAAACAAACAAAAAACTGCAAACTGCACAATATTTATTATGTTGGCTTAGATCTACAAGGTATACCAAAAAGCCACAAATTCCACAAGAAAATTAAAGTTTAACATGGAGAGCTGAGAGGAACAGTAAGCATGAGGTACACTGAACTGAATCCTCACTAATATTTGCTAAAGTAGAACAAGATGTATTGGAAGAGGCCTACCTGTTATGTTTTACTTCTTCCCCTCACAAAAATAATGAAGGTGTTATTCTGCGCACTTATGGAATTATAAAGAATTGGTCTGGCTGGTGTTTTAGAATATTTAATCCCGTTACATCAGCAAAGGGATTCATCGGCAGAGAAAGCAGGCAGCAGAGTGAATGCTGTTATCTTTTTCTTTAAAAACACAGTTGGCACAGAAATTGTCCATTTTACTCAGGAGGATGCAATTACATTTCAGCTTTCATGTAAAGCTGGCTTCGTGAAACTGAAAAGCCTGTGTATGAACAGAAACATAACAGCAGGGAAAAAACAAAGGCTATAGCTGGCTATGGATCATTTCTCCTTCTCCACATGGTTTGAGGGAAAAATAGCTGGATGCACTGGGTGAAACCAATCTGCAGTAAGCAAGCTCGTATCAGCCCTGCTGACCTAATGGCAACAAGAAGTCTAGGACTGAAGAGTTCAGACTCTCCTGGGGAAAGCAGATAATCAACCCCTCATGTCTTTAAGTAAAGGTTTTATGAGCTGCACAAGAGAAAAAACCACCACAACAAAACAACAACAAAAAAGACAGAGAAAGGGGAAGTCATCTTCGGTCTGAAGGGAGGAAGAAGAATCTTGCTCGTCAACCCAATCCAGCAGCTGGGACTAGAACAGGGAAGCCCCACTCACCCCTTACTCTACCAAAGCCTTTGAGAGACTGCAATGCAAATTGCCAGGAATGCTTTCACTGAACAAGCTTCTGTAAGGAAATGCCAATCTGTTTGTTTGGTTTAGGAATGTTAATAAGGAAAATAAACTTTCTGAGAGAGCAAGGAAGAAAAAAATTTAAAAGGTAGGTCTTCCTTCCTTCCTCGCAGCTGGATATAGCAAAACTAGCTGTGAGGAAACTCACGTAGGAGGAGGTATCAGGCATTTGATTCAGGGTGCTCTCTTCCCAAGATGTGTTCCAAGCGCCAAAGTCTTTGGCTAAATGAAGACAGTTCCATTTTTATTAGCAAAAACAAAAAACCCCAAAACACTCTGAAAAAAGCATGTTTTCTGGCCACAATGGAACAGAAGTTATCATGAAATTCCTCAAAATTTCAAACAATTGGAAAGACATTTCTCATCCAACGCTGGTTGTACCATAACGAACAGAAGGAAAGTTTGGATTCAGACACAAACTATAAATAGTACACAAACCACAACACAACTTTAAGGTCAGAAATTGTCAGCTTAAGAAGTTACACTCTGACTATGTAAGGCTATGTAAGTTAATTAACATTTATTAAGCAATGTTAGTTCCCAATGTGAGAAGCAACAAATTGGGTCAGAAGACTCTCTTTCTACATTCAAACAAATACAGCTTATGTTGTAAGACATAACTGAATGCAAATCTTGACCTGTTAATTATTGAGGTCTTTACTGTATGGTTTTAGATACTTTGATCAAATGTTAAAGAACTCCTGCTCCTGTGACAGACAGATGTGCACTTGGAAAAAACATGGTGCTCACATTTTATCAGAATTTCTCATTGTTTTATGAGTATCAAGTTGTTGGACAGAAGAAAAAGTTCAAAGATCCTTTTGATTAATATCTTTAAAATGTCTAGTTGCTATCAATAATAAGATTAAATTTCCATACCCTTGATATTTGGCATGTCTGCCAAGAAAAAGCAAAGTTATTACCAATAACCTCTTTGTTAAGTAAAGCAGAGAAATTTAAGTCACCTTTGACAGTTCAGTGAGAACTACCAATAAAAAAATCATATCGCACATTCCTTAGTTAGTTCACATTTGTACTGTGATAAAGTACACTGAAAAGTAGACATATCTGTCTGGTTTAATAATTTCGTATTTTCAAAGTAAAAACAAAAGAGAAAGTGTGATAAATTAAGAATGTCCACTGTGTGAATCAGAAGGAGGAACTGTAAAGGTTTCTTCTCCTAATCCTTTGGTTCACTGCAACAGTGCAGTACTGAAGTGAATCCCCTAATTATCCATGCTTACTGTACACCAAGACAGTTCAAGTTGATGTGAATGAAATAAATTTGTTTCTGAGGGAAGTGAAATATGCTCCAGCTACCCACTACATGCTCTCCAACTCCAGTGGGAGTTTGAAACCACGAGTGGTTCATTGGTTAGCTTCGGACTGCATTTACAAATGCAAACCTATGGTCCAGAGGACTGGATGAGATCCATCTTGAACTAAAATCCCCAGACCACACACAGACAAACAAATCTCAGAACCGACTGCTGCAATCTACAGAAATGTTCCTGTTGCACCAAATAACATCAAATACAGGCACCCATACAGATTACTTTGCTTTTACCCAAATTTATGAGTAAAGACTGTTATACAGTGTAAAGATAGTCATTATCGTCTTCACAATTAATTCGGTGAGAATTGCACTGGATGTTAAATGGTCTGAGATGGGCTGCTTTTGAAACAATTAAGACAAGCTTTTATGTTTTGTCTAAGCTTAATATATATTCAACAGCAACTGCAAAGGTATGCTTACTTACTCAAGAAAAAATATTTGAAATCAAAATAAATTTTTGCTAAAGTAAACCACTTCTAAGATATCAAGACAAAATGCTTTTGCATGATTTGCGTTAAAGACAAAAATGCATTGCTCCCTTGAATTTCTTCCTTACCCAGTTAGATAGCCTTCTATTGCATAGAACACTGCATTTTCTTTACTATTTGTTGAGTTGATCATATTTTGTCCCACAGGACAAAATAAAAATAAAAAATAAAAAAATAAAATAAAAGATGAAATAAAAATCTTTTTCCCGCAGAAAAGATTTTTGCACACAGGTTCTGGCTCACAGAACAACTTAACAGCCCACTTACAGACACCCTGTGCCCTCTGCCTTGCTAAAGCAACCTTAACCCTTCTGGCTGAAAAGATATTACTCTGTTGAAAAGAACTGAAAATTCAGAGTGCCTAAAGAAGAATGAACGTATCTCTTAAAGCTAACAGTAGCTGACATAGGATGGGGAACATTTCTGTAACAGCTTCAATATTTAACAAGAAAAGTACTGAACAGTGAATCTCAATTTCCTATGTAGTGGTCTACTGTGGATTTTTCCTCCGGGAGTAATTAATAGCAAGAGAAAACCCTTCTCACACAGCAAACTAGGCGCTTACCACCCTTTGTTTCTTAGCAAACAACCCATATGTTGTCCAGACACTGATCATTTGTAAGAGTTTATTTTTAACATAAACTCTGGTATAATATGAAAGTTCAACTGCTACCAATTGCCAGTCTTCCCTAGATTTAGGCAACAATATATTTTGGGAGTATGACTCAAGAAAGCATTCACATGAGCAAGTAAAGCAGGTGGCCAGGACCTACCACATAGCATCAGCTTCATCAGAACATCCTCAGAGAAGGAAAAATAGCTCTTGACTGTTTGGGGAGATGATCAGAGGGTGGAATAAAAACTGTTCTAAGGTATAGGCTGTAATTATTACAACCAATAAAGCAAACTGCAGAGTCTATTGCCTCAGCATCACAAAGAGATCTATAAAAAACCCCACTACTCTTCTGATCAAAGTGTTTATCACTGTGTTGCCAGCAAGTCACGAAGAAACTCATTTACACATGGGGCCTCAGTCATAAGTTTAAGTTATGCCTGTGCCAAATAAACAGCTTACCTGTTTTTTCCCTCATAAGTATGTCATAGAGCAGCACAGCTCATTCATTCACTCGATGTTTCAACTGCAATAGAAAAATAAGTTGTTTGTTAGTCTGTTGGGAAGAGAGATGTCCAAGCTACCTATAAAACTCTTGCTGTCTTACGCAGATTTACGCCAAGCACTGGGTTCTGTGATTGCACAGGAACAGGTGGCCAGCAGCCATTGCACTGAGGCACTGCAAGTTACAATGCGGCCAAAATGTCACCTTCAGCTGGGATTCCTTAATCTCCTTCTTCAAGTGAATTAAGCAAAAATGAAGAGGAAATTGAACAATGTTATTTCTGTCGTTTGCTTGCTTAGTAACAGGGCTTTGACCAAGTTAGCTGTTAGAAAAGCTGGGTAGTTTCAGGATAAAGTTTTTCATCTTTAGCCAGAGATTTGAGAAAAGGATCCTACCATCTTTACTCAAATAAGCAGTCCAGGAGCATTACTGTAGGCAGTCCTGATTCAGAGTGATACTTGGGAAGCATCTAACTTCAGGGACATGGATTGTCCCATTTAATTAAAACCAGAAGTATTCTGGTGCTTGAAGCAATGTACATGCATGCGCTTCAACTCTGATTTGAATTCATGCTTGTGGGAAAAGGGATTACACACCCAAACTCTGCCTTGAGCCCAGAACAGCAATGGACATGACACATGTTCCAGAGGTATTACAAAAAGTCAAGCCAAGGAAACTTCCAAAAAGAAGAAAACTGAATGTATAAGACAAAACTTTTCCTAAAAACCAGCATAATGTCGCATCAAAAGTGAAAAGAGGTTTTTAAGTCCCTACCCTTCCACACACACCGTCAGCTCATGGGCCACACACACTTTGAAAATGTTCATTCAATACCTAGGAGAAAGGAAAAGTTTAACAAAATACTGTCCCCTGCTAGAGATGCTCACAATTTAGTAACGCACATGCTTAAGCTGTACACACAGGGAGAGCAGTAGTACGTTCCCCATCCTGACCGAGAGACGGATGCACGTTTCGGAGCCAGCGGTCCCCCCAACAGTTGCCAGGAGCACGCCCGGGCCGGCGCTGCGCAGCAGGAGGCTGCACGTGCGGCGTGCAGGTCAGGCTGAGCAATGCCCTGTCCTCGGCCGCGGGACAGGCTGGGCCAGCTCACCGCAGCACAGGAGCCACGGGCACCTCTCGCTCGGCGCCAGTGACCGCCACTCGCCTGGCCCTGCCTGTATCTGGCAGCCCAGCAACAGGTTCTCATGCGAGTGCCCGTTAGGAAGAGTTGTTTTCTTGTAAGGAAATTCTACAATAGCTCGGATGACCAACAGGGAGAGCTTCTCTCCACGGACAGGAGCTGCTCTGCTCTGTGCAGCGCACCATACCAAAATCCATCTAGGCTCCACCCGTTGCAGCACAAAGGGATGTCAGACCATCTATAGCCCTCTTTGATTCTGCCTTATTAAAGCGGTTATCTTATTAAGCCATTTGTTATTGGGCATTTTTTACTCAGAAGGAGCGCTGCACCATCTCGCTCCCTCCTCGCCCCAGTGCAGAACACCTCCCTTTCTGAAACACACAGACACACCAATCTGTCCTCAGTGTTGTCAGAGCTGTGGCCAACACCATTACCCTGAGAACAGTTAAGAGTGGTTCTCAAGAAGATAAGGTGTTTGCTTGCATTAAATACTATCTATATTGTGGCCAAAAGCCATGTCACTGTTCTGCTTTATATTGCTCTTTTATTATGGAAGAAGAATATTGATTAACCTTTTCAAGAAACCAGTCGATTATCCCTTACCTCCACAATAAGGGCCTGATCCCAAAGGTCCAACATGCCTGTTGGGACACCGTACTTGTAACAACATTACTAACCATGTTCACATTCTCTCCAAAATGTAGTTAGCATACCAAAATAATAGGTACAAGCATTATACAGGTATTTACTGCCAGAACCCAAATTCATAACTTCCTCCCTTCTTCTTCCAGGTTTTCCTCTTTTAGGTATGTCAAAACAATATAGAAAGAAAGCAGCAAATGCATGTTAAAAAAATTAAGAACTCCAATGAGACTGAAAATAAATCATCACGAAGTTTTCCTGTTTAAAATAAAGTGACAGGAACAACTTTGAGCAAGAAAATGCTGCTCTTCAACAGACGTGAAGAGGAATGGATCAACACTCGCCCTCTCTATCCATGTACTTTATTTACCAGACATGACATCAGTCCACAGCTGCTCACGACCATAGCAGCTAGAGACCATGGATCTGAAACAGAACGTGCCAAATGAGGCCACCTGGACTTTTCAGATTCTTGTAATACAAAAGTTGAACTTTCTGTCCAAGTGAATTCTCAAAAACACACTAATATTAATTCATTTATTCCATTATTTCGGTTACTGTTTCTACACTGCCTACTTCAAGAATATCTAGCAGAAAGCATATTCTTGATGCAATTGATTGACTATTTTTAACCACTACTGCCTTCTGAACGGACTCTAGCTTATCTGATTATATGTTATAGAGCACATAACCAGAACTAAAGGTAGATCTAAAAGGAATAAAACTTTTCATCAATCCACAAGGGGACTTGTGGATTTATTTTACTTGCAAGCAGATCCCACCTGATCTATCACTTAATTTAAAATGTTTTCTAAATTTAACTACCTTTCAAAGAAGGCCATGACTACAGAAACACTAGTGACAGCTATAATTTACAAAGCATTAAATTACCAGAAATCAAAAAAGGTTTTCTTTTGGGTGGGGTTTTTTTTTCTTGTTTAGTTGAAGGCTCTTTTAAGGTTCCTTTTAAGGTTCAAAGATAAGGGACTACATCCTCCTCACTGAAAGCTACTTTCTTAGTATTCTCTTACAAATTCATCAGGCTATAAGCCATAAAACCACAAAACATTTTTATTCCTTCTTTTGGTTAGGAAATAGTAACATGTAAGCAGCTGAGTGGAAATACATTAGCAGAGCTTTCCTGCAGTCCACATTATGATTGAGCTCTTATATATTTACTCATATGAACTGTACCACTGAGTGAGACCATCAATAAGAGTTAATTATATAAAGGTCCTACTAGACAGTATGATACCAATTTTAAGACTCATTTTTGTCCCAGATGATTCTGCTTCTAGAAAAAAAAATGCTTTAGAGATAATAACATTTACTTTATGCAGTGGCTTTAAAGTTTGCTAAGCCTGGTTCAGGTTTTATATACAGTCCTGAATATTAGCTAGATTCCTACTTTCAGTGACATTTATCACATCATCATTCCACCTTGCACAAAATGGGCTCTATTTTTTATGCATTTACAAACACTCAAGTGATATAAAGCTTTTCTTTGTTACTTGTTGACTGTAGATGCATAAAGTACAGGACCAACTCCTATCTTGTTATTGGCTGGCTGCCATTAGCATGTTAATATAAATAACAGACTTCATGTGTATATCTGAACGAGTAAAACACTCCATTTTCAGGGGATTCTTTTCTGATATCAAGTTTTCGTCTTCCTTAAGGACTTGGATGCTTCAGCACAGGAGGAGAGGATACTAAGAACAGTGCCTCAGAAAAACCAGTGCAATGGTTGTCCAGGTTAATGTAGGAACACTCTTTTCAGCATATTTCCTTTTTCTAAACAATAGTCCACCAAGCAATGTAAAGGTCAACACTTCTGCTCTTTATCTGAGAATAATAACTCCAGCTATCAGAGAGCAAGATGGTGTTGTGCTTCCAACCTAGCTGCAGTTATAGTGCAGTTTAGGGAACACACTTTAGCAGTAAAAGAAAGACATCACAGGTGATGATTTGGTTATTGGACCATCCTTTACTTGCAAGGTAAAATTAAAGTGTTCATTTATGTCTGGGATATCAATTTCCTTCTTTCACACCATGCCTTCATGTGTATTTGTAAGACTAAAACTTCAGTAATAAAAGCAGCATCAACTAACAGGCAAACATTAAGGAAAAGTGCATAAATAATACCCCACAGAACAAGAAAAAAACCGCCAGACCTTAGAAGTCAGAAAAGATGGCTTCATACTCAGCATGTTGACTCCATCAGCTTTCACTGGACTCTCTTCAACACTTGGGTCCAGGGTCAAATTCTGATTTATAGTTGCATAGATATACGCAGAACTGCAGCTAGAAAGGAGCTCAGTGTAGCATGATAGCTATGGCTCCCCTTGGTAGCAGGAAGGGCCTTCGACAGTTCTTCATATGTTTATCCACAAGATCAGCGAGCCGGCATTGAGGGATGGAAAGCTCGACAAAATTGCAGCATCCAAAAGGGAGATAAAAACCACTGACTGCGGAGACAGGACTTTAAATCCATGTGAGCAGTCAATAACAAAAACCACAGACCACAGACTTGGGAATTCAACAATTCTCCTCAAGCTCAATTCAATCTCCAGACTGAATTATTCAGTAAACTTTGTTTTTTCCCAGTAGTGTTTGCAAAAGATGTCAAGGAAGAGATTGTCAAATTACAATTAAAATCAAATAAAAAGAGAAGATGTGTTTTCCTCCCTCTTTCTCTAGTTTTGAGGAAGCTTTCTTAAGATAGATGAAAACAGCAGATGACAAGCTACAGCACCCAGAATCTTCTCTATTAACAACGTGAGGGGTCTGAAGATCAAGAAAAAAATGGTTATCTGTTATAAAGAGGTCATGAAAGTGATCCATCATCTGAAATAGCTTGTATTCATGTTACACTGTTTACAGTCTTCTGGGCAGTATCTCCTACTCTGAGCTTGCATCTCTTCCTCTTCCCTAGCCAGTAAAGCTTTGTCCAATGGCAATATGGGAAAAAAAACAACCAAACAAAAAAATCCCACTGACGAGCTACAGTAGACTTAAAGTAGCTGTCTTGCTTTTTCTTATAACCTTCCTTCAAACAATTCACTCATTATCTACACCCCTTCAACTCACTTCGTAAAATAGCTGAGCCCCAGTTGAATCAGGACATTGGCTGTCAGATGTATATTCCTAATCCTCTAATACAGCACGGCTTCTAGTGACACTTGATAATATCTAAGAGATTTTGACATACTTTTTTTCAGCTCAATACAGGATAGACATTTTGGTCTTCCTTCAGGACCCTGCTGTGAGAAAGCAACCTACCTACCATCATCCAGAAAACTCCGTAATGACATTTTAATAATTCTGACTCACAAACAGCTTACAGGCCTGCTGCAGAGGAAAAAACAAAGCTTTGTACTATCCAGTGTTTAACACTGGTTTTATGCATTATGTTTTAAAAATCTGAACAGATGTAAATAAATGACATGTGATTCCACATAAGAACCCTTAAGATTCTATAAATACCATAATGAAAATACACCACCATCCCTTCTCATGTTCCTTCATCACAGTATTTAATACTGATCTCAAAATCTTTAAATGTCTCCATATTATTAGCTGCACCCAAGAACAGCTATCAAAGTTTTACAGGACATTCTCCAAACGATGATATCACCTTTCCTTTAGTTAACACTAACCTGTTTCCATATGACGTCTAGCGGTCAGCGATGAATAAAAAGCTCAAATAGGGGCATATCTATTTTCTAACGACCTTCCCCTTAAAAGCATTCCTAAAACCTTCTGTGAAGAATAACTAATGCATCTCAAGAATGAACCTGCCCAGAAAAGCACCATCTCACAAAACCACAGTAGTAGTTATCCATGTTCCTATTTCTTATATGTTCACCTAGTTTTCAGTAGCATAAAAAGATATATCCATTAAGGACAGAAGGTAAAGAGTACATACATATATGAGGGACAGTGAGGCAGAAAGTCTGTCACAGCCAAAACCAGAAAGATTTGATAGATGTATCAATCTTTGATCCTACAGTGGCATTTCCCTTCTCCAGCCTGGACTTTAGGTGACTGCCTTTAGCACAACAGCATCCTTTAACCACAGCAATGTCCTCCTTGATCTCTGCCTTTCCTTCCTACTCTTTAATCGCAGGGTTCACCCACTTCGACTTTTGAAAAAAAACCAACAAAACCTTGTTTGGCATGTTGCATTTAGTAAGTTTACTGCTCTACATGTTTCCTCGATTTCCTGAAATACACATGGCCTCTTTCTTCCCTTTTGTTAAAAAAGTATTAACATGATGAGCTATATCCACCTATTTGAGGCCAAATGTCATTCAAACAATTATAAATACTTGATACAAATACTTGTCTAAAGTTCTAGTTGCAGCATAGCCATAATAAAAATTCTGATGCAAGTTGCCTTACTTTCTTCCAGAAAGGCATTCGTTTCATGAACGCCTTAGCTTTGAAGATGATTTCATTGCCAAGCAACCCTTGTGTTACTGCCAGAACACTGGGGAAAAGCTTTATTTCAAGAAAAGAAAGAAGAATGTGTCAATTGATGATGACAGAACTGTTGTAGGTCAAACAGTTAAACTTATTCTGACTCCATGTGTACCAGGCTTGGGGATTTTTTTTCTGAGTACACTATACTGTGTGAGGGCAGCTCTGAGCTGAACAGAAGAAAACAGACTTATGGTCAGTACAAGTTGTAACTCTCAAGATAAGGTTAACGGGAGTGTCCCACTGCATCATGCAATGCCCTTCTAGGACCAAGGTTAATTAGTACAGCATTCACTAGGGATCTCAAACATAATACAATCCCCTGAACGGGCAAAATCTGCAGCTGACACAAGAGTAAACTCATCAGAAACTAGCAGTGCCTGCAGGAACAGAAACATGCAATCGATGACAACAAAATGGCAGATATAATCCAGTTTTCACAAACAACCACAGGAAGGAAAAGTTGCATTTGCTTTCAGACACAGCAGATTACGTTTAATTCTGTTATCTCCAGAAAGAGACATGGGCATTTGCTTACGCAGTGCACTTAGTACTTGCTCAGAGCTTTTGCGAATAGATGCCTTTGTTTACTAGCAGTGATGTCCAAACAATTTCATGGTCTTTCCTCCACCAGAATGAAAATTTTCCAACCCTCACCATCTGCATTACAAACATCTCAGCACCTCCAAATTGTTATTTAAAAAATAACAATATACAAATAAATAAATACAAATACAAAAAAATAAACAAATTGTTTATTTAAAAAATGAAGCAAGATATTTTACTTACAGGAGAAAGATAAAGAAATTACCACTTCATCACCAGGCTGTCCAGAGTTCACTCTGCAGGAAGTTAGAATGCCAGGCTAGCGATGGGCTTGTGGTCCCACAGGATGAAAACCACACTCTAGTAAATGCATTAATATCACTTTGCAGTTGATATATTTGACCATGCTGGACAGAGTGCAAACTATACAACAGCACAGCCATCTAGGTCAGGGCCAAATTACCAAAATATAGCGAAATAATCTGCCTAAATGAGTCACAATGCACAAATTGTACAGTAATCCAAAATCTGGTCACACACGATCACTGGACTACTTGGAGTGTACTTCGCTGATGTCTCTGTCAGTGATCTTTGATGGCTCCTCTCTCTTTCCTCCTCTTTATTACATAGTTCCAGCATTGGCCAGGACTTGATTTTGTGTTATAGATGAAAAAGTTTCTACCCCTAGAGAGCTTACGTATGTATGAATAATTCACTAGCCCTCTTGCAGCTGTTTTTGCCAAAAAGGGATTCTGGTATCTCTGGTTCTACCAAGTTCTTTAAATTTTACTCCTTCTTCACTGAAGTAGGAAGAGCAGCAGTACTGCTAAAGCCTGGTCCTTAGTTTCAGAGAAAGAACTGTGATTGACAGTACCTCTTCAGAATTGTCTCTCTTCCCTCCCTGCATGCCTGGAGAAACAAGCCAATCACGGTGGTATTTCCAGCACCAAGATAAATACTTGTGCAGCATTTATTGAGACTAGTAGGAAGTCTCCCCACGCTTAGATGTGAAAACATTTGTCATAAAAAATCTCTGGGCTTCAAAACTATGACCTCAATGACTATACCAGCTACATACCATTTTATTGACTATTATTAATTCCTAATAAGAACAAGCCAGTGTGAAAGAGTTGCCTGTTTCCTGATGGAATTATACCTGGTTTATACAATCATGTTTTACAGACATAATTTTCCTATTAAAAGTGAGGGGAAAAAAGTCATGCCTTAGAGACATAAGTGATGCTGCCACAGCACTAGGAGAGATCAAGTTACACTAGTGAACAACTTTTGTTGTTAACATCCACGCCATTCGCAGAATACATTTCAACTTATTTCAACAATATACTTTTTTCCTTAAAAAAGAAAAAAGCTTCTACTAGAAGATGTTGCTGTCTACACTATTTCTAGAACCGTTTTCACCAGTCTTTAAACAGTAGGCTGAACATCCACGCCAGTCTGAACTTTCAAAGCTCATCATGGCCTCTGATATTTGCTTAAACTATTATAAAAGAGAGAGAGAAAAAAATAAGTTAAATGGAGCAGCCAGTTCTCAGCTTTTCCCCTCATGACACCCACCAGCCTCCCTGCCCACAAATCCAGAAAGCGAAGCAGCACCTTACAAATCTCCTACTTGTCAGGATAAACATGCTTAATGGCAGACGGCTTCTCAGCCTCCACCTCCTCCAGCGAAGGCTCTCCTGCCTTCCCCTCAAGCTTACGGCCAGTTCTCAGGTGCCTGAGATTTCTCATCGGTGCTTTAACTCTTCCTAACCCATCACCCAGGCCAAAATATGAACCCGCTGAAGAATGCCGTTCTGTCCAAAATAAATTTCTAACATTTGCCCCTCCACTAGGTTCCCAACTGTGAGGGCACGTGTTATTTATAGAGAGTAATTTCAAGACAATTAGCTGAGCGAATGGAACAATTTCTGAACTGGAGTAGGCAGTGAGACACAAAAAGCGTACGGTACTGAACAAACTGTTAACATTAAACGTGGACCAGCAAAGAGGAGGTCTGGGCCTGGCTAGCGATGGAGAGGAGGAGGACGAGGAGCTGCCCATCAGGACCTGCGTTCAGGACCGTCCTTCACCAGACCCTACGCCGCCTCTGAAGTTTTCCTCCGCGCCTGCTTTCAGACGCGGCCGAGGATCTCGGCTCGGGGGGTGCCGCGCCGCGACCGGACCCCGCCGCCGAGCGCGGCCCCCCGGGCGGGACGTGGGCCGGGGGCCGGGGGCAGCCCGGCCCTCGGGGGCGGAGAGGGGCGCGGCGGCCGGCCCGGTCGGGCGGAGGCACGGCCGGGCCCCCCGCCCGCTCCCGCCGCGGGGGAGAGCTGCGCCAGCGCGGCTGGGCGGTCGCGGCGCCGGTCCTCCCCGCCCCCGCATTCAACTGGTGGGACCCCCCCCCCTCCTCCCCCGGCAGCGGCGCGGCGCGCAGGAGGCGGCGGGACGAAGCCGGCAGCGGGGCGGGGGAGCGGCGGGCGGCCCGGCCCGGCCCGGCCCGGCGCGGCTCGGCGCGGCTCGGCTCGGCTCGGCTCGGCTCGGCGGGGCGGGCGCCGGAGGATGCGGGCGGCGGCCCGGCGGCGC
Organism: Ciconia boyciana; assembly: GCF_034638445.1. Lineage (NCBI taxonomy): Eukaryota > Metazoa > Chordata > Aves > Ciconiiformes > Ciconiidae > Ciconia > Ciconia boyciana. Next base: position 10,494,494 of record NC_132939.1, read on the forward strand.
GGGCGGCTGCAGGCGGGCGGCGGGCAGCGGCGCGGCGCCTGACCGCAGGGCTCCGCTCCGCTCCCGAGGATGCTGGGGGGCGATGCCCGGCGACAGGGAGGACGAGATTTGCCAGAAAGCGCTGCAGCTGCTGGCCGAGCTGTGCTCCGTCGGGGCGGTGGAGAACGAGAACTGCCGGGATTTCATCTACTACCTGCGGGACAGAGCCCGGCCCCGCCTCACCGACTCAGGTACGGCCGCCGCCGTGAGGGGCGCGGGCTGGGCGCGGGCGCCGGCGGCCTCCCCCGTCCGCTGGCTACGGGAGGAGGGTGAACATCCCCACGCATCCCTCGGAGGCCGGGTGCCGCGGGGCGAGGCCTGCCGGCACGGCGGGGGCTGCCCCGGGGTGCGAGCGGCCGGGGAGGGAAGAAGCGGGGGGGGGCTCCCAGGGGCCCGGGGCCGGGGGGGGTGCCCCGGTCTGGCCGGGGGAGGACGCTCGTCTGGGCTCCGCTGCCCGCCGCTGCGCCCGGTGGTTTCGGGCGGTGCTGCCGGGGCTCCGTTCAGGCGTCCAGCGCCCAGCTGTTGGCGGAGAGGCAAACCCCTCCTGGGGCAGCTCTCCCCGCTGGAGCCGGGTGCTAACGGCCGAGTGCCGGCAGCGCGGGGTGCGGGCAGGGTGGCAGGCAACTTTCTCCCTCGGCTGGCCGGCGTGCCCCCCGCCGCTTGCCGCGGCCCGGCCTGGCCCTGGAGCGGGTCGGAGCCTCCCTGCCCAGCGCTGCCTCCTCCCTAGCTTGCTGCAGTGTCACAAGCCGAGGGGGCTCTCCTGGTGCTCCTGTGGCCCTCCCCATCACTCTGGGTTTTGTGAAAGACGGGGGGGGGTCACAGCTCCGTTTAAACACAACACAATTTAACCTAACTTTCCGGTTCTGTATTTCACAAGCTAAAAAGACAGTTTCTTGCCTTTCTGTAGCAGACGTGGGGGGTGTAGGTCTGACAAGATGTACACTGAGTGCTTTTGTGTGTGTGTGTCTGGGTGATGGTTGCCTCTTCCTATCTTGGCATAACACTCTGACTTAAAAACTTTAACTTAAGGAAGCTTTTTAATAAGGAAGCTGAGCTCCAGCTGCGCAAAAATGCTGCAAGATTGATGATGTTCTGTACATCTCTGGACATAAGGGAAAGGCAAATTGCAGTTTGAAGTAGGAGTTTATTATATTTATTTTTACACCATCGAGTTGAGTTTGCTCAGTACGAGGAGAAATTGAGAGAGTTAAAAGAGAAGTTGATAAACGTTTGCAGTACTGGAAAGCCTTGCTGTTAGATCAGCTGATTACCACCGCACAGTATTAGTTTCTTTAATATTCTCTGAAATAAATTAGTTCAGTTAGCATAGGGCAGTCTAATGACACTCTGTTCTTAAATATTTTTCTGTAATTTGGTGAGTCCGAAGTAACAGTCAGAGTGCAACACGCAGAGTTGCTTGGATATGCTAAAAGGCCTGGAGGAAACAAGTAAAACTAAGAAAAAAATTTGGGGGGAAGAAAAGATCGACTATCACAGTAAATGAATAAGGAATTTTCCAACATTCAGTTCGCTTGTATCCAACGCTATTTGCAGCCATTCTGGCTTTTCACTCACTTAAAAATATTCAAATTAAAGTGGTTCATGCAATGTTTGATAAGGATTCTTTAAAATTAAGCAAATTTAATTGTTTTGTTCATATAGGCAGATTTAATTGCTTTGTTCATATAAGCAGTAATTTTTGTCACAGACACCTGTGATTTTCTGTAATTTTCATTTACCAAGATCAATCACATATTTCTATATCAGGTGATGATTCCAAAAATGTCTACTTAAATCAGTGCTCACTTTGAATACTAAATTACTTGAAATGCGTATGGAGACTTTAACCTCAGCTACTTGGATAACAGCTTTTCAGATTTCTTCCAGAAGCTACCTGCTTTTTTCCATCAGCCTCAGGCAAAAAGAGTACCTGGCATCTGTTTGGGAGCGTTTTTAAAACATGGAGTGCTCAGTAAAAATTTATCGCCTCTACCTAATGCTAAAAAAAAAAAATATGTGTTTATTTCTACCTGTTTTGCTTAAGCCATTATTATACAACAGCCTCCCGGTATTGTTGCAAACCTGCTCAATTACAGAGAGCAGCGGTCCCTAACCTTCGCCAGCCAATGTGCAACAACACTGAGCAATTATGCTGCAGGCAGCATCTTCCTATTGGCCTCAATTTTAACATTTTTATTTTTTGCAGCTGCAGCCAGTCTCAGAGGGTCTAGCAGGCAACGCATTATCCATAAGCCCTGACTTGGAAACCACTTCTGTAGGGTAGCAATGTCAGGAATATATTAATTTACCTTGTCTTATATTTCTTTGATTAAAATACATATATTGTCCCAGTGAACTGGCTGCCCGTGAGGTTTGTTTAGCTGGTCCTTGGATGTGATGGCATGGGCTGTAAGATGACAGTGTACATGGTTTCCAAAAAGAAGTAATACGATTCACAATCAAAGGGTAGTACATTGACCAAATCCAGCTTGATTTACATAGTGAGTTTCATTGACTGAACAATGGTGAAATGTCATTAAAAAGCCCTGACAGCAGATCCATTCCCTTTCCAGCCACTAGTGGTCTAAACACAGGGGTGTGAAGCAAACCTGTGCTGAAAGACAGCATCTTCTTGGCAGAATGAGGCAAAAGATGAAGCTATACTTGTTATAACCTGTTTTTTTCCTGTATTAAGGTGACGTGTGTTAGCTGAACTGAACATCTTCCTCTTAGGCCAGACAAAAGAGCTATCTAAAAATGTGTACAACTTTGTTAGAGTCTCTTTGTTAGAGGAAAGCGCAGCTAGAAAACATACTTGATTAGCTTTTGTACAGGAATGAAAGCATTTCCCCATGCTTGTAGAAGTTTTTCTCCAATGAAGTGGCTACTCGCCTAAACCCAACTACATGGTAGATACAGATGATTTTACAGCACATTTGGTTTGAGCCATTCACGTATGTCAGCTCTGTTACGTGAGTGGTAGGGGAGCTGTACAGGTGCAGTAGCTACTGGAAAAATATGGGAAGTGAGCTGAGGGGTTGCTGAGCCTGATACCAGGGTTTGTCTACAAGCTCAACCTCACGGTGCGCCTCAGTCCCAGCGCTGAGCAGCCAGATCCCTGGAGATCCACTCGTTCCTTGCCTGAGTCTGATGCAGTTGGCTGCACGGCTCCCCGCTCTCTGAGTATTTGGTGTGTGACTCAGAGCGGGAGGGCAGGAGGGAGGGGGACAGGAGGGGACTGGATGCCTGTGGTATGCACAGCATCTTAATTTTTCACGTAGTTTGTCCTATTATGGGAAGTACTGCACAGCGCTTAGAGAATAAGTTTAAGGGCTAATGAGTTTCAGGTTTAATGCGCTGGTCCACTGGATTTGAAGGGTGACATGGGTAAGTCAGATTTTAAAGGTTTTCAGAAAAATAAAAATGCAAATTAGGCATTTAGTGAAAAACCTTCAATTAGTTCAATAAGAGTTATATGTCAGAGCACCCTTGAAAATCCCAATAGGCATCCTTAAGCATTCAGGCACCTAGATAAACTGGATCTTTTTCTGTTCCATTTCTCCATTCCATATTTGTAACATGTTGATAATATTTCTATATCATAGGATGGTTTAATGAGGGTAAATTGCTAAGTCTGAGCACACCAAATATGTAATACATTCATAAAGGAGAGTCATATGGACCTCTTAGAGATATTCAAGTGAAAACTGTGTTAATCGTATGGGCATTTGAAAACAATCACTCAAGATCACGTAATATCACCCCATGACACCAGATAAACCAAATATTGTAGATGAGGAATGGAAGTTGCTTGACTAGAAGAATTATACTAATGTGTAAAAAAAAAAACAAACAACCAAACCCAAAAAACATGTCGTGGTTTAACCCCAGTTGGCAGCTAAGCACCACACAGCCGCTCACTCACCCTCCCCCCCAGTGGGATGGAAGAGAGATTCTGAAGAGCACAAGTAAGAAAACCCATGGGCTGGGATAAGAACAGTTTAATAATTGAAAAAAAAAAAAAAAATAATAAATAATTATAAAAATTGTAATGAAAAGGAAGAGAACAAGAGAGAAAGGGGGGAACAAAACCCAGGGAAAAACAAAAAACCAAGTGATGCAACTGCTCACCACCCGCTGACCGATGCCCAGCCAGTCCCCCAGCAGCGACCACTGCCGCCTGGCCAACTCCCCCCAGTTTCTATACTGAGCATGACGCCATATGGTATGGAATAGCCCTTTGGTCAGTTGGGGTCAGCTGTCCTGGCTGTGCCCCCTCCCAGCTTCTTGTGCACCTGGCAGAGCATGGGAAGCTGAAAAGGCCTTGACCAGTGTAAGCACCACTTAGCAACAACTAAAACATCAGTGTGCTATCAACATTATTCTCATCCTAAATCCAAAACACAGCACTACACCAGCTACTAGGAGGAAAATTAACTCTATCCCTGCTGAAACCAGGACAAACCAAAAAAACCCATGAAGGCAGAAAATCTTAATGGAGAGACTGACCATTAAAAGAGGAATTGAGACCAAAAAAAGTTGCATTTCCTTGTGGACCATTTCTCTAAAAGATTTACCTTGCAACTACTTAACTGAAAAACTTGGTGTGGCATGAATCGAGCCTGCCAGAAAGGGTGTATATGTTTTCGTACATTTGACTTTGGACTTTTTAAAAGATGACACCTTGGGGGTGGGGGTAGGGGGGTCAAGAAGAAGAGTTACGTGGTTTTGATTTAGGCTAGTTCAGAAGAGAGCAGTAAAGTCTTTTGGTGGCTGGAGCTAGTGCCCTGTTCTCAGTCTGCCTGGTACGTGACTGTGAATTACACTTCCATTGTAGCTGGTTTGACTGCTTTAGAGTTGCATTTCAGATATTTCAGAAATCAACCTTAAAGCTTTTGCCACTAGTTGTTGTAGTTCTTGGGTGTAGATGATTCTGGGTCTTTTGGGGATTTTTATTGTTGTTGTTGTTCTGTAGTCAATCTTTGTTTTTAAAAAAACCAGCTTCCCAGAGATGGCAGTGGTAGGCTGCCATTGCTCTTTGTAGACCTGATAGATTTCTGCACTGCCTTTTGTTGTAGTGTTTTGCCAACTTTACAGCGACTTGTGCTGCCTGCATACCTTCCAGTGACTGCTAGGTATAGCAACAGAGTGCTTAATGCATAGTTATATGTTTGCTGGCATTTGCTGAATATCAGTAAAATTAAGTTATATAAAAGAAAAGTATAAAAGAGTTGCACACTGAGACCGCCTTACACAAAACTTCATGTCCTTAGCACATTCTACGGATTGAAGTTTTCTTCCTTTAGTTAAAAAGTACGCAACCCTTGAAAGCTTGGAATGAAAAATTTAAAAAGGTCAGAGGAAGCTGTTATGAACCTGAGAACTGGATAAAAAAGATGCTTACGAAGATGAGGGATATAAAAAAGTCTAGGCCATTAATCATGACGAATTTTCATTAATGTCATAGTGGAAAAATGAATAGAAACAAAAAGTAAAGTTTTCTATCCTTTTCTGTTGTGTTGGATTGCCCATCTTGAGCATAAGCCAGTAAGGTCTTACAGTATTCTTAATTATGTGCTTTAAAATTGTCTAATAGATGCTAAACCAGAATACATGCTGAATATTGTGGGTATAGTGATGGCCATTAGGCATAAAGTATGCTACAGGTGGTAAGTAAGAGATCAATATTGTACAGCGACAGAAAGTCAGATTTTAGTATTTGATGGTAAAGATAGTTAAGGTAAAGATAGTTGACAATCAAGAAACTAAAAAATGTGGCCATGGAAATGTGATGGATATTGAAGGAACAGTGTATGAGCAGGTGCAGTTATGGTCTTGCAGTAGAATTTAAGAACTTTATTAATCAGTACTTTATTTTTTAATGTATACTTTCAACTTCAGGAAAGAGAAAAGCACAAAGAAACAAGAAGGCCTAACTGGCATAAACGTGGCCTCCCAGCCCACCAGTGGAATGTGGGAGTCGAGGTTTTCTGTGGAGAGTATCATTCCGGTAGACTGGTTGCTCCCTAGGAAGCTAATACTTGCAATTGAATAGCATCCCAGCAAGCTTCCCCTTAATTCAGAACTGACTTTAAAAACAAAACCTATCTTCAGAAAGTAGTGTAGATTCGTAAGAGGGCATTTTAAAATTTTTGTAACTCAAATGACTTACTGATTTATCCCCCCCCCAACTTCCAGGAACATAACAAGTTGCAGAGTTTCATCAAGATGCTAAATACATCTAGATTTATTTAGATAAATGCAAAAAGCATTTAAAGAGTTGTAAAGACATGAAAAAGATTTGAGTGGGTGAAATAACTTTCAATATGTTTTTTATTTTTGTTTTACTTATTATGAGCCATTGCTTTCCATATTTTTAATTTTATTTTCGTCCTGCAAAGTGAATGTAAAATGCTGCCATGCAAAATTGATAGTATTCTGTATGTCATGTTAGTGCAAAACTCTTTGCAAGATAGAGGACAAGTATAAATCGTATTCACTGACATGATGTCAAATGAATGAAGAAGTATGAAGTCCAAGTTCCTTTGGGTTTCAAGAACCAAATTACTGTTTAAAGAGTTTAAAAAAATACAGTGATGTTAGGTATTTTAGAGTAAAACTATGTATTCTTTTTCTCTTTTGAAAAGTCAGGAACAATTTTGCAGAAGGTAAAAATAATTATTTCCTGTTGCCTGTATTCTAAGATGCTCTGCTAGTTTAATTCCCTGTAAACAAATAGGCTCTGAGAGATTTTCCTGTCATACTTAAAGAGTTTAGTATTGGTTTTTCCTGGGAAAGCTGTTTTAAACAGGTAACTCTAAACTTTGAAACCAAGTGTAGAAAAGAGCAAATTATGCTGAAAGAAAAGGGACTACCTGTGTGCTTAATAATGGCTTGAAGCTGTAATTACAAGTAAATTAATTTAAATAAAAGTAAATAAAAGTAAAGATTTTACTTTAATGTAACTGCATATAACTTTTTCCTAGAATAGATTTTTGTTCTTTTTACAGGTAACCTAAAGATGTATAGATGTTTAAGTTATAATTTACACTTCGGAACCAGAGAAAAGGAAGACTACAAAGATCATTCTTAGGATAAAACTGATCTTGAGCTTTGATCAGGTTGGAGCATAGTCATATTAAACACTGTTCAAACATGAGAAGACAGATCCGTGCACTACTGAAATCACTTCACATTTTTCAGTGGTGCAAAGCAACTTCAGTGTAGTAGTCCTTTCCCCTAACTTGAGAAGACAAACATGAGTAGGTTTTCTGTGGTCCCTTTGACCAAGATGCATGCCACTGCTGTCCTGTGGCTGCTCTTGGCTGTTGTGGGGAGGAGAGCAACTTTAACTGTATGAGAAAAAGGCAAGAGGAGGGTGGCTTCTAGCCCTCTTGGCCTCTGCACCCATATTCAGTATAGGTGGGGAAAGCAAGAGCTTTCTGGGGCTTCCGTTTCCATTTTGCTTTTACTTCTCACTTATATGGGAATTATACCAAATGTCTGTTGTTTATGGTATGCACTTACGCACTGAAACTACAGCATAACGTTGTGTTATGCTTGTGTTAAATAGACTGATGCCAACTACACCCCTTTGTATTTAATGAAAAAAAGTATGTTTACTCGTATACTATATTCACTGTATATATAAAAATAATATTTATTTACTGAAGTCGTTGCAAGCAGATTTGTGAAGTAATCCTAAAAGTTAGAATAACATACCAATTGAATCAGAAGTCAGTTATCTCTACAGTCATCCCACAGTTCATGCAAGTCTCGTCCAAATGTGCGGTGAATGTTAAAGAAAATGGTTATTTTGAATTGTGAGTAACAAAAACATATATAATTGAAAATAACCTAAAGAGTAATGACAAAAAAATTAACATTTTAAAAATTAGGATGGCTAAATAGCATATGGTCTGCCTTACACCTGAATTCTCATCTTAAATGCCAGTTTTGCTGATGAAAAACGGTAGACTAAATTTAGCCCTTGTACATATGACTGTACTTGCCACTAAAACTTTATCACTGCATTTGTCATAACTCTTATTTCAATGGGATTTGCACATTCCTCCTAGATAGGGGGGAGAGGGGAAAAAAATTGCTAATTATAGTTGCCTAAGAAATATCCATAAGCTTTCCACAGGCAACAATTTACATTGGGAGACACAAAACTCTGATCACTTAAGTAGAGGTGTTACTGTAATGGATTTATGGGTCATTAATTCCTCAAAAAACAGGAACCTGTGTTACAATAACGCTGTTGTTCAGTACTGGTAGAATGCGGAATTGTTATGTTTTTGTGTGATCCATACATTTAGTGACCCAAGTACAAATGATCAGCCACGTGTCCCCCCAGATAGCTTTCTGGAAATTTCCTTTCCAAACTAATTTGTGAGAGTTTAATTACACTGACAATTCAGAGATCTAGAAATGTAAGTCCAAAATGATTGCTGTTGTAACAGCAGATCCAGTTAAATTCAGTTTTGAGGCTGTGCAGCACTATAGCATCTTTGGTGTGTAATGAGTAGAGGTTGAACATAAACTGTAATTTATGTATTTATGTTTAAAACCACATTTCTAGATTTTAGTTCTTCCCCTGCTGAAAACAATGATCATTGTTGGTTTAGTGCAAAGCTGTACTTAAGAACATTGTATTGTGCATCTTTTGCTATATTTTGTCATTAATTTAAGCTCTTCTGTGGCTTTATTTAGACCAAAGAGATAAAGAGAGATTATTTTGGTCTAAATCTTTATGTCCCTTTCATATTGCTAACAAAATTTTAGTTCAAGGGATAAGAATTTAGAATAATTAACTACAGATGGAAGGATTTTTCATAAAAACGCTGTCAGTTGCAACTTATAAAATCTGTAATTCCTGAAGTTCATCATCCTACAAGATAAATCTTTTTTGCATGTTCTGTAGTACTGTTAAGTAGTGAGTACTTGATCCATTTATTTGGGGAGTACAAAAAAAATTCTGTCACATAAAGAAAATGTTACGTATAACAGCTGGGGGTTTGCACATTTGTTACATTAGCTATTGTAATCACACTGTAATCATTGTGTGTTTTAAGTTGCTCAGTATGTTCAGCTGCAGTTTTTTGGGGGGATTTTAGACTTTCATTAGCCAAGTAAAATCAGTTTGGCTTCCTTTGGCAGACATGCACGCTACAGGATTTTATCTTGTATACTTCCTATGGTTAGTTGGAATTCAGAAATACAGGGGATGCAGTTGAAACTGGCACATGCGTCTGTATATCTTGAGCCAATTTACAGTTGATGTGTGTCCTGATTTCAGCTGAGATAGAGTTAATTTTCTTTATAGTGGCTGGGGCTATGTTTTGGATTTGTGCTGAAAACAGTGTTGATAATACAGAGATGTTTTAGTTGTTGCTGCACTGGTCAAGGACTTTTCAGCTTCCCGTGCTCTGCCAGGTGCAGAAGAAGCTGGGAGGGGGCACAGCCAGGACAGTTGATCCAAACTGACCAAAGGGCTGTTCCATACCATATGGCATCATGCTCAGCATATAAAGCTGGGGAAGAAGAAGGAAGGGGGGATGTTCGGAGTGATGGCGTTTGCTTGCGTGTGTGGCTTTTGCTTTCCCTATTAAACTGTCTTTATCTCAACCCAGGAGTGTTCTTGCTTTTACTCTTCTTATTCTCTCCCCCATCCTATTGTGGGGAGAGTGAGCGAGCGGCTGTGTGGTGCTTAGCTGCCGGCTGGGGCTAAACCACGACAATGTGTGTCTACCAAAGATAAACGTTGGAAGAATCCAAGAATACACAATCTGTTAGAAAAAGCTTTTATATTACTGATGTAAACCCACCATACTAACAAAAAAAGTCAGGCACTAATGATTTTGGAGTTAAAACTTTCAAAGGGCATGTAAAATAATAAGAATTAGGATTTGAAATAGGATCATTCCTTCCAGTACACTTTCTCACTTTTTTTTTCGGTGTAGTTTTACACGCACACAAAAAGAAAGCCTTACTGACTTCCCTTGGAAATACATTTCCTCAGTTTGCTACGTTTCCAGCAGGAAGTTTCTTCAAAATGTCTTAAATCTATCTTACTGTCTGTGAAACTCCCCAAATATTTCCTTTCCCCATGTGATGGACCTTTTTTGTGTGTATACAAGACACTAAATATTTATCTTTTACAGTTTATTCTTGTAAACCAGTCTTCATCATTCCCACCCAGGTTACTTTGTGTCTGGTTTCTCCATTCGTTTTCTAGGTTGTGTGTGTATATACCTGTGTTTCAGGTGTTTTTTTCATCTGGGTGTTCCCACTCCATTTCTCAAGCAGCATGTCATTTTATTTACTGCCCATATTTCTAATATTTTTAATTCATCTGTGTTTTAATTCTCGGACCTCAACAGTATGGTTTCTTTTCTTCTCACATTTAGTGTAATTTCAGAATGTAATTGTATCGCTGTTTAATCAATATATAATGTTTGACCCATCTTACACAGAGATTATCTCATTGGGCATCTGCCCACAGCTATATAAAGTTCTCTTTAGAGTTCCCTTTTAAAACTTCCTACTTATTTTGTAATTTGCAAGGGGTTCATGCCTATGGAGTTAATAGTTTCACTAATACATATTAAGATATTACAAAAGGTGTTTCTCACATCTATCGAATTATATAAATAATTACAACTTGTAATTCAGTAAGAATTATCCTACTATAATATATAGAAAGGAATGTACAATGCTAATTAGAAAATGATCAATGAGACCAACAGTCTTATGATCTTCTGTTTCCTTTGCAGCAGATGTTTTACCCATTTAAAAGAGAAGTTTCTTTAATTTTTTTTTCCCTAGAGAAGTTTAATGGATAAAATTAATGCCTAGTTATTCTATCTTTTTTTGGGAAGCCTGCCATAAATAGGGTGATCTCAAGTATTCATTAGGCTAAGGTCTCTCTGCACAGCATAAAGGAAGAGAGTGTATCCTCATTCTGGCTACAGGGAAATAAAGCAGGTATTGAGTTGGTTCTTGCTGAGTGCTATTCTATTCCCTGTGGTAGGGCTGATGTAGGATATGTAGTAGTGGCATTATGGCAATTCTTACCTGCTGAAAAGAGCTTTTAGGTCCATTAGCAACCAAATACAAGAGAAAACAGATCTGGTATTGCTTAAAAAAATACAGAAAGCTCTGAACGGAAAATTCTCTTATCAGTACTATTTTTTTAAGCTTTACCAATTTGCTTGGAATAATATAAGACACAAATCTAAACTAATAGCTCCAATTTTGTTTAATTCTATGATTGTCCTCTCTTCTGCAGTAGATCATGCCATCAGGAAGGGCTCCTGTTTCTGCAGATGCCACTAAGGCATCCATGATAACAAAAGTCTAACTTAAACTTTTCCTCTTTTTTTTTTTTTTTTTAAATTGACAAATATTAACGATGAGTAATGAGTCAAAACAAAAATTTTCTCCATCCAAGTCAAGGACTGTGAGATAAATCATCATGTTTAATGAAGAAAATGAGTTCGGGACTGGAAAATGGAGACCAGAAATTAGGCTTAGCTGGTAAACAGAAAGGTGAGGGGTTGACCTGTTTTTTTTTTTTCATTTGATTTGTTTATTCTAAATGTATAGCTGTCCCACAAAGACAGAGAGGTGAAACGTCCTGGTGCAGCAGGCACGAGCAGGAAGCCTGTCGCTTGAGCTGCTCAGGAGATGGACGTGAGGAGCAGAAGAGGCGGCCAAGCCTCTGAGAGGGAGACATCACTCGTGTTCCTACGGGACCAAAGGGCACCGAGCAGATTTGCTGTCACTCAGAAATTAGGAGTAACTGAATTGAAGCCTGGCATTTTGAGGACCTGCCTACAGGGACGTAGTAGACAGGAAAAGTTGGGGATATACCTTGTTACACCTCTGTTGCAAGAAGTGGTATTTCTGGTTTTTCTTACAGTAAAAATTGCCTTTTTTTCTGAATTTAAAAGCCTTTTGAGCTTCTTTGGGGAGTTCACTGTAGAAAAAGTTAAAAGCGGACCTGTCTAAGTGCTTTGGCTGTCTTGGGGTCCCATCAGATGCTCATCGCTTTCTTTTTTTTTTTTTTTTTGAGGGTTCATAGTTTGGTAAGCCTGCCTGAGAAAGCATAATTTGACACTGACAGTAGGGCTGTGGCTAAGCAGGAAGAAGCAAGCTTGGCCATCATGGCTTCACCTAGTAAGGAAAACCTGTCACCTCGGCTCTTTCCTATGCAGCAGCATCACTGTTCCTGCCAGCTTCTGTTAGCTGCAGAAGGTGTAAAATTTTTTATCTGCTCTCATTCTCAAGTTAATGTCTTGTTCCTGCCTACCTTATTCATTCTCTACCTGTCTCTTGTTCTGTTGCCGTTATGTTATAAAGAGTGATTTGACTAGTCAAGATGATTTCTTTCATACCGCTGCTATGAGCCCGTGATGATAAAATAGCTAAAAGCAGTGCCCAAAATAGCAGCGCACAGGTATAGGTTTGCCAGAGCGATTTGATAGTAATTACTGTATCTGTCCTTCTGTGGTGTAGTGTTACAAGTGAGACCCAGCACTGTGAACAAAACCTACACTTTCTTCCTTTGATGTATTTTTCTTCCTTCTCTTCTGTTTTTCTTGGGAGCTGGAAACCAGAACAGACCTTAATAGCAACAGAACCAGCAACACTTTCAGCCACCTCAACTTTTTTTCCTTCCCAAATGGTGGGGGGAAGGAATTTTTCACCTTCAGGAACATCTAAAATTCAATCTCAGGATTCACTTCTCATCCTAAAGGCTCTGTGTACTGAGGGAAGAAGGAACAGAAATTTTGTTAAAACGGAAGTCTTGAGATTTGACATTTTCAGTGGTTTGGCTGTTTTACCTCCTTTTTTCTGTACCCCTCTTAGGAGGAAGATTTCCAGTGGTAGTTGTTGCCATGTTACTAAGCAGGACGAGGTGTCTGCTCCAATCCTAAAACTATGTTTATGAAAAATTATCTCTTCTGACAAGTCAGGCTTGTTTACGCAGAATTAATACAGCACCACTTCTCTTATTCCAAAGTGGAGAAAGGCTCTTCAGGTCATTCCCCGTGTGTCGAGGCAAATGTGAGCTTCAGCAGTGCTGGAAAAGCCTGAGAATTAGCGCTGTCCTTCCATTCCCTCGTTAGCTGTTCAAATGAAGAACCGCTTCACGCCCTGCCGAGCAGCTGATTGGCCTTGGAGGGAAGAAGCATCTGAAGCAGTATTAATGTTTCATTCAGAAGCATGAGAGCCAGGGAGGAGGGGAGGGGAATTGGGGAATTCAAAACCCCAAGTCAGTACTGCCTTTTATTTCGCCAGGCCCTTTTCTCTTGAGCAGCATCCCTAATTGTTTCCCACACCGGCTTTCCTCTCAGGACAGTCTTGCTGACTTTGTGAGATACTTTTGCCAAGGGTAAATATAACAGTGTACGGGGAGGAGTTCAGCCCTTCCCTTCGCTTTTTTCTCTCCATTCTCCTTTTCTTCTCCCCAGCCCTGTTAACAGTATTTAGTAGGATGTATGCTGTATAGGAGATGGAGGAGCAAAGAAGCTGTGCAGTCCCTCCACCCTCTGCTATTTTCCCTCCTTCTATCATCACTGCTGCATCAAGACCTAGTATGTTTACCATGTAAAAATCCCTTTTTATTTTCTCAGTCAGCAAAACGGATCAGAAAGCTGTAAAATTAGTGCCTTAAAATGCTATCTCGAAGATGTACGAGCAAACTAGATGTGATAGACCAATCAGTAAAGGAGTGTCGTGGAATGCATGACAGCAAGAACAGCCAGCTGCATCTGGGAAATACACAAGTCCATGGACTCCAACAGTATAAAACGTCCAAAGCTGTAAAAGAGGAGCAATTCTTACTTTTCTGTAGCAGTCCCAGCAGTTTGAAACATGCTTGGCAGCCATTCCAGTGTATTTATTGCAATCATAACATCACTGATGTTAAAAGAAACATCACCTCAAAGTGGGTATTCACATAAGATCTTGGATTCATTGTAAATAGTATAGCACGTGCCAGGGTTATTAAATCTGGAAATGTTGCTAATAAATAAAAATTGTTTTCTTAAGACAGGAGTAGAAAAAATGTTAGATACAGAAGTCTTGCATAACTAGCCCTTTTTTAACAAGGAAGGACCCCTTTTACAATGTTTGAAGCAGTACTTGCCCAGTAAATGACAACAAATAGGTGCTAAGTCCTTAAGTACTTCTGAGATAAATATTAATACTGTTGAGTTTAAAAACACAAATGTTGCTTATTCTTTTACCTATTAGCTAGTCTGTGGAAAAAAGAAGGGGGGGGGGGGGAAGCAAGCTTTTACAGAGTATTTCCTGACTCAGCAATTGAATGAAAGGAATGATGCTGACACGCTTGGTTGAAGATAGTGGGAGGACTTAGCCCCAGCTAACGAGGACTGTGAACATACAAAAGGGCATAGGAGATATCTGGCTGTAAATCCTGTGAATCAAATATGTTAATACAAACTTGTTTGATTCAGGGATGTTGTTTAGAGCCAGTGGTGTGGTTTAGTTGACTGGAATAGATTACTAGTTGGGGACTGGGAAAACTAAGGTTCTTTTCTTAACTGTGCCAGTCACTTGGGGTGTCATCTTGGAGAAATCTCAGCGCTGCTTTTCCCCTGCCCTTTCAGTTGCCTTTTCAGTACTGATAAGCAGTTAAAATTCCAGCTAATCCCCTGTCTGTAATCAGCGGAGAAAGCAGGGCATGTCTCAAGTGTGATGTCAGTAAAGCACTGAGCAGAAAACTGCCTAAAAAGCAGCCAAGAGAAAACATTAGGCCCAGGGACTTAGGTGGAAAGTAGTCTTCCTGAATATGGCGCGCTCTCTTTTCATAGTGAACAGGCAACAAGAGCCTGTTCTTTGTTGGGGCCTCTCAGCACTTTACTCTTATGAATAATAAACAGAATATATTTTCCTCCTGTGTAAGTTAGCAAATAGAAATGTGCCTCTGTTACCAGCAGCGAAGCCATAATTGAGAGGCAGGGATTTAATGGAATACACATTCAAATGGGAATAAATAAAAGCATAAGGAGGATTTCAAAACCTCTCTGTGCTGGGCTTAATCTGAACGTTTAGCTATGGAATTTATTCATGATATCTGTTTGCAAGCTTGGATTTATGTTTTCAGACCTAAATCCCACCCCACACTGTAGCCTGCATCTGACTGTGCAACAGTACTAACAGGGCAACTTTTAGTTATCTTTTGCATATCCCAGCATTTTGCTGTTTATTGCCCCTTTTGTGGCATAAGTTTCAGACATTTACTTTGGTGGCCTGGGTTGGATTGCAAATGCACATCGTGGCATGATACCATTTGAGACTGAAACTGAAAGGACTACTATAAAGGTAATCCTGTTCACATTATTGTAGCAGAAATGCACAATACAAAGTATGTTTCCGCTTGGGATTAAGGTGTATTTTTACTGACCCAATTTACTTGTTATTAAAGACATATATTTGTTTATTAATTTCAGTTGTATACCTCAACATGCATCTTTTGCTCATGTTTAAGAAACTTATAAAACAAATCACCCACCTCTTACATGAAAGTCCTCTAGAGAAATTGTTTAACAGTGAGGTAACTACTCAGCAACCCGCTAACAGCCCGACTTTCACAAGTCTGGAAGTTTGGAACATGCAGCTCTTTGAAGTGCATGGTCCTTTTCCCTTCTTCTTCCTTTCCCCATTCCCTTTTTCTTCCTTTTTGTCAGTTTTTTTCTTAAGTGAATGTAATCTTATCCTTACAAGTGAAATGCTTTCTGTTTTCTTAACATTCACATTTTAGTCATTCAAGAAATTATTCCTTTTTCTTACATTCATCTGAGTTTGTATAATTTTGGGGCAAAACTTGATCCTGCTGTCACTCAGATTTCAAATGCTGCTAAACCAGAGCCACTAAATCTGACCTCATGACTTCTGTAGTACTCCTTTCATTCAAAATAATCTTGGAGAGTGAAATTTTCAAAGAAACGTACATGAGTGAAACTACTCATATCCCACTGAAACTGAGTGGGAATTTGATATATAAGCCCTTCATGTATAGTTTGTGGTTGCATAAAACAAGAAATAACTGCTTCTGTTCAAAATACTTACCCAGTGTTATAGTGATCCTTTTTGAATGGTCTCATCTCCTTTATTCCATTTTGTCTTACTTGAATAATAAATGTATGCTATAACAAGAAAGTAACAAATTCTTCCTTAAAAATATAAGAATGTGATCAATTTTTCCCCTCAATGCTATGCACTGTCAGCAAAAGTTAGAAATTTACGGTGTGAAAGGTAATCTTCGCTAACTTAGTGAGGCAAATATAGGTTGTTAAATGTCAACCCAAGGGTGCGAATAGTGTTAATTTAAAGGAAATAGGATCAGACACTTCCTGAGAGAAGGATGTATACAAGCACCTGATTCTAAAAAGAAAATTTAAAATAATGTTCATGTAATATAGTTTTCTGTATATTTTTTCATACAGTCAAACTATCAGAAGTGTGGTGGGTTTTTTAATCTAATTTTCTTTATTTTGGGGGGCCATGTGGGGCCAGGATAAGTAGTGGAAATTGGTAGGTGCCATATCTACCTAAGGATATTGGATGATAAAGAAAAAAGTAACAAGTGTTCAAAAAAATTAGCCTAAATCAGTCAGCTGAAGTAGCTGAAAAATTAGCAAATCCCATCAGCACATTCCGGTTAGCAAGGAAAGTGGGTTGTAGCTGTCTCTGGGGAGCTGAGAAGAAACCCACATTACTATTTTTAGTTGTATTTTTTTTCTGGGCAAGAATAAAAAATGTAGAGGCCAGAAGATGGCAGAACAGTGGCTAGAAATTTACCATCAGTTTACTCTGTTAACGTATGTTTGTTTTTCCCTTAGAAGTAGCAGAATTCTTGGAGTTCTTCAGAACCCAAGGAATTCCCCAGATCTGAGAGCAATCCAGCTGAGGAATTCTTGGGGGAGGAGAGACGACATGAAAGCTGTGGGTCAGTGGTTCCACACTGTCTTCTTAAGTATCCCACTGCTGTGGCATTACGGTTTCTGGGAACAAGGGGCTGCTGCCAACATTGTCTTCTTTATACTCTGTAATTCTGGGAGGGAGGTAAGGAGAGCAGTTGTTTTCCCTGTGGAACAAGCCTGAGGAAGAGCAATTGTGAGTCTGCGAGAAGGACGTTGCAAAGTTGATGGTCCTTTCTGTACATCCCATTTGTTTATGTACACGTACCTGGAGGGACTATTGTATGACTTGGAGGGTATATCAGTGATTATAATGGAACTAGTCTTAAAAAAACTATGCAGTATACCGTGATTATAATTTCTCTCTCTGGTAAGGTTGTTTATCCTCTTTTTCTTATTTATTGCTTGAGTGAACCTAATACATTTGAAATTATGTTTTAGAAGAAGTAAGATACTGTGCAACTGGTGGTATTTCACTGCAGAATAACCCCTGAAGGGATCTGTAATCCCCTGGTACTAACATCGTCTAATAGTGAGCCAAATTGAATAATAAGCTCAGTGCTATGAACACAGCTTCATATTCAGCCTCATTCTGTTTTAGTTAGCATTGCCTAGTAATTAATTATTATTCTGTATTTATGCTATCAATGACATCCAGAGGCTGGCCTAAACACGCTCAAGCCGCTGGCGGTGGCGGCAGCAGCAGCAGCTTATATACATGCGGATATTTTGTTCTCTCTCTGTAAATGTGTGCTGTAGACTGTCTCTTAAAAGATTTGTTAGTAAGTCAGTCTTCCCTGTAGCTAAACACAACAAGACAGTACATGCTGGACATCAGTCAAAGACGCACAGTGACACATAGCTTACTAATTACTATTAATGTTTAAAGGATTCAGAATGTCCTAATTGATTTTGGCACTGAAAGTGCAGTCTGTTAAATTGCTTGTCACCTTTGTTGCATCCTGGGCCTCACTGAGAATCTCATATGCAATTAACTGCAATTGCTATACTATATTTACTCTAAAGTGCACAATACATTACTATTTTGTTGTTCGTATCTCAAAATTGGGGAGTTAATTGCTTACAAAAATACAATTCAAAATAAGGGGATCTTTGTGGTGAGGGGATTTTTTGTCAGAGTAGAAAAATACGAAGATTTTAATATAGTTCATGTTCCAAACTCATAGTCCTCCTGTGCTTGAAATTTCACTGAATTCAGGGAGAGTAACCTGCGCATAAAGACACGACAGGTGAATCTACATCACCAACTTGTGTGGCACAATGAGAGTTTCATTTGCTGCACACCATTCTGGTTACAGGACCAAATGTCCCCGTTGTGCTGCTACCAGCAGTGCAACTTGTGCCGGTTGCCATTTGAAGGCACGCATCAGGCAAGCCTGGAGCACTAACTGCACGAGGACCCTGCGTCCACATTGCCAGACTCTGGACTCTAACTTCAACCTTGGTTCCACCAGGAGGAAAACTACTTCAAACACACCTACCAGTGGCATGTCTCACTCAAGTGAGCACCGCCAGGCGCCAAGTATAGATACAAGGCAAAGCTGCTGCAAAAAGAATCCTTCCCCCCCCTCCTCCAGTGCTAAATCACTAATGTGGACACATCCTGTGTTATTTAGGAAGACTCTGGCTAAAGATGCGGAAACAAATTGTTGTGCTGTCTGTAAGACAGGGCAGTTGTTTTCTGAATATGGAACTGTACAGTAATTCTTGAAAGGAATAGATTTCCTCCACAAATTCTAAGTTACAAGGTGGAAGAAGCACTGAATTGCTCACATCAATTCATCTGCCAGTTTAGCCTGGCAGTATTTTCTATTTAAACAGCCAAAGCTCCAGAATTAACATGGACTGTCTAGAAACCTCAATAAAAGAAAGAGCTTTGCCAAGAAGCAGTCTAGGACAGCAAAAAAGTGAAGCCCTTCCTACAGATAAAGGACAGGAATCTGCAAAATTTTCCTCCATGGGAATGGAGAGCTACACTGTCTCCTGATACCACCCAGGCTCTGGATGTTGGAGCACAGGTTTGTTTTTCAAGTTTAGACTGACAGCGCCTGCACTTTTCATTTCATAGTGGATTGTTCAAGGAACAGCTAATCATAAGTTTCCTTGCTGTCCTTTTTAAAGCAGAGGATACCCTTTAGTTCCTCGTATTAAGAAACTAGCTGTTCTAATTTTTCTGGAGAAAATAATTTCAGGAGATAAGATACAGATCTAGCTAAATTAACTTAATTAAAGAAAATGCAAATCCAGTAGAATGAGAGTGTAGATTCTACTTGCTGCAAGCACAAAATCTCTCCAAGAGTCTGGATATGACAAATAATGACAGTAATTGTACATCTAAAATATTAGAAATATCTTCTGTCAGAACACAGGATGAAAACAGAGACTATTTGATTTGAATTTGTTTTACTTACTGCAAGCGGAAAGACAAGCCTAAACATCATGGACTGATTTCCAGCACATTCAAACTATTGTAGAGCTTACTTTTAATCCAGTTAATTATTTTGCTATTCTCCATTCAATTAATTATCAGATTAAAGTTCTTATATAATATGTAAAATGGTGTTTTGATAATAAAAGATTATAACTGAAATACTGCAGAGTTTGCTTTAGAAGAAAGCATAGCAAGATTGAAATCTGCAGAATTCCAAGTTAAAAGAGGCTATTAACTTTGATAGCAATTACATGTCCATGTATATACCAAAAGAAGATGGGATATATTATAGGGGGTGTGGAAGACTAGTACAAATCTTTACTGTAGGAAACGTTTAGGATAAATACCATTGCTTGGATTTTCTGCTTAGATCTTCCAGCATTGTTACATTTATCAAAACCTATGTTTTGGTTTTTTGTTACAGATGTTGATTGTGATAGCTTTTTGTGGCATTGCAGGATTCCTGGGATCTACTCTGAAAAAAAAAAAATCTTTTGTTTTACAACCTAAGAATTGATGGTCAGCAGTCCCTTTATGCTGCAGAGGATGGTGACACGGCTTTTCAGTTGTCTGTACCACCTTCTTTCTGTAAAAGTCTGTTCATTTTGTCAGTTGGTACTTTACGTGTAGTGGCAATATGCCTGTTGTCTCATTGAAAGCAGGTGCAGTTGGAGAGATGACAGCTTTCTCAGAACTCAATTATTTAATTAACTCATTTATAACTAGATTATTTTAAAAAGCCATACCATCTGTTTAGTGGTCAAAATCCTGCTTGTATGCTAAGCAGTGATTATTAAACTCTCTGCATCCCTTTCTCTTTAGTTGCATGCTGTTTCACTAGAAGCAACTGGAAAGTTGCTAGACTCAAAATTAGAAGTGAGAAGATCCAGGCTCCATTTTTAACTTTTGGACTGATTTACCTAATTTCACCTTGATCAACTGTGCTGCATCTTGGTTTCTGTTGCCCATTTGTAAAAAGGCATTTAAATAATTTTGACATTCATAGAAGGAGGGAAAAAGCTACTTAATGATAAACAGTTTAATCATTGTGATAATTTAACAGCTTTGTTCTACAAGCTGCTTGGTAATGTGGATAGAAAAACACTACAAACAATTCTTCAAATATCCATTAGGGTTTCTAAACACATTTGTTGCACTGTTTCCATTCCATTAACATTTATCAGATTCAGATTTACTCCCAATAGTTTTAACTGTGTATGTCCAGACACTTGGAGAGAATACATGCAAAATTTTAATGAATAATCCTCGATTTTTAAAAAAAATAATTTACTCATCCTATCAGAAATGGCAACATTACTAATTAGTTAAATAAGGACAGACGGCTGTCGTTTATGTGTCATAGATACATAGCAGAGATCACTAAGCTGTTATATAAAGACAAAATCTGAAAAAAGCTAGCTTGCGAATTTCTCTTAAAAATCTTTTAAATTACATCTTTCTCTTAAAAATCTGGATTTGCATTTCTTTTCCCATTCGTATGATATTTGAAATTACTAGAGGAAAATATTTATTTTTAATGGACCTTCTTGTCATCATCCAAGAGGGTGGGAGGCATGCTGTTAGTTGATGGACAGTAATGATGAATACATCGTGCATCAGAGAGGTAGTCTGAAGATTGACAAGAAGGGTGTCCGATGACCTCTTATCTTAATCACTCCTGAATCGTTACGCTCCTGAGCATACACTAAACCTGCATCTAGCTGATAGTAAAAATCAGGGTATCCTAGGTGCACAAAGGATTTCTTTTTGTAATTCTGAGGTCACTGTGATAAGTCATCAACCAATGACTTTTTCATAGAATCATAGAATAGAATTGTTTAGGTTGGAAAAGACCCTTAAGATCATTGAGTCCAAACGTTAACCTAACACTGCCAAGTCGACCACTAAACCATGTCTCTAAGCGCCACACTTGTCCATCTTTTAAATACCTCCAGGGATGGTGACTCAGTACCTGTATGATCAAGGAAGGAAACTTGCATTTGGCAATGCTTTCTCGCACAACTCATCACAACTCAGTCAAAATGGAGTGAGGTCTCTACAGTAAACTGTGGATCCAGCCTTACAGATCTGAGAGTTGTTGTCCCCCTCAGTATCTCTTTTACTCATCAGAACTTAGTAATTTTTTAAAACACCAAAGCCCTAGAGGCAACATCATCTATTAAGCTTATGTCAGTGGTCACTTTATATGAATTTAATACATACTTCAGAATCTTAGCTTTCCACCCACGCTGATACATCTTAGACTTGGGATGTACACGTGTGAGTGTGTGTATTGGGGGAGGGATGGAGTGAGGGAGAAGAACAGAAAAGCAAAGGAGAAACCGTTGAACACACAAACCAGTGTAAATCGGTATTGAGCCATCTGCCTGAGTCTGCAGTGTTTGAAAAATGGAGTGTATGAACCGCTCCTGTTCATTATCCTTGAAGGAAGTACATCGAAAATCTTCGGGACGCTTTTAAAATATTAACTGTTGATTTTTTAATTGCTGAACATTTTAGATGCATTGAAGTAACACACTTCTTCACAGTGGTTGATGCTGGTAAATAGGTTTCAACAGGCAGTCATTGCTATAAATGACTTATATGAAATGTAAGAGCTTCTGATCCTTTCACTGACCTTAGAGTCTCTGGTGCTCACAAGTGGATGTTTCCTTATTTGTACAAAAAGGCTTACAGTGTTTCTTAAATATCTAAACTAAAAACACTTCCTGCTTTTCATAGGTGCAAAATGCACCATGAGGCCCCTTGCAGCTTTTGAAACCTCCAGACAGATGCAAAGCTAATGTATTCAGTTAAGTTACTATCAGCCTTAAAACCCTGAAATGCTGAAGCGTTAGTATCTTGACCTTTATGTCAAGATGAATGAAAAACAAATTAACTTCTGACTCAGCAGGCCTTTCTGAAGGATTGTGTTTGTTAGAAAATGTCCCTGTTTTTACATATAGGTGTAAGGGCAAAAATAAGCTGTTTTTCATAAAAGCTGAAACATCTTAATCTTGACATTTGCCAGAATTTCTAGCCTTAATGAACTAGTTACTGATACTGTTCTTTGGCATTTATATATTATAATGTGATTGTTTCTATAGCACACAGCTATGGGTATTGTTGATGGGAAGGTACAAGAGGGACTGGCAAATTTAGAAGTTAACAGTACAAAGGGTTTTGTCAAGCTTTCATCTTTGTCCCTTGTCCCCCATCTAAAGATGTCTCCTGAAGATTTGTTTTCCCTGAGTCCAACAGATTCTCAGAAACTCCTGACCTTTCACAGTAACTGATTTGCTGAGCATGCCCCTTTGACCATGTGGTAAGGCCAGGCTTCTCCAGGTAGAAGTCTGCCCAATTTTACTCAAGGAATGTAAGGACCTGTTAATACATTAATCTTCAGCAGTCACTGACAACAGTTTGTATCACATCTGTGACAGACTGAGATCTAGATTTCGGAGAGTAGCAATCCCATGGTTACTTCACTCGTCGGATAGTAAATGAATGCTAAAATGCACTGTTCTGATTTATTATTTTCTTGATTTTTTTCTTTTTTTAATCTATTGTAGCTCAGTAAAAGTGCTTAGATCAGCAGCTGTAGAGAGCAAAGCCCTGAATTTATCCCTACAGTCAACTAGCTTGCTATTTGGTGAGAAAGCCACATATTTGGACACCTCCTGCATGATATGGAGTAAGAACACTGACAAGCCTCAGAAAGTTGGGCCTGAAGATCATTACCATCTTTCTCAATATCAAAACTTCATTGCATTCATTTCTGTAACCCAGTGCGCAGTTTGGGCACGCTCATTGGAACAACAGGATTACACTCTACTGCTTTCCTCTCGGTAACAAATATTGGTCAGGGTGGGTCCATTAATCCGGGATGGGTAGGCATCTGTCACTACTACATGATGTTTAATATTTGCTTTGTTGGTCATAATTACAGTATATCAGCTTTCCTCCCATAAAACTAGTTAAATACAAGAAGAAAAACCCCTCAAGCTTTCCAGTTTCAATTTTACATTCACAACTAAGTACAACATGAAATTGTGTAGTTCATAAGAAAACTTCAAAGAGTTGCTGCTACTAGTTATTTTTACAGATTCCTTTTAATATAAGGAATGTCTTGCACGACTGTACAATTACACCCAGGAAGGCAGAAATCCAGATATGTTCAATTCTCCTGCAAAGCATACATTATTTAGTATATGCTTTGCAAAAATAAGCGAGTTGAAGTTCTCCTTCCTATTTGTATTTGCCAAAATTAGGAAAGCTTCCAAGAGCATCTCAGCTTTAAAATAATTACTTCCTAGGAATGAAAAAGCAGAAGAGCAGTCTGAATGATAATTTTTTATCAAATCTGTTTCTCAAATCTATTCTTTAGCTGCTACGTTTTTAAGCTGTTTCACTTTAGATTTCTCTTGATTTTCTGCTCTTAGTTTCTCTGGTTTTGTATCTGTTCTACAATTTTCTCTTAGACAGTATTTTGGACAGACAGGATTTCCAGAACTACCCACTAGTAACAGTCTGTAGAAGGCCTGTTTCTTTTGCTCTCTGGAGATGAAGAGGAGTGTGGATGGGAAAGAAGTATATTCTGTATATTTTTTCTAACAGTAAATTCATAGTAAACTTTATCTGATTGTAAATTACTAATTCATTATCTTTCCTAGTAGTAAATATCCCCATCAGTAAGACTTCCATCACACCCTAATACATATGGATCAGGGCAAAAAGCTTGATTTTATAAAATGGGAACCCTAAGTTGACAAAGAACAACAGATACGTAATACATTCACCATGGCTCATTTTCTGAAATACTTTTTAAAAAAAAGTCAATGTGAGCATTACAGTGCATCTGGCTCTTCATCTGAGAAGGATAAATGCTTTCAAAGCTGTCTTGATTTCCATTTATGCCAACAGCTCCCTCCTAAAAGAATAATCGGGCTATTTAATCAGTTTATGATGCTAGTGGTTTGTGATAGTTTACTTTTCAGGAACAATAATGTGTAACAAGTCCAGGACAACCAGTTAATATGAAGAAGTCCTAACCAGAGTGGTTTGAGAATATTGTAAACTATCTTTCTAGTCTAGATATTATGTAGGGATGGGAGTGCAGTCATTCGGGGGAAAAAAAAAAAAGACAGACTGAAAAACAGATATAAACATCTCATTAGGCTCATGAAGGTCAAGATAAGTAATAAATTTCCTCTTTATCTATATCAGTCTATGCAGGCAACTTTCCTTAAGTCCCTTGTGAGGTTTCAACACTTGTGGCAACCTTTTTATGATCTGCCAGTGTACAGAAAGCAAACGAATTTTGGGTCTCCCTTAAATGTAAAGCAAGGATTGTAAATATTGAACCACTGTGATGTGCCAAACTCCCATAATACAGGCTTAGAGTAGTTGATTCTGAAAAGGAAGCTAATGAAATCATTGACCTCATTTCCATTCCAAGCAATCTGACTTTAAAGAGAAGCTTGCACTTTTACTCTACATAAATTGCCCAGAAGAGTAATACTGTCTTCTTATTTCTTACATATTTATTTCCTAAAAAAACAAAATGAAGAAAGAAAGGTTCAAAAATAGACAGGTAATTTTTTTAGGTTATTCAAAATTAGAAACGTTAATGGTTTCCACTGGCCATAAGAAAATTAAAGGTACAAGTAGCCAACTGGTAGATGAAATTCAATGCTTCCAATAGAAAAGAAGATGGAAATTTGAAGGAAAAATATGTTATATAGATTTGCTCTAGAACTGTGTGAGTGATGCAACTCCTATTAATCATTATGGCTAGTTCTGTGAAAATATTTTTTCATCATACTACATCATATCATATTATAGATGTGTGTGTATGTCTATATTTACATATGAATGTGTATACATACATCTTTAGATATGAATGTGAAACTTAGACTTTGCTAATGGTCAAACAGCCCTTTAAACCCTTTAGTGGTCTGTCCACATCTCCCATGGTCTTCTAAAGTCATTTAATTCCACAAATTTTCCCACCAAAATAAAGTAATTTAGTGAGAGATTTGGGTAAATACTTTTTTTTTGTTTTTCCCCTGGAAAGATTGTGCCCCAAAGGGGATCAAAATTAAAAGGAATTTGTTAAAAATTTGCAGAAAATGTTGCTACTTCATTATTATTTTTTATCACATACCTCTGTAACTACTGTTTTGAGCACTTTGGTAGAATATTACTGCGCAGTTTTATACAAGTGGGAAATGAAATGCTTCTCTGTCATTCCTTTTAGTGCTCTCAAATGCTTCTTTAGTTTTTATTGCAACTTACTGGGCTTTCAAGGACTATAATGGAATTTAAAGCTTATTGGCATGGTTCAAATAAGCTGTTTGCTCTTCTTCCATAACCTGGGAACTTCCTGCTACTGGCTATATATTGCAGAAATAAGTCACAATTTCTCTTCATTATTATTCATAGGGTCACATCATTCAAGGTTAATGTTTGCTCTTATGGCTTATTCATGAAAATGTTCACAAATCTTAAAAGTTTCATACTTTTTAACACACACAATTTGTCCAAAATTTTCTGCTAGAAAGCATGGTTTTTCTTTATTCATTCTTCATCATTCATTTCTCTATTAAAACCCTTCATTCTGCCAGTGAGGGAATACAGACAGTATTTGCCAAAAGTGACTAGTCACTTTCTACACTAGATGAGAAGTTAAATTCTTCAATAACTCTATGAATTACTATTCTCCATCACCTAAAAAAACCAGGATAAACATTTGCAAATTATTAATTAGCAACTCAGTTCACTTTGTGAATGATCCTACAAGAAAAAGAAAAGTCTAAGTGTGTCATGTTATTTATTCCAAGCAAATAATTAATCTGATTCTATTTAACATATCCCAAGAAGTAGCAGAGCAAGTGGATGGGTGGAAATATGCATTACAGCTCTTGACTACAGTCATGGGAACTGTAACTTTTACAAAGCACAGCTACTCAGTTTTTGCACTATGAAGGACCTAACGGGCCTGATGGTCATATGAATTTGCAGGATAAATGTATACCCCAAAAATTTCTTTCCCACTCAGCATATCACCAGCTTCTGCTTTTAGCTAACAAGCTACAAGCGTGTCTCAAGTGCCAAATGGCTTTTAGAAAATTTCATGTTCGTTCACTCCAGCTACATTTCCTGTCCTGCAAATGTAGCACCCTGACTGATATTGCCTAACAGGATGCAATGGAGCCATTTAAGCCATGCATGTCATGTTACACATAGGGTACTTGACAATCTGGCATGGTATCTTTACAACTGGTGTCCTCTCTTGTTACGTTATTATTTATGCTTTTTTCCCAGGTTACACTATGTAATATTTTTCACTCAATGTTACAAGACCAAACGTATACAGTAATTTTGCATATTTTATCAGTTGTGCGAAGTATGTATTCAAAGAGAATATGGTAATAACCCAAAAGAACCAAGTCTGAGGCATGGGAACCTGGATAAAACTTAGTAGAGTTGTGTATATACAGTCATGACAAATTTTATTTTCTACTACGCTTTGTAACCATGTTTCTTGTGAAACAGAAGCTTTAGCTTTCACAAGCGGAACACCATAATTCTTTGTCAGTAGATACTACTGCAAGATGTCAGAAAGAAAAATGCAAGCCCTTGAACATATGACTCCTCTCAACTGTGTCTTTAAGAATCACTGCTCATTCAGCCAGCTGTCTGATTAATAAAGACATTTTTTGTCACTTACTTACAAACTCCAGCAGAATATTATATGTCAGCTAAGTTGTCAAGGAAATTTGCATTAATGCAGACTAAATATTTTAAGAGGAAATAGATGTGCAAACAAGAAGAAACTCTTCTTAGAACAAATTTAACTTATTGGATTACAGATGTTAAGCTTTATTGTAGAGACTGATCAGTTTTCTTCAGCAAGTATACTTTTGACTGTTGTGCTCACATACAATTTTGATTGTAACTAATAAACGCTCTCAATATGAAGTCACCTTACCTGAATTACAAACAAAACATTCTGCTTACATAACTTTTCATCTTAATAAGCAAAACTAAAATCTTTCTGCTGCTACAAAATAAAACAGAATATTTTGCTATGTTTTGAGTCCTTTTTTCCTGTTTATGAATGTCCATGAACAATTTGCTTTAATTTTTTTTTGCTTGAAGCTCTAATTTTGTGATCTTAGCAATAAACTATTCAACCTTGTGTCAGTTTTGAATTATATCACAGCAATTGCTGCTGGAAAAATACTCTGAGCAAACAAATTTCTATTGCTTATGCACTTTTTGTTGTGAGTATTTTGTATGGCCATTTAGTAATTCTGATTTCATATTGAAATTGTGCTATGGAATTTATGTACATTTAAACCAATTGATAATTACCTTGATGAAGTCCTAGGATTATATTTCATTGATCCACTTCATTTATGAAACTTAGTTAATTTTTAGCAATACCTGGAAAAAACATTACACAAATTTGTAACCCAAGCAAAGCAGATAAAGAGAAAACACACATTGGTAAACTGGAATTTGTAACACTATTTAGGAATAAAAATATATGCAAGTCACGCAGAGGATTAGAAGAGTGTCTTAACGAACCCAAGAGCTTTACATACCCTAAGGCCTACCTGTAAGATGTAGAACACATAACTTGAAAAAAAAAGTCACTAAAAGCTAATAACAGCCTCAAATACCGGTAAAGCCCAGTTACAAATACATTTCTAAAAATGTATCATGGAAAAATGAATCATGGAAAATGTTACTGCTATATGAAACCCTGACACTGATCTCACTTAGGCCTGTTTTGTTGGTCCGCATTCATAAATTTCGGGGTCAGACAGATAAGAGTTGGAGTATGTATGTGTAATAAAATTAATATAATCTGAGATTCACTCCCTTGGCTTTCAGCTGCCTTACTTTAAAGAATTTCCCAGAAAGTTTCTAAACACAGTATTAAGGATAATTAACTCTGTTCAGGAATATTTCAGAGAAGAACGTATTAGCTGAGAATTATTCCTTTGTCTCAAGAGTCTTTGCAAAGAGACACCTTTCATCCTGAACAAGTGCCAGCTATGTTAATTAAGAAAAACTTGTGAAGCACGAATGAAACTACACTGCAATATTAGGTTAAAACTGCTTCAGTAAGTACTTCAGATGCTTCATCCAAACAACAATTTTCCTCTGGAAAGTTAGGGTCTTAGACTTCTAGGTTTAAAAAAAAAAGTTGCTCTTACAGTGCAATTACTGAGCTGAAGTATGGCTAACCCTCCATAGATGTATTTGCATGGAAGAAATACAATTTAGATTTTCAAAAGCACAGCTAGGATTTAAGCAATAGGCACGGATGTTTCCATTGTTTTTCAGGAAGTTAAATGTCTAACCACTTCATATTCCGTAAAATCTCCCCCTAAGCAACAAGAACTTAATGAAAGGAGGAACATTTTTTTCTCTGGAAATAACAGCTTGAAATTACCATTGAATTTGGACTGAATCATATTCACAAAGATTGACTGATTTGTCCCAATATATCCTAAAGTTTAGTAATATGATTTTTCAGAACAAGTTAATTTTATCGTTTTCTATTTGACTGCAATGTTGAATTGAATGCCTTTTGAATTTGTTGGTTTTTAAATGAGAAAAGATTGCTTGTATCGGACTAAAAATAGCTGTATTGCAAGATTTTAAATTGCTAAATTTGTTTCACTTCTTGCTAGCCAAATTTCACCTAACAGATCAATGTGTATATTACAATAATGCTGGAATATCTGAATACTCATTTTAATAAAAAGAGAAGAGTAAAGAAGCATAGAGAAGAAAGCTAGTTTTATTTCAATAAGAACTTGTTAAAAGAACTCTCCCAGTTAGGGTTTCTGGTACAACTCTTTCAGCTTCAAGTTAAACCAGATTACAGCTAGTTTGTTGGGAAAGGAGTTAATTTGATAGAACACCGATCAGATGCAGGCAACCAAAAACTTGCCTACCTGTAAACTGCTCAGCCTTGCCTATAGTTCTTGCCTGCACTTTGATTCACAGTTGCAGTTTAGACTCACATCAGATACTGCTCTGGAATACACATTGCACTAATTCTGGTGAAAGCAGAGTGAATTGAGAAGCAGCTGGTTTTTTGAGGAACGCTTTCTGTGCTGCAGATCTCTGATTTTTGTAAGGACAAACAATTAAAGACTTACCCTGCTCTCATTACAAAGCAGAGGAAATCACTGGCATCAGATGAGTACTGCCACCACATGGGAATACAGATAAACAGGCTTAGAAAAACTGAGACATCTGGAAGGATGGAGTAAAAATTATACAGAAAATACAGTAAGCAACAGTACAAATGGCTAACGTAAAAGCAGCTCCAGGATGCAGCCAAAAACCTCTTCACTTGGGACTGCACTCGCCCCAGCTCTTCACACTGGATCAGCCCAGTTGCTGAAAATTGCCAGCCAGGTGTGCAGTATCTGAAAATTACTGTCCAATAAAAGGTAACAGTGTGAAAAATTAGTTTGATAAGGTTGTGTTTATAATTTGAGGCAGTAAAATAGAATTCTGACTAATTGTGTTTAAGGCATGATGTATTGTGTAATCCACAGAAAAACTCATTTCAAAAACACTGTAACCATAAAAACAGCTGTTCCACTGAGTCATTTTCCCAACACGCAACTTAAAACAAAGCAAAACAGAGGAAAAGCCTCTCCCAGTGGTGACTTATTTGTGTTGATATGATTATGGAGTAGGATAATGCTAGGAATGTGGGGAAAAACAACAGAAAACTCATCTCCACATTCATTTTATACCAGAAGCTTGGAAACAGAAAAAAGAGCCTTTGGAGTTAAAAAACAAGAAAAAACTCAGTTTTGAAGAGATATTGCTGCCTAAACTAAGTGATGAACAGCAAGACATATACTGATAGTCAAAAATCATTTGCAAAGATAAGAATGAGTCCAAGGTTAGAAGGAATGGAATTAAAGTGATGAAACGAGATACTTAAGTTAAATACCCCCAAAAAAATTCATGCCACGTATGTGCATGTTCACGGTTGTTGTATAAGTATAATATAGTGTCTGGAAGAGAAGATAATAATATCTGGTAAAGGAGGTAGACGAAACTGCATTACATAAAAGGTAAATAAAGACCAAAAAAATGTACTGCAGGCGCTGCTCTTTCATCAGTAGAAAGCTGAGTGAACACGTGAACAGCCCTTTTCATATTTAGGATGACCCTTCACCCCACTCAGCTTTTGGAGGGAAAATATAAACCAAGTTCTATAACGATGAGCCTTATACTGAATTCCAAACAAGGTTAATTTTTTTTCTTGGGGGAAAAAAAAAAGAACGTTTACTATGTTTGTATTATATGACTGTTGCAGGGACCAGAATTTAATTTTTGTAGATCTGCAATCCAGACATGTTTACTTCCCACACTGTATGCCTTGGAGCTGCAGAGCTCCAAAAAGCACAAAGATGTGACATGCATGTGTTTTTCTTGTTTGCAGATATCTCAGTAAGCTTGCTCTCCCTAGTTGTCACAGCCTGTGGTCTTGCTCTGTTTGGTGTCTCTCTGTTCGTGTCCTGGAAGCTTTGTTGGATCCCTTGGCGAGAGCGTGGTCTGCCGTTTGGGAACAAAGACAACAAACAAGAATCACTGAACTACACAGATACAGAGACCAATGACCATGACTACAGCGAGGATTATCTGGGTCAGCCTACAGCCTATCCGGAGTCCTCCATGAAGATCAGCCACACCTCCCCTGATATTCCATTAGATGCTCAGGCAGGAATGAAGGAGAACTGCGTACACAATATGCGAATGCATCGTCAGATCACTGAACCAACCTCTTCTGCTCGGTCAGTAACTCCAATTTCTCTCTGCTATTAATGAATACAGATACAGTCAGAAGAGCACAGCTTGATTTTCCAGTACACTGATCTATTTAAAAATGCATAATTTACTTTCCGCATTCTTTTTTTTAAAAAATTACACAAAAGTTATTCTTTGAGGTGCACAAACCTCTTGGGTTAAAAGGACAGGATCACAATGCTATTCCAGACTTTTATCAACTTCTGTCTCATTTGTGCCTCTCCCTCAGAAGCTGGACAACACAGAGCACTGTGTGTCCCTTAAAGCAGCAGAACAGCCTAGATTTATCTTGTAAAGCATATTCATTTGCACTTAGCACTGATGCTGAACGCTCAGTAGTACCTCCTCAAAGATTTTTAAAACAGCCAAAGAAGAAAGTAGGGCAAGCTAATGAAACACTTGCAAGAGTTAGAAATAGGATTAAAAATCACAGATTTTAGCCACAATCATGACTGTGGGGGGAAAAGTGCCTCAACAAGAGTCAGTGAGGTCTCCAGGGGAACTGAAGAACCAGTACAGGAGGGAAGAGGAAAGAGGGAGGGTGAGAGTTATGTGCAGGGGCAGGTGATAAAAGGATTATGTTTCACAAGAAAAGGGATCAGCGTGTGAAGAGCCAGTGAATTCCTGAGTCAAAGCAGATGCACTTCAGCTGGAGAAGGTAGAGCACTAGCCCAGTTGCTCTGTGCTAGCCTCCTTTCTGGCCATCTGTGAGAGCAAGTTCAGCCAAGACCCTTGCCTGCAGGCACACCTGAACACGGGTAAGATGACAGCAGCTAGCAGCCAGTTGTCCAAAACATGCCTCAGAAAGAACTTGAGAAGGCCCCAGAACATGATTAATGCTATGCAGTAAAAGCTTCAGGTGCCCTTCCTCCTTACATTAGCGTAAGAATGGCTTGGCCTTATATTGTTGTAGGAATCTATGGGGAGGTCAAAGCCATAATTATGGATATTGAAGCCTGCGCCCTACCACACGCAAGGTTGAATTCCAACCAAGGACTAATAGCCCAGAAGTACAGTACAGGGCTGGTGCTGCTGTGTTTTCAAACTGCTGGGAAATAAGCATGTCATGAGATTCATTAACAACAGAAGATTCATATCTGACATCTAACACCAAGAGCTCTCATGTGTGTCTTCGATATTGTGAAATACTGAGTCAGATACAGGCTTTCTCTGCTACAACAGGGCAGCAATTCTGATACTTAATCAAATGACAAATGCACAGTACCACCACAGCATCATCATCTCACAAGAAGCAGGAGCAATCCCAATCCATAAAAGAACTTGCCTCAGCATCCTGAGTGCATGGACACTGTCTTCACTCCTGTGAATCTCTGGATATCTTTCTTCTGGCAACTGTTCCCAGTCTGGCTCTCTCCAGCAGGTGTTATAGTGGCTCTGTCCACAAGGGCATGACTTGTCCCGGTCCCACCCCTGCCCTATACCGTTTGCTGATACAGGCTTTGCTCTTTACTCCTCTCATTCATTGCCCCTTACTTTTGCCGATGTCTTCTCCAAAAGACTCTTTCACTGAGCAGGAGGGGCCCATCTTCCTTGTACTGCATCCTTCATTCATTCACCTTTGTCTCTGCTGCTTTCTGGCATAACTGGGTAGCCAGCTGTGGCTTTCCTGTGGCCACAGAGACCAGGCACCTGCCCCTGCTACAATCCTTGTTAAGCTGGCTCTCCAGTGCCCTCCTTTTTATTCCTCCCCAGGATATTCTGCACCTCCCACTGTGATGAGGAGCTTAAGGGTTGAGCAATATAAGTCTTTTTTTGTGTCATGATAATATTTTATCATGGAAATGACTAACGTATAGCTATAAAATTATGTATTTATTATGCAACAAGAGAAAAAAACTAGGATAGTACATAAGAGGCTGTTCCTGTTTTAAGCATGTGTAAACACACATTTGCAAGAAATGAATGAACAATGATAGCAGAGGAACTATTGCTGATTACATTCAACATAAACAGCTTTGGACTAATCCTGTGCTAGCATTTTCCATGTGCTCTTTCTATGTTCAACCACAGCTGATGGTACTCCAACACACTGAATGGTTGCTGCATATGAATAGGACAAAACAGTGGAAACCAACTCATACAGGATTAGGATTTTACCTAATCCAACTTTCACATCCAACTACCCTGACAGGGTTTGCAAATTTGATTTCTGTTATCATCTCATGAAGTGGAAATTTCAATCACAATAACTGAGTGACTCCAGGTAATAAATTTCACTGGACCGAAGCTAAAAGCAACTTTTTCTCCTCGAGTAATGAAACTAAAGGAGCTTTTCAGCCAAGGTACCACAGAGCTTATTAGATCAAGTATGAGAGAAAAAACAAAATGATTGTTGGGGTGATCAACAAACCATTTCAGACCAGAACAGCTCAGTTGTAAATGAAGTAGTTGTAGAGACCAACAAGTAATTAAAATGCAGAGATGTCAGGAAGTATCCTCTTTTGTCCAGCTTTATCTTAGAACCAGAAATCAGCAAGCTCAGCGGGCGTAATAGGCCAGATCCTGCTGCCATTTACATAATGTAACTCCTTTCATAGGCATTAATCCAAAGGATTCAGTTGAAAATGGTAACTGATAAGAACAGCTACAGTTCTTATCGTATCACATTATACTTGCCAATAAGGCAGATCCTTTGGATTTGCAACGGCCATAAATTTGCATGTGTTACTTTCTTCAGCCAGGTTTGGAGGGTGCATACCACTAGCTTGAGACATAGGAACAGAAAATTATGTGATCTTAGCAGTCTAATGCTGAAGGTGATCTCTCTCAACTGAGTATCATGCTTTATGCAAGTAAAAATTTGACCCTGGTGTACATTACAAAAACATATCAAGAGCGAACAGGATCTTTCATGTGTGCACAGATTCTTGCAATCTTCAACACAATCTATTTCAATTCTTTCATTTTCACTTAAGGCATAATTCAATCCGAAGACAGCTCAACCTCTCCAACCCTGACTTCAACATCCAGCAGGTTCAGAAACAGGAGCAGCTGACGGGGATTGGCCGCATTAAGCCAGAGCTATATAAACAAAGATCAGTGGACACAGACGATGGCCGGAGGAGTAATAGCAAGGCATGTGGAAAACTGAACTTTATTCTGAAATATGATTGTGATTTAGAGCAGCTGATAGTGAAGATACACAAGGCCATCAACCTGCCAGCAAAGGACTTCTCTGGAACTTCAGATCCATATGTGAAGATATATCTGCTTCCTGATAGGAAAACAAAACACCAGACTAAAGTGCACAGAAAGACGCTAAATCCAGTATTTGATGAAGTTTTTTTATTTACTGTTCCATACAATGATCTGAACACAAGGAAACTCCATTTCTCTGTGTATGACTTTGACAGATTCTCCAGGCATGACTTGATTGGCCAAGTGATAGTGGATAATTTTTTAGATTTGGCAGATTTTCCCAGGGAATGTAATATTTGGAAGGATATTGAATATGTCACCAATGTAAGTATTATAATTTTTCTTTCTGAGATTTTTCTGTTTCTGATTTTATTTCCTTCATCTGATTATAACTTAATTGTCTGATAAATTTATGAAGGAAAATACTCTATTCTCTCTCTTTCTCAAGCTTTGACCTTAATCCAAGGAAATTGACAGTACATTTTCAGTCCTCATTTCTCGTTCTTTGGATATATTAAAGAATGTCTTATGTAGGAGATAGTGGGTTTAGCCACTGCCCTGCTGATAGGGTAGAAAAGCTGAGGAATGTTTTTCTCTTAATCTTACTTAATCTAAAATTTACTTAAGGAAATACTACTTTTCTTATTTTGCCTGTCTTTCTGTGTTTTCCATTATTTGCCACATAAATTACAGCATAAGAATCAGCCAGAACTGCAGATTCAAGATTTCTTATGTAGTACTCTTCAGTCCTTCTAGAGACTATATTCTCATAAAGTGAGATAACACCACCTCTATGATCTGGGCAAACAGAGTGCAGACAATGCTGTCCAAAACACAAGTGTCATCAGTCAGCCTATAAAAATTAAACGTATAAAAACTATAAAGCCTGTTAACTACAAAGCCTATACAAACTTAAAAACATAACAACCACCTCAGCACGTGTTCCATGAAAGCAATGAAACACACTGAATTTCTTTAACTCTTTGTTTGGCATCACTTTATTACATAGGGAAATGGAAAACTTATGTCTATACTTCTATTGTCCCAAAGTCTCTGGTATCAAATTCTACGCAGGAATCCCATTAGTGATTAGGTACAAAACCACAAAAATTACTTCTGGAAAAGAAAGAGCTTTCTTCTCTTCTCAAAGCGTGAGCCAACCTCCTTGTAATGCTATTAGAAATTAATCACATGCATCCTATGGAGAACAGACCTTCAATGAGAATGATGCATTATAGAACTCCACAAAGGTGAAGCTACTAGTGCCAAGAGTCAGCAAATACTTCATTTGCTGTGTCAAACCGTACTAAAATGGAGTGCATGCTTTAGAGTCAAATAAACCAAACATCATTAACAGTAAGATCAAAGTATAAGTTTGTTAGACCTTGGTTCAGGAAAGCATTTAAGCATATGCTTAGCTGAGTGTAAGAAGCTGTTGAAAAGTAAAGGATGTTCTGCGACAAATACTTTCCTGAATTCAGACCCTCACCTTATACATCTGTGGTCTGGTAGCATGCCCATCTTACAGACCAAATGGATTAAATCCTTTTTTTTGTTTGGCATTTCTTTTTGAAACTTGGTATTGTCCTTGTTTTAAAGTGATTTCTCCATGTTCTTAGTCAGTGTTACATATCCTTGTGTGGAACGTGCTGTGCACCCGCTGCACAATCCTCTTCCCCGCTAGGATGGAAGTGCAGCAGCAGCACTAGCAGTTCCCTCACTCGAGGTACAGGCAGGGGCATGGACTCTCAGTGCCGGAGAAGGATGAACCTGGCTTTGCTATGAAAAGTTACTGCTCTTCAACCGCAAGGGAAAAGTAAGAATCTGACAAAGCAGATGACAGTCATTCCAAGTGAAAGCCTGCCTTCGTAACAGCATTAAGTGTCCCAAGCTCAACTTTTCAGTTTTACAGTCAACTGAAAGTTGAATGCCCATGCACGCTGGAGTTACTTTGATATGTACTAGTCCTTTTTCCACGCTTTTACTTAGGCAAAAGATTGGCTCTGGTATTTTCCTTTTAATCACTTCCCCTTCCAAATTTCAAAAGCGATGCAGCATATAGTTTGTATTCAGATTTTCCATAATCTCTGAAATTAAATTCAGGACTGAAACATGACTCATTTATTAATTCCTACTAATATTAATTCCCGTGTGAAGTGAAACCCTGTTTATCCAAACAGAACACATGACTTGCCATCTAGACTTGTCACTGGGTTTTCAGCTAACAGAGACCTTTTCAAAGCAACTGACTCATAGTACATAGCAGACACAATCCAATTTTGGCTAATGTGAGTTCTGAGATAAGAGTATCAGATAAATGAAAGTGTGGAGTACTCAGCTTACTAATTAACATTTCCAAAATTTCAAAGGTTAGAACTTACTCCATAAAGTTATGAGAAACCCTTCAAGCATCATTTAAGAAACCAAGTTTCAGCACATTTTCTTGTCTGTGTAGCTTAGATATCTCGCAGACTGACAGCAGAAGCTGAATCCTTCGGGCTACTCGGTGAAGCCGCTGAAGTAAATGCTCCTGTGGCTGCACTCCAAACCAGGCCGGCAGGCAGTATTAGTGAATCTCTGAAATACATTTTAGCAAAGTTTTGAGCACCGCTGGGCAGTTCATGGTTGCAAACAGAAACTGTATCAACTGGAGCAGGTTTTCAATCATTTGATCGTTGAATGCCTTGTTGTTTCAAATCATAATAATTACAAAACAGACAAATGCTGGGCAAACTTACTGAAGGAAATTCACTCGATGTGGATCAACAAAGAGTGCGGCACAGGAGGGATGAACCAAGGAAACATCTAGGAAACTAGAAAAAGTGAAGGTTCACAAAACTACACGACAAGTTTGTCATCCTTTTGAAGAGTACATTCATTTTAATTCCTTGTGCATTTTACTACACTGCATAACCAGCGATCCCAAAGGCATTTATTTTACATTCTCCATTTTATTATGTTCTAATCCAATTTGACACAGTAATATAAAAGAATGTATCAAATCCTTCTCTGCCCAGCAAAATGGCCTACTTCAAGTGAACACTGCAAATTACGTCTGAAATGTCAGCTTTACTGCAAACAATGCCATTAAATTGACCTGTTATGCCGTGTGCTTTCTTCTGTTTTCTAATAACACTGGAAGATTTTTTTATCCAAGCCCAACAGTTTTGATTCTTTAGACTATAGCATCTGCTACTGTCCCAGAGTTTGAAATTATTTAATGACACAGACGCATGTCAGCATAAAAATTTTCTACACACTCAAAAGCAATCTGCCTCCAAACACAAATCTCCAATATCAAAATAATTGTTCTTCTAATCCCAGGCCCTCTGAGCATAAAATGTCTCTCCTGTAACACTGACACTTCTTCCAACCAGAAAAAAGCAGCACTGGGCTGCTTAATGGAAGAAATAATTACATGGATCAACTTCAGATGAACATGAAATGAACTAGATAAGCTTTGTGTATATCTACCAGACAGATTACACTGGCTTCTGGCTCATCAAGGAAAAAAGACACTCTTTATTTTTAGGCTGGGTTTCAGGAGTGGGTATGTTTTGTTTAGTAGCCTCTGAAACATATTCAGGGTTTGGGGTGGGGG
This sequence comes from Ciconia boyciana, assembly GCF_034638445.1. Taxonomy (NCBI): domain Eukaryota; kingdom Metazoa; phylum Chordata; class Aves; order Ciconiiformes; family Ciconiidae; genus Ciconia; species Ciconia boyciana. Next base: position 10,532,556 of record NC_132939.1, read on the forward strand.
TTTTTTGTTTGTTTTTGTAATGTTCATAGACTGATGGCATGTTTTGAAGAGAAAAGAGTTGTTACTATTTCCTTGGTTGCCATCTTCAAACTCAAATGTGATCAGGCAAAAATACACGGCTTTGTCACAAAATAAGCAACTATGAAGGACAGGAAGCTGTCAGATAGTCCATTTCAGATAAAGGAGAACCTTCTCTTTCGGAAGACGCTAAGTATCCACTTGCATAACTTGCTGTGCACCCAGAAAGATAAATCTTTTCTCAAGAATTGCTTGTTAAACATCGCCAGGCAGCTACAGGGCACAGAGAAGGATTTCTGTGAACTGGAAATCGAGCTCTGGTTCATACTGGCTGTTCGGATTCTCAAAATGCTTGGCCTTTGTCACTTGCTAAGTCGGTGATCTTTCTAGACAAGAGGAGTATTTAAAAGTGGCTTCCACTTAGAGCAGGGGGATAATCGGAGTAAGAAAGAACAATGTAAATTTCTATTCTTAGCTGGGCCAGCGTTTTCCAAAATGACTATTCATTTTAGGAGGCAAATTTGTGACTTTGGTCTTATAGTACCTTTTGACACTGATGCTATCTTTTCAGTTGTCAAATATAGTTATACTTGAGACCTAGGCATGGTACACTGAAAACTGTTCTTCTGAATGTCTAAACTTATACATTCACTTAAAAAAAAAAAATCGTATTCATAACACCCCATTGGCACCTTTCTCTCATCTCACCCTGAGGTTGAACGTCCCAGACTAACCTGTTTTCGTGAATCTTTCTATAACATTCTACTCTCAAAGGGTATTTACAACAAGATTTGCAGTGATTATGCACCTAATATTCTATAAATTGTAGCTACCATATAGGCTGCTACCATTTATCCTTATCTTGTGGTTCCTGTGAGGCTCTTTGCTGTATCCACCTCCTGTGAAGGTGCAAAGTAAGTTGAAACTCTGATAAGGGTGAAAGCAGTTGGTCAGATTCAAACCATGGTTTATTCTTTATCCAAGTACTACAAAGGATTCAAGAGGTTACTCTGTTTTTAATATGGCTATTTTGAAATACTTCTGCTTTTGTTTCTAGCTAAGCGTTGGAAGAGTGTAGCATCCAGCCCCCAAAGTTAAAAAACAATATATCAGGGTACAAAAGGAGAGTGAAAATATAGAAGAAATATTTTTCTGAAAGAAAGAGAGAAAATATTACAGAACTAAAACCCTGGGCAATACATATAGAATTTGAAAAGTAACATGTCACAGACTTTAGAGAATGTGTATGGTTCGCTGAAAACCCAAAAGATAGTTATGGAGAGTTCAAAGCTATAAAGAAACACAAGCTGTATATCAAGTTGTTTACGCTGACATCCAGAAAGAGCCAGCATATGCTAGAAGTTGCAAAGCCAAGATCGCATATGCAAATAGATCGCATCTGTTTTTAAGAATCTTCAAGCTCTTTTAGGGTATGTATATGTAGCGGCCAAGAATACAACAGTGTGTCAGATAATGCTAAATTCCTCTTGCACAGAAGCAGTAAACAAAACCATATTAAAAAAAAAAAAAAGAATTTAAGTTGCATGTTGGTATACATGCTAGTGTTTTGACAAAGAGAGAGTTAAAAAGTAGGATGGTTATAAGTATTTGAAATTCTGCATTCTGGAAATGCTAATTGTTCACTGATGTTGTTCTCAAGTTTGCCCAAGAAAGGAAGATTTGAGAATTTGTACTTTTAGGCATTTATATTGTATAACTGAGATGCAACTGGAATCATAACATCACCAGAAGGAAGTTTCAAGTTCCCTGTGTCAGAGATGTTAATGCCAACCACAGCATGTGTGGAAGAGAGACAAAAAGAGACTAAACTATTTCAGTCAGTTGTTTATGGAAAGCATAATAAAAGTCTAAAATTTTGAAACCTGACCAAAGCTACCAGATTTTCTGCCGTTCAAAACTATTCTGTCCTCAAACTGAATAAAACTTCCTCAAAGGTTGCGTTGCTGAGGACCACTCCTGCTACGAGGCTGTGAGGAATTTAATGGGTGCCAAATACACGTGCATAGGTGCAGGTCATAATCCTTAGGGTTTACACCCTCAAAACTTGAGGAAAATAAACTTCCTTCTTTGAAAGAAGTCGGTAAATACTGTCCCTAATTCATGGATGGTGGAACAGACTCAGACAAAAAGGATGTGACTTGCTTAAAGACATGACACTACTTAATAGCAGAAATGAGACCGGGTCCAGAATCTGCAGATTCCTGGCACCATCCTTAATCCACTCTATGTAGCAATGCTTATCTTCTTTGACAGTGTACAGATACTGTAGCTGGCAGTAAGTCAAGTAAGTCCACCTACTCTACTTTTAAAAAATGTTTAGCTTGTCAAGCTGTTTTAGCCAGTATTTCTAAAATTCCTGTTTTGGCAAGTTGCTAGGCTTAGAAAAGCAATGGCATTGAGCAAGATCTCCGAAAAGCATTTAAAATGTTTACAATGGTTAACAAAAATTTTTGAGTCAACAATTTGAGAAGGAACAGAAACAAACCAAATCTCTGGCTTTACGTATGAATTCAAATCCAAACCATCAATGTTAAGTGCCGTATCTACTTTTTAGGACTGTAGCAGTAAACAGGAAACACTAGTTGATTTTTTTTGTAATACAGAAAACATATCCGGTATTAACCTGACATTCCATTTGTTTAAAATGGGTAGGCTTTGGCATCAGGGAGGCCATCAGTTATTGATGTGGACATGTACCTATTTAATTGATTTGCAAATGCAAGTTTTTTAGAAGAGATAGATTTGCAAACCTGTGTATCTTGCCCAAGTTAAAGAATGCCATAAGTTTAAGGAGCAACAACAATTATTTCATGGCTAGACAAATTAAGGCAGTAAACACAAGAGGTAAGATTCACCTCACTTAAATTTTAGATGTATTAAAAAAACCAAAAACCACAACCAAACCCAGAGGTACTCAAAAAAATACAGAAAGCATAATTACCTTCAAGAGGCAGACCAGTGGATATTCATCTTCTCCTAAGTCACAAAGGTCACTCGGTTTCATGATTTTTTCTGACTGTTCTTACTTAATCAAATGTACAGAAAAAATAAAAGTCCATGTGTAATGAATCATTTCATAGCCAAAAGATGCTGAGAAGGCATAGATCTTTAATCCTTCAGATTTCTAAGGATCACCACAGTAAGGATGAAAAAGAAATTAATTAGCCTTCAGCATCAGCACAACAGGTATAGTAGTCATCGTACATTGGAGAACAGCTGCAGCCAGTGTTTTTCCTACCGTTTTTATGTTTTTTAATAACCACATATTTAAATGAGTTCATTTTAAAAACTGGGCTTTTCCTTTTGTCTTTTTATGTTTCTTTTTTAATCTAATGATTTTGTTAATTACTTTGTAGGAGAAGATTTGTCAGAAAATATGTTTAAATGCTTAGGAGACAGCACTCAGCATGGCTAACCAAAGGACAGATACAGTTACATACAGTCATATGGGGTAGAGATAAAATATTGACATGTGTTTTCAGAAAACTTAAAGACAGCAGATGCCTAATTCTGTTTGGAGCAACTGGGTAACTGTGAGGATAATATTTGAGAAAACTTGGGAAGGGTCTGAAGTAAAAAAAAGTCGAATGCCTTGAAGAGCACTGAAGTTTGAGATGCAGCTAGGCTGGTCCCAAGTCAGTGGTACAAGCACTCCAAGCTTGGCTCTAAAAATCATGGTGACTATTCAGTGCAAGTGATTACCTAGCAGCCTTGTAGCTCCACAGGCATGGTCAGAAACAGGATGAATCTTGTAATATCACAGAAGCCTCAGTTAACATTTAGTGGGGTTTTGGGACTAGTTTAAGAAAATGATAATTCAGAGAATTGTGTATATGTGTATGTACCACTTGAAGTTTACAGAACCCAGGAGTATGGCCATCAGAGTTTCCAAATGAGCTTTTTCAGTCTGGATATTTCTCTACAAAAAACAAAAAAGCAAAAGAAACAAAGCCAAAACTAAAGCAGACAAAAAAACCCCAACCATGTAGCAGAAATGGGACCATTTCAGTTAAAGAATTTAAAATAAAAAAAAAAAATGTTTAAAGTCAGTATTTTGAGAAGACTGAAATTTCCAAATAAGATGTTTTAATTTCTCATTTGGAATGCCCTTCTATTGCAATATTTTCAAATATTTTCAAAGTTGAAATAGGAACAAAACACTCTGGTTTATATCAAAGCAAAATGTTTCAAGTCAAGTGAGGGATATTCTGCTTCAAAATGGAAATAACTCAAAATTCCTTATGAAATTAAAATCCTGGTTTCCACACTGGTTCTCCCCCCACCCATCAATGCCACATATTCTTGAGCACCCAATTCTGTCTTTGTATTATGCATGTTTCCCCAGAGCCCCAGCCCCGGGCAGCAATAGTGTATGAAGAACACTTTCCTCCACACATGAGCCACATGCTAAAAAAGGTTAGACCCAATCCTACATTCTGTTTTTTCTAGATTACTGGAATCGTCTGTAACTGTCCCTCTGCTACCCATCCCCCTTCCCCTTTCTTCTCACCTTCCTCTGTGAATTCTTTTTTTCCAGAAATCTCTCTCTAAACAAGACTCTTGGAGATAGCCTTTAGTGAAACAGCTCACAATAACATACACACCGCACATAAAGCAAAGCCAAAATGTGATCCTGGTCAGCCAAGCCTGTCCTTCAATTATACCATCCAAAATTGTTAGTGGGAGTTGCAAACACACAAAAAAATTGCTCTAGTATTTTCAATTCATAGGCAGCAATTCTTCAAGATGAGCAAAGAGCACTCAGAGAGCTTTTAAGGCTAAAATAGCTGTATTAAGGTGATCTTGGCTGTAACCATTCTGCACATAATTCCAGATTAGACTGTGCCATAGCGGTTTTTTCTACAGGGTTATATAACTTTCAATTTAAACATGTATTTACCCAGGCAGGGGAAAAAAATCACTTCAAACATGCATTTAATTATTGAACAGTTTTGGGAATGCTTACTTTGTCTTCTTTTCTAGCGGAGGTCACAGAAAGCATTTCAATAGCTTATGGATTCATCAAAATTTCTGAAAAATCCTACTCTCTCAATTTAGTTTCAATATTTGAGCCGAACTTGAAAGTATTCTTCCCTCTGAACACACTGTGCTTGTGTGAAAAGCCTCAAGCCATTTTTAGTCTTTAATCCCCACAAGATATCACAGCCATCAGGCATCTTTCTCAACCAAACAGGGTATTACAGAGTTTTACAGTTTTCCTCTGTGTACAGTCTGTTTACCCAGTTCTCATGTTATTTTCCCATGGTCTTCTATTTAAGCAGTAAGTGGACTTTTTTGTTATGGTGTATTATTTACTTAGGGATTAACTGTAACTGTGCTCCAAACTCTTACCAAGAGATACTGGTTATTTGTGCAGGGGATAGCCTAGCTACTTGTGAAGCACCTCCTGCACACCATACCTGACAGGCTGGCATCCTGACACAACCTAAAATGTGTGCTTGCTGTGGTACAGTCTTGACTTCATCTTTCTAGTACACCCGTGTCCCAGGTAAATAGGTAGAAAAGAAAGTGCCACTATACACAGGCTCTTCTTCTCACCGAAAGATTTGCCTGTCCCCTTTCAAACTCTCATCAGAAGACGTAACGTGTCTCACCTTTCAGCCATTCAGGACTCCAGGACCTTTCCAGAGCCCTGTCACTGAGGACAAAACACCATCGTCTATACAGAAGGAAGGAATTACTGACCATAACTGTAGTGCTTCGGAGGCATGTTTTTTGTGCTTACAGGCTGAATTATAGAGCTTGCCAAAATTAAGATAAGGCTATACCATTTGCTAAATAATCACACGAGGGCTCTCTTCAGACCTCCCCACTGCCTTTGTCGGGGGAAAACATTAGAAGTTGCAGCTGAAGTTTGAGCTGGGTGGTGGAGAAGGACATATTGCAGGAACAATATGTCCTATATATGTATCTATAGCTTTTCTAGCTTTCTCCTAAAAGTCTAGGAGACTTTTAGCAGCTGATCATGTAGTTTGAAAGAAAGAAAAGATGAAACAACTGAACTGACATAAATGAGAGTAAAAACTTTAGAAGACACACAATACATTTTGCTAAGATTTGGTTATATGGTCAACAAGTATGATACTAGATACTATACAGGCCTTAATTGTCCCTGGGAGGCCTCAGAGACGTATATGAAAGCTTTTCTCTCTTCAGTCCCCGGCCCTTCAGAGCATGAGGGCCACTTCCGAGGCTCTGTAGGCAACCTTGCTTAGATTATTGCAGAAAGATGCATAGCTACGCTCTTCCATTCTTTCACTTTGTAAAAAATAGATTACTTGGCAGCCAAACTATCCGAGGAAAGAGGGACAGAAAGGCATCATTCTTTCATGGCAATTGAGCTATTTTTCTGAGAGCAGAGCTAAAGAAACAATGGCAAAACTGAGGGACCTATAACCCCACTAAAATTTTTTTTATCAAGATTTATCAGTCCCAAGTTTACTACCTTTTTACAGCAGAGATCTTCATTTTAACTCACTATTTTATTTAATTTCTCCTCATGCATCTACATTTCTCTAAACATTCAGAAAGAGATATGTGTATCAGGAGCAACATATGAAGTGTAGTGTTTCCTGAAAAAATCCAACAGGCCACTGCAACATCACTTTGTGCTTGCCTGGGTAGGATTAAATGACAAATACATGCAAACCTCCGAATTCTGCACCAGTCCTCATAAACACTGAAATGCAATTTGCAATACACACTCAAATTCTAGAATTACAGATATAATAATTTCTGTAGTTAGACCCACTGAAGTCACTGGAAGTATTCACATGGGTAAATGAAGCATACCGTCATTTGCAGTGTCTGAGCCTTCCTATGGCTCCCTAGCAGAGAATTAGAATGAGTATTTCACACCATGTACTTTGGTGAAGTGACAGGCTCAAATGATGAGACTGCGTTAGCAATGTCTGTGGTTTCATGACATTTGAGATTTGTATAGCGACATGTTTCTGGCACTTTATTGCTTGATTAAACACCTTGCTCTATTTACTCAAGAAAACAGGAGTCACAAGCTACAGCTTACCTTAGTGAGCGCTTAATCATTCACTACTCCTTTCACAGACAAACTCAAAATTAAAGCTACATACACCATCTGGAAGAAGATTTCCGACTAGTGATGGCATCTTGCTTGTGATGGGCAGGGAAGCAGAAAACAACTGACAGCTGGAGGTTTTCACAGTTGATTATATGAACTATTGGGATAAAATTCCCCACTCAGATTCTTGGGCCAAATCTGGCATCTTAAAAATAGCAGTTTATCACAACATCAGAAAACGTAACCTTGCTTGTCAGGCAACCAATTACTAACAGCACAGTACGAGTGGCTAAGATCCACTGCTCCTCCTACCTAACATTTCCTCTTCCATTTCCTGCAGTAAAATTATTTTAAAAGGAGCAAAGAATAGGAGATTAGCAATATCATGCAATATCTAATATTTTCTATTCATATAGAAACTGCTACCCAAACACCATGAAAGTTAACACAGAGGAGCAAAAAGAACAATTCCCACACTGTATTTTGTATATTTGTTTTCAGAATTCATAGAACTCTTTATGTGTTTTCTTTTTAAAAGCATGCTGGGGTTTTATAAATATTTTTAAAAGCCAGCTGTGGTTTAATCAACCATCTGATCTACGTTATGATAACTCTTCTGAACAACCCCAACAATAAAATAAATATGTATGCAGTAAAGGAAAGCAAAAGTGTGTACCAAAAAGATAGGAAGAAAACAGCAGACTTCGGTTTCGAGCCCCCTAGAGAGTTATTTATGATCATCAGGAAGAAATGCATCACTTTAAAATAATGAAAACCTTTCAACGTCTCTACTCCACTGAGCACAGAATCTTACAGTAAATGCTAATCTAACAATAAAGTTCACTCCATTGGGACCACAACATTTTATGCAGGTAGAAATGAGTAGTACTCAGGATGAGATCTTGACTCTACTGTAAAGTCAGGGAGAAAATTCCCACTGAAGCTCAGATTTCATGCCAACCCTCTTGCTATAATTTGGAAATAGTATCTTGTAAACAGTACAAAAAGCCACATGAAATAATGTAAACAAATCACCTGAGATGTATATCAGAAAATTCACTAGAACAGCAGAACAAGCAAATTACCATTCTTTTACTCCTCTCTGCAAAAGAAATACATGACAATGACCTGTTCAACAAAGATTTAAATCTTCTCCTCCTTCCCCTCCCCCAAAATTTGATGGCTGAAATATGAGTGAGCTATTTGGCTCAAATTTGGCCCTGGAGAAAGCAGACAGAAATCTCTCCATCAGAAATTACCTGAGTTCTACATAGACATCTTCAACTTTTGACTGGCTGCAGCAGTCTTAACAGAATGGAAACAGAATAGATTATTTTCCCTCAAGCTTTCTGCAGTGAGCACCCCTGACCCATTCCTTTCAGTAGCTCCGCAGAGTTTCTCATTTGCCAGCTCCTTTTCCAAATTCTTCACTTTACTCAGTATGTAGAGCGTCAGCATTCTTGGGAAAGCCATGAGAAACACTTCATTCAACACAAAGCTTTTATTATAAAACAACATATTAAAAGGTTTTTATGCTATCTATAACCATAATACTTTTTTTCATCAAAATATAGATTTTTTTAAAACAAACCAGTAGATATAGCAGTAGATGCTCACTTTCTTCACGCCCATCCAGCCACTCTCTTGTTCTTCTCAAAAATAATTTATTTCAGGAAACCTTTCAGTGCTAAAGCAGCACATAAAAAAAGGATACTATCCTTCTTTTCAGACAGTCTTGCTCCAAAAGTTGAGTCAGGATGGTGAGAGATAACTACACTCAATTCTTTCAAAATCATACTTCCTTCCAAAAAATTGAAGTCAGGCCCTTTTAAGGTGTCAAACTGAGTACCCAAAATCATTGATCATTCTCAAAGTAACAAAGAGTTCTGAAGTGAACTCACCATTTAGGACAAGTCAACTCACAACTTTGATTTAATTTCAAAACTATCAAATTATTTACATTATAAGCAACTAAACCGAAAATTTGAGAAGGCATCCTAAGTGACTGCGAGATAACCATTTACTAAATCACTCACAGACTTTCTAAAAATGCAACTTTTTTCCCTACCCATAGGCTAGTATGTACTTAATAACACTAGTTATTCTGAATATAAACATAACCAGGTAAAAGTGTGGGCAGCTCACCAGACTCACCTCACACAAATGCACATGATGCCATCAGGAAGAGGGTAAAACAAGCCACAGAAAAAAAATGATTTTCCTCTCTAGGTACATTTCACATGTAGCACGTGTAAAGCAAAACAAGTTAGAAGAAAAGTCTTCTAAGAGGAGGAAGTTCTGTTGACTCACTTTTATGGACTTAAAGCACTAAAGCACTTCTATATTTAGTGCTCTCTTTATCTCACATCTTACACTACCCTCTGTGCATTCTTTAAGAGAGAAAGCATGCTCACTAAAGTGGTCCTTAAATTGCCTCCAGTACACGTCTAAATATAATAGGGAGGCATGAGCGTATCGGATAGAGAACAAGTATTACAGAAAAAGAACTGTTACCACACTCTACACAATCACATCTTCCCCTGCTCATGCCGTAGACACCTGGATGATACATTTGATTTCAGAGTCTGCATTTTCTAAAATGGATTTCTATCTTCTTCCTTCCCCTTCCTTCAGCCTCCTCACAGTCTTTAGGTTTATTTTAAAGCTGGTTTTTTGTGCAGCTTCAAAGTAGACATAGTACTGGATTGGTAAACTGCTTAACAGCTTCAAGATTAAAATGTTCTATCTGTTTGCAAGGTAGGTGAATGATACACAGCAACAGCATAAATTCTCCTTCACCATATCCACGTAGCCTAAGTGTCCTAATGACGATAGTCCAGAACTGTCTCTGAAGAAAAGAGTGTAGCTGGATTGGCATGAGCTTTTGGGCAGCAGCAGCAGCTAAGATACTGAGAAACACTGAAATGTTCCTGGCATTGCCTAAGAGAAGTGGTATAAGTAACCCCGTGTTGCTAGATCACCACAGATTCCACGGCATTGATTCAGGAGGTGGGTCAGGGAGGTTTGCCCTGAGAGGGTTATATACCAACAGCATGGCGGCATGTTATGCAGTCGGCAAATTTTACATAGCAGTCCGTTATGAAATTGTCAGTGGGATCTCTGGGAGGAAACAGAAGAGCCTCCCTTGTCTCCCATGTTTCCCCCACCTTGAAAAAAGAACCACCAAACCCCCAACTTCTCTCCTGATTCAAATGTGAAGTTTTCTTTGTAGCAGTGGTTTGAGAAACAAAGGATGAAAGCAGTCCTCTTTTTCACACTTCTGGAAAGATGCTGTCTTGTTATCATTAATTTTATTGTCATTCTCATTCTTCCTTCCTCCCTCTATTATTTTAATTCCTTTTGTATTTGAAAACCAGAGAGATTCTAAGGTATAAAATGAGACAGTTTTGCGTTATTGAAGATTTAGGGTTTCTGTCCATTTTGACATATTTAATAAATGTATTTTGTGAGATTAACCTTAGCATCCATGATTATATTCTTCTTCCATTTAACTTGCAATTAAAATGGAATTGCTCTGCAAGGACAATCAAAGCAGTACAACTGCACACCTTTTCACCCAATCCATTAACAGAATATTGCTAGCAGTGAAGTAGTCTCTTTACCTTGGCTGCTTCGCTTTGAAATTTGCAGTGATTTTCTTTTCTCTGTGACCCATTTAAATAAATTACTAAGAAGTAAATGAAACTTCTATGGAAATTGCTTTACTATGTTTAAAAGTGGGTAATTTTATAGACAAGTGTTACTAGTAAAATGTATGTTGTGAGATTTAGTTGTGCTTTCAGTCTAATGGAAGGTTACGTGGAATGCTCTCAGACGTGTTTTTAAGCCATAATGATCCCTTTTCACCATTTCTCTTATATTGATACTTTCTGTGGATGGTGCATTTGAGTCTGGCAGGGTACCAGTGTTATTGCTTATACAGGTGACAGATCACAAGCCAACTTTTTATATTTAGTCACACCACTTGTAGCCAAGTCAATTTCGAAGTAACAGGATTTCAACATCAGGGAGGTCTAGGAAAAAAAGCTACTTTTTACCAGAAAAAACATGAAGTATTCTCAGTAGTTCTTGAACTCAGGGGATGCATGACACGACACGACACAACAGAATTGCCTCTAGAGAAACAAAACACATGGAGAAACTTCAGTGGAAAGGCACTTGATCCTTGCCTTTAAAATGACAAGGAAACCTGGGAAAGGTACCTATTTGAAAGAAAAAGTAACTACGCTAAATCATGATGAAGAAAATCTCTGTGTAACTCTCAGAAAAAAAATAGGAGAAATAGATTCATAAACCCATGCTTCTTTCCCCACCTGCTAAGTGGGCACCAAACTTAAAGAGAGATGCAGATAGAAAATATTACTTTTGAAAAGTCTGCCTTAGGTATACCTCATTAATGGAGGTAATAATTCTTTTATTATTTTTTATTGGGATGAGAAGCCAAAAAGGATCAGAAAGAGAGAGAAAAAAGGCACACCAGGGTTTTCATTGAACTTGGATTTGATTTCCAGATATCACAAGAATTTTACAATTTTTAGACAGAGTTTGGATTAATGGCAGGACACTGTTCGCTAATATTTTAGTGGTCTGTGAAAGAAGCCCATTATATTCAAGTGGTCAAAATCTAGGGGCAAAGTGCTTCTTTGCTGCCTGTTTGCAATGAACAATGCACATGTGCTTCTCCAGCTTCTGGATTCATTACACGAGAGCCCTGAGCAGGATGAACCCCTCCTGGCCTTCCCAGGACATCTACACAGATAGGTGTGTAGCAGACCACCGTATCTCCTCTACTGAAATTAGACCTGGGATGGAATTAGGCAGCAGATGGCTAAAACCCAACAAGAGATATCTGACTTTTAAAAAAAAATTTTAAAAAAAATTAAACATATCTCAGAGAAAAGCTCTGGAATGGCAAGAAAGACATGCTACTGCAACATAAAGTTTGACATTAGCTTTCTAGTTTTCAAGCACACTATATTATTTGGACCATTCTCTTTTTCATGTCAACGTCTTCAAAAACAAAATTGTAGAGCAAACTTTTACTTAGACTGAAAGTAGATGCAGATTTATAACAATGGCCTTTCTTTATTACCCATTTTGCATACAACCTGTGCTAAGCCTGAGTAGAAAGGAAGTCAGTAGAGAACACCTAATGTAAGTATAACGACTATGCCCACAAAACACTATAGGTGCTTACGCAGACTGAAAAGAACATTTTTTTTTCCTGATACTGTGACTCTCTCCATCTTTTTTCAGCACTACCCAGATACTTAGCTTCTCTCCTTTTCAGAATGATGTGCTCAGAATTCACGATATAAAAGACGGCTGCTTTACACAACACAAAATGCAAGCACTGAGAATGACATTCAGTGCTAAGGAAAGGTGGGGAACTGTTAGTAGGGCCCAAAGCTTTAATTTCATCTCATTTCAGCAGCACGTCTATATTAGCTTTTTTTAATACAGAATGGCCACTCTGCGAGGCTTTACCCTTAATTAAGACTGTGTCAGGGCAAGGGCTGGCTGCTCCCTGGGGCTGGGACGCCAGGAGCAGTGGGGCACCCTGGGGCTGCTGGGCAGGACCTTGCCAGCCAGGTCCCGTCCCACCGCCCAGCCATGCAGGGAGGCAGGCTGGGGAACTGGGGGCAGCCCCTGGCATCAGCCAGCTCCCTGGGGACGGGCCAAGCCGGGCCGGGCCGTGGGTCCGTTGGGTGGGCCCGGCTCGGCGGGGCCCATGGCCGGCAGGGCAGGTCTGTGGGGAGCTGGAGACCAGCACCCTACGGAGTCACTGGGGCAGGGACCAACAGCCCCGGGCTGGGCTGAAATGGGGACCTGGGCCGTGGGCAGGGTCGGGGGAGGCCCCGGGGGTGGCCAGGGCTAGTAAGGGCTGTTAGTGCCCTCAGGGCCCTGCCATACTGATCGCTTTCAGTGCCTGTACACGAACAGATAACTGAGTGGGGTTAGAAGATAGAGCATCTTTCGGTGTCTTAGGGGAGCTGTAAGTTCGCATGCAGCCATTGTAACTCAGAGTGAAAGGCCAATCCATTAATTTGCATACAGATTTAGTTTAAATTGACATTTTCATTTCAACACACTAGGAAAAAATATTAACAGGCAAGACATTTTGGATTAAAGTATTTTGATTAGTTAACTTATTTTTAAAACCCCTTTCCTCCCTTGCATTTGGATGTATTTGAGATTTCCATTATTAGTGGGATATTGAGATAATTAAACATTACTTCCAACTTATGGCAGAATGGAAGCAAGAGGTGACTGGCAAATAATTCATGGTAGAAATAATTTTATGGGTTAGAATGGGTTTGCTGCTTCATTTTCTTCAAGCTCATGTTTGCCTAGAGATAGTGAACACTTAATATATAATGTAGCCTCCCCTTCTTACAACAAATCAGCATTTAGCCTTGAAACCATGAGGGTTTATTTTCTCATCTCTTTCCATCTGCGTGATGTTCATCAAGAGTTTTAAGTCAGCAAAGTTGGCCCACCCAGATTAGCTTGTATTGTAAGATACTGTGCACTACAATGCCATTAACCTCTGTTTTTCTTTGGTTTTTTCAATCTCAGTATTTCACAAAAAATTGAGGTCTAATCCAAATCAATTACAGCCTGTTGAAAAATTATTGGCTTTGACATGACAGAAACTGATGGACATTCATTAAAAGCTTTGGTCCTCGCTCTGGGAAACTACTGCCCATTTTTCCAGATTACACTGTTAGATTGTTTTGTGAAACTTCCCTCTGTGAGGCATCCCCTGTCTGCCTGAACTACTTGTCCTTCTGTTTTTACCATCTTCACCTAACATCAAAACTCTTGTTTCCCAGCTGAAGCTCTCTCTTACATTTCCTTTTGAGAAAACAGTTGCCCTCCAAACATCTATTCCTATATAGAACAATTTATATTTCATTGTTGTTCCCAAGCTTGCCAACGTTTCCAAAGCACCACTGCCTTCTCTGTATAGAGAAAGGTTTGAGTCAGCTCTGTGCTAAAGTACTCTCCTGTAAAGCTTTAGCACTGTGAAATCAAACCCACCCTCAAGAGGCTTCCCTTTCAAAAGACTTCTGAAGCACAATACCAAAGGTGGCAACCTGTAAACACTGACAAGGTGGGATACGCTGAAGTGGGATATACTGGCAGAAAAGGAGGAGCAAATCTGTCCACAGCACCTCCCTTGTAAACTCACATCTTACACATTATGATGTTTTCATTTTTAAATATCAGATCAGGAAGATACAAGGATCTTCTCTAGCTCTCTAGCATTCCCCCCCCTCCCGACACACGCATGCACCCCCTGCCTCCCAGTAACGACCAAAATTATAAAAGGCAGCCTGCGATGCCTGGAAAAGAAGAGTCAGGGCAGAGTTCTTTGCATTATTAAATCTATAGTGGACTTCGTATTTTGTAGAAAGCAACAGGTCATAGAAGAGTTGCATACAGCAATAACAATTCAAGAAAACAAAATACTTTGCAGAAGAACAGTTTAACTTGCAAGGAGAAACTTAAATGTTAATTAACAACTTCTTTCTGTGACCAACAATGCCATCTAGCAAGCCTTCAGAAACAACTCTCTGTACACACTCCTTCTTCCTCTTAATAACTGATGAGGAAGTTAAAAATGACTTATATTAACTTCCTACAGAAGTTTCATTTTCAGAATTCCTCATTTCTGTTTTTCCTGTGAAATCGATTTCTGACATGGCCACACACACATAAACAGGACAAGTACTCCAGCTTTTCCGATCATGTCTCTACTAATTTTCATTAGCTCAATTCAGACTATCTCTCCAGTTCATCAATTTAGTTTGGAACAAATTAAGACATTATCTCTATCTCAATAGCTACAGGATAATTCATTAGATTCATTCTTAGGCCTGGATTCAGCAAAGCACTTTAGTTGTTGCGAATTGAAAATCTATGTAAAAGATTCAAAGCCAGTAAAATCTATAGGATTTAAGCATATGTTTAAAAATAAGTATGTATATGAAGTTTATCTTTTTTGAATGGAGACTTTTTTAAAGTAAGGTTCTTATTACAGAATAATTTATCAATAAAGTCTTAACTAACTCAGTAAGAACAAATATATTCTGTAAATGCATTCAGATAACTAAGGACAATATGCAGCTAACCAATTGGAAAGGCAGTTTCAGTTAATCACTGCCATCCTATTTACAGGATATAAATTATGACAATGGCGATGTTGGGTCTTTAGAGAGATAAGTACATTGACTGCCTACAGGAAAAGGCCTCTGCCCTTGACTTACTAAGGACATTGTGGCAAGAGCAAGATACATGTATGTTCTTCTCAAAGGCATTAACTGGATTGATCTGAAACTTATATGAAGGTGAAAGGCTTATCCTTTGACTCCAGCTACCCACATTCTAAGATATCTTGACTGACCGGCACAACACAGTCATGTCTGGAGGATTCTCCTTATGGAGACTGCAGTGATCTGCCTTAAAGAAAAATAGTCATGACACAAGGATGATAGAAACAGGAGAGAAAAAAACCCAGAAACCTGCATCAAAAGATCTCCAGGCTCTGAAGCAGAGATGGAGGATATGCTATCTGCTGGATGCTTTAATTTTGATAGTCTTTATATGGAAGTTGCCAAGGTGCTAGGCAAAACTATGAGTAAGTTAAAATAAGACCATACACTCCCTGAACTGATAATCATAGTGGCTCTCTATGACCCAGTCTGCAGGAAGGATTCCTATTTCTTTCAGTCCCTACGAAGTACAGCACAAAGTTGTGGTATTCAGAATTGGTCTGTCGGGCAAGACGTCTGTCTGACTGTAAGGTGCTCCAGAATATCTCAGAGAAAAGGTAATAGAAACTCTGTTGCGGTATCGTCTTGGCATTACTAATATAAATCCTAATAGAGAAAAATCAAGCTACATACTTAGTTAAGCAGCAAAGTTGAAGTTGAACTTAGCTGTCAGAGGATTTGTTTTTTAAATTAGAACACGAAACACCTTCTGTTGGCTGGCTGGCCTAAGTGCTTTCTTTCCCCCTTGTAAGGCTTTTTTGCTTAGATTCTTTAGCTGATTCTTTTCACTGCATTAGTCATGCAAGAATCTCTCAGGTCCAGCAGTTTTATCAATGTGTGCCAAGTAGCAAATAGTAGTAAGGCCACAGAGCGAGTACTAGGGATTCAGAGGTGCCCTTTCTTATCCTGCCTTTTTGTGCATCTCATCAGACTAGCTTCTACATAAACAGTTTGTATAGGCATACAAGCTGATAGCCAGTCTGTGACTCGACATGAAAATTATATAGTGTACCCAAAGCAGTATAAAATCCAGAGTGAATTGCATTCAAACACCTCAGCTTTCTTATATTCCTTCACTGTAGAGAAACCAAGTTTCAGAATTGTTTTTTAATGTTCTTCCCTAGTAAGTGAAATCAGACTCATTTTCACATACCTAGCTCTAAAAGCTTCTTTACTTATTTGCTTTCATTTTTAAAGAAAACCATGAATAAAAGAAATAAAGACAATGAAATGCAAAAAAATGGAATCACACTGAGAAAATAATACAATTTGCAAATTAACTTAAAACATGAAAAATAGCCTGACATTGATGTACTGAAAGAATAATTGTAAAAGATAGGCCATTCCCATCTTCCACAAACTTTACTTAATCACATCTCTGTAGATATAGTTTGATTGAGGCATTAATAAATGCCTACTTTACTAGAGTTCATTTATTTTATTTAAGATGTCATGAAAATAGAATTTTCCAGTCATATCTTCTCTAGTCATCTTAAAATGTGTAATGAGAAGGCAGCTAGCACTCTTCTAGTCACGTGCAAATTCAATTAAAATCAAACATTTCTAAAGAGTTTTTCTCGATATACATTTCTCATACATATAACCCAATTCTATGATGAAATATTAAAAAATGTAGAGCTAACTTCATGAATTCATCATGGTAGTTATTTTAGATTTACAATCATTCCCAAACAGATTAGAGTCTCAAATTTGTTTAGCATGGTATTTGCATAATGTTTGTGTCCTGAACATGTACCTGAACTGAATTAATATCTTAGCTCACTCAAATCTGAATCCAGACTTCTCAACACAGATGAACAATTTAATAAATGTATATCCCAAAGAGCAGATAGCATTTGTTAAAGTATTTTTAATTAATTGAGAGTTAACACATATACCTAGTATACTTAAATTATCCTCATCTTAGCAGAGTGAACCTTCTCTAAAATAAATCCCTCCAAATTCAAAACCCCACATTACCAAATATTAGAATGTTGTACAGTAAAATTTATCTTGCATTACAGAAGTATAATTCCATTAATTCTGGTAAAGATTATGAAACAACTGGGAAGATTTTTTTGTTTGTTTAAAATACAACTAATGCTCCTCAGCTAGGAGGAAAAAAAAAGAGAGAATTTAATTAAATACTGGTCATCAATCCTTTCTGTACTTCAGAAGCTCAAATGATACCATCTCATTTCATGAAACCTCTGCTATTTTTCTCTTTTCCAGTGACCTTTGCAGCGACATGTGTAACTGCTAAAGGAGATAGTATCCAAAGTTACCTTTGCCTGAGCTGTACAGCTCTGACATAGCAATAAGAATTTATAAAATCTCTAAAATCACTAGTGCCTTGAAAACCTCTTCCAACACTTAGCAACTTTAAAAGAAATAAGCAAGGGCATCACTGCCTGTAGGTGCTCCCATTATTGGTAAGTTGATGAGATGCATAAAAATACATCTGAGCACCTCACAATCCATAATTAGCGTTATTTTTGCAACATACTAGAAAAGTAAAAAAGTAGTGTCTGTCTTTTTATAGATGGGGAACTGAGGAACCTGGTATAATTGAGACATATGCTTTAATTAGAGAGGCACAGGCACTGTGTGATAGCAAGCCTATCACAGCTTGTCTGCTCCAGAAATACAAAACGCAAGTTTCTGAAGAAATGGGCTCAAAACTTACGATTGCCTAACTCAAAGACAGCATATCTTCTTCTAGACCAGAGGCAAAAGCAGAAGTTGTAACCTATAATTTCTCTTGTTTCCTTCCATCCCTTGCTGCCTGTTTTGCATGATTTTACATACCCATTCTCTGCACCCAAATGTATTTAGGAGAAGGGAGAGGAGAAATCTGATCCCAAATGTCATCCCCGTTTGTCAGAAACTCCTTAACTACCAGGTACCTTACAGGTTTGACTGGGAAGGTTTGATCCACCCTGAGCTTCTCAATGCAGCCTCCAAGGAATCAAAAGTGAAGCCACTTAAGGGCCCATCGTCACAGCCTTCTTTAAGATTACACATCTCCCTGTTTAATATGCTGAGTTATACTCACCTAAGCACCAGCATGGAGCTGTTGACACAGTACTAGGGAGTGATTTATCCTGCAGGCTAATCTCTAACGAAAGCAATAATTGTAAAATCTATAAATACTGTGTGACTATAGACTAACAAGCTATTAATAGTACTATTGGAATTCAGCATTTTAAAAGATATAGTGTCAGTTTGTTAGTTTTACAGGGGGGAAACCAGAAACGTTTTCTGGGAAAAGCAGGAACAATAAACCTTTCAGTAGAAGCCATCCAAAATTATTCAAATAATATTATTTTTATGATATATCAAGTATTTCCACCAGAAATGGAGCAAGGAGGAAGCATAATGTCAGGGAGGTCATGTCTCCATGCTCCTAATAGCAATGAAAGGGTCTTATTTATCTTGAGGTTCCAGTAAGGGATTCATTCCCTTTGTGAAGATACAGTTTTCAGGCAAACCTTGTGATTTACACCTCTGGTTTGAACTCTCCAGCTGACTGCTTACCCAGGATTGAATACATCTAACTCTCCCAGGTAACACTGGGCAGTTTTTTAAGGAAGAAACTTCATGCTCTTGCCCTGTTGAATAAAGGACTACATTAACAGAACATGGGCTCAGAGACAAAGCTGCTCAGGATTATCAGAAGCAGACATCAGACAGGTTGTGCAGCTCACTGTAAGGCACAGCTAACAACATCAAGGCACTCAGCCATCACCCCAAGCCTGAAGCTGAAGCCTGGGGCACTGGAAAAGCAAAGCAGACACCAATCTTGTTCTGCCTTCTTTAGAATACACGAATGAGCAGGTTATAGATTAAAAATGGAGGCAGTACTTTCTTGCTCTGATCGTGGACAGTTTTTGAGGACAATGGGAGAGGAGCTTGGACCTTAGGTATGTTTATCACAGCATATTTGTTCAGTTCTTGCAATATCCTTCCTGCTGAACAGGACCAAAATAAAAACAATATAGGCCATACTCCTATAAACAAATTATTATTGAAATTTAATTATCTTTCAAATATTTTCTTTTAAGTTATTAATACGATTAACCGGCCTTTTGGTCTGGTTATATTAGGGCCATCCTGGTTGCACTGTAACTTGCACAGTATGGTATTACTACAACACTAAATAGTTAGACACTAATTTGGAACGTACAAAATACATGACTTGATAACCTACAATATTATGAAATCTTTTCCTAAGCAGGAATTCAAAAATGTCTCTGGCAGTGTAATATTTATATTGCCACATTTTGTCAAGCATACATAGTAACACATAAGTACTCAATTCAAACAGAAGCATAATCCTTGCAGAAGATCCTACCCTCTATGCTTGTTAATTCTGTTCCTTAAAGCTATTTCTTGATAATAGAGTACACCTTTAGTGACAATCCATGGCTTAAGCCATGTGATTTCAAACTAACGAAGATGTGCAATAACCCTCTCTGTGCTCTGTTGCATAGACCTTGGTTCTGTTGACCCTGTGACAGCACTGATCTCCAGTCAGAGCATGGTGCCTGTCCCACTGCAGTTACACAGACAGATGAACACACACATGCAGATTCTGTGGTGCAGTCATGGTTTGTGGTACTCTTTGAAGAACATTCCCTCATTAAGTTGAACCTCGAAGCCCCAACAGCAAAATTTACAATGTTTGGAACAGTTAAAAATGTTACCCTTCAATTACAGAACATAGGAGTAAGCAGGGTGGAATAGCCAGGGCACTGGGAAAGGCTCACTCTGTTAGAAAATCTATCTTTCCAAAATTAAGAAAACATTTACAAGTAACCAGTATTATGGAGGAGTGTTAATTCCCTACAAATCAAAATGAAAGTGTGAGAAGACAGGGCTTCTTTTGCAGACTCAGAGAAGGATTTGCATGCCAAAAAGTACATCTCTTTCCTGCTTCTGCCTGCAAGCTTTCCTTCAATTACATTCTCACACTGCCGTGGCTGGATTACTACTAGCATTGGCTTATGAACAGACTGAATCTCACAATCATCTGTGATCTATTGCTACAACACCTACAACTTCTAGAACTGGAAAAGACTGAAGAAATTGAAGGCTCTGTTTCCAGTTTAACAATGTTTTTCTGTATGATGCCCAGTGCAATTTTTTGAAAAGCATTAACAAAGTGTTTTTGTCATTGTAGCATTGGATAAAAAACATATCACAGTGTAGGTGAAGATTACTTTTCAAACGTAAGGCAAAGTTTGTCGATAAATATATTATGGCATAATTCCTAATACTGTATTCAGCGTATGTGATCTCTTCTTTCCTAATGAGTTCATTTATGCAGAGGGCTAACATGTTTCTTGGAATTTGTATCTAAAACAATTGTATAGTAGTTCATTTATCTATTCACTTCTTGATAAGAACTGATAAAAGGTTTTAAAATGTTAATTCAGGATGATCAAGTCTGTAATGGAAACTTGTATTTGGTAGTAACAGTAAACCATTTACAGTACTCACATAATGAATTACCTAATTACCAAGTGGAGCACTGGAGTTGAATACAGAATGACTGTGACAGGGTTGACAATACCTAATACCAGGATACACAGTTAAAATAACAGATGCTTGATGGGATTCTTTATGGTCCAGGAAAAACCGAGTGATTCAACGATGCTATCTTCTCCTAAAAGTTTGTGACCAATCCATGAAAAATAACCTCTCAATAAAAGTTTGCCAGAGTGACAAATTCCCCAAATTGCCAAAAGGTGGCTTCACTCAATCATTTCTTTAAATGGCTTATGAAATTCTGCTCCCCATTGTTGTATGGTTAGCAGCATGAGAGAGAATTCCACAGCTACAAATCTCAGCACCTCAGAGCTGGGGAAGTTAAACACTTAAATTCTGGAAGTTTTTCTTCCTCACAATGGGAAGGATAAGTGAAATCTTTGCTTCCTGTTCCTCAGGTCATAGGTATCAAGCTCCAACTGACCACTGGGAAAATTTCAGAGGTCAATTATTCCTCCTGTAATGTTAAGTGCAGGTGTTAGCCCAGAGAAATTTCTCCTGGATGTGCTGGCATCACTTTAGCCTGTAGGACTTCTTACAGCACCACCTTCTCAAACAGCACTTTGATCCTCCCACAGTCAAAGTGAGTCAGTGACACAGAGTTTGTTGCAGCAGGTCCGCTTCCAAGTATGATCCATCAAGAGACACTAAACAGGGTGAGTCATATTAGCTATCTTGATATTGTCACAACCTTTATTAGCTTTAGAGATACCATGAAACAGTGATCTTTAGAATGGAAAAGATGATAGCTGATGAAGTCAAGTCAGGGTTAAAAGCTAGTTATTACTGACAAAGGGCCCATAAGATCAGCTTTTTCCTTCTTTGACAGCGGCTCTCTCCAATAACAGCACAAAGAAAGGACCTGTTTCTGAATGAATGTACATGATTTTTTTTTTCCCTTTCATGTGCTGAGAAGAACTAAAGCTAAGATGCCTCTCTTGAGCAAAGGGTTGGATCAAGTGACCTCTAGAAATCCCTTCCAACATAACATTTTTCTACAACTCTGTGACAGCAGTTCTTTCTGTCCTGCATGTCTCCCCTGCTAACTTATGAAGCTACATAAAGTGACTGCATAGGCTCTGGGCATTGGTCTATACAGCAGCTAGCTCAGAGACAAACACTAACCTGTTAGGTGCTGTTTCAAGGTATTTTCACTCACCTTCTGTGTCATCCACCACCCTTCGCTTTTTGGTGACTGACACAGAAGGAGCCAACCTGGGAAAGGAGAGAAGCTATTGCACAGATACACATATTCCACAACAGCTGTGTTTCCCTTCCCTATAAGACCTAGAACGTAGCTTTGAATTTGGTGGACAGGATAACTTTTTTCAGTCAAGAATGAAATATTAGGTTACAGGAGATAGGTCTATAAAAGTACCAGTTCACTGCTCAGTCAAAAAAATGCAAATCAAATCCCAGAAATCGTTTAATACAATCCTTTATTCACTATATTTGTTATAAAAGAGCTGGATTTCCTCTTAAAAAAAAGACAGATGCTTTGTAACTGCAAACAGGATTTGCTCATTTTCTACTACCTTCCTGAAACCCTGACGCCATTGACACAGGACAGGCTTGCAAATCATTCTATCAATGAAGCAGGTGGATAAGCTTACTTGAGGGAGCTTACTCACCTGCGCAAGGCACAGGAAGTAATGTCCTTACTCTGCTTCTGGTGGAGACTGCCCCATTACCATAGTGACTTCAGCCCTATCACGCCTGAGTTTATGCAAGCTTGAGAGTTGCATAAAACTTTGCCCTGCCCAACCAATGTTCTTTCTGTGAACCTCTCTATGGGTATGCTTCTGCAGACCAGAAGGAAAGGCACAGAGATCTGTTGCAACTTGTCAACGATGCACACAAATCACTACAAAACATAAAATAGAACAAAGGTATTCCAGTGCCTCATGGTGTGCCTCATCACTTAAATGTGTTTCATCTCCAATGACTGAGTGCTAGAAACTATAACCACTTTTACACTTGAGAACTTTGGTGGTCTAGCAAGAAACGTAGCAACTTCAACATTGTATGCAGATATGCGTCTATTTTTTCAGATGTGTTTCACAATGAGAATTCAGCTTTTGCTTGCATAACTTCAAATCCCCAAAGGTATATTTTACCTTTAGCTCCTGCTATGCCTAGGGAAAATTGTTCTGCTTCACATTGTCTCTCTTTCCTTGGAACAGGATAATGTGGATCTTGGTGACCTGATGTTCTCACTCTGCTACCTTCCAACAGCTGGTAGACTAACTATTACAATAATAAAGGCAAGAAATTTAAAGGCAATGGATATCACAGGAGCATCAGGTAGGAATGAATTTAATGCTCAGTGTGGATTTCTGTCCCATTTCCCTCCTGAGTCACAGAACTCAGCACTGTCAATTCCCAGAATGATTTTTGAGAAGAGGGTTCTTATACTGCAAGATCTTGAGTTACTTGAATACAGGAGTTTCTGAGAAGTAAATACTATATTTTTGTTTTATTCTGTTGCAACCAACAGTTTAAAATAATCTGCTCTTAAAAAGACAGCAAGATTATTATTTCTAAAGCCACCGTGATTCAGAATAGCACGAGTTGGCCAAACTGCGTTCATAACACTGGGAATTTGTTTGTACAGCAGACTATTTGTTACAGCTATGGCACAGAGGCAGACTGACCCTCTCTGACAGTCTCCAAGAGCCACTGAGCCAATTCTGCTGGTGCTGGCATATGGACAAAACAGTGATCATCCCAGACTCCTTTCAGCAACCTTTTCAAAATTTGACGATGAAAACAAGAAACTAATGTAAATAAGAGTTCATAGATGACTTCTAAATATTAGCAGGGAGTTGTAGTGCTCCCAGAAAGGAGCTACAAAGAAATAGCTTTTTTTACTACGTTCAGGAGTTTAAAAATAATTATAATTCTCTTGAGAAATATAAGCCACTAATTGTTACACTTTGAATTATATTTAACCATACATCAGTAAATCCCACTGTGTAAAATATTGTCATCTTCTGTCTGTCCTACAAATCTGTACAAGTAATTAGGCTGTTATAAATAGGCTGATACACAGGCTGTTGTATAAAACAGTCATGTATAACACGGTTCAGTGGATATTTTAATACCCTTTGAGAAGTCGGTACACAACAAGAAGCTTCTTGATCCTAAATTGTTCATTATAAGCAGTCAACCAGGTAAAGTTGTCAAAGCTCCACTGCCTCCCAGACATTCCATGGTAATAAAGAAGCTCAAATTCCAGTCAGGTCCAGGTGACTAATTCTGCAAGCAGGTATGGGCATACAAGAAGGCTGCTCCCTTCACTTTCCATTTATGTTTGCTTAAAAACAGCAAAAGAAAACCAACGTTGTTCTTATGATTCACACAGATCCCTACGTGAAGGTTTCTTTAATGTGTGAAGGAAGGCGACTAAAGAAAAGAAAAACTTCCACCAAGAGGAATACCCTTAATCCCGTTTACAATGAAGCCATAGTCTTTGACGTCCCTCCAGAAAACATTGACCAAATTAACTTGTCGATAGCTGTTATGGATTATGACCGGTGAGATACCTGTAGATGTAAAATAACATCATCTATTGGCTTATAAAATCTTGCACAGTAGATTTGCATCCAGAAACAAACTTATCATTTTTTCCCAATAAATGGGAAATTAATGTCATGTTGACTTTCGTAGAAGACTAAAATTTCTTGTATTGCCAGGCAGAACTTCCTTTCTAAATTTTAAAATACAGATTTGCATCCATAACTGACATAACTAAGCTTCATATATGCTTACCAGAACTGAAAACAACTGAACATATAATCAGGCAGTCCACACACTGATGTTCTGTTTGTGCACAATTACGCTAACCCCTTAGACACACACCTCCATTTCTAAAATTGTGGCCTAGAGTTTACTTGTATTTGCAACTAATTACAGAACACAGGCAAAGAACTTTTTACATTCTTCATGCAAAAATAAGAAACAAATGCACACAGACACACAGTGTATGCTATAATGGGGAAAATACTAAATTATTCTGATTGGTGGGAAATGCAAAGAGTAAACCTACATATTTAATAGTTCATTACATTTTTCAGGCAAGAATTAATTCTAAAAATCCATGATTAATGTTTCTAATGAAATATGTAAATGGTATGGTTCTAAAGGTAAAATTTTAAGAAAAAAATATTATGGAACATTTTCACAGTGTAGGTCACAATGAGGTCATTGGAGTATGTCAAGTAGGCAACGATGCAGAAAGTCTAGGTCGTGACCACTGGAACGAAATGCTCTCATACCCTCGGAAACCCATTGCTCACTGGCATCCTCTTGCAGAGGTAAGACTTTTATTTCTTGCTTCCCCATTACTATAATTGTGAAAACTCTTCCATATGGCATAGAAGTTGGATAAAATTTTATGAACAAACCCAAAATCCACATGCATGCACTGAATCCTAGAAAAGGGCTCGGAAACACCGATGTTAAAAGTCAAACATAACATGCAAGTTAAGTCTGCTCCTTTCAGTTTTAGAGGAACAGGAAGTAATTAATGTCTTTAATATATACATGAAAACACCAAACATTTTACACTGGATTAAGAGTTTGGTTTTTTTTTTTTTAAAATAGGATCTGGGTAACTTTCACTGGTAGTTGATATAAAGAAATGGACCTTGTTTACAGAACAACCAAGACCGATTTTTTTTATATATAACAACCTAATCTGATTTCTCCTCTTGTAAGAATATATCATCCATGCCACTAGCACATCTCAAAGGATGCCTAACTGCACTGAAAAAAAATGTTTAAGTGTCTCTGGAGATCTCAGACATTGATAAGAAGCCACACAATCAGAAAAGCTTTTCAAGGTTCCTATGGTTTTTCGTTTTGTTTTGTTTTGTTTTTTGTCTTTAGGGCCCTATTCAGCAGAAATGTTATGCAGGTCTTCTGCGCTTGGATGGCTGCCGAAGAGGCTTCCTCACCCTTTTAACCTATTCAGCAGAAATTTGGCATTCCTGTTGAACTCTTTCTTAGCCATATCCTCAGGGGCTATTCCACAGAGTCCAGTGGGGTAAAGATGTCCTTTTAATCCCTCTGTCTAATCCTCTCCCCAGTACAGGGAATGCTAATCCTGATTCATGAGACACAAAAATTCATCAAAGGCCTAACTAAATTGCTTCCTAAGTGTCACCATGACTTACTTTTATTGTTGTTATCACTGGCTAAAGTCAGGCAGTAATTCCAGTCAAAAGAAACTACTATGTTTATGAACAGCCGCAATGTTACCCCCAATGCTGAAAGACAGGAAACACCACCGTAGTCATATCAAAGCACGAACAATGCTGTAAGCACCTAATATACAGAGGTAGGCAGTTCGCAGCCTCTCTGCGTATACTTCATGCCTCAGAGTGCAGCCATGTTACTAGAATGCAACTGAGGATTTGCCTACTCGGTTGTATGCACTAACCCTAGGCAGTTCCATAAATAATTGTCAGGCAATAGGCTACAAAATGGCAAAAATGCCACAGTCTTGCCCTGTCTCCAAAAGCAATTGCATTTACTGGTGCCTGGGGACCACAGCAGCACAGTTTTAGCAGGGAGACCTTTGCTCACAGGCTCTGTTGCAGTGGGAACGCACCATGCCTCTTCAGAGCATGGGCGCTGCCAACGTGCAAGTATGCTGTGAAGGGAGATCAGCAAAGTGAGGGAGCTCTGCCTATATCTTTGTGCCCTCGGTGACAAACTAGGTACCGGCTGAAATGCCACACTTGAAATGCCTACCTGGGCATTTGGGAGCTGGGTTTAGAAAACATGTCCCAAAGCTCTCAGCTGTAGCCAAGCGTTGATAGGAATGGCTTGACAAAGCACATGAGGAGTAGTGTAATGGTTACTATTGCCCAGAATACGAGAAGTGTCTCTTAGCAGAAGTTGTCAACATCCTTATATCCAACCTGTCTTCCCTCTTTGATAAATTTTATTGCAGCCAGAGCCCACAATTAGGTTTTGACAGCTCTTCCCTTTTTACAGGCATCCTGTTCTTTTCATACATGCCTGGCTAACTTCTTTAGATTTCATTACTGTGGACTGCTTTTCACATCACTGAGCTAAACAGAGACATATTTTTTTCCTTCCCAGGAATCAAGTGGGGGAGGGTGTCCAGCGCATCCAGGCTGTGCAGAGAAATATATACACAGCATATCATTTTGGTTCCTGAATCAGGATTAGACTCAGCGAGAGCTTCTGGAACCTCTGTGGCCACAGCCATAGGACCCTGAATATTTGCTGAATAGGACCCTCAGTCTTCTACTGTGTGAAGAGCTATTGGTTTCAAGTAGCGTAATGTTATCCACTTGTAGCATTAATTCTCCAGCTGACACTATTGCTACTGATAGATTATTTGTATGGTCGTAAGCATTACCCAAATTCAAGTCATAATTTCTGTTCATTAGAATAACCCAGGTTTTACAAGCAACATGATAGCAATGAAAACCAACAAATATGGGAAGCAGCAACAAATATGGTTCTTGTATTTGCAAAAAAGGTGCAGTATTGTGAATGTGATAGCTTTCTAAATCTTTTTTTTTCAAGAATGATTAGACATTTATTTTTTGATTACAAGTTGCATCCTCAGTCTCAGTTGGTGTCTCCTTTAACCTTACACGAAAACAAATATGGTTCTTTGCAGAAATCCGTCAAATCTGAAAAACTGAAAAAAAGTTCTGTTGGGTGAGAACAAGATGCATATGGTATTTGTAATGACAGTATGTTCTTTTAGAAAGAAGATGACCATCTGTATAGCATGGAGGCTGTTAGTCCTCAACCTTTGTAGATGATTTGCCAGTCAATGTTTCTTAGTTGTGTCCATGACACTGCAAAAAGTTGGAAGCATATCACAGGCGGTTATGTTCTATCATACACACATGCATACACATGTGCGTGCATGTGCACACACACCCCCAATGTCATTTTAAAATGCTGTTCCAAATATATAGTGCCTGTGAAGTCCTTCTTTATTATTTGTAGTAGAATTAACAGGGCTATCTTACATGATGGTATATTGTAAATGCTGACAAATTCTGATCATTTAAAAAAAAAATATATCAAAGGACTGAACTCTTTCACATGATGAAATCTATGCCCCAGAACAAGGGCCCCTGGGATAAATTTTTGCCACTTATTTAGCCATGCATGGAGTTCTCTCTTCCTTCAAGC
This sequence comes from Ciconia boyciana, assembly GCF_034638445.1. Classification (NCBI taxonomy): domain Eukaryota; kingdom Metazoa; phylum Chordata; class Aves; order Ciconiiformes; family Ciconiidae; genus Ciconia; species Ciconia boyciana. The sequence continues at coordinate 10,560,693 of NC_132939.1, forward strand.
TTTTCTAGAGAGAATTTGATTCAAGTTTTTACATGGGGATTTTTATTTTAAAAATGGAAATGCAAAGTCTGGGTATTTTATACAATCTAGTTGCCTGCTACATATTTACAGATAGGGAGCCCTTGTCTTTATATATAGATCAGATAAGTTTATGTGCACACACATTGCTTCATATCTTGTATGGGTTGAATGCTCACCAAGCATTTTGGGTTTGCAGTTTTGCTGACACAAATATGCATGCACAGATTGAAGAAAATATTTGAAATTTTGATCCAAAATCTGAAAAATTAGTTTTATAACCTATCAATTGAGAATATTCCAGAAAATCAGAATTGCTAATGGGTGAAGCACAGCTTGGCACTTTCAGGAAATCTTGGATCTGTTGTAAATGTGTGCTGCAGCTATAAAGCAGAAGTCCTGTAAGTACAGTGGTTTTCAAAAATCTCATGCCATGCTATGGAGAATACAGCTACCACATACAAGGATACCCCTGGCCAACTAAACAACTCCTCAAAACCTGCCCAAGCAAAATTTCAGATGGGTAACTGGGCATTTCCAGAAGAACCAAAAATACAGGTATAAAGTTGCCCTGGCAAAACTATGTCACTACGCTTTCAACTGAAGCTTTCTATCAGCAGGCCAGTGATACAATACAGTGTTCATATCTGTTCATGCATGATCCTCACTTCAGGCAAAATCCTGCACTCTTTACTTAGGCCCATCTCCCGAGAGTCAACATGTGCATGAGCAAAGAAGGAGGACTTGTTCCTTTAGAGTAGAGTTCTTTGATTTCCTGGGCAAATCACGATACAGGCATCCCTGCCTGGAATGCAGAGCAGGCAGCTGCATGCTTTCCCATTGCAGTGTTAGCAACTGTAGCTTCTGTAAAAAGGAAAACACCTATGCAGCAGGCTCATTTTGGGTCCAGGGAAGAGTGCAGAAGCCTTTCTAAGATTCGTCTAGCAACTCAAAGGGGCATCAACTCAAAAGTAGTATCATTATAATTCCCAGTGTTTTTTATTTTATTACCATACTCAGTTTATTTAATGCTCAAGGGTCTGGCATCAAGAGAATTATTTTGAACACAGTTCTATTTAAAAAAAAAAAAAGAAATCTCTGTTCACTGAGCATTTAAAGTGGAACCAGCACACGTCAAAGGCTTAGGGATGAGGAAGAAAACCTAATTTTTTTATTAAATTCTCCTAATTCTTGCTGACTCATGACTTGCAAACTGTTACTCAGGCTGTGGCATTACTATGTGTTTTTTACAAATATCTGCCTTATCATAGCAGTGCATATATGGAATGATAGCTATTTTCTATATTTGGATACTTCACTCTTCACCTTTATACTTCACTTAACCAATGCTATTCCCTAGACCTGAAATATTTTCATGTTATGGTTCTGGTGGGCCAGTACACTGCTGCTGTCTTTGGACTGTAGTACAATAATACAACAACACATTGGAAGGAACAGAGGATTTACTGCTACAAAATCACCTGGAAACCCAGAGAAAACTATGATCCCAATACTGTTCAGTCTTTCTTTTCTGAACTATGATTCTCAGAGCTTAATTGGTAGAAGGCTCACAAGAATAATTTCAGTCTGCAACCCTCATTTGTTTTCTTATTTCTTGTGAATGCATAATTACACTGTATGACAAGTATCATAATTCTAAAATAGAAAAGGAAATCCCTTAGAAATGCATCTCAGCAAGATTTTAATCCCACTTCACTCATTAACAATGTGCTATTAAACTGTTACTTCTAGTTTTCCATAACAAGCCACCATTTCAGATGTTGTTTTAAGAAAAAGCAGTGAGTGTCAATGGGAAAGCCTTCCAAGCTACTGACACTGAGGCAGAGTATAATGGGCAGTTGTGTGACATTCCCATGCCAAAATACTCTCAAGCACAACCCTTCTGCATTTGAGCGCTAAATATTTCTTTATCTGTTTCCACTGAAATCACAAGATATTGAAAACATTTCTGTTCTCTTTTGTTTTATTTTTCCCTGTAAATAATCCTGGCAGTGGACAAGCACACATGCATCTCAATCCGGGGAAGCAGGGACTACCAGAACAGAAAGCAAAGGTGTAGTATAGACCCAGTGCTCAAACTGTTCCTACCATTCAATGCACACTTCAGCTTTCTATGCCAGCGGATCCATAAAACAGCAAAGCAGTACATACGAGAAACTTGTTATACAGAGATCCAATCTAACTACCAGTAGAGGAACTGCTGGTTCAATCCAAAGTGAGACAACAGCAATGGGCAACACAAAAGACTGAAAAATAAGAGGTTATTGTAGTCCACCCTTCTTGGCTTGAGGGGAGAGTTGTTGCGGGTTTTTTTGGTTGTTTTTGTTCTTTGGTTTTTTGGTTTGGTTTGGTTTCATTTGTGTGTTTTTAAATACCAAACATGATATGTAGCAATATTAACATGAGCACCCAAAGTCAGAGGTACAAGAGACATACTTACATGTTTATCACTTGGCACCGTTAGAGCACTGAGGGGACCTATTTGCCAGTGAAAAAAAATACCTGCAAACTCTCTTTTAGTTTAAAAGTAACAAACAATAAATGGGAAGGGAGAAAGAGGACTGGAAATTTGTTTGAAAAATCTGTTTGATTCAGTTAGAAATCTATCTGCAATTACTTCACTGTTAATGCATTTTGTTTGAACAGAGAGAAGTGAAAAAACATAGACTAGGTGACTCAATCTGAAGTGTCATCAATTAAATGCTTTCTTCGCTTTAGAACAGTGCATTGTCAAATGATTACATCTCAGTATCAAGTGAGAAAACAATGGCTTTCTATCTACAAGGAAAAAAGCATGTAGAGAAAGTAACCCACAATACTGTAGAATTTAATAGAAGCCCTCTGTGCTGGGAAAAATGGCAGCAGGACAGACTTCGTAACAGTGTCACCTTGAATCTTGCTGTAATTAGTGCAAGGCTTTGCTTGCAACCATAATTCTGTTCTGAAGTGACAGCCTTACAGTATGTGAACCAAGCTGTGCAAGGTGTGAATTATCTTGTGAGGGCACTGCACATTCAGGGCTGAGTAGTTTCAAGAGCTGCATTTACAGTTAATTTGTAATACAGTGGGTTGGGCGAGGAACGACAGCTGGAAGTTCTCCAGGGTCCTGCAGTTTTTTCTGAAAGGACCTCCATCTCCTTGAAGGTCCGTAAAGTGCACTAATCCAGACGGCCGTGATGGACACTATTCAGGAAAGGTTTCATCAGGACATACCTCAACTGCTGACCGAACACAGCACACATGGCACAGAGGGGAGGATGACATGAGGACTTGTAAGCATCTGGGCTATTTGTTTGTTTGTTTGTTTGTTTGTTTTGTCTGGGTTTTTTAGTTCCTCCTTCTTTTGCTCAAACGTAGACATTGTAAAACTGGAATGTTTTACTCAGTTGCATGCTGGCCAGCTGTCATTTTTAATACCCATTGCAAAGGTGCGTGAAGAGAGGTGTATCGTTTTGGTATACTTTTGGTTTTAATAACACATGAACTTTGTACTATGCTTTATTATTTCTTGTTCAATAAATAGTCCTGGTATCTCTATGTTTCATGTCTAATTTTGGAGACTAGAGCCATACCAGTATCAAGGCTCTCTCAATTAGGTGGGCATTTTGTTTGTGTAGTAGAAATAATGCATGATTCCTTTCGCAGTGATGGTTTGAGGGACAAAAATTTCTTAATTTTATAATATGTATTACAATCTTCTAAACACAGGTAAAAATGTACTGTGATTTATTTATATAAATCTAGTCTGAACAAATAAGTTTTGATCTTAATAAAAACTCTGTAAGAAATTGTGCAATTGTAATTTATTGGTATTTTGTATTTAATATATTAAAGTTCAATTCATTATTCAGAAAGTCAGCAAACACTTCAGAAATGTTTTAACTCAATTCTTCTCCATAGATGTTGTGTTTTGACAAAATAAATGAAACCAGAGAAACAAAGCTGTTAACATGACAGTTACTTTACAGCACTCAAACATAATTTGGGGGTTTGGATACTGAAACCTCCTCATGTTTCGTCCCATGGCCACAATCATCATTGCAGAAAGATTTTTAGACATATCAAACATGAATCCCATATATACTTAATATTAAGAAGAAACTCAAGAAGCTACTTGCTTCAGTCAAGAAGCTTCTACCAAGTGGCAGTGTGTTAAATTACCAAAATTAGTATTTAGCATGGCAGGCTAGCAAAATTAGCAGTCCTCCTGTCAACACCTGACATGTAGCTCAGGGAAATTCCCAGGGGTCCCCTGGCAGAGCCCAGAAACAAATGGAAAAGAGAACACAGATGTATCTGGTATGACCATACAAACTGCACCTAAAAAGATGATACTCTTGTCTTTTTTTCTTGTCTTTTTTCACACCAACTGAAATTACATACCCGTCAGCAAGGGTTCTACATGTGCATGACATCTAATTAAGTAAGAGTTTCTCTGTCTCTTTAGGGATAAGCTAGTCTCTTCTCATTTGGAAGATCTAGCCTACTTGCACATACCACATTCATAAAGGGCCACTGACATACAAAATGTGGCACAAAACAATAATTTCACGCAACTAAGAAAGCATTTAATATAGTTCTGTTCTCTTCTCGGGAGTATTTAATATCACAGACGCTTGGAAAAGAAATGAGAACACGCCTGTAGTTTTGAAGTTGATATTATCCTTAATAATGGTAACACCTTTAGGCCCTACGTAGACTCCCGTTTTTCTGCATTGCATACAGGTACCTGCAAAGGAAATGGTGCTCCAGACAGCTGGCATGCTAGGATAACTAGAGGGATGGAAGATTAACGAAGGACACATGTATAGGCATTTTGTGCCTGGCAATGAATGTAGTGCTAATTATCCCTCTCTGTCCTGTAAGCCACTATAAACTAAACTACACTACAGCAGAGGAGGTGTATGAACTTCAAAATTGTTTTTAATGTCTTTCAAAAATATTGTTTTGCATGTTTCTATTTCTTTGTTAAAAAGCAAGCAAGAGCCTTTTCCTCTGTCAAAACAGGCCCACACATCTCTCCTTTTAAGACACTTTTCCAGCAAAATCATCCTTTAAGCCTTTATATGCAGCCTACAGACTTGAAAGAAAACTCCATTAAGACTGGGACAGCTGCAAGACTGATTGCAACAGCCTGTTAATGAACTGAAAGTGAGAAGCCAAAGGTTGAGAATCCTCACTGAAAAAGCCTAATCAATAGCAAATAAGACATCCCACATAACATTAAACCTGAGAAGCCTAGTGATCCTGCACAGCTAATACCCAGGGAGATGAAAATCAAGGGAGATACCTTGTTAATAACAAGCTTTACTAGCAGCTGACTATGACTTTCCACAGGGGGAATGCCTAGTGAGGACACAAAACAAATTCTAAAAAGCACCTAAAGTGACGGAACAGGAGTGCGAGTGCAGAGTGATGTCCCTGGAGAGCCGAAGACACGGGCTGTTAGAGTAAGAAATCAGTAACTCAGAAAGTAGCAGAGACGCAGAACAGGGTCGAGTCTCTGCATCTAAAGACGTGATCAAGTTGACAAACATCGTGACTCCAACAGTAACCTTTCCAGGGAAGGAAATCACGTAGTGTTTTGTACCACAAACTAATTCCATTCACGTCTGACAATATTGTCACTGAAATTTGTCACGGTGGGCCCTAACAGAGGTTTCTAATATAAGCAACATGCAAATTTTTGTAAGACTTGTGGTGTAAATTCTAAGCAAAATAAAAAAAACCAGCTCTCTGCCTTGAAACAGAAATCAGTAGATTGATCAGGGCTGAATCCTTCCCCTGCATGGCTCCAACACTCAGAACTGAGAGCCGAAATTGTCCCTTAGTAGTAACAAGAACAAAGTCTATTTCGAGGCACTGTTTTTATCGCCCTGATGGGTATTCTAATATTGCCATTTAAACAGCATCAAATAATTCGCTGGCTATACTTACGCATTTATCATTTCCAAATTAATTAACCACACACTTCAGTCTGGTCCACCACACCACCCAAAAGGTCATGGCCTTAAACCACTTACTTAATAACTTGCAAATAACATTCAGTGAATTTATGTTCCAATACAAGCACAAGTAGGAAAATCTGTAAATGTTCCATAACGTAAGATGTGCCTGAACAGACAGTCTGGTTCAAAGAGCCTAACTAAAGCAGCTTTAATATTAAAGAATCATTTAGAAGCGTAAGAAATGTCAATAAGCCAGCTAGTGTTAGATCCTTACCCAAAGGAAAAACTGTCAGTAAAAAGATTTTTGTTGGGGAAACCATTCTTAATAATAACAAAATTATGTACCGATCCTTTATAAAGTTTTGTAATTCTCAGTTTAGCAGGCAGAATTCTGTTTCTGGAATGTTACTATAACCATTTATATCCTGGTAACTGACATGAAAGCATTCTTAAAACAATAGATTAATAGAGTTTAGTTACACTAGGACTCCAAAAAAAGAAATATAATTTTTAAAAACATCTTTTAAAAATGCAACAGTTTTGGACCTTTTGAATGACTTTCACCTTTTTTTTTTTTTTTTTTTAAAGGTGATAGTTCACTAAATAAAATAAAAAAATAAATCCCTAAATAACATTTGATAAATAATCACATAACTTTTTGCTTAAAAAACAATTCCAAACTCATCAATCAGTTCCTGTATCTTACTGAAACTCAATTCCACATATTTACTGTTCTAGTAGAAATACCTGTTCCTTCTTCCAGAAAACAATCTTTTGATCATACTACTGGTATTTCCTCACTTCAAAACCTCAGCTCTCCAAACGTGATGGCATTTTACTTTCAGTTCAAAGTGTTTTAATATATATCACATGTTTCAGGAAAAGAACATTAAGAATTCAAAAAGTCTTCGCTAAGTCTGGCCCTGGTCCCCTCTCCTCTGTTATCCTTGAGGAATCTAACCAGCTTCTAGCTTAGGCAGGCCATGCAACAACATACATAATTGTGAAGTTCAAATAACTTTTAAAAGATATTCTGCTTCATTTTGAATTTCATTACCAATATCTTTCAAATAAATAAATCTTTTAAATCTAATGGAAAAGGAATTTGGGAGCTACAGGAACTGCAAATGTCTGTAAGTCTTATGACTGCACCAATTAGAAACATAGGTACATTTTTGGTCAATAAATAAAATAAGTTTAGGCCATCATAAATGGTAGAAGACTCCCTGAATTGGTACTATGCATCAAAGGTAGCAGGAACCTACTGTAGGCCTGGGATGATGACTATACTCTGTTCAGTAGCACACAGTTCCAGCAACAGTAATTGGGAACAAACATTTTACTACTATGGATGGTTTTCTTGCTATTGGTAGCAGGAGCTAAGGTTGTCTGTCATATTTTCCCAAATTAATTCATTTCTTGCATCTTTATCCAGTTGTCTGTAAATGTCCCAAGACATCTTCCCTTTCTATACTACTTGAACTACTTGAAAAGTTAAAGTGGATTGAAATGGAAGTAGGAATTCTCAGTACGAGAGCTGGACCTGAATCTCCTCTCTGTGAGAAAGGACAGGAAGCTATTTCCTCCTACTCTTTATTTAAATCCACTTTAAATTAAAATTCATTGTTCCAAACACTGCCAAATAATAGGTTGAGCTCACTCAAAAAAGAAACTCCTTCCTTTCATCAGGAGCATCTTTAGGTTTGGGTGTGGGGCTCTGCTGAATCGCTGTTTCATTTCCTCCAATCTGTCTGAGAACTGGAGTGCTGTTCTCTCCCACTCCCCTTTCTGCTATCACCCTGCTGTGGCAGAACAGTACATTTCAGCAAGACCTTCAAAATGTCTGGAGCTTTTCAGACAAGATCTAAGATGCTTTGCCTTGGAAATTCCATTGCAAGTAGAAATAACTTCTAAGTTGCATCTAGATATATGCCCAATAGATTTTCATTTTACTTGTCTACTATTTTTACTTTTTTCCCACTTCTGATATCAGCCTTTTCTTCTCCTCCTATTCTTTCCTCAAAAGCTTTCCCTCATCATCAGTGATTTTTACTAGACAGATGGCTTCAATCATTCTCATTCTTCATATATGAGAAAACTTTCCCAAACACGTTGATTTCTCCTGCACTTTTCCCAGTGAGACCAGGTCCAAAGACAAGGCTGGCAATGAGCTGTTCCAACCTCTACTCACGTTTCATCTGCTATTACCTCACAGCAATAACATTTTCATTAGAAAGGTGTGTATTTTGTCTTCAGGTAACAGACCAAAAGTGCAGGGACATAAGGGCTGCTACAGAATGTCAGAACATGGTAGAATAAATTGCCAGATTGACATTTCATGAGTTAATGGTAATAGCCAGACCTGAACCACTTTTGATGAATGTTACAAAATCCAAGGTGACAGAAAATCACGAAATCAATAGCTACTTGTGTGTGTTCCTAAAGACATCAAACATTTGACAATACATGTGAAGTTTGAAAAAGTACATTAATAAAATGTTTCAGGCCATAACATAGCCTGAAATGTCAGAGCATTCTGACAAAAGTACTGTTCAGGAACACAGTAGTTTCCTCTCAGAGAGTAGATGGACAGGAGGGCTGTGTTTAGAAAAGGTGCTACCATAGGATTCAGGTGAACTGGCATAATACACTATCCAACTGCCCAAATAACAACAATTAATTGAGAAATACCTTCTGGAAGTTTTATTTAAACCAAAGGCACAGCAAACCTCTAGTTTACTGTCTTTAAGAGAAAGGACTTCTAAAGAGGGAGATTTGGATCTACTACTCTATATTAATTTCCTTTCCCTTTTGCCACATCCTGCACCTTCTAAGATCTGTTTCAAAAAGGTTAATAACATGAGGCAAAGCAAAAAACCTGAAATCTCTAAATCATTATTTGTTCAGGATGCTTGAGTAAAAAGCACATTTCAGGGGGCAAGATAAGTCAGCAGCTCTTCAGTGTGGGAGGAATGCAAAACATCATGCATTTAGTACTAATGATTGCTAGCTACTTACAGAAGTAAAAGAATTAGCTGATTTTCTGCTCTGCTGTCAAGATCCCGTTACGCATCCTTTTAGGTATATCCTTCTGAATAACTTCTTGAAAACATGCATGAAACAACATGTGTACAATATGCATGCTCATATGCCATACAAAGACTACAGCCCATATGTACATCAGAGAAATATTTGGGTACATAGTAAGCCATGGAAAACAGAACCAGGGAAATCCTGAGTCAGGAAGACTGAGTCTATTTTGCTCTGGACAAAACTATAGCTCCTGTATAATATGAGAAATATCAAACCAGCTTACAGCCACCACTGCCCCTCTCTCCTAAATACATTTCCTGTAGGAACATAAATATAGTATCAGACCTTTGCTCACATCTCCTGACATTTAGTCCTTTGTTTTACAGTTTGAAACACATTACTATAAGAAAAATGCATATTGGTAGTTCCTTTCTACATCATTTAGAGCAGCAGGTGACAATCAAGCAAGATACAGCAGTGGAAGAAAATCTTCCTATATCCTTATCAGCTGGCATGTTGGATTAGCTTCCCCTCAATTCTTTCCCATGTAGAGTAAGCCAGTAGAAGGAAAGAAATGTAAAGCCAGTCCCACTGACTCCCTGAACTGACTCTGTGATCAGCCTCAACAGCACAGAAACAACCTGCCTTTTAAGTTCATAAGAAATATCTATAGCACATTCTGAGAGAATTCTCCTACATGGCTCTCCAGAACACAGATTTCACTTGTCCTGTACTCAAAGCAATAGGTATAAAATGAGCTGCAAAAGAAGGATGAAAGTACTTTGGTATATCATCTCCATTTTATACATGGAGTGCAGGAGCACAGAGAAAATAATATTAACATATTCATTCAGGTGCCATCTCAAAAACTAAGAGTGTGGCTTTGCAATAATAAGCCTCTTGGAGCAGGTTATTTCCTCAGAATAGAGTTCTGCACAAGCACTGCAGAGGAACTCTTTGGGAAAAGCAGGCACAGAGCACCCAAGTTACTGCCTTCAGCCAGGAGACCCTCCTTTCCCTTTGGAGAAGTCCCAGCCTGATATACCATAGCCTTCCTGTTGCCTCAACAAACAAGGCAGCAGTCTAATAGACAACCGAGTACCACACACCCTTTGCTACTCCAGAGAATGCAGTCTGCTTCAAATATGGCAGGAGCATGGAGAGCAGAGGTACAATATGACATTATCTTCTTCCTAAGCTGCGTTGTCTCTTATCCAGACTTTCCTCACATACTATTACAGGAAGGGCTTCCACAGTATGTTAACGATCCTCAATTTTTATCAGGAAACAATTCACCTTGACTCTTCCGAGCCCCCAAATACCAACACACAGTGATTTTTATGCAACACAGTCTGCAAATGAAACCTCAGCTTTTTGACCCAGAAGATTCAACACGGAACTTGAAAAAATTAATTCCACCAAAAACTGTTATGCTCCATGAACAGTGAACCCACATAGAGATTATTATAATAATATATATAGCAATTCATGTATCTAGGCATGATGCCACATTACCTTGAGTGACTTTAATTCATCTTTCTGCCTTACATGCTCCAACGGTGGTTTTTTGTTTGTTTTGAATTCCAAAATAAGTACCATGGGTGTGCTACAGACTGTGCCTAAAATAGCATCTGTTTGGAATTACTGTCTGAGAACTAAATTACAAAAACCTGTCGCTCCATGAAAAGATAGAATTATTGAAAAGACCTTGTACGCATAGTTTGTCCACATGCTCAACCATCAGTTAAATCATTACCATCTAGTCCTGCTCATAAATGGAATTTCACAGATTCCCAAATTCCTGAACCTACAAAAATTTGTTTCCAAGTGAAAAATTATCACATTTATTGAATGACTTAAGAAAAGCATACTTCTTCTATGGAGATCAGGGCTGCAAGCAAAACTTTTATCTCTTTTCTCAATGAAAGGACATATAGTTGCCAAGTTGCTAATTGAGGGGTAAAATCAAGTATTTTGTATACACTGCAGGGAGGTGTGATAAAGGCCAATTCCTATGTGCAGTGCTGAGTTGTGTAGGGTACCACACACAAATCCCAGCTGCATCTGCCATCACAACTTCAGTCTGGCAGCATAACTTCTGTACTCCAGAATTTTGCCCAGACTTCCCAGTTTCTAGCTTCACTAATGTCAATTTTTTTTTCCTGCAACTGGCCACACACATCTGACTGCCGTAAAACTTTTGAGCCCAATTCTTCATTCTGATATGCTTACCAAAGGAACAGGACAGTAGAATGGAGCAGAAACACACATCATCTTTGTGCTGGCCAGGGCTGTGTGTCAGACAAACTGAAGGGACTGGTATATATTTGAAGAGCCTAAAAAGTATGCTTGGTCTCTTTTTGATCTCCGTCCACCAAATGACACGATTTCTATGCCAAATGAGACAGCTCAAAACCAGCATAATGCCAGGGATGCTCTGCAGGGAGTCAGCGGAGAACTCAGTGTTCCTTTTTGGGGAACTTGTGGAAAGAACCACCATGCTAGAGTAGGTGGAGGCAGCGTTTATTCTTCTCTGATGGGCCTTTGAAGCCTTCACACCACTCTTAGTGCCTTGAAGCTGCTGGGAAGGCTGTGTGAGAGCTTTTTTCCAACTCTTTCCCTTATGCTGCAACGTCTTAAATACAGATCATCTCTGACACAGAGACTTCTTTTTCTCCAATGTGAAGAATTCTTCATCCCTTTACTGATGGCCAAAGGAAGGTATCTAGAACAGGAGCTGGTATCCAGCTTTCCTTCGTGACACTCTACTGACTCCAATTTTGCTGCAATTAAATTGTGGCAAGAAACCTGTCAAAAAATTTCAGCTATGCAGGTATTTTATTAATTCACTGAAGATAAACCTAGCTACTTGGTTTACTTTTCAACAGCACAAAAAAGAGAGCCTAGGAAGTCAGCCAGCCAGCTGGTCTGGGGTTTCAGCTACCTAACCCATGTTGTACAGCCAAGGGAGAAAAATAATTATAAAGGATATCGTTGTTGAAGTCACTAGATTTCTGTTGTCTGTCAGCTGGCAAAACTGCTTTATTGTCACAGAGCTATTTCAGCAGAAACCAGGGACTAAATAGCTATCTTTGAAGAAATGTTATTCTGATCCATTTTACTGCTTATATCAAATGTTCTCCAGCGATCTGCATAGACACTTGAAAAACACACCTCTCAACAACAGAAATGTGAACAGAAATCAGTCATAGATTTACATCTAAAAGCAGCACTTAACTAACGCTGACTTGCTATGTATAGCCTGGCCCATGCTAAAAAGAACTGACAATTTCATTTACAGCTGTATCCTCATTTAGTAAGAGATCAAAAAGCTTCAGGACTATTTCAGACTTCACATGACCATTATTATTACTCAGTGCTTATGTTCTGGTAATTCTGAGAGGCCTGCCATGCTAGGCATTCCAAAAAAGCCTGACTTCTTTTCAGAGCGCTAGCTGAAGAAGCAATGCACCAAACATCTGGAAAGTGAGTGAGAGAGTGAGGTTTGGATAACAAAAACAGGAAGAGACACTGGCTACTCACATGGGGCACATGGGAAAAGGGCTTAGACTGTAATTTTAACTTTTATGGTATGGCCAAGAACCACCTAACTCTGGATCATTTTTCAGGGGTCAAGAACGTGTGCACCATCAGTGCACATTATCAGCCTGCACCATCAGTGGCCATTAATACTCATGAAACACGGATCCAAGATGCCTCGTCCTTTTAATCTGAGTCACTCTAAGATACTCACCCAAAAGCCAATAAAGTGGCCGGGGTATTGTTTGGTGGTTTGGTTTTTTTTTTAAAGTACATCCATCACTTGTACTGTGCATGGGTGTTTCATTTTCTTTTTGTTTTATTTTTCCTCTACCTCTACAAATAGAAAGTTTCAGCTTGTTACAGTTCCATTTACTTTGGGATTTCCTGTACACTCAGACAAAGATCACTGCATAGGAATCCACTGCGAAGAGTCCAAAGCTGGGCACTCAGAACATCACCAGATTTACTCTCCACTCATTTTTTTCCAAACTGTGTTGAATCCTTCTAGGATTGGCTATTAATGATAAAAGTAATAATGGCAGGAACAGTTTTGATCTTTCAAATCTGAAGCATCTGAGTGCTCCCACAACATATATATATGTGGGATCACTGAAGGGGACTAGCACTCTGCAGAATGCACTAGGCACAACAACAGCAAGGACACAAAGTAATGCCCCATTTCCAGTTAAGTACCAGCAATACAGAGACCTCAGGGCTTTGCAGTATTTCCTTTGGTCTAACTTTAACTATTAATCACAATCTTTATTTGCTAGGTAATCCTATAAACAAATTCTCTTTAATGTTATCTTTTCTAATTACATCAGTCAGAAATCCATTTTCAACTTCTTGGTGTCATGAGCGATGGACATCACTACTGATTATGTAGAGGATACTGGACAAATCAAGCCAATGAAAGTGACTTTCTTCGATCATGCATCCTCGTCATTCACCATGTCTCTGAAAAAAGCTTTGTACTACATCTCTGAAAGACAAAGATTTGGGGTTTGCTGAACTGGATGAATGAATTCCAGCATCACTTTAGGCAAATGAATGCAGTCTGATATGAGTATTATGCCTTCGGTCCCTGACATTTTCTTTTGCACTACCTGCTCTGGGCATTCCTCTTCTGTGCCATGATTTCTATTCAGGACATAAAAGCTAAATTCATTTCCCTTAAGCCAATAAAATGAAAAACACAGGACATATCCTGGGAAATACTAAGAAAAGTACTGTGTAGGTCTATTTCTCATCTCCAAAATAATCTTACTTCATTCAACCTTTTACAAGTGATCTCCTCTTTCCTCTGCCTCCCTGTACCTCCTTTGGCTGCACGTACTTAGAATATTTTCCCTGGGTGTGCGTATTTTCCATTAGAAGAGTATTTCTCCCACAGACACATAGAATTTATTCAAAATCTGTCCCACTAATCATGTTTTCTCTAGCAAAATGTATTTCAAAGGATCAGCCATTTTTCTTTATCTTCTCAGCAAGAAGTAATGTTGCCCTTGTTCTTGCCTACCGCATCAGAAAAGGTCCCCCAGAATAACACCTTTATAGGATGAATTTTGCATGGCTCATTCATACAAATGTGAATATTCATACAAATTCCTATGACTGTGTTTGAAGCTCTAAGCCGTAAACATAACCATGGAAATGAAGATCAATGGGAGATCATTTCCAAGAGGCAGAGCTGTGAGTCTGTTTCTAGTATTTCCTATCACTGAAACTGGACGTTAGATGTCTCTAAGTTTAGCTCCAGACCCAAGCCTATCCATAAAAGCTCTTGGGTATTTATGACCCAGTGCTGCCTCACAGGTAGAAGCTGCTGTCCACAACTTCAACTGGAATCCCATTAGATGGCTTTGCTTCTGTCAGGATGATGAAGTGGACAGGGTGCCAGTAATGGAACAAGAACACAGGCTTTTATTCCTTCGTTTATGGTGTTGGTTTCCGTAAGTCTGAGTCATCAACCCCTGCCTCAATTTCCCTCTCTGTAAATCAGGGATAAATATTTTCACCGTGAAATACATCAAGCTGTGTATATGGCAAGGGCTACAGCAGCTGAGTGACAGTTTATTCTATAATTAATCAAATAAATATTATTTTTGCTTTATTAATTTATTTATTAAAAAGGAACATTTACAAAACATCATAAACATTATTTAAGAAATTATAAACTTCAAAATTTTTTACAAATTTTTTACAAATTACTGGCAATGTCAAAGGACAGTAATAATAGTCATCATAGAAATACTTGTAAACTTATAAAACAAAACAAAATGTTTTATTAGAGAATTTTTGTCATTTAATATTATTTCCTAAATTAGCTCTTAAGATTTGAACAAGGTCTGCCAGTGTACAGTCAATTAAACAACTTCAGTAATTAATGTGAAAATATTCAAGCAAAGTTACAGCTAAAATGAAATAGTAAAATGTACCATAGCTTGTAATTTTTCTGAAATAACAACAATTTCTTCTACTTCAGATCTTTTAACATATCATTGCATAGCTATTTGCCTCTTTTCAGCATTATGCAGTTATTTGGCATCAAATGACAAATACAACATTTGACAATTATGAAGGGTGTTGTAATGAATGATCACTTTCGATGTTTCATGAAAACAGCCTCTTTGGAGTTAGGATGATGCACACTTCACAGTGGGATGCTAATTGAAGATGAGTCAAACCAGCCAGGCATAAAGTAGATTTTGTAATAATGGTAGATATTAACTGGCTATAGCCAGACACTAGGAAGAAAATGTGAGCTTCTTATCTGAATCAATGGCCATACTCTTTTTTAATAGGAGTAGATAGTAGAGAAATAAAAAATGTATGTAGGACCTACAAGTCCTTTGTTAGCTGGGGGTTTCAACCCTACCAGCTGCCACCTCCCCAAAGAACACAAAGCCACTAACTAATGTGGTAATAGGTTAGACTATAATGTAGTAACAGGTTATGTGAGGAGAGTGTGGTGATACTATCCGTTTTTCCGAAGTTTGCAGGGAAGAAATGGAGTGGCTGAATAAGTGAAAGAAGGAAAAAAAAAATCACAGTCAAAGTTCTGTCTGTTAACTGGAAGAGTCAAACCCATGTTCTGGTCCATGATCTGGTCCAAGGCTATTTCTGTATTCTGTTCATTGTCTTCTTCATATAAAATATAACTGGATATCCAGGTCTTCTTCGGCCGCTGATTCTCCACATATAATTTTGGCAAGTCACTTAAAACCCTGGTATCTCACAGATCTAATGCTTTTGCAAACCTCACGTAAGTATCTTAATAGAGCAAAAATATTCAAAACTGCAGCTTTGGATTTAGGTACCTAAATTCCATCCAAATGCCTACTTCATGCCTTTAAATCCATTCTGATCATTAGTGACAAAAAACATCACCATTTTTTTATCAGTGTTACATGTTCAGCATTTTTCCTTAAAATCAAGGTAGAACACAGACACTGAATGAGTATCTCAGCTTTCACTTAGTTTCTGAGACGATATCTAAAGAAATCTGAGTGTTCAGAAATCAGAGAGTAAATTAACCCATCTATATTAGTTACTTCTAGACTTCAAGTGATTTTCATGTGATCTTCACATGATCTATGATTTTTGAATTTGGGACTGTCTAATAAACTTTGGCTTTTCTGTTTGCATAGTTTTAAGTATCTGGTGGGTGTGGAGCTCTCATGGTGGATTCCGTGGTGCTCTCAGGCTGTGCTGTAACCTTGTCACAGTCATAACTTTGAAATGGCAAGTCAAGCCCTTTGAAATGGCAGAATTAGAGCTCTTCTTTCGTACTTAGTTTTTGGAGAACTTCTGGCCATCTGCTGAGAAACTGAAAAACCACAAAGTGCTGCTGACTCCATCTAGTTTCTGAAGGAAGCTTTCTATTATCTTTGCTAGAAGGCCTTTAGTCTAGACTAGCATGGAGTCTCTGTATTTCAAACAACTGTTGCTGCTTCCTAATTGCAGCGAACAGTCCCTGTTAGAGATTTGCATTCTGTTTCAGAGCACTGAGCTTGAATGATACAGTCCTTCATTTTGCATATAACCTACCAGATGAAGGCATTAGTACAGTCCCTCAGTGACTCAATAAAACATTTTAGTCAAGTTTTAGTGTACTTTTCATGGAAACAATGACTGCATGTTGCTCTCTCATATAAAAAAAACAAACCCACAAATGTTTTAAATAGGGTCCAACTTCTTGAAAGAATAATCTGTTGTACCCTCATTTAATTCAAGCAAAACCAGCTTTCTGGCCTATTCTTGCACTCACTAAAACTACCGGGAATATTGCCTTTGACTACAGTGAGGAAAAAGAATACCTAGTTTAATATATGCTTCAGTTTATAAAATACTAAGTCAACAAGTTTCTTAACATGGTGCATATCTGTTAATTTATTTTTATACATAAAATACAAGGACCTGAACATATAGGGCAGACAGAGCTAGGACATCAACAAAAGACTGCAGTGCTTCTTTTTGTTCAGTATTAGAAAAACTAAATCCTTGTTTAAGGATATTATTAACTTGGTATTGTTAACTTAGCAGTGTGCAAGCCCTCCTTTTTGGAAGGATATGTTGCACTCACGGATGTCAGAACAGAAGTAGAATGACTGGATGGTAGCAAAGGAAAGTATTAATAGTCTCTGTCAGATCCACAGGCAATTCCTGCCACCTCCCATTTTTAACCATTCAACATCTATATTGTGTTGCCTCAGCCCATCACAGACTGGAACGACAGTGTTCGGCAACAAATTAATAACTTCCCCAAGGGCTTATCATTCATGAGTTAGCAAATGTGACTTACCATGCAATCTAATGAAAACAGCTCTGTTATTATTAAGCAGTCCTTCTACGATTAATTGTCTTGCATTTTCAGATTACACTGCAATCATATGAAGACTATACTGCAGAACTTTCTTGTCCATTTATCCCATTGATAACGTATTATTAAATGGAAACATTTTGCCCATACCCTGCCAAGCCCGACCACGGACACCACTGAAGGAGCAGTAATTAATACTGCTAATGATTCTTCTTACTAGTCTTGTTCTCTCGTTATAAAACCCCTTATATTCTTGACCTTTGTGCATCAGAAGCCCCCAGGTGAGGAGGCTGAGAATTTTCTCTGTCAGAATTCCTTTTAAAGCAAAATTAACAGTTTTTACTGATTCAGTGTGCTTCCACTTTTGGTGTGCCCAGCTGGCAACGTACTTAGGGGAAGAGATAAATATAATTTGCAGCAAGGGCTTAGCACAAGTCCCTTTGCAACACAAGAACATAGACACTCAAGGTTACGCATCACTTCTGAAACTGTTGTCCCATCTAAGTGTAACAAATTCAGGGGCATGATTTTAAACAGCTCCTGTTGCTCAAGACATTTTACATCTACCTACCTGTCTGTCTATATTATTCGTAAACAGTATTTATTTGATGTATTTCCCAGTTAGTCAAGAGATCACGAGTAAAAATATCTAAGTGTTGAGCTTCTGCAAGACATGCCATAATAAATACACTCCCAGCTTTAAGCCTTGTTTGTTTTTACAAGGCTTTGCTATTAAGAGATTTTATTTTGTTCCAGTGTGCTTTCTCCTCACATCAAATTCAGAATGGTCTTCCCGCTTATCTTTTCTTTTCTACATTACTGGCAGTCTTTTTAACTTTGAACAACATTATCAGAGTAGTAATCAATGTTCTGCTAAAACTGCAGGGATTCAACAGATACTCTTAAACCACATTACTCAGAGATTTCTGCCCACAATTTGGAATAAATGTCTGTATTTGAAGAAAGCAAATATCATGTAAATCATGCCTGTGATTCTTCATCATATGGAGAAAAATTTTATTTCAAATAAATAATGAATCAGAAAGCAAAGCAGCAAGAGAGCTGGAAGGAAAAAAAAAAGACAACAGCAAGAGAGACAGAGAGGAGAGGAGAATATGATAGGAAAAATTACACAGGACTAGAATTAAAGGCAATGATGTAGAAAAAATCCTGACAACTTTAATGGGTTGTCAGAGAAGAACTCCAAAGGCTCCAAAACAAATGAAACAAAAAAGCAGAGCCATATAAATATATATAGAAATGAAAATGGAGCAAAGTATCTCATCTGTTATTTCAGGATGCCAAAATCAAACTAGGCTACCTAATAAACTAAAAATGGTGTTTATGAAATGCTGCTTTAGTTACCGCATCTGCAGCCTCTATTGGTTCTGCATCAAAATCTCTCCAGTCTGTTTCTCCTGGAAAATGTTCTTAGCTTCCATGGTCTCTCATGCTAAGAAACCCTAATAATGCTACGCTTTCCATCTTCCTTTGATACAATCAAGTTGATTAGTTACTCTGCTTAACTGCACTACACACAGTAAATGTGCATGCATGTGTGGCTTCTTCCCATGCTGGTGAGCAGGAGGTATGTGCTTTCTTAATATTATCAGTTGTAAACGATGTATCTACAATACGAAAGAAGAACATTTCAGAAGTGAAAAGTGCAAATCATGCGTTGAGGACTCTGCTGTGGTCCTTAAACCCTGGCCTATACCAGGATGATGTTGCACCATCAAAAGAATGTGGTATTTGACTGGGTCTTCTGATACTTCCTTACATCCTCAGGCATATCAGAAGGAATATGCTTGTTTCTTTACCCAAGAGGAGAATGCTTATTTCTTTGATAATCACATCTGCTTTTATGTGCCTCTATGGTACAGAATAACCAACGCCAGGTAGATTTAAATTAGCAGATGATGTTTGTAACTAATGAAAAAACAATACAAGTTATTTTCCATTACCTTTCTAGAGAAATTTAGCTTTAAAAGGCAAGATCAGATAATGTTTAAATGGGAATTAATCTATGTACTAAATGACTGAAGCCATGCTAAAAATCTTTCAGTATTAGCCCTATATCTATGTATATTTGTACTCACACACACACTGTACCATACTCAGTATTGGAAAAAAATGTATTAAGAAGCTCTTTTTCAACAGTAATTGTCACCCATGAAAAGTGCTAAAAATACAGCCATAAAAAGCAATCTGTTTCTGTGAGTTCTGTGTTTCCTTTCCTCCCCCTTCCCTACCCTTTTTTTCAATTAAGGTCTTTTTATGGAAACTAGATTTTTTTTTTCCTTATGAATTAATCTATTCCTACTGCTCCTTCCCTATCTTTGGTTGCAATCCCTATGTTACATGGTATTTCTGCACCAGTGAATAGTGTGGGGTAGGAGCAATAAAACTGAAGGTCCAGCAGGGGTTCTGTTTCCAAGCTAGCATCCAGATGTTACCACATAACTACAATTCTTCCCTAAACTTCCTCTGATACCTAAAATTAACAAGTCTCTTTATTTTTAAGGTTATTAGTGAATTAATGGCATTCATACAAATTATCTCATCATTTTAGGACATGGACAAAAGGAATGGAAAACTAATAAAATGTTCCAGAAAAAAAATCGTACCCCTTTGTCCTCTGTTTTCTGCATTTTTGTCTGTTTTCATCTTTCATAACCTTCCCACCATTACTGCCCCAAAGTTTAGTGCTGGACTGATAAATGGGGTCAATATAGCACTAGTCAGTAAAATGAGGTAGATGCTGCATATGAGGTCTACTATTTTAATGTTTGTGCAAACAAAACTTTCTGATTTGTGCTTGTAGTCAAGCTCTGTAAAAAAATAAAAGAACACCAACCTATGTTAGACATTACTGACACCACGTTTTTGTGGTTTGGTTTGTTTTTTTTTTTAAAAGGCAGAACAAAAAAAGACCTCCCGACCATGAATATTACCAAATGAGTGTAACTAATTGTTTGTTTGATTTTTCTATTCCACATAAGTGTTTGCTTAGGGAAAAAGGAGGTTATATTCTTATTTAGGATCATTTTAATTTATTCAGTATCTCTAACCCAAATCCCATAATTTTCTATTTAGATCATTGGTCAATGATCATTGCTCCCTATGCCCTGCATATTTATGTTTTAATTGGTATTTAAATCCTTAATTTGAACCATCCTACCTGATACAAATATTACTTAAGAAAGAGATTTCCACCGATTATTCAACTTCTATTAATTTCATATTAAGCCTAGAGGGCTCAACACAATGTAACAGCCATGCTTAAAATGCTTACTGAAGTCAACGTTTGTGTTTCTGAGACTGGAGTTTCGCCAAAGGAGTTAAAATTGCTATTAGGAGAGGATTATGCATTCTTGAAATCTTTTCATTTTCATTTCTGGTTTATATGGTTTCATTTTTTCTTTCTTTTTGGAAATATCCTATATAATATAAGGGACAAAACCCAGCATTTCAATAGATGTACAATCCATTAGGATGGCTAAAAATATCTAAAATGGGTATTACTGTTAATTCTGAAGGAAGATGCTTTATTGTTATCTTATGCCATAGGAGCACTGAGAAAGCACCAAAAAGCAGCCAGATTTCTTCTACCAGGATTTCTCTCTGCAGAGATGAGTCTTCAGGAGGTGTATAGCTAGTATTTTGATTTCTACAATTACCCCTCTGACAAATAGTGTGCAATTCCCCATTCTCTTTGGGTTTCTTTAGGAGGCCCAAAAGCTCCTAAAGCAGATCACGCTTTATTTTTTTGACAAAAAAAGCTGAATCCTTAGCTCTGAATGCTCCTGATCTAAAGGAAGACTTTAGAGATGGAGATGTCAAATATAAGAAATGTTATTTGTAATAAATAAGGCATATGAACAAATCACGATTAGATTAAATAGATCATCTGAGAGTTTCAAGGAGGGACTGCTGTTTATTATATATTTGTAATATTCCTAGAACATTAGAGTTCATCTCTTTGGTGATATTAAATGTAAACATTACGTAAATACCACCAAGGCTATTGCTACTAGGTTTTAGAAAAAGCAACGCCATTATGAATGGTACGCATTCACTCTATAGCATGTTCTTGCTTATTACCGCTATTACAAAAACAAATCAAAAAAGACTACAATAAATATGTTTTAAGCCAATACTTTACTCTCCTGCCAACTGTATAACAACTAGTTTGTGTTCAGTTTCATGGAAATGCACACATTTATAACTGTACTATATGTGCAAATAAAAACCACAAGCAAGTTGTTTAGCTGCTTTAATGGAAGTATTGTAATCAACTGGCATTCAGTCATACACAACACATGTCTAATTCTGCTTTCCACTATATTTCTCCAGGACTAGCACAGGAGACTGAAATTTCTTATCAGTACAAGCTAGAATATAGACTGGCAGTTTGTTATTATCAAGCTGCTACTGATAAATGAGTTATTACTATTACACAGTTGGGGGAAGGGTGTTGTTTGTATATTTTCCATAAAAACAAATTACAAATTCTTTATAGATGTGATCATTACTGGATGATTACTCTGGGCCAACAATGTATACTCTCTAAGCTGCCTGGGAACTGTTTTCTCTGTATTAGGTATCTGAATTGTGTTATTTTTGTTCGAGGTCACACGGCGGTTTTGCTGGTCCCTGATTTATTAAAGATTAATTCAAACAATAGGAAATGTTCTTAAAAATATGCCTCACTGATGCATCTAAACACTACCATAACAATAGCAGCAGGATTAGTCATCACCATGGTGGTCTCATATTTCTCAGGGAGAGGGTGAAGAAGGCAGAGTGGGGCACTGAGAGGACAGACTTCAATTTGATAAAGCATCTAAATAAGTGCTTACATTTAAGCCTGTCATTAAGTGGAGTTTTACTCACACAAACTCTAAACTCAAATCTTTGAAGGAAAAAGACCTCTCAGTAAATACTAAAGCAAGAATTTTAAAAATCAAAAAGAAAAAATGTGAAAAAAAAAATTATACCATATTGAAAAGTACCGTAGAACTGTAGAAATAGGTGTGGAGGGGACCCCAAGAGGTCAAAGAGATCTCTTGCCCATTCTCATTTATGCTAGAGAATCAGCCATATCTAAAACATCCTTGACAGATGTTTGCCCTGAACTGCTCACAGGTCTTACTACCACTGCCTCCCCAAACTGATCATTGCATTCAGTTGAGTCCCGCTATGAGCTCCAGAACCATTACAAGACTAGGCATCACTCTCAGTGGTTCCCCTTCATTCAGTTCATACCACAGCCCCTTCCAGAAGTCCACACACAGAAGACATAATCCTTCCCCATCACTTTAAGCTCACATGATACGAACTATGTTGGCACAAGTTTTCGCTGTGAGGTAAAAGTACAGGTAGTAACAGCTGGCCAAAAGCTCTCCAACCACATCGTTGTCAAATATGAAGAACTACAATTAGGTAGCCCTAGCAAAAATACTGTGTTGACAAAAATGAGCAGGAAGCCAAAATACAAATTGCTGAGTAGCTCTCTAGAATGACTGCAACTACAAAAGCTGTGCAGGTGACTGACTTGGCCACCGAGTCTTGGTATCATTAGCGTAAATAAACACTAATGGGCAAGAACTGACAAACAGCAAAATATTTCCAGAAAGCAAGTTGGTTAGTATTCACAAAGAGTGAAAAGCTTTGAGCTATAATACATCTCTTTTCAAAAGTGCGGATGTTGCAGTGTTTTGCAAAAACAAATCATTAATACCACCTGTAGATGCAGGAACTGAGTTACAGAGGTGAAATGAGTTGTCTGCAGTGATTTAGCAGGTCAGTGTGGAAGGCAAATATAGTCTAGGTGGTCAACTCCTGAATATACCAGCCTGAACATGAGAGAGAGCTTTTTCAGGTTCCTATTCACTCTCAGTAACTTGGGTTCCTGTTTCAGTATATTAGTCCTAATTCTCCTCTAGTTTATAGTTAATGAAATAGCCAGGTATTTCATTTGATATGGATTGAAAAACCAAAAAGCATGTGGTTCATCATGCTCGGATTTGGTATTGATGTCAATCACTATCCCAGCTGTGTTACCTCTGCTAAATTATATGAAAATTGCACACAAATGAAGGGCAAGTAGAATCTGCTGAGTTGCCCCTACAATAATGTAAGAAGACATGACATCATTTTCCTTGTTATCAAATACGTATTTTGCAGTGCAAAAATAAAATGTAATGATCACTTGATTACAAAAATCTAGTTAAGATCAGAAATCACAACTGTAATATCTGCACTAAGGGAAATAATGCAAAAGGAAAAGCTCCTGACTATTAAACTTCTCCAGTATTAGGGTTTTGTTAAACCCGATAACACATGAAGTATGAAGCATAAACAGTTTTCTAAATAAAAAAGTAAAGAACAGTTGCCATGGAGACATCATGAGTTGCCTTGGGGCTTGAGGAAACACAATTACCCTACAGGATGGCTTTCAAACACTTTAATTTGAACCTTTTGGAGTTTCAGCAATGCAGTGATCTGCTGAAATAATTATTTGTGCTCTCTGTATTTTTTCAGCCAATATATATTACTGTGTGTTCAAAAGTAATTATGGAGGAATATCTTTTCATTCTGATATTTTAAATTGAATTTATAGAAGGGAAACCTTCAGCTTTGACTTATTAACACTGGATTAAAAAATACAACTAGTTAGCACAGAAATCTTCTCGTTTTTTCCCTTCAAACCTTTCTGATTTTGCAACCATGCAAATTAATTTTTCTTTTACATAGATTGCTCCTAGCAAAAAAAAAAAGTGTTCCACACTGACTCAAATATTACCGGAAAAATTGCTGCTTGCTAATTTTCAGTCTGTGAATTCACAATCCTTGTTCAACAGGATGCAACAAAGGGCAACAGGAAAACATGAGTTCCATAAACATGTAAATTCTACGTGCTAAAGACTTTATTCTTTGGAAATGTTTGCAACTTTCACATTTATAAAACTTAGTAACTTTGTTTTTAAAAAATAGAGATTGGACTAGATGATCTCAAGAGGTCCTTTCCAACCTCAACGACTCTGTGATTCTAAGATGTGCAATGTAAATAATCTAGTTGGGATTTCTGACACCATGGCACCTGCACCCAAATTCAGTAAGGACACAAGCACACGTCCATATAAGAGGAAGTGAAGCATAGCAGGTAAGTTTAAACCAGTACTCACTAACAAGCCGCACTGTCAGACTAACCTTGGAAGTTAGGGATGTGCTTTTCTCAGATCTTCTGACACCTGCAAAACTATCTGTGAATACTTTTACTCACCTGCTGAAATCCTGTGCAACTTTTAACATTCAAACGTAATTCTCCCATCCATCATCTTGTTTATGCCACATCTTCTGTTAAATTCTTGTCCCTTACTCTGGCCACCGTAAGGTGTGTAAAAGGACTATAATTCGCAAAGCTCAGAATCTGGCTGGAGAGGACTACTTCAGCACAAGAGCTGAGAATATTTTTGAGGGTGCACAGGACGGCTGTCATGATTTTAAATGACATTTTTTAATATGGCATCTCTGCCTCCATTGTTACCATAGAGGGGCTCTCTGCATGCTGATTTCAGCCTTCCACAGACGATGCCTATGAACTTAGCACTTGCTAAATGTCCAGCATCAAATAGCACATGTTCATATCTGCATTGAGATCATGGCAAGATCATATTCTCCCACAAACGTCCTTGCTAGTGAAAAGTAAGGCATCAAAAAGGACCACCATAAATGGATTCAAATTAAGACATTTACTGCTTTTATTTAAGCTTTCAGTGAAGAAAACAGTATTTTTTCTTGGCTATTATTCCAAGTCAGCTCTCATTAGAAAAGAGTAATCAAGGATTTGAGTAGTGTATATTTCCAGCAGATAGACATCTGTTTCTGATTTGACAGTATTCCCTGTTCATGATTATACAGACTGAAGCTGAATTCTGTGGCCTTCAAGATATCTGTGCATCTTTCCTTCATTAAGGGGTGCATGGAAGTAATTCTAATAACTTTTTAACCTACATCTCTGTGTTGAGGTGCAGATCTAGTGACACGTTATTATTAGCAAGGCCTTTTGGAAAGAATATATGCTTCCAAACAGAAACCTCAAGAGATTAATCACTCAGGCTAAAAGCTGTTATGTGCTTTTAACACTTCAGATGAAATGAGCTATTCCTGACTGTTAGATCTACCTAAAATCTTTGTATTTCTAATAATTTACACCTTCCTCTAATCGTCTGAACCTGTTTCTCAAAGGAAGCCAATTAGCTTCAATACATCTTCGCCTATCATTTAATATAAATAAAAGAAACACATATTTCTTGGTAGGTTTTCAATGTAATGGCAACTCATTTTCCCCCTTCTTTTCTTTAAAACAAGCTGGTAGGTCATATTGGAGACTAATGCTCTGATCTGAATATGCAAAGAACAGGTCTCCAGAAATAATTCTCATTAGGAGAAATACAAATAAACTTTCCATTTGTGCATTGGAATAAAGTCATGTTAGAAAATGTTTTGAGATCCTGTGCAGGAAAACAGTACTAATTTTACAATTATTACTTTTGAAGTGCAAAGATAATCTCAGAAGATCATTAGTAATGGCACTACACAATTGTTTGTTTAACAGTAAAAATTATTGAAAAATAACAAACAATTAACCACACACATTAGAGTGTGTGTGACTTAAGGATCAAACAGTCTGCCCTTCTCTGTGCTGCTGTGACTAACGCATTCCTGGTACCCCAAATAGCTTCTTATAGTTGCACTGAATTGCAGCATTCAGTGCTGACCATCACAATCACTCCAAAGTTTGCAATTTAAACATTATTCTACTTACTAGCAGAAGCTGAAGAAACTTTCAGTAAGTTAGCAAATAGGGAAGGAAGAGCTCAGGAATCCAGAAGAATAGAGGTTCGTGAAAAATTCAGTAAAGAGTAAAACTATACCATGTTGTACCTTGATTGCTACTAGCTTCTTCCCTATCCGTATTACACATATGCAGAATGTCAGAGACAACAGTGTATTCAGTTAAACATCAGTAGTAACTAACAGTCACTCCCGCTGCAGAGGAGTTTTTAGCCGTTTCTGTCTCTCCCCCACTGGTGTAATGGACGTTCAGGGAAGATGGGCCGAGCCTGTAAAAGGAATGACTGCTCTG
The DNA here is from genome assembly GCF_034638445.1 of Ciconia boyciana. Lineage (NCBI taxonomy): Eukaryota > Metazoa > Chordata > Aves > Ciconiiformes > Ciconiidae > Ciconia > Ciconia boyciana. The sequence continues at coordinate 10,587,232 of NC_132939.1, forward strand.
CAGAAGGTGTGCTGGGTTTGCCCACTGAGCTATGCTTGCCTTAGACACACCTCCCTTAATTATTCCTTCTAGTAAAATACATAGTATGAACCTACCAAATATTTTACTCTTTGAGAGGAAAGATCTGATCAAAACAAATTTTATCAGTGAAAGCCAAGTACCTAGACACCAAAGCTATAAACCAGTACATTCACCATCAATCCAGGAAAAATATTGCTTGAAATATTATTCGCAAAATATATTAAACGGATATGCTGGAACAGAACTGTGACTTTAATACTGTGAACAGCAATTTGGATATCCTCTTTAAGGGAAGTGTCATCTTTTCTAAACTGACATATGTTCCAAGATAAATTATATCGAGCATTTTAAAGTACACTTTTTCATCTCTTAGCAGTTGGACAGGAGAGGTGTCTTTCTCCTTAGTCTATCAAACTCATTAGATGTTTTTTCTCTACAACAGAAGTTCAATTGTAGGACATTTTAAAAAATAAAGTTTTCCTGAAAACGCTGCCATGGTCCTATAATGAGATTTCATGAGGTTGAACCTGGAAAGATTAGGTCTTTCTTATGTTAATTGTTTTCTCTCCTACACCTACAACCATTCAACCATGTAGCACACTCCTGTAACATATGAAAGCATATTAAATTTTTTATATTATATTACATTATATTCAATTTATTTTATAGTCTTTAGAAAAATCAACAAAGAAAGGCATAACAAGGGGAGAGAGAAGAACCTAAAATTGGAAAATCCTAAAACTTCTATTAATGTTGGACAGGGTCGGAAGTATAATTTTAATGGGTGATCCAGTCATACTATATGATTTAAGGAACAGGCTTTCTTCTTTCCTATCAACATTTTTCTTCAGATTGTGTTTCACAGCTTACGAGAGATTCTGTGCCTCTCTACTAAAATTTCATATATGCATGATGACTTGACTCCTTCTGAGACAGATTATTTGCTCTACTTAAACCACAGAACACTTAAATTCTGGAATATGACAATCTGTAAGTTCTATTTTATCGGTTAATGCAATTTCTAAAGAGTATCATTAAAATTCTTTTACACATTTACAATATACTACCATTTGAACATGATTTCATAAAACAGAAAACTGTGTATCTGATAGTCTTAGAATGAGAATAAAAAGGTAATTTCAAGTCCTTTTTAAGATTTATCTAACAAGTTATTACACTTAGTCATCAATGCTACCAGCAGTGACGAAGAGTGTCAGATAATTTAAAAGTGCATTTACGGTATTCACATTTTATTTTCATGTGTCTTTCTCTATTAAAGCATTGATCCCAAATTTACATCTGTGAAATTTTGAAAAGTCAATTTGTGAGTCCAAACAGAAAATAATGTGCAAAGAGAACACAGAAAGCAAGTATTAAATAAAATTAATTTCACAAAATGATGTTCTGATTGAAGTGAAATAAAAAACAAAAGCTGTAAATTCTAGCAGTTATTAATTTTTGAGCACAGCCCAGTTCTTACAATATAGTAATAATTACCAAATAAATAGTAGTCCTTTTTTCATCTATAACTGCATATTACCCACCAAATTTATTCCTTGTGATGCTACACAGTACCTCTTAACCTATTCTTTTGGTAGGATCATATCAACATTTGTAAATAGAACCTAAATTTCAAGGATAACATTGAACCACGGCATGTAGGAAAACCTGTTTTATGTGTAACTATATGTATGTGCAACCAACAATTTTATCAAAGAATAGACAGCTGGGAGGCAGGAATTCAGGTTTTTCCTCTTCTACTGAGTGGTTAATAACTACTAATCTTGAGCAACATGTCTTTACTGAGCAAGACATGATACAGCACAGAAAGTCCACGTGTAATTCTGCAATCCATCAGGCCTCTTTCTATTCTGCAATACTACAGACGCACAGTTTATTCCTTTATTGCAACATTTCATTGTAGAACCTCAGCCTAAAATAAAAGCAGTAATAATGGTGTGAACAAAATGCACAAAAATGCAGGAGGACTTTCAGGAGTCTATAAAGGATCTAAAACAAAAAGTGTGATAGATGTGCCCCATTCAGTTCAGTAATCCTTACTGAAGAAAACTACCATGTAAAATAACTATCATGAGTCTCCTCTAAGCTGACTGCTTAGGAACTACCAGATGTAATTCCCTTACCATATTTCTGAAACTGAACTAGAAGTTCCGATCCCATAGTATGGGGGTCATTAAAAATGTGCTGAGATGAATGAGGGCCTTGCAACACTGTGCTACTTCCAGCATAATATGTCTAAGCATGGACAAAAAAGTAATTATGCAAATACCATCCCTATCAAAGAGCAACATCTGTACAAAGAGCTTCGTTTACACAGAAAGATCTATAGGGTATTTTCTTATCATAGGATTGCCCTGACCATGACAAAGCAGGTCTGCTATGATTTTAACATGCCAGGACTGCTTGGACAGGAACAAGCTGGTGGCATACACTACCATAAGTATCTATCTTACAGCACCATTGTCATCAGCTTTAGTTTCTTTTGAAAACTGTGGTTCAATCGTCTTTCAAAAATTCTGTTTTATTAGCAGGAAATACAAATGGAAGAAATGAAAGTTAAAACCTCAAAATACACTTAAACCCAAGAAATTGGCTATATATGAGCTACAAAAAATTGCAAGTAAAAATGTGCTGGAAAAATAACATGGGTGAGAAACAAAAACTGGTCCAGTTATTGAAACAAGCACATAAGATGAATCATAGTGACTCAGGGAGTCCAGTGGTACCTCCAGCTCTTTCATATTCACCAGGTTGTCTATCTGCTTATCAGAAAACTGAAAATGGCACATGAAAGGACAAACAATGGATATGCACTAACATTTCTTCATTTTCGTTTATTTTTACATTTTCAGACAAGTGAAACCTGATAAAAGATTTTAGAACATAACAAGCCATGGTTTTAAGTGACAGTCTTTAGAATTAGAAATAAAATTGTGTTCTCTCACAAACGATACCAGTTGTTTAACTGCCACCAACAAAAGTTTTAAAACAGAGAAACCTCCTGAACTAGGGCACCAGCTATGCCACTATCCTAATTTGGCTAACTACGGCCATCAGATAAGTACAAACAAAAAATGCACCAACCTGAATATTTAAAATAAGATTATTAATTAGATGACAATGTAAGTAATAGCTAAAACCATACAAAGTTATATAGCCTGCTCACTTACCAACAGGCTTGATCTTAAATCATGCAAAGCTGATTGCTAGACTTGGTGACAGTTAATCTAAAAGATGAGAGGCTTGCTCAAGAACTTGCTCCATAACACGTAGATGGGGAGCTCTGTAAATTAATTCCTCATCAGTAGCCTTCTCAAAAAACTATTCCTCTGTATTTCTGCTGAAGTCAAGTTTCCTGATGATGCATTGACAACACTCCCTTGAAGAAACATGGGAATTTGCATGCTCTGTGGGAACTTATCACATCAGTGAGAAAATCCTGTTCTGAAAGCTTTAATCTTTCTCCTTGAATGACAGTCGTACTTCTAAGCTATCATCTGGAAAATAGCTTACTGGTATTCACACTTCTCTTTAGGTTTGTCATAACAGACTGCCAGCTGAGAAGGGCTTGCATACCCCTCCTCTGAATGCTTCTTCACATACTTACTGTCTCTTCATATAACAACGTATTTGTACCAGGTTTAGTTGACCCCAGGCTCCAACTCCATCTCAGGGTATTTTCTGAAGAAAACATACACCACCACATAGCTAGCTCCCTTCAAAAGAACCCATGAGTGTTTGCCGAAGACTCTAGTGCTTTGCCATGCACAAATGACTTACTTCTGTGAAAATTAAAGAGCTGCTCAATTAATAAATTTATAGAAAGATTTGGAAATTATTGTGACTCTACACTCAAAAAATTGATAGGTCTCCTGTGAAACAACTGTGACCATCTCCAGCCTCTAATTTCTTTTTTTTTCTTTTACCTTTTTTTTCTTCTTGGCTCATTTGTTTGTTTGTTTTGGGTTTTTTTTAAATATGACAGCAGGGCAGCTTCTTCCTGGGAAAGTACATTACAATAACACAAGGGGTGAATTTACTGTCTGAGCCTCGTGGATTTGACTGTGAAACTCAGAAATTATATTACAGCCACATGGTAAAATCCTCTTGAAGCACACCAAATGTATAAGTGGAAAGTCAGAAAAATTCACAACAGGATAGAAATCCTGTGTTGTTGAGTTTTTTTCCTGAAATGTGTAATGGTATTGTACCAGTAATCATTAGAACTCTTCTGAAAGTGGATTCAATATTCTAAATAGCAAAGAGTCATCTTGGCCATTACACCCAAGATTGATTAGTTAGTTCAGATCTTTTTGACAATACTGCTTTACATACGAGAATTACAATTCTAGTACATATTTTTATATATTTTACTGAAATATTCTGCTTTGAATAAAATGTATTGGAGAAAGTTGCAGCCTAAGCTACCTCATTTCTTTTATGTGATGTCAAGGTACTGTATTTCAATAATATACTGGCACTTTCTTCTGATATAGTAAAAAGGCTTGACTTTATTTTGTTCCTGTTCGCAGTTTTATAGAAAGTATTGTAATAATCTATACAGAAGCTCTAGTGACTGCAATAAAACAATACAGTTGTAACTACTTCACTATATTCTAAACAATATTACAATATATGGTATAAAACACAAAATACTGTAAAAATATTTGTACCAGAGAGGAGCAAGAACAGTAGAGAGAGGGCTTTGTGCTTTTCCAGCATCTATGTTGAATTTACATGGTAATTTAGTTATATACAAGTATTAGAGGAAGTAACAAAGACACAGTGGGTTGTAGCCATAGAACTATAGTTTTTCCAGTCCACAGACAGCTAGAAATATGCACTCTGATGAATCATTAGGGATCTGATCTACAGCTTCCTTTACTGTTACAAACATGAACCTTCCTTTTGTAGCAAGTTCAGACAGACGACAAGCAACCACAGTACATCACAAGTTTTGCTGTGTGAGGCAAACATGTCTGAGTTAAACACCTCCAGAAAGCTTTCAAACCTGTCTGAGAACGACGGGATTCTCCCAGCTTAAAGAAATCCTCAGAGGATGCAAAACTGGCAGGGCAAATTTCATGACAGTCGTTTCTCACCATTCTAGTACAGTAAGAATTTAAGAGCAGGTTAAAGTAATTGGAGCTGGGAACACAGCAAACACTGACAGTTCTCCCTAAGCCAGTACTTTGGAGATTGTGGTAAAGGATACCTTTAATTCCAGCTCATGTTAACCAGGTGCTGCTGGTTAAGACAAGATTGTTTTAGTGTTCAAAAAAAGTCCTGGGTTCTACTTAGAAAGTATAACACAGATAATCTCAAAGCCTACTTCCTTTTCCTCCAGATGCAATTTAAGCCATCTCGAGCTTTGCCACAGATTAAGTACTTACATATGTGATTAGACCTTTAAATGTCTGCACAAATTTCTTTGTCCTTAATACTTTCCTTGCAAGTTATATTGCTATTCTCTCAGTGTGATTGTGCAATGTTCTTGAAATGTGTGCCTCAAAGAGTAATTTAGCCCCATCTACCTTTTTACACTGCTATAATAAAAAGCTTTAGTCTCTCACCTGCAATTTAATCATATCTATACCATTTAAAAAGACAGGAATACTATGCCTCTCCTATACCGGTCTATTTTATACTGTAATCCCCGCTGATATTTTAGAAACTAATCTTTCCCAGGCTGATGGAATGTGAAAGAAAATCACAGTTATCATCAATTATCTGTGCAGAAAATATTAGCTTTATTACTCTTCTATACATTCATTTATATTTCAAACAGCAGATCATCAAGACCTTATCTTGGAACTGCAATATTAATCATACTTCAGTTATTTGATTCAATTTAAAGTGTTCCAGATCATTTTAGAGTTGGATACTGAGATTTAACGTGAAGCTAAATTACTATAGTCTTTGGTAAAAGAATTAATCATGACTGCTTTTGAAGCAGAAGCCTTCTCCTTCCCTGCCAGGGTCATCTTGCAGCATGGTTCTAGGAGAACAAGAACATATGTAACCCCATTTTTCTAGTACAGAGTATGTCAGATTAACAGATTTCTCCTCATGTTAGGCTGTTTTATGAGTGGGCAGGGAAGCCAGACAATTTTCCCACAGCCATACAGAAAGTCCGTTATATGACGAGGATTTCAACCAGCATTGCCATGTCTTAGGCTGCACAACCCTTCTTCTTCATCTGTTCCCTGGCTCTGTAGGAAGGAATACTCAAGCCATGGATGTCTATGCAGGGAGGTTCTCCTCATCCCTTTCCAGAGTTCTCCTTCAACCTCATTTCAAAGAAAAAGGAGTCTAATGAGACCGTCAAGCTACACTTTGCCTCTTCTTCTTTTGAAAGTAGGCAACAGGCAAACGGATAGCAAACAACACTATCTGTGTCCCGAGTACTGCATGCCAACTGAGTGTAACTGGGAAAAAAAAAAACAAAAACCAACCAAACCAAAAAACCCATGAGATAATGTAAAGCTAACCAAAATCCCTGGGCATTACCTTCTGTTCTGAATTGTTCTGTTCAAACCTATGTTTATGAAATACCTGAGTCTCTCTCCTGAAAATGGATTTCCTCACTCAGTTAAAAATTGAGGTAAAGCGATCCATTTTTTCTAAAGTCAAAGATTATTTTTTTATATCTAAAACATATAACCTCTTCATCAAATACCTTTTGTATCCCAAAGAACATGAACACGACGTTAAGAGTAATGAAATGGCCTAAAGGAACCAGCCAAAGGATGCATGAGAAATTTATCACTTCCCTCAAAAATGCTGCAAAATTTATTTGTATCTACAGCTCTTGTACAGAGCAAAATTATTCCCCACAGTGATTTTTTTTCCCCATCACAAGTTATCAATTGCATTTTAAGTGCCTCATGTAACGGGTCTTCCACCATTTTCCATGAGAAGTTGCTCCACAGTCTAATAGCTGAAGATCCAGAAAGCACATGCAAGTTAAGAATGCTCTTTACTTGGTGCCTGTTCATATAACCTAGTAATTATCCTTTTTCTGAAGTTTAATCCTCAAATGAACTTATCTGGCCTCAGCCACATTAGAGGGCTGAAAGAAACCTTAAAAAGATGACAGGAAATGACAGGCAGCATAACTCTTTTCACAGAGAAATACTGTATGAATTATTAATCTGACCCAGAAAAGATCATAATCAAAGACTAGCAGGGGCCCCTTGAGCACTGTTAGTGCATAATTCTACCCTCTGAATCTTGAAAGCTTAGGGAACTGATACATGAAGGAGCAGAGCAATAAAGCAAAGCGTATGTCACTGATAGGAATTTTAAAGGACTATTGTAATATCTGTTATAGTGTTACTTATATATAAGGATGTATTTTCAATTATTCCTCTATTAGCATTTCTTTTAAAACACAGAGGGAGATACTTACAATCACTTAAAAATACTATTGAACAATTCCATCATTTTGAAGAGTAGGGGACCCAAAGAAAGTGTACCAGCAGAATTTAAAATTTATTTCTTAATTACAGAACTATTTCTTTAGAATTAATAAAACAGTTACAACCACATATAAGAAAGACATCAAAAGGATCTTAGCTTTATTCAGTGATGAATACCATTAGCACTGTGGACATCCCCAGACATGGAAACTGCCGAATCATGGCTTTGAGTGAGTGAAAAAATGAAGAAAACAGATAACTAAAGATTTTAGCTCAAGCATATTCAGCAGCTGTTGTAAAGTTGCCTCTACATTTGTCTCCTATAAAAATAAAATGTTGATATGAGTTGCTACTGTATTTTTATTGCTCCCGGAAAAAAGATATCTTTGATTACTATCTTCTTCATGAAATAATCAGAGAAATTACCTAAACTAATCCTGAGTTACTGATCTTGTTCAGCTGTTCTTAACATAGCAAATCCTGCTAATACAGGATAATGAAAAATGTATAGAGTTCTGCTGATTACATGTACAAGTAAGTAAAAGAGAGTGAAATCAGGACATTAGAATCTAGATCTTACAGTGCTTGACAGATTTTCAGCACTTGTATTACATGAATTATTTCATCAACTGCCTAACTGCAGGATATACTATCTATAGCATCTTGGATGGATAGAAACAAACAAAACAAAAACCTCTTTACTTTCCTCAGGATACTACCATTATTACATTTGATCTATATCGATGTACAGCAGGGTTGGCGATGCCTTGTGGTTCACTTGCTCAAACCACACACAAGTTGCCAGCTGCCTGCTCATCCAAACATGAATATCTGGTATCATGTAAAATGTTTTGAAAACTGTAGCCAAAGAAAAGTGTTTACACTACATCTCATCTGAGAAAGTCAGGTAAGGCCAATCTCTTATCCCAGGAGGCCTGAAATCTGCAAAGTTGTCTAAAGGTTTAATGAAATGCGAAACCTTTGCTGGTTTCTCCTGCCCCTACACACACAGCATAACACTTACAGACCCCTCAGGCTACCTCAGGCTGATACACATTATTATTTATGCAATAGATATAGGATTAATTATTTACAGTACATGTTTAGTCAGGTACACATTCTCTTATCTTTAAAATGAGCTTCCCATTTAATTAATTTCTCATTATTTTCAACCGCATGCTTCCTCATAACCATATCTTGAAAAGTAAATTTTGCTCTGTAAGTTCAACAACAAAAAGCAGAGGTATGTATGAACAAGCCCGAAGCCCTCAGTGTTCAGAGAAGAAAAATCTTATGACAGAAAAATCTTATGAGACTTTAAGTAAATGAAACACAAATTACTAGAGAAGACTTCAGAGCAGCCAGCAGTTTTAAGTCAGCCAAAACTTAGACACTGCAGCATGCATTGCATTAAGGTGCAACTTTTTGTTGTGTATCTAAATCATCCCCATATTACATACAGTTTTGTTTCGAAACATATCAGAGGGTGTACTGAAATAATCCTTATTACAGTAGTTTCTGAGCACTTTACAACCCTTTATGGTTGTTGTATTCTAAGGAAGTACTTTCACAGAGGGCAAGAGGCTCGAAGGTCTAGAAACTTAAAAGACTGCAAGTACCTAACTGTCTTCTTGAAAGCAATTTTCCCACAGTAATTCAGACCTGCAGCATTAAAAATCTGCAGCACACCAAGGGTGCAGCATACATTTGAACATGGGCCTCATTTTTTTGTCCTAACCATTTTTTCATTAATGGTACCAGAAACCTTTAGAAGACAGGATACATGAACAGATGTGGCTGGTTATTATTTTTGGGGTATTTTTAATTGACTTTCTGCAGGCTGTCATGAATGGTTTTGTTGTTTGAATTGCTCAGGAATGCTCTATGCAAATATAAGGACTGATCCTGCAGGGTGCTGACTTGTGGTCCTGATCCAACCCATCACAAAAATGCAAGTAGAACTTCATACAGTCTGCTGAAGCTCCACACATGTGTTACGAAGTATTTTGCTCAGCTGGCACGAAAATATTTAGCATCTTACAAGATTCAGCCCCTATGTTTAAAATTTCTGTATGGATATTTATTAGTGATGCAGAAGTCTCTGTCTGGTAAGAACAGGAAACTAACCTAGATGGACACCAACCTGAACATTCCTGGCACACATTTCTTGTGCAAACTACCCTTCCCAGGCCTTGCATGTTCTCTCTGTCTCACAGCCACTGCTGTTTATTTATTTTTAAATGCTGACACGGCTTTTGGAGTTGCAGTCCCAGATACTGATTTCCAAAATACAAAGCATCTGAAACAGTTTTGTGTAGAACTAACTCTCAACCATGTTACGAGATTTTTTTTCCCCAAGATTTCTGACATAAAAGGATTTTGTTTTTAAAGAAATCTGCAGCAGATTATGTATAGACAGAGACGAGACAGCAACAAATGCAAATTAAACATTCAGAGGGATATGACTTGCAGAGTTTGGGGAATTCTAATATAACTTTCACTTCCAGCACATTCAGACAGGGGCAACAAACACCAAGCCAAAAAACGTTGCAGCTGATTTCAACAGGTTCAACAGTAGAGTGAAGTTGAATATCCCAGCATCTTTATAGCCTCCAAAATAATCAGGGCCATCAGAATTCCAGCAATTTCAGAAAGCATTCTTTAAATTAGTAATAAAAATCATCTGGGCATTTATGTCTGAAATCTCATCTAATATGAATTCCCACTGAGTACAAGAAGTATTCCAGGCAAGGCGGGGGAATTGGCTATGTCAGCTTCATAACCTAACTAACCTAACTAACCTAACATAACCTAACTTCATAAACCTAACAGTAAACACTGTTGGAACCCACTTTATTATTTCAGCTATCAAATAATGTTACTTTACCCAGATCTGCAAACTGTCACACGTCACATAACTCAGGCTCACTTTGGCTACTCCTCCAACTCCAGCAGTGTTCAGACCGGCTCTGGGAGAGGTCTGCAATCACAGCTACAGCTGCCTCGGGCCTCTCTGGCATGTGTTGAACAAGAATCTCGATATTCTCTGAAGATGCACAGGCTCAAACTCCCAGGAGGCCTTCTCTCATGCCCTCCCTAATCAAGGCTGTCACCTTCCATCTGATCTCAAGAAGTCCTCTAAAAGCCACTAGTTGTTAGCTTTTCTGCAAAATACTCAGAAACCACATCGAACCCCAGCCCTTGTTTCCTGCACCCAATTCCAAATTCAATTTCCCTTAGCTTTGCCCAGATGGACACCTGCAGAAGCATAGCTGTCCCTAAGCTTTTTCTCCCACAGCCTTTGGGAGAAAAGGCTTACATCCCCTTACTGTCAGCTTTCCATGTTAATCTAATTGATTTTAGGAGCAGCTCTTCTAATAGCAATCTGCTACCTATCTCTTCTAGGGCATCTAGAAGGACATTTAACATCATCTAGGGCATCTAACATCATCTAGGGCCAACCCAGCTTGCCTGAACAGTACTGTAATTTAATTAGCCCATTTTCTGCAACACACAGCCAAACACATGCAGAGGCAAAACCACCGTTTGCTTTCCTCCGGTCGCCCACAAAACTAGCCTTAGCAATTTTTAAGTGTTTGCAACAGCACACCTGCTCTTGCATTCATTTCCCCAGAAGACCCCATATGGCCATAACAGTTTGTCAGCAATGCCAGCCTCCTCACTGGTCGTGTTTTGCACAGGCTCCTGCCTAGCCACCGTGAAGTTTACAGTGATTGACATAAAATTTGCCAACATACACCTTTTTCTTGTGAGATAATGTGAAAACAAATACAATGACACATGGAGCGTCACAAAGCCCCGCAGTTAAAGATGCAGGTGAATGCTGGGTAACTCAGCTGGAAAAGTGGTTTTGAGGCAAAGAGCCCATAGGAAGAAGCTCGTTTCTCAGTTTTTGCTCTTAATCTCCATGTTCTTTAGTTTTCTCCTTATCTCACTGAAACAGAGATAACAACACAGTTGTGCAGAGAAAGAAAAAAGTAACAGTTCTGAAAATGCTGAGATCATCATCTAGAATTGCAGATTATTCTGTGATACCTCAATTTTCAGCAAAACTCATTACTGAGAACACTATTTACAAGTGAATTACTCATCATCGATATGTAATATAAAGAATGGGGGAAATAGTTGTGACCACTAAGAAGTAAATTAGTGTGAACTACACATTTCTAATAGATCTTCAGTGAACAAAATTCAGCCAGCATAAAAGCAAATAATCACTAAATGATCAATAGTTTCTAAAAATTATCTGATTATATAATGTTTTATTAGTCTCTGCTGATGAATTTTTAAATGGAAAATATTTTCTCACATCCCTGCCACAAATGTAGCTACTGTTTTATGCCCAGATGCACATTGTCTCAAAGGATGTACACAGGCAGACACTAACTCACACAGACACATGCTCATTGGTTTTTCACAGAACCCTTGAATTTTGGTCTTTTTCCTTTGTTGCTCGAATAAAAGTAAAATGCAGCCTCCCATCATTTCAATTTTTCTGTTTATTGCAAATTTGAGCTTTAATGCATTCTCCCCAAGTACTTCACAGTACCATCTTTGGCATTAACTTGAGTTGAATTAAACTCTTGAGTATAAACCTGTGTGGTTGGGTTGGGTTTTTTTTCCTTTCTTTTTAAACACCTTTTCTTATTGGGCAATGTGAGTAAAAATATAAAATATTTTGCATGCTGAAAAACAATGCACAAAAAGAAGGCATATGGATATATGAATACTGTAAGGTCTGATGTAGTCGTCAAGAATTTGAGAGATGAAGCTGCTCATCTGTAATGTTTATACAGCTGGTATGATAACCCCTTCAACTTATTTATTAGTCCCCCTAAATCTGTGAATTTCTAGCCCAAATATTTGTTCAGACTCTGTTGTCATGGCCCCTCTGACTCTGAAATCCTTGGGAGTTTCTGTGCCGAGATTTTTACAGCCAACAACATTTCTGTTAGTTGACTTGCATAACCTCTTCTGTCTTATTTTATAACATACATTTAAGACCCCCAAAATCCCCATCATTTATGACAGTCTTGAGAACAGCTAGAACAGGAATTTATTGACTACATTTCTGTACTTAGTGGTGAAGGGAACTTAAGACATTAATATCTGCCTCCTGGACGAAAGTGGTTAAGAACTCTCTAACTTCTTAATTTATTTTAATTTAACTTAATTTCATTTCTAATTCTTAATGCTCTTCTGCTGTTCAGGTTTTTTATCAGAGAAGTGAACGAATGTTGTGGTGGAATCTAGTGGTGATGGAAGGCATATTAACTGCAGTTGATACAGGATAGTACTAGAAATAGTACAAGAAAGCAAAGTCAATGACAGATTTATGCCGGATGAGACAAGACAGTGCATTGGTGAGATATCTCAAGATATATATAATATATATGACAGCAGTTTATTTATCTCATTATGGTTTAATTTTAAAATTTAAAACATTTAAGCTACCAGTTCAAGTTCCAAAGTATGTATCAGGTGGTAGAAATTCTCTATTGGTAACTGGTAGAAAAAAGATTCTTCCAGATTGTTAGAAAGCTTCTCTGCACCTACCAGATGTGCTAGATTGTACCACACCGGCAAATCATTTCACATGTCCCACTACAGGAATTCTTAATGTATACTAGTTCACCAAAATTATTCTTCTTGGGTCTATCAATCGCAAAATGAGATCAGTGACTCTTCAGACCCCAAAAAAGAACATTTGACCACTATTTTCTGACTGTGCATCTCAGGAACCCCGGTGCCATTTTATCCTTTCCTGTAACTCAGTCTCACTGAAACACACTATCCTGAGTCACATAAATCTAGATATATTCAAACTGCATGCAGTCATCAGAAATTCTGATACTGGCACTCATGCATGCATTTCTTTCTCCATGGTCGTCAATGAGACTTATGGTTCTCTGATGTCCTTTGACAGAAGGAAGGAAGGAAGGAAGGAAGGAAGGAAGGAAGGAAGGAAGGAAGGAAGGAAGGAAGGAAGGAAGGAAGGAAGGAAGGAAGGAAGAAAGGGAACTCTGGCATTTGTGACAGAAAACAGGCAGATGCATACAGGCTCTGGCACAAAGACTTCTAATGAATCAACACCCTGACTGGGGAAGAAATAAAGATATTCTCTTCTTTGATAGAGAAGCTGCTAAACTGTGCCCTCCTGGAGCCATTCCAGACTGTGAATGGCACAGTTAACACATGATGCTTCCATACAACTGCACAACATGTTACCTCCCAGAATGAGAATGATCATACTATTTCTCAGAACAATTAATGCATGTAGCACACAGAACTTTCTCAGCAACTACCCAATTAGTTTGGAACTTCCTACTGGAAAAAAAATCAAGGGACTGAACCTCACAATGTTAGCAATGAACTGTTCCAAAGTTAAGTTGTACACAGAGAGCAAGTGAGAAAACAAAGTTAAAAGAAAAACCTCCTTTTTAAAAAAGAAGGGAAATCAAGGATGCTCAGTCCTTGCTGAGGTTCAAAAATGAGCCCTTCTGAGCTCACTTGTTTATTTTTTAAAACTATACAAAATTAGTTGACTACAACATTGCACTAAGATGAATCCAGGCTTAAGTGACATAAATATAGATAATAATATAAATTTGCAATTGCCATAAATTGGATGGAAAAAAAGCTGATGCAGGAAGGAATTATAACCTAATTTCTTGAGATTTATTAAAATAAAAGGAGGACTACAGTTTAATATTGTTGTGTAGTAGTTCTCTTAAAAGCTCACAGAAAAATTATTCTCTAAAGAGATTCTGGAGTTTACATGGGAGAGGAATTAAATTAGGGAAGGAAACCTGCAGATTGCAGAAGACTACTGGCAGAAACTTGCAGAAGTTCACCAAATTACTGCACCTTAAAATGAACATATCAAATGCCATTTCAGCTACACCATTCAGACTCAAGATTCTAACTTACACTGGAAATCTCAGTGGGATGCTGGAAGTACATAAGAACGAGATGCTCAGAGCTGTGAAATTCTTTATGTATTTTTAAAGGAAGTACCGAAAACTGTAAAAGAGTTCATGGCACCATATCTTTTAGTCTGCTTGGAACTCTGCTTATCAAATGGCACTAAAGAACTTACTAGTTCTGTCCTGGAAAAGCATCAGAATCCTACCAGCTGGAATACCATATTTAATGACTAGAAAGATGACACAAATTTCATCATGCAAAATAGACATTATTACATTCACTCAGTTCAACATCCAAAAAGCAGAATCTATGTATTTTTCATCTAAAAGTATTTTGAGGTGCTTTGACATCCCAGTATCATAGCACTGAATAGTCATCATTATTTATACACATTATACACAATGTCTCTTATAAGGCTGGCAATTTACTTAGCATTTCTTTCCCTCAGCAGCTCTAGATATAGCTGGGTTTGATTATTTCATAAAGACCTGAGCAAAAAAGTAGGTTTGGGAAAGGACTTTGAAAGCAGGTTTTGGTCAGCCTTGGTGGGTTATTTTACGAGGACTACCATAGACATAAAGTAGTTATGGACATCTCTAACAAGTCTGAAAGTACTCCTCACCAGCACTGTACATTGCTGTTTCAAGCAAAGTCAAATGGAAAAGCAATCTCTGTATTAGAGCCGATGGCAAATCTGAACCTAGAGCAGGTACCAGAAATTAGTTTTGAATCAGCAGCTTATTTTAAAAAGCCATAAGCTTACAAGTGTTTAATGCTTTTTACTGATTAAAAAAAAAGACAGCGGGAATCCCCTGCATAAAATTCCAGCTTCATCCATGATAGTGTGAAGCATAAGTGCTTGACAGTATTTCCACAAAGTATTTGTCAAAAAAAAAAAGAGCTTTCCTTCCCCCCCAAAAAAACCTTTTCTCAAAAGTTGTCAACATGTTCTAGTGAAATTAAATAGAATTGCAAGCGTTTTTAGGACAGGACCACAACTGAAGATGTTACAAATAAATTGGATAAATCATATTAAATTAAAATTGTGGCATTCAATGAAGACAACCACAACTGATTGTGGAACTGTTAACACTTGATGCTCCAAAGCTGAGCTAAAATCTCACTCAACGGAGAATTCCTGTCTCAATATAAAAATGAGATTTACTTTTGAAAAATCAATAAAATTATTTTGCTACTATATCAGAAAATTAAAATTCACACTCAGCTACAAGTGCTTCCAGCTAGAACTGGTGCTGTGGAAGGACACCTTGCAGGTCCATTTATTTTACCTCCAAAGAAACTTTACAACCTACACATTCTATGCTTCTTCAATGTTTATTTCTGCAACATGCACTCCTCTAGTTTGTCTCAGCAAGCCATAGTCTGAATAACCTGTTTCTCTACTGTTTCCACAAAAAGCACAAGATGTCCCAATCTGGTTTCTACGCCATCTAAATACTTGGGATTTTTCAGCTGGGTTCAAGAGTGTCGACCTATGACTCTCTTGCCTTTTCTTAAAAACATGAAGACACAGTGGATACTCAGAAACTTTTTTTTATGATGACTGAGATACACAATGTAATGCATGGTAATCAAATGCAAAATCAAATAAAAATTCATTATTTACTCATAAGTATATAAGCGATTGCAGTACTGGTAAGACACAGTGAGTGAAACATACTGAAAACTTCAGCACTTATAAATTTTTCCTTTGTGACAAATGTTCTTTCTTCACTTGATGATGATTGTTGTGGTTTAGCCCCAGTCGGCAACTAAGCACCACACAGCCGCTCGCTCGCCCTCCCCCCACCCCGCGGTGGGATGGGGGAGAGAATCGGAAGAGCAAAAGTAAGAAAACTCGTGGGTTGAGATAAGAACAGTTTAATAATTGGGAAAAAGAGGGAAAAAAATATATATAAAAATAACAATAATAAATAAAAAATTGTAATGAAAGGAAAACAACAAAAGAGAGAGAGAGGAACAAAACCCAGGGGAAAAAAAAACAGTGATACAACCGCTCACCACCCGCTGACCGATGCCCAGCCAGTCCCCCAGCAGCGATCGCTGCCCCCCGGCCAACTCCCCCCAGTTTCTATACTGAGCATGACGCCATATGGTATGGAATAGCCCTTGGGCCAGTCTGGATCAACTGTCCTGGCTGTGCCCCCTCCCAGCTTCTTGTGCACCTGGCAGAGCATGGGAAGCTGAAAAGGCCTTGACCAGTGTAAGCACCACTTAGCAACAGCCAAAACATCAGTGTGCTATCAACATTATTCTCATCCTAAATCCAAAACACAGCACTACACCAGCTACCAGGAGGAAAATTAACTCTCTCCCAGCCAAAACCAGGACAATGATTCTACCTTATATAAAGGTTTTTCATTTCCTCTGTTCAAGTCCCTTTTATTCAACACTACAGAAGGAATTATTTTCTCCTTGGCTTTCAGTCAGCCTGAGGGATTTTTGAAGATCATAACTACTGAGATTATTAATGGAACAATACTATTTACAGACATGAAGACTGAACTGTTCCACTGCTGTAGCACAACAATTAGTGGAAATCTGAAGCAGTATGACAGATTTCTATTGCACTTCATAGCCTTAATAAGTAATGCTTTTATGAAGATTGCTTCTTAGACAAAGAACACTGTAAAACTATGTTTTCCCTCTGTAAAACTGAGTAATTGCATTCCAAAAACCACACACAGGAACAGCAGCACCCAGCTACTCTTCCTCTACATAATCGGGCTGAAGAATACTGTGACATGCACATGATAGGCTGTGTCATGTAAAATGAGATAGTATCTGTGTAATCTTGTCTGCTACCTGTTCTCTCTCAAGCAGCAGTGTACCTGTGTATTTTCTAATTTATGCAAAAATAGTCCTATTGTTTTCTTCAAAACTCTCATTCAAACTTTCTTTTACTGCAATGTCTAGAACAGCATGGCTAAGCTTTGGCCTGTTTTGAGCAGTGCTTACCAAACCATTCAGAGCCACTCTATCATGACTTTGTGCCTCCTGCCTGTTTACCTCACTGAGTTTTTGTCTACTTTATCCCAGAAGCTCCTCAAAAGCAAGGACTATAATACTGTTCCATTTATAGATTACCATATACATCATTTCATGACTACAATTGCAAAACACTGATGGATGAAAAAAATTTTTAAAAAAGTAGCAATGTCACAACTAGCTGGTTTTTAATTTGCCAGAATTTAGCCATAAGAGTATGGTGAATTTAGTGCTTATTTATGGGCACTACAGATTTATACACATTTTCTGTAAGCATTCAGTTTGTAACTAAGGACACCAAGCTGGGCTACAGCTTGGGCATAAGACTGATTTATTGCAGGTTCTCAGTTAATTGCAGTAATGGACTGTGAGGTAATATAAATCACTCCGAAATTCTTTCACTTCTACGGGCTAAAAGCATGTACATTATCTCTTACAATTGGTCAACTGACATGTTATAGCTTAATCAAGTATCTCAGTCCTTAATTTTGATGTTACAGAGAAAATTTTAAGACTATAGAGAGAAAATTGAGGGGAGACATGTATATTTTCCATGACACATTTTGTTTCTTGCCATCCATTCTGGTTGTATATTATGGGTTGGTCCAGGAGTATGTTGTTCAACTAGGATGCATATGTCTGTCGGATTAGCACAGAGTACAGCATGTCCCCACTAGACATATGTTCCCTCAGTCACCTTTACAAAGACAGGGGACACTCAGTCATGTAAACTACCAAATACTGTATCAAGATACTAAGCATCAAGCATTCACATTGAATGCATTTGAGATGAACCACAGTGAAGATTCTAGCACAATGATGGGAAATACTCAAAAACTTCAGTTTAATTAACAGAACTGTAAAAGTTCAGAAGTTTATCAGAACTGAAACTAATCATCAACTGCTGGAAAGGATAGGGCTGAGAACCATAAAAAAATTGCCTGGTACCAGAAAAGGGCAAAATCCTATCGCGGGTTAGCAAACTTTGCTTGACTGGACAACCTTACTAACAAAACAGAGGGTTTTGTCTTATTAAAGAGTAGCTTTTGAGTTAAAAAAAGAACAGATTTTCTCTCCAGATCTTTGAGAAAATGTACTTCTGGTCAGGCTGGAAATACGGCATGGAACAGACACTCTCAAGAGACTTCATAAATTCTGCTTCCAAGCTCAAAATGCTCCCGGGAATGCAAGGCACATGGAAATAAATATACTGGAAAAATAATCTCAAAAGTTTCATATCTTGAGCATTTATATCTTGCTTTGTTTTTTGTGTGATAGCTTTAGCTCTGACTTGCTATTTCTGTCTTCACTATATTATCTGGTAATATAAAACCACAAAAATTTTTTTGTTCCTTAATATGAAGTTCCCTTGCCTCTGTATTTCTTCCTCATAATAAATTCAGATTTCTGAGGCAGCAATACCAGAAATAGGAAATTATTGTTTTGAGTAGGGAATTAGCATCAGGAAGAGAGAAATTCGGAATGAACAAAGATACTAGCTTTGCAATTGAATTGGAAGACAGGCTCTTTTCAAGTCAATGTCCCTGCTGGTGCAAACAAGTGTCCTTTGTACACTATACCAGTAACGGGGCATTTGAAACTTCTGGAAGGGTGATGGTGAACAATTTTATTGAAACTAATTGATTGCAGAGTAGTGCAGTCTTAAGGACATCCCCCCAAATTACCCTCATTGTCTCTTGGTGTTCATTCAAATTGTCACCTCCTAGAGAATTCATTGGGCTTGAGGGTGGACTGAATTTCTAAGCAAATATTGATGCCAGTGATTTTATGATCAACAGGAGCAAAAATATTAATTTACATAAATAGTTTAATAATGTTCAAAACACTGCTGATCTTATTCTAGAGTTTTGAAGAAAACGAAGTGTGACCACTGGAGGTCTTGAGCAGATCTAACTCCCAAGAATTTCATGGAGGCCTCAGGCTCTAAGTTATTCTGATGGTCAAGATTCAGACCAGGGTGAATTCAGAGGCTTGCGGCAGTCATCATGAAAAAATGACTAGCACAAATAAAGTGTGAAGAGTCCAAAAGTACAAAGATGAGGCCTCGGTGTTTAAAGAGTGCATGCAGTCCTGACCTGGAGAAACCGGAATAGCACTGTTCATCTGTAGCTTACAAAAAGATGGAATCACTAATTAGAAGAGAGTTGCAGAGCATATTTGAAGTAATAACCTGAAAGAGAATAGCCAATATGGATTTCAAAGGGAAAATTTTCATCCACAAAGATGGTTATAAAAGGTTATGGAGCTGATTATGGCAGCTCATTCAAACTGTTTGATATTCAAAAGGCATTTGATGACACATCTCCTGCTGAAACCCATAGAAAAAACAAATTTGGGTCACATAGAAGGAAATATCCTATGGTGAGCACTAATTGCATTCATCTTTTATTTATATATGGAAACCTCATAAAACATTCCCTACCCCAGTGCCATCCAAATATGTTCCAGACTGAGCTATATTTAGGACTCTGCTCCACTCCCTGGAGATGGAGGTTCTGCCACACTCTAGGATCTGGCTCACTAAAAATCCTAAAATTCTAAGAGCAAAGGATTCACTGGTCTTTGTTATAAAAATTTAAATTAGTGGAGTTTCACCTTACCTTATCCATCTGCACCTTTCTGTCAACTCTTGCCTGACAGAAAGAAGCATTTTTGGGCAGAGACAGGCTTTTTATTCTGATTTCACAAAACTGGGGTCACATTTCAGAACCTGGCTGTCTGCACATGCTTGTGCACATGCTGATGCTGTGTATCAAGTCATGAGTTATCATCATCATCATCATCATCAACTACCAACAAGTATCAGTTCCAACTACTGTATCCTTGTGCCCTAACTAAGCAGTACGGACATGATTCCACCAATTTTAATGTCATCCCCCCTCCCAGACATTGGGTTAACCAGATGCAACCTCCATTTCTGTCATGTTCTTGAGTTTTTTCAGTAGTCCAGCTTCTGCTGCTTCCCTGCGATGTGTCTATTATTTCATCAGACCATTAATATCTTTCTGAATTTGTCATTTTACTAATGATCAATGTTATAGAAATAATAGAAAATTTTCATTCTTTTTCATGACTCCACACAGCAAATTATGAACAGCAAGGATTACCTCTTTCTTACATGTCTAGTAACAGGCACTCACATATTGTACTTATATGCAAATACGTAAGTACCTTAATTTGCAGATATTATAATTAGCACCTGTAACCCCAAATGTCTTCACTGTGAGTTCTGGATAATATGCAATTTTTGTTAGCAACAAAAGAGAGAGTTAAAGAGTATGTGGGTATTCAGGAACACAAATGTCTTAGCACAGAAGATTTGAGCCATTCTGTTTTAACACATTTATCATCATAATATTCTGGTGAAACAGAGAAGCTATCATTAGTTTGTACAAGTAAGAAAGTTTAAAAATAAACATAATAAAACTTATTATGTAAATCCATTAACTAAAATTGTTTTCCCTTCTCAAGTTAATGTATTTTTTCACAGATAGTTTAATTAGAAAGAGGAAAAATGGGTAAAATGTGTTTCAAAAAGCCTAAACCAAAACATTAATATATTCTTTAAATTGCAATTAACGCTGTATCTGTTCTATTTGAAAATCCAGAATTTTTTCCACATCTATTATTACACTAAGTGGTACAGTCAAGGTTGTAAAAAGAAAAAGAAAAGGGAAAAAAAGGATTTATAGTAACATTCTTAAACATTCAGAATATTGAAAAAGATCACACACGCATCTACCTACCTAACTAGCTGCCAGTTAAATCAACAGAAAAATATTGTATGTTCAGTACTGGCAGATACTGTACTTCCTGCTTGCATATCTGTGCTTGTCTAGGTCAATTCTTTCATACATACATTATTGCTGCACGTCTCAAAATAGAGCCCTCCAGTTAGGGGCTGAGCACACGAATCCTATCTGACTACTGTGGGAGTAGAGGGTACTCAACACTGAAAGAACATTAAGCACTAAAACTGGAAAAACTTTTTTCCAAACAATTTTTCAAAGAAAAAAGTTTTTATTTGCACACAAATGAATTCTTGAGTCATTTCAGCAAAGAACAAATAGCTGTTGTGTATTAATGCTGAAATATTTCATTTTGGCAATTTTAAACCAAAGGCCTTGACTTTGCATTTTGAAATGAAAATTTGAAACTGAATTCCATTACAATTAATTTTACAAAAAAAGAAAAAAATCTTTTTTCTAAAAGTAGGTCTTGGCTATACTAGTAAATTAATATGCGCAAGCCTGTTCGTTGGCCAGCTGGCATGGAATGGCTCGTGTCCACACTATTAAACTCTCTTCCCCGCCAAAACAGGCTGCATTCAAACTGTGTATTGGGAAGCCTCCCTGACCAATGCTGACTCCTGAATCATGCCTAGCTATTGTATGCAAAAATGTCAGTGAGTTCAGGCCAAAATCGAGCAGGAGACCTTTTTAAAAGTGCGATGGTACAGACAATGAAGCTCCAATACGTGCCCATGTTCCCTGGCACTATTTAATTTACTAGTATCAACATACCCTGAATGTTCTTGAACTGGAAAATTAGTTCTTTGTAGAAAAATAATCTATACCTTGCACACCAAGACCAGGTATTCTACACATATTTAAGCATGGTGGAATCTGAATATAGAATAGAATAGAATAGAACAGAACAGAACAAAGTATTTCAGTTGGAAGGGACCTACAACGATCATCTAGTCCAACTGCCTGACCAATTCAGGGCCGACCAAGTTAAAGCATGTTATTAAGGGCATTGTCCAAATACCTTTTAAACACTGACAGGCTTGGGGCACTGACCACCTCTCTAGGAAGCCTGTTCCAGTGTTTGACCACCCTCTTGGTAAAGAAATGCTTCCTAATGTCTAGTCTAAATCTCCCCTGGCTCAGCTTTGAATCATTCCCATGCGTCCTATCACTGGATAGCAGGGAGAAGAGATCAGGACCTCCTTCTCTCCACTTCCCCTCCTCAGGAAGCTGTGGAGAGCAATGAGGCTGCCCCTCAACCTCCTTTTCTCCAAAAGAGACAAGCGCAAAGTCCTTAGCCGCTCCTCACAGGACATTCCTTCCAGCCCTTTCACCAGCTTTGTTGCCCTCCTCTGGACACATTCAAGGACCTTAACATCCTTCTTAAATTGTGGGGCCCAGAACTGCACACAGCCATATATATTTGCTAACATGAAATAGCAGTTACACAGGAACCAACAGCTCTAGTCAGTTTTGGGCTCAAGTGGCCTAACTATTTCATTTTAAACATCCTACCTCATGATGAAGGCTCAGACAAGGCAGAATGACAATACAGCAGTTCTCTTACTTCACTTCCCCACATGCTAGTCCTAACAGTTTTATTACAGTACTTTTTAACAAAATGAGGAAACAGTAGTCAGCTAAGAGCATCAAAATCGCTGTACTGATTCTGTTAGTGCAAATCATCATTATCTTTTGAATGGGATCAAACACAGGTCATGAAGCTAGGTATGATGGCTGTGCTAGCGATCTTGAGCCACAGGTCTGTTAGCCTAAGAAGGATGTTCTAAAGTTGAGCTAAACCTGGTTTTAAACTGTAGAAACATTTTCTTGCTCACTGAAGGGCAGAAAAACATTTTAGGTAGCATTTAGCCCTCTGTGAAATCTGAGAATGCTGCTGGTGCCTGCCATAAGGAAGAAAGAGTGACTGCTGCTTCTTAATTTTGGCTGCCTATAAACCTGATAGTGAGGGTGGGATCCAGCTGTACAATTTTAGGTATTTCAGCATTAACACTGAGGCACTGAGCTTTATGACATATTGTCACAACCGATGAAATGCTAGTTCACTTCTATCTTTTCAGAAAGTACCTATGAGATCTTCAAACTGCCACACAATACTTATGTCTGCTTCTTTTATAGCCACTTGCAACAGCAGATAAAACAGCTCATTAAAGGGCTGAAGCAAGACCATTCAACAAACTTCAGCTTAGACACTTAGATTTTCCACTCCTGTGGACTGGCATGCTGTATAATGAGACCCTGTGCCATGATGAATAAGTGATGAAGTTCCTCATGTGACTTCATCACACAAATGCTTTAGAGGCCCTGCAGATCTATTAAACATCTAAGACTTTTGAAACAAAATATTTGAGCACCATGCAAGCTTAATCATTTTTTCCCAACACGGCGCTGTGAAATGTAAGAGTCCTCTTATCCTCACTTCACAGAATCCAGAAATAACTAGTCAATGGAGAATGAAAGAGGGGTCCTTCTAGAAGATGACTGAGAGTGGCTAAGCTAGGCTTCTCCTGTGAGATGACCACTGGAGAAGCCCCTCTCTTTCCAAAAAGGCAGGCATCCAGAGATTGCACAGCTGAAGTTAAACTTCTCCAGCCAAAATTAATCTTTCTGAATAGCCCTCAAGTCTGTTTTTGCGTCTAAAATGGGTAAACAGTACTTCTATATTTCACAGCAGTGCTACAGGCATGAACACATTCAAGATTATACCAAGGCAAGGCAAGGTCAGGGAAAAAAAAAAAAAGTAGAAATGCTTTTCAGGACAAGCCCTTCAGGACTGAAAGGCAATGTGAAGTGTTCAAATATTACAGTTCTGTATATGCAGCTAATCAGAAGTCTCCTAGATTGGTCTAATTCCCACAACAGGTCAGTGGCAGTGTTCTCCAGTCCTTGTCCAGAACTCCAGTCACTGAATATTCTTTCTCTTTCCATGTGAATGAAAGGTTCTGCTCAGTATCAGTGCAGAAATTGGGGTGCCTAATGTGCAACACTTCAGCAAAACAGCTGGTGATCTACCTGCAACCTATAATACAGAACAACTCCTAAATTTTGTATGACTTGAAACTGGAGATAAAACATTAGAACCTTTATGGGCTAAATAACAGGTAAGAGGACAGAGAGAATTTTGCCTTCATAAATACCCAAGCAACCCATTGATATTATTTATCTTACGGTTAAATTTTACTTTCCACAGTTAAATCTTGCTGTTTGTTTTAATTAAGCTTTCTCTTTGCTCATTAAATGAGGTTTTAAAAAAATATCTAATTTAACAAAGTTCATCTTAGCATGGCAAAGGATTTTTCCATACTAACAACAGCCCTAATCTTCCGTCCCTTTTTAAAAACTGTTCTTTTCACTTTCTGTTGAACTTTTCAAAAGCACCAACTTCAAAATCTTCCCTTCTGCCGCCATCTTTCTGCATATACTATTCACTGCATATCCACAGTATGATCACATCATTCACAAACTTATGAACATTTTTAAAGGTTTCAGTATCATAATCAGAGCCCTAAGGGCCTGTAGGATAAAGTCAACCTGTCCCTGAATAGGACAGGTAGAGAAAAGAATCTCCTAGCTCAATATGGAGCATTCAGAATTCAGTGAATGGTCTTGATCTCAAGATCCTCATTCAGTAAGCAGGCAATTATTGTTGTGCTATGTGGACTGCAGCGAGGGATTAGGTGAATCAGGCATCTCTGGGTTAGAAGCTTCCTGGGAAACCTGCCAACAATCACTTCCTGAAAGACTATTTCTTACCTAATTCTTTCACTCTGACACCTCTCGTAATTGCTGTTTTATGACCCTGTTCAGTTTTCTGCATCAACTGGGATGATAATATCACCATAACAACAAGCCTCTATCTAATGAGACCAATTATTCAAAGGTTATTTCTTGTCTTGTGACAAAACATAGGCTGTCACTACTTCCTTTTTCTCCACTTAAAGAATATCAAGAGTGACTTCAAAGTTTTCTCATCTCAGGAAGTTTCTTGTAAACATTAAAGTGTGTCCTCACAAGGCAGAGGCACGGTGCTCTGCTTTGGCAGAGCAGCTGGGAACAAAGGGGACTTCTGCTTGCCCTAGTGAAAGGGCCCATGGAATCTTAACTGCTTCATTCTGAGTCACATAAAGGCTGAAAAAAGCAAAAAGTCAGTTAGAAGCCTGAGACAGATTAAGCCAAGTGAAACCTCATTTACTCCAAAATAACTTGCATCCTTGTCAACACTAGGTATCAAAGACTATAACGAGATCTATCATAATAAAGCACATGCTTTTCCCAGTCAAAGCCCTGATGTGTTTCCTGCTCTAGTATCTGACCGTGATGCATACAGATATTTGTGAAAGGCAATAAGAGGTCAATATCAAATGGTATGCCAAAATCATAAGAAAGCCAGTGTCCAAACTGAGATTATAATGCAAATTCCTTGATTTTATACTGATTCGTGTCTCTTGTAGCATGCTTCTTCCTACTGGAAAGGATGTGCATGCTACACAGGGTACAAAGCTCACACCTAATGGCAAAGGAAGATATTTAAGATCTGTTAGCTGGCTTGCTACAGATGTCAATATATTGGTAGTGATCTGACTGATGTGCTTGTGCCTGAGAGAAGGACCCTTTAGAGAAAATGTGGGCTTTGTGCTGTTCACATCTCAGTCTCTTAGCACTCTGAACTAGCATGCTTGTGTTTGCATGCACAATACACCCTGTAAAGGCCAACTTCTGTGTCAGTTACTGCACTAAATTACTTCAACTGTAGCAAAGCTGAGAAGCGATGCAAATTAACACGAGACAAATAATAAATTGTGTAAATCACAGAAAATTAAAGCAAAGCAACTTCACATAACTAAATTTCATTTCCATTTATACTGAACAAAGGGCTCTGAAAAGCGCCACACAAAAATATCTGGAGAATGATGGAAGAGGCTTACTGAATGAGGTTTAATAAATAGCAGTAGATTCATTTTGGCTTGGTTATCTCAATCTTTAATCATAAAACAGAATTTCTTGATGTTCATGCTGGAATTCACAAAAAGCTTTTATTCTGAACAATTTCACCACTAGAATTACTCATTATCCAACCATATATTTCTTTAGGCTTTTCTGAAGTCATACTTTCCTTCACATTTCCACAAAAGTAACAATGCAGATATTTCTGTGTTAGTAAATTGATCATATACTTTTGTAGATGAACACCTGAACAATCTCACTCCATACAGCCACAAGATAGACAGATATGCTCCTTGACACACTCTGGCGCCTAGGCCGACATGTGCCTTAGCTGTCCTCTGATCTTCCATGTGCTTCCTTCTCATGGAAAGCAAGAAATGGAGGAAAGGGAAACCTGGCTTGCACTTGAGTCTTGTCTTAACAGAGAATCATGTAAACACCTAGACCCACAATTTAGACATAGCATTAGAAAGTCTATTACCTACACACTTCAATTTACACTCTGTTGGGACTTGGCTAAAGAAAACACTTATGCATGTGTCTAAGTCCATCCCTATTCAAATGTGGAACGAAGCATATATTTAAACCTGTGGTCCAATTTTATGAATTCAGTGAGTCCTAGGTGTATATATACCTGTATGTTTTTCTGGACAGGAATGTTTTCTGGTATCAGAATTTTTGTTTGGTTTTAAGTACATTCTTGTATTAGTTGTAAACATTTAAAACACACAAATATCTCATATTGCAAGGTTATGTGGGACAAGCTTACTACTCATATAGTAAAATAAATAAATTCAACTTGACTGCACATGAATTTAAAGTCAAGTGTGTTCCATAAATCATTAGGGTATCAAAGCAGAAACTGACAGGATCAAGGTGGTATAGTAGTTTTGCATAGAAACAGTATGAAAAGGCATAATATTCAGTTATTAATAATGTTGCTAGAATCTTCTGTGAAACTTTGGTCCCAATCATGAATGGAAGTTTTGCTGCAAACTTTGGTGAGTCCAGATTTGGCTATCCCTGTTTTCTTTCTCCTCCTCTTCAGCCTCACCAGTTCCCCAGAAAGATAAAGATAAATATCCAAGATAATATTGTGACCCCATGGACTTCAAAGAAATAACTGTATGTGTTGGAGCTTTGCTTCAGTTAGAATTACAGGCTTGTTGATTTTATCAAATAATAATGTATACATCTCTGAAGTGTAAAAATAAACCTATTTAAGCATATGACAATATTGCCCATTTAGCCTGAAAAATATTCCAATTCAGACTAGAAATTATGTATTCCAGTGACATACAGATTAATTAAAAATGAAAAAAAAACCCTCAGTGTGAAATAATGAACACTGTAGCTTCATACAAAACATTTTATCTAGGATTTAACTTCATAATAAGAATGCAACATGCATGACCTTTAGCAAATCAACTTATAAATACTAATTGGAGTAAGCTGTATAGACAGGTATGTCAGGCTATGATAAAAATTACCTTGCCAACAATATCCTGATGCAATCTTCTCTCATTTCAGACTTGCATATATTGGGTGATATGCTCTAATCCTTCCTCAAATGCGGCAGTAGCATGTTTCTAAGTTTGGAATACTGCAGACCTAGATAATAAAAAACCTAGCATTATTTAATCAGAAAAAATATCTTTGGTTTTTTTTATCATATTCTAACAATATAAACTCTAACAACCCTGCTATAGCCAGGTCACAGTTTGAGTTGGTTCATGAATATTAGTGTCCAAAGTATTAGTCACATATCAAATCTGACTTCACATAATTTCTGTTTTTGTTTAGTTGCTAGATGATAGGTTCACACTACAGTACAGGAACCTGGAGGAAAATGGTGATGGCATATCATCAAAAACACTACTATATTTTATGGTTACATTAGGTTTACATAGAAATAATTTGAAATTCTGGCCAAATACTTGTACCTCTAATTTCATCTGGTACTTCATTCATCATATTTTCCTCTCTTTTGAGATTTAGGATCTTATTTTTCCTTTTTCTCATTTTCTCTGTATTTTGCAGTTGCGCTGCAGTTAGGCACAAAAATTCATGCCTGTTTTATAACTCCTTTTATACTGCCAGAGCAATCCTTAGACATGGACTCTCTTGAAAAGATACATTGGGGTCACTATTCCAGTGAACTACATTTCTTTCTTCCAAGAGAGGATACTGGTACTAAGCCTTAACATGGGTGCAGTATATATACAAGTGCTTAGTGACTGTAGAACCAGCTCCCTTGTCTGCCCATTGGTGTCTGAGATCAAAATGGGATCTCGGGAATTTCACATATTGCTCTGTGTAAATAAAACTACATGAATGGACACAAAACAATCATCTATTTTTTTTAAACTTCTCACTTGTCTAAGTAAATTCACCTACACAGAAATTAATTGAACAGATACAATTTACTTTTTTTCCAGGGAAGCTTACTGTTAACTAGCAAGATAGCTTACTAAACTACCCTAAAATCTCCTTTTAGTGTAATCCTATCCAGGCATCCATCCTGAGAAGAAAAAGAATTAAGAAAAATTAAAACAATTTCTCCTTATAACAGTTATATTGCCACTGGGACCCAAATGACACGCTTTTGCTTTCAGGCTATTTTATTCTCTAGAAGTCCACATCCAGAAGTACCTAGAAGATCCAGTGTAGAAGTGACACCCTCAAGAAAAACTTAGAATATTCACAACCCTAAGCTTGAAAATGCTAAGGATAATTTCACATTTTCATCAGATGGGGACGTAGATCAGACAATGTCATTGGCACTAAGTGATTCCTAAAAAATTTTGCCAAATATTATTTAACATTTTGCCCAATCTTTTAATCCTATGCTACACAGGTAAGCCCTAGAAATGTCTTTCTGCCACTTTAATATGTACTCAAAAATCAGTGCCAATTTTTAAAAGTTTTTCAATAACCTATAGAAGCTTTTTCCTCACAGATATTTGGGTACATATATATCTTTTTTTTTGCACTTTCTTGTTCTTTTCTGAAGAAAAATCAGTGTTTTTGTTTTTTCCTGAAAGATCTCAGGAAAAAAAGAGGTGCTGTAAATAACTATAAGAGCTATAACTAAATAGCAACTATTTTTTTTCAAATGGTAATGTTTGGTCCATAATAATCTAACAATGGAACAAAGATAAAAGTTTGTGGGAAGATGTAATATCTTTTATTAGACCAATTAACACAGTTAAAAAAGACAGACTGTCAAAGAAGGGTGAGCATTGCATGATAGCGTGTTTATTTTTCCATATGTATCAGTTACTGTAATACATTCCCCCGAAAGATTTCCATCTCAATTAATGGTTTCATTACCAGTGATGATTTCATCAGCTTGGCACCTGCCTGTTCTATCCATTGCCAATGAACCCTCTCTAGGCAGTAAGGAAAGACTTTGGCCCGTGGAGCAACCATTTAAATAAATCTGTCATTTTTGTTTCTATGGAAACATACATCTTGCAGCTTTCCCAAGCTAATAGTCAAGTTAGCCTCTCAGTCATGTTCTTTTATTTTGGTATCTTCCCCTTCACCATCATAAGATATCTTACTCTCATGCCCGTCTTTTCTGGAGAAACTATGCTACATCCACTCTTTGCCCTTTAGTTCTGATTGGTATTTGTTTAACCTTGATTGAGTTAGCAGATTTCTTTCTGGTTGACAGCCACAGTTCTTCACATAAAATCCACACTATACAGTTCCCAAACTCTTATCATCTGACTCAGTCTGTCAAAACCCCATCCATTTTGCTACCTTAGTTGTCAAAGATCTTCTATGCCATTGAAACTTTTTGCTTCTTAATGTTTACTAACTGCAGGCTCTCCATTTTCAGTTTTTAAGTGCTATAGATCCTTTTGATTAATGAACTTTTTCTCTACTTCCTACATAGGCATATTGTCTGGCAAGAACTCCAGACAATGCCTATCCAAACACTCCAGTTTCTGGGAAGTCACTTGACATATCAACCAAAATGTGCTTCAATAACCAAGGAAATAAGTACACCCATTTGTGTATTAACTGTTAGTCTGAAAATATACAACAATATTTCATTAATTTTCCTGACTACTATAGTTGATAATGTGTCAAAAGGGATCTTTTGTCACTTATTTTCATACCTAATGGTTACTTTTCTTAAACATAGTCTTCAGATCATCTATCTTCTATTTCCAATTACTTTATTTCCTGCATGACTGACCATAGGAGGCTTCTCATACCTGTTCAGGCCCTTCAAACAACATACTGAGGAATAGGAATTCTAATTAGAGCTGGTTTCAAAAGCTTTCAAATAGAAAATAACTAACAGAACTGTCCTCGTTACCTTCAGCACCAGATGAAGGTTGCTATCATGCTCCTATCAACCTGAAGAACCTCTCGCTTTGGCCTTCAAAGAGTCTGCCTGTGCCCATCATGAGAAAACATGCAGTGTCCTCCTACATCATTGAGGCTGAAATTTTCAAGTAACTACTGACATGAGTCACTTTCAATTATCAACACATATGGGGAATGCTGTCTAGCAGCCATGCTGTCTAGCAGCCATGAACACTCTTCCTCTTTGCAGGACTGCCAAGAAGATGCAGCAGTGGATACATGCCTCCTTTCTCTTGAAGCTAACATCCTTTTAATATGGCAAGGTGGGAATGGATTCTCATCATACAAAGCCTCTGTTCCTATTGTCATGCAGCAGAGGAATCTAAGAAAGGCTTGTCCTTCAAGACAGTAATCTTTGTTAGTTACTGCTCTACTACTGTCTGATTTTTACCTTTTTCAGAATCTTTTGCAGTTTTAAAATTTTGTTAGTGACACAGGAACATTTTCTTGGTCAGAAAGTGTACAATGTCCACAAGAAAGGACCTTCAACCTATGGATCCTAGATGCTGTTGCATTAAACATTAAAAATAATGAGCATAATCATTGATATAGCTCTTCCTAACTGTATATTTTTTCCATACTCTCCCCTAAAACAAATAATTAAAACAGCAGCCTGGCTTCACCTTCAAAATTCAAAGCATTTTTCTTCTATTTCAGCAGAGAGAAAGACAGGCTTCCTTGTCTCACTCAACTGCAGCTCATTACAAAGGCCTTTGTGACTATAAAAAAAAATCTTGATTTCACCATGCCTTTCTAACACACAATCCATCACATCAGCAGCTGACGTGAGTGCAAAATGGGTGTCTTGAATAGTTCACATCTCCTCTGCAATACTCACAGCTCCTTTCTCTGAAGTATATCAGAAAGTGTTTTGGAGCTCCTTGAACAAAATCTTCCAACTTGGCTTGATTAATTATTGTAGTCAGAAACCCCTTACAAGACTAGTATTATATCTTAATTAATTGCCTAATGTTTCTTTTGCCTTGGGAAATTTGATTAATGGTCTTCAAATAAAACATCTGGTCATACACAGAAGCAATCACTCACTCCGCTAATGGTATACAGATCATAAAGGCACCAGGACTGGTGCAGATAATGTACGTGTAGCACAGTCTGCCGCTGCTGTCTCTGTTGTTCAAGCACATGGTATCCATTTTATGTGATTTTCAGCCCAATGTTTTTCTATGCTTGATGCACAGGCACTCAATCACTTTCTTGGTTTCATATGTAAACCAGTGCAACTCCCAACTTGCATTGGACAAAATATTCATTAATCCAATTTTTTACAGACTGTCTCTTCAGAGCCTGTATGACTACTCCCTCAAACAACCCCAAGAAACAAACAAAAACCCATATTCTTCAAGCTTGGCTGATCCTAGCCTTTTCTCAAGGATTTTCTGTCTCTACCATCCTGATTTCTTTTTCTTCAGTGAGCCATGCCAGCTCTATTACTTTTGTATAGAGAAAAAACACTGAGTTGTCAGAATAAGTCAGTAAAAATCACTCTGCACCATTATATGAGGTCCTAGCACTTCTGCACAGGATGATTTGGATGATCACGTATGCCCACACAGAGCTCTACCACCCAACCATCTGTTAGGGTATGCACACGCCTGCTCATGCAGGTGCACCTGTGAGTCAGCCCATTTTATTCTTTCAACTAAAAAAGAGCATTTCTATTCAGTGCATGTCCAAGGTAAGTAGTAGGTTACTCAGCTCAGCATGAAAATCACAGAAAATTCCTCTGCAATATTCCATAGGATCTGATAGAACAGCGTTGAGATTGTGCGTTGTAACTGTCCAAAAAGGGTTAGTACAGCTTAAAATGTGAAAGTCTTGCTCAAGATAGCTTGCAGAACACTTTCAGTCTCTCAAAAACAGTTTCTATCACTGAATTGCAACTCTAATTCCTGTAATTTTTAAGCACTTCAAGAAGGCCACTTAAGTGCTCAGACTTTTTGCCAAGGAAGTATTCTACTAGAAATCTAAGCATATAAAATTATAAAATTTTGTTTTATTATTTGAGCTCTGGCATCTTTAACAAAGTGCCTTAAATTAGGAATTCAGTTTTTATATTCTAGTTTTTAAAATGGGATTTGAGAGTCAAATCTTGGACACTAACTTTCAAGTTAAAAACCAAGGTGATTTATGTCCTCAGAGATTTTAATATCTCAGTCACTAGAACTTGCTCCTAATACCTCCAGATGCTTGTGAAAAAATAAAAGGACTTTCAAACTCAGAGAACGATGAATTAAAACTAAAATAAAATTTCTTCCCCTATATGCATTATTGCATATTGTTCACAGAATATTGTCCATAAAATATTTTTAGATCCCTGGCTATAAACAGACAGACACATGGTGCACTTATGTGCAATCTATTGTGGTTATTAAATGCCACGTGAGATTCTGAGAAAATAACATGTTCAGCTACTAACTACTTTTAACCACATTGTTATGCATTCACCTTCTGAAGGAATGGGTTATATTTGCATATATCACAGTGAAAAGACTAGAAACCAAAGGTCAGTACTCCACTTAACAGCACCAATATACTCGTAACTTTCCCAGGCCAGACACTGAAAAGAAGTATCATTCACTTAATGGGCGGTTATGTATGTCCCCCTGGTATAAATATTTAATGATTTATAGTGATGCATTCCTAAAATACTTTTTCAGACAGATTTGTGGGAGCTATTCTGGGTACAGGAAGGCACCTTCATCTTCTGAGACTGCAAATCTGAAAAAGTAGTCAACAAATGATAAAGATAAAGTCATATTTTGGAATCAAGACAAAAGGGAGAGTAAAGGTACTGCCTAAGGTAAAGGCTATTAAGCTATTTAGAGTGCTTTCAACTGACAGTATCCATTTTTTATCCTCCTGACTTGAAGAAGCCAAATGACATAATACCCATTTGAGGTAGTCGGTGACCAATCATGTCTGAAGCACTCGGGACAGAAAATTCCAGTGTTTATTTTTGTCCAAATTAGTTTGAAGGACATCTGAGAAGTAAAAGATCATCAGGGTCTATCCCATGATGGATATTCTACTCTGATTTGTCTATGGCATTCCCTGAATAATGAAAGAAAAGAGAAAATAGATTGGAGATTTGTGGTAAAAGTTTAAAAGGCAAGAGAAGAAAGTAGCTATACTTCCTGGCTCAACAGCAGAAGAACATTGTTTTAGTAATCTAAATTCATACGTGGAACCACTTTGATACAGCAGGCTGGTCCAACTGGCAGCCAAAAGAGCCCATAGGGCAGCCCAACTTGGCTCACCAACTCTGTCTCAAAGGAGGCAAGGCAGCACAGGAGGCTGAACAGAAGAATATGGAGTGGCAGTCCATGAACAAGCACTCAGACCCAGAAGGTCATGGTGCAGCCCATGCCTAGAGCCCAGAACAAGGTCCAGTTCCACAATTAGAAAAGATAGGCCTTGCTGGTGGATGGCATAAAGATTGCTGCAATAATCAACTGTGCAGCAAAGCCAAAACGAAGCCGTAATAAAGAAAAGCAATTAGGTATTCAGCCCTGAGAAAGCAAACACAATGTTTTCTCTATTGTTCAGTTGTTTCAGGGCTGTGTCTGCTGTCTGATTCCTATATCGTATATCCTTCTTTCCTGACAATACATTAAAAAAAAAAGATTGAAAAATGATGCAAAAAATTATTGCATTCCTATAAATCTGAAAAATATCCCTGCCAAAGCCCATCACTGTTTGGTTATTGTATCAATGATTCCATACTGTGCTGTTAACTACATTTAAATTCATGTGATATAAAAATCTTGGACAAGATTTGGTATCCCTCACTTCAGTCAGTAATGAATTAATATTATAAATATTGTTATATATGAAAATGAATAATTAAATTCCATTCTGTCTTTGTCTTCAGGGACATTAAGCCTAATACCTGGGTGGACTTCTATGTTATTTCACTATAAAGGCTACTAGTAAAATAATAAATAGTATGTAATATAAAAATGGAGCTATTGAATGCCTTTTGAATTTCATAGAGTCATAGAATCATTTAGGTTGGAAAAGACCTTTAAGATCATCAAGTCCAACCACTAACCTAGCACTGCCAAGTCCATCACTGAACCATGTTCCTAAGCACCAGATCTACATGTCTTTTAAATACCTCCAGGGATGGTGACTCAACCACTTCCCTGGGCAGCCTGTTCCAATGCCTGACAACCCGTTCGGTGAATAAATTTTTCCTAATATCCAATCTAAACCTCCCCTGGCGCAACTTGAGGCCATTTCCTCTCGTCCTATCGCTTGTTACTTGGGAGAAAAGACCCGACACCAATCTCACTACAACCTCCTTTCAGGTAGCTGTAGAGAGCAATAAGGTCTCCCCTCAGCCTCCTTTTCTCCAGGCTAAACAAC
This sequence comes from Ciconia boyciana, assembly GCF_034638445.1. Classification (NCBI taxonomy): domain Eukaryota; kingdom Metazoa; phylum Chordata; class Aves; order Ciconiiformes; family Ciconiidae; genus Ciconia; species Ciconia boyciana. The sequence goes on from NC_132939.1 coordinate 10,622,159, forward strand.
CCCAGTTCCCTCAGCCGCTCCCCATCAGCCTTGTGCTCCAGACCCTTCACCAGCTTCGTTGCCCTTCTCTGGACACACTCCAGCACCTCAATGTCTCTCTTGTAGTGAGGGGCCCAAAACTGAACACAGTATTTGAGGTGCGGCCTCACCAGTGCTGAGTACAGGGGCACGATCACTGCCCTAGTCCTGCTGGCCACACTATTTCTGATACAAGCCAGGATGCTATTGGCCTTCTTGGCCACCTGGGCACGCTGCCAGCTCATATTCAGGCAGCTGTCAACCAATACCCCCAGGTCCTTTTCTGTCAGGCAGCTTTCCAGCCACTCTTCCCCAAGCCTGTAGCGTTGCATGGGGTTGTTGTGGCCCAAGTGCAGGACCTTGCACTTGGCCTTGTTGAACTTCATACAGTTGGCCTTGGCCCATGGATCCAGCCTGTCCAGGTCCCTCTGTAGAGCTTTCCTACCCTCAAGCAGATCAACACTCCCGCCCAGCTTGGTGTCATCTGCAAACTTACTGAGGGTGCACTCAATCCCCTCATCCAGATCATTGATAAAGACATTAAACAGGACTGGCCCCAACACAGAGCCCTGGGGGACACCACTTGTGACCGGCCACCAACTGGATTTAATTCCATTCACCACCACTCTTTGGGCCCAGCCATCCAGCCAGTTCTTTACCCAGCGAAGAGTACATGCGTCCAAGCCATGAGCAGCCAGTTTCTCCAGGAGAATGCTGTAGGAAACCATGTCAAAGGCTTTACTAAAAATGGAGCTAGGTAGATAACATCCACAGCCTTTCCCTCATCCACTAAGCAGGTCACCTTGTCATAGAAGGAGATCAGGTTAGTCAAGCAGGACCTGCCTTTCGTAAACCCATGCTGACTGGGCCTGATCACCTTGTTGTCCTGTACGTGCCGCATGATGGCACTCAGGATGATCTGTTCCATCAGCTTTCCTGGTACCGAAGTCAGGCTGACAGGCCTGTAGTTCCCTGGATCCTCCTTCTGGCCCTTCTTGTAGATGGGTGTCACATTTGCTAATCTCCAGTCAACTGGGACCTCCCCAGTTAGCCAGGACTGCTGGTAATTCTTATTCTCAAAACATCATATAATACAGCCTTCACTGAACAGCAGCAGAATGTAGCTTTTAACTGAAATTGTTGAGACTGTGTTTAGCAAAGGGTGAGTAGTAAATTATTTTGCTTATTTATTATTCAAATTAAGCATTCCAGAAACATTTCCTATTCTATTAATTAGTAATTTGAAAACTACTCAACATAGAAAGCTGTGAAGAGACAGCTTTTTAGAATTTGATTTTTTCATGTGCAGAATGCAAAATTAAATTGCAAAATTGGACATTTATTTGCTAAGAAATAAACAAGTAGCCTTCCTACTCATCACTTCTGCTGTGCAGCTTCCCCAGCTATTCCTGCTCTGTCCTGGCTGCCAAGTCTTTACAGGAGCCAGACTAAAAATAATCTAAATACTAACATGTAGCTGATCTCCTAATGTATCAAATTCTGTCCATCTTATGTTATACTTCTCTACAACCTGGCTGCAATATATGTGCAAAAGCTGGCAAATTAACTAACATTGTTGTAGCTACAATAGCCTAAGGATATAAGCCATTGGAAGACATAATAACTTTTATTAGATCAAGTGATGCAGCTGGAAAAAAACAAGCAAGCTTTCAAACACACAAAGCTTACTTCTAAGTTAATTAGTGTGCATATACATATATATGCACACAGGACAAGCAGATGGAGTTAAAAAAAAACACAGAACACAGACCTATGTCCAAATTTAGTCTTTTTTGTTCCAATTTTATGGCAAAATTCACATCTTTCAGAACTCTCTGAGATGGCAGTGCTACATCAGATGTATTATAATCAGTTCTGCGAGAACTACGATTCTTTAGCCCCCATAGGCAGTGCTAAGAATTAAAAGCCACAATCTGTCCAGCTCCCTCTGTTTGCTATTTGTAATTAAATAGACCTTCAGAATTTATATTTTCTCCACAATATTTTGCATACAATTAAGGTTCTTTTAAAATTAGTTTATCAAAACATGTTTGCCTTCTATTTATAGTAAGACAGGGCTTCCGTTTGTTTAATTTAGTACTCAAGTGTTCATGCTGAAGACTGATGTTTGAGATTACAACAAACTATTTGTTTGAAAATTGTAAACTGGCAGACATTCCTGACATTAAGACAGATGCACCAGAAGTACATTCTGCTCACTATTTTCTGACAGTATAAAAAGTACATTAACTTATAAATAAAAGATTTAACCATGCTTGCGATTGCAAAATTTATGACTGCTCCTGCAAGTGTGTGTGGTCCAGTGGAATTCAACTCCCTGAACCAATCTTTTACAAACACACAATAAACTTCCTTCTGGCAAGTGAGCTGGTTTTTTATTTATGAGTATATAGTTAATATTACAAGCAGCTATGAAAGGGAAGAAAAAGGAAATCAGAACATGTGAAGCATCAGGACATTCCAAAATAAGTAAGCATGAATTTCAAAAAGAGGCTTTTAAAATTCAATTGAAAAATCATTCTGTATTGGATACTATTCAGAAAAATAAAATTTGCTGCTTTTGGATAAAAAAAGATACTTTTAGAATGCCAATACATTGGCATAATGATATAGTTCATAGTCATCAACACTCTTTCCCATACCATTTCTAGCTGCATCATTCTCATGAACACATTACATGAATACAAAAGTAAGTGAATGATGGAAACCTCGGCAAGTTTTCAAAAGTTCCTTACCTTGGTTCTCAAGATACTAAAGGACTGGAGAAAGCTGCAGGAGGGGAGCTCTGCAGACATCAAAGCAGTCCTGACTAAATTGCACGACCTAAAAAGGTCGAACTCAAGCCAAAAGGAAAAAAAACTTTAAAAAGCACCAGATCCAGGAATAATTACCACTTATTTCAATGGCGTAAGCAGGAACTAAGTTGGAGAGAAGTAAATTTCAACTTAATGGGACACTAGTCCTGGAAAAGTAGTGGTGGGATAGAATCCATGGAAATAAAACCAAATATAGTCACCATTTCTATAGAATTCTGGGGAATACTTTACCATCTTAAGAATGTTTCCTAACTTTAGACAGTCCCTTACTTAAAAATACAATTCCATGCAAGGATTGTTTACCCTAAGGACCAAAATCCAGCACAAACTATCTGCACACTGTTCTATATTGAACCACTTCGTGAAGTTTTTTCCACATGCATGTGAACTGTTCAAACCAGAGATCAATCACTATATACATACATTTACGATATAGAACCATATTTTCTGAATAACTAATCACCAATTAACTCTTATAATCTGCAATGCTATGCTTAAAACCATAGAATTCCATCCTCATTTCATGCTTGACTGTAACCTCGACTATGAGGTTGCAGAACTTTCCCCTGCCCCCAATGCTACTCTAAGTCAATCCCATCTGATACTATCAAAAGAGCATTACAGCAGCCAACCATCACCCACATGTCACAATCTGGAAAAAAGGGTACTTTACAGCTATTCTACAGTATCAAGGATACTGCTGTAGAGAAAAGAAGTATATCATACTAATCAGGTAGTTGTGGAAACTGTGTTTCTCATTGAGCATAAGTTGGCAATTGCTACCCAAAGGAATCACCCTAGGTGTTTGGAGTAAATTAAAATTCTTCTCTAAGAATTAGTCTTTGCAAAAGTCCTGCTGGGCAAACTGATTTTTCCATGTGCATTTTCCATCTTGCCTACATTCATTTATATTGCAGGGGATTTGAAATTTCTCATGGGATGATGTTCATTGAAAAAAGGTAATTGGGATAGCACAGCTTGTGAAGCTTTTGAGCAGTAAGAATAAAGGTAAATGTTCTGTTTGTATCACTAGCATTGCAAAATCTTTGCACGGCTTTTAAAGTTTATTAGCCCAGTTGTAGACAGAAACACTAGGTAATTAGGTAGGAAAAAAAGACTCTCAAGTGTACAATTGCATTCCCAATAACTACCTAGGAAACAAGTCCCATAATAGCACTCAGTGGTCTGTGGCATCTTTCATCCAAAGTGTATTTCACCTATCATGTTTATGACTGAAATGCAGTAACTGTGAAAAACATAACAACTGCTTAATAATGCCAAGCAACCAAGTAAAGTTTAGAGGGAGAAAGGAAAAATGGGTTTCAGCTCATTGCAGTCAATGGCAACTTCAAGAAGAAAGAAATCATTAAGAGTTCCCTTTTACCAGACCATCCAACGGGAGCCATTCTCCATGTTACAAAGCATATAGCTGGATCTGTAATTACCACTAATAGTCAACTAGTTTTATCCAAGAGCTCTCTCTTTCGATATCATATCATCCCCTAAAAACTGTCATACCAGCTCAAGACAGTTTACAGGTGTGCGTGCGTACTCCCATTTAAAATAACTGGGGTTACCCATATTCTTATTTAGTCTGGATTTGAGTCCAGGTTTGCACCCTAACTCACAGCCCACCTCGGCAGCTACGCTTAGTGCACTGATGGCTTCGCAACATTGTTTGCTCAGGAGAGAGCTAGCATGACAAACTCAACAGAAGTTCAAGTTTCTAGGCAGTGAACAGGTTTTAAGAGGCAGTGCTTTTAGTTCCTGCCCCTACATGCTATCATAAACTGTTCCTGTTTCCATTTCAAAGTCAAACAGGTTAGCTTAATTTGTGGATGGTTTCGGTCTCTTTGACTGGACGCTGGAGCAGAACAGAAGTGGAACAACGAAATCCATTCTCAGTAGCAGCTGAGAGGCCACAGATACTCGTGGTCCAGTGTCTGTTACCTCCCTCCTGGGACAAGTACCTGCCCGTCCTAAACTGAAACAGTTGCTGAAGGTCAGGACCATTGCTGGGCCAAAGCTTAGATCTCACAATTGGGTCACACAGGCAGCATAAATAATCACCAACAACTTGATGTCCCTTGGCTGTGTATGCAAGAATTTGCTGTAATCCTGTTTAACTGCTGACAATCACTGGATCACATTCCTATTTTTCTACACTTGGCAGAATTATCTGCATGCATTACAATATACAGAGGGCACAGGTCTGACCATCTGGCCATAGATGTCAAACTGAGACGTTTTCCAGTGGCAGCATCTGGTTTCTCTACAAAAGCAGTGTGTTTGCAGCTTTGGGCCTGTTATATGGTAGAGCTACAGATGCATTATCAAGGCTGCCAGATCTCCTTGCATTGCTTTCTTCTGATTCATCTTTAACTCTCTAGTGTTTTCTTCATTTGTAAGACTATGTACAAGCATATTTGTTTGGTAAAGGTTTAATAAGGAGCTAAAGCTTATCCTATAGATTTCTCCATATGTGCTATATCACATTCATCCACCTGATACCTGAGACAAAACTATTATATAGAGATGGCTTTGGAAGTGCTTAGCACTAGAAAGAGGAGCTCATTAGCTTCCAACAGGTTTGTAAAGCAACAATTCCCATACCAACATCACTTTCTAGTTGGTCCAAGTTGTCTCCTGTCTGTATAACAAGTATAGATACTTCAGATACATGGAGAAAAGAAAACTGGTGTCAAACATGATTCAGTTGTTTTGAAAGTGAAAGCTATTTGCAAAACTGTCATTACATGAAAGAAAAAAAAATTAAAGAAGAAAGAAAAAGAATAGCTAATTAATGAGAAAATCCAGCTAAAGATGATTCCTGTTCCCTGCATGAAACATACACAAGCAGGAAATCCGTGGTCCTGCATGGAGGCAGAAAAAGGCAGTCTGAGATCCTAATTTAAAATTAACAGGTCATGGCACATCCTCAGCTGTGTAACAACTTTGGCCCTTAGGAGCTTAGAATAATACCTGTAACAAATGGTAGTACACAAGGATATCATTCAAGAGAGATTACAAAGCTGTCTATACTTTCTAACACCTGGCACATGTCAAACATGGACAAAAGTTAATAGTGTTTCCTTAAGAGGGAGTTCCAATATAAGAAAACATGAAGCCCAGAATTAAAAGATTGAAATCTCTTTCTGTAAAGTCTCTGCAGAAACATGCCATAGGATTTTTCATACATCTTATGCCATTTCATTTGGTGTGACATTAGTAAATGACAGATGTACTTAAGGGTTTGGAGGACCAGGAACTAGCTTGTAACAAAAATGAAGAAGAAAGTCACAAAAAAGAAGCTAGTGGCCAAGTCTAATCTGTCACTTATAATTACACCATGTCAGGCAGTAACATCTTTTAAAATCACTTTTCAGGCAGACATACATAGATAATTTTGTCAAAGGATCTAAAAGAATATACCGAACACCCATTCATGTATTAACACTAACACAGCTCATAGGAAGATACACAAATTCTCTGCCTAACTCTGCCATGACAGCACAGCATGTGAGAATGACTGCAGTGATTGCTTACCCCAGACTGTTCTCAGAATTAACCCAACAGTGTTCATGGGCCCAGTACAAGACAATTCTACAGAGACTGTACAATCTTTCTGCCAGAGGTAGAAATGCACAGAGCAGACAGCGAGTTCGTGGTAGAGCATTTGGATACAATACTCACATATCATGTGCAGAAAAGGGAATATCTTGCTATTATACCAGCAGGCCTAAAAGATGCAGTAGTGTGCTAGCTCCCAAGTGTCAGGAATAAATATGTCCCATTGGAGGACTACACTGATTCGAGTGTGGAAAAGATATCCCTTATGTACAGATGCTGCTTGTCCTCTGTTGCAGAGAACCACAGCAGGAATTTTATGTTTGAACATATGGACGAGTTAGTCATGCCCTATCTACTCAGAGAAACAAACAGAGCCAGGCTGGATAGCTTGCAGGGCAGAAGAGCTTTTTTTTTTTCCCTACAACCCAGTAAAAGGCCATGATGGTGGCACTGAATTTCTATTTTAATCAGTTAACGGAAACAGTTTCTGATTGTCTGGCCAACCGAGGGCTAGAGAGATGGAAAATTTTACCACATATTATGTATTACTGAATGGATTTGGTCCTTTTTGGCTTTCAAGCCACACAAATTCGGTGTGCACTGAGCCCTGACAGGTCAAAGGGAAGAGATCAAATCCACTTGACAGAACATTGCAGAATGTTACATGCAGTGCACAGATATCTGTGACCTTTTTCCTGCATGGAGATAATTAATTTTGGTGATAGAACAAAGCTTGAGGAATGGACTCAGTATAACAATGATAGCACTGCTACACAACAGGCTGACTTATAAAGAAGAATTAAAGAAATGGTTGTCTATTATTCATAACAGCTTAACGTGTTTATGGCCTTTTCACTCAGCATAGTGCATGTGCTTTATTGTTCATCATGAACTGGCACTAGGACCACCTCATCTGATAAACTGACTTTCAAATGGGATAGCTCTAACCATAGAGAGGGAATAAAGGCCACAAAATCCATTTCTTGCATATGTGTCATGCTTAGAGTTCACTCTCTGTTGGTTTGGAAGATACTATTTCTAATCTGGAGACTTTTGTGAATGTCTTATTTTTTACTAATTTTCAGACACTGGGTGCAGCATAATATGAAGCCTACATTAAATGAAAATATAAAAATGTCTTGACATGATGGGGCTTTGAAAAATGTCAATTTCAAAAGTTGTACAGCTGACTGCTCTGCAGGTCCAACCGATACGCCCTCTCCTGACTTGGAGCTTGTCTGTCAGGAGATTTCTCTGAATTAATGCTCAGATTAATGTGCGTCAAAAAAACATGCTTTCCTATTATGTACTTATTCTGTACTTACTAGCTCAGATCCCTCTGCTTTGCACCAAAATTACTAACAGTTTATTTTGCTTAGACTCTCTGGCATGCATCAGGGATAATTTTGAGATCATAAATAGGTTGGCAGAAATAAAAGTTAGAAATAAGAAAGATTGAAGGGATGAAATCTATTTTTCATACCAGATTAGAGAGAGACAGAAATCTATACCTGTGGATCTCCATTTAAAGTCAGAGTATGTCTCTTTGGCTCAATTCCTGAATGCAATTCTTGATTTTGAATTCATCCAGAGAAGTATGCTTGAACAGTGTAAAAATTTAATCAACTTTTCCAGAAGTAGAAATCTCAAGACTCCTGTGTATAAATCTGAGAACACAGCAGGCCTCATTAATCTTACCTTGAGACCAGGATTCAGCTGATAGCAAGCAGATATAAATAGCAAGAAAGATAATAACATATATTTTCTTCTTTAATCATATTCTGATCTCTTTTAACAAATTTATTTAAAAACCACTCCTTATTTTTAAGCATGACTCTTGAGTTTGGGCTTGGCCACTCTTCCTTTATAGGACTCATTTTTATTGGTAATGTGAAAAAACCAGCACAACAAATCTCAGCTATCCTTATCAACTTCTGCACGGCCCCTTCAGGGCCTTTTCTGTCCTAGTTCCCCCAGTGCATAGACGTTTTCCTATCTTTTAGGTTTTGGGTAGATTTAATTAGACACTTGCTAGCACAACTCCATTCTATTCAGCTCAAGTTTCTGGTACCATAGCTATCACCATAATCTCTGAACATGTCATCAGCGATCACCTGGAAATTTAATGTAGGGTCAGAGTTTTAGTTTTAAACGATGTAACTCAAGAGTCCTGAATTCACTGCTGTAGTCCCAGAGCACATCACCCTATTACAAACTCTCTTCATATCTGCCAATGAACTACGAAAGCATGCATTATTCATCATCAGTAAACATTTTTTCCACCAGTTAGTGACATTTAGTCATCTCAAAGGGGAAGTTACTTGATAAGTTTTAACAGCTTTCCCGGGTATATACAGATCCCTTCCCTCTTCTCTGCAACATGTAGGGACACAGGTTATGAATCCATCTCTTCAGTGCAACAATAAATGAAACAACACTGAAATATGATTAAATGTTAGAATGTCAGTGCCTACTACCCAAAACAAACAAACAAAAAAGATAAAACATACCATTGTAGGCATTTAAAATTTAAAAAATGTTTTTTCAGGTTTTCCCACTGGTAAGCCTTAATATGATATTTAATAAACAGAAGTCATGCATCACACCTAAAATATGTTTCAAAAATAAATATAAGCAAAAAAACACAATTGGCATTGCCAACTGAACTGACGTGCACAATTGTCATAATCATTTCCTGTAAATACTCTGAATTTATAACAATGTCATTTTGACTACTGTACTCCTGCGACTAGGTTTAATGAACACGAGCATTCAAGCAAAAGAAATTTTAGTGAGAATATTCAGGAGCGGATTTCACACTGTAAAACAAGCCAAAAGCAGTGAAAATTTCAATATTAGTCTATATTGAATTGTACAATTCAGAGTTTGTTTAGTTGCAGGGTTATAAAAATTTAAGCTTCAAGGTACAGGGAATTGTCTTTGATCAACAGAACATGTAATTCATAGTTTTACAACAAACAAACAGACCATTCAAAATAATTACACATGGTTGATTTTTATGTCAGACTATTTCATGATCTGTGTCCAGATGAAGTTCTGTGGATTATTTCAATATTTAAAGGGGGCTTGTAAGAAAGATGGAGACAGACTTTTTAATGGGGCCTGTAGCAACAGGACAAGGGGTAATAATTTTAAACTAAAAGAGGCTAGATTCAGTCTACCCTTATATCTAGTAGATATAAGGAAGAAATCTTTTACAATGAGGGTGGTGAGGCACTGGAACAGGTTGCCCAGAGAGGTGGTAGATGCCCCATCCCTGGAAACATTCAAGGTCAGGCTGGACGGGTCTCTGAGCAACCTGATCGAGTTAAAGATGTCCCTGCTCATTGCAAGGGGGTTGGACTAGATGACCTGTAAAGGTCCTTTCCAACCCAAGCCAGTCTATGATTCTATGATTTAACTAGCTCCAGCTGTAAATCAGTGCAAATAAAATGGGGATTCATTTTGCCTCTGTGATTTCATTTTTACAGCCAGTCCTCATGAGACGATTAGGTTTTCCTGCAGGTACTGGACATCCCGAGCTCTTGCTGATTCCAGGAAGCACTGGCTTTCACCATTTTGGAAGGCGCAGACCCCTAACACTTGAGAGCTTGTCACTGCAGCAGCAGATTGCTAAAGCCTACTAGCACCTGGCTTACTAATAGCTTTCCATTCGTGTGCCTCTCTATCATTTTGGACCATCTGAACCATGCTTCCTTCTCTATGTTTTATCTCATTCCGACAGTTTGGAAATGCTGTGTTTCAGTGAAGTTTGCCTTTTAATTCTAAGGCCTTGAGAGCCGCCTAGTGGAGGCCTCTGTCTGAATCCCAAAATTCAGCGAAGTCGCCTTTTTATCACAGTGTATTACAACCTTATTGGTATCGCTCCTGACACTCTTCTTCTAGCTGAACACCCCGTAAGGACTTCAATTGGATTTCATATGTTTGTCTTTTTTACAGAAATGTGAATCGCTCTCTAAGATATAAAACTGAAAGTGGTTTTAAAAAAAAAGGCAGAATTGGAATTAAGTGTTGATTTCCCACTATGACAAAAATCTTTTTTAACCTCACAGATCTCAGCATTAGACAACCTCATCTGGTAGTGGCCAGTACTAACAAGGAACTTAATTCTGTAGACTCAAGTCTGAACAAAACTAGAAAATACACAAGAAGACAGTGACACACTATATATTAGTAATATAAAACATCATTATGATTCATCAGCGCCAAAACCTACCAAATTAGGCAACCATAAACTAAACAAAATTGCAACTACAAACAAAATCCCATTATTTCAGATAGTTATCTCTTTTCCTCTTATTTTGCCTATAACATATTTGATTTACGATCATGAGATGCAAAACCACAAGGCACACATGCACTGATGTATCACTGAGGCATCAGGCTGAGTAGCAGTTATTCTAATGCATGCGTGTACAAAGTCAGTAATGTAGAAAGCTGTAAATCAGACTACGTCTCTGATGTTTTCTTTTCATCTCTCTATTATTGCTTTACACGTAGAGGTTAACTGAAGATGAAAATCGTAATTAACCCTGGTTTAAGCCAGTCTGGACTTCAGGAGTAAAATCTGATGCATATGTATGTGTGTATTAGATCTAAGCGACAGGAGTGTGGGCTTCCCACCTTTCTCAGGGTTGTAATAGTGTAGGGCATAGCATTAGGAGAGCATTCGTTGCTCAGCAAAAGCCAAGGAAGAAGGGTGAGGGAGCCTAGGAGTCAGGGATGTTTCCAAAGCTCAGAAAGAAAAATGGCAGGCTGGGTTTACAGAGCACACTGGGAGTCTATTAGCATCACAGGCATGGACAGACCCAGCAATGACAACGTGGTTTATGTGTTATGGCTCTGGTGGGACAATAAACATGTCTCCTGATTCCTGTGAGGAACTAAGGCATGCCTACAAGAAGCCAGAGTGGGACTGGAGGCAAGTCAAAGAACTGAGGAAGACCTGGAACAGGAAGCTATGACAGTGATGTGGCAGAGTTGGAGATCTGTGACAAATCAGAGACTCGTCTCAGACAAGGCAAGGAAGTGCCCTGAACAGTAAGCTCAAGGTCTCCACGGCTGAGGCCCTATCTCATCATAGATAAGATTTCTCCATCATGAGTGTGATGGAGAAATGAGTTTCTGTGAAGTAAACTTACAGTTTACACCTATTCCCCTTGACTGTAACAGTGTTTGCAGGTACAATAGAGTGCCACAAATTACTGCAAAGAGCCTGACTTACTGTGGCACTGCTCTGGTTTTACCAACTGAAACGCCAGAAAGAAACTGACTTAAAAAAACAACAAAACATAGCATGCAATGGTATAAGAGTGAAATAATATCTTAAAGAAATGTCATTTTTTCCCCAAATCTAGTATCCACTCTGAACTGATTTCAACATTGCTTTTAAAACACAGAAAACTCCTCTAGCATCTGAAATCAAAACCACAAACACAGATGAGAAGCCGAAAATGCCTATTTTTTATTTGGAAACCTCAAACAGGTGTCAAAACAGAGACACCAAATGGTAAAAAGGTGGAATAAGTGCAGCAAAGAAGGAGCATTGACAAGAAAAGAATACCATCTTACCCAGAGAGAGGACAAGAACAGTGAAAAAGCATATACACTTACAACATACTTGTTTCCTTTTAGAGGTTTGTCTGTCAAATCAAGATACTAATGGGAAACCTATTCCAGGAGTAGTTCACAAGAGAAAAAGTGTTCCTTGAGATAAGAACAATCTTTCTGCTCTGTTAGTGTATAACATCCTGTGCACTGAGACCAATGTCTTCCCAGGCATGCCAAGCAAACCTGCTTTAAATCACTATCATAAATATATAATATTTATTTATTACATATACAGCTAATATGCAGCTGGAAAAAAACTCAGGTATATGTATATACCTAGGCAGGACAGAACTGGAAAATATATAATGACTAAAGAAAAAAAAACCACCAAAGCTCAGTCCTTAACCAGATGCTATAGCATGCCCTCCCAGAATACTGCATCTGACATGGACATCATTGCCATTTACCATGAGATTATGGTTTAATAAGCATGGGAATGTCTCATTAAATGAAATCCTTGGAAGCTTCTAGTCTTTCAGCTGCTGGTAATTCTGAGAAATGATGGAGCAACACTACAAAACCCAGCTTCTTATACAGCATGCTTAAGCTCACACAGGATGTTCAGCAGTTCAAGATATTTTACTTTGTAGATAATTTGTCCCTGTTTTAAGATGAAGGAAAGAAATTATATATCTATATCCTGACTTTTAAGTATACTTTCTTGATAGTAAGTTTGTAATATTTTGCTTAGGGTATTTTATTTGCTTAGGTGGTCTGGATTCAAACAGAAATAACGTTGCTCTGAAACTCATAAATTATAGTGTTCATCGAGTGAAGTCTGAACAATTGTCTGTGATTATCAAAAATGCAGACACAACCTATTCTAAGAAAAAACTTTCAGTAAGGAGTTCTGCTATGACTGATGCTCTGACATAATCCAATAAAATTCTCCAAAGAGGCTACTGCCTTATTTTAGAGGGAAACCCAGACTACAGACTCCAATGAAAAAGAATATTAAAAGTCATAAAGTTAAGATGCTACTTCATGTTACCTTAAAATAGGACTTGCAGACATAACTTGAGTCAAGCATGTTCCAAACTGCAAGCAAACCACGACAGATTTTGGTTTATACAGATGTATGATTTCTCCCCCCACTACATGAAGAAATTAATCTGTTGAATCCCATAGTGTTCATCTCCTGATCATTGCCTTAGATTATGGTGATAGACATACTAAACTCAGAGAACAACTCTGAAGGATTTCAGGTTCATCTAGGAGATTAGAAAAGAGATCGTTTTTCTGTGTTCTTCCCCAGTGTTGAAGCTGATTATTTTGTGGAAAAGAAGACAGCGTGCTTGTCAAGATGTTCCATAGGACATAATCAGGGAAGACTATACACTTCCTAGCATGTCTATTCTCAGTGCATAATCCTTCAAGGATCCAAGCAAGCAAGCTTTCCATCCTCCCAGGCAGGAGTTCTGGAGTAAAGTGAAATGACACTGGAGTGGAGAACCAAGTATTAGCCTCCCTGCGCATCATTGACTTTGCTTGTAAATAGGAACTGGCAAATTGTTTACACCTCTTAGGATAAGGCAATATTAAAAGAAAAAATACTTATCCGTGCACATCTGCGAAATTTACCTGTAAAGCACACATAACCGTATCTCGCAACAATCAAGCAAATGGAGGTAAAAATCTGCCTGCTATGACACATTTTCATGAATTCTGTCACAAGCCACATGCTTACACACAAGGCAGTCCGAAAGAAAAGGAAAGCTGTGTGAATGTGAGGAAAAAAACTGTAGGGAAAGAAAATGGGGGGGAAAAAAGATGTGGAGAATTCTGAGAAACACAGACATCCAGTTTGGCTTCAGATACAAAGGGAGCTTTCTAACATCCTAACACATGGTTTTCTAGCGAATAAAAATTGCCTCAAATGCAATAGACTCATGTAAGTTAATTACAATTAATTTTTAAGTCATCCTAAGTAGAATTATTATTCTGAAAGAAGAGACCTATGAAGGACTCCATTAAATTGACACAGAACTGTGTTAAGGATATTGATTTTAGCTAGAAAAGTACTGGCAAGAGAAGAGGGGAAGGAAAAAGATTTTTTTTAAAAATAATTTTATCTATGGTTTTTAGTCCTACTGTAAATATGCTGAATACTGGAAGTGAAAACAATGGTTTTAGATTGTTTTACAGTAACAGCTAGGGTTGTTGAAATAGCTACAGACATTATGCATCAGATCTTCCTGTGAAAGAATGACCAGTGCTCCACTGACTTTGAATCTATGCTGACTTACACCAAGTATACACTGCACTGTGTTGGTCACATGGGATAGCAGAGGGGAGGAGAAAAGAGGGAAAATAAATTATTTTTATTTGTATTTAATAAAATTTGGCCTACAGGCTTTATGTGACTCAGTACTGAACATCTGGGATTGATCACAGGATCACAAACTGGAAAGCAGTCAACTGGCTTCTAGAAATAAACACATTCAGTTCCTCTTCCACAACTTTATTTTTTTAATTATAAACTGCAACAGCCATTTTAAGTCTTTTTAATACTTGCAGCCACAGTATTTTTAACTTTTTAGTAATTTTTAGTGTTACTTTTTCACATCGCGGCATCAGACAACTGTTAAATTTCATTTAATCCTGGACTGGCAGTAGTGTTTGGGATTGCCCTCCACACTCACGCACACACAATTAATTCACTATTTTTTTTCTTCAAAATTTTATGAAACAATGGTAGTCTTGCAACTCCAATTTTTTTTAGTTCCGTTTCTCACAAGCGTCACGGGGACGGCACAATATACAATGCAAGATGCAGCGCTGCTGAGCTACATTGACCGGCGTTTCCTTTCTTTAGAGGTATGTGCTATCTGTATCATTCTGTAATACTGCCTAACTGCAAAGAGGTTTGAAAATATATGAATAGTCTTCTACGTGTGTGAACACAGAACAGTTTGTATGCTAAACAATATCAGGAAGACACATTTCTAGCTTTTTCAAATAACTAAGTAAAATTGTAGCTAAACCTTTAACTACAATAATCCCTAATTACCACATCATTATTTATTGCAGGATATAATTTCAGAATGTTATATTTTTATTCTGTTACCACTTGTATTTTTTTACAACATCAGTGAATTTAGCTAAATATGCAAATGTTTATGGTACTGTCACGGTCCATCCTAGGGAACAGGATAACCATATTGTCACCAGTAGAAGTGCTGTCACGTATTAACAAGGAGACAGAAATTTATCAGGTATTTTTTCTATGTACAGATGAACCTACCTGGAAGAGTAGTTTAAGACACATTAGTGTAAACTAGCAGTG